>NC_092143.1:57642574-59057574 GCF_043159975.1 Macaca nemestrina
TACCCACAAGATCAATGAGATAGGAAAAGTCGTGAGACTAGCAGAGATTGTCTGTGAAGTTTAATAACATTCCAACTTGATTTAAACAGAAAATACTCAATATTTTACCTTACAAGTAATTTTGCAATATAACATGTAACCAAATCATATTTTTGTAACATAATTGATTGAATAGAGAAACAAAATTTGAAGACCAACCTTATTGTTTGGACCCCTTTGAAAACAGTTGTAATGGTGTATATAGAGGCATTGTAGCCAGAGCAGCTCAAGAACTCAATCTCAAGAGTTAAACGGATAATGGTTTAAATGTAGGCTCCAGTGTTCACTACCTATGTGGCTGTGAGTAAGTTATTTACCTTTCTAAGCTTCATTTTCCTCATCTGTAAAATGGCAATAACAATTGCAACTGCCTTTTAAGGTTGGTGTGACAATAACATTATGTTTGCTTTTGTGGCTAACAGAATATTTTACTGGCAAGTGTTAGAATATATTTATTCTCTTTGTGACCACAAAACCAAGATCAGGTACCATAAATGTGTATATCACAGAGGGTGGGAATGGAATAGCAGGACAGAGGGGATTGAGAGAGATGGTGTGGAAATGATTAATATAATGTGCCTAGTGGAATAGGTTGAATCAAGTGAAGCCCTGAACAGGGGCAAGACAGGAGAAATCAGAGAAGTGCAGAGACCACATCAAATGGTCTATACTAGGTGTAGACTGAAGGTATTGCAGGTATGAGCTGGAAGGACAGGAGATTATGCTCAGCAGGTTAGTGTTGGTGAATACACTTTCTGAGGTGCGACAGTTGTCGGTAATGACAAAGCTCAAATTGTGTTCATGCTGAAGAGAAGGAAATAAGGAGATAATTGGAATTAATTGTGAAGGTCAAAGAACCATGAAGCCAGGGTAAAAAATGGGTGATTTACACATTCATAGAAGTCCCCAGAATGATGGTAAAAGTTGGCTTGGAAAATGAACAGCAGGTGGGAAAAAGATGTGGGGGTCAGGAAAGGCAGGTCTCCAAGGAGGATGAGTTATTTCAGGAATTTCATACAGCATTTAGGAGCCAGATGGTGAGTCACACCTCCCGGCCTGAGGCATCTGGGCTTTCTGAGAAAGAGTCCAAACTTGAAAGAACTTGGAGGAAGGGCAGTATTTGGAGAGGAAAACTAAGTTGAAGATAGGACTAGAATCTGGGGAGCATGGAGGGTTAAGATTCTTACTGCACTGCACATTAGAATCACCTCCTAGAGCTTTAGAAAGTCACCCATGTCTGAGTGCTTCCTAAAACCAACGGTGTCTAATCTCTCAACTGAGGCCCTGTCAACCACATATTGTAAAAGTTCAGAATAATGGGAAGGTTAGGTGAAACGTTGCTGAGGTCAAAAGTGAGTCAGCTGGAAAGAAAAATCAAACATTAGGGAATGAGTCTAGAAAGATGGAGATGACAAAGGGACTGGCATTTGAGGCTGTGATGGGGACAAGAGGCATGGGATTAACTGCTCTCTGGATGTGGAATGGGGCTTTGAGCTGCTTACTCATTTTAGTGGTTTCTACATAGCCTCCTGGAAGAGTTTCATTACTCCCACAGTGGATATTGTGTGGACAGCAAGAGAAGCAGGCAGCAAATGCTGTGAGGAAATGCTTGGGATGAAAGGTTAGAAATATATACTGACCTTTATTTCCTTCCTGCTTCTTTCTTTCTCTCTCCGAAATTCTGCCTCTAAAGCCCTTGAAGGCAATGGAACTTCTTTCTCTCTTTCTTTCTCTCTCCTAAGTTCTCACTCGAAAGCCCTGAAGTCAATGGAACTTTGTCGCCTCATGAAATATAAGTAATTTATTCAGTCATGGTCATCACTGATGGTGGACGCCGCACCTGCTTACGCTATTTCCTTTTGCTCTGCACTCAGCCACAAAGCCCAGCCCCTTCACCAGTTTTCTCAGAATCTCTTCTCACAAAGCACTAAACAAGGTTCAGAAGCACCTGCATTTAGGTTTAAGGGTGATCTGGATGGTGAATGGAGTTCCCAGAGGAACATGATGCAAGATATCTCTACATACAGAGCCAGGGACATGCCCCAAACTTGAAGGTAAACCAAGCAGTTCTCTGGTTACCTAATAACCTCAAATCTGAGTCCTAGATACCCATACTCTTTCTCTTGGCAGTGGCCATCAACTTTTTTGTAAATATATATAGTTGTATAGGTTGCTGTATCACTCACTTCCCTTAAAAATCCACCTTGGCTATACAATTCTTATGCCCTGCATAACCCTAAAAGTATGTCTAAACCTTTTCTCTTCACAAATAGAATGTATATACTGTGTGAACATGTAGACAGATACAAGCACGCACACACACACACACACACAGTATATATATATATATGTGTGTGTATATATATATATGTATTTTTTTTTTTTTTAATTTCAACAATCCCCCACCCCCAAGAGCAGTTCTATTCTGGTAAGTCCTAATCAGTACGAGGTTAAAGTACTCACATGGCTCCATCTTTTTGGATTATAACCAGGGTCCCACACTGGCAGTCAGTTGGAGAACATGGTGTCTGATCAGGCTGCATGGATTGGATCTTGTTTACTGGGGATTCATCCTCAGGGCCTGAGGTACACTCTCAGTAAAACCAGTTCCCTAAATCAAAAATGGGGATTCAAATTTCATCCTAAAGTGGTGTTGCCTCCCTATATCCTTCTGAAATGTATTTCACTGATGGAAAAAAATGGGGGATCCTTGGATCTCTTTAATGTTTGTGTTTCCCAAGTAAAATGTGCCCGTAGTAGTTTGTTTCAACTAAAACTAAAGTTTCTGAACTATATGGAACAGTTCTGTGTTATGGATTTTAGCACAGTCTTTGGTTAGAACACATGCATGGAGGGCTCCACTCTCATGACTTCATTATTTCTCAAAGGCCTCATCTCCATCGTGTTGAGGGTCATGATGTCAACATGTGAATTTTGAGGGCACACAAATATTCAGTCCATTTAATGGGGGAAAAGCATTCTTGGCACAAGGACCAACAGATACAAAGGCCCTGAATTGGGAGAATTTCTCACATGTGTAAGGAATAGTAAAGAAGCTAATATGTCTATAGTGACATGAAAAATGGGGCCGTATTAGGAGATGAAGTCAGAGATGTGGGTAGATGGGATTGGGGGTGGGCATAATGGATATGAGGGGAATCAGATTGTAATGGACCTTGTAGACCATTGTCAGGTGCTCTGAGGAAGAGTGGATTGCACCAAGCAGAGGAGTAACACCATTGGATTGAGAGTTACTAGGCTGCCTTGTTGGCCATAGCCTGTAGGGGAGTCAGGGCAGAGCACAGCAGTCAGTTAGGAGGCTATCGCAATAATCCAGGGGAGAGATTTTCGTGTATTAGACTGGTGGTGGCAGTCAGGGTGGCTAAGCATTGATCAGGTTAAAGAGATACTTTGAGTATAGAGTTGAGAGATGTGTCAGATACGAGGTGTGAGACATGGAAAGGAATCTAAGGGTTTATTTACAAATGAAGGAGTAGAATTGTCTGGAACTGAAAGAACAAAACTGAACAAAACTGAAGGACGAATAAGTTTGCTGGGGACATGAGGAGCTCGGTTTTAAACACGTATTGAGTTTGAAATGTATTAAACGTCCAAGTGAATATTTTGACAAGGCAATTGGATATATGAATATGGGGTTTAAGGAAGGGATTTTGACTGAAGTTAAAAATTTAGAAGTGTTCAGCATATGTTTTATTCAAAACCATGAGACTGGAATAAATACAGATATAAAAGGCATGGTTGACAATTCAGTAGGTAAATCCATCCCCTTAAGAGTAAACTACATCCCCATCCAGAGGCAAGAGGCCTTGCTCTAGAGCCCTCAAAACCCATCAGAATAAACTAATCTAGCTTCAGAACTTTTCCCGCAATCTCATAGTTCCGTAGGAATGGTGGGTTACCAACAGATCTGTCAGCATGGAGCTGCATCAAGCCGAGATCCATCCATTCTCAGACACTTCCAGCTCCTCCTCCAGTATGAGACCAGGAATATACCTGCATTCCACACAGAGTCCCCAGGGTCTCTACTTACAGTTTTTGTAATGCTAACTGTTTCAATAAAAATATCTAAGCACAAGTACAAATCACTAAATTCATACTGAGAAAAAGAACGTTTTTTCCACCAAAGCATCAAAATCTGTGGAGATGTAATTTATATGACTATCCAGAATAGTTATGGTCTCTGACTGAAACAACTGCATTTAAATTACACTGCAGTTAAGATATTTTTCAGGAAAAAGGTGTTGCAATTGATTTATTTGTGCAAAACAAAAAGGCCTATGGTGGTGGTTTTATAATATAATATGACAGCTTTTCTCATGGATATATTTAAGATATTCTTAGAGGACTGAAGTTTGTAAGTTGTCAAGACCAGACTGTTCCTACTTTTAAGAGTCCTATTATATCAATTTATACATCTGTGAATAAGTACATATATACAAACACACACAAACATTTCCAAGAAGTAGATTGAGGTGCATCTTTAGAATTAAGGGTTTTAAGCTGCACCTATGGCTAGTGATAAGGAAATAATATTCATAATTTATGTAATATATTCCATCTTTTATACCATATCTATATAAAATCTTTCACTTGGATAAATCTAGTAGGAAAGCCTTCAAATTTTTTAAAAATTACATATTTATAAAACACTTTAATTTGAAAATAAAATGATTAGGAGTAGATAATAGCTGCACAAACTTGATAGGTGGTAAAAATTCTCAGGATAGTTATAAAGCAAATTATACAGACAGAACATGTAGGAAATCTGAAATAAGAGCACCACAGAAAGAAGTCCATTGGTCACTTCAGAAGTATATTAAATATGAGTCAGCTCAGCAATTCTGTTATTAAAGAAGTAATTATGGCATTGGCATGCTAAATGAGAATTCAGAGTGTGGGAAGTACTTGGCAACTTTCCCATTAGGTACTCAAAACTGTCAAAACCTCTACATGCTCAATTCTGAATTTGTAATTTAACGAGGCAATGTACACAAAGAATATTCAAAGGATGCCAATCTAAGACAATGTAGACAATGAAGAAGTTAACAAATTGATATTATTTATTTGAGGGAAACATGACATAAGAGGTATGATATAGTCATCAATTTGCTGGAAAAGAAAGTCGCCTATTAAAGAGAAACTGTATCATAGTGGGAAGGAGCAAGGGATTTAAAGCCAAACAAGCACACAGTAAAATCCTTGCTCAACTAATAACTTGTCTGTGGGAAAGTAACTAAACATCGCCTACTTTCCTCATCTATAAATGAGGATAACCCTTTGTGAGTTACTACGAGAATTTGATTAAGTGAGGTGATGTAAGTAAAACACGTAGCAAAACGTCTGGTAGAGAACAATAATAGAAATCACAATAACAAACTGATAAGGTTTATTAGTGGTATTGACATTCATTCTGACTATACTGGATAGTGGTTGAGAACATGATTTCTGAAGCTGTATTGCTGGGGTTCAAAATCTAGCTATATGACATCCTAGTTGTGGGACCATGGACTATTTATTTAAATTACCTCACTTTTGTCATCTGTTAAACCAGGATTATCCTTATAAATATTGTGAGGATTACATAAGTTAATATGTAAAATGTTTAGAATAGTGCCGGGGACTATTCTTTTGTTCTTCTTCCTCTTGTTCTTCCCTTCTGTCTCCTCTTTCTTCTTCTTATAATTTTTATGATTCAATGGCAATATTTTTCGTGTTTCTGATAAGCTGCAAATATAGATATTGAATCACCGCAAAACATGCAACATTAGCAATCTCATTTGTCTGCCCAGTCCTGTTGTGGTAATCCCAAGAGCACATCCTAATAAAGCTTCTGCATGCTAATTTCTATCTAGATTCTACTTTCTCAGGAACAAAGCTCCTGACAATCACCACTACTCTCTTTCCACATATAGTGACATCTTCATGACTATAGTAACCATGAGTTTGTAATTTAATGAGGCAGTGTACACCAATAATATTCAAAGGATGCCAATCTAAGACAATGTAGACAATGAAGAAGTTAACAAATTGATATTATGCATTTGAGGGAAACATGACATAAGGGGTATGATGTAGTCATCAATTTGCTGGAAAAGAAAGTCGCCTATTAAAGTGAAACTGTATTATAGTGGGAAGGAGCATCTAATGGGAAGGATGTACTATATGCTTTGCTAAATGTTTTATGTGTATTATCTAATATAACATTTGACTGAAAAGTACCATTATGATGTCCATTTTATGTATGTGGCAATTGTGGCACAGAGAGGTTAAGGAATTTTCCTTGTTCACCCAGTTATAAAAGGGTGGGGCTGGAATTTAAAACCATGTGGTTCAGCTTCAAAGACTGCACCCTTTATCATAATCTTGTACTGTCATTTAGTAAGTGTTCAATAAATATTTATAGAATATTTTAAGGTGCTTTTGGTATTTTCATTTAATTGTTTTCAGAATCTTCTTATCCTGATAGAATTTTATACTAAATGAGTCCATTGTTGTTGATAATATATACAAACAACCAAGTGAATGGATACAAAAACTGAGGAAGAGAAGCAGACCAAGACATTTCTCTGAGAGAAAAACTTTTGTTCAGAAGATAAATGTATTAAAGAATGTTGAATACATAATTTCATAAAAATATGTCCAATGTCACAAGCATTTGAGGAGGTGTCATTAAAACAACACTAAGACACCATCATATTGACACAATTCACAAAGAACTGCAAATGTCAATGTTAGCAAAACTGTGGGAAGCTAAACACCTATCATATATTGCTGATTAAAGTTTTCATAAGTACTTTGGAAAAAAATTAGATATTTTCTAGTAAATTTGAAAATGTACATATCTTATAACTTTGCAGTTGAACTAAAATACCTACAGAAATTCTTGTGTATGTGCATTAATGCGGAAATATATGGACACTCTAACAGCATTTTTTCTGAAGGTAAACATTTTTGAAAAGTTCAAATATCTACCATTAAGTGAATGGTCTGCTACATTGTGGTGCCGTATTTATATGATGGAATGTTCATATAGCACTTAAATGAATTCAATATAGTTTATTTTTCAACATGGATAGATGTTGAAAATGCAATGTTGAAAGAAAAAATGAAGTTTCAAAGTGTTAAATACAATATAATGCCATTTACATAAGTTAAAAAATGTGTATATTGTTAATGGATACAGGTGTGTGGTAGAAAATAAACATTTAAACTATATAGCAAATCTATGGTAGTGTTTATTTAACTGAAGAGAAGGAGAGATGGTAGGTAGAAGTGGTGAAAGAAATGGAGGGGTTTAATTTTTACTCCAGTTTTATTTTCCAAAACAAACTGACAATAACAAAAAAGACCTGAAGCAAATATAAAAATAAGCCAACATATTCTGTTTTGGGACAGTGGATTTTTATCTTTGTACTTGACTATATTTTATTATGCCTTCCAAAATGCAATACAATAACAGTAAAAGACAGAACATGTGTGTAATTTCACAAACAAATTACTTTGTAAAGGGAAATCTTAATCTAAATGTAGCTATTTAAATAGACTCTAGATGTGTCGATTATTTCTAAATCGGCTTTACAGTATAAATATATTTTACATGAAGAAATTAGGAAATTTTGTCTTTAAAGTTTTTGTTGTTGTTTTTTAAATTTTTTTTGTGGAGGGTAATTTAGGGGTGCCCTTTTCTGGTGCGAGGAGAATACAATGAATCAGTGGTTCCTAAACATGGCTGATCTTCACTGTCACCTGGGAAGTCCTTCAATATGCAAAAGTCTGAACCACACCCCAGGTTTATGAAGCATTCTCTAGGGATGGAGCCCACAAATTTGCTCCCTTTATTTCTGTAGTCTTTGATAGCTCCCAAGGGAATGTGATAATTCGCCCAGCTTGGAAACCTATCTCCAGATGTCTTCTCAAGTTCCTTTCCTAGCGATTATTGTTTTAGAGATTAATTCTTTCAGGAGAGTACTAAAGTCTAGTTCTTTCTCAGGACAGGTCAGGAAGGGGGTGTTATAAAAAGTTTCCAGTTTGTAAAGCGGGCCTTTTTAGAAAATCAGACTAGGCGTATTCCTGCCTACCTTACAAGTCATTTGGGGCTTAAGATGACCCATGGTGCTTAAAAATTAGATATTTCCACATATGAAGTCCTGAATGCTTTGCTCACCTTGTTGGCTGCTTAGTCATTTTTCTCCTTTCTTACTCTTCAAGAATGTTATAGGCAGTTGAATATCTGTAAGAGTATTATGGTTTTGACTGCCAGGAAAATAAACATTATTGCTGTTCTATTTATGTGAAGTTCCTTGTCAGTAAAAAGGTAACTAGTAAGCACAGATCTTTGATTCTGATCAAAGATTTTGACTCTCTGTACCTCATTTGCTGGTGAATATAACCTCCAGTTTGACAAAATAAAAAAAAATGAAACAGTGGTTTGTGCCTCTGAAGCGTTTTCTAATTTTTAAGGGAGACCTTACCTTCTGTGGGTTAGTAGAGGAGTTACGTGTCTTACAGTGTCTGAGACTGTAACTATTCGGATCATAAAGGGAGTGCCTCCTGACAGAGACTTCTCATCTGTATCTGATAGGATTGTTCTGAGGGCTGGAAGAAAGAAAGACGACAGATGAGAAAATGTCAGGGAAGAAGTTTCCTGTGGAAGCATTTTGTATTTACTAATTTTTAAAGACTGTGTCCTAGGAAGTAGCCTAAACATGTATTTGTAAATAATTTTTCAGCATGAAAATATAGAAGTAGCAGGTTGCTATTAAGAGTGATAATCTTGACATTTTCCTTTAGTTGTTTCCTCCAATCTGAACACAGTTTCTTTATGTTCGCTCTGACCTTGTGCCTTTAGCCCATGCGGACCCCATACACTCTACTTTGTCAACATCCAATACAAGGGGACTCTAGGAGCCCAAGTGATGTTCATAACCAAAGTTTTGGACCCTGTTCCTTCATCTCATTCTTTTCTTTTATTTTGAGACAGAGTCTCACTCTGTCACCAAGCTGGAGTACAATGGCGCAATCTTGGCTCACTACAACCTCCGCCTGCCGGGTTCAAGAGATTCTCCTGCCTCAGCTTCCCGAGTAGCTGGGACTACGGGTGCATGCCACCAAGCCCAGCTAATTTTTGTGTTTTCAGTAGAGACGGGGTTTCACCATGTTGGCCAGGATGGTCTCGATCTCCTGACCTTGTGATCCGCCTGCCTTGGCCTCCCAAAGTGCTGTGATTACAGGCATGAGCCACCGTGCCTGACCCTTCATCTTATTCTTTTCCCCTATTCTGCTTCATTTGTATTCACTCGACTCTTGACCTCTGACTTTCCTGTTTATAGCCTAACACTTGCCTCTGAGATCAAATTCTACTTCAACTTTTCCAACTTGACCCTCAAATCTGCCGTTAGCCTCAATTTTGCCCCTTCCTCCTATGTGTTCTATTTCTGACTCCCACATACCAGCCTAGCATTGTCCACTTGTGCTCTTGTGACTGACCCAACAAAGGAGGAAGACACCACTCCTTCTCAAGTGATAAGAGCCAGTGCTCTCTTGCCCAATTTTGGTATGAAGAAGTAGGAGTTTTCATCAGTCCTCCGCTCATATCTGAGTCTGTCTGGCTCATCTTCATTTGTAAATACTCATCACATGTGTGCTGGGCCTTACTTATACTCTTATGATCCTGCATTCTTCCAACATTTGGGGAAGGCCTCATCTGAAATTGCCTTCTCAACACTTCTTATACCATAAGAACTCAATTGTTGTTTGTTGAATGAGCGAAGTTCAGATATACATGAAACATCATTCTTGTTCCTTCATAAGAATATTCCTTGTTAGATTAAAAATATTTCTCAACTTTGTTACCTACCTTATTCATAACATGTGTCACCAGATGACTATGGAACATTTAAAAAACTAAATCCCTTCATCCCCCACCCCAAGATTGAGGATTTACCACCATCGGAGACATAAATGCATGTGCCAAAGACTGGAAAAATTTTTCCAGTTCATATGTTTGATGCCACTTTAAAATATCAGTACCAATATTTTATAGCTATCCTTGTACACTGAACTGCCTAGAAATAGTCATCTTGACATACCTAGTCAAATAGGACTATAGCACCATTTGATTTCACTTTATGGAAGTTATCTAAACCAGAGGGCAATTTATCCCCAAAGAAATATCTAATTCTTGTAAAACTATAATGAGTAACATATCCAATGAAAAAAAGTGGAAAATATTTTATTTTACTTCTCATTTCCTCCTGTATGGGTTTTAGTTGGATCCTCAAATACTTTATTCACTATTCCACAAACATTGCCTGAGCACTTTCTCTATTTCTGTCATTGTTCTTGGAACTGGTCATGTAGCAATAAAATAAAATAGTTTGATCTACAGGAAATGAAAAGTTGCTTTGGGATGGATAGACTCTTAAACAAATTGTCTTTTTTTTTTTTTTTCTTATTATTACCTTAGGTTCAGAGGGTACGTGTGCAGGCTTATTACATTGGTAAATTGTGTGTTGCTGGAGTTCAGTGTACAAATGATTTTGTCACCCAGGTAATGAACATAGTACCCAATAGGTAGTTTTTTGGTCTTTATTCTCCTCCCACCCTCCACTCTCAGGTAAGTTCTCATATCTATTGTTCCCTTCTTTGTTTCCCTGTGTACTCAATGCTTAGCACCCATTTAAAAGTAAGAACATGCAGCATTTGGTTTTCTGTTCCAGTGTTAATTTACTTGGGATAATGGCCCCCGGCTGCTTTTGTGTTGCTGCAAAGGACATGATGTCATTCTTTTTTTTATCACTGTGTAGTGTTCCATAGTATATATGTATCACATTTTCTTTACCTATTCTACCACTGATGAGCATCTAGGTTGATTCCATGTCTTTGGTACTATGAAAAGTGCTGTAATGAACGTACATGTGCATGTGTCTTTATGGTATAATTATTTATATTTCTTTGGGTATATACCAAGTATTGGGATTGAATGGTAGTTCTGTTTTAAGATCTTTGAGAAACCTCCAACCTGCTTTTCACATTAGCTGAATTAATTTACATTTCCACCAACAGTGTATTAGCATTCCTTTTTCTCTGCAGCCTTGCCAATATCTGTTGTTATTTTACTGTTGATATCTCATTGTGGTTTTGATTTGCATTTCTCTGATGTTGAACATTTTTTCATATATTTGTTGGCTGCTTGTATGTCTTCTTTTTAGAAGTGTCTGTTCATGTCTTTTGCTCATTTTTTAATGGGGTTATTTGTTTTTCACTTGTTCAATTATTTAAGTTCCTTATAGATGCTGGATATTAGACCTTTTTCAGATGCATAGTTTGTGAATATTTTCTCGCATTTTGTAGGTTGTCTCTTTACTCTGTTGATAGTTTATTTTGCTGTGAAGCGGCTCTTTGGTTTAATCAGATTGGTCCCATTTATCAATTTTTGTTGTGTTGCAATTGCTTTGGGAATCCTCATCATGACATCTTTGCCAAAGCCTATGTGCTGAATAATATTTCCTAGATTTTCTTCTAGGGTTTTTATAGTTTTAGATTTTATGTTTAAGTCCTTAATCAATCTTGAGTTAATTTTTGCATATGGTGAAAGGTAGGTGTCTAGTTTCATTCTTTCGCATCTAGCTAGCCAGTTATCCCAGCATCATTTATTGAATAGGGAGTTCTTTCCTCATTGCTTGTTATTGTTGACATTATTAAAGATCAGATGGTCATAGGTGTGCAGCTTTATTTCTGGATTCTCTAACCTATTCCATTGGTCTATGTGTCTGCTTTTGTACCAGTACCATGCTGTTTTGGTTACTATTGCCTTGTAGTATAGAATAAACACATTTTCTAACAATGCTAGTTACTCTTTAGTGGCTTGTGAAGAATGCTCTAGGATTATAGGAATGATAAGTTGACTAGGACACTTGGATAGAGTGACTGCTTCACCAGAAAAATAATAATAATATAGACCATGTATCAGCAAACTTTTCTTGTGAAATGCCAGATAGGAAATATTTTAGGCTCTGTGGCTAGTCTCTGCTGTACATATTCAACTCTGCAGTCATAGTGCAAAAGCTGTAATAGACAATATAGGAATAAATGAGCATGGCTGTGTTCTAATAAATCTTTACTTGCAAAAAGAGGTAGAGTGGCAGATCAGATGTGATCCATGGTCATAGTTTGCTAATCCCTAATCTAGATCAGGGAGGATGAGTAAGATCAAGGTGTTTCTGGCACAAGGAAGAGTATGATAAAAGCTCACTAGCAAGAGAGTGTCTGTATCCCTGGGTAATAGCAACCTGAATATAGCCAGAATAAGGAATGCTGCAAATGAGCTGCACATAAATGATTAAGGCTACATTTGGTAAACTCTCATATGCCAAAGTAAGAAGTTGGATTTTACCCTGCAGGGAGTTACAAAATGAGCTCCTGTCCTCTAAAATCTGTATAAATCAACGTGTTCATCTTCCAAAGTCAGTGGTAGAAGAAAGTCTGTTAAAAAAAAAAACCACACAAAGTGAATAAAGATTCTGATTTCAGCATTTTTAATGGCTAGCAGTGGCTACATCTTTTTTTTCTTTTCTTTTCTTTTTTTTTTTTTTTTTGAGACAGTCTTGCCCTGTCTCCCAGGCTGCAGTGCAGTGGCACGATCTTGGTTCACTGCAACCTCCGCCTCCTGAGTTCAAGGGATTCTCCTGCCTCAGCCTCCCAAGTAGCTGGGATTATAGGCATGCACCACCATGCCCAGCTAATTTTTGTATTTTTAGTAGAGATGGGGTTTTGCCATGTGGCCAGGCTGGTCTCGAACTCCTGACCTTAAGTGATCCTCCTGCCTTGGCCTCCAAAAGTGCTGGGATTACAGGCGTGAGCCACCAGGCTGTGGTTACATTATTAAAAACACATTATAACTTTTTTTGTGTACACTTTTGTCCATACAGCAAGTACCAAGAACCTGAGAAAGGCAGCATGCACATGTGTCAGTGATATATCCTCTCAGCCTACTCTGTCTTCAGCAGACAATTTACTTTTGTTACTCACCTAGAAATAATAGGGCATTTGGGAAAATTACTCCTTCTAATGACATTTCTATAGAAATTGGGGAAAAAGCTACTAGAAAAAGCAGCACTTAGGTGAAATGCTCAAATAAGTCAAGTGCAAAAATGAAAAACCACCCTGTAGCTCAGTATATTTTATAATTTGACACTTCGTCATTAAGACAGTTTAAAAAATAATCCTCCAAGACAAAGAATGTTTCAAAATCAACTATTAAGCATGTGCTACTAAGGGAATAGAAGCTTCTTCTGCTCAGAAATTGTCTGAACCCACCACCAACAGTTTGTAAAGAGGTTTTAAAGCTACCAAATAGCATAGATGTATTATTATAACGAGCTGATTAGATATTTTAATAATCTCTTTTTCAGTATTTTCTAACATAAGAGTAATGTCATTTAGACATCAGTAAGAGAAAAGATCACAACTGTGGAGAAGCAAAGTCATCTATGAGGAAAGCCATGACTTCAGTCAGAAGACTTCCAGTTCTCCTGGCAAATCTGGCTTTCTCTTTCTCTCTCTGAAGATATTCTTTGATTACAGTGATACAGCAATTATGCAATATCAAGAAACAGCCATGAAGGTATATGCGGTAGAGATTACTGCAGGCCTGTAAATAAGAAGTTTCTTGAGGGGTACACCTGGATAATTCCTGGGAAGGCAGAAAAATGTGGGGAAGAAATGTTCTGACCTCCATTATAATTTTCAACCAGGTGATAAATTAAGCGACATTTTATAACAACTTTTTTTCATTGATTTGGGACACTGATCACAACTTCTGCCTCATATATATGTATATTGTAAAATAACCAAAAGAATAAGCAGTCATAAGTCCTCGAAGAAAGGGACATATTTTGGCAAAGAATATTTAAACACATTGTAATTTTCAAAGCAAAATTTGAAAGAGTAAGGAACCTTCAGACACTATATGGGTCTTTTTCATCACAAGATGCTCTTTCTTGGCAAGGACACAAAGCACACTGCATGAAAGCAACAGGGACAGCATTAATGATGACTTAATCTCCCTGCAAAAGGAAAAAGCCATTTCACCAAGGTGTCCAGAAGGTTCCAGGTCCTTTTTAGGTAGTTTCCCATTGAAATACCTAAATATGCAGCATAAGAACAAAACATGAATATCTTCAGGCCAGAAATGGACCTGAGATACAGTGAAAGCAGATATCACGTGAACTTCCGGGAAGCTTATAATATAGTAGCAGGTGACCTCAGTGACTCTGAGATTAAAATTTGACCAGGACCCCACAGTGGCAGAATGTCCATGGACCAGAAGATCTCAGGCAGCTCAGGAGGCTCTGCATCATTCAATGAGTAGACGCTGGGAGTTAGGACATGTGTTGCCATACGTTTGGTTCCTAGTGGTATCCAGGGATAAACTAGTCCCTGAAATGACACAAAGCACACTAGTCATATGCTGGCTTTTTCCTACCTCCTTGCTATTCTAAGCCTACTTCTGAGTTTGTGAACTACCCTTCACTGCATGTAGTCTTGGCCAGACTGTAAGTCAAGGCCCCTGGACAAAGGTTGGTCAGAAGATGAAGCAAAGCTAATCACGCACTCTCTTCCAGAATTTAAACCTAAAGCCGAGTGTTACACATCATGATTGAACTGATTATTCTAATTGATGAATGAGACCACTTTTTTCTATCTGCTCACAAACAACAACCTCACAACTAAACAAATAATCCAGAAATCCGCTAATACCAGCTGATCTCTATGAGGAATTTGCAAAAAAATGTGAGTTTTCATGAACTAGAGCATATACTTTTCTGTTCCTGTGTACTAGTGTTAGCTCTGTTCTGTTTTTTTAAATAAGGCAATTAAACAAAATAACTTCACTTTAAAAATGACACCAGTGATAACTTTATGCAGTGTTAAATGTGAGAGTCGTTGTCACACCTTATGGAAATATGATGATAAAATAAACAAGGCTATCACCAAACTTTTGAAAACATGCATGATCTTTATTATTAAGTTTTCTGGCTTTTGTCACGATGTACAATTTTCTTGCAATACAGTCTGCAAACCCACTCTAAGCCCGCGTGCGTCCATAAAGACTCCACCACATGGTGGCGCTCTGGTTGTGCCTTAAGTGAAATCGCTAGCGTTTTCTTTTCAAGAAAAGGGTTGATCAAAAAATGAAGTTAAAAAAAAAAATCACTACTCAGCTTTCTATGGTTCTAGAAAATAAGTGTTCTTTTTAATGTTTTCTTTACCTCCTTTCTGCATCATTCTCCCTCTGGAAAACCTGCAGATGCCCTTTATTTTGGTTCATGCAGTTGGAGCCTCCTGGACCCAAGAGTGAAGACCAGGTGGAAGCTGCCTGGTTCTGAACAATATGGAAACTGGTTTAATGATACTCCCAGAGCTTTCTTGTGGCCACCGTTCCCCTCTTGTCCATTCAGAACTCTTGTCGTTCTCCCTGTAAATGAATCACCGGGGAATTTCCAGCACACCCCAGCTTCCTGACCAACAGCTTGCTCACTTGCTCTAGCCATCTTGAAATAAAATGTACTACTGCGATAAAGAAAAACAAAGTTTAATGGGTAGAGTCCTTGTATGAGGCTATTTAAATTTAGACTCCTAGTCTCCACAAAGCAAACAGTCTAGGGTAGAGAATGCTCTGAAATAGCAGCGTTTTGTTTTGTGTTTTGCCTCCTGGAATCCTCTGCTTTTCCCTTGAGAGAAACGGCCTTAAGGTAGAGAAGGGTCCAGTTCTGCCTACCTGGAGAAAGGCTGACCTGGTGATTTATACATAATTAACAGAAGGTACATGTACACCAGGGGCCAGTGTATTATCTCAAACTGTGGATGAGAATGACCTTTCAGCTGAGCTACATGAAGAGGAAATTATAAGTAGAATGCCTAAGAAATATTTTTCAATGTAAGAAACAACTATTAAATTATCTACTATTTTCTCTAATCATAGAGGCATATTAGATTTCTACTGCTGTGTAACAAATTTCCATAACCTTAATGGCTTGAAAATATCCATTTATGAGTTCACAGTTCCGTAAATCAGAAGTCTGGGAATTGCATGGTGGAATTCTGTGCTCTAATTATCACAGCGTTGACATCAAGATGCTTCCAAGCTCAATGTTTTTGCCAGGATTCAGTTCTTTGTGGTCCTGTGACTAAGGTCCACATTTTCCTGCTGTCAGCTAGGGACCACTTTCAGCTCCTAGAAGCCACTCACAATTTCTTGCCATGTGGCTCCTATTGGAAATTCACAGCATAGCGTTGCTTCTTTCCAGGCCTAGAAGAAAATGTGTTTCTGACTTCTTCCTCTGTGGCCTGCTTGAAAAAAATAAAAAATCTCTCTGCTTTTAAAGGACCAATGAGACTGATTATATCAGGTCCACCCAGATAATCCCTCCATTTCTTAAAATTAACTGACATGGGTCCTTCAGTGGAACTGCAAGACCCCTTCACAGCGAACCTAGATTTGCATTTGATTGAATGACTGGGAGAAGGTGTGGATACCCCAAGGGTCAGTGTACTACCTCAAAATAGTGGCTTCCTCATAACTTCATTGCCTTACACCTGTTCTGACACCAGCATACAGTAAAGCTAAGGAGAGATTCCCAGTTTACCCTGCCTGAGGAAGGGTTATAGTTTTAGTTCTTAGGCACTCTATTGGTCTGAGTCAGAGGATATAAAGTTAGAACTGGAACAGACTTTAGAGAGGAGTACAATGTATCTGAGACTGAGGAGTTCAGAAACAGCTCAGGGTCACACAGAGGGTGATTGGTGTGGCCATCACCTTCTAGTTTGCCCTGCTAGCCTCTTCCAAGCAGCCAGTGTTGCTCCAAATAGGCTTGTCACCAGGCCCAGGGAAAATGAAGAAAATAAGAATAATTTAGTACGTTTTCAATAACATTATTCTTGATTTAAATAATCTTCCTTTATTATGTGATCATACTGCCTACTTCCACCATTTTTAAATTTTTTTTAATGTTTTAATTTTTTTTTTTTTTGGTGATGGTGAGGAATGAGCTACATAGAGCACAGAGAACTGATTTGTCCTGTTATTCTGTAATTCACTTTTTAGCTATATAAATTTTTTTGATTTCCAGGTCAGAGCTTGGTTGACAAATATGACATCATGTTCTTCAGATTGTGAGAGAATTCCTTTAAAACAGGAAAAAAGAAAACCACATTCAAAATAAAAATAGTATGAGACAACTATATCAAGTGTTTAGTCTGCTTTCTAGTTATTATTGTTCTTAAGAAAATTCACTGTCTTTAAAATTTTCGATTTATTTTATACCCTCACCCCACCCTGTATTAATTCCTGTAGTGGTGAAGAAATTTACCACTTGGAAAAGTCAAGTATTATCATTGAAACTCCAGCGACTGTCAGGATGAGGCCCTAAACCCCCTGAATTTCTAATGTATTCTATCACTGTAGCTCCTGTCATGTTTGGAATACATCCTGTGCGTGATAATTATTTTTCCTATGGGATTGGTAACTGTATTTGAAAAGACGTTAAAAATGAGTGACAATAAAGAAAATGGATATAGAAAAACTATCATTTAGTATCTACCACTATGTGTTACAAGGCACTTTGATACAGTTTCTCTAATTCCCTTATCAACCTGCAAGGCAGATAGTATCGTCTTTATCCCACATGTAGATAACGATTTTCAGAGAGATTAAATAACTGGGCCACAGACAGAAATCTTGGAAATGGCAGAGATGATTTTCAATCTCAGGCTCTATAGTCCAGGTTCATTTTGCTACAGTGTGCATGACTGTCAATTCTCCACTTTTGTGCCTGGGCATATCTCTTTACTGTTGCATAGGGATAATAATGATATTCAGAGATGAGAGATCATACTGTAACCTATACCCCCTAAACCTGGAATAAGGGGGTTATAGTCTTGATGTTGTCAGCAAGTGTGATGAACTTGGGTGAGTAACTTCGTTAAGTTTTCAGAGTCTCAGTTTCCTTGTCTGTACCTGTAAAACCAACTAGTAGGATTAAGCAATTCTCACTGGTGGCTACTGACTTAAAAAGCTAGTGCCCTTACATTTAGGTTAACTTGTCTTATTTATTTGTGCATTCAATTGCTTATTCATTCACTCCTTTTGCTATTTATTTCTGTGGCTGTTACAGTTGCCCCTGCTAATCTCAACATTATTGTGGCTACTACCAATATTAGTATACTGCTGCAATCACATTTAGTGCCATGGTGACTATCTCCAGTATCATTATTAACTACAATTGCGTATATTCTCTTATTTGAATCCCCAAGTCTCTATAAAACAGTTATGATTATCTTCATTTTACAACTGAGAATAAAAATGCTTGGAAGAATTTTTTAAAATGTATTTGAGGTCATATCACCAATCAGTGGTAGGTACAGAATTTAAAACTATCTTCAAAGCTCATGATCTTTACCACAACTACCAACATGACATTTATTAGATTCTCCTTATCCAATGTTTGCTTTAATAGAAAAATAATCTCTTAAACATGACTTAGAAAATAAATGGATTTTCCAAGAAGCTGGAGAGATTCTATGTTTATCTTGTGACTGCTCATGCTCCGTGGCACATAAGTGCATACCCCTGTGAGTACGCATGCACACATTTGAGAAATTGAGGGAGAAGGATCTAATGCTGAAATTGCATGTATTGAAGAGATCTTTACTGGATTCTGTTCTGTGGCAGGCGCTTTGCTAGGCACTGTAGAGGTAAAGATGAATAAGACACAATCCCTGCCCAGGGGCAGTGAGGGAATAGACTTAGTTTTTTGATGACCACTCCACTGGCTTTCCAGTAGAAGCAGGGAGGCAGAAAGTTACCACTTAAATTGTCTCCTGAAAAGGAACACTCTAAGAACTGTGTGTCACTGTCCTGTACCTGTATTTCAGTGAAAGATGTGAAAAGCAGCATCTTCCAACTGGGCAAATATCGATGCTGTCCAGTTTGGTGAACAGCAGTTTTTCTCTGAAATGGAAAGATTTGGCTTTGGGGCCTCATGTGGGAAAGGGATATTGAGGAAGCAATAGGAATGAACTTTCCCCGAGGCACTGAGGCGAGTTAGGCTGAAAATGATTATTTTCAGCAATGAAAATGAGCACAAGCTCAGAAGCCCGGTGGCCTAAAACAGAGCTTGGAAAGACAGATACCTCCTCTCAGTGACTGGCCAGGGAATTGTGTGTGTTTGTGGGTGCATGTGCCTGTGTGTAAGCGTGTCTCTGTGGATACATTTCTGTGCATGTATGTGAGTGTGCACTTGTGCATATCTGTGCACATGTGTGCACGTGTATCTCCTTGCACAAGTCTGTGCTCTCGGCGCAGTGTGTCAGTGTGTCTCACGTGTGCGCATCTGTGTGTTTGTGTATGTGATTGTGCGCACACACACTAAGGAAGAGACTCTAGCAGCGTGTATTCTTGTTGATGCTGTAGGCAGATACCTATTTGCTCTTAATTTAGACTGGAGAAATGCAGGAAAATCCTATTTGCTGTTAATTTAGAATGGAGAAATACAGGTTGTGGCCAGAACCCATAATGTAAATTTTAAAGATTAACAATATATTTGCTATTTAATGATTCCAAAAACAACTTACAAGGTTGATAATTTTAGCCAATGAGATCCACACAGTATGTGGAGTGGGGTGGAGGTGAAAAGGGTTTATTTTCTGTTATTATCTATGCTTTCTATAATGTAGGCCTTTACGTCTCCTTATGCCCCCTACTTGCCAGAGAAATTGCTTCCTTTGTCTGAACTTGTTTACAACAGATGCCTTATTACAGCCTGGGTTTTAATTGTCCTTATGAACACTGAAAACAAAATGAAGGGAGAAAAAAACAACAACAACAAACAGTATCTATCTGCAAACATTTTTAAACCAGAGCTGGAGGAAATGAAAAATGTATTTCAAAATTATTTTAGTTTGATAAGGAGCCTGGAAGCCTGGTCTTTTCCCCGAGGGGTTAAGTCCCTGGGGCAGAGATAATTATGTCTATTTGTGTTTCCTATACACATAGAACTGTCGGATCTGTTGTCCTTCTCTCTAGCATATGATATCTGTTCAAGTGGGCTTCTGCTAAAACTCAGCTTTTATATTTATTTCTGAAACTGACCGTAGTTCTTTTTCTGTCATCCAACACAAAAATACTGAATTTCAGGTACTTGTTTGATAATAGTGACATTCCACACCTAGAATGCCAGATACTTGTTTTTTTATAGATTATTTTCATCTGTGCATGTGAATGTGATGCTGTATTAAAAAGAAAGCAGTAAACCTCTTCTTTTGTGTATAATTATTTATAAAAGCAAAAACTAAACATAAATCTAAAGTCAGAAATTACAAAGCTTTGGACATCTAATTTTTAAAATAGTCTCTGCTTCTCAAAAGGCCGTCTTTGTATACACCTGGGATAGGCCTTTGCAAAGCCCTACAGCAACTGAATTACAGGCCAGGGCAGTGATGGCTGCTGCCATAGAATAATCCAGCTGTCCCTGGGTAAAAAGGTGCTTCTTTTAGCTCCTTAATCAGTAACTTGAAGAACCCACTGATTAGAAAGAGCACCAGAACACTTCCCACATTCACTTTGCCTTTACAATGGACCATGTTAAAGTAGCTTTACATCATGTAGCACTTAGTCTAATACTTTTGTTAAAATCAAGATATTAAGGAAAGGGGGAGATGCTAAATATCTTGGCATCTCTGAGTACTTACAGCACATGGTGTCCCTTGCAAATTCTGAAATATATTGGTATTAAAGTAACTCAGTGTGCAGGATGAAAAATGTCCTTGCAAGTGACAGCATGTGCCTGCAGACAAGGGGCTCCAATGAATAGGACATTAGAAGCCAATTGAGGGCTAGCTGACAGAGGGCTGGGGAGTAGGCAAGGGAAGATAGGAGGTCAGAAGACTCTGCTTTTAAAGCAAAATGGTGCATGGTGGAGCTTCTGCATAAGCAATCATGACGAAGGGAGCAAATTAAACTTCAAAGAAGTATTTAAAGCACAAAAAGGCGGGTGACTTCCACAGTAAGGAAACTGTCACAAAGGCAGGGGCAGAATGAGTCATTTAAAATTATTGACCATCAGCAAAATCGTGGACAATTTATGAAATTCCAACTGGATGAAATATATCCTAAGAAGGTACAGATTTGTGGTGGTAGGTGAATTATAAACAGGGTCATGGGAGGGAATAGCATATTCAGGGAAATGGAAATAAGACAATGTTCAGGTCAGTGTTAGCTAAAAAAAAGCTTTCAAATGGGATATAGGACTCAGGTTTTTCCTCTAATACCCCATCAGGATAACCACTCCCTTCCCATTTGAAGGAACTGGTAGGGTCCTTAAGTCCCACTGGTTAAGCTATAGAACTATATTTCCAGTGGACCTATATAATATGAAGATATGTGGACACCGGGGTAGGAAGTCATGGTGTCATTGAATTTTAGAGCTGGAGGAAACTTTAAGTATCATCTCATTAAACCCCCTTAAATCATAGATGTGGAAACATGATCAACAAGATGAAAAGACCTGGCTAAAATCTACTCGACCAGGTAGTGGCAGAGCTGGTGGGATAATGGGTCTCCTAGAGGTTGTTCTGGTCTCTGTCTCTCATTTTAAGTTTTTCCTATTTCTTTGAGACAAAGACAATGTCTCTTTTAGTGATCAATGAGATTAATTCTTTTAAAAAACCTTTCACACACTTATCTAAATTCTAAACACAGAAAATACTCAAATACTCAAGTCTACCCCTCCCTGCTTCCTTTTCTTTTAGTTTTAGCAGCTCCCATGTGTCACATCATCCAAAATTGGGAGGTAGCATTTTGATCCTGAGAATGAATCCACCCACACCGTGGTTTTACACAACATGCGAAAAAGCAGTCAGTTGAATTAAACTTCATCCAGCAGGTGCACCCGTAAGAATAGACTCATCCCATCTCCAAACCTATTTACTTAAACTTTACTTTAAGATATAAAACCATGAGTTTTCCCCGACGAGTTCATTTATTCTTTATTCATTTGAGAAAAGCTGAGCTGCTTCCATGTGCGAAGCCATGTGCCACAGTAAACTGCAGAGACACGATTCCCATCCCTGACTCATGACACAAGAACTCGCAGTTCAGTGGGGAGTCATTCCTATAAAGCCACCAGCGCATGTCAGTAACAAATGGTGGTAAATGCTATGAAAGCTGATCTGTTTCTGCTACAGAATCTTTATTCATGCACTTTCTACATATTAACAAGCCTAAGCATGAATGGGAGGCCAGCTAGGAAGCTTAGATCCAAATAAGATTCCAATAGCATCAGAAAGGTGTCATTTATAGTCTCTTTTTATGTGTCTTTCCTTGTTTGGTTGTTTAACCTGAGCACTTTTCAAAGCCTATTTTCTATTTTCAAAGCTACTAAAAGCACTTGTATTATACAAGCCAGTCGACTTCACAGCCCTTATTACCATTGTCCTTGTACTGCTGAAGCACGGCAGCTATTCGAAAAGCCAACACTTCATCTTCCATTGCACTCAGTCCAATCCACCACCTATGAAAATCTTGGTAACTCTGATGCTGCTTCAAGCCAGGGTATAATTCCACTGGTTTACAGATATAACACTCAGATCCAAACTGATTGATTGAGGTGGAAGTCAAGTCCCCTTGAAGAAGAACCCTGCAGTACTACTGCAAATATATACAATAATCATGTTACCTGATCTTCCCCCAAAGGAATCTTCAGCCATTTACCTGGAGGAAAGGAAATATTTAACAATTTGAGTGTTTTTAGACACTAGATCTGACCTGACACTCAAAAATCCAACAGTTCAACATGATTCAAGGGTTAGAGTAATTAGAGACCAGGAAATATACAAAGTTCTGGTTCAAGTCTCTGATGATGGGTTCATGAACCTACTCTAAGGTTATTTACTCATTTCCTGAGTATATGGTTGATGTGAATGTACTTAGCAGCTAGCAGAGCCCTCACATTGGTTCACTGACCTGTGGAGTAATAACCATTATTGTAGGAAAGGCTAAGTAGACGTCCCAGAAACTGTCTTACCTCTCGCCCAGATCCCAGCCCAGCCAAAATAGAAAATCACACCCCAGGTAAAACTGCAGAGATTAGAGCATTCTTAGTCTGCTTCGTCTGCTATAATAGAATACCAGAAATGGGACAGTTTATAAACAGCAAACATTTATTTCTCACAGTTCTGGAGGCTGGAAAGTCCAAGATTAAGGCACCAGCAGGTTCAGTAACTGGTGAGGGTTGTTTCCTCATAGATGGCACCTTGTCTCATGGCCTCACCTGGTAAACAAGGCATAGGAGCTCTATCAGCTCTCCATTATAAGGGCACTTATACCGTTGATGAGGGTTCCATATTGAACTGGCATTGTTTTCCAATCTATTCATAAAGATGATCCAAAGCAGTTATATTATGTTGGAAGACTATGAAGGCTGTAGCCCCAGGGCTCTATTAACTTTCTTGATCATTGTCATGATATAATTCTCCGGGATCCTGATTACTTTCATATTTTGAATAATATTGCATCAGTCTACTATATTGATGAAATATGCTAATTGGACTTGGTGATCAAGAAGTGGCAAGTACTATGTATTCCATAGTAAGGGAAAGTGGGAGAATAAAACTGTGGAGATTTGGGAACCTGTGATATCAGTAAGGATGTTAGGAGTCTAATGGTCTGGGGCAGAGTAGCATTCCCTTTAAGGCAAAGAATTGTCACCCATGTACTCCTACCCACAAAAAGACACGCCTGTTGGTGAGATTTTTTGAATCTTAGAGGCTACACACATTGAGCTTAGGATTACTGCTGTAACCAACATAACGGGCACCTTGGAAGGCTGAGGCTCTTAGATGGGGCCCAGAGTAAGAGAGAACTCTGCAGTCAATCCATGTGACCAACATTTCGAAGGCTGTGTATAGTCTCTTTCTAGTACCACAAGAAGAGCCGTTGCACAGGCAGATGCCTGGAATCCTTAAGCAACATCCTGTAGTCTGTACCTTGTGAGTTAGAGAACTACTTGCCATTTGTAAAAGCAGTCTCTGCCATTCTCCTGGGCACTAGTAGAGGACGAGTGCCTGATCATGGAATATCAAGTTATTATGTGACCAAAGCTTCTCATCCTAAACCAGGTGTTATCACACTCACCAAGTAAGAAACATGAACAGTACAATAGCAATCTGCCCATAGGATGGAAATAGCACATATGAGTTTGGGCTTAGTGAGGTCTAAAGGGCATTATTAAGTAACATGAACAAGTGATTTAGATCCCCATACCCCTTAATTCTGTTGCATGCTCTTCTCTCTCAGCTCACACATATAGTTATAGTCTTGTAGTGGGAAATGGATTTTCTCTGTCACCACCTAGCAGAAATGAAATCCGAGGCATGGTTCACAAATGGATGGTTGTGTATGTTGCTTCTAGGTGAAAGTGGACTGCCACCATACTATTACCCCTCAGGATGGACATATAAGAGTTGACACAAACATAAGGATCTCTACGCCATGATATTGCTTACCAGAGAGCATCTGTGGTAGAGGAGACAATCAACAACTAGGGAGACAGGATGACTTGTTCAGTGGCAACAAATTATTACATCAGACAAAGGGACACATTTTACAATTAATAAGGGTAACAATGACTGCATGAACATAAGATCTACCAGTTCTAACATACACTATATAGCCTGAAAGTGGTCAACCTCACTGAATGATGGAATGGTTTATAAAAGATACCATAGAGGTGCCAATTTGGGGACAATGCCATGTAGGGCAGGAATGCTACCTCCAGGAGGTGGTATTTATACTGAGCCAATAGCTGACATTAAGGCACCGTATTCCAAAACAGCTTGAATGCACAGATCTGAGAAGCAAGGAGTAAAAGGAAGATTGGCCTCTCTCACTATATTCCCTGCAACCCACCTATGAAATTTGTGCTTTCTGTCTTAGCAATTTGAGTCCCTACTGAATAAAACTCTTAGTTCTTTGGGTGTGGGAGATACTTCCATTAAGGGACACAGTAAAGATTCCACTTAACCTAACTATCACTTGACCACTTTTGGCTCTTTCTGCTAGTGCGTCTGCACACAAAGAAAGGAGGTACGATATTGGCAGAAGTAATTGGAACTGATTACTATCAGAACTAAGATTGCTAATAGGAAATTGCTACTAGTTCTTCTGCAACCCAGGGAATTCCCTGGAGTGTATCTTGGTGCTTCCATACATAGTGATAAAAGTAAATTGTCAGTGTCAAAAATGATACACTAACAGATAAAACTACTGAGCGTTCTGAGACTTTGAAAATAAAAGTCTGACTTTTTCCATCAGCCAAGCAATTCAAACTCAAGGAAGATTCTGAACAGGTAGTAAAATATTTGCATGCTTATATATTTTTGTCATTACCATGTTCAGATTATCCCACACTGGCTGTGCTCTAGTCCTCTAGGTTTTGCTTTGCCTTGTGTGGTCTTTTATTCTCCCCTATCCTAGATTTATTTTTCTTCCCAGGAAGCCTCCACTATGTACTCTTATGATTTCCCCAAATGCTGGGCTCTGATATTTGTGTAAAAAGTGGAACCATTTTTGAAGGCAAATGAGATGACATTTGCATGCTTGCTTTCTTCATCTTCCACCCCCAGAAGTTAGTAAGAAACTGTGTAGCTATTTGAAAAGAAAAATAAATGTGGTATATTCAGAGTGTTTTAGAATTTATTAATGTACAATATTTGAATAATCATAAAGACTCTATGACACTCTTAATTGGTGTATTAGTATAACCAGCTTACCCATGCTTCAGTATGATTACTGAAGTTTTATAGACACATCATACTTCTCTATAAATAATTGTGGTTAAATTGATTATTCAGAAAGATTTTATTTTATTCTAGATGGATAAGCATTCATTCTAAATCAGTGAGTAGCAATTTAAAAGAGCTATCACTTGATTTTCAGTGTCACTCAGAATTCAGAAGACCAAATCTATACATCCCACATCGCTCCTGGTACTGATTAACAAGTTAATAGTATTATTTACATAGTGTGTCAGAGAAAGAATAACATATTTCCCCCATTTCTCCTTTAGCAGCATTCATACATATATATAGCATGTGTAATGATGTGTGTGGGGAAATCAATCTCATCCAATTAAGCTCCCCTTCAATAGTGTCTTTCAAGTGATGAATTCCAGAGTGTGTTGCAAACGGCTGATAAAATTAATGCTAAAAAAATTCTACAAGAATGTAAGTCAAATAAAGTAACTCAAGATCAGATTTGAAGTATAAAATTGAAAAATGTATCACAGAATGAGCCTCATAGAGAGAGCTCCAAGAGGAAAGTGAGTGGAAAGATCCTATCTCAGAGATGTTTTAAGCTAATAGAATCACAGATGCATCCAGTATCAATGGACTTCAAGATATGTCATGTAATAGAAAACTTGAAGAAGACTCACTTTTTCTATGCCAGTATGTGAATTTTAAAATACAAAAGGCAATTTATTAAAACATTTTAACCTCCTAACATATTTATAAGATATCAAAAGCAGTGCCCCTTAGGGGTATTTTCTATATGTTAGTCTATTTTCCAAAAAGAATCATAATATAGTTCAGTCCTAAGATTTATGAGCTATGTCTTTACTTGATTATTAAATTTAGTTTTAGTTCAGGTATTTGAGAAATCTGTTTTTTCTTATCTGTCTCATAAACACAAACACACACACACAGAAGCACTCACATATACAGTATTTTATGAGTAGCAATTATAGTTGGCCCTCTGTCTGCACAGGTGCCACATCCACAGATTCAAATAACTGCAGATCAAAAATAAATAAAAAATTTAAAATAACCATACAATAATAAAATAATACAAATAAAATACATTCTAACAACTATTTACATTGCATTAGGTATTATAC
Organism: Macaca nemestrina; assembly: GCF_043159975.1. Lineage (NCBI taxonomy): Eukaryota > Metazoa > Chordata > Mammalia > Primates > Cercopithecidae > Macaca > Macaca nemestrina. Next base: position 57,669,589 of record NC_092143.1, read on the forward strand.
GTAATCCACAGATGATTTCAACTACACAGGAGGATGTCAGTAGGTCATATGCAAATACTATGCCACTTTATATTAGGGTTGTGAGCTTCCCAGGCTTTGGTATGCATGGATGTCTTGGAACCAGTCATCCACAGATACCAAGGGATGACTGCCCAGTTTCATATTCACACAATTATTAGATTACTATTCTTCATGACTTATACCTATAGACATAGTAACATTTTTATAAACAGTATTAAAATCAATAAAAAGAATTTGAATGTTTTCATGGAATTTAACACATCTTATGACTTAGTAACATTGTTGAGATTAAAAGATTCTGAATAGTGTCAAATGTATTTTTCTTTCATTTTTTTGAATGACAGTAATGATCAATATCCTCTATTCTTTGAATACCAAGCAACCGTCAAAAGATAGCTACATAATGCCCACATGTGAAAAGCATGGTTTTAATTCTGATAGATTATTTTTGAAGAATCATTCTTACAATGTGAGAAAAATACTTAATAAAAGGTATTAAAATCAAAAGCTGTTTAAATATGACTTTCATAAATGAGTAAATAGAAAGTTTAAGAGAAAATGAAATATTCATGGTTTGTGAGTCTATCTCCAAGGCAAGCTGAAGGTTTTACTGAGAACCCAAACTCTGCCATCTTTGTGTTTCCAACACCCAACCTAATGCCTAATGCAGAGCAGTGTTTAATGACTGCATGTGGAATAAAAGAACACATAGGTGTCACGCCTGTAATTCCAGTACTTTGAGAGGCTGAGGCAGGAGGATCACCCTAGGTCAGGAGTTCAAGACCAGCCTGGCCAACATGGCGAGACCCTGAATCTATTAAAAATACAAAAAGTAGCTGGGTGTGGTGGTAGGCACTTGTAATCCCAGCTACTCAGGAGGCTGAGGCAGGAGAATTGGTTGAACCCAGGAGGCGGAGGAGATTTCCGTGAGCTGAGATCATCCCATTGCACTCCAGCCTGGGCAACAAGAGCGAAACTCCATCTCAAAAAAAGAAAAAAAGAAAAAAAAAGAACACATAGCTGTAATAATCTACAGATTATCCTCTCCATGTCCACCATTATTTCCATTTTGAGGGAAATTATTTATTTTTGTAAACTTCTTCCAAAATACGAGACTTCTTCCTTGGTTCAGACAGGCAACTCTTTGAATAATGTGAATTCATAATGCTTGTATACACGGAAACATAATAATGCCTCATGAACGTAGAAGCCAATCTTCATGTAACTTAAAAGCATGTAAAAAGCCTGAGCCAGAAAAACAGACACTGGTAGGATGGACAGCTCCTGGAAAACATTGTTGAAGAAGCTTCCAAGACTATATCAGACATAAAGCCACTGGCTAGTTCACTGACCAGAAAAAAACAAGTTTGATTTTAAAGCCAAGTTGCTGGTGTGCAAGCCAAGGTGATGGAAGAAATAAAGAGAAAAAAAAATAAGTGAACACAACAAAGGGATCAGTAAGGAGTTGCAGCAATAGCAGCAAGATGGTGGCAGTAAAGGAAATGAAAAAAAAATGGAAGGCAAATTGTAATGGCAGTATGGTATTCACCTTTGTTCTTCCCAAGGGCATCACTGTGCCACAGTTAAGACTGTAGGAACTCAGGAGAAAAAACTACAACAAAACTGTAGGTATGCAAATGGTTTTGTATACCTCTATAGAAAGCATTTAGAGAGAAGGCAAGCTAAATTTCATTCATTTTTATTGTCTCAAAGCACATCAATATTCAAGTAGTGTCATGCTTAAGGCAACCCAACAGCTGTCTGTGGCCCATTCACTATTGTTAGAGAAGAGCTCACTTTAATAGGGTAGAGTGCTGATGTCAGCGCTGCAGTAGACAGTCATCAGGTGATGCATATAAACTGTCCTACACCATGATTCAAAACTTCCCCATTCCCAGCAAACATCTCTGTTTGTACTCAGTGCAAATTGAAGAATCAAAGGATTTTGCATGCAAACACTGTTGACTGAGCTGTGTGAGACACAATATTAGAAGGCTAGGTGTAACTGGTTTAAAAAAACAAAACAGAAAGCCATGAAGTTACAGAACAATTTTACAGCTTTCCCCTTTTGACAGTCTAGTCCCATAAATAGTTTTTTTTTTTTTTAATGTCGATGATGTTGGCCTATTTTGGCAAAGCTTGCTAAATTCTAGCCCAGCCAGTGGACCAAGTGCCTGAGGGTATAAGAAGAATTTAAAAAGTCAAACTGCTATCATATGTGCAAGTATTTTAGGCTTCTACAAAATTAAACTCCTGATGATGGAAAAATTCCACTGTCTAGAGTTTTCATAGGTGTCACCATTTCTATATTACTTCTAGAGTGTAAACTGTTTCATAAAGGAACAGAGAATTTGTTCAATTCCTTTCATAATGTATTTATTTTCACACTGCTATAAAGAAAACTGCCTGAGACTGGGTAATTATAAAGGAAAGAGGTTTAATTGACTCACAGTTCCGCAGGCTTAACAGGAAGCATGGTTAGGAGGCCTCGGGAAACTTACAATCACCGTCGAAGATGAAGGGGAAGCAAGCACATCTTACGTGGTGGCAGGTGAGAGAGGAAGTGAAGGGGGAAGAGCTTCTTATAAAACCATTAGATCTTGTGAAAACTCACTATTATGAGAACAGCATGCGGGAAACTGCCCTCATGATTCAATCACCTCCCACCAGGTCCCTCCCTCAACACCTGGGGATCACAATTTGAGATAAGCTTTGGGTGGGGACACAAAGCCAGACCATATCAATAATAAAATTCTTAACTTTATTTTTGATCCCAGACCAAGAGTGAGCCAGAATGAGTTTACCCCAGAGAAAGGGCAGAGGAGACTATGCCAGTTAAGGTTTTAGTATTGAAAGCCATATTCTGGGAATCTCCCAGTCTTCGGCAAATCAGGATGGTTGCTCACACTAGCTCCTAGTATATTTTCATTCTTGTTTCCAGGAGCTATTTGCAGATGTGCATCAGAAACCTGAGAAGTAGGGCAATGCAGTTGATAAAACCTAAGGAGCATAACCAAAAGAAAGGACTGGATAGCATTTTAGATGATGTCGGGTTATGGTTCTCAACCTTGGCTGTGCATTGGCATCACCTGGGGAACTTTAAAAACCACTAGTACCTGTGTCCTAACACCAGAAATCTTGATGTAATTGTTCTGGGATGTGGGCTATACAAGTTCTCCAGGTGAATCCAATGTGTAGCCAAGGTTGAGAACTACTGACATGGCGACATTTAAGTGTTTTCTCTATTTCCTGTGTTAAATCTCCAACTTTAATGTGTATTTTACCTTTTTAACTTTAAAATTTTTATTTTTAATTTTTGTAGGTACGTAGTAGGTGTATATATTCATGAGGTACATGGGATATTTGATACAGGCTTGCAATGTGTAATAATCACATCTGGGTACATGGGGTATCCATCACCTCAGGCATTTATCCTTTGAGTTACAAACAATAAAATTACACTCTTTTAGTTATTTTTAAATGAATAATTAAATTATTGTTGACTATAGTCACCCTGTTATACTAGAACATACTAGATCTTATTCATTCTTTCTATTTTTTAGACCCACTAACCATCCCCATTTCCCCAACATCCCAAGCCCACTGCCCTTTCCAGCCTTTGGTAATCATCCTTCTACATTCTATCTCTGTGAGTTTAATTGTCCTAATATTTAGTTCCCACATATAAGTGAGAAGATGAGAAGTTTTTCCTTCTGTGCCTGGCTTATTTCACTTATAATGATCTTACATTCTATCCATGTGGTTGCAAATGATGGGATCTCATTCTTTTTTATGGCTGAATAGTACCATTGTATATATGAATCCCATTTTCTTTGTCCGTTATCTGTTGATAAACACTTAGGGTGCTTCCAAATCTTGACTGTGAGTAGTGCTGCAATAAACGTGGGAATGTAGACATCTCTTCAATATACTACTTTCTTTTTGCAGGGGAGAGGGTGGGCATATATCTAGCAGCAGGATTGCTGGATCATATGGTAGCTCTATTTTTAGTGTTTTGTGGAACCTTCAAACTGCTCTCCATAGTGATTGTACTAACATTCCCACCAACAGCATATGAGGGTTCCCTGTTCTCCTCATCCTCCCCAGCATTTATTATTACCCGTTTTAGAATAAAAATTACTTTAAGTGAGGTGAGATGATATCTCATAGTTTGTATTTGCATTTCTCTGATAATCACTGATTTTGAACACCTTTTTATAGACCTGTTTGCCATTTGTATTGTCTTATTTTGAGAAATGTCTATTAAGACCTTTTGCTCATTTATTAATTTAATTATTAGATTTTTTCCTATAGAGCCGTTTGGGCTCCTTAAACATTCTGGTTATTAACCCCTTGTCAGATAGGGTCTTTGCAAATATTTTCTCCTATTCCGTGGGTTGTCTCTTCACTTTGTTGATTGATTACTTTTTTGTGCAGAAGCTTTTTAAATTGAAGTGATCCTATTTGTTCATTTTTGCTTTGGTTGCCTTGTTTGTGGTGTATTACTCAAGAAATCTTTGCTCACTCCAATATCCTGGAGACTTTCCCCATTGTTTGTACTTAGTAGTTTTATAGTTTGAAGCCTTATATTTAAGTCTTTATTTCATTTTGATTTTATTTTGTATATGGAAAGAGATAGGGATCTAGTTTCATTCTTCTGCATATGAATATACAGTTTTCCCAGTACCATTTATTGAAGAGATTGACTTTTCCCCAGTGTATATTCTTGTCACCTTTGTCAAAAATGAGTTCGCCGTAGGTGTAGGTGTAGGTGTAAAGAATTGTTTCTGGATTCTGTACTCCATTCCAGTGGTTTGTGTGTCTGTTTCTATCCCAGTACCGTGCTGTTTTGCTTACTACAATTCTATAGTATGATTTGAAGTCAGGTAATGTGATTCCTCTAGTTTTGTTGTTTTTGCTCAATGGAGGTTTGGCTACTCTGGGTCTTTTGTGGTGTCATATAAATTCTAGGATAGGTTTTTCTATTTATGTGAAGAATGTTATTGGTATTTTGATAGGGATTGCATTAAATATGTAGATTGCTTTGCTTACTATAGGTATTTTAACAATATTGTTTCTTCCAATCCATGAACATGGAATATCTTTCCATTTTTGGTGTTCTCTTCAATTTCTTTTATCAGTCTTTCATCAGTGTTTTATACTTTGCCCTTTATTTCTTCCATTTCTTTTATCAGTGTTTTATAGTTTTTATTGAAGAGATCTTTCACTTCTTTCGTTAATTTATAGGTATTTTATTTTATTTGCGGTTATTGTAAATTGGATTACTTTCTTGATTTCTTTTTCAGATTGTCGTTTGCATATAGAAACGTGACTAATTTTTGTATGCTGATTTTATATCCCACAACGTTACTTGAATTTGTTCATTAGTTCTAAGAGTTTTTGGTGGAGTCTTTAGGTTTTTCCAAATATAAGATTATGTCATCTACAAACAAAGATAATTTGACTTCTTCCATTCCAGTTTGGATGTCCTTTATTTCTTCTTTCCTCTGAGTGTTATAGCTAGGATTTCCAGTACTATGTTGAATAACAGTGGTGACAGTGGTCATCTTTGTCATGTTCCAGATATTAGTAAAAAGGGTTTCAGTTTTTTCCCCATTCAGTGTAATACTAGCTGTGGGTCTGTCATATAGGACTTGTATTATGTTGAGGTGTATTCCTTTTACAACCAATTTTTTTTAGGGTTTTTTCGTGAAGTGATTTCACATTTTGTCAAATGCTTTTTCAGCATCATTTGAAATGATCATATGGTTTTTGTCTTTCATTCTGTTGATATGATGTATCTCATTGATTAATCTGTGTATGTTGAATCATCCTTGCATCCCTGGGATAAATCCCCCTTAGTTATGATGAATGACCTTTTCAATGTGTTGTTGAATTCAGTTGGCTAGTATTTTGTTAAGAACTTTTGCCACAATATTCATCACAGATACTGGCCTGCAGTTTTCTTTTCTTTTTCTTTCTTTCTTTTTCTTTTCTTTTCTTTCTTTTTTTTTTCTTTTCTTTTTCTTTTTTTTTTTTTTTGATGTATTTGTCTAGTTTGGGCATCAGGGTAACATTGGCCTTGTAGAATGAGTTTGCAAGTACTCCTTCTTTTTCTATTTTTTGGAATATTTTCAGTAGGGTTAGTGTTAGTTCTTCTTTAAATGTTTGGTAAAATTCAGCAGTGAAGCCATTGGGTCCTGGGGTTTTTTATGCTGGGAGACCTTTTATTACAGCTTCAATCTTGTTATTTGTTGTTGGTCTGTTCAGATTTTGGATTGTTTCATGTTTCAATCTTGGTAGGTTGCATGTGTCTAGGAATTATCCATTTCCTCTAGGTTTTCTAATTTATTGGCATGTATTTGTTCTTAGTAGCCATTAATGATCCTTTGAATTTCTGTGCTATCTATTGTAATGTCCCCCTTTTCATTTCTTATTTGTTTGGGTCTTCTTTCTTTTTTTCTTAGTGTAGGTACAGGTTTGCCAATTTTGTTTCTTTTCAACACACCAACTTTTCATTTCATTGATCTTTTGAATTGTTTTCTTTGTTTCAATTTAATTGATTTCTGCTTTGATATTTATTATTGCTTTTCTTCTATTAAATTTGGGTTTAGTTTGCTCTTGCTTTTCTAGTTATTTAAGCTGCATCATTAGGTTATTTGAAGTGTTTTTCTTTTACTATATAGGCACTTGTATCTATAAACTTCCCTTTTAGTACTCCTTTTGTTGTATCCCATAGGTTTTAGAATGTTGTGTTTTCATTATCATCTGTTTCAAAACTTTTTCCAATTTCCTTCTTAATTGCTTCATTGACCCACTGGTTATTCAGGAACATATAGTTTAATTTCCATGTGTTTGTATAGTTTCCAAAATTCATCTTGTTATTGATTTCTAGTTATATTCCATTGTGGTCAGATAAAATATCTGATATTATTTCAGTATTTAAAAAAATGTTTTAAGACTTGTTTCGTGACTGAGCATATGGTCTATTCTTGAGAATGTCCCAGGAACTGAGGAGAAATATGTGTATTCTATAGCCATTGGATGAAACATTCTGTAAATATCTGTTAGATCTATTTGGTCTATAGTGCAGATAGAGTTCATTGTTGCCTTGTTGATTTTATATTGGGAAGTTCTGTTCAGTGCTGAAAGCGGAGTGTTAAATTCTCCAACTATTATTATATTGGGGTCCATCTCTGTCTTTAGCTCTAGTAATATTTTCTGTATGTATATGGTTAACTCTAATAATATTTTCTTTATGTATATGGGTGCTCCAGTGTTGAGTGCATATATATTTATAATTGTTATATTCTTTTCCTGAATTGACCTCTTTATCATTTTGTAGTGACTTTTTTGTCTCTTCTTATAGTTTTGGTTTTGAAATATATTTTGTCTGATATAAGTGCAGCTACTTCTGCTGTTTTGAAATTCCCATTGACATGACATATCTTCTTTAATCCCTTTATTTTCAGCCTGTGTGTCTTTATAGGTGAAGTGTATTCCTTGTAGGCAACAGATTATTGGGTCTTGTTCTTATATTCATTCAGTCACTCTATGTCTTTTGATTGGAGAGTTAGTCCATTTACATTCAGTTATTATTAATGAGTAAGGACTTTTCCTCCTATCATATTGTTACTTGTTTTCTGGTTGTTTTGTGGTTTGTCTTCCTTATTTCCTTCGATCCTATCTTCCTTTTCGTGGAGGTGATTTTCTCCGGTGGTAGAATTTAATTTCTTGCTTTTTATTTTTTAAGCATCCATTGTATGTTTTTTCATTGGTGATTACCATGAGGCTTGTATACTACATTATAACCCATGATTTTAAATTGATGACAGCAGAACACAGATTGTAAACAAACAAGCAAACAAGTAAAAAGAAAACTAAAACTCTACTCTTTCACTCATCCCCGTTCTGTTTACCTTTTATTCTGTTTATATCTTATTGTACTCTCTATGCCTTATAAAGTTGTTTTAGTTATTATTTTTGGTTGATTTATCATTTAGTCATTCTACTTAAGAGTAGTTTGCCCACCACAATTACAGTGTTGTAATAGTTTATGTCTTTCCATGTACTTACTATTACCAGTGAGTTGTGTACCCTCAGATGATTTCTTACTGCTTGTTAACATTCTTTTCCTTCTGATTGAATAACTCCCTTTAGCATTTCTCATAAGACATGTCTAGTGTTGATGAAATCCATCAGCTCTTGTTTGTCTGGAAGAGACTTTATTTTTCCCTCATGTTTGAAGGATATTTTCACTGAATATATTATTCTAGGTTAATATTTTTTCCTCCAGCACTTTAAATATGTCATACCACTCTCTCATGGCCTTTAAGGTTTGCTCTGAAAAGTGTGCTGCCAGATATATTGGAGCTCCATTGTACGGCACTTGTTTCCTTTCTCTTGCTGCTTTTCCTTTCTTTATTCTTGACCTTTAAGAGTTTGGTTATTAAAAACCTTTAAGTATTCTTCTTTGGGTTAAACCTGCTCAGTGTTCCATAAACTACTTGTACTTAAATATTTATATCTTTCTGTAGGATTGGGAAGTTATCTGTTATCCCTTTGAATAAATTTTCTACCCCTATCTCTTTCTTTATTTCGTTTTAAAGGTCAATAACTTAGATTTTCCCTTTTGAAGTTATTTTCTAGATCTTGTAGGTATGCTTTATTATTTTTCTTTTGTCTTTTGTGACTGTGTATTTTCAAGCAGACTGTCTTCAGGCTCACTAACACTATATTCTGCTTGATCAATTCTGCTGGTGGGAGACTCTGATTCATTCTTCAGGTCTAGAATTTTTGCTTGATTCTTTTTAATTATTTCATTCTCTTTGTTAAATTTATCTGATAGAATTCGGAATTCCTCCTCTGTATTATCTTAAATTTCTTTGAGTTTTCTTGAAACAGCTATTTCAAATTCTTTATCTGAAAGGTCACATATATCTGCTTTTCCACGATCAGCCCCTGGTTCCTTATTTAGTTCATTTGGTGAGGTCCTGTTTTCCTGAGCGGTCTTGATGCTTGTGGATATTCATCAGAGTCTAAGCCTTGAAGTGTTAGGTATTTATTGTAGTCTTTCCAGTCTGGGCTTGTTTATACTGCCCTTCTTGGGAAGGCTTTCCAAGTTTTCAAAGGGTCTTGGGTATTGTGGTATAAGTTGTATCTGCATTAGGGGCACTGCAAGCCCAGTAATGCTGTGATTTTTTCCAGACACATGGAGGTACTGCCATGGTGGCCTTAGATAATATCTGGAAAAATTATCTGGATTACCAGATTATTACCAGAGATTATTGTTCTCTTCCCTGACTTTCTCCCAAACTCTGTGCTGAGCCACCTGGAACTTGGGGTGGTTGGAGACATGCACCCCTGTAGCCAGCACCACTTGGACTGTGCTGAATCAGACTTAAAGCTAGTACAGCACTGAGTTTGGCCCATGGCCCCCTGTAACCACTATCTGGCTACTGCTTATGTTTGCTTAAAGATCTAGGGCTCTACAATCAGCAGATGGTGAAACCAGTCAGTCTTATGTCCTCTCTTTCAGAGTGACAAGCTCCCCCAGGCCCCATATGTGCACAGAGATGCTCTCTGGGAGCTGGGAACTGGAGTCAAACACCTTCCAAATCTACCTGGCACTCTGTTCTATTGTGGCTAAGCTGGTGTGCAAACCACAATACAAAGTCCTTCCTACTCTTCCCTCCCCCTTTCACATCAGAGGAGACTTCACCCATGGCCATCACTATCACAGATCATGGTTGGGGGGTACTGCCAGGCTACTGCCAATGTTCACTTAAGGCCCCAAAACTCTTCACTCAGTTTGTGGTGAATGCTTCCAGGCCTTAGATTCACCCTTCATGACAGTGGGCTCCCCTCTGGCCCAGGGCAGGTCCATAAATGCTATCTAAGAGCCAAGGCCTAAAATGATAGATCCCAAGAGCTCATATGGTACTTTATTCCACTATGGCTGAGCTCGTACCTGAAGCCGGCATGTCTCAAAATCTCACTGAAAGCCCATGGCTTACTATCTGCAATTATTGCTGCTTGCTCTTCCGGGTGCAAGAGCTCTTCAGTCAGCAGGTGATGAATCTTTCCAGGATTTCACCCTTCCTTTAAAGCAGTAGGTTCCGTTCTAGCCCATGGTAGTCTAGATATGTCTCGATACTAAGTCCTGGAATAGGGGCCTTGTAAGTCTGTCTGGCACCCTATCCTACTGTGGCTGAGCTGGTATCCAAGATGCAAGACAAAGACCCCTTTACTTTTCCTTTTGCTTTTCTCAAGCCGAAGGAGTCTCTCATCATAGCCCCCACAGCTGTGAATATGCTGGGACTCATCTGAAGCCGGCCCATTTCAGAGTCTCATCCAAGGTCTGCAGTGTACTACCTGGGTATCACTGTTTGTTATTTAGGGACCAAGGGCTCTTAATCAGCAGGGGATGAATCCTGCCAGTCCTGGGTTTTTTCTTTTCAAAGAAGTGGATTTCCTTCTGGACCAGGGTGTGTCTAGATACGTTGTCTGGGAGCTAGGGCCTGGAATAGCAACCTCGTAACTCTGCCTTATGCCTCTCCTACTGTGGCTAAGTTGGTATCCAAGATGTAAGAAAAAATCTTCTTTACTATTCCCTCTCTTCTTCTCAAGCAAAATGAAGGAATGCTGCCTGGGCTTGTGGAAGGGGGCAACCACTCCCTTGGCTGCCCTCACTGGGGTCTCAGTAGGTCTCATATCCTCTTGTCCAATGGCTCTGAGCTCAGCTCAGTGCTAGAAGTTGCCTATGAATTGTAGTTATTGTGGCCTAGACAGCTTTTCAAGTTTATATGGAGCTCCAGAGCACTTTAGCCTGTGGTGGCCAAGGCTTGCCAAAACTCAAGTTCCACCTGCTGGGATGGGCTATTCCCCTCTGGCTAGGGCTGTTCCAATTTTTGTTCCCTCCATGGGCAGGCATTGGCTGAGTTCAGCAGTTTTACTTTCTGCTGTGACAGGACAGCACTAAGTTCAAAACAGCGTGCTGTAATTGCAGTGCTCTCTCTCTCTCTAACAAACGCATAGATTCTCTGTGACATGCAGCTGCTGCCAGGGGATGGGGGAGTTTGTCAGTGATACAAAACTGTCTTTCCTACCCTCTTCAGTGCCTCTTTCGGTGATATGATGTTAAAATCCAGTACTGTAATAGGTCACCTGATTTTTGGTTCTCATGAAATTGCTTTTTTGTATAGACAGTTGTTGAATTTGGTGTTCCCGTGGTAGGGATGATTGGTGAAAGATTCTATTCTACCATCTTTCTCTGCCTTTCTTTATCCAACATGAATATATTTTGAGTTAATGATGCTGAGTCCTATTTAGAACCAGTTAGTGATATAATATTTAAAGTTCAGCTTAATATCAATGATCACATGAAATAGCCTGTGAAAAAGCTAACGTGAACTGGTTTAACAGAGTTCTCATTTTATCTTCAATTTTTTGAAGTATGTATTTAGTTATTAATCTGATTCATTGCAACCAAATAATTTAAATTATGCATTTTTACAATTAAGCCTTTTAAAAATATGACCCTTTTATATTTCACATACAATAGTTAACAATCTTAATTTTTTAAGGAACAGTGCTGGTCCCAGTTAACTCATTTTTCCTTTCAGAAGACTCATAATCTCTACTTAATCTATTAATTAGTCAACAATGAGAGTTATTGAGTAATTTGACATTCATAATATTTAACAGCCAGTAAGGGGCAAGAATTGACCAATTACCAAAAGCTTACATTTGAGCAGGATCCTGAGTAAACCCTTATGGGACAGAAATAAACCTTTAATTGCTGAATCAAAATGTGGTGCTGGGGGACCACAGCCATGTCTGAAATTGATACTGGGGGGCTTTGGACAATGTTATTTAGCTAGTCAGAAATCTTTAAATATTTAACAATTGATATTGCTTTCCAAATATACATTTGCTAAATCCTAACCCAATAAAGGGTTAATCGCTATTTTTATTTAAAGTGTCCACAATAAAAAATTTCAGTGGTGAAGCCAATGATAGGTGATATCAATCCGATGCCTCATTCACTGTGTTAAACAATTTTGTAGCTACCATTTTGTTCTGCAATGGGGAAAGCGGGGAAAGCATATAGTCTTTCAATTCAGACCTGGCTATTAATTCTAGCTTTGCCACTTGAGTAAAGTGCCTTCTGTAAACAACGTTCCCATCATTGTTTATGTTTTACGAGGATTAAATGAAGACAGGAATCTAGAATCTTATTACATATTTAATGAATAGTAGCTATATTTATTATAATAGTGAAGATTTTCCAGCTTTTGTTGAGATACTTTTATTGCTCACTATACTGCTATTCATCTCTAATTGCTAGAAAGTTGCACCTTATTATAGTAGATTGTACTTTTTTTGTTCGAAGTATTAATTATTCTTCCCCATGAAAAGAGTATTTATCTTCATCCATTTAATATCAAGCTTTACCATATGACTTGCTTTGGCCAGTAAAGTATGAACAAACGTGCCATGTGCCACTTTCAGAGAATAACTCCAAGTGTCAAAATTCAAGTTTGCCTTTAAACATTTTCTCCTTACAAGATTATCAGTGTCTGAGATAGAAGCTTCTTTGCTGGCCTGGGTACTGGGATGAAGAACACATGGAGCAGACTGACCTACAGTGGATATATACTGTGAGTGAAACTTGTAATTTCATTTTTGTAAGCCACTGAGATTTAAACTTACAGATTACTATAACATAGCATTGCCTATTCTTGTTGATATGAAAATTGGTACCTAGGAGTGGGGTGCTGCCATATAGAAGAAGCTTAAATTTTGTGACTTTGGTTACAGGATGTGGCAGTAGGTGGCAAGAAAACTGTGTTTAGAGGCTGAGAATATGTCAGCTCACATTATGCAGATAAAATGCCTTTGGTAAAACAATCCACTGACATAACTTAGAAAGCAGATAATGTTGCAAAAGAGCCTGTGCTTTAAGAATGGGTGGGGGAAATAATATTGGTTGTGTGCTTTGGTCATTTGAAATACTCTACAAGAAAAAGGTGACCTTTAGAAAGAATTTGCCGCATTGAATATGAGGATGAAAGAAAACATGAACAGGCCACAAGTTCTGGAACTTTGCATGGTAGAAGATTCAACTTTTTCTCATGTCTAGCAAGTTTGGGTGTGGCTTCCAGGCCTTTTGTTAAAAACTTTATATTGATTCAGATAGCACCCAGCTAATTTTTTTAGTTGAAGAAAATGTCTCAGAACAAAGAGACTAAAGAACTGGCTCTCCAATGGACTACTAAGCTTACAACTAAGTCTAGAAAGAGCCATCTCTTGAAAAGAACTGTTGGTGTGGGTATTGGCACATGGAACAAAATCAAATAGATTAAAAGTTATTGTTTTCAAAGAGTGTTACTGCCAAAGGAATACCATCGTGGATAAAAATTGACAGTAATTGTTTGAGCCTTAAACTAACCTCAGGTCCCCAGTCTTCTCTGGGAACAAAACAAGCTGAGAAAGTTATTTACTACTCATAGCTGTGGCCTATTCAGATGTGGCCAAGAGGGGAAAGGAAGGACCTCCCAGAGGGCAGAATGAAGTGTTATAGAAAACAATGGACCAAGAAGCTACTCCCCAAAACAAAAACTAAGGTCTAATCAAGGAACAATTTTCACCGTGAGAATAGAGGGCTCCTACAACATGTGTACCTCAAGATTTCAGAATTATTCTGACCCAAAGACTGCTAGATGCCTCCCATTCCCCACTCTTCCATATAAGGGCATTAACTGTCATCACCCTGTACTGTTTGTTGGGTGTCAGAGGAGGATAGGAAGAATAGGGCAGATGGCTTGTCCTTTTAGTTAACAGGTCTTCAGCTTAAGCAGAATGGATGAATAAGTTGAGGTATATTCATTAAAAAAAATATTTCACAGCAATGGAAAATAACCATTGCTAAAACTCAACAATGAGTAACTCATCATATTGTTGGGTCAAACAAAATTCCAAAGAATACATGCCATATAATTTCATTTACCTAAAATTTCAAAAAACAAGCCAAGCTAACATACAGTGATGAAAGTCAGAATAACAATTTCCTTTGGAGGACTGTTGACTTGTAGAGGAAGTATGAGAGAGTCACTTGGGTGTTAAAAAAATTTTATGTCTCGATTTGGGTTTATGTGCATATAGATGTATGTACAATTCAAGCTGCACACTTAAATCTTGTACACTCTACCATATGTAAGATATGTCTCAATGATTTTTTTTTAAGCTGTGTATATTTTTCTTGTCCTTTTCTCCCCTAAGCCTCATGTCATTTAGAGGTTCAGTCTTTCTGAAATTCTTATAAGTTCACCAAAACTTTTTATTTTACTTTAACATTTTTGCAACATTTTCATCATCTTTCCTATCTTTTTAATATGAATTCATCTTAATGCTCCAAATGCAATATATCTGGTTTCCTTAGACATGCATGCTTGTTTCCCTTATATTGGAACTAGTTCTTCAGGTCAGAATTTTATTTTAGAGAGTATAATCACTCTTCTGTTTTAGTTTCCTTCTCTTTGCCCATGAGACCACATATATAATTTTTTCATTTGATTTGGGACTCTGTTTTCCTAAAACTTTTGTTTAAACAGACCCATAATCAGCATTGTTTCTCTACATCATCATGAACTCCAATGTGATATTGTAATTTTTCTCCAATAATTATTTCACTTACCCATTATCAGCCAATTCACTCTAATTGGATTCCATTATTTGCAGCATGGATAAGGATAAAGAGACCAAAGGGTAGCTCTAGCTGTGTGAAGCCCTAAACCAAACCTGTTCTTATAGGGTGTCCTTACAGGGTAGGAGGCTTATGCCCTGGGGAAGATTCATCTGGTGAATCTAAGACGCTATATCACTGGGTGCCAGAGCCAGTTTTATAGTGAGTACTGCATGACTGAATGAGCATACTACAGAAATGGGAATCATCCTTAATATCACCCCAAAGAAAACACTCAGCTGTGCAGAAGTCTGCGCCACCAGTAATGGAGGCTACCAGAGCAGAAGCCCCAGTGTCTGAGAAAAAACAGCAGTCATGACATTCCAACATGAAAGCAGCAGCAAAACCCTAGTATTTATACACTGTATGTATTTCAGCTATGACATAGGCCTCCATCTTTGGTGGCAGAGAAAGAAAGTCAATGGGAGCACATTCTAGGGTAACCAGAACCTGGCAGTGGTTAAGGAGTTCACCAGGCTGAAGGGTTGCTTTTGAGTTTCATTTCCAGGGATAAAGTGAAACAAATTGAGTTGGACTTTTGAATACAAGTAAGACTCCTGAGGGATTTTTGTTTTTGTTTTTGTTTTTGTTTTTGACATATATGAATTCTAGACAAAGCACATAAAGAGGAGAGGATGCATTTTCTGCTCAATTGTAAATTGAACCTTCTGAGTTTCATAAATAATTTTGGGCATATTAAGAATTATAGGCTGGGCATGGTGACTCATACCTGTAATCCCAGCAGTTTGGGAGGCTGAGGCAGAAGGATCACTTGAGGCCAGGTGTATTAGTCCATTTTCACACTGCTGATAAAGACATACCCGAGACTGGGTAATTTATAAAGAAAAAGAGTTTAATGGACTCACAGTTCCACATGGCTGGGGAGGCCTCACAATCATGGCAGAAGGCAAGAGGCACATCTTACGTGGTGGCAGGCAAGAGAGAATGAGAGCGAAGTGAAAGGGGCGACCCCTTATAAAACCATCAGAACTCAAGAGACTTATTCACTACCACAGGAACAGTATGGGGGAAACCACCCCCATGATTCAATTATCTCCCACTAGGTCCCTCCTGCAACATGTGGGAATTATGGCAGCTACAATTCAAGATGAGATTTGGGTGGGGACACAGCCAAACCATATCACCAGGAGTCAGGAATTCTAGACCAGTCCAGGCAACATAGTTAGACCCTCACTCAATTTAAAAAAAAAAGAAAAAAGAATTACAGACTCTCTTTCTTATTCTTTCTCCATAGAATTATGCATGCCACCTTCTTCGTAATAAAGGTAGTATCACAGAGTGGTTAAGAACCCAGGCTTTGGAATGAAACAGACCTAGAATCAACACTGAGTTCTAATTATTACAAGCTAGGTATTCTTAGATTATTTAATGCCTCAGACTCTCAGTTTCCTGTATAATAAAATAATATGTGCATATTTAATGCCATAATTTATGTGAAGTACTTAGCAGATTGCCTGGCACATATTGTAAGTTCAATAAGTTATTATTATTCTTATTATTCCATGGAATATATATCTTCCATGGTATTTATTTTTTACTTTAACTTGTATGTTTTCATGGTCTTACCATCAAGTTTCAGTTTATATATATCTTAATAATATTGACGAACATCTTTCCAGTTTTCATGCAGCACATATTGGATCTTGGCACAAAATATTCTAAATATTGTATATATTTTTGTGCTAGAGCATGCTTGATTTTTAAAATTTAAACTCAGAAAAAAACTGCTTAGCTTTAAAATATGTTTAACACATTCTTTGATAATAAAATATTTACTGGTATTAAAAAATAAGACTAGTTTATCAAAACAATTTAGAATGGTAATAAAAATGAAGATCACTTTCTAAAGAAAGTAGTATGTCTTTAATTCCTCATGTGTTTACATTAATGTTTATAGAGGATTTTTGTGTAATAAAATCTTTGTTAATACTTTGAAATCAAATATCCATAAATAAAAGGAAAAGGAGACAGGATCTCAATGTACTAGGTATTTAATAAATATTGATAAATGAGTAAATGAAAGAGCCCACAAATGCATAGCTTTTTGTTCAATAGATAAAATGTATAAATATAAAACAATTAAACATGATAAAACAATGTATATCATGAAATACTAATGATTAATCTTGGCAATTATTGTTTTAAAATTTCAAGTGCCACTGTATTCTAAAGGACAAACCATATATGTATAAAGTAATTGCCATTCTGATATCATAGAAAGACTATACTAATCAACGTATACTAAACCAATATTTGAGTAACATTCAGGACTATGTTTCTCATGAAATCTGTTATATCAATTGATATTGGATAAAGTTCAAGCACCTTCTCAGGGGTTGAAATCTGGATGAAGGATGGAAACAAAGATGTTGTCGGGGCATGGTGGCTCATGCCTGTAATCCCAGCACTTTGGGAGGCTGAGGTGGGTGGATCACCTGATGACAGGAGTTTGAGGCCAGCCTGGCAAACGTGGTGAAACCCCATCTCTACTAAAAATACAAAAATTAGCCGGACGTGGTGGCAGACGGCTGTAATCCCAGCTACTCAGGAGGCTGAGGCAGGAGAGTTGCTTGATCCTAAGAGGCAGAGGTTGCAGAGAGCCGAGATCACACCATTGTACTCCAGCCTGGGCAACAAGAGCAAAACTCCATCTCAAAAAACAAAACAAAACAAACAAAAACAAAGATGTTAATAAATGGCAAGGTACCAAGTTAATGGTGGTGGTGAGTGATATGAGTTTTATAGCTTACCTTATTTAACATCTCTGTTAATTGTAGGAGTAGACAGCTTGTAACAAAACTTGCAGAAGATCACACATTAGGAAATACCACAAGCACCACTGAAAACCAAGAAGTAATGGTAGATGTAAAGACATTTAAAAACAAAAACTGCCATTAAATATACTGAAAGAAGATGTATCAGTAATAGTGAAGATTTCAAACTCTACTGTTCTCATTTTCTGAGTTTCCAAGGCAGAAAACTAAATAAGCATCTAAAAACATAAATGCAATCTTTGAGGTTAATGATTATTTTTTTCTAAGTTATTTTTATGCATTATCCTAAGCTATTTGTAAGCATTTTTTTAGAGCTCATCACTGTCATGGAGATACTAAAAGCCATGTTTAGAGAGCAAATTTCACTGTGTTTGTCTGAGTAGGATACTAATTTAGATGTTCCTGGTCCATATCCTGTATCTCTACACATGAGTCCTTGTTTTGTGGTGGAAACAGTCATTCCAAGTTATCCAAAAAAAATAGGACTATGGCCATGAACAGCAATCCACAGGGCAGAATTTCTACCACTTTTGTCTTCTTATGCCACAAACTGCCTGTCTGAACTGTTAGGTATTATGCAATCTCTGACATACATGATGCTCAACTTATCTTCCTCCTATCACCTGTTGCTGAATGATTTTTGGTCCTTTCATTTTCCTCTGGAGGTTCTCTCTAGTCTTAGCATCCTAGCTGTCTCATTTAGAGTGTTTAAGAGGACTAATGCCCCATCTGATAACTGACAAACGCCACTGCCACTGTTTGGAAAATCTATTGTTGTCTCAAAGTCAACATTTCTAAAGAGAATTCATTATCTTTTGTTGTTGTTGTTGATCCCTAAGAAGATTCCTCTAGTGACTTTTCTGTCAGTGGTGATAGATTTCACCTAGGCCAATAGGAATGGAAACTAGAGTTGTCTTTGGCTTTTCTATATTCATGACCTTCTGTATTCTATTGTTCACATAGTCTCTTTGAGTCTTCACTCCAAATTCACATTAATCTTCCTCTTTCCATTCACATTTTTACTTTTCTTGCCTAGGCCCATATAATTTCTATTTGTATGATTATAATAGCCTTGTGGGGCAAATAAAATAAAAATAATGGGTTTAATGATACTATTAAAGTAAGCACATATAACTAAAGGAAAAAGATTGTCACCATGTCACCCTTACATAAAAGAATACCCAAATGCTCAGGGATAGGGAGAAACAAACAAACAAACAAACAAACAGGCAAACAAACAAACCAAGGTCAATTTAATACAACCTAGATATACCTGGGGTGCATAAGCTTTTACTGGAAGTGAAGGTCTGGTTTTTCATGGTTTTGATCATGTATCATTACGTATCCTTGGGTGAAGACCAATCAGCATTAGGTGCCAAGAGTGGCATGCTGCTATAATGATACCTGAAAACACGGAGGCAACTTTGAAACTGGGTAATAGGCAGGAGTTGGAAGAGATTGGAGGTCTCACAAGAAGAAAGAAAGATGAGGAAAAGTTTGGAACTTCATAGATACTGGTTAAATGGTTATACCAATATGATGATACAGTGATATGGACAGTGAAGTCCACGCTGATGAGATCTCAGATGGAAATGAGGAACTTATCGGGGAGTGGATCAAAGGTCACTTGTGTTCTGTCTTAGCAAGGAGCTTGGCTGAATTCTGTTCATGCCCTAGGGTTCTATGTAAATTTGAACTTTAGAGTGATGACGTAGGATATAGCAGAATTCAAATTTGAACTTAAGAGTGATGAGATAGGATATCTCATTTATAAACAACAAAGAAATTTATAAGCAGCAAAGCCCTCAGAAATAGTGTGGCTGCTTCTAACAAGCTGTGTTCAGATGTAAGAGTAAACAAATGACTTAAAGTTGAAATTTATATTAAAAAAAGAAGCAGAACAAAAAACTCTGGAAAATGTGCAGCCTGGTTATGTAGCACATAAATAAAAAGCATTATCAGGAGAAGGATTCAAATAGGCTGCACAGCAACCACTACCTAGGAAGATTTGCCTAACTAAAAGGGATCCAGGTGCTGATAGCAAAGACAATGGGAAAAAGACCTTGAAAACTTTTCAGAGATCTTCAGGGCAGCCCCTCCCATCACAGACCCAGAGGTCTAGGAGGAAAGAATTGTTCTGGGGGCCAGGTCTGGGGCACTGCAGCTTTGGGACACTGCTCCTTACATCCTGGCCACTCCAGTTCCAGTCATGGATCAAAGGGCCCCAGGTACAGCTAGGGCCACCACTCTGGAGGGCACAAGGTGTAAGCCTTGATGGCTTCCATGTGGTGTCAAGCCTGTGTGTGCACAGAGTGCAAAAGTAAAGGAGGCTTGGAAGCTTCTACCTAGATTTCAGAGCTTGTATGAGAAAGCCTGGGTGCCCAGGCAGAAGTCTACTGAAGGAGTAGAGCTCTCACAGAGAACCTCTATTAGGGTAGTGGTAAGGGAAAATGTGGAATTGGAGCCCCACACAAAGCCCCCACTGGGGTACTGCCTAGTGATGCTGTGGGAAGGGGGCTGCTGTGCTCCAGACCCCAGAATGGTAGAATCACCAGAAGCTTGCAACCTCAGTATGGAAAAGCCAGAGTGATAGAGCTGCTCAAGGTCTTGGAATCTCACCTCTCATACCAGTGTGTGCCCTGGATTTGGAACACAGAGTCAAAGGAGATTACTTTGGATCTTTAAGATTTAATACCTGCCCTGCTGGGTTTCAAACTTAAACGGGGCCTGTAGCCCTTTCTTTTGGGTGATTTCTCTTTTGTTAGAATGGGACTGTTTACCCAATGACTTGACTGTACTACCATTGTTTCTTGGAAGTAAATAACTTGTTTTGATTTTACAGACTCATAGGTGAATGAATTTATCTCCAGATGATAGACTGGACGTGAACTTGGGACTTTTGAGATAATAGCAGAATGAGTTAAAATGTTGGGGGACTATTGGGAAGACATGATTATATTTTGCAGTGTAAGAAGGACATGAAATTTGGGGGCACAGGAGCAAGGGCTGAATGATGTAGTAGTTTCGATATTTATCCATGCTCAAATCTGATATTGAAATGTGATCCCCAACATTGGAGGTGGGGCCTTGTAGGAGGTATTTGGGTCATGGGGGCAGATTCCTCATGGCTTGGTGTTGTCCTCATGATAGTGAGTGAGTTCTCAGAAAATCTAGTTGTTTAAAAGTATGTAGCACTTTCCCCTACACCTTGCTCCTGTTCTCACCATGTTATACACAGGTTCCTGCTTCACCTTCTGCCATGATTGTAAACTTCCAGAGGCCTTCACCAGAAGCTGAACAGATGTCATGCTTCCTATACTGAAGAACCATGAACCAATTAAGCCTCTTCTCTTTATAAATTGCCTAGCCTCAGGTATTTCTTTATAACAATGCAAGAATGGTCTAACACACTATATAATTAAATGCATTTCATAGTCTCTTTAACATGATCCACATGACTCACCCAATTGGTTTCTTCAATTTTCTTTGATATAATTCGTCTCCCAAGCAATGCCAAAGATTAACTTGTTGGACTCCTCTCTCCTCCATTTAACCAAACAATTCCAATCCATGCTTTAGAACCCAGTGAAATACTTTAGGACATCTTTGCTAACACTCCAACATCAGATCAGCTCAACAAGTATGAAGCTGAATTGTCTTCTGAAATATTTTGGCACTTTATTATTTACACTACTCATTCTGGAATTTTACCTTATACTTTCTGGCATCAGAAATGTCTCTCTTGGCTAATTCTGTAAGATCAGGAGCACTTTATTCATTAAACATGTGAATAGCATTAATACCTGCTCTATGTTGGGAAATCTGCAGTCCAGGGTTTTGAGATTAATAACAAAGATATGGTCTCTGCCTTTGAGTACTTAAGGTTTATTAGAGGAAATAGAATGAGAAATTATAAATATACTGAGGTTATAGATGGAAAATTGCCAGAAATTATGAAGATGTATAATAGCAGAGGGACCTCATGCCATTTCATGCTTTTTTTCATTAGTTTTTGTTAATTTTATGCTTTTCTTTTTTCTATGCTATATGTTTTTTAGATTTCAAAATTAATATATTTTCTTATGAATCTACAAATGTACTAAAAAGTTACTATGAATATGTGGATGCATACAATGAATAGCAGTGATATTCCATATATATGCAAGAAAATAGATTGTCGAATAAATTGCATTGGCAAAAATTAGCTCTCGATTTAACAACAAAATGTTAATTCAAGTATCTGCAACTCTTATACACACATGCTCAATTCTAGATGTACTTACAATATAAATATAAAAGATGTAACATGTAACACTGTTAGAAAATGTAGACTACTAAGGGCCGGGCACGGTGGCTCAAGCCTGTAATCCCAGCACTTTGGGAGGCCGAGGCGGGTGGATCACGAGGTCAGGAGATCGAGACTATCCTGGCTAACATGGTGAAACCCCGTCTCTACTAAAAATACAAAAAACTAGCTGGGCGAGGTGGCGGGCGCCTGTAGTCCCAGCTACTTGGGAGGCTGAGGCAGGAGAATGGCGTAAACCTGGGAGGCGGAGCTTGCAGTGAGCCGAGATCGCGCCACTGCACTCCAGCCTGGGTGACAGAGCGAGACTCCGTCTCAAAAAAAAAAAAAAAAAAAAAAAAAAAAAAAGAAAATGTAGACTACTTTAACGTTCTTGAGGTAGAAAGTGCTTTCTAACAAAACATAAAACCCAAAGACCACTGAAAAGCAATGGGCAAAGGGCATCAACTGCAATTCATGATTGAATAAACATCCCATAAAAATGAAAAGATACATTATGTTAATAAGAGCCAAAGATTTATGAATTAAAACAGCAGGCCAGGTGGGGTGGTTCATGCCTGTAATCACAGCACTTTGGGAGGCCAAGGTGGGCAGATCACCTGAGGTCAGGAGTTCAAGACAAGCCTGGCCAACATGGCAAAACTCCATCTCTACTAAAAATACAAAAATTAGCCAGGCATGGTGGTGCATGCCTGTAATCCCAGCTATTCGAGAGGCAGGAGAATTGCTTGAACCAGGGAGGCGGGGGTTGCAGTGAGCCAAGATCATGCCACTGAACTACAGCCTGGCTGACAGAGCGAGACTGTGTCTCAAAACAAAACAAAACAAAAACAACAACACAAAACAGCAATAAGATATGTTAACATTATCAAATGAACAAACAGTGTTTTCAATGTCTGATTTTAGTAAATGTCACAGGGAAACACATCACACTTATTTTACACATAAGGGTGCATTGATACATTTCTGGAGAAATATCTGAAAAAAATACATCAAAATATTTAACTATGTTCTGACTCTGTGAATAATAAATATGTTCATAGGAATTTCACATAAGAAAATAATCAGTCAAGTGTAAAATGGTATATTTATTAAGTCAAAAAATTGGAAATAATTACTTATTAAAAATAATCATTTAAAATTTTTAAATAATAACTTATAAAAATAAATTATGGCCCATCAATTCAATGAAATAATTGGCAATTGTTCAAATAAGTTTATATATAAATATATAAATATACACAAACAGCCCTTGTCACTGAGTGAAAAAAGTAGGTTCAAATATGGTATATATAGTGTGACTGAGCCATTTTACATTTATGTACAAAATGTGTGCATGTGCACGTGTGTGTGTATATTTACATCAGAGTACTAATAATATTTATCTCTGGGCAACAGGGTTTGAAATGAAAACAATTTATATTTAAACAGCTTTGATATCATTTGAGTTCTGTTTATTATGTGTGATGGTTTTTATAATACATGTTAAAGTTATCCATATTCATCATAGAAAAATTGAAACAGGAAAAAAAAAATCACACAACACAGGGACAACCACTGTTCAGATTTTGCTGCATTCCCTTCTGCAATGTTTTTCTCTGCTTATATACAGGTGTTTAGATATATTTGAGATCATAATACAGAAAGAGTTTATAGCTGGCATTACTGGGTCTCTCATTCACCAGTCCATTCACTGGGCATTCATCACCTTTTCATGGAAAACTCCAGTTTATATTATGGGGAATGCAAAAGAAGGAAAGAAAATATTGAGAAGAGAAGAAATCTGCCAATAAATAATTCTCATTTACCTAAGTTATTCATTCAGCAAGTATTTATTGAGGGCCCTTTACCTGCTGGGCACTGTTCTAGATGCGACAAGCATGTAAAAACCAAGGAATTTTCTGTTCTTAATGGAAACAGAAGCCATCAATATTCGTTTGACATTTCTTAGTTTTTGAATGAATAAAGACATGTCTGATCTTCACATGATCTATCAGGCATTTAGTGTATTAACTATGTTAAAATTATTTAAATAACTAGAGATTTTTCTCTTGAGGCTGAGGTCACTATCATTTAGATTTCTTCCAGTGAACATATGCTTGCAAACCCATGCCAGCTGAATTAATGAGCAGAAAATAAATGTGTCTACTGATAGAGAAGAAGAAAGGACCAACGGAGAGCCACATGTAGTCAGGAAATGAATTCAACATTTGCCTTTGTTATAGGGCCAAAATGTGGGATGAAGACAAAGACCATATGGAAAATTATTATTGATATCAATAAAATTATGGTAGCTATGAACACATTCCTTCCTGTTCCTTGCTCTGATATTCTCTATTGCTCTTCTATTTTGTATTGGGGAACTGGCTTCTCCAATGACAAATGCAGATGCAGACAGACTAGTTAAAGCTAAAAGCATGGTGACCACCATGGTGAGCAAGTAGAGGCCGTGGTCCAGGAACCAGGCAGGCCCTTGCAGGGGTGTGGCAAGGCAATGACAAAAACAGGCAATCAGGCTTTCATGGGAGGAACTGAGACATCAAAAAGTTCAGCAAGTTGCACTGTAGATGGGATACAGATGGAAAATATGTCCCCAAAACAAGGTAAGGGTTTAATTATTAATGCAGAGTGTTCGGCTAGAGAGATACCAGGTTTATGGCTTGATTCATTTTTTGTTCCTCTTGAATATCAGGTCTTAGAGCTACAGATGAGGCTTAACCCACAAATAAAACTTTACTCAGCTGTGGAAACCAGCTTTGAAAGAAACTTATTCAATAAGGTTATATCCTCTTAATAGTTTGAAATCCCACAACTTATCGGGAAATTGGAAAATCATGATTATTACATAGAATCACATCTTTCTAGATCCTCTGATTACTACTGTGGACCCATTACTTTAACTTCCTGAGCCTTTCTCCCTCTTCCCCCAACACATTGTAGTGCTATTGTGAAGGTATCACTATCCCCTTTTCCTTTATTTCTACTTTCATTTTAGATGAAAATGAAAATTACATTGAAAATATTGTTATGGTAGAGATCACTCATGACATCTTGGTATTTGTGTAAAACAAAAGCTGGTGCCCCTCCATGAAGAGGTTTAGATAACTTTATACTCTGCATTTATGCCTAGGCTTGGTCAGTTAACAGGTAGATTGGACGTAATAGAAAAGGAATTTTATCTTTTCCTAATATAATGCCTAAGTACTACCTGTTCAACCCCAAGGTCTCCATTCTCAGCCTGGGTTATGTTAGGGTTCCCTGAGGTTGTGCTGTGTACTGCCCGTATGGCTGTGGGTAGTGACCCTGTATGCCCTTGTCATGTTATACATAAAATTTAATTTTCTAGTGGTGAGAAATCTCTTAAATTATTTCACGTTTGCATACCTTAACCCAAAAAGAGAAGATGGCAGTCAATCTCTTTTTTCATGTATTTATTTATTTATTTTGGAATTTCTGAAGCAGTGATAAAGAAACCTGCATTTGTTATAAATGGAAGGAGCTTAATGGAATATGTTGGTTTTGCTCTATATGGCTATTTGTAAGTATGAGGAAACCGAATGCCATCTGGGAAGTAGAAATCACTTTTTCCAGTGCAGTATTTTTAATTACGTCTTTTCACCTGAGCTCCAGGGCAAAAGTTCCATTTTTTCCCTGCTCATTATTAATAAACCCCACAAGTACAGGGTTTTTAAATTTCATATTTTAAGTGAATTTTGCATGCAAAATTTTCTGAAATGACGATTAGCTATGTAGTTAAGATGATATGTTGGCTCTGGAGTTTCTTCACTTCATACAAATCTTTATATCCTACTTGGATTGACTACACTCCGTGCACATGGAAATACTTATTCATACACAATATGCATGTTACTGAAAGTGTGTTCAATAGCTTGTGGTGATTATTGTTTGTATGCTACTTACATTTGAAACATATGGCAACTATATTTGTTTTTTTTTGGTCTATTATTTGTGTTGAGTGTGATATTGTTCACTATGCAGACTTGCAAGCATTTTGAAATTAATTAACCTGAACAAAATTGAATTCACCAGTCTAGGTTCCTTAATAATATCCTGCCTAAGACATTAAATAATAAATGAGAGGAGAATGGATGTGGGGAGATTCCAAGGAGACAGAATGAGAGATCAGGCCTCCTGAATTTTTATTCCCCATTCTACCATTGTGTCCCTCTGTGCTCTTGAGTCAGCCACTCTCTGCTTTTGTTTTCCTGGCTGTAGCATGAGAGTAATAGCAAGCCTGGGCGGTATTGTAGTGAGAGAGAATGAATGCCTAAAATGTGCTTTGAGAGCCTCAAGTAAAACACACTATGCCACGTGTGGAAATTATTATTGGTTCATTCTTCATGCACTTTTGGTCCTTGCCCTCTAGGCTCACACTGCCAGCCAAGGCACCAATTACTGTGGATGGGGCTGTTGGTTCTTGTGATGTGAACACCTGTCCTCCAGCAAATGAGTTGAGATAACACACACCAATTTACTCTGTGTGTCATACACCCTACAAATTGAATCTCCAAAATACACTCAGAGTTGAATAATAAATGACACTGGGTTTAAATGACAGGAAATAGATGCAATACAATTGCTTGGGCATCTGTGTCCACCCAGGCCTTTGTCCACCCAGTCTGCTGCTGTAACGCCATGCCAGACTTCCCTCTGCATTTTCAGAGCTGACTAAGGGGCCATCTGTATGGGGAAAGTCACTGCAGAATTGCTGGCTTCCCTGGGACAGCCTCGGGCTGATTAATTCAGTCAAGGCAGGGCTTGGCAGACCCTGACCCATGCTGCTTATCAGATAACACAAAATTGCAACCTAATACAATTCCAAGGACCTTCAATGTATATTTTAAGAAACATTCATTAGGCAGTGGGACAAACTGCCACCATAAAAATAGTTATCCTGAAGTTTACAGGAGAAAAAAATTCAGAGGGTAAAAGGAAAAAGAAAGGGAAGCATAGGGTAGGGGTTGAGGGAATGGACTTTCAAGGGCAGTCAAATGGGGGTGTGAACCTTGGCCAGCTCTTTACCAGCTGTGTGACTTTTGGCAACGTCATAAACCAAAATTTCCCCACTCTTCAGTTTCTTCACTCAACTCTAAGTTGAGACCATGCCTAACTTGTTCATCCTTGTAACCTGGATCCCTGGCACAGTATTTGGCACACTGTAGATGTTAAGAAACAATGGATGAATGTAAGATTTTTCTGGAGTCATTTTTTGCTACTTGGTACAGATAGGGATTTAACCAGACAGGATAGGCGCACAACCATCTGTGTCAGCTCACTCCGGTGCCTTCCCATGGTCTCTATGGGAACCACCTCTGGGTGAGGGAGAAAAGAGCTTCTTCAGAGTTTGGCCTGCTCTGTTTAAGCGCCCAGCCAGGAGGTTAAGCATAATGCTTAAGCTCGTTTTGTACCAAATCAACTATCTTCCCTCAAATAATATATAGTGCATAGCAAGGATTTCATATTTGGTACATTTCTGATACTCTTCACCTATTCGTATATTTATAGAATTGTGCATATGTAGAATTTTGCAGTGTTTCTAATGGTTTTCTTTCAGTTAATGAAGTGACCCTCAAATAAGAACAGATGCATGCACCTCCCATGGCTGTGTTTTATGTAGATACCTACGTACATCCATTTTTCCTTTCTTTCCTATTTTTAATTACATGCTAATCCATCAGAACTGCATTGCTCCAGATACTCTTTTCTATGGCCATTCACACTTAAAATATCCTCTCAAGATCAAGAGGAAAAGTGAGGGTAAGAACAAAATAGGTACTAATTTATTCACCTTTATTTTATGTCCTCCAATCTTTAGCTAGCACCTCCTTTGGCTAAATCTAGCAGGAAGCCAGCTGACAGAGTATCCTGAGAAACATCACCTTCAGGGCTTAGCTTCCTGTGTTCCAGGGTGGAACAGAGCTAGGAGGAGGCATGAATCTTAAGGTGGACCAGCTCGGAACCAGCACAAAGCACTTAGTGCTTCACATTATGTTTGTTTATGTAGATGTCTCCATTCTAAGAATGCGAGCTGCCTAGAAACAGAAACTGTATCTTTTTCTGCTTTGTATGCCCTGCTACCTGCACATTGCTTTGAGTAGAAGGTAAGCTTAACAAGTGTCAAATGGGTGGATTTATTTGTGGAGTTAAGTAGTATTCTTCCCAGGAAACATGTTTGTATTTTTAGGGGGATAGGTTTGGACCTGTAGGAGCCCATGGTCTAGTAATGGATATAAATGGGTATGTAGCATAGTAGGGAGGGGATTGGAGGAAGGATCAACTAAGAATTATTTACAATTCTTCAAAAGGCCCTGTTAAATTTGACAAATACATCTGAGCAAAATCTTAGCATTAGCTTGGCTTTGGATCTTTTGTGGCTTCCCTTAATTGAGAACAGCATGACCCGGACAGTGGTTACTTCTTCAGAGTGGTTTCCAGAAAGGAAACTCAGAGCACAGAACTGAGAAGAACCTGTTAAAGCCACAGCTGACTTGCAGACCTCAGGTGATTTGAGCAAGAAATATGTGTTTGCCATTGTGAACTGATAAGGTGTATGTATTATGAGATGATAAGGTATATGTATTAATTTTCTATTGGTGCTGTAACTAATTGCCATAAACTTAGTAACTTTATCAACACCAATTCATTCTCTTTAGTTCTTTTGGACTAAAGTCTGACATGAGTTTTACTCGGCTAAAATCAAGATATTGGCAGGGCTATGTTCTCTTTTGTAGACTCTAGAGAAAATCTGTTTCCTTGCTTTTTCTGACTTCTAGAGACTGCTCACATTCCTTGGATCATGGCTCCATTCCATCATCTTCAAAGCTAGCAATATAGCATCTCTGACCATTATTCCACACTTACATCTTCTACTGAATGTCTTTTTCTGCCTTCCTTTTCTAATTTCAAGGACCCTCATGATCTCATTGGGCTCATCCAGATAATTCAAGACCATCTATTTCAAGGTCAATTGATTAGCAATCTTAATTTCTCTTCGTCGTGCAGCCTTAACATATTCACAAGTTCTAGGGATTAAAATGTGGACATTCTTGGGGGCTATTATTCCGCAGTATGGGTATTGTAATCAAGGCATCAAGCATGATGATGTTGCTAAAAAGACAGAGAACTAGGAACTACTTTAAAAATGAACATGAAACAGCAGCTACTTGTGGTTATTTGAAGTCACAAGATAAAATATAAAGCAGAATAACATTAAATTTGATGACCTGGCTGTATGCCCAGTAGCCCAGTACTGCCTCTAGCTGTAGCACCTTGGGCAAGTCATTTGATTTCTTCTATTCCTCTTAATTTTTTCAACTGTAACATGGAAATAATAACTCTAGTGCTATTTATTTTTCAAGGTTATTAAATAGATCAAATCAGTATGTGTATATATACATACGTGTGTGTGTGTGTGTCTACATGGTTTGTTCTTTCATTCTCTGTAATGATATATATATATACACACACACACACTAACAGTTGGTAATAGGGTCATCAGATTCAACCTTCCTCCAAATTTCTCTTTTAAATGCATTCTGCTTTATGTGTCTACTTATGGGCTTGTATAGAGTAGGTTAATTCACTTTTTCATTGAAAAAGTAATACATCTTCCAAAAATGCACACCTTCTTAATCTCTTCATCAATGATAACTGTTCAAACTTACTCAGTAATCAACAAATGAGATTAAGGTCTAATTTTAATTGATTTAAAGTCCTATGTTTGGAAACAAATATGATATGCTTGTGTACACGTTTGTTCTACATTGCGAAAATTTTTCTGTACTTAATATTTTACATCATATCACAACATGGTCTTGACAATTCCAACTTCAATTATATAGGTATTTCAATGGAAAACTCTCATTAGAATGAACATATACAATTGCTTTTCCTTTTGTTGGGGATTTGGCTTGGCATTCACTGTCTATGACCATTTTGACCGACTCTTAAGGCATCCCTGGGTAAGTAGCTGTCTCACTCAATGGAAGATGGAAGCTGTTCTTCTCCCAGCATCTGTGGAATGGAAGAGTTTATCTAATCATTCCACATGTGTTAATAAGAGATCAGCATATTATAGATAACAAAAGAATTCATATATTTCTATATATTTTGTTCTTTTGCCTTTTTAAAACATATGCATTACTATTTAGCTATGTTCAATTAAATGCTCTCCAGTGTGTATGTATTAGAATATGTACAACACATAGATATTTGCCTGTTTTTAGAACAAACTATTATACTTATCCAGTGACAGATCTACTTTTTAATGTACTGTTTTCAAGAAATCATGAATTTGTCAGTGGGAAAGCTAAATATTTTCAGCAAAGTAATGCAATGAAAGAAAAATGTCACTTAAGAATGTTTCCCACGTTCAAGATAGAGGTCTATGACCAGTCCATGGACTTTGAAATTACTCTATGCTAGCCTAAACATGAACATAAAAATTAGTCCAAAACATGACATTAATAAGGCAAAAAAGTCATATGCAAATTAAAACTTTGCCAGAGGAATAATAATTAAACATGTATTACATAAACTATGCCGTAATGGCACTACGTGCCCCTAAAAGTAAAAGCAATTGATTATTCTGAGAAGTCATCTTGAAAATTAGTGTCTAATAAAATGAAAGAAATCTACTCCCTTGCTCAGCTCTAGTGTCTAAAAGTAGTATTTTGAAATACTTTGTTTTATAGCTCATTGTGTTGTTAACCACCATACTCATTATCATTATTTTTGTGGGTCTTAATTTACCATTTCAGGCAGTAGCTGTCTGAAGTAACAGAATGAGATATCAAACACAATACCTTTTAAAACAATTATAAGCAAACGAGGAGATGGATAACCTATTCTCCATGATGTGCTTATTTCACGTCTCGTATCTGTATCAAAACATCTCATGCACCCCATAAATATACATACCTACTATGTACCCACACAAATTAAAAATAAATAAATAAAATTACAAGCATACATAACAATTCATATTTCATGAAAACATATAAACAAAAAGTTTTACACTAAACACAATAGAATGACTGTCAGGGAAGGAATGGAGAATGGGAGTGGGAGATGACAATTTAAAAAATCAATAAATGAATCACTAAAACAAAAGGGATTTCAGCATGCTATGATTTAAGGGGTATGATTAACTTAACCTTCTGCACCAGGGGTTCAAAAAGTACTAATTTGTTTGCATTTTAGCTTCTTTGGGGGCAGTGGTTCAATACTGAATGCAAATCGTAGTGACCCAAGGAGCTTTTAAACAATGCCCCCTCTTAGACCCAACCCCTAGATGTTCTGATTGATGTCTGGAGTGAAAATTATGCATATGTATTTGTTGTGATTAAACATTACAAGGTAAACACATCGGTGTACCTATAATCCTTGGCAAAACAATAAATATTACCAGAATTCCTGATGCTACTTCTCTCTGGACATCAATAGTCTTAAAAGCTCCAGAAGTGATCTTAATGTTTGTGCAAAGTTGAGGACCATTATTCTAGTTCATACTCACGGTGTTCATTTCTTATGACATTCTTTCCCTTGCATTTCTTTTTCTTTTTCTTTTTTTTTTTTTTTTTTTGACGAAGTCTCGCTCTGTCGCCCAGGCTGGAGTGCAGTGGCGCAGTCTCGGCTCACTGCAAGCTCCGCCTCCCGGGTTCACGCCATTCTCCTGCTTCAGCCTCCCAAGTAGCTGGGACTACAGGTGCCCGCCACCACGCTTGGCTAATTTTTTTGTATTTTTAGTAGAGACGGGGTTTTGCCGTGTTAGCCAGGATGCCTTTTTCTTATTTTGTAATTTCCTGGTGTTACTTCTCATAGTGGGCAGGAAGGATTTGTACAACTTTTTTATCTTTGGCGGTTAATAATGTATTTATTTTATACAAGTTTGATTAATAGATTAACTATACATAGCATTCTTATTTAGAATCATTTTCCCACTCAAATTTTTTAATATTTTCCTCTGTCTTTGAGCATCCAATTTTGTTGAAATAAATTTGGTTTCTTTTGTTGTACATGTTTCTTATTATATTTTCCTGAAAATTTTATTGATTTCTTTTTTATCCTTAAAGTCCTGAAATTTTACTAGTGTTATCGATATGTAACTTTCTGCTATGTAACCAGCTCAGCACCTGATAGGGCCTTTCGATATAATTTTTTTCTATTATTTCTATTATTTCCTTGATTACTTTCTTTCCTCCATTAACCCCTCCTGAAATGCTTGTTAGATTAACACTGGCACTCAGGAATTGTACCTGCATATTGTAACTTTATAAATAAATAAATAAATAAATATTGGAATTAAATATTGGAAATAAATAGCATTGGATTTTTTTTAAAACATAATCTTTTCAATACTAAGTTTGGTCTTGCTGGATTATTTTCTTATTAAATGCATTAATTTATTTCTTTTGTAATCACAATTAAAATTCATTTTCTACAAACTCATTCTCTGGTGTTTCTTTTTTTGTAATAGGTCATTTTTGTTTTATGGATGCAATATCATCTTTAACTTCTCTGAGGGAACTAATAGGAATATTTTTAACTTTCATTTTGGTTCCTAAGTTATTTGTTTCCTATGGGGCTAACTTTTTGGTTTATTTATTTTGATTCTTGCTATGGATGCTGTTGGTTTTCCTCCAATATGTGGTGATATTTAGATATCAGTTTTTATTTATTGAATGAAAAATTAGGATGATTAATAGAGTTAGTGTATTGTTTTCCTAACAGACCTTCAATTATGAGAGGTGTGATTTTTTATGGGTGGTGGGCTTTGTTCATACGGAGAGTATGTGTCAGTAATGTATTGCTCTCTAGGTTACTGAGCATGAAACAATGGAACAGTTTTGACTGTTTAAATTTTGAGCTAATCCTTGGTTATTTTGAGAAGGACAGATCTTTCATTTAGTGTTTAGAGCTGAGGCTTTCTCTGTCCTGTTTTCTCTTCCCAATTATTTGCTGTATTCCCAATTATTTATTTCCAATTATTGCTATAATTGATCTCATATATAATTGATCCCAATTTAATTATTTATTCCCAATTTATCCAAATTATTTGCTATATTCTCTAAAACTTTCTAGTATACTGTTGGCTCACCTTTCCCCCACGTATTCTAATTTTCATTAAAAAACATTTCAGTGGACCTGAAAAATAAATGGAGATAGTTGTTTGCATTAAATTTGACAACTTTTACACTGAAAACCCTGATGAGCATATGATAGGTTTTAATTAATTAAAAGGAAAAATGCATATAGATATCAATATGTTGAAGTACATTAATGAGTAGATTCAGTAAGTTTATGACCTAGAATAAGGCAAGATATTGCTAAAACAGTAATTAAGATATATAATATAGTGTAATCATTTAGATCAAAAATTTAGAATCATTAATATAAACAAACCTAGGACATACTGGTAATTGCAGACCTAATATGCACTGTCAGTATGTTTGTAGTAGATAGCCCAATATTTTGTAGATATGTACATCTGTTTGTCTATTCATCCATATATTTGTCTCCTTATTGCTTTATTCATCCTGCTTTTCCTGTATCTATGCAACGAGTTTTAAAGAAAACTAAAAAATATCCAACTTCTTTAGCCTTCCAGGTAAGGAAAAAGATAATGGCCCTAAAACTCTTTAACCCAATATTTAAGTTACAACAGGGTTTATTACTTTTCTGTGCTGTGGACCCCATGGTAGTCTAGAGAAACCTATAGACCCTTTGGCAAAATAATATGTTTAAATATGCAAAAAATAAACACACAAGATTATATACAGGAAACTAAGTATAGTAAAACAAATTTGTTATAATAACAAAAAAACAAATTTCTTATACATTTCACATTTATAGTGCGTGCTCTTTTTCTTGATTAGTTTTACCGGAGGACAGTCAGATTATCGGCCTTTTCCGAGAACTACTATTCAGAAGAAAGTATTGCTATTTTAGTTTTCCATTAACTTCAGAGCTATCTTTCTTATTTCCTCATTTCTTCTGTCTTTAGCTTTATACTGGATTTATTCTGTTTTTCTTTTTTCTAAACTCTTAAATTAGAATATTACCTCATTAAGTTCCAGGTTTTCTTCTTTTCAAGTATAAGAATGTTAAATACATTAGCATTTCTCTAAGTAATGCTTTATTGCATTTCATACTTTTTGGTACATAGTAATTTTATGATGACTGTTTCAATGTATTTTCTATTTTTTTAGATTTATTTTATGATCTGAATTATTTAATAGCATATTTTAAAATTTTCAAATGTGTGAGTGATTAAAGTTCATTTTCATAACTGATTTCTAGCTTAAATGTAGTCAGAAAAGATATATCTAGCTGTTATGGTAATGATGTTTTAGAATTTGTAGATGTTAGTTTTGTGGTTCATTAAATGAGCAAATTTTGCTCTGAGTACTTGAAAAGTACATATACTTTCAATTTAGGGAGTGTGTTTTTTCTATAGAACATGCTTGTGAATTGTGATATTTAAATCTTATACATCCTCAAATTTTTTGGTCTGACCTATATCAATTACTGAGAAAGTTATATTAAAGTCTGCTATAATAGTGAATTTGTCAATTTTACCATATAGTTTTGTCCTTTTGTTTTAGAAAGTCAAAAGATACATTACTGGATAAAGTTTAGAGTTTTACATATTACTGGTGAATTGGGCCTTTTATCATTATACACATATTTTCTGGTACTTTAATTCAAATCATGTAGCCTAATTGTGATGCAGTTTTTTATCTGGAATTTAATTTTAATTTTTCCTTGAACCCTGAGGGCCATTTTTGTTTAAATTTGGCAACTTGATAGCTGTGCCTTCTTGTATCTCGGGCCTTCCTTCTGAAACCTTGTATTTCTAAAGTATATTCGCTCACTGTTCTCTTATAAGATTTTGTGTTTATTTTTGTGGCAAAGTAATCTCTATTTCATCTTCATTTTTGTTGTTGTTTGCTAAAAATGTCTGTATATCCCTCTCATTCCTGAATGATAGTTTTGGGAAGACATAACATTCTGGTTGGCATCTATTTTCTCTTCTTTGAAGATATAAATTCAGCTGTCTTCTGGCTTCTATTTTTGCTTTTGAGAATTCAGCTGTTTTGTTGTTCCTTCATAAAGAATGTCTTTTCCCTCAGACTGCTTTTAAAGTCTTCACTTTCTCTTTATTGATCTTCAGTGCCACTGTAGTTCCTATAGTACATCTAGGCATATATTTGTCTTCAGTAATCCTATTTAAAATCTATTGGACTTTCTGAGCCTCAGAACTGGTGTCTTTATCATTTCTGGAAAATTCTCAGCTATTATCACTTTGGATATTGCCTTTTATCCATTTTCCCTATTCCCCTCTCAGGAACTATGAATCGACATATAGTGACTTTTTAACTTTATCCTCAATAGCTCTTAACCTCTATTTCATATTTTCATTTCTTTATGATTTTGTGCTACACTTTGCATGACTTTTTAAGCTCAATATTCTCTTAAATAAATTCTCTCTTTACCCAGTGGCCAAGAGTTTGCTTCTTGTTTTTGTTCTTGTTTTTGAGACAGAGTTTCACCCTGTTGCCCAGGTTGGGGTGCAGTGGTGCGGTCTCAGCTCACTGCAGCCTCCGCCTCCTGGGTTCAAGCGATTCTTCTGCCTCAGCCTCCCAAGTAGCTGGGATTCCCGCCACTAATTTTTATATTTTTAGTGGAGATGAGGTTTTGCCATGTTGGCCAGGCTGGTCTCAAATTCCTGACCTCAAGTATCTGCCCGCCTTGGCCTCCTACAGTGCTGGGATTACAGGCTGAGCCACCATGCCTGACCCCTAGAGTTTGCTTTTAAGCCATCTATTGAGTTACTCATTTTAATTATTGTAAAAAGTCTATTTAGAAATTTTGAAATATCTCCCTGGTTATTTTTGATAATCTCTTGTTCTGTATTATACATTTACCTGTTTTTTTTTTTTTTTCTTTAAGCCTTTTGTTTTAATATTCCTTACTTGATAATACCAATATTTGTATCTTTGGGGCAATATTCTGTAGGTTTTAAAAAATTCCCTCCTGATAATTCAGTTTTTCTCTCTTTCTCTGATGGTAGCTATTTTGCTTATGTGAAAATGTTATGAGGTTGAGATGTAAAACCCATTTCTTCAGAGAAGAATGTTTCTGTTTTCTATAGTTGAGTGTGGGGGGTAGGATTACTTAGTGTTTGAGTTACAGAACTTGTTGACCAGAAAGGTATGCTACTTAATTTATTTCTCAATCTCAAGTAAAGGCACACTAATATTTGGAAAATTTCAGGGGAAAATTTTCTTTTTCTTTCTAGTTCTACATAGATTCATGGCTAAACTAGGCAAATATTCTACCATGTCCTTCTGCTTTTTTCTTTCTTCTTCTTTTTTTAATCTTCCTAATTCAACCACACACTGCATTGCCTTTCAGGATATCAGGTTCTGTGTGGTGGTTTCTGTTTTTATCTTTCTTTTTTGAGTGCTCCATAAACAGTAATTTTGATTGTTCCCCATGTCTGTGGCTCATTAAAGGCCAAAATGCTACACCACCATAAGTGTTTTCTTACCTCTTTCGATGCCTCCAAAAGCTTCTATTTTCCTGCCAACTCAACCATTCCTTTTAAAAATTATTTTAAAAATATTTTATCTAATGAGCACACCTAATGTCCAGATTGTGGTTTCTAAATACTATTTTTGAGAAATGGCTGCTGTGGGACTGGCTCATGGAGAGTACACAGTGAACCTGATACATCCTGTTATGCCAGAAAACAAGCAAGCTCTGTATTAATGGAGACATGCACAAAAACCCAGAATCAGTTCTGGAATAATTTGAGCATCAAAAAGGATAATGAACATAACTGACTATAAACATTAAATACATAAAAATCTATGACACCACCATGGTGTCAGACAGTAAGAGACGTGCTGCAATGAGGAGATTATTATACTATTTAATTTTAATATTAGTAATTAATGGAAAAGTTAATCATTTGTTATAACGCTTGGAGGAAATACATTTCAGACCATCATATGAGATAAAGGTCTTTAAAAACAATCAAACAAACAAATACCAGAAGTTTACTAATGCCAGTTTAGAGAAGGGAGGGAATGAGGGAATTAGAAAATGATTATTTTGTAACCCTGAGTAAAATAGTTCAGAAAAGGACTTAGAGGCTAAAGTCATTAAAGGAAATGTTTTGGAGAAACAGGGTATT
Organism: Macaca nemestrina; assembly: GCF_043159975.1. Taxonomy (NCBI): domain Eukaryota; kingdom Metazoa; phylum Chordata; class Mammalia; order Primates; family Cercopithecidae; genus Macaca; species Macaca nemestrina. The sequence continues at coordinate 57,706,677 of NC_092143.1, forward strand.
TACTAAAAGCAAAGCATCACAACAAAATCACTTGCTAATTGCATGAAGAAGGGGAAAAATACTTACCTTTAAAATGGAAAGATTTGGCAGTCATCATCTTGACCATGGATGAAAAGCAGTCTCTCTAACAGTGGACTGCTTGACATCAAATGTTTCCTGATGAAATGGGGGCAGGGCCTGCAACTTATTCTTGCCCAGCGTTCTTCACCTGGATAAAGTCAAGCCTCTCTCTTTAACTTCCTGTGTTGTAGGACATACACAGGGTTAGAAAAATGACACCATGAGGGAAAGAACACATCTAGACTGTGGAACCTTGTATGGTTACACTGCCTAAGTCTCTTCAAAATGTCAAATGCACAAGAGAAAGAGAAGTGGGCAGTGTGAATTTTGATTGAGTCAAAGTTCTAAAAAAAAGCTAAAAGTATATTCTGGAGAAAACTGAGAAAATTTGAGAATGGACTGGCTCTTAAATAATATTATAGAATTACAGATTGAGTAGTTCTTATCCAAAGTGCTTGGGATCAGATGTGTTTCAGAGTTGAGAATTTTTTTTCCAGATTTTAGAATATTTGCATATATCTAATGAGACAACTTAGGGGTAGGACCCAAGTCTAAACACAAGCTTCATTTATCTTTCATTACACATTTTATTATACATATACCCTGAAGGTAATTTTATACAATATTTTATATGATATTGTGCATTAAATAAAGCTTTTGTACATAGAAACATCAGGAAGCAAAGGTGTCATTATCTCAGTCACGCATGTTGACAATCTGTGGTTGTTTGGCATCACTGCCACTCCTGACTCAATTTCTATGCTATAAGCAATAATTTTCTTGCACTTATTCTCACATAAGTACTTAATGATTAAATGTATGACATGTAATTAATACAGTGAAAAAATAGTGTGTCCAGGGTAACTAAGCAGCCCAATGGCATCACTAAAATACCTGTTTCAGCTGCTAAACAAGAACAACAATGAACAATGCCAGGTTTTCTGTCTCCACTTACAATGCTGTGTTTTGGCTAAAAGGTTACTATACACTCTATTTTGATAGTTTTCTCAGGTGAGAAGAAACATCAGAAGCAGTTGAGGGACCAGAAAGTGGGTTCTCTACTGATGAAAAGGCATTATTCTGGATGGCTTTTAAAAAATGTTTCCTAGAGTCATGTGCCTCATTAGCAACAATTGTCGTCTTAGAAGTCACTCTTTGATTTGTTGATTGTACAAGCTGACACAATTTCTTGTTATGAATGCATACTGTTCTAGTTCTTCAATAAGCCCATTATATATTTTCACCACGTCATCTATAGGCACTTTTTTCTACAGTGTTAACAATGCCACCTTCATTGTCATTATTTATCACAATCACCTTGGTTCAGAATTATTTTGGCTATCTCACCATCAGTCAAGGAATGAACAACTGAAGCCTCATTATTGATGTTAAAAACTTCAATATCTACTTTCTCCAACTCACTGATTAAAGTCATATTTTTTAAAATATAAGGATTTCAGGCATCATTTTTTCTCATTTGACATGCAGTATCCTTCAAAGTCACCACCTTGTTCATCATGATAACTGAACATAGTTGCATGCCAGAGGTTGTGTCAGGCATCCAGAACTGTGTCTCTAGGCACTGTGTTAAAAGCATTGGCAACTATATATATATCATCCTTCATCCTAAACTCCTTTTGGAAACCTTCTACGCCCATGCCTCTGTTCACTGCTGCTAGGCATGCTGTTCAAGAAAGTGTTTTTACATTTACTCTTCATTGATCTAAAGATACCCTGGTCACATTGCTAAATTAATAAAGTTACATTTTGTGGATGAGCACAACATAACCATCATTTGTGATGAGAATTTCAGCTGAAGGATGAACAGAACAGTTTTCAAGGAATAACGATATCTTGCAAGTAATCATCCAGTCCAGCTTCCCTGCAGTTAGCATGAGCCACTGGTACACAATGTTTGTGAAACCCATCATAAAAGATTTCCCTAGTAATCCATACTTTTTTATCATAATAATGGACTGGGAAGAAATTCATTTCTTGAAAGCAGTGAGGATGCAAGCTTATGTCTATCACAGCAAATTTTCACTTATGTGTGTCTGTTGCATTAGCACATCCAGCATGGTTATTCTGTCCTCGACATCCTTCATTCTTGTAGGAACTGTCTCTTCAGCTGTACTCAATGTCTTTCTAGGGCAGCAATGGCAAAACAGCGATATTTTGTCAGAATTATTGATTTGTTCTGGTGTTTTATTTTCATCCGCAATGACCTTAGCAAACTCATCAATGAATTTCTCCACAGCTTCATGATCAGCAGATGCTTTGTCACCAAAAGTCTTTAAAAAAATTAATGTTCTGTCTTTTTAAAAATTTCTTCATGCAGGCTGTTGGATATTTACAATTCCCTTCATTCTTCAGTTCATTGTGATAGATCTTTGTTGCTTCATGACCAGCATATCATTAAGGTACATGTATGGACTGTGATCCTGTTGGATTCACTCTTTCAATACACAATTGAGATCTTCATTTTTAGGTGTATGTGGCTTAAAAAAATTTTTTTTCATTAACTTCTCTTCACGAATTTCTGGATAGAACTTTAACAGTTTATTCTTCTGTTTCTTCAGGTCACACATGTTGACCATTCCAACACCATACTCTTCTGAGATGTTTCACACTTATACCACTGTCCAGTTTCTCCAACAGCTTGACTTTCTGTGCTATAGATAAATATAAATGCCACCTCGTTTTGTTATCACAGGAGTATCTGCAGGCCTTTTTAACATCTCAGCAATACTTTCATACCATAGAATAGAGAATAAACAACAACAAAGAAACAGCACAAAACAAAACAAAAAACAACACAACACACACAAAACAAAACAGTGAGTAATGCATTAGGTCTTGGTCCTATGCAGGGCACTGGGGAACCTGCTGTTGTTATGGCCAGCCAGCAAACAAGCTTTTTTGTTACTGTTTGTGCATGTGCTTCATGGGGGAATCCGGACATGTGTGGAAACAATATACCACAGAAAAAGGGAGCTGAGAGGGTCTTTTTTCCCTTGGAGGCACTAAATAAACTGTGTTGTGCAACCATATTTTGACTGTGACCCATCACATAAGGTCAGGTGTAAAATTTTCCACTTTTGGTGTCATGTCAGTATTCAAAGAGTTTTGGATTTTGGATCACTTCAGATTTCAGGTTTTAGATTAGGGATGCTTAATCTATATGGTAATTTAAAAAATATGATGATGTTTGCATTAGTCAGAGTTTTCCAGAGTAACATAACCAAGAGGATGTGTAGATAGATAGATACACATCTATATATATGTATCTCTATGTATATGTATAGAGATAGAGATATATATATATACGTATACACATATACACACACACATACAGAGAGAGAGAGAGAGATTTATTGTAGGGACTTGGTTTTTATGATTATTTATTAGTCCGTTTCATACTGCTGATAAAGACATACCCGAGACTCAGCAATTTACAAAAGAAGGAGGTTTAATTGGACTCACATGGCTGGGGAAGATCTCCCAATCATGGTGGAGGGTAAATGGCGCTTCTTACATGGTGGCGGCAAGACAGAATGAGGAAGATGCGAAAGCGGAAACCCCTGATAAACCCATCAGATCTCGTGAGACTCTTTCACTACCATGAGAACAGTATGGGGGAAACTGCCCCATGATTCAAATTATCTCCTACTGGGTCCCTCCCACAACATGTGGGAATTATGAGAGTACAATTCAAGATGAGATTTGGGTGGGGGCACAGCCAAACCATACCATTCTGCCACTGGCCCCTCCAAATCTCATGTCCTCACAGTTCAAAATCAATCATGCCTTCCCAACAGTCCCCCAAAGTCTTAACTCATTTCAGCATTAACTCAAAAGTCCAGAGTCCAAAGTCTCATCTGAGACAAGGCAAGTCCCTTCCACCTATGAGCCTTTAAAATCAAAAACAAGCTAGTTACTTCCTAGATACAATGTTGGTACAGGTATTAGGTAAATACAGCTGTTCCAAATGCGAGAAATTGTACAAAAGAAAGGGATCACAGGGCCCTTGCAAATCTGAAATCCAGCTGGGCAAATTTTAAAGCTCCAAAATGTTCTCTTTTGACTCCAGGTCTCACATCTAGGTCATGCTGATGCAAAAAGTGGGTTTCCATGGTCTTGGGCAGCTCTGCCCCTGTGGCTTTGCAGGGTACAGCCTCTCTCTCAGCTGCTTTTATGGGCTGGCATTGAGTGTCTGTGGCTTTTCCAGGTGAACAGTGGAAGCTGTCAGTAGATCTACCATTCTGGGGTCTGGAGGATGATGGCCGTCTTCTCACAGCTCCACTAGGTGATGCCACAGTAGGTGATGCTCTGTGTGGGGGCTCTAACCCCACATTTCCCTTCTGCACTGCCCTAGCAGACATTCTTCATGAGCACCCCGCCCCTGCATTAAACTTCTGCCTGGGCATCAAAGCGTTTCCATACGTCTTCTGAAATCTAAGTGGTGGTTCCCAAACCTCAATTCTTGACTTCTGTGCACCTAAAGGCCAACACCATGTGGAAACTGCCAAGGCTTGGAGCTTCCACTCTCTGAAGCCATGGCCCGAGCTGTGTATTGGCTTCTTTCAGCCACAGCTGGAGCAGCTGGGATACCGGACACCAAGTCCCTAGGCTACACACAGCATGAGGACCCTGGTCCCAGCCCATGAAACCACTTTTTCCTCCTGGGCCTCCAGGCCTGTGATGAAAGGGGCTATCATGAAGGTCTCTGACATGGCCTGGAGACATGTTTCCCAGGGTCTTGGGGATTAACATTAGACCCTTGCTACTTATGCAAATTTCTGCAGCCAGCTTGAATTTCTCCTCAAAAAATGTTTTTTTTTTTTTTCTACTGCATCATCAGGCTACAAATTTTCTGAACTTTTATGCTCTGTTTCCATTTTAAAATGGAATGCTTTTAACAGTACCCAAGTAACCTCTTGAATGCTTTTCTGCTTAGAAATTTCTTCCTAAATCATCCCTCTCTAGTTCAAAATTGCACAAATCTCTAGGGCAGGGGCAAAATGCTGCCAGTTTCTTTGCTAAAACATAACAACAGTTACCTTTGCTCCAGTTCCCAAAAAGTTCCTCATCTCCATCTGAGACCACCTTAGCCTGGACTTTATTTTTCATATCACTATCAGCATTTTTGTCAAAGCCATTCAACAAATTACTAGGAGGTTTCAAACTTTCCTACATTTTCCTGTCTTCTTCTGAGCCCTCCAAACTATTTCAACCTCTGCCTGTTACGCAATTCCAAAGTCACTTCCACATTTTTGGATATCTTTTCAGCAATGCCCCACTCTACTGGTACCAATTTACTGTGTTAGTCCATTTTCATGCTGCTGATAAAGACATACTTGAGACTGGGGAATTTTCAAAAGAAAGGTTTTATTGGACTCAGTTTTATGTGGCTGGGGAAGGTCTCACAATCATGGCAGAGGATGAGAGGCACTTCTTCCATGGTGGCAGCAAGAGAGAATGAGAAAGATGCAAAAACAGAAACCCCTGATAAACCCATCAGATCTCATGAGATTTATTCACTACCATGAGAACAGTATGGGGGAAACCACCCCCATGATTCAATTATGTCCCACTGGGTCCCTACCACAACACATGGGAATTATGGGAGTACAATTCAAGATGAGATTTGGGTGGGGATACAGAGTCAAAACAAATCAATTATGGAAACTTGCTCAGTTCAAAATATGATGAAGGAAGCTGGCAGGAAGGAGACTAAGGAGAAATATCAGAGGTCAAATTCAGCTGCAGTCTGCTGGTAAACCAGAAAGCCAGTGTTGAAGTTCAAGTCAAAGACTGTGTGCTGGCAGTATTTCCTCCTGCTTGGGGGAGGTCGGCTTTTGTATTACTCAGACCTTTAACTGATTGAATGAGGCCCACCCATATTATGAAGGGCAATTTGCTTTACTCAAGTTCCACTGATTTAAATGTAAATCTTATCCAAAAATACACTCACAGACACCAAGAATAAAGTTTAACCGAATAACCAGGCGCTGTGGCCCAGTCCAGCTGACACATAAAATTAACCATTACAACATTGTATCAATGTAGAAGCAAATTATTATTCTTAGCAGATGCCTGCAGAACTACTTAATGATAAAGTGTTACGATACTGACAGCTCACTTCAAAATGATTCAGAATATATATACACACACATATATGTAATATATATACCTACATATAAACACACACACATATAGCAAAATTTCAGCAATTGTTTATCCTGAGCACTAGGTATATAGCAAATTATAGCATAAGAATATTTTTTAATCTAAAATTTTTATTTGGTCCTTTGAAGGGTTTTGTTTTTGTTTTTGGATGTGTACTTTAAGATATACCTAGAGTACATAATAGGCAATATTAACTATGTTTTTAACTGTTATTCATAAATGGTTGAGGATTATAATTCATCTAATTATTTTTGGCAATTTGCCATTTCCTGTGGAAAATAAATTGCCAAAACCCACTGTGTGAACTTATCTTTTTCACAAAGTATGAAGTTAATGCTTTCATAATTTAGAGTCTAGTTTATTGGAATAATTTGTAACTACATTATAAAGTACATAATACATGTGCAAAGCATGTGCTTGTGATTACATTAATGTTACCAATCTTTCAATAACTTGTGTTTTCATTTATCGTATTTCATTTGTCAGTATATATAGGAGTTAGTTACTCCTTTTATGCATTATTTAAACGTAGCAAAATTGCATAGTATTTTGAGTATGAGTATCTATTGTATTTATTTATCCAGGAATTTAACTCTTTTTATTATAAACAAGTGATGTTTATTCCACTTTGGATCTTTTCACATGAGCATCTTTGTCATCTTTTTTTCTTACTTTTTTACTAATGAGGGAATATAACATAAAAATCTGGCAATTAATGAAACAATGAGAAAAATCAATAAAAGTTAACATTAAAAATTTTCCATTTGTGTCTTTAGATATTACCCTGTTGCATGTTTATAGCTATCATTATGTGGAAATACTAACTTCTCTGCTAAAAGTATAAAATTCGATTACTTTTAAATTTCAATTAATCATTTTAGACATAGGTAAATGACGTAAATGATATCCAAAGCTTAGTTAAGACAAACACATTGAGATTTAATAATGAAGGACCAAAATAATACATTTCTTGTTATTTTCTACTTCAAATCTATACTGCCAATTGGTCTTTTATTCTTAGACATGTTTTATTAAAATTATATTTAGGTTTGTGAAAGATTAACTATCTTGGCCGAGTGCAGTGGCTCATGCCTGTAATTCCAGCATTTTGGGAGACTGAGGCGGGCGGATCACGAGGTCAGGATATCAAGAAACCCTGTCTCTACTAAAAATACAAAAAATTAACTGGGCGTGGTGGCACGCACCTGTAGTCCTAGCTGCTCAGGAGGCTGAGGCGGGAGAACTGCTTGAACCTCGGAGGCGAAGGTTGCAGTGAGCCGAGATTACCCCACTGCACCTTAGCCTGGGCGACAGAGTGAGACCTCCACATCAAAAAAAGAAAAGAAAAGAAAAAGAGAGAGAGAGAGAGATTAACTATCTTAAAACAATCAATTATACTCTAGGAGAGACTAATGGAACACAGTAAATGTAAACAAAATATGTCACATGTTTTGTTATGCTTCTTTTCTTTATAATTCAACAGATGCACTTAAAACCTTCAAGGGAAAAACGTCCCACTTAGCAGTAAAGTCATCTCTCCTCTCTAGGAATATGTGGAAAGCAGAATTCTGGGTTAACATACTTTATTCAAATAGCTTCTCTTTTCCCCAGAGAAGAAACAATTTAAGGTGAATATTTTACTTTCACCCTCACTTTTTAATTTCTCATTAAAACTGTGACATATTATTAAAACTCCTATTTATGAAAAAGAATGAAATTTGTGTATTTTAATTCACATACTTTTGAAACAGTCAACATTCTTAAGCAAAAATCTTTACACATAAGTTTAAAGCAAAACAAAACCTTAATCAGCTATAGTGTAGTTTTCTTAGAGGTTTTGAAAGGCCAACATGGGAGCAATTTGAGACACTATTTCCAATCCAATAATTAACATTACCAAGAGTTTGGAAGCAAGAGGATGTTTTAAGTAGTGGGAAAAAGCCTGGATTCCAGAGTCAGAATAGCTATATGACATTAAGAATGCACTCATCTCAATGTTCTCATTTCTTTAAAAAGAGACAAAATATTACCAGCATTTACATGTTGCTTTACTACTCAACTTGGCAGTGACTTAGGATCTCATTTAACGCTAAAGCACTCAAGTTATTCTTGGTTAATGTTTACCTTATTACTATCCCTGAGGCTTTAGCAGCTTCTACTTCATTCTCTGATTTCACTATTACTCCGATCCTATTCACTTTGTCTAAAGACAAAGTTCTCTGTGGTCCAACCCAATTTCTTATTTTAAACAGAACTACAATTCCCAAAATGTTAATCTTAGTATCATAGATGATCACTTACTAGGCTTGTACATTCTATTTAATGCTTTTCTTATATAGATATACCAAGATTTCCCTACGTCAAGCTCTGTGCGCTACATAGTGACATGATTAACTTTCCTTATCTAGGACAAATTTAGACAGTTGTACATTGGCTAATGTATGAATGTTTTATAGTGTTGTCAACCAGTGGTGGTTGCATATCAACTAACAACTTAATTTTGCCATAATTGTCATTGTTATACAAGTGTTTGTCTAATTATTTCAATAATCTAGTCAACTGATTTTTATTGAATTGCATTTGTAGGCTCAGTTCTATTTCAGGCACAAGGTCTACAACAAAAAAGAAAACAAAATTAAACACAAATAAACAAAACTCCAGCCTTTGTGGAGCTTACATGTTATTACACTTTGTCCTCTTTTAAAATAAAAATGAGAGGAAAAAAATCCAGAAAAATAAAGAAAGCTTGACTATGAGAAATGAAAGACACACAATTTTATGTAATTGCGACAAATTAGGTGGCAACAGTGGAAAATTTTAGACCCGGATGGAAGATCTTTGGGTTTACTGTGTTCAACTTTGAGTTAAATAGCAAAATTAGAGATCCGAAATTCTGGAAATATATACCTGTCCAAATGAAAAACAATAAGAACTTTATAGTACTTTAGACTGTAATTTATTTTTCAAAGAGGTATGGGTTAGCAATTCTGAAACTACTTTATGTGTATTTCAACACTGAACAAATATATATATATGTACTGTGGATAATGAGAGCCAGATATTTTTATGGAAAGTAGTTACCAATAAGGAAAGGGTTAAAATTTAAAATACACATGGATGCAGGTAAGTTTGTATACATATATTTATCAGCTTTCTCCATTGAGAATGTCTGGAAGAAAGGACAATTTAGTAGCATGAGCACACCTACTGCCTAGATCTTGGGTTCTAAATATCATTCTTTAATAAAACAAACCTGTGTTTTGAAGAAATGGCTGATTCCAAAATTGGGACAAAGAAAGTACAAAATGAGCCTTGAATACTTTGTGGGGCCAGAAAGTAAAGAAAAGCTCAGAAAATGATGAAAGTATTTTGAAAGGACACTAGCCAACTTGAGGTACCCAGTGGCTGTATCTGGTTCAATTTGAGCAACAAAATAAGTGACAGTGATGAAGTATAGCCAGTAGAATAAAATAATTTTCAGTGAGTTTATGCTAGTATAGTTATTATAATTGAATGAAAACGTAAAGGGAAGGAAAGAATATTTCTTCATTACTGTAGAATTCCATTTAACAAGTGCAGAAGAAATGATACATATATCGTTGAATCACCATTTGGTGTAATCGCCATTTCAGTGATGCTTGTTGTAGACAAGAATTGTCAATGAATTTTTTTAAATTAATGGGAAAACTATCATGAGAAAGAGAATCTCTAATTTCAAAGCATTTCTCCCATGAGATACTTATTAATTATAAAGGGGAAAATAGTAACCTTACAATGGAGAAATCTGGCAGACCTTATCTTAACCAAGTCATCAAAGTTAACTGCACCCATAATAGCACATTGATATGATCCTGAGAAGGGCATGTATCATTTCAATGTTATTCTTACCCAAAATGCATAAGTTGAATTTAACCATAAGAAAACTTTAGACAAACCTAAGTTGAAGGATATATTACAAAGTAACTGGCTGGCTGGCATTCTTCACAAAAGTCAAGGTCATGAAAATCAAAGAGACAAAGAACTATTGAAAATGAGAGATTAAGATACCATCTCATGCCACTTAGAATGGCAATCATTAAAAAAATCAGGAAACAACAGATGCTGAAGAGGATGTGAAAAAATAGGAACACTTTTACACTGTTGGTGGGACTATAAATTAGTTTAACCATTGTGGAAGACAGTGTGGCAATTCCTCAAGGATCTAGAACTAGAAATACCATTTGACCCAGCAATCCCATTACTGGATATATACCCAAAGGATTATAAATCATTCTGCTATAAAGACACATGCCCACATGTTTTTATTGTGGCACTATTCACAATAGCAAAGACTTGGAACCAACCAAAATGCCCATCAATGATAGACTGGATAAAGAAAATGTGGCACATATATGGAATGGCACATCATGGAATATTATGCAGCCATAAAAAAGGATGAATTCATATCCTTTGCAGGGGCATAGATGAAGCTGGAAACTATCGTTCTCATCAAACTAACACAAGAGCAGAAAACCAAACACCGCATGTTATCTCTCATAAGTGGGAGCTGAACAATGAGAACACATGGACACAGGGAGGGGAACATCACACACTGGGGCCTGTTCAGGGGTGGGGGACTAGGGGATGGACAGAAAGAGGAGAAATACCTAATGTAAGTGATGGGTTGATGGGTGCAGAAAACCACCATGGCGCATGTATACCTATGTAACCTGCACGCTCTGCACATATACCCCAGAATTTAAAGGATAATTTTTTTTTTTTTTTAAAGGAGAAAACCTTAAGCAAGCTTAAAAAAAAAATGAAGAAGAAGACATGACAACTAAATACAATGTGCAATCTTGGGTTACATCTTCGGTCAGAAAAAGGACATTTATGGGATAATTGGTGAAATTTAAATGTCTATAGTTTAATACATTTTCAACTTCCAGTTATGATGATTACCCTATGGTTATTGTAAGTATTAATTTGGGCTAAGCTAAATCATGGCTGTGTAGGAATTCTTTGTGCTATTATTGCAAATACAAAATCATTTCAAAATAAAGAAGTTAAAAATTAAAATTTGATATAAAGTATCTTAATTTAAAAACACTTTATCAATTAAAATGAAACTTCCTTTCTGTCCATTAAGACTTAAAACGTGTAAATCTTTCATTCTATCTTCACACATTCAAATTTTTGTATGATTTTAGGAGCTCATTTTGTGATTGTTTGAGAAAATCTCTAGAGTAATAAAATCATTAAAAGTGACTGCGTAATGTCTTTTTTTTTTTTTTTTTACAACAGGTAAAAAGCTAACAGACAATTTAATTTTCAAATTATAACTGGACTAGACAATTACAGTTAAACATAACTGCTGATCAGTGGTTTTCAAACTCAAGAGGGCATCAGAACCACCTGGGGAGTTGGTTAAAAACGAAGACTCTTTGGTGCCAAACTTCTGAGTTCCTAATTCAGTAGGTCTGGGGTGGGGCCTAAGAATTTGCACTTCTAAAAGTTTTCTGGGTGAGGCTGACACGGATAGTCCTGGGGACTACACATTGACAAACATTGGTCTAAATATTAATTTGAAATTGTAAGATTAATGTATTATGTCTCTATTGTTTCTGGTGTACACAGTTCAATGTTATGATAAATAAAAAGACTCATTCTAACTCCATTTTGACCCAATTGCTAATCCAGAATATAAATATTGCAAAACTTCAAACAATTTTCATTATAATATTGAAGCATCTTTTATTGACCCAGGTACCCCAAATCTAAAACTTTTTTGTGACTTTTGATTTTAAATCTGATATGTAAGATACTTGGGAATCATCACTCTTTTAATTACATCAAGAGAAACCTGGAAAAAACCTGAAAATCAAAGGACATACTTTTGGACCAATCAGAAAATTGAAGTTGCAGGGCAAATCACTTTTCTGAAATCTGGAGAGAAAGACATATCCAGCCAGGTGCAGCTAATATGTGCTAACTGGAACAGAAGTCACTGAATCCTAAACTGATCAAAACACTTAAACATTAATTTTGATGAATTCATGGAGACTGAATGTGCACTAGTTTGAGAGAGAATGTGGACTAGTTTGAGAGAAAAATTCATGAGGATGCAGTCTGAGGTGGTTACCCATACTCTCCTGGTTATTTCCTCTAAGAATCTCACTAAGTTCTCAAGATGAAGATCCAAGAAAGATATCCTCAAAGATCTAGCAGGGGCTGGGAAAGAGTAACCATTGTGAAATATGGCCCGAAGCCTTCCTCAAAACAAAGGCTTACCTCTGGAGTAAAAGACCTTGCCAGAGCCTTATTGCAGGCTCCCTGGGGGAGGGGTCGCTGCCTGATTTCATCTCCCTCTAACTTCTCTGTCTAACCTAAGGGGCAAGGTTGGGGAATAGTTAGTAGAGGGTCGGGATTTCAGGGAAGGGAGTATGTGGCCAAGAGAAATAAAAAGCTATACCACTGGAAAACACTTTTGATGGTCACAGCTTGAAAACACATGCTGAGAAAAAATGAGATTTTATTTAAAAATTATAGAAAGTCCCCTCACCCACTTCTTTTCCCAGTAGGGCTCCAATATAATATCCATGATTATAGCTGAGAAAGCTGAAAACACAGACTATCTCTGAGACGTAGTACTTAAAGAAGACCAAAATCAAGAGGTGAGACAAAAATAAGGACACTAAAGGATTATGAAGTCTCCGCCATTTATAACTATAGTAAACATTAAATATAGCTTCACTTCCACCCAGATGAGCGTAACTCTTTACTCACACTAAAGCTTATTTATGTTAGTTCCTATTGCCTGATACATGTCTAGTTTTCAACAAAAAATTGCAAGGCATGCTAAAAGGCAATAAAAAATGCAGTATGAAGAGTCAAAGCAATCATTGGAATAGGGTTAGATATGATCAAAATGTTGGAATTGTCAGACAGAAAATGTAATATAATTATGATGATTATGTTAAGTGCTCTAATGCAAAAAAAATAGAAAACATGCAAAAAGACAGATGTAAGCAGGGGGATAGAAACTCTATGAAGCAAAGAGAAGTGTTAGAAATAAAAAACAATGTACAAAAAATAAAGAAAGTTTTTGATGGGTTATCAGTAGAATGAACATATTGAGGAAAGAATAAGTGAACTTGAAAATATGTCAGTAAAATCTTCCCAAACTGAAATGCAAAAAAAAAAAAAACCACAAAAAACCCAAAAAAAAAAACAGAAAAGAGAATAAAAAAGGAAAAAAGAAGCAATGATAAAAACGTAACAGAACATCCAAGGACTGTAGGACAATATTGCAAAGGTATAATATACCCATTGTTAGAATACCAGAAAGAGAAGAAAAAGATAATGTATCAAAAGAAATATTTGAAGTAACAAGGCCAAGAATTTGTCAAACTAATGAGAGACAAACACTTCAAGTAGCAGGAAGCTCAGGGAACACTAGCAGGATAAACACAAGAAACAAACAAAAACAACCCCCATACGCCTATCCATATCATATTCAAACTGTAGAAAAACAAAGACAAAGACAATATCTTGAAAAAAGCCAGAGGATGAAAACACATACATTTATATAATAACAGGGATAGAAATTATAACAAACATCTTGTCAGAAATCAACTAAGAATAATGTGAAAGAAAAGTGTTCAAATGTTGAAAGAAAAAATCTACAAATTTAGAATTCTATATCCAAAGAAACTGTCAATTAAAGCAAAAGAGAAATACTTTCTCAGATGAACAAAATCTCAGGTCATTCAATACCACTAGACCTTCCTTTCTAGAAATATTAAAATAAATTTTTATGGGGAAAGAAAATGAAATGAGTGAAAAACTCAGGTCTATATAAAGAAAGAAAGAATATTAGATAAGGAATAAAAGAAGATAAAATAATATTTTTCTTTGACTTAGCTGATCTAAAAGATAACCATTGGCTGGCTGATTCTTAGCTGATCTAAAAGATCATCATTGTTTAAAGCAATATTCATGTATTGAGGTATTATATCATATGGATACATTAAATGAATAACAGTTATTACCACCAAGGACCTCAGTTTTTAAAATATATCTTAATCATCCATTTTCTTTTTCTTTCTTCCCTCCCCTCTTACCCTTTTATTTCTTCCCTCTCTAGACACTCCCTTCTGACAATCCATGCTTATCTAATTAAATTTTTGTTTTATAAATTTCAGTGGCTAATCTTGGAACAAACCAGGCATGGAGCCCCAATTGCAGAAGCTTCCTGCTTAGGGGAATTGTCAGGCTGAACTCAATGTAATGCCAACCAGACTTCTGGATGGGCAATTACCAAAGACAGCCATCAGAACGAAGACACACACACCCTGCAACCTGCACCACTCCCATGCCTCCTGTACCAAATTTCCCTTTAAAAACCCTATGGTAAATTTAAAATTTAACATGTTACTTTAGAATGCTAATTCATCATCTTGGTTTACTGGCTCTCTGATTAAACTTACTTTTCCTTGCTCCAACCCTCACTTCTCGTGTCTTGCTGGCAAGCACTGAGCAGCCCCACCTAAGTTCAGTTAGAAATTCAGTGCCCAAATGTGAGGCTGCACTTTGGGTGGTCTAGCCTGCCTGATTTCCAAAGGATGGAGCAATTTACTACAGCAGTGTGCCAGGGCTTACCCATTTATGCTACCAGGCAGAGCAACAGATGCTCATGAGTGCCAACTACTCGTGGTTAGGTGACTTCATGGCTGTGACTCCAGAGATGTCCCAGCAGCTGCCAAGAACGCTTTTGTCTTGGGAATTCTCCCATCTTTTCCCTTTCTGGCATCAGCTGCCTGAAATGCTTTGTCGGAGCAAGGAAAAGTGGTGTCTGAGGAGTTAACAGGTTGAAAGGTTGGTAAGTCACTATGGTGTGTTCAACTAAGAACTACCTTCCTTCCCATTTGGGCTTTTCCTTGGAATAAACTACTTTTTTTTTTTTTTTTTTGGTTGGGGTAACATTTTGGAGAGATGAATAGTTGTTGGACTTTTACCAATTTGAGAACTAGTTCATTTGCATTTGTCTGTTTGTGGATCCTGGGCTTACATGTTTAATAACATGGAAAATTCAAAGGCATGGTAAGTTTTCTGGGGCTCCAGCTAATTACATGTCATGGTCAGTTTTTGTACATATCTTAAACTAATAGGTAAATTACAGCAAGAAAAAGTCAGAGCTGAAATGGTTATCCTGCAACTTTTTTGTTAAGTAGACTCTTCTAAAGCTGTATATCTATTTATCTTTTCTACCTACTTTGAACCGGAGGTTATTAAGCTACTGGTGTTGAGATAAAACTCACTAATCAAGGATTAATTTGAGTTTAGTGTCAGATACCAAAGATATTTTATTTTTCTTATACAGTTATGCCCGTTCTAGCTAAAATATAAACATTGGAAATTCACTTGAAACTGAATTTAAAAAGGGGGTAAAAGAGATTTTTCAAAAAGTAAACTGCTAAGGAAACTACCCAAGATCTTGATCCACAGCCTTCACTGGAGTATCTGTTGGGGGAAAACAAGGTTTAGCCATGTGGACAGGTTCCAATTTCGTCAGTCCATCAACTCAGTGGAAGCTGTAAAAGATTTTACAATCTTGCAGTGATTAATTTTTATAGCTTTTTTTTCTTTTGAGATGGAATCTTGCTCTGTCACCCAGGCTGGAGTGCGGTGGCGCCATCTCGGCTCACTGCAACCTCTGCCTCTCTGGTTCAAGCGATTCTCCTGCCTCAGCCTCCCCAGTAGCTAGGAGTATAGGCGCTGCCACCACGCCTGGCTAATTTTTTGTATTTTTAGTAGAGGCAGGGTTTCACTGTGTTAGCCAGGAAGGTCTCGATCTCCTGACCTCATGATCCACCTACCTTGGCCTCCCAAAGTGTTGGGATTATAGGGGTGAGCCACCGCACCCGGCCCCTAATTTTTATAGCTTTGATAAGCCCCAGCAATAAATCAGAGACTTAATTTAAGATTTGATTTTGAGAAAATTTGTCAAAGATGTTAAAAAGTTCAACACATTTTATCAAAACAGAATCACAAGTTATTGTAAAATAATCATTCATTTAACCAAGAGTGATAATTAAAATAACTCAAAGGGAACACAGAAAGTCTCTGGGCTTACAGAAGAGATCTGCTGGAGCATCATGATATGAGGAGTCAGAAGCTTTTGGGAAAGCTGGTCTTGCATTCCCATACATAGTGTGTAACATCAATATGGTTTACAGCAAAACCTATCCCTATAATCATAGCTAAAATTATGAATAACATTTTTCCACCAGGAGGGGACTGATAAAAACTATAAAGAGAATCAGTATCACCACCTCCAGCTCCCTGAAAATGTCCTTATCACATGCTATTAATTAATCCTGTGCTGTTAAGTTACAGGGCTTTGAGTCTTGAGTAAACATATCTCATCTAAAGAAGGCATCAACTCCTGCCACTATCTGACACCAAATTCAAATTAACCAATGCCTCATTTTTAGAGCCTAGTAAAGGTGACAATCAAAGTAAACTGCTTTCATGAGACAAAGAGATAGGCCTGTATTCAAGAACATTAAGATTCATTTAATAATTTTGCATCTATTAATAATGCATTATTATTAATAGATATTAATAAAATGTATTCTGTACCTTCATACTAAATAATTTAAATGTTTAGCTACATGTGAGCTTCCTTTTCCTGTCATTCTCAGAATTAGGCAGGGCTTATGACCTTTATGTTTAAAACATTGATCATTTGTTTGCTTGAGACAGGGTCTCACTCTGGCACCCAGGCTGGAGTACAGTGGAATGATCTTGGCTCACTGCATTCTCGACCTCCCAATCTCAAGCAATCCTCCTACCTCAGGCTCCAGAGTAGCTGGGACTACAGACACACACCACTACACCTGGCTAATTTTTGTATTTTTGGTGAAACAGGGTTTCATCATGTTGCCTGCCTCAGCCTCCCAAAGTACTGGGATTACAGGCATGAGCCACTGCATTTGGTCCACATTGCTAATTCTTTATGTCTTGTTCCCTCCAGGCCCAGGACCTATTGTGGAAGAGGTGGGTGCATGATTTTAAGGGCCAGTTTTGAGGGATAAAATTAGTTCAGACCCCCAAATCAAAGACAGGTATACAGATGCTCAACACAGCGTCCCCAACATTGTTGGCACCAGGGACCACTTTTGTGGAAAACATTTCTTCCACAGATGGGAGAGGGGAATGGTTTCAAGACAATTTAAGTGCATTACATTTATTATGCACTTTATTTCTATTATTATTATTACAAACTCACCATAATGTGGAATCAATGGGAGCCCTGAGCTTGTTTTCCTACAACTATACAGTCCCATCTAGGGGTGATGGGAGACAGTGACAGATCATCAGGCATTAGATTCTTATAAAAAGTGTACAACTGGCAGGGCGTGGTGGCTCACGCCTGTAATCCAGCACTTTGAGAGGCTGAGGCAGGTGGATCACGAGGTCAGGAGTTCCAGATCAGCCTGGCCAAGATAGTGAAACTCCGTCTCTACTAAAAATACAAAAAAGAAAAATATTAGCTGGGCGTGGTAGCTGGCACCTGCAATCCCAGCTACTTGGGAGGCTAAGGCAGAGAACTACTTGAACCCAGGAGGTGGAGGTTGTAGTGAGCAGAGATCACGCCACTGCATTCCAGCCTGGGAGACAGAGGGAGACTCCATCTCAAAAACAAACAAATAAACAAAAAGTGCACAACCTAGATCTTTTGCATGTGAAGTTAACAATAGGGTTCATGCTCCTGTGAGAATCTAATGTCCCTGCTGATCTGACATGAGGCAGAGCTCAGATGATAATGTTTGCTCACTTACCACTCACCTCCTGCTGTGTAGCCTGGCTCTTAACAGGCCAGGGAGCAGTACCAATCAATGGCCTGGGGGTTCAGGACCCTTGGCTCAGTATATAGAACTTATAGACAAGTCAATTTTATAACCTTGGTTTTTGGTTTTGGGCTCTTATTTTGCTTAAATGAGTTTGGCTTTTAGTTTTTGGCTCTCATACTGCTCAAAGGGTTAATGAGCGCCAGCCTACTTTCATTCCCATCTGGCCTAGAACATTTAATTGGCTATCTGTAAGTCTTTTGACTCTAAGTCCTTTTGCCATACGAGTTCCACTGAGAGACATGACAGATCTGGTGCAGGTAACCACAGCACCCCAGCATTGATATGGAACAAAATAAACACTTGGCCATTGATACTGCCCCTGGCATATGTTGACCAAAAAAGGAGGAAGATAAACTAAAAAACACAAAAACAAAAAAACCCAAGTCCATGCTCTGAATGGACCTTCCTCCTTATAGCTAAGGGGATCTCAAAGAAACCTAAAAAACTAGTTTCAGGCTATGACAGGAAGGGGTTGGACATGACTCATTATATCTTCCCCCCATTGGAATTCAGGTACAACTGACCAACATTAACATTAAAATAGAGATCATAAAACCGACAAAACAGACTCTCTGTAATAATAAGATACCAAATCATAAACCAGACATAAGACTATGACAGGTAAAGGTTAAGTCGGACACTTGTACACTTAAAAGGTGAACCATGTTCTAACTGCCACAAGGATTTTATTTTTCCCAAGCAGCCAAATAAGCACGGACTTCAAGATAAGCAATATTGAAACAATTTACAGCTGTACCAAATGCTGACTAACTGACCCCTAGCCCCTGTTCCACCAGCCATAACTATAGCTTTAATTAAACAAGAGGCTGATTTCAGTTACTTTTTCCTGCTAAAAAGACTACTGACTGTGAACTCATTCTGACCAGTTGCTAGAACTTGTATACTTGTTTGCCTTTGTATCCTAGTAGAAACTCCTTTGATGTATAACGACATTTAAATGTTAAGTCTCCACCCCAAAATGAACATGGGTCATATGTTACATGCATATTTTTTCAAAACACATGTGTCAGGACTACCTTCCTAAATATTCAAAGTTTCTCCTGTAACCTGTGAAATATGTATCATAGCCAATCTGTCATCATAAACACACAAGAGCTCTGGGTATAATCGACAGTCGGGAATATGTGCTGTAATTAAGACTGAATGCTATATGTACGTTCTGGATAACTCTGGAAACATGTATTTAGCCCTACAAGTCATGCGCAAGCAAATTAATGCTATGGCTGATCCCACAAGGTCTTTAAAACAATGACTGTCTTCATGGTTTTTATCAGTCCCCTTCTAGTGGAAAAAGTTACTCATGATTTTAGCTATGATTATAAGAATAAGTTTTGCTGTAAACTGTATTGATGTTACACACTGTATATGGGAATGCAAGACAAGCTTTCGCAAAAGTTTGTGACCCCTCATCTCATGATGTTCCAGCAGATCTCTTCCGTAAGCCCAGAGACTCATGAATATTTTCAACTCCACATGTTCCAGATATGGTTTAGATATGTTTCCCCATCCAAATCTCATGGTGAATTGTAATCCCTGATGTTGGAGGAGGGTCCTGGTGGAAGGTGATTGGATCATGGAGGTGGATTTCCCCCATGCTGTTCTCATGATAGGGAGTGAGTTCTCATGAGATCTGGTTGCTTAAAAGTGTGTAGCACTTCCCCATTCTCTCTCTCCTTCCTGCTTTGGCCACATAAGATGTGCCTCCTTTCTTTTCAACTTCTGGCATGATTGTGAGTTTCCTGAAGCCTCGCAAGCCATGCTTCCTGTACAGCCTGTGGAACCGCAATTAAACCTCTTTTCTTTATAAATTACCCAGTCTCAGCTAGTTCTTCATAGCAGTGCAAGAACAGACTAATACAGAAAATTGGTACCAAGGGCATTGCTATAAAGTTATCTGAAAATATGGAAGCGAATTTGGAACTGAGTAATGGGCAGAAGTTGGAACAGTTTGGAGAGCTCAGAAGAAGACAGGAAGATAAGGAAAAAGTTTGGGACTTCCTAGAGACTTGTTAAATTGTTGTGACCAAAATGCTGATAGTCATATGGACAATAAAGTCCAGGCTGAGGTGGTCTCAGAGATGAGGAACTTATTAGGAACTGGTTTAGAGGTCACACTTGCTCTGTTTTAGTAAGGAGACTGGCAGCATTGTGCCCTTCTTCTAGGAATCTGTGGAACTCTAAACTTGAGAATAATTATTTAGGGTATCCGGCAGAAGAAATTTCTAAGCAGCAAAGTGCTCAAGATATGACATGGCTGCTTCTAACAGTATATATTCATATGCCTGAACAAAGAGATGATCTGAAACTGGAACTTATATTTCAGTGAGAAGCAGAGCAGAAAAAATTAGAAAGTTTGCAGCATGATTAAATTTACTTATGCAAATTTCTGTAGCCAGCTTGAATTCCTCCCCAGAAAATGTTTTTTTTTTTTCATACAAAAAGACAAAAACACATACACCATTTTCTGGGGAGGAATTCAAGTTGGCTGCAGACATTTACATAAGTAGAGGAGCTTAATATTAATAACCAAGACAATGGGGAAAATGCCTTAAAGGCAACTGAGAGAACTTCACACCAGCCCCTCCCATCATAGGGTTTGAGGCCTAGAAGGAAAATTATGGTTTTGTGGGCTAGACCCAGGTCCCTGCTCCCCTGCATAATCTCAGGGTGGCACTGCTCCCTGTGTCCCAGCCACTCCAGCGTGGCTAAAAGGGCCCCAGATACAACTTGGGCCTCTGCTCCAGAGAATGTAAACCAAAGCCTTGGTAGATTCCATGTGGTGTTAAGCCTGTGGGTGCACTCTTGGGAGCCTCTACCTAGATTTCAGAGGACATATGGAAATGCCTGGATGTCCAGGCAGAAGTCTGCTATAGGAGCAGAGCCCTCATGGAAAACCTGTACTACAGCAGTGCAGAGGGAAAATGCAGGGCTGGAGCCCCCACACAGAGTCCCAACTGGGGCACTGCCTAGTCAAACTGTGAGAAGAGGGCAACCGTCCTCCAGATCCCAAAATGACAGATCCACCAACAGCTTGCATTATGCACCTGGAAAAGCCACAGACACTCAACACCATGAAAGCAGCTGGGAGCAGGGAGGTACCTTACAAAGCCACAGGGGTGGAACTGTCCAAGGCCATGGGAACCCACCTTTTGCATCAGCATGACCTGGATGTGAGACATGGAGTCAAAGGAAATCATTTTGGAACTTTAATATTTAATGGTTGCCCTGCTTGATTTCAGACTTGTATGGGGCCTATAACCCCTTCATTTTGGCCAGTTTCTCCCAGTTGGAATGGGTATATTTACCCAATGCCTGTATCCCCATTATATCTAGGAAGTAACTAACTTGCTTTTAATTTTACAGGCTCATAGGCAGAAGGGACTTGCCTTTTCTCAGATGAAACTTTGGACTGTGGAGTTTTCAGTTAATGCTGAAATGAATTAAGATGTTGAGGGACTTTCAGAAAGGCATGATTTGTTTTGAAATGCAAGGACATGAAATTTGGGAGGGACCAGGGCAGAATGATATGGTTTGGCTGTGTCCCCACTCAAATAGCACCTTGAATGGTAATAATACTCACATGTCAGGGGTTGGTGCAGGTGGAGATAACTGAATCATGGGGGTGGTTTCCCCCATACTGTTCTCCCGGTAGCAAATAAGTCTCACAAGATTTGATGGTTTTATAAATGGGAGTACCCCTGCACAATCTCTCTTGACTGCCAACATGTAAGATGTGATTTTGCTTCTCCTTTGCCTTCTGCCATAATTGTGAGGCTTCCCCAGCCAGGTGGAACTGTGAATCCATTAAAACTCTTTCATTTATAAATTACACAATCTTGGATATGTCTTTATTAGCAGCATGAGAACAGACTAATACAAACTCTATGGTAAATTTTATAATTTAAGATGATACTTCAGAAATCTGGTTTGCCATCTTCTTCAATTTCTCACTGTACAATTAAACATGCTTTTCCTACTACCAATCCTTGTCTCTTGCATCTGGCTTTCGATTGACGAGCAGGCAAATGTGGGCCCATTTACACCCTGCCACAAATGATGAGACAGAAGAATTGGAAATATTCTGTTATAAGATACATAGATGTAAATGACAAGTTAATGGGTGCAGCACACCAACATGGCACATGTATACATATGTAACAAACCTGCATGTTGTGCACATGTACCCTAGAACTTAAAGTATAATTTAAAAATTAATTAATTGATTAAAAAATTCATAGATTTCTGTACTTCACATGACATGGTCATGACTTATGTGATAGTAAACTTAGAATAGTAAAAACTGTGTCATGTAAACACTAGGGTCACTTAAATTTTTTTAAGGATTATAATTGGTAGATTAAAAGAGGAGGTAAAATGAAATCATACAAAACTCAAACTAAAAAAGGTAGAGAAAAGGAGAAAGTAACAGAAACTAATTGCAATGAATAGTAAAAAAATTGTAGATATTAATCAAACAATATTATTAATCAATTTTAATGTAAATCTCCAAAAATGATAAACAAAAGGTAGAAATTATCAAAGTGAATAATGAAACAAGACCAAACTTGACAGCATCTGCAAGAAACCCACTTTAAATGTAAAGGCTCAGGCCAGGCGCGGTGGCTCACGCCTGTAATCCCAACACTTTGGGAGGCCGAGGCAGGTGGATCATGAGGTCAGGAGATCGAGACCATCCTGTGAATAGTGAAACCCTGTCTCTCCTAAAAATACAAAAAATTAGCCAGGCGTGGTGGCAGGTGCCTGTAGTCCCAGCTACTTGGGATGCTGAGGCAGGAGAATGGTGTGAACTCAGGAGGTGGAGCTTGCAGTGAGCCGAGATCGCACCACTGCACTCCAGCCTGGGCGACCGAGCGAGACTCCATCTCAAAAAAAAAAAAAAAAAAAAAAAAAAAAGAAGGAAATGTAAAGGCTCAGGTTAACAGTAAAAGAGTGATGAAAGATATACCATATTGACACTAATAATAAGAAAGCCGAAATATCAATATTAATTTTAGACAAAGCAGACTTCGTAACAAAAAATTATAATGGGTAAAAAGCATAATTATATAACGATAAATGGGTTCCAAAAACATAACAGTCTCTAATGTATATGTAATTGATGACAGTCTTCAAATACAAGAAACTAAAACTGAAAACGTTGAAAGGAAAATAGACAATTCCACCATTATTGTTGCATACTTCAACACCTCGCTTTCAGTAATTGATAGAGTAGGAAGAAATCACCAAGGTTGTATATGATCTGAAAACACTATCAATCATCAGGATCTCACTGACATTTATAGAACACTATATATGAAGATAGCAAAATAGACAGTCATCTCAAGCTTACAAGGGACATTTACCATGACATATTACATTGTGGAACATAAAATAAACTTTCCAAACTTAAAAGTAAAGAAATTATACAAAGTATGTCCTCAGACCACATGAAATTAAGTTAGAAATCAACAACAGAAAGAGAGATAAAAATAATCTCCAAATTTTGGAAATTGAAAGAAAAAACTTATAAATAACATTTGATAAAAGAAGTCTTCACAGAAATTTGACGATATTTTGAGCTAAATGATAATGAAAATACACCTTACCAAACATTATGAGATGCGGCAAAAACAGTCCTTAGAGGGAAATTTATAGCATTAAATGCATGTATTAGAAAGGGGGATTTAAAAGCAGTAACCTGATCCTCCACCATATGAAACTCAGAAAGAAGATCAAATTAAGCCTAAAACAAGAAGAAAGGACATAATACAAAATTAGAGCAGAAATTGATGAAATTGTAAATAGGAATAACAGTAGAGAAAAATCAGCAAAACCAAAAGCTGGTTATTTGAAAAGAACAATAAAAGAAAAAACCTGTAGATATACTAAACATAGAAAAAGGGAAGACACAAAGTACTTAATGAAGAAATGAAAGTTCATTATTATTTATTCCATGGACATTAGAAAGACGATAATGGAATAGTATGAACAATTATATGCTCACACAGTTGATAATGTAGTTAAAACGGACAATTCCTTTAAAGACAAAAACTACCAAGCCTAAAATAGGAAAGATCAACAAGCTGAATAGACCTATATCTATTAAATAATTTTAATTGAAGCACAGTGAACAGTGGACTACCTCCTGCGCTGAGTGGTCACTGCCACCAATGTCAATGTGCATAGAGGGCGCACATAATCCTGCACCAATCAATGTCCTGCCTCCATGCTAACACCACCACTGGCACAAATGTATGCACAGTCATTGGTGCAGGCCCCCAGGACCTCTGAGCCATGATGCCATTGTCATTGCTGCAAACATCCACATGGAGGCTGGCACCATGGCACTCACTACCACCCTGCCATGACTGACAAGTGTGCACTGCCCCCCCATACTGCTGCTGGTGCTGGCAGGTGTAAATGAGGATAAATCCTGCTTCTAACACCCTATGACATGCTTTGGCTGGGACCACTCAACAGAGTGTTATGAACAACAGTCCAGGAGCACTTTGCCCCCTCCATTGCAGAATGTTCCCAAACTTGAGAAGCCAAAGAAAAAAGATGGGTCCAACACCAATTCCCCAAAGTTTAAACATGTAGTCCAGGAGCCCTGAGATGAGCTGTGGCACCCTAAAATGTTCCAGAAATTAAGCCATTTACCTGAACCCACCTTATGCCACAATCAAACCCACAAGGTCATCAAATATGATGAAGTAAAAAAAAAAAACCACACATCCAAAGAACAGCAGCTTCAAAGATCGAAGGAGCATGAGCTCACAAATATTGGAAAAAATCAGTGCAAGAACTCTGACAACTCAACAAGCTAGAGTGTGTTTTTCCTCCAATCAACCACACTAAGTCTCAAGCAAGAGTTATTAACTGCGCTGAGATGGCTATAATTACAGAAATAAAATTAATTACATCAATAGGAACAAAGATAATCAAGATTTAGGAGCACATGGAAACCCAATTTAAGAAAGGTAAGAATCATAATAAAATAATATTGGACATAAAATATCCAGCATAGAAAAGAATGTAAGCAACCTGGTAGAGCTGAAGAACACACTACAAAAATTTCACAATGTAATTGCAAGTATTAATAACAGAATAGACCATGCTGGGAAAAGAAACTCAGAGCTTGCACACTGGCTTTCTGAAATAAGACAGACAAGAATAATGAGAAAATAACAAAAAGGAACAAACGAAATCTCCAAAAAATACGGGATTATGGAAAAAGAGTGAATCTACCACTCACTGGCATCCCTGAAAGAGATGGGAAAAATGGAAACAACTTGGAAAACATATTTTAAGATATTATCCATGAGAACTTCCCCAACATAGCTAGAGAGGACAAAATTCAAGTTCAGGAAATGCAGAGAACCCCAGTAAGATATTTTACAAGAAGATTATCCCCAAGACACATAATCATCAGACTCTCCAAGGTCAAAATGAAAAAAAGATGTTAAAGGAAGCTAGAGAGAAAATACAGGTCACCTACCAAGGGAAGCCCATCAGGCTAGCAGCAGACCACTCAACAAAAGCCCTACAAGCCAGAAGAGATTGGAGACCTATATTTAGCATTCTTAAAGAAAATAAATTCCAATGAAGAATTTTATATCCCTTCAAACTAAGCTTCAGAAGTGAAGGAGAAATAGGATCCTTTTCAGACAAGCAAATGCTCAGGAGATTTGTTACCACCAGACCTGCCTTACAAGAGCTCCTGTGAGAAGGACTAAATATAGAAAGGAATGACCATTACCAGGCAATATAAAAACACATTTAAGTACATAGACCAGTGACACTATAAAACAACCAAACAAATAAGCATAATACACAGCTAACAATATGATGACAGTATCAAATCCACTCATATCAATACTAACATTAAATGTAATCAGGCTAAATGCTCCAATTAAAAGGTACAGAGTGGCAAGCTATATAAAGAACCAAGACCCATCGGTATTCTGTCTTCAAGAGTCCCATCGCACATGCAATGATACCAATAATCTCAAAATAAAAGGTTGGAGAAAAAACTATCAAGCGAATAGAAAAGAGAAAAAAGCAGGAGTTGTTATCCTAATTTCAGACAAAACAGACTTTAAACCAACAAAGATCAAAAAAGACAAAAAAAGACATTACATAATGATAAAGGGTTCAATCAATAAGAAGATCTAACTATCTTGAATATATAGGCACCCAACACAGAAGCACCCAGATTCATAAAGTAAGTTCTTAGAGACGTATAAAGGGACTTAGACTCCCACACAATAATAGTGGGAGACTTCAACACCCTGGTGACAGTACTAGACAGACCATCAAGGCAGAAAATTAACAAAGGTGTTCAGAACCGGAACTCAATGCTAGACCAAATGGATCTGATAAATATCTACAGAACTCTCTATGCAAAAACAGAATATATATTCTTCTCATTGCCACATGGCATATACTCTAAAATTGACCTAGCAATTGAACATAAAATAATCCTTAGCAAATGCAAAAGAACTGAAATCATACCAACCACTCTAGAACCACATCACAATAAAAATGAAATGTAAGACTAAGAAAATTGCTCAAAACCATACAATTACATAAAAATTTAAACATCTGCTCCAGAATGACTTTTGGGAAAGTAATAAAATTAAGTCAGAAATTAAGAATTTCTTTGAAACTAAACAGAACAAAGATACAACATACCAGAATCTCTGGGATACAGCTGGGGCAGTGTTAAGAGGGAAATTTATAGCACTAAACACCTACATCAAAAAAGTAGAAAGCTCTCAAGTTAACAACCTAACATCACAACTAAAAGAACTGGAGAAGCAAGATATAAAACCAACCCCAAAGCTAGCAGAAGACAAGAAATAACCAAAATCAGAGCTTAACAGAAGGACATTGAGACATGAAAAACCATTCAAAAAATCAACGAATCCAGGAGCTTGGTTTTTTAAAAAAAAAAAAAAATTAGTAAGATAAGCCACTAGCTAGAATAATGAACGAGAAAAAAGAATATCCATATAAACACAATGAGGAACAACAAAGGGGATACTACCACTGACCCCACAGAAATATAAATAACCATCAGAGACTACTATGGATACCTCTATGCAAACAAACTAGAAAATGTAGAAGAAATCGATAAATTTCTGGACACATACGCCCTCCCAAGACTGAATTAGTAAAAAAAATTGAATTCCTGAACAGATCAATAACAAGCTCTGAAATTAAATCTGTAATAAATAGCCTATAAATAATAACAAAAAAAGCCTAGGCATAGACAGATTCACAGCCAAATTCTACCAGATTTACAAAGAAGAGCTGGTACCACTCCTACAAAAACTACTGCAAAAAACTGAGAAGGGACTCCTCCCCACCTCATTCTATGAGACCAGCATCACCCTGACACAAAAACCTGGCAGAGACACAACATAAAAAGAAAACTTCAGGCCAATATTCTTGCTGAACATTGATGGAAAAATCCTCAACAATATACTAGAAAACTGATCCAGCAGCACATCAAAAGCTAATCCACCATGATCAAGTAGGCTTTTCCCCCTGAGATGCAAGGTTGGTTCAACATACACATATGAATAAATGTGATTCATTATATAAACATAACTAAAGACAATACCCACATGATCATCTCAATAGATGCAGAAAATGCTTTTGATAAAATTCAATCCTTTCATGTTAAAAACTGTCAGCAAACTAAGTATTGAAGGAAAATACCTCAAAATGTAAGAGCCATCTATGACAAACCCACAGTCAATGTCATATTGAGTGGGCAAAAGCTGGAAGCATTCCCCTTGAAAACTGGCACAAGGCCAGGCAAGGTAAATCATGCCTGTAATCTCAGCACTTTAGGAGGCTGAGACAAGCAGATCACCTTGAGGCCAGGAGTTTAAGACCACCCTGGCCAACACAATGAACCCCCATCTTCACTAAAAATACAAAAATTAGCTGGTCTTGGTGGCAGGTTCCTGTACTCTCAGCTGCTCAGGAGGCTGAGGCACAAGAATCGCTTGAACCCAGGAAGTTGAGGCTGCAGTGAGCCAAGATCATAGCACTGCACTCCAGCCTGGGCGACAGAGTGACAGAGTGAGACTTTGTCTAAAAAAATAATAATAAAATAATAAAAATAAAAATAAAAACAAAACCACCACAAGATAATGATCTGGTCTCTCACCACTCCTATTCAACATAATATTGGAAGTCCTGGACAGAACAATCAGACAAGAGAAAGGAATAAAAGGCATCCAAATAGAAAGAGAGGAACTCAAACTATCCCTGTTTTCAGATGACGTAATTCTATATCTAGAAAACCCCATAGTCTTCACTCAGAGGCTCCTTCAGCTGATAAACAACTTCAGCTAAGTCTCAGGCTACAAAATCAACATACAAAAATCACTATCATTCCTGTTCACCAACAACCAAACCAAGAGTCAAATCAGGAATGCAATCTCACTCACAACTGCAACAAAAAGAATAAAATACCTAGGAATACAGCTAACCAGGGAGGTGAAAGATCTCTATAATGAGAATTATAAAATACTGTTGAAAGAAATCAGAAATAACATAAACAAATGGAGAAACATTCCATGCTCATGGTTTGGAAGGATACATATTATTAAAATGGCCATACAGCCCAAAGCAATTTATAGATTCCATGCTATTCCTATCAAACTACCAACAACATTCTTCACAGAACTAGAAAACCTTTTTTGAGATTCCTGTAGAATCAAAAAACAGCCTGAATAGCCAAGGCAATCCTAAGCAAAAAGAACAAAATGATATAGGAGTTAAGATGGAATTATTTAAGCAGATAGCAAGACTATGATAGGAGTCCTCAGTAAGGCCTTTTTTTTTCTTTTATTATTTCCTTTTTTCCTTTTTTTTTTGAGATGGAGTTTTACTCTTGTTGCCCAGGCTGGAGTGCAATGGCGCAATCTCAGTTACAACCTCTGCCTCCCAGGTTCAAGCAATTCTCCTGTCTCAGCCTCCTGAGTAACTGGGATTACAGGCATTTGCCACCATGCCCGGCTAAATTTTGCATTTTTAGTAGAGATGGGTTTCACCATGTTGACTAGACTGGTTTCAAACTCCTGACCTCAGGTGATCCACCTGCCTCGGCCTCCCAAAGTGCTGGGATTATAGGCATGAGCCACTGTTCCCGGTCCAGGCTTTTCTTTTTAATGAAAAGCATCTCCAAATCATTTTGTAACAAAGAGCAGCCTGTAAAGTTGAGCCCCAGACAGAGACAAGCAAGCTGGGAGCTTGCATGGGATGAATGCCGGCAGGAACTAAGGACTAGAAATGTTCAAGATGGCAACTCCATCTTCCCTTCTCTGCCAACCACGTGTACTGAGAGTAGACAAGATGGCAGGGATCAACTGGAAAGCCTATTTGCATAATAAGATTAGGGTGGGGCAACAAGCCTTCCCTGTTCCGTGTATAAATGTCATACCTAATCAAACCAGTCTATGAGCCCTATGTAAATCAGACATGGCCTCTTCAAACTGGACTATAACATTTGGGGCATTCACAAAGCTGGTCCTTTCTGCTCAGCGACCCCTTCCTCTATAAAGGAAGCCATTTCTCTTTCTCTTCTCCTCTACCTGAACTCCGCTCCTAAACTCCTCATGTGTGTTCATGTCTTAAATTTTCCTGGCAAGTGACAACAAACCCCAGCGTATAAACCCCAGTCAACTAGCTGCTTCAAAAAAAAGGAGGCATCACCTTACCCAATGTTAAACTATATTACATGACTACAATAACTAGAACAGCATGGTACTAGTACAAAAACAGACACATAGACCAATAGAATGGATTGACAGCCCAGAAATAAGGCCACACATCTGCAGCCATCTGTTATTTGACAGAGCTGACAAAATCAAGCACTTGGGAAAGAACTCTATTCAATAAAGGGTACTGGGATAACTGTCTAGTTATATGAAGAAGATTGGAGTGTATACCATGAGAATTTATGCATCTGTAAGAAAGAACAAAATCATGTCCTTTGCAGGAACATAGACGGATCTGGAGGCCATTATCCTTAGCAAACTATTACAGGAACAGAAAGCCAAATATCGCATGTTCTCACTTATAAGTGGGAACTAAATGATGAGAATACATGGACACAAAGAGGGGAACAGCAGTCACTGCAGTCTACTTGAGGGTGAGAGGGAGAGAAATAGGGCAGAAAAAATAACTATTGAGTACAAGGCTTAATACATGGCTGATGAAATTTGTGACACAAGTTTACCTAAATAACAAACCTGGACATGTACCCCCGAATCTAAAATAACAGTTCAAAACAATGAAGAAAATAATAAGAATTTGAATCAACAATTAGTGACCTTTCAAAAGAGAAGTTACCAGATCCAGATTGTTTCATTAGTGAATTTTATGGAAGTATACCATTTAAGGAATAAATTATTTCAATTCTCTATAATCTCTTCTTAAAAATGGAGACAGTGTGAACACTTCCTAACTCATTCTATAAAGTGAGGTATTATAAATACCATAAAAACATCTGAAAAAAGAAATCTACAGACCAGTATCTCTCATGAACAAAGATGTAAATATCCTCAACACAATATTAGCAAATTATATACAATGACATAGAAAAGCAATTATACACCACAGCCAGCTTGGATTTATTCCAAGTATACAAGGCTGGTTCAACATTTGAAAATCAATCATTGTTTTCTATAACTTCAACAGACTAAAGAAGAAAAGTAATATCATATCAATTGACATAGATAAAAACATTTGACAAAAATCCAACACCGATTCATTACAAGATCTTTCAGCAAACTAGGAGTAGACAGAAACTTTTGTAACTCAATGATTAACATTTGAAAAACAAAACACCAACTGCAGCTAACATGCTTAAATGATGAGAACTTGACACTTTCCTCTTAAGATCAGGGACAAGGCAAGAATGTCCTGTCTTAGGAATCCTAGTTAACATTGTATTAGAAGCCCTAGCTAGTGAAATAAGATGAAAAAAATAAAATAAAAGAGAGAGAGACAGAGAGAATAAAAGGTACATTTGGAGGGAAGAAATAAATCTACCTTTGTTTGCAGATGACATGATTGTCTATAAAGAAAACCCTACATAATCTTTAAACCAAATTTAACTGAAAAAACAAGTGATTACAGCAAGATTGCAAGGTACAAGATCAATATTACAAAAGTCAGTTTGCTTTTCCATAAAGCAGCAATGAATACTTTAATTTGAAATTTTAAAATACCATTTACAACGGCACCAGAAAACTATGAAATAGGTATAAATCTAACAAATGATGTAGAAAATCTATATGCAGAAAACTACCAAACTCAAATTATTTTGTAGAAATTAACACATTGATTCTAAAATTTATGTAGAAAGTATTATAAAAAAAACTAGCATAGCCAACACTGAACTGAAGAAGGAGAACAAAAATGTGGGAGACACACAAGACCCAATTTCAAATTTTACTATAAATTCACAGAAATCAAGATAACATGATCTTGGCTGAAGAATAGACACATGTCAATGGAACAGAATAGAGATCCAGAAATGAACACAAATATACTGACAAGGGAGCAAAGGCAATTCAATGCAAAAAAAGATATTTTTTCAACAAATGATGCTGGAACAATTGGACAGTCATATGCAAAATAAAAGAAAAGGCTAACACAGACATTATATTTTCCATAAAAATTAACTAAAAAGTATCATAGACCTAAATGTAAAACCTAAAACTATAAAACTTAGAAAAAAAGTCTATGTGAACTTCAGTTTGGAAATGAGTTTTATATACAATAATAAAAGCATGATCTGAGAAAAAATGAGATTGGGACCTTATTAAGAGAATGAAAAACTAGCTACAGATTGGGAGATAATATTTGCAAAGCATATACAAGATAAAGTACTTATATTTAAAATATACAAAGAACTTTTAAAACTTAATAAGAAAACAAACAACTTAATTAAAAAATGGCTAAAGATCTGAACACATACCTCACCAAAGAAAGAAATTATACAAATGGCAAATAAGCCTATGAAAAGAAGCTCAATATATATTACATTAGGGAATTTCAAATTAAAACAAAATTGAAATACCATGATATACTTATTGGAATGGCTAAAATTAAAAAAAAATCTGACAATACCAATTTCTGGGAGTTGTGGAGCAACAGGAACTCTCATTCATTGCTGATGGGCTTGCGAACTGGTCCAGTTGCTTTGGAAGAGTTTGGCAGTTTCTTACAAAGCTAAACATAGTTTTGTCATATCATCTAGCAATTGCATGCCTAGCTTTCAACCCAAGTAATTTGAAAATTTATGTCCACACAAAAAATTGCTTGTGAAAGTTTATACCAGCTTTATCATCAAAAACTATAAACGACCAAGAGTCCTTTAGTAGGTGACAGGGTAAACAAACTGTGCTACATCTATACAAGGGAATCTTGTTCAGAAAGAAAAGAAAATGAAATATGAAGCCATAAAAAGACACTGCTAAATCTTAAATGTATATTGCCAGGTGACAGTCTAAAACAATTACATACTATCTCTTTCTAATTATATGACATTCTGGAACAGAAAAACCATAGAGATAGTAAACAATCAGTGGTTCCCAGGTGATTAGAATGGGAACAATTTGAATAAGTGAGGAACGGGAGTTTTTAAAGGAAAATACGGTAATGGTGGATATAAGATACTATACATTTACCGAAAACCATAGACCTTTATTACAGAGTGAACCTGAAAGTATGCAAATTTAAAAAAGAAAAACATTTCCAAGGTCAGGGAATCCCAAGATGGAATGCAGAATAGGACAGAAAAAAAACCCCAAAAAACTATATTACAGATATATGATTACAATCTCACTGAAGTGGAAAGAGGTGAAAACCTAAGTAGCCTTGGAAATAAGGAGTCTGTGAAACTAAAAGCAAAAGAAAGTATTCAGTTAATAAATTTATTTTCCATAAGGGTAAGGGTTAACAATGCTGATGCTTATATACATGTATACATGTATACATGAATTGAACAATTAAGTAAATGGATGTCAGGTGGTAAGAGACAGATTTCCCACTGTTGGGATGGAAGTTTACAGATAAGCAAGTGGAGGGAGTTAGAATGACCTATGTGTTCATGGATTAGAGTTGGAGACTTCAGTGTTAACTCAAGTTTTAACTTAATACAGACAGACAGCTGCGTGTGGAAGTGTTTATAGGTATGTAATATATAAGGTAGTGTATACACATGTATGTTTCCTTGCTCTATGATCTGAGAGGGTCTGGAATAACACCCCTGCAGCAATGGGCATAGCTAACACTGAGATCTTGTAAAATAGAAGGAACCAGGACTTCTTGGAGAAATGGCTGATTATTGGATTGAGGCAGGAAATTAATATTAAAGTTGATCCTGGAGATCTTGTAGTGCCAGAATGTAAAGACCAACAAAACAAAACAAAACCATAAAGCAAAATAAGAAACCGTGATAAGTTATGTCAAAGGAACACAGGAGCCAATTACAACAGCTCCCAGTGGCCAAACCTGGAAAATTTGAGCAAGCTTTAATGTGCTTTGTGAAGTGCTTCTTGCTTTGTGAGTGAAGAAATTCCCCACAACTGTCTTCTAAATTACGTCCATCACTCCACCAGTCAGTAAAGTGCAGCTCTCCTAAGGGCAGAATGCAGCTGTCTTTCCAGTACTCACCATCATTACAATACAGTCATTTAAAAACAAGTGCTGTTTATATTGTCTTTGGACACCATAAGAATCCCAGAACCAACAAAGATGTGAGACGATCATAGACATGTAAAAGTGAAAAAACAAAGCCCTGCAAAAATCAATGTTATTGTGGTCATCATAACAAAAGTAAATATAAAAATCAATATTCTATGTCTATGCTCTAAAAAGACTATTCTAAAAAGACCCTCTTCAGGATAAAGAAAGGTCATGCCAAGGCACCATGATGCAAGGTCAATGCTTGAGTCAGAATCAAACTTGCCTTTGTAAGACTTTCATTAAAAAGCCTCACCTGCTTGTTTCTATGTACTATTTTCACCTGAGGCCTCTTTCAAACCTTTGCAGAATTAAAGGCCAAACCTGTATCTCAGTCGTTCAAGTCAGCGACTACTGGGAGGTATACTTATTTAGTAAAAAAAAAAAAAAAAAAAAAAAAAGAGAAACTTCCTTACTTCCTCAAAGTAAGGGATCTTATTTTACTCAACTTTTTATCACCAGCATCTTACACAGGAATTAATGTGGGATAAGCCTTCAACTTTATTTTTTTATAATGAAGCGATTCATATAATTTTTTCTTTGTTTCTTTTCTTTCTTTTTCTCTTTTCTTTCTTTTTTCTTTTTTTTTTTTTTTTTTTTTTTTTTTTTTTTTTTGAGACAGAGTCGTGTTCTGTCGCCGCCCAGGCTGGAGTGCAGTGGCGGATCTTGGCTCACTGCAAGCTCTGCCTCCTGGGTTCACGTCATTCTCCTGCCTCAGCCTCCCCAGTAGCTGGGACTACAGGCACCCGCCACCATGCCCTTTTTTTTTTTTTTTTTTTTTTTTGTATTTTTTAGTAGAGACGGGGTTTCACCGTGTGTTAGCTAGGATGGTCTCGATTTCCTGACCTTGTGATCCACCCACCTTGGCCTTCCAAAGTGCTGGGATTATAGGCGTGAGCCACTGTGCCAGGCAGCGATTCATATAATTTTTAAACATCAGAATCTTAATTCTAAAAAAAAGGGCAGTCTTTTACTTTGATTCATGTAATGCAAATAGATGAAAGAGGGCAATAAAGTTCGCTAAATTCTTGTGTGAGGTAATAAAAAGAGAATGTACACAGTTTGTGACACTATATAATTTCTCTAAAATATTCGAGTACTAGACTTACTGTGGCTTCATAGGAAAAAATGGATTGTGAATTTTTATTTGGGGCACCAGTCCTTCTGCCACTTGATACATAACCTAGATTTGTATCTTTTTAGATAATGTAATTATTTTACTTGCAAAAGAATTATCAAATATTATGTTTACACTTTCTTTGTTTTTTTGAAATAGCTTAATAAGATAATATATGTAAATGTGTCTTTTAACTTATAGAGTAGTAAAAAAATTAATTTAAAATTCATCATGTTTTGGATAAGAAAACCAAAATCTTATAATTTATTTCTTTGATTTATTCTCAGTTGTTTCTTTGTCAACTGACTCAAAATGTCGGTTAAAAAATGTGTAAGTATTATAGTTAGGAAATAACTGGGAGAGAAATAATTATACCCTTTAAGAAAACTGGACGTAACTAAGAAAAACATTCTTTTTGCTACTCGTCAGCAAAATGCACCCTTAAATTCTATCTAAAGACCAATCAGCAGATGGATAATTTACATAAACAGTTTGGTCTTCTAAATGACTTGCCCTGGAACCAGGAGTAGAAGCAGTTTCTTGAATTTGAATAATCTCAAGTCTGAGTATTAAGGGTCTTCTATACACAAATTCACAGGGTAAACACACTGATTTTTTTTTTTCCAAATAAGGACATTACATCCATAGTTTTCGTCTTTAGTGGTGTTTAGTCTTTGCATAGGAGATTACTTGGAAAGAAGTACTACTAAAGCTAATGTTGTATTCTTCAAAAATGCAAAAGAGAGTGGATGTGAAGTGCTCTCACCACAAAAATGGTAACTATGTGAGGTAATGCATATGTTAATTTGCTAGATTTAATCTTTCCACAATGTATATGTACTTCAAATTATTTTGTATATGAAAAATATATATATATATAATTTTGTCAATTAAAAATACTAAATAAATTTGAAAAAAAATAAATTAAAAATCAAAGTATTTTAATCTAAAACACCAACTTACCTATTTTTTCTTCTTTCATGGATTGGTACTTACAGTGTTTGTCTGAAAACTCCTCACCATACTCAAGGTTCCAGCAATTTTTCGCCAATGTTTTCTTCTAGAAATTTTATAGTTTCATATTTTACATTTAAGTCTATGATCCATTAGAGTTTCATTTGGTAAACTGTGTAAGATCTATGTCTAGGTTCATATTTAAGCATATAGACATCCCATTGTTACAGCTCTGTGTCTTGAAGAGACTACCTTTCTCCACTGAATTGTCTTTGCACTTTTGCAAAAATCAGTTATATTTTGTTTGATTCTAATTCTGGCCTTTGTATTCCATTGATCTATGTGTCTGGTGTTTCACTAACAGCATGCTGTCTTGATTATTGTAGCTTTATAACAAGTTGAAATCTGATAGGGTAAATCCTCCAACTTTGTTCTTCTTTAGTGGTATGTTGATTATTCTAGTTCCTTTAACTCCCTGTATAAATTTTAGAATCAGCTTGTTGATATTTACAAATAGCTTCTGGGATTTCGATTGGAATTTCATAGAATCTATAAACAATTTGGAAAGAACCGACATTGTTAAAATACAAATCTCCAATTCATAACTATGGGACATCACTACATTTATTTATATCTTTTTTGATTACTTATATTAGAGTTTTGTAGTTTTCTACAAGTAAAGTTTATACATTTTGTCAGATTTATACACAGGTATTTTTATTTTGGTGTATTGTAAATGGTAATTTAAAATTTGAAATTCTAACTGTTCTTACTAGTACATAGGAAAGTAGTTGATTTTTGTATCTTGAACTTGTGTCCTGAAACCTTGCTATATACTCACTTATTTGCTCTGGGAATTTTGGTTTGTAGATTATTTATGATTTTATACATAGACAATCATGTTCCCTGGGAATAATAGTTTTCTCTCTTTCCAATCTGTATATATATTTTTATAGTTTCATTGTACTAGAAAGGACTTTTTTTTTTTTTTTTGAGACAGAGTCTCGCTCTGTCACCCAGGCTGTAGTGCAGTGGTGTGATCTAGGCTCACTGCAAGCTCCACCTCCCAGGTTCACGACATTCTCCTGCCTCATGAGTAGCTGGGACTACAGGCGCCCGCCACAACGCCTGGCTGATTTTTTGTATTTTTAGTAGAGACAGGGTTTCACCCTGTTAGCCAGGATGGTCTTGATCTCCTGACCTTGTAATCCGCCTACCTCGGCCTCCGAAAGTGCTGGGATTACAAGTGTGAGCTGCCACGTCCGGCCTAGAAAGGACTTCTAATACAATATTAAACAGAAGTGGAGAGACTGGATATTCTTGCCTTGCTCCCTACTTGGAAAGTGTCCAGTATCACCACTAAGTATGATGTTAGTTTTAGAAGTTTTGTAGATCATTAAACATCACCCTGAGGAAGTTTTCATCTATTCCTAATTAGATGACAATTTTATCACAAATGTGTGTTGGATTTTGTCAAATGCTTTATTGATGTCAATTGATATGGTCATATGAATTTTCTTCTTTAACCTCTGTATTGGTGGATAACAATGATTAGTTTTCAAATATTGAATTAGCCTTCAATATCTAGAATAAATCTCATGTAGTCATGATGTATTTATAAACATATATTGTACATAATTTGCTAGTGTTTTTGAGCATGTTTGCGTCTATATTCATGAGACATATTGGTCTGTATGTTTTCTTTCTTCAGATGTCTTTATCTGGTTTTGGTATTAAGGTGATGAAGGTCTCACAGAATGAGTTAGAAAGTATTTCCTTTGAATCTATTTTCAAGAAGATATGATGGAGAATTGAAATTATTTTTCCCTTTAGTGGTAGAATTCAGAAAAAATGTCATGAATAAAATCATCTGGGTCAGGTTCCTTCTTTTGGAAAGATCACTAATTGATTAATCAAATTTATAAATAGATATAAATCTATTAAACTTGTTGATCTATCCTTGTTTTAAGCTTGGTAGTTTCTGTCTTTCAAGAAATTGGTCCATTTTAACTAAGTTATCAAATTTATGAGCATAGAATTTGTCATACTATTCCTTTACCATCCTTCTAGTGTCCATGGGATATTATTTTCTCTTTTATTTCTGCATTAGGTACTTTGTGTCTTCTCTCTTTTTTCTTGTTTAATCTGGCTATACGTTTTTTATATTGCTATATTTTTAAATTTATATTGCTCTTTTCAAAGAATAAGATTTTGGTTTTGCTGATTTTCTCTACTGCTTTCCTACTTACAAGTCCAATAATTTCTGCTCTAATTTTGTATTATGTCGTTTCTTCTTCTTAATTTGATCTTTCTTAGTTTCCTGTGGTGGAATGTTAGTTTATCACTTTTAGATCTTCTTTTCTAACATACGCTTTTAAAACTATAAATTTCCCCCTAAGGACTGTTTTTGTTACATATCACAAATTTTAGTAAGATGCATTTTTATTATAATTTTGTATAAAATATCTTAAAATTTTCTGTCACAGTTTATTTGACCCAATTGCTATTCATAAGTGTTTTGTTTGATCTCCAAATCTGGGGAATTTTTTTCAGCTCTCTTTCTGTTATTGATTTCTAATTTAATTTCTTGTGGTCTGAGGACATATGTTGTATCACTTCTATTCTTTTAAGTTTGTGAGTTTTGTTGTTTCATCCAAAATGTGTTATACCTTGGCATACCATGTGAGCTTGAGAAGAAAGTGCATTCTCCTGTTATTGGAAAGAATACTCTAAACATATCACTTCAATCAAGTTGATTGATAGCACTGTTCAGGTCGCCTATAGCCTCACTGATTTTCTGCCTGCTTTGTCTATCAATTACTGGCAGGGGAATGTTGAATTCTCAACTATAGTAGTGACTTTGTTTATTTATCTTTGCAATTCTATCAATTTTTGCCTGACATTTTTTAGGCACTGTTGTTAGGTGCATAAACTGTTAAAAAACTGTTACGTGTTCTTGAAATAAATCTTGCACTTTCAAGGGTCATCCATATTTCAAAATTCATTTGTATTTGTTTTCCTACATGTACACATACATACATAAGTATTATCTCAAACAGCTTTGTTCATAACGCATTCTCTGCCATTGACCCGCGAGAAGCTGTTCCATCTTCCCTTCCTATATAGGTGTTTGCTCCAATCATCACACCAAGTTATACATTACTGGCTAAAATGACTCTTCAATGTTCGATTGATTCATAGCTTCATTGTACTAGTGAGGTTGTTAATAAATTATGCTGTGCAATATGTTAGACAAATTCTGTGTCATTCACAAATGTGTAAGACTGTGCCTTGAAGATTGATTTAATCCAAAAACAACATTCATTAAGATAAATGCAAGTGTATCACCCTCATGTTGGTGCTCTTCTTTATCAGGTTAGCAGAGTCAGGAAAGGAGATAGCTGAAGTTTAATTGCCTACGATGTATTTTTACATTTAACATGAACACTTAATTTTTTTAAGTTAGCTTTCACTTCCAAAACTCCATATAAACTACAATAAGCACTTAAATTTTTGGAACCTCTAAATGTTTACTCTGTTTTTTGATCAAGAAGATTAGTTAAAGACGTTCTTAAAGACTTGGGAGATGTTCATTTTAGAAGAGAAAAAATAAAAGGGAAATCTAAAACTTTTTTTCCTTACCTTGCTCTTAAATCCTATTAGTATGGTCCCAGGGAAACTGGGGGTGGTTATTCCTTCAGCTTCCCTTATTTCAAAGTTAGCATTGTTACCACTATTTTACAGATTCTGGTGTTTAAGCTCAGATGGTTCCCCTGTAAAAACTATTTCTGGAGTCTGTGGTTTTAGCCAAGAAATCTTTGTGTGCCATTCTTGTCACTTTTATACTGCAAGTTAAACAAATGTCCTAAAATGATTAATCATGCATTTAAAATAAGATATAAGGGCTACATGATGATGGTAAGATATGAATTGGTTCACTCAATAGAAATCAGAATAAAAACTAGAAGTATCGAAAATATAATGGGAATTGAGCAGAGGTGTGTTGCTTCTTCATCCCCAAATAGTTTTTATTTTCTTTGACAAAATAACTTCTAAAAATAATCTAAAAATTCTATAATAGTACTGTCCACTGAGTTGAGGACGAATATGTGGATTACTGTTTTAAGACATATATTTTGGAAGAAAAGATAAGCCATATGGCTAGTGGGAAATAAAGCAATATTTGGGGCCAGAAAAAAATGTATTTTCTTCTCTGTTACAAGGGACACGAACACCAGACTGTTAACTTTGGACTTTATCATAGCTATTGCAGCTAGATGAAAATGTCGGGTGGATGAATGTTGAATAAATCCATATGCCGCTGTCAAAATGCAGGAACTGGCTGTACCATGGACTTGCTCATAGGATCATGTTAAAAGTAGAAATTAAAGAGAAATTTAGAAAATCAACTAGACTATCAAATCTAATTTGGTCTTAATTTTCACACTTAAGTATTTATGGAAATTAAATTTTGGTTAATGCATAATATTTAATGAAATTCTTGCCAAACATCAATATCAGTAAATTTGGGCAAAACAACAAACATCAATTTTTTGATCTTTTCTTTTAGGTTAGAAAGTGGAATAAAGATACTGATATTACAATTTACAAATTAAAATACGTGTTTCTCTGTGTCTTAGTAATAGCAGCCATAAAGATCAGAAAAATATTTAAACTCGCTCAAAAGTGTTTCTTTTCTTTATTAAAGGATAGCTATTGCATACTAAAGACAGGCTCTTTTCAAAATTATTTGGTAGAAGAGTCAATACATTGGAAGTCAACTAATAAAATCAGATTTGTGACAATTTTTACATAGTTCCAAATTTCTCCACCTGCATAAACAGGGCATTTCTGCTTTAACTTTGTTTATTCTGGTTCATTTTGAAAAGTTAATAAATTATATAATAATCAAGTTGCTGATTGAGTTGGTCATTTGCTTCCTTTACAACTTTCTTTTCCTTGACAGGGTTAGTAACAGACTCTTAACCCTCAGAATGCATAATGATGTTCAGAACCTCAGCTTTCAAAGTAGCAAGTACTATCCTCCATAATCTCTAATCTGGCTGAAAGGCTCAAATTCTTTCATGAACTGAACTCAGTAGACAAGTCTCTGGTCAACCCCTTTAGTGGGAAATGTGATCACAGGACATCCTAAAATTTGATTCCTATTTTAGCATGCCTCCAGGTCCTGATCTAATCCAGAATAGGTCTAACCAAAGCTTTCACAGCTTCATTTTTAAGTTTTAAATGATTTTAAGTCCATGTAAATTTGGAAATTACTAACAGTTTAGGTCTAGTCAAGGATTCATCCAAACTGCTTTGCTATTTTTCTCAGGCTTTTCCCAATACCAGTATTATAGCAATAGAAGCCAACTTCTGCTGCTCAGTACATGACATTCTGTTTTAGTCATAAGGTATTAGTATATACAAACGCAATATCAAAAGATGGGGGCTTTCCCTTTTTTGTAGGAAATGTGGACAAAGGTGATGTCATTCATTCCTATGGCTTTAAATTCCCTGTATTTATATCTCCAGTCCAGACTTTTCTCCGTAGTTCAAGCTTCTATATTCAATTCCTACATGAACAACTCTCCTGGTATTTCAAATTTAACTTCTCTGAAATTAAATTCTTTCTTCCTGCCTCTCCACCCCAACTTGCTTCTGCTCCTCCCTCAGCCTCCAACTCCCAATCTGTTCCTCCCCCAAACATTTCTCTGTAAGTCAATGGCTTCACTAGCCTCACTACTAAAGCCAGAAATCATGTAGTCATCTTTGATTCAATCCTTTCTCTCATCTAATACATGCAGTCCATCAGTGTATTAGTTCACTAGGGCTGCTATAACAAAATACCATAGGCTGGGTGGCTTATAAACAACAAGAATTTATTTCTCACAGGTCTGGTGGCTGGAAAGTCCAAGATTAAGATGCTGGCAAATGTATGTCTAGTGAGACTCCTCTTCATAGATGGTCATGTTTTCAGGGTCCTCACATGGAGGAAGTGGCAGAGGAGCTCT
Source organism: Macaca nemestrina (assembly GCF_043159975.1). Taxonomy (NCBI): domain Eukaryota; kingdom Metazoa; phylum Chordata; class Mammalia; order Primates; family Cercopithecidae; genus Macaca; species Macaca nemestrina. The sequence continues at coordinate 57,748,703 of NC_092143.1, forward strand.
GTGAGACCTCTTTCATAAAGACACCAATTCCATTCATGGCCAGCTCTGCTTTCATTACCTAATCAGCTCCCAAAGGTACTACTTCCTAATACCATCACCTTGGGGGTTAGGATTTCAACATATGGATTGTGGGGTGGGGGCAGGGGAATGAAGGAGATACACATTCAGGAAGCTCTATTCTTTCTTTGAACTGTATCTTCAACCCATCACTTCTCTCCCTCTACCTCCTCTGTTAATACTCTAATCTATCACCGTAATAGTTCATCTAAGCTACTACTACAACTATCACCATTTTTTTAGCTGGTCTTCCTGCTTTCATGGTTGTCCCTTTCCAATCCTTTCTCCTCAAAGTGGCCAGTGACACGGATAAAAATGCATATCATATCATATATCATCATATCATATCATATCATATCATATCATTTCTCCTGCCTGAGATATCTCACTGGTTTTCTACTGGACCAATAAAATACAAGCACTTATCAATAAAATGTAAGCAGTGCCCTACAAGATCTGGCTGCAGAAGGCTACTCAGATCTCACGTTCTACCTTTCTCTTTCAAGCTCCAGTTGCCCTGGCCGCCTTTCTATTCCTCAAACATGCCAAGAGCTCTTTTACGTTAGGACCTTTGCGCTTTGCCTATAGTTCCCCTGCCTGGCTTCACATAATTGACTTCTTTGAATCTTCAGGTCTCATAATAAACGCTACCTACTCAGAAAGATCTTCCCTAAGCTCATCAAGTCTCTCTACCTTGCCACTGTTTTCTCTTAGACTGCCATTTTTCCGCCTCGTAGCACTTACATAAAGCTCTAATTATTTATTTTTTGCGTTGTTGTCTGCTCTCCTTACAAGAATTTATGTTCTATGAGATGAGGACCATGCATATACCTCTGTCTTGCTAACGACGTTAACCCTAGAACCTGTGAGAGTAACTGACGCTTGGTTAATATTTGTTTAATAAAATCCACAATTATTTGAAGGAATGAAAGCTTGTTTATTCTTTGAACACGGATTTTCTGATCACAGATTCTATGTTGTTTGTACTCTAACATTTTGCTGATGAATGCATAGTGTTATGTAAATATTTGTGATTGATACTAAAGTGCAAGATTTTCTGAATTTTTAAAATGTCACTTATAAACTGACCATGAAGTTGGAAGAAATTTTACTTCTATAACAAAATCATATTGTGATAGCCCACATTTTGGATTATTTTAAATTAAAATATAAGTTTACATGTCTTTTTGCCTTCCTCTTCCTCTCTTTTCTTCCTCTGCTTGTCAGGCAGACAGGACCCCTGGGCCCAGATTGGGAATTGGCATTCATATGGGGTGAAGAAAAACATTTTGGAGAGATATGCGTTGTAGCGAGGCAATTCTGAGGAAAGTGTCTTGGGAATATACCAGGTTAAATCCCAGGCAGCCTGTTCACATGAACCATATAGCTGAGGAAGCAGCTCAGGATGACCCTGAGATGGGGCTGGGCAGACCTGACTCTAGAGAAGTTCAAAGGAGGAAAATTAATCCAGAGTAAGTTGCTGAAGCAGATTTTAGATTTTTGTTAGGTGCCTACCCTCCTACGTAGACAAGATATGGTTGAAGGTGTTGGCTTAGCCAGCACGATTAATAATGGGTGCAAGTACAGAGCATATTACACTTTGGGTTCCACTAGAAACAAGAGAATCTGCAAGGCTCTAAGACTTACGACCCTTGAAATCTTTGAACTCTGTATTCCTTTCTTCCCAATGCAAATACTCTTTCAGTAGTTAATCATTTAACTTTTCTTAAAAAGAATGTATTTCATATAATGTATTTTATTTTGTGGGGTTTTTGTGCTTGTATATCAAATGTAGTGAATACAAGTGGGGGTTGATGACATTTTTATCTTCTGGGAGTTCTGTATGTCTAGGGTGTTCTAGTTGCTATGCATTAGGGTGTCAAGTATAGTTATAAATACAATGAACAACGTGTGTGTGTGGTAAAGCCCTGGCATTTCCTTAAGACGGGGGACCAACTTCAACGAAACACTACCCAGCAAAAGCCAACAAGAAAGAACAAAGATTATGCCTACCTTCTTCCTTCCTTCTCTTACTCTTATTCTCCTTCTTTCATTAATTTATTAACTCAATTTATTAAGCACTTACTGTGTACATTGTTCACCGCACAAAACAAGAAAAAAGACATAAACTTTCAAGGGTTTTCCAATTAAAATTTAATTTGAACAACAAAACATACTCACATGAAAATATAAATAAGGTAAAAGGAGCAGTGTAGTCACTATAATCTAAAACAGTATTTTTCAAATTGTAGGTTGCCATTCATTTTTTGCTGGGTCATAAAATACATTTATTTGGTTGGGACCATACTTTACCAAATAATAATAACAAATAGGAGGGAAAAAGGCAAAAATCAGTGCAATGTATATTGCACATAATAAAATAGATGTTTTCATACAATTTTTGCAGAACAAATGTATGTATGCACTACATGTCGATGTAAAGTGTATACCTTACTACAAGACAGGGTTCAAAAATGTTTGAAAGACACAATACAGAGGCGTATAGAAGAAAGTAATATTAAGTTGAATGATTAAGGAAGGTTTTTGGAGGCTGAAAGTATAGGAATAAAGCTTAGAGGGGATGGGATGCCTTTTCAGATGAAAAGCTGCATAAAATAATTCTGTAACTGTGAACTATAACCATATGAGTAAGTGAAATCTATAGAACTAGCTTATTCTTGAATGACTACCCCAGGACCAATTATCTTTCCAGAAACTTCCAGGAAACACATGACCAATATCTAACTAAATCGAGCCCTAATGCCACAAAGGGAAACTTAACAGAGTTGTTCCTGTGAAGTATACCCCACTAGAAGGGTGGTTCAGAATATTCTTCTGTCCAATTGCGTGTTTCAAATTATTTATGTATTTAAGATATTGAGATTTTTTTAACGTGAAATATCTAAAGATTATTGTTCACCTCAATAAATTGAAAGTGATATTTTTCCCCTGTGTCCCTTGTATTAGATTCACTTGTGACTTATTGGACAGTGTCTTCTCTGAGCCCTATGGTCTAGTATGTATTGAACAAAAATTCAAGGACTGAGAACAACTGATTTATTTTAGTACTTTTTTAATACAAAAGAAGGAAATAAAAGAATAAAAGCAGTCGGGGTGGCCTCTGGAGAAGGGGAGCTGTTGTTGCAGGAATCTTGCAAGTTAATGAGAATTCACCCGGGACTCAAGAGCGATGGAGAGAGGGGGAGAAAGGAGGAGATGGGGGAATGGGGTGGGGGGATAAACTCTTCCTTTGCAGCTGGCCCTCTCCCTCATTTGTTGCTCCAATAAGCAGTAATTAGGTCCTGAGCTAATGGTGTCAGCTGATCTGCTGTTTTTAGGCTAGACCCAGAGGAATCTCCATGGAAACCCTGCTGGAGTCGTCCCCCCACCTGGATGCTGCGTGCTCCTTTCCGCCACCTGGCTGCCGTCGGGCCCGCTGCTACCTCCTCCTGCCTCTAACCTGCAGCCTGCAGCATGCGCACTGCCCCCGGGATCCCTAAATGGGACAATTCTGCCCGTGACGTCAGCGCCCAGCCGTCTCCACAGAAACTTTTGTCCCATTGGCCAATCAGAGAGCTTGGAAGGGGCCGGGGAGGGTGGGGGGAGGAGAGGGGAGTGGGAGGGGTGGGGGTGAGGGGAGAGGCGAGAGGTTTAGTGTGTGGAGCTGCCTGCGCTCCGCCCGGGCTGTCAGTCCCGGCTCCAGCCGCCGCGAGACCTTCCCGGAGACGCGCGCACACACAGCGCACCCCCTGCACACCGCACACCGTCGCTCCCTTGCTCACACACACGCACACACTCATCCTGGCCGAGCAGGAGCCACTGACCATTTTGCAAGTGCCAGGACCAGCTACAGCGCAGTGGGCGCAAACATCCCGCGTTCCCTTTCCGGGTTTCAGTCTGGGAGACGACGACGAGGAAAGAAGGTGGGCTCGGGCGCAGCCCAGGCGCCGGGCACTAGTCGGGCCGTTTTCCTGGCAGAGCCGCTCCCTGGGACGGGCGCGGGCCTCGACTGAGAGTAGAATAAAGAGGAGCGGCCGCAGCCGCCGCGCGAGGAGGATGGGAACTCCCCTATTTCCAGCTCTGGAAACAAATGGATGGAAGTCCTGAATGGAGCAACTGCTGACTTCATCTGCTTGGAAAAATAGTCCAGAGGAACTCATATTTGGCTACTCAGAGCAGTGGAGGGGGTGTCCATGACGTGGCAGGGGGAAAATAGGCAACTGAAACCTCCCGTGTGAACTGCAAACTGTGACCAAGCAAGGGGAAAATGATCTTTCTCTATATATTTTAATTTCCTGCAAAGGGTTTCAAGCATCTGCATCCTAAACTTACTTCTATGTCTTGTTCAGCAGAAACCAGAGGAGTCCTGTCTGGGGGTCCCATCATTATCCGGGAGACCCGCCACCAGCGGCCTGCCTTCCGTTACCCACATCCCCCTGGAACGGATATCTGTTTGGGGCACTACAATCTATCCTGTAGAACTATGGCCAAATCTCCATCAATGCTTTGCTAATTTCTGGGACTTAACTCGTAGAATCTACATACAGGGCTGGAATTTATTCCAAATGCATCTGAAGAAATGAGATTTTAAACCGTTTTTTAAAATATCTTCATAAAATAATTCTGTAAAACAGATTTTGATAGGTTTAAAAACATGACAGGTAAGAACTTTCTCTCTTTCTAGTCCCTTAACACCCGTCGTGGGGAAGGTCAAAGCAGGACCCAGGAGGAAGGAGAGATCCGGGACCCGTGTGCCCTTCGGGCTCGCAGGCGCTGGGCCGGCGGCTGCTTTCAGGAGAAGCGCAGCCCTCACTCCTGGAACACGGGGCCAGTGGCTGGGGAAGCTTCTGGGGCGCGCGCGGGGAGGCGGCGCTGCGCTCCACCTGCCCAGCCCCGGACGCAGCCCGGGGGCGAGGCGTCTAGGGACCACCCCAATTCAATATTGGGATTTTTAATAAACCAAGAAGTGGGATTTTAATTATTCAAAACCCAGCTTCTCTGGGCCAGAATGCTGTTGGGATGGTCCTGGTCACACAATATTAAAGAGACCGATCGCTAAGGGAACAGAAAAAGCGTCCGAGACAGCCGTTGCAATTACGAATGGACCACACTTGGTAGCACAGGGCATTGATTGCTGGTGCCCAACCGGACCCTCCTCCCCTCTCCCCATCCCTTCCCCCACCCAAAGCAGGCTCCCGCGGCGGCCGGGACCTCGCATCCCTGCAACGTGGCCAGGGCTGCATTTTACATGAGCCCAGGGTGAACAGGTGCGAAGTGCGCTGGGAGCATCCGGCCGGCGGCCGGGCGCGGGGAACATGGAGAGCGAGCGCGACATGTACCGCCAGTTCCAGGACTGGTGCCTCAGGACTTACGGGGACTCAGGCAAGACCAAGACGGTGACCCGTAAAAAATACGAGCGGATCGTCCAGCTCCTCAATGGCTCCGAGTCGAGCTCCACGGACAACGCCAAATTTAAATTCTGGGTCAAATCGAAGGGCTTCCAGCTGGGCCAGCCGGACGAGGTCCGCGGGGGAGGCGGCGGCGCCAAGCAAGTGCTCTACGTGCCTGTCAAGACCACGGTGAGTGACTCGCCTTCCTCTGTTATTTGTCTGCCGGAGCAACCCGGCGGGGAGGGAGGAAGGAGAGAGGCGGGAGAGAGGGGGAGCCGTGAGCCGCCGTTGGCTCGTGTGCCCCCTACCTTCCTCAACCCCCTCCCCAAGTCGTCCCCACTCGCATTAGCCAGGCGCGTTTTCCCCACTGTGGAGTCTTTGTGGTCCTTTTATTTTAAAGCGGCAGCGCACTTCCAGAGCTGGCCTGCCTCCCCACCTCGGGCTCCCGGACCGGCTGCTGGAGCTTCCTTCCCCGGGTCGGGCGGCGTCTAGCGTCCCCGGGCTGGGCCATTGTCCCATGTCCTTCTCTGGGCGCCTGGCGCGTGTCCCACCGCCGCCACCGCGCATAAAGGCCAGGCTGGAAGCCCGGCCGCACGCTCTGAGAACAGACAAGTCTGATCGATAGTCTACAGTGTCTCCTTATTGGCATAAAGCCCGAATGTGGCGCTAGCGGTGGATGTGGGGTTTTCCCCAGGACACCGTCAGGTTTTATCGTTAGATCGCCGCCCAGGAGGCACGGGGCAGCCCGAATGCCTCGATCACTCCCAGAGATCGCTGCCGCGACTGTTGAGATTGTAGATAAGGTCCTGAGAATTCCTCCTCCCCGCCCCCCATTCCCTTCCTCACTTCCCTCTTCTACAAATAAAGCCGCAGCTAGAAGATGAACAACAAAGAGAGATGGGTTTAGGCGCTATCGAATGGTGTGTGTATTTGTTCCTCTTTCTGGGTTGGCTCTAGTCTCATGGCCACAAAGCTCTAGCCCAGGCGCCGTGAGGCACTGGCATTGAGAGCCCAGTGCATCTCAGCCTCACGCTGCAGAAGCCGGTGGGGCTGGGGAGCCGCAGCAGCGTTGATTTCCTTCACAAGAAGATGGGAACTGTGGGCTACAAGTAGGATGGCAGATCTGATGCATGAGACCTTTCTGCATCATGCCACGGTGGGTACTCGCCTGGAGTAGGGATGGGGGAGGCTATCTGGCATCCTTTGTATTTTTGCCTCGCTTTGGGGTTTCTTGAGCATTTCCTCCTTTTCACCTTCCTGTACTGGCAACTGTTTCCCGGTGCAGTATTCCTGGAGGATGCTAGAAAGGAGACGCTTTGAAAGCTATTCTATCTCTAATGGAGGTATATTATATTAAACTGAAAATATGTGCACGAAAAGTTATTTTTTGAAGCATTATTTGGAAGGCTCTTTTAGGTTTGGAAATCAGTTTACGGTTTCCTGAGATTAATTAGAAATACTTGTTTGAAGGATGTATATTTATTTTAGAATTTATATAGAAATTGGGAACCGAAAATAAAGGTGAAATGGAAACACACATAAAAGTTCTGTGGTGGTGGTTGTTTTTTAACAATGTCCTATTGTTGGAAGATTTCTAAGAGATGGACCTGTAAATGTGTCTTCTCCTTTAACATGTGTCACTACTAAAGACAATGGTGAGATTATTGTCTGGCTTTCCTAAATAATGAGGACTAGATTGGCATGAATTAGAACTGTGGTTTATTTACATCTGGATGAGCCAGAAATCTGGTATACAGAATGAAGTGCTTTGATTAATTTGTATCGGGAATAATATCAAGAATTCAAAACATAAACATGCATTTTCCTTTGGACAATACTGAGCTAACTGAATGGATAAAATCATTTAAGATATCTTTACTTAAGGTCTTATTTCATAATATCATATATGTTTTAAAGGAACACTGTTAGTTGGGAAGTTTATTTTTCATTTCTTTTATGTTAAACTTAGGTCCCTCTATTTAACTGTCAGATAGCTTCACTTGGGTATTGGTACAATGAGTTTATACTCATATGGATTTGACTACACCCACTATATGTGTTAACATAAGTGTCCTTTAAAAGATTATTTTAAATAACATAAATTCAGAACAATTCCAGAGACACTAAGATCATCATAAATGCCAGTTATTCAAACTAGCATTCACGCATGAATATACCACTATTTTGAGTCAAAAATTTATGCAGAATTGCTAAAGAATTACTGCTAAGACATCTAGCATAGAGTGACAACTCCAGGGATAATAATAAAGTAACACGTGTTTCTCTATTCAGTAAAGATTCCATATATTTATGGGAGAGAATATAATTCATCAGGTGATTCTTAGATAATGGTTTCAATGTAGTATTTAAGAGCTCTGTGTTTTATTCAAGCCTGTTTTGAAATATTGAAGAGGTTTTTAATTTATGAACTCGTCTATTGCTCTTTATAAAATTTTTATACCGCTCGTGGCATAGAATTATAGGCTCCTCCTTCTCTGAGAGACAGCCAATCATGATTTCAATGGAGTTAAAAAATAAAGGATCCCCTTTTATCATGTGTTTCCCCACATCTCAAATTATTCCTTCCTTAACGATATGTTGATTTTTCTTTCCGATGGTAGAAGTACAGTCACCAAGAGGACAAAAATATATTTTCTCTTAATTCCGAGGCATATATTGATCAAAATAAAATACTGTATTTGAATAGTATTTTCGTGTAGACTAAGAATGATTCTTAGCTGCTTGAGGTTTGAGGGTTCGCGGCTGGCTTTGCTGTCAGTAAGAGATGCTTTGCTCCTGATGTTGCAGTAATCCACTGCTGCTGATAATTAGACATCATTACTACGGCGAAAAGGGAAAGAGAAAAGGGGAGAGGACAGGCTGAGGCTAATTATCTACTTTGTTTAATGAAAGAAAGAGAGACTGATGGCACCTGGGAGGTTATGTTAGAACAGAGTAGACACACCACATAGACTTAATTGAAACAAGACTGTCTTTAAGTCTCATAGTTAAAGAAGCTTGGTTCTACTCTTATTTTCCCAAAAGAAGAGATGTAGCTTTCCAACTACTTTCCCCCTAAAGCCTAAACTTAACTGATGATAAAATCGAGCAAGTTACAACTGACTTAAAATACAAATATTGACTACTGAAAAGGATAAATATGCCCTTTAATATTTGTCCTGGTCATGTCTAAACCTGAGGGGACATATCTGTCACTGATGTTTAGACTGCTTTTGGATGGAGGAGATACTGTTTGGTCACCAAGCAACAACATCCAGCAACTCAGCCATTTTAGGTCCTGTGTTGGACCTGTGCTTTTGCGCGCCCGCCTGCACTGCACACGCACGCGCATATGCAGTTTGTTGAGCAACCCATCTGCTTTTTAGATAGTACCACTGTTATTTTTATACATTCTTTCATTAAAAGTGTCAGAAATTTAGAAGAATGAAATGATGAATGACTTAAAACAGTTCTGAAAGCGATATAGCAAATGGTTGACATTGATTACATCCAACTTTTAAGCAGCGGTAGTTTTAAATTCACTTAACTGTGGTAACTCTGTTTTACATATTTGATAGTTCTAGTTTAGTTTGTTTTTAGAAGCTTTTGATCCTGATTAATGTTTTCTGGCAACAATTAGTGGAAACATCACACTTGCAATTTAAACTACCAGAACGCATCATGCCATTTGATATTGTGAATGGTAAACTTAGAAAAGCAGAAAATTTATTAAACGCTCTTTTTAAAAAGTCCAGTGCATTGTACAAAACATTAGGAATTTGGTAAGCTTATGTTTTTGTCTTTCAATATCAAGCAAAGAAAATAATGAATATGAATACTGAAACTGTATAATCAAAAGATGTAATACTTTTCTTGACCTATATTTGTAGGAACAGACACAAAGGTCTAAATTATGCCCTTGTTATATATATTTCTTTCTGATATTTATTCTAACACAGGTCATAAAATGAATTTTCATCCAAAAAGGAAAATGTGTTATCTTTAGTTGTGTCATTTACAAATGATGATTTATTCAGTTCTGCAATCTGTAGCCTCAGATTTCATATTGTTCTTGCTGTGCATACTACTAATTGATTACTGTACAGTGATTGTAATGAATATTCATGGACTGACTCATAAACAGTAACTGTTTTTGTTATTTTTCTGACTGTGGTTTTGGTCATAAATCCTTTATGCGACATCAGAGTGAAAGAAATAATACCCCAAGAGGAGTCCTGTGTACCTTTCCACCCGGCCTAACTTTATGCCTAAGGCACCTATATTAGGCCTTGATCTGGAATCTGCTACAGACCCAGTTATTTATCATGATATTTTGTATCTGTGACACAAAGACAAATCATCATAGTAGTAACTGAGATGGAAACACATTTTTGCTTCTACAGTGGACGTTGCTGTTGATAGCCAATGCATTTTTCTTTTCATTAAAGTACTTTGGGAGATCCTGTAGCATAGGATTTGGGGGTCAAATAGACCCCAAGGATGAATATCAGCAATGTGGTTTATTAGCTGACTTAGTGATTCTTTGTAGAGTTGTGAAGAATAAATCATCTATGACAAGTCCCCAGCACAGGTCAGCTCTCAGGGAACAGTAGGGACCATTAGTAAAGGCCACTCTGGCTTGAGTATTAAGGGGCAGGATATTTCCTCTGAATATAAAGAGGAAATATGACCCTGTTAGAGTACGAAGACTATCCCACTCTCATTTCTTGAGATACCAGTTTTTGATTTTTCCATTGGTTCTTCCTTGTCCTGTTAGTAGCCACAATAGGGAGATGGGGCGAGATGTGGCACTCGTATATATTTCTTCTGTAATCTTCCTTAGTCTGCTGGGATCCTACTCCCCACGGTTTACTCTCTAGACTCATTGCATAAAACGGAGGAAAGATGAAGAAGAAAATACAGGCATATGGCAGGAGAACTTTCAAGGACTTTAATCTTATGTCAAGTCTATAAAGACCTTTTCCTAATAGCTGTTGTATTTGCTAAGACTTTCACTCTTTCTTTTTTGTTTTTTTGCTTTTTGTTTTGGTCTAACTGGGAAAGATGAATGTGAATCTACTATGTTTTAGGTTATATTCATTTTTACAATCTTTAGATAACAAGATAAAACAAATTTTGTGGATAGCATAGATGGCAAGAAACATGGCTTAGTGCATAGAGTATAGATTTTAGAGCACAATTTAAATCCTGGCTCTGACATTTACTGGAGTTCTGGGTCGGCTAAAGTTTAACTAAAGATGCAGTTTCCTCTTTATAAAATGTTAGTATTAATACTAGTCTTAGTAGTTTTGCATAATTAGTAGTGTATATAATATATACTAACATATACTATATATACATATACACGCATATATACACATACACACACACAAGCATGTGGTATATGCAGCATATGCTGGGCACATAGTAAATGCTAAAAAAAAAGGTTGTTTAAAATATGATTAATAGAACATGAAAATCACAATGTAATTATAATTAGGTATATTTTATGAACTCAAAATCACACTGCAACATGGAGCTAAAATACAAGGTCAAGCGCAGTGAGTGGCTCACACCGGTAATCCTAGCATTTTGGGAAGCCGAGACGGGAAGATTCCCCAGTGAAACCCCATCTCTACTAAAATACAAAAGAAATTAGCTGAGGCAGGAGAATTGCTTGAACCCGGGAGGCAGAGGTTGCAGTGAGCCGAGATGGCGCCACTGCACTCCAGCCTGGGCGACAGAGTTGAGACTCTCAATTAAAAAAAAAAAAGAAAAGAAATACAAGGTATACTTATATGTATTTATGTACACATGTTTTATTAAGATTTATTCTACTTCATTTTTGGAAGAAAAAATGACTGTTACTATAAAAGTGATACTGTCTCAACTTAACAAAGTTAAATGAAAAGGAAAGAAATAAAGAAAAAGTCATACCAAATGTCCCATCAAAATGTAACGGCCATAAACTAATTATGAACATCATTCTAGATTCCTCTCTAAACATATATGCCAAAAGAAGAGTCGATACAATGACTGATAGTTGTATATGGACAGGCAGAAATAATTTTCTAAAACTAGGATGATGATGATATGCTAATTTAAGTAAGAATAAGAAAATATAAGATTGTCAGTGTGACAAAAGAAGAAATACATAAAATTTAATGAATCACCAATAGATAAATGTTTCTTCTCAAAGATATTTATTCCTGAAGTTAATGGAAAAGATTAAGAAAACCTTTAGGATGTTGAGGTACACTTATTTTACCAATTATAAATTTCCATTTTATACAATATTATTGACTTTCTCTAATGATAAATGAGAAACAAGCATATTTTCACTTCTTTCTACCTCCTTGTTTCTTACATCCTGGTTTACATTTCATTTCACTTATTATATTATACTTATATATTATAATTTATTATATTCATTATATTATAATTATGTTTGTTGTCAGTGTCGTTGATATTAATGTTAAATAATTTAGTTTTAAACATTATTTTCCTATTTAATTGTTTATTTTCGTTTTTGTTATCTGGTTTCCTTTACCTCTGAATTCCTTTATTTGATTGGCTCTCATTACAGTTTATCATTTTTTTCCTGAAGAAGGTCCGTGCACTCTATTCTTTGAATTTCATATACAATTGAGAGTATTTGTCTTTTACCTTTATCCTTGAAGGACAACTAACCAGATGTAGATTCTTTATTTTACTTTTTCTCTCATAACATTATAGATACTGTGTGTGCTCTGTAAAATTCTAAGGCAAATTGATTTTCCCAAATTTCATGAATTGTTTACTTCTTTATTCTTGAAATTAAATTATTTTGCTGAGATATATTTGAATTTCTTGTCTAACTCTATATTTTGTCCTGGATAACTGTGTGCCTGTTTATGGCTTCAGTTAGGCCTGTGTTCTGGTGACATAATGTGTATCTTCTGAAGTCCAAATCTGTACAGTTGAATCTTGAACAACACAGATCAGGATTGCGTGGGTCCACTTATATGTGGATTTTTTTCAATAAGTATTTGGAAAATTTTTGGAAATTTATAACAATTTGAAAAAAAACTCAGATAAACTGCATAATCTAGAAATATAAAAAAACTAAGAAAAATATACGCCAAGAATGCTTAAAAACCTATGCAGGTACTAGTCTATTCATGGCTTAATAGACTGTCTTTTTGCTAAGGCTTGCAGTCAACAGTAGACTATGAGTAGTTAAGTTTTAGGGGAGTCAAAATTATATGCAGGTTTTCAGCTGCAGAGGGTGTCAGTACACCTAACCCCAGGTTGTTCAAGGGTCAGCTGTATTTTGGATTTTCTATCAGGTGTTTCCACCAAGATATCCCAAAGTATCTCAAATTAAGTATGTCCAGAAACACATTTTTCTTCTTTCCATTTTCCCATCCAAGGTCCTCCCAGCTGACACATCTTTTTCTTATTCCCCTCTCTCCATGGATAGCAGTACAACTTTACTTACCCATACAAGGTGAAATTTGTATGGCAGCCTTGATTTCTCCCTCTCATAGTCAATGTTCAACTGTTGATTGATTCTACCAAGCTAATACCTCTTGAAGCCACCAGATTCTCACCATATTATAAAATATGCTTATTGCTTGATAATTTGTTAAATTTCTCCAAAGCTATTTTGAAGAAAAATTTAATCTCTAGTACCTGGCATAATGGGTGATGCATTTTGATGCTCAGTATTAATGGAATAAATAAAAATCACTTCCCAGTCTGACACCACATAATGGGACATTATACAACAACTTCTTATTTACCACCACACAAGAGCTTTTTAGTTTTATCTACATATATATATCTATCTGTCCAACTGTCCATCCATCCATCTATGTGTTTTAATTGTGGTAAAAAACACACAACATAAAAGTTACCATATTAATCATTTTACATTGTAGACTTAAATAGTGTTAAGTATATTCACATTGTCTTGAAACAGATATCCAGAGCTTTTTCATCTTGCATAAGAGAAATTCTTTATTATACAAGAATTCCCCTTTTTCCTTTCTCTCCATCACCTGGTAAAGTGCCATTTTAGTTTCTGATTATATGAATTGAACTACTTTAGATGCCTCATATAAGTGGAATCATACAGAATTTGTCTTTTTATCACTGACTCATTTTACTAGCATAAAGTCTTTAAGATTCATCCATGTTATAATTATATGTGACAGGATTTCCCTCCTTTTAAAGGCTGAATAATATTCCATTGTAGGTATATGCCATTTTGTTTGTACATTCATTTGTTGATGGCCATTTGGGTTGCTTGTACTTCTATTATTGTGAGTAGTGCTGCTATGAGCACGAGTGGGCAAATACGACCTCAAAACCCTACTTTCAATTTTTTTGGATATGTACACAGAAGCAGGTTTACTGGATCATATGGTAGTTCTAATTTTTTGAGGATCTACCCTCTATTTTTATAGCAGTTTGACCATTTTACAGTCCTACCAACAGCATACAAGGGCAGGCACTCTTTAACGCAAAAAAACAGCTGATTTTTTTCCTGCTCTCAAGCTCTTTCATGGGCAGACTACTTTCTTTAGGCAATTGCAAGTGTTGCATGTAATGCAATTAATATGAACATTATATTGATGCCTTACATTTATCAAGTTCTTATTATAGGTTAATGATTGGGCTAATAATTTGAAACAAAAAGTCCCTTTAATCTTCACAATAGTCCTATGGTATTAACACTTTTTATTATACTCATGTGAAGATTATGGTTTACATTAAGGTGAATTTCTAAAAATCACACAGCTTGGGACAAGAAACCATTTCAATTGGATTCTAAAACCCTTACTTTAAATTGCTGGTTTCCAAATTCTTAAGATAATGTAACTCAATTGCTAAAAGAAATTTCCCCACTATGTACACTTTCATAAACTACATATTCATAACACTGCACCAATACTTAACCCATTATAAACTATATTTAAAAATACAAATATACTGGGTTGATACTAAAATACATAAAAATCCAAGTTTTAACATTTCCTTCTTTACCTCAATAGGTTATCTTAAGCACTGCCTGAGTGTACACATACCAATTTGAATACTTTATTCTAATCTATAATACCATATTGCCTCTCAGAGAACATTGAAGTTAAAACTTTACACTCAACTGAAATACTTTCTGTCATCTTGTAATAAAATATTTTTATATGTAGGGGGAAACTGAGGAGGAATAATTCTTAACCTCTTAGTTATTAGTACATACACAACTACAAAGATTTCCCATTGGAGAAATCCTTCTAAAAATTCAAGTGGAGAATTCTATATGGAATACTTATTTAAACATGGACCTTTAAAAGTAAAATGTCTGTTTCAAATGCTTCTCAAAACATGAAGTTCATGCTTGAATGCAATATTCTAAATTTTGCCCCATTTTTTCTTGCTTATACTCCTTTGATGTTATGCCTGTCTTTGTCCATTTTGTGTTGTTATAACAGAATGGATAATTTATAAAGAATGAAGATTTATTTCTTACAGTTCTAGAGGCTGGGAAGCCCAAGGTGAAGGGGCCGACATCTGGCAAAAGCCTTCTTGCTGCCTCGTCCTGTGTCAGAAAATAGAAGGGAGCCCTCTTGCGAGAGAGAAGGGAAGGAGTCCAAACGTATTCTTTTGTTAGGAACTCAATCCAGAGATCATGACATTAATTCATTCATAAGAACAGAGGCCAGGCGCGGTGGCTCACGCCTGTAATCCCAGCACTTTAGGAGGCCGAGGCAGGCAGATCACAAGGTCAAGAGATCGAGATCATCCTGGCCAATGTGGTGAAACACCATCTGTACTAAAAATACAAAAATTAGCTGGGCGTGGTGATATGTGCCTGTAGTCCCAGCTACTCAGGAGGCTGAGGTAGGACAATCGCTTGAACGCAGGAGGCGGAGGTTGCAGTGAACCGAGATTGCACCACTGCACTCCAGAGTGAGACTCTTGTCTCAAAAGAAATAAAATAAAATAAAATAAATAAGTAAATAAGAACAGAGCCCTCATGACCTAATCACCTCTTGAAGGTTCCACTTCTCAACACTGTTGCATTGGTGATTAAGTTTTCAACAAAGGAACTTTGGGGAACATATACATACCCCGGCAATAACCATATGCCTCTATCTACCATGAAGGGTTCTTCAGTGTTTTGTACATTGTGGTAGTCAGAATCCCAGGATGAGTCTCAGATGACCCCCACCCTTGTATAATCCCTTCTCCTTTGAGTGTGGGCAGCATCTGAGAACATGACGAGCCCCATAACTTCCGTGATTATTATGTTATATGGTAAGGCCGACTTTAAGAAAGCGAGACCTTTCATGTGGATCTGATTTAATCACATTAGCCTTTTAAAAGCAGGGGGTATTTTCCTGGCTAGTCCAAGAAGAGGAAGTCAGGGTGGTTTGGAACCTAAAATGTACTTGTTCTTGCTGAAATGCAACGGGGGCTTGTGGTTAAGAGCTGAGAGTGGTCTCTCCATGCTGAGAGCACACTTGGCCAACAACAAGCACAATAATGGGGACTGTAGTCCTACAACCACAAGGGAATGAATTCTGCCAACAGCCTAAGGGAACTTGGAGGTGGATTTTCCCTAGTGGAGCTTGCAAATGAGAATGCAGTTGGCTGACACCTTGATTTCAGCTTTATGAGAACCTGAGCAGAGGACCCAGTTAAAACATGCCAGTCTTCTGACCCACATAAAATGAGATAATGTTTAAGAAGTTGTAAACCATGCAATTTGTGGTAATTTATTACACGGTAAAATGGAACTGATACATAGTTCTTTAATGTAAAATTTACCAAAAACATGCGTGTAATTAACAGGTCAATTTTTAACAAGTGTATTTGACCAAGATTATTTGTGGTTTAAGATACAGCTGGAAATAGCTTAAATGTTCTTTTCCTCTAATACCTTATGTATTGCCATTTATATAGTTTTTGATGTGATGGTCTATAATTTAGTAAAAGATGTACTCTGTCACAGATCATTTGACATATTTAGTGATGACTCATTAGGAATATATGTGCATATAAAAGTTACTTTGATTCTTCTCTAAATGTTTTTATTTTTAAACATTATTTCATTATATTCCATTCATCTCTTGAGTAGAATACAAGGTAGCTTACTGTTTTAGCAGTAGGATGGAGAAAGAGAAGTAGACCTATCAAAGGAAATTGTTGTTCTCATAATTATAATTAATTTGCATTAAAGGATTTTTGAAAACTTACATAAAAAGAAATATAACAAAATATAATATTTGTTCTCATTTATTAGAAATAACCATTCTATAATTTTATTTTTTTACCTTACTTAAATATTACACATTTTGAAGAAGATCTGCCTAACATTTGGGGGATAGAATATAAAAAGTAGCAGCAATTGGCAAGTCTTTTTCTTTTGTCAAGATACTGGAGGAAATTGTAAATTAGTCTCCCCTCTCTACGTTGAGTTTATTTTGATTTTCTTCCTTTCTATCTGAGGTTTTTCAATAGCCTCTTATGTTCCACTCTTTCTAATTTTAATCAAATATTCTTTTGTGATAGTTATGAGTTACAAGTTTTTGAAGTATTTTGGAGCTGTTAGAAAATTGGAAGTTTGAGAAAAATTCAGAGAATACATTTAAGAAGTTGAAAGACTAATTTGAGAATAAGGAATAACCTTATTGGTTCTCACTGGATGTAACTACAGTTGCCAGATGGCTGAAGGGTTTTAGGGTTTTAATCTAGGGCCATGGGGTAAAGCTAAGTGGCACATATGGGGATCTAAGGCCTAGCCTGGTCATAGTAGTGCCATGCTCTACCCAATTGACCTAATTAGATGAGATTTTTCAAATCTAATATCAAAGGTTTGTTTGAATATCAGATGTGGGCCATTGTTCTCTAAGCACTCTCTGTTTACATGCTCATTGTTGTTTACCTGAGGCCAAGAAAGAATTTTTGCTATGTTATTGCTCATTTTTCTCTGTAAAAGCTACCATCACAGACAATTAGTTTGTTTGTTCTTACTAATTTATAATATGTAATTCATAATTAGCAGTAATTTGAACAGAGGTAAGATGACATTTACCTTGAACTACCTGTTAAAGGAGGATTTTTCTTTTCTTTTCTTTCTTTTTTTCCTTTTTTTGTTTTTTTGACAGAGTCTACTCTGTCACTCAGCCTGGAGTGCAGTCTGTGATCTCGGCTCACTGCAACCTCCACCATAAAGGAGGATTTTTCTACAAATTCATGATAAGATAGCAGAGGGGGCATGCTTTTCTACTACAACAAGAAAAAACTTTTTCTTAAACTTTCTCTGTCCTTCTATAAACAATTCTTATGTCTGTTCCACTGTAAATGGTGCTCTAATGTAAAAATTAGGTGTTATGAGTAAGTATCCTTTAGCTAATTTGCATTACTTTATTGTAAATGCATGGAGTATAATAATAATGTGCCCCCTAGTATTTTCAAATAAAATAGGTCATTCTCTAAAATTGAAATGTAATCAACATAGTTAATCAATACAATGATATCCAAAGTCACTGTAAAGTGACAGAATGGCTATAACACTGTAGGACCAGACTGTAACGTGCTTGAAAACTTAATGAAAGCTCTTTTAATAGAGCTTCACTGGTGAACTAACACTAACTTTCTCTTTCTTCCATATAACATCATGACTGATACGCAGGGCATGGACAGGCTCACTCATAGTGATCTGCTCTGCAGTTATTTGCACTTTGTGCACATACAATAGAGTTGCAGGCATACCATTGGTCATGTTTTTCCTATACCCTCTTTTGCCAGTTTCACTTATAATTATGTGATTTAAATATATCATAAACTGAGAAAATGAGTGCAAAATTTCAATTCAGTGCATTACAAAGACTCAAAATAAGGGTGAGTTACTAAAAAGACCTATGAAAAAAAGAACTTCAAATTCTGTACTACTTAGATTGCTTTACAAGTAATTACTAATTTCCCATTCTACTTTAAAGTAATTGAAACTGGAAATTACAGACAATGTTTCTTGGAAGGGTTATACACTTGCAATGCTTATCATGCTTAATGACTCATACTTAAAGATCTTTGTCCTATCACAAAAATTTAGCAAATAATTATACATTTGTATATGTTCAATGGAAATGTAATATTAAGAAGCATATGATCTTTTAGCCTTCCAACTTTAACTTCTTATGACCGAACAGCTTCACAATTGATAACAAGAGCTTTTTGAATTAACATAGAAAGTGTTAATAAGTTTTTGGTCAGCCATAGAACTATGAACTAAAGATATAAATATTGGATGTGCCCACAGAATAATATATTGTCTTGATAACTGAGGAACTTAGTGTTTCCTGAAGGGTTATCCCTATTATTGAGGAAAATGTTTACATCCATAAGAGCCTGAGGGCCCTTAAATACTTGCCATTATTTTAACCTCTTTAAATCCATATTTAACTCGTTGTAATTACTTGCGTTTCTAACCGCCTTGACCAGAGAGAATTCACAGGTTGAACTGTTGCCAATGATGGGACTATTTAACAGTTATATTTCTCAATATAAATTAAGTAATCTTAGGTTTTATACTACTTTGATTTCTTGTGAGTTTTGATTGAGTTCAGAGTCTATATTTTAATCAGTCTATATACACAAATGAGACCTCCACAAATAATCACTGTGGCTGTTGAGTAGAGGAGGGCAAATGGATGTTAGGGAGTCCACTATAACCTGACTCCCTTAGAATTTTCCCTTTTCTATAACCATTTTATCTTGGATTTCAGTTCTCTTGCCATCCTGTTCATGCATTCCAGTTCTCTTGCCATTCATCATGCCTAATGAATGGATTATTTTAAAAAATATGATACCTAGCATATTTTAGTTATGGTTTAAAATACAACTTTAAATTCTGCTATTTTTTATTAAAATTATTACCATCAACATTTCTCAATGTTGCTACATAATGATAATTATTTTTATGCCTTTACAAATAATCAAGTATATGTATTATAATTTTATTTATCATTTCCATATATGTGTGATTTTACTTATTTTCTGGTTTTTTTTTGTTTTGTTTTGTTTTTGTTTTTTTTTAAAGACAGACTCTCTCTTGGCCGCCCAGGCTGTAGTACAGTGGTGTGATCTCAGATCCCAGGTTCAAACAATTCTTCTGCCTCAGCCTCCAGAGTAGCTGGGATTACAGGCACCCACCACCATGCCTGGCTAATTTTTGTATATTTAATAGAGACGGGGGTTTCAACATGTTGGCAAAGCTGGTCTTGAACTCCTGACTTCAGGCAATCCATCTGACTCTGCCTCCCAAAGTGCTAGGATTATAGGCATGAGCCATTGCACCTGGCCTATTTCTTGCTTTAAATCCCCTTTCCTAGTGAATTACGATAATTACAGTTTTCTTTTCATTTTTTCGAGATGGAGTCTTGCTCTGTTGCCCAGGCTAGAGTGCAGTGGTGCGATCTCGGCTTACTGCAACCTCCGCCTCCTGGGTTCAAGTGATTCTCCTGCCTCAGCCTCCCGAGCAGTTCAGGCTACAGGCAAGAACCACCATGCCTGTATCGGTTTTTTGTTTGTTTGTTTGTTTGTTTTTTGGTTTTTGGGTTTTTTTGTAATTTTAGTAGAGACAGGGTTTCACCTTTTGGCCAGGCTGGTCTAGAACTCCTGACCTTAGGTGATCCACCCACCTGGGCCTCCCAAAGTGCTAGGATTACAGGTGTGAGCCACTGCACTCAGCCAATAATTACCGTTTTCATTTAAAAATGTATATGTGTCTGTGTATCACAACTGATATTTTGAACCTTGGAGGACTTTCCGTGCATCTTGTTAGTAAGATTCTGAGAGTTTTTTTTGAATCTTTTTCTTGTCATCTAGCTGAGGACATCTCATCTATTACCATGCCTACCAGTCACCTGAGGATCTTGCTAAAATGGACATTCTGGGTCAGGGTGGGGCTCATGAGTTTTTGTTCCGAGAAAACTACCATAGGGTTCCAGTGCTGGCTAAGCTCACTATGAACCATCCCTTCCACTGATAACACTAAAAACTCTGGGAGGAATATACAACATAACTCCCTGAGGACTCTGAAAAACAAACAATAGCAGGGAAAATGAGGATAGATGTCAACTGCAAGTAGACAGCACAAGGGGTGAGTTTCCTTTGCCCTGCCCCCCTTCATCTGCTGGATTTAATCTAAGGGCAGCCTCAGTCATGAAACTGCACAATGAGAGCAGATAATACTAATTCTGAGTAAAAGCTCTTTCTGTCCAGAGGACCAGGAATAGAGTTCCTTGACACCTGCAGAATGTGAAGGGATCACCATGTCTATTTTTTTCCTCCTATTTTCACTAATAGCCTAGCATGAGGGCAACCCTGCTCATGGAGCTGCACTGCTGATGTGATGGTGGCAGTGCCAGCAGAGAGGGGCCTAAAAACCTGAATGGAAACCTGTCTCTAGCCAGAAGAACAGAAAACAGAAGTTCCCTTGGTCCCTGTGGCAAAAGAGTGCGTGTGAGATTCT
Source organism: Macaca nemestrina (assembly GCF_043159975.1). Classification (NCBI taxonomy): domain Eukaryota; kingdom Metazoa; phylum Chordata; class Mammalia; order Primates; family Cercopithecidae; genus Macaca; species Macaca nemestrina. The sequence continues at coordinate 57,769,673 of NC_092143.1, forward strand.
CTTTTTCAGGGCTACATTTTCCTGGAGATGGCCTCAATCCCATGGAATGGTGCAACAGTGCACATAACTAAAACTTTAAGAGGTAACAATGTTTTCAGGCCAGAAACATCAGAAAAAAAGTAATCTGTTGGGAATTAGAGAGTGTGAGGGAAATTCCAAAGAGAAGATCCCCTAAATCTTTGTATTAACTGTGTTCATTGTCAAGCTAAGAATGTACAGAATATATGCAAAGCACCACGGCAAAGTCTTTGAGAACTAAAATATGATATAAACCACTGCACAAATCCAAGGCTAACTCTGAGTTGCATGGATGCAGGGTAGAACCAAAGAAACATATCAAAATTTAAAAACTGAACTGACATTGGAATCACTAACTGAGAAGACAAGACAGAATTTTTGGTGTCAGTTTAATGGGATTTACTGCATGCTATCCAAATATAATATTTTTTTCAGAGGATTTTAACAAGATTAAGAGTTTCACAACATAGTATTCAAAATGTTCAGGTTACATCTGAAATTATTTGGCATATAAAGAACAATGAAAAGGGAACAAATCTTAAGAGAGAAAAAAATCAATAGATGTCAACAATGAGTTGGGCCAGATGTTGGAATTATAAAGGATTTAAAGGCAGCTAACATAATCATGCTCTATATTGAAAATGCAAACACTGTTGAAATAAATGAAAAGATAGACTTTTTCAGCACAGAAACTGTCAAAAGAATCAAATGTCAATATTTGAATTAGAAAATATGTGATAAAAATTCAGTAGGTGGGCTCAAAACTAGAATGGAGATGGTAGATGGAAGAGTCAATGAATTTAAAGGTAGATCAATAGAAATTATCCTTGCTGAAAAACAGAGTAGAAAAAATATTTTAAAAAGCAGACTCAGGGATCTGTAATATAGTATCAGAAGATCTAATATTTGTACCAGTGGAATCATAGAAGGAGAAAAGAAAGGAATTGGTAGATTAAAAAAAATTAGAAAAATAATGGCTGAATGTTTTCCAAATTTGTTCGCAGGCCAATTCAAAATGCTTGGTGGAACCCAAACAAGATAAACTCAAAGAAAAATTATTCTCAAACACATCATAATTGAAACTAATGAAAGAAAACCATCTTGAAAGAAGCCAGGGGAAAATTACACATTATTTGTAGGCAAACAGTAATTGAAATTACTGCAGACTTCTCATCAGAAACCATGAAGCCCACAAGACAAAAATCTTTAAAATGCTGAAAGAAAATAATTGTATATCTAGTGAAGCATTTTTTGGAAAAAAGGTGATACAAGATTTTCTCAGATGAAGAAAAACCATGAATTAATTTCCAGCAGGCGTATTCTAAAATAAATGCTGAAGGAAGTTCTTCAGTATGAATAGAAATGATATTACAAGGATATCTGGAGCTTCAGTAATGTAAAAAGACCAAAAGAAATTATCAGTAGATTACTTTCATTCTATATATTATTTAAAATATGTATGACTGCTGAAAAAATACAACATTGTATGGTGGGACTTTAAATCTCTGTGTAGATGTGATATTGTGATATATATGGCTTTATGCTACATACAAAGGATGCTTCCTGACCAGAAAGGGTTTAAACTACAAATCTGTAAGAGAAAGTTGTCTGGAAATTCCCCAAGTATTTAAAGATTAAATAACATTCATCCAAATAATCCATGGGTGAAAGAAGAAATTCTAAGATAAATTAGACAGTATTTTGACGTGAATAAAATGATAATGTAGCATATCAAAATGTGTGGGATGCACCTTAAGCAAGGCTTTGAGCAAAATTTATGGCAATAAATGCTAATGTTAAAGATAAAACTTCTTAATAATTTAAGATTTCACCTAAGAAATAAGAAAAATAAGAATAAATGGAACTCAGTGAAAGCAGAAACTTAATTTTAGTTAATTCCTGTTGAATTAATTTAGTTAATTCCTTGGTAACTTTGAGGTATACCTTTGCCTGGGGTTTTAAAGTTCAAGGATGGTCCATATAGAGGCATATTCCCAGACTGAGGAGGCAATAGGGTCTTGGTTATCTGCTAATCACCTTGGCAACTGCTTATATACACATTTTCCCATAAATTTGCTTCTGTCATGTAGATTGGCAATGTGATTCACTTGCTTCTGAACACAGGGAATATGCAAGTTTAGGACCCTCTTAAATATTTTTGTGTCTTTCTTTCTGCAGCATCCCAAGAGTTCATGGGATGAACTCACCTAATTTCCCAGAGCCTGTGAGACTGTCTTATACTAACATGCACTGGCATTCAATTATCTCTATTCTACTGCTCAGAAACGACTTTGGGTGGAGAAAACTATAAAAGACATGCCACCCGCTGATACATTTGGAATTTCATAATTTTCCAAAACTATTTGGGTTTAGTTTCCTAGAATTCTTACACAACGGGGAGGCGTAGAAAGCAGAGCTACTTCTTGGGAACTCATGAATATATAGGCTACATTTTCTTTTCATATCTCTTTATCCACTGAGAGAATTGTTATGTCATTGAAAGTGTGGAAGCTGTTTATTATTTAATCAACATTCCTTCAGGTCTATTGTTTATGGCATAAATAATATATGATGAGTTTTCCAGACTTTAAGTTTCTGAAGCTTGAAAGCTTAGGGTTCTGTAAATCCAAGTAAACTTTTGAAATTTAAAATCCAGGACTTAAACATTTTTCGAAAAATCTGTTTCCATAACAACCTTAATCCAGGGCAGTAAGGATGGAATGCTTTAACAATCTGGTTTAGAGAAAGGACTAGGATACAGATAGAAATGCAAATGACAGAAATCGGTTCACACTTCAACACTTTTCTCAATATATGTGAAATGGGGACAGTAAATAGTATCTACTTCGCGTGGTTATTGTGATGATTAAATGAGTACATTTAACAATACATGTGATGTGATGCATGTGCCAGTTTCTGACAACTAAGAATTTAACTCTTGTTCCCTTTTTTCCCCATTATTCTCACCTCTTCCTTTTTTACTCAGTATTGTCACCTTTTTCTTTTATAATTGGTATAAACTTAGGTGTTCTGAAGTACCATCTCTGACTAAAGATAATGGAAAGATGTCTTAGGGTTTATTCATTTATCTATGAAACAATTCAGAAAAATAATATGCTTGAAGGGAGGCTTGTGCCCATGGCACTGAATTAGAACCCAGCTGGCTAAAGTCAGAGTAGGGACTTAATTTTCTTCACTCATTCTTTTTTCCTACCCACTATTTAGGATAAATTTTGACCAAAAAACATTTTTAAAAGTCTTTTCATTTAAATGGAATGTTTTGTTACCCTAGCCTTAAAGTGCAGCATATTCAAAATTATAAAAATCCAAGGATTAGAGAACCTCAGAATATTGAAATTAAAAGGAATGACATAAGACAAATATGATAGTATTACTGGAAAGATTGCTTTGGGGACTAGTGAATTAAACAATACATATTGCAGACTACAAGAACTAATCACCTGAGATTATTTGTGATAAGGGGTCAAAGAGCACAGACTTTCCTCCAATTGCAAAGACTATACGTAATAATCAGATCATGGGAGAAATACCATGTATGTCATTGCAGAATAATAAGGTGTTATATATGTGTATTTTATATGCACATACTATAGTTTGTTGAGCACCATTTTTGGAACAAGTTGAATTTTTAATGATTCAACACTCTACAGGGTGGCTTCAGGTGAGGCAGGAAATAATGAGGAGAGGTGTACACTGTCTACACTGTCTTATCAGCACTTGTCACATCCTATTAATTTTTAAAATAGAAATAAAAGCATATATTTTTTTCTCATTCAAAATAAAGTCAAAAGTAGTTAGGGTAGAGATGGTGTAGTGGAGTCCCTGGGTCATAAGGGACCCAGACTTCTACTTTTCTGCTTGCCATCTTTAATATTTCGCTTTCATTCTCAAGACCACTTGCTGGGGCTGCTCTAGTGCTGATAAATATGCTGCTTTCTCGGCAGAAAGGGCCTTGTGTGTCTGCGTGTGTGTGTGTGTGTGTGTGTGTGTGTGTGTGTGTGTGTGTGTGTGTGTGTGATAGAGAGAGGGAGAGAGAGATCCAGGGGCTGTTCCAACTCTCCAATCCCACTTTTTTGAACTGAATTTTTTGTTGAAATAATTGTAGATTCACATGCAATTGTAAGAAACATTACACTTACCCCACTTCCCACCAATGGTAACAATTTTCAAAGCTATAATATAATATTATCACAGCCAAAATAATTGTATTGATATAATCTACCAATCTTTTTAAAAATTTTCCCAGCTTTACTTGTGTGTGTGTGTCTGCATATTAATTTCCATACAATTTCATTGTGTATGGGTTTGTGTATCCACCACGACACTCAAGATATGGAACAGTTCTAATACCATAAGGAACCCTCAGTCTGCACTTTTATAATCGCATCCATCTCTTTGCTGTTCCTTCATCCTGCCATGACCCCCATTCCTAACCACTGATCTGTACTGCATTTCTAAAATCCCTGATTTCAAAATGGACCTATATAGCGCATAACCTTTGGGGATTGGCTTGTTTCTTTCACTTAGTATAATTCCCTGGAGATTTATCCAAGTTGTCATTTGTTTCAATAGTTTGTTTCCTTTTTGTTACTGAGCAGTATTTTACAGTATGTATTTATCACTATTTTATCATCATTAATCTGTTGAAGGATAGCTGGTCTGATTTCAGCTTTGGGCTATTACACATAAGGCCATTATAAATATTTGTGTACAGGATTTTGTGTGAGCACACCTTTTCATTTCTCTCCATTAAATGCCCAAGAGTGCAGTTGCTGTGGTGTGGGATAATTGTATGTTTAGTTTGTTAAATTGTTTACCAGAGTGTCTGTACCATTTACTTTCCTACCAGCTACATATGTGTGGTACAGTTTCCCTATCCTAGCCTTTTTTTAAATGTAATGGTAATAACAATTTATACCAATAACAACATCATGAAAGTCACACTTTCTCTTTATGAGCAATTATTCAGTGGATTTGAAGATAACTGTCACTAACACAAATATGACCTATGTAGAGGTATCATTTTAATATTTTCTCAATTTTCATTTTAGAAAATGTATGGATGTTTACTGAGTTTAGTCATATCCACCATCAATACCTTTACCTTATAAGTTGTGTTTAACTTTCTTTGAAAAGTTTCTTACTAGTGCTCTCCATTTTAGTCAAAGTTAGAAAAATCGACAGGTCTAAATCATTCAGCCAGGTGGGTATCTTCATAAAATGGAAGCTGTAGAAATAAGTATTTTCAATGTTAATGTTTATAAGCAGTGAAAGAAAGGATTCAGTTTTTAACTCTCAGATTAAAATATTGATGTGAAAAGGATAGATTACAGTAAATCATGTAGATGTACAATTTATTACTTAACAATTTCAGTCTAATGGACTAACAGGGATATGCTAAAATTTGTCTTTCAAACATAAGCCCTTAACAGCAGCAATACTTACCTTAATCATCTTAGTATCCTTAGAACGCTGCATGGTATCTAACTCAGAGTAAGTGCTTAATAAACACTTAATATAATAATTAAATTAGAGTAAAAGTGGGGTTTGGACTGACTTTTTTTTAGGTCAATACAAATTGAAGTAAACTTTGTTGGCACTAAAACTCTAACTGGTTACCAGATTCAGGACAAATACAATTTAATGAGATTGTTTAACATTTTTAATGATCCAAAATAAAGTAATCAAATATATTTGCTGATAATAAAAAATATTTACACAAATCTAGGTAAGTAGAACATTTCCCATATAGAATAAACATAGATCTAGATGAAAGAAGAGGTAGTATATTTCTTTACTAGACCATTAGTAACAGAATATTGGTATTCTCATAGCACTGAATATAAAATTTATATTAATGAAACTGATATGTATATAAATTATAGGTTGAAATAGAAAATTTACAGATATTTGAAAAATGTAATTCTGACCCTAGAATATTTTGAAAAATTTCAAGTGGTTGTTATGGAACTGAGAACTGTCGTATGAAAACTGTGGAACTTAGGAATGTATTGAATGTGGCCCAATATTCACCCAGGTGGGCTTAGAAGTAAAGTTGTGAAAGAAACCATGAAAAAAAACCTCAATATTTTATGCTAACGGAGAAAGGATGCAGAGGAAAAGTATCAAATAATTAGGAGTTATTCGTAGTATTTATATAACTATCTTTGTGTAATCTTTAGAGTGAGTGTGTTACTTTTGTATCTGTTGGGATATATAATTCCTACCATTAATTTCCATTGACATTGAGAGTAGCGGTTAAGAACATGAACTCGAAAGGCATGCAGCTGCCTGAGTTTGATTTCCAGCTCTGTCATGTGTTGGCTGTGGGACTTTTGGCAAGTTACTTAATGCCTCTGTGCCTCAGATTATTTATCTACACACTGAAGATGGTACTTATTTCATGAGATTTTTATGAAGATTAAATGAGTTAATATTTTAAAATACTTAGAAAATGCCCAGCATATAGTAAATGCTATACAAGTAATTTCCAAGGTAGAATAAATGTGTTTTTGGAAATGATAATGTAAAAAACCAACAGAATATCATTTTCCCCTTTCTCTTCCTCTGTCACCCTCTCTCGCTCTCTCTCACTCTTTCTGCCTCCCTCTCTTCTTTCTCCCTCTCTTTTTCTTTGTGTGTCTCTCACAGTCTCTATCTTACCATACAAAACATCAACCCTATATACAGAAGCATAGGAGCATATTATTATATTAATTTGTTCAATTTAAGACAAAAATGAGCCTCTTTTTTTAAATCGAAGTTGATCCTCAGTTTGAAATTTCTTATCAACTCTAAGGAACTCTTATTGGTTAGAAACATTCAGGGAAAAAATTTATCTTTCTTATGGAACTCTTGCCACGTGGAACTCTTCCGTTGAATGTTGTTACTGAATTAGCCAGTTAGTTCATTCCAACAATACATTTCTTATTTTTTTCCTCTGAACAGATCAACTTTCTTATATTGGCAGCTGACTTTTGGTACCACAGTGACATGTCTCAAGTGTATGTCCTACATGGATTGAGAGATATTGTATGTAATATATTAATGTATTATTTTTCAGAGTGGTTCATTTGGGACTTTTTTAGTTTTATGGACTAGTAAAATTTGTAAAAGTTAAACAGGAGACCAAACTAATTTGCCAAATTTTTGTTTTGCCATATGAGGATATAAGAGCATTAAAGAATAAACTGTCGTCCATCATACCAACATTATATCAAAGAGGAAGTTAACCTAATAATGACAACTAGGAAAGATTTAGAGTCGAGATTTTTAAATTGAGTAAGTTTAACTTAATAAAAATTTCATTTTATTTTTTAAATTATTTCTTCTCAAATAGGACTACGTCATGATCTGGCACCAGTACTGAGACAATTTCATCTCTTTATGAGACACATTTTGTTTGGTTTATCAGGATATATTAATTACAGAAGAACAGCCAATGAAGTGTTACCATGTCAACAGGGCTCATGGTCCAGTTTATAAACTGCTGAGAGCGATGGCTGAAAATGAATTTTCTAATGAGCTCTTCCTCATAATAGTAGTTTTCTCCTCCAATAAAAAGTAACATGTTTATTTCTCTGTCAACTCTTAGTTTGCTTACTTCTGTGATGATACTCTGTAGATGGTGCCAGGGTCTGAAAAACAACACAACAATTACTAAAATGAAAACTGGAGAACAAAGTAGTTATTATATAAAAGTAATTATGTATACATCCCAGCTTAAGATGCTGCTGCTCTTGTTGGTATTCAGTTACAGGACTTGTGTTGACAGCAGCTATTACTTACCCTGTGCTTATCCAGCAAGCCTGTCTGTCTTCTTCTGAACTGTAGAGTTTGATGTGAAACAATATTTGTAAATGAACAATTAAATAATTGGTGCTTTCTGATTGTAGATATCCCTCTTCCTACCTCCTAGAATTCGCTGATGTCACTGTTTTTTTCTAACCTTATGCCATAATTAAGAAATGTTTCAGAATATTCAATCTTTGGTTCTCCACCTCCAGCAATGAACTGTGCCCCTGATTTCTACACTTATGTCGTGATAGAATGATAGGTTTACAAAACATTGAAGTGTTCATCTTCTGGTGTTATGCACAAGTTTTACTTGGCTTTTATGGTTTGGGCTGGGATAGAGTGAAGTTAAAAACTACATTTAATGCTGTAGATTCAGAGAAAAGTTGAGATTCTTTCCCTTAAGGAGCACTTTAATTGTTTGTTTACTTATGTGTGTATATTTGTGTGTGGGGGGGGGGACAGATAAACCTGCTTATGTTACCTTTTAAAGCAGTTTTAGATCATTTTTGCTCCTCTTTTTATTTGAGGCTACTGTCCCATTTTAGCCAGATTTCATCTACTTAAAATGCTAATTAGGTTGGAGGCTAGCACTTTAACAGCTGTCCATTGTCCAGCAGATGTGGCCCTGGTACCACATAAGTTTGAACTAAAGCCCTTCATAGAGCTGAAGCCATCTAAGGATTTTGTTCTCAGTAGAGGTTGGACTAGGATATAACAAAACGAAACAAAAACAAAAACAAAACTTCTCTGTCTCAGGCTTTGCTCTGAAAAAGAAGGAACATTTCCTCTGATAATTCATAACCATAGGTCCCTCACTTATGTTGATTTGTTGTTCCCATATGCAATAGCAATGCAATCATGAAGATTCAAAGTTAGGAAATTAATATTAGTGAATAAGAGAGGGTAGCACCTGAGGGTGACTGGCAGAAGCTTTTGCAAATTCTCTTTGGAATGAAACAATTAACACAGGCCCCTAGGTTTCCAACAGAGAAATCACAACTGAACTTGAACTTGAGCTTGTATGCCCAAGTAGTATGATTTTTGTCATATATAAAGCAAAATTTGGCAGAATTACAATGAAAAATTGGCAAAAAACACTACAATAGTGGAAAGTTTGTCACATATTTTCATTCAATTCTTGTCTGGTTTGACTGCCCTTTACTAAAAAAAGTACAAGATTTAATCTAACAGTAAAGAAGCTTGGTCAAATGTACAGATATTTTACCTATACCTAGCAATGACAGCATCCACATTATTCCCAAAAATATGCAAATAATTTTTTTAAGTTGCATATACATTATGCTATAAAACAAGCATCAATACATTTCTAAGATGGATTCTTAATTTAAATTAAAAATTATAAGTGAATTGTTATTTGAAAATGTAATTGAAAGTTTTAAAAGCACACTGAAAAATAATTCATCTACCAAAGAAAAGTCAAAAGGGAAATTCGAAAATATTTTGAAGGAAATAAGGAAAATATTTATGTCAAAATTTTTATGAGGCAGCCAAATTGGCGTTTGTCACTTTTAGTGTTTCTCTTTATAGGGGGTGAGGAGGATTGGAAATCAATGAGATATCCCATATGATTTAAGCAGTCAGAAAAGGAGAAAATAAAGGCAATCCAAAATAAGTATATAATAAAAAAGTAGAAACTAATAAACCCTTTCAGGACTGTGGGTTTGTATACTTTCTGATGAGAAATCCACAAAAGTTCAAGTTATTTTTATTCTGTATGCAATGTGTTGTTTATTCTCTAGGTGCTTTGAAGATTGACTTTTTCTTTGATGTTCAAGTTTCACTGTGACATGACTAGGTTTCACTGTATTCTCCTTGTGATTTGGTGTCTTGACTCTTGTAAATTTTGTTTAAATTTATGTCTTTCACTAAATGTGGATTTTTGCCCACTACTTCTTCAAATATTTTTCTACTTGCCTTCCTTCTGGGCCTTTAACAACCCACATGATAGAAATTTGGATATTGTCCCATAAATCTCCGAAGCTCTTTTCATTTTTATCAACCCATTTCTTCTCTTTTCACATTAGGTATCTGATAGATCTATTGATCTATCTTTGTTCATGTCCTTAAGTTAATGATGCTTCTTCCCTACCGAGGCCTTTTCCCGTGTTGTTCCCTGTGCCAGGAATTCAAACCACCTTCCGCCACCCTATCCACGGAGTTAACTCCTGTACATCCTTCGGGTCTCATCTCAAGTGATGCTTTTTACAGCATGTCACCATAGTATTTCTTCTTAGTGTTTATGTCCCTTTATGATACTACATGTGCTGATGTGATTATTTGATTAAATCCTGTAATTTCCATGAGATAAACTCCACCGGAACAGGCAGAGTTTAAATTTTCTTCCACTATTCCTTAGCTTCTGGCACAAAGCAAGCATATAATAAATGTTGAGTATAAAACATATGGCTTTGTTCTTTCATGGTATTATCAGCTTGTACACCTGTGTTTACTGTAGACAAGGCAAATACTCATTTGCCTCTCTTTTTGACCTCTCCTTGATGAACTATAAAATTAAGAAATTGGATTAGATTTTACCTGTCGATTTATTCAACACTGAAATGCCATTTAAAGAAAATCTATTATTGATTTGAAAGGATGCTTTTAATAGAAAAAGGATAAAGATCATAGCTTTCGGTTTTCTATTTTCTTAATTGTAAAATTGTAATGAAATGGAATAGAATATTGAATATCACTAAAACCTGCTTAATTCCCATGTTATATATTGTAATTTCTATATGAGTTAGCACGCTTTTGTAGTTTTTCTCATGTGCAAATAATTTTGTATAAAAGAGAGTAATGGATCTTCATAAATTCATCATTATACTTTCTACTCTTAAAAGAAAACAGAAGAACTCAAAACCTTCGCTATACCTATTGTTTGATATCAAAGAGACGGCAAAAGCAACAGGAATGTATTTCAAAAGTTCTAAAGTATCTGCTCATTAATTTACCAAGCCTTCTTAAAGACTGTTATCAGAAATATATAAGGAGTTATAAATAGTTTGTATACCGTATCTAATAAAACTACACATTGAATTTATAGAAAATACTTATTTGTTGAATATTATTTAGTTTCTTGAACCTTTAAGTGTAGATTAAGGAATTATAATATGGAGAAAGACAAAAGTTAATGGAAAATAAGTTAAACTATTCTAAGGGAAAAGTCCCTTTCTGCTGGTTTCTGTAAATGCCGAGTAATCTTTCCGTTGCATGGAAGTTTGCTGCAAATACATATGTTTTGCAGTTAACAAAGTGTGAATAAACCCTCTCAGAAATGTTTGCTGGAGGGCCCCCAAATCCCTGCTGTGAACATCTAATCAAAATTCATGTTCTACTGACAATAGCTCAGTAATGTCAACTTCACTTAGAGGACAGGCCATTTACTTTATTATTTACTGAATTATGTTGTGATCTAAACCACTTTGTGATTCTGACTCTGCGCAGTTGAAAAGATTGTGAATGTGTGTGATCAGTCTCAAGTGGCTCTGATCAGCAGTTTTCTAAGATGTCATATAATGTTGTCAGCAGTTACCTTCCTTAGTTTGAGTAAAACAAGATGATAGAATCTTTGTAAGCTAGTTGACTGTCCTTAGTATTTCTATGAGGGTAAGTATGTGCACACATTTAAGCAGACAGCTCCTCTTGTTGAACTTGACACAATGGTACAAATGTTTATTTGTGTCCTGGAGAAATATGAGGGAAACAATGTTTTCAGCATAGACATTCCTGAAGGGAATCTGATATTTTGCAATTAACACATTTTCTTCAAACATAAGAAGAAGCAGCAGGTATATATAATCATTCTTTTTTTGGTCAGAAAATGAGATTTATTCATTTCTTGGGTATTCATGAGTACAGCTATTTCCTGTGTGACCTTCTACAGTTATCTAAATTGTTAAAGTAAGAAAGTTAGATAAAGGTTACCCTGAAGAACAGAAAAATGAATTCTTTATCTACTGGGAGAGATTTTTAAAAAATAGAAGTTTGTTCCACCTATACGTTAATGCTAATGTCATGATATTTTACCTTATTGAAGCAATGCTAGTGGAGAATCCCAGGCAAGGTGACATTTTTTCTAACTTTCAGGTATCTTCGTCATTGCAATGGAAAATAAAATGCATACAACTAGTCATAAAATTGGCATAATTGGCCATAATACATTGGCCACAAGAAACTTATTTGGCACACACTGGTACAAAGCTTTATTAAATTTAAATAGCATTTTTTTTTTTTGAAAACTAACATTTGCATTACAAACCTTGAAACTTAAAGGAAAACACAGCAGTATTATTTGAAAAGGTAATAATCTATTAAACATACATTAAATAAAAACAAACTGGGTTTGGCCTCTTCAGTATTTTGTACTAATAAAATCATCAAGATTTGCAAATTTTGTTTTTTCTTACCTACATCAATTTCTACATTGATAAATATTTTGTTATTTGAGACCCATCTTTAGATTATTTTTATTAATTTTAATTTTGAGAAAGAATTTAGAATGAAACATGATGCCAATTGTCAATAGTAATATCCATAAAATGAAGATTTAAGAAAAATGTTACAGTGATGCCTTAGCATTTCTTGAAAACTGTATCAGTAATTTCTGATAAAGTATCTTTAAAATTTTAATTGTAATTGATTTAACACAAGGCTGTAATTACAAGATTTTGGTAATTTAAAAATTCTTTTTTACTGTAAGCTTTTTATTAATTTGAATTAAGTGGGTTGGAGTAAGTAAAATATCTGTATGTTAAATAGCTTTTAAAAAGATATTCACATATTCACATTTAGGTAGGTAGTTTTTCTCTTCTTTTCTTTTCTTTTCTTTTCTTTTTGAGATGGAGTTTTGCTGTTGTTGCCCAGGCTGGAGTGCAATGGCGTGATCTCGGCTCACCCCAACCTCTGCCTCTCGGGTTCCGACGATTCTCCTGCCCTAGCCTCCTGAGCAGCTGAGATTACAGGCATGTACCACTACGCCTGGCTAATTTTGTATTTTTAGTAGAGATGAGGTTTATCCATGTTGGTCAGGCTGGTCTCAAACTCCCAACCTCAGATGATCCGCCCACCTTGGCCTCCCAAAGTGTTGGGATTACAGGCGTGAGCCACTGCGCCCAGCCTAGGTAGGCAGTTTTTATATTAATTACATACAAAAATTATTTATAACTTTATTATCCAAAAACTAATGAGGATGACAGAGCTAACATAGTAGCTCTTGAAAAATGAATAAAGTGAAACAAAATGTGTAAACATATTTAAATTTTGAACAAAGATACATTTTTTCCCAGCTTACTTACAAAGTAATTTAATAAATCCCAACAAAAATTTGCTGCTTTTCTTCATTCTTTTCTCCTTCCTTCCTTCCTTCCTTCCCTCCCTCCCTCCCTCACTCCCTCCCTCCCTCCCTTTTTCCTTATCTTTCTTTCCTTCTTTTCTTAGTTTCTTTTAAAATATAGTATCTATTTAACAATTGGAAAATAAAAATTGTATATATTTATCTTATAAAACATGTTTTGAAATATGTATAGATTGTGGGATGACTAAATTGAGCTAATTAACATATGCATTGCTTCACATACTTTTTGTAATGAGAATACTAAAAACGTACTATCTTAGCAATTTTCAAGAATGTAATACCTTTTTTAACTGTACTCACCAAATCGTACATTGTATATTTTTAACTTATTCCTCCTAAGGGAAATTTTGTATCCTTTAAACAACATTCCCCAATCCCTATCCCCCACCCTAGCCCCTGGTAACCACCATTCTACTCTCTACTTCTGTTTGTTCAACTTTTATAAAGTTCACATATAAATGAGATCATGAAGAATTTATCTTTCTTTACCTGGCTTATTGCACTTATGTCCTCCAGCTTCATCCATGTTTTTGCAAGTGACACAATTTCCTTCTTTATTAATACTGCATGTATTTGGTTGTGTATACATACCACATTTTCTTTATCCATTCATCTGTTGATGGGCACTGGTTGATTCTATATCTTGGCTAGTGTGAATAAGATTGCAATGAACATGAGAGTATAGATATTTTTTCAACATTATGATTTCATTTCCTTGGAATATATACCCAGTAGTAGGATGGCTGGATCATATGGTAGTTCTATTTTTGATTTTTTGAGGATCCTCCATATTTTTTATAATAGCTATATGAATTTACATTCCTACCAACAGTGTGCAAAGGTTTTTTTTTTTTTCCTTCACATCTTCTCAAATGCCTTTTATATTTTCAAAATAATAGCCAGCATAATAGGTATGGGATGACGTATCATTGTGGTTTAAAATTGCTTTCATCTGACGATTAGCGATTTTGAGCATTATCCTGATATTCATATTGGCTGTTTATATGTCTGCTTTGAAAAATGTCTGTTCAAATCCTTTGCTCATGATTTTTCTACTATTGAGTTGAGTTCTTTATATATTTTGGATATTAACCCCTTTAATATGTGCATGGTTTGCAAATATTTTCTCTCATTCCATAGATTCTTTCTTCACTCTGTCAATTGTTTCCTTGGCTGTGCAGAATCTTTTCAGTTAGGTACAATTCCATCTGTCTATTTCTGCTTTTGTTTCCTGTGTTTTGGGCATATATCAAAAAATCATTGTCTAGACTAATGTCATAAAACTTTTCCTTATGTTTTTCTCTTGCAGTTTTATAGTATTAGGTCTTACGTGTCAGTCTTTAATAATTTGGTGTTAATTTTTGTATATGGTATGTGCCTTACTCTATTTTGTGTTGCTATAATGGAATACCAAAGACTGGGTAATTTATAAAGAATAGAAATTTATTTCTTACAGTTCTGGAGGTTAGGAAATCTAAGGTCAAGGAGCCTGCATTTGGTGAAGGCCCTCTTGTTGCATCATTTCATGGTGAAAGGTGGAAGTGCAAGAGAGCATGAAAAAGCAAGAGAGCAAGGGGGCGCCTAACTTGCTTCTTATAACAATTCACTTTGTGATAAGTAACCCACTCCCATGATAATATCATTAATCTACTCATGAGGGCAGAGCCTTCATGACCTAGTTACCTCTGAAAAGCCCCACCTCAACACTGTTGCATTGGGGATTAAGTTTCTAACGTATGAGCTTTGGAAGACACATTTAAGCAACAGCAGTGTGAGATATGGGCCTACTTTTATTCTTCTGCATGTGGATATCAAGTTGTCCCAATACCATTTACTGAAGAAAATGTCCTTTCTCCATTATGCGTTCTTGGCACCTTCATTAAAAATCAATTGGCTTTAAATGTGTGAATTTACTTTTGGGTTATCTGTTCTGCTCTATTGGTCTGTGTGTCTGTTTTTATTACCAGTACCATACTGTTTTGATTACTACAACTTTGTAGTGTGTTTTGAAGTCAGATAGTGTGAGGACTCCAGATTTGGTTTTGCTCAAGATCGCTTTGGCTATTTTGCATCTTTTGTGGTATCATACAAATTTTAGGAATTTTTTTCTATTTATGTGAGAGTGTCATTGGAATTTTATTAGGGATTACATTGAATCTGTAGATTGCTTTGGGTACTATGGATATTTTAACAATATTCTCTCAAATCATGAACATAGGATTTCATTTATTTGTGTCATCAATGATGTCTTTCATCAATGATTTATTTTACTAAAGAAGCAGTAAATCTCAAAGAGCTGTAAACTTGTGACAGCTCTTTGTTTTTGCAGATACCAATAAAGGCTTCTTAATCCTTTTAGCTGAAAATCTTGCCAAAATTTCAGAGCTTTAATATACAATCCTGACATAGTGGAGAGATGTACATCTAATATCTTAGCACATTACAACAAACAGTATCTCCTTTACATAAGCTAATAATTGCAGGAGGAACATGCACATGTGCATATTTGAATGAGTATATGTGTGTGTAGGGGGAGAATAGGTTGGTAGGTAGAGGAATTTTTAACACTGTAGGGTAAATTAGACAAATATAGAGATGTGACAGACTTGTAGCTAATATCACCAACCTGTATTCCTCTCTTGGCCCTTCTCTGCTAGCATAGCTGGCTTCCTATTGTAAAGTTTGAATGTGCTACAGACTTGCTTTTCCAGCTTCCCTGGAAGCTAGAGATTTGGACTATAAACCCCATCTATAAAACAAGAGCTAAGGGAAAGTCTTTTGTAAGGCTTTCAGGAAAGTTATTTCTCCATAAATAAAGAGATTAACAGAATAAAACAGTCTTTGATTGACATGGCAGTGCATAAACATGAAGCTGGAGACTTCTGAAGTCATATTGCAAACAACAGAGAGATAGAATTACCATGACATGGATGACAAAGGGTAAAATTGGGAACTGCTAACATGGGTCATGATGATACCTTTTTGACTCAGAACCAAATGGAAAAGCACTGCCTCTGGAATTTTTTGTATATGAAATTTTAAGTGTATAAGAATTTTCAAGTTGGATATTATGTTAATTATAGTAAAAACATATTAACTGACAAGTGATCAATTATTGTGTTATATAGTACAATATCATTATATTATATATGTATGTATTTTATATGGTATAGTGTAAATCAATTTCTGAAAAATTTAGAACGATGGAAATGAAAAGAGTGAAACTTAATAGTATTTTCAACTGATAATACATTTTAAAATTAGGAAGTTAGTAGAATTGGGGGGGATACAATCAAATACGTGTGGAATTTTCTTGTTTTATCACATGCCCACGACCTGAAATTGTGTAATCATGTAGTCGTATTTTTAAGAAAACACAGTAAAACATAGGATCTTTCTACTTTCTGTTCTACAATTTCAAACTAAAGTTTATTCGCATATTCAGTGATTTTTAAGCAATATCTTTATTTTTTAAGTAACATGGGGTACTTATAACTCTTTGCCCTGATGAGATTCTTTGGCTGTGTTAGAATATTTTTGTAATAAGTGAAACAGTTTTGCATAGTTATGCCAGAAACCTATGTATAAAATACTGTTGACATGTTTTGGAATATAAAATTATTTCTATCATGTTCTGATCTGAATAACATTATTGTACTTTTTGGAGTGTGAAATAAATATACAACTGTAATGAAATGCATAATTTTAAAATTATTGTTAAAATATAGTTATATGTATGTTTAAATATTAATTAAATTCTAAGTAATCAAAACCTAACATTTCATTTGCTATTTTTACATATTAAAAATGTCTTTGGACTCTTCCCTTGACCTGTTCCACTCAGTTTATGAATATAAATTACAAGGATATCAGAGACTAGGACTCACTATAAACAGATAAATCCTACTAGTAATTCAAAGCACACATTTTATTTTTGGTGACTGGGATTCTACCTTCATATATAAAGGACAGCACATTTATTCATATAAATTTTGAATATATAAACATAATAAAATGTTACTGAATATATTGTTATTATTTGACAATTATTTATAGAGGAGTATTTGGGAGATATATACAATCATATACACCATTTGTCCAGTTGCATTACATTTTAAGAGACCATTTTGATTTATATTTCAAGCTTTTATTTGCATGCGATCTGTTACAGATGGCCTCTAGCCATACTTATCAAGAGCTAAGCATTCTCAGCTCTTGTAATTATGGTAAATGAATATCAATCAATCTGTTTTGCCACTTTATATAGACCATAATTCCAGATGGAAGCTTGCTGTTTATAAATCTGAATTCCTGCCAAAACAGAGATGTTGAAATTCATTTGGATACTCTCTATATGCAATATATCTAATACATATATATGTGCGCACATGTGTGTGTATGTATATGTAGGTATAAAATAAGTAATATATATAAAATAATACGTTATATATAACAAGCTTTATATATATATATATATATATATATATGCATATATATAACTTTCTCTACTATTGGAATTGTAACTTTAAAACAGAACAATGGTCCAGTATGAAGTTTAGATGGAAACCTCATGATGTCATAGCAACCTGCAAAATAGATGTTTAAAATGAATCTCCAAGTCCATAGGGCACTGCCAGTATGACTCCTTTGGATTCAAATAACTCAGCCTTATGGGAATTAAAAAATATGTATTTATTTTGCAAATGAGGAATCAAAATAAAGTAAATATTTTGAACTCAGTTTAAAATGGCTTAGTATTATTTTTTCAGATTGAATTGTTTCTAAACTAGAATACATTAATTTAAAATATACTATGTGGAATATAGTCTTAAAATGTACTATTACATATAATGGAATAAGCTTATATGTATAACTTGGTAAAAATTAACTTTTTCATTAATAGGGATTCTTTGATTTTGCTCACTAATACATTTCTTGTTCTAGAATAGGGCCTTTTATATAGTAAACACCCAATCAATTTTTGCTGAATAAATTAACTTTGAAAGTCAAACTGCTTGCTACGTTTTGAGTGTATTCATGAGAATTCGTGTGTTAGAAATTTGGTCCCCAGTGTGGCAGTGTTCAGAGGAGGGGCCTTTAAGTTGGATTGGGTCATTAAGAGGTATTAATGCTGCTCTTGTGGAACTGGTGAATTCTTAGGGAGTGAGCAAGTATCACTCTTTTTTTTTTATTATTATTATACTTTAAGTTCTAGGGTACATGTGCATAACGTGCAGGTTTGTTACAGATGTATACTTGTGCCATGTTGCTGTGCTGCACCCATCAACTCGTCAGCACCCATCAACTCGTCATTTACATCAGGTATAACTCCCAATGCAATCCCTCCCCCCTTCCCCCTCCCCATGATAGGCCCCGGTGTGTGATGTTCCCCTTCCCGAGTCCAAGTGATCTCATTGTTCAGTTCCCACCTATGAGTGAGAACATGCGGTGTTTGGTTTTCTGTTCTTGTGATAGTTTGCTAAGAATGATGGTTTCCAGCTGCATCCATGTCCCTACAAAGGACACAAACTCATCCTTTTTTATGGCTGCATAGTATTCCATGGTGTATATGTGCCACATTTTCTTAATCCAGTCTGTCACTGACGGACATTTGGGTTGATTCCAAGTCTTTGCTATTGTGAATAGTGCCGCAATAAACATACGTGTGCATGTGTCTTTATAGCAGCATGATTTATAATCCTTTGGGTATATACCCAGTAATGGGATGGCTGGGTCATATGGTACATCTAGTTCTAGATCCTTGAGGAATCGCCATACTGTTTTCCATAATGGTTGAACTAGGGGAATTAGCTCAAGTGGTAGAGCACTTGCTTGGCTTAAGCAAGTATCACTCTTGCTGGACTGCAAGAGTTACTATGAGATCAGGTGGTTATTAATATAAACTGAGACTGCCCCTCATGTTTTGCCTCTTTTGCATGCATTCACTTGCCCTTCCACTTTTGTGCCATTTTATGATGCAGCACAAGGCCCTAATCCAGCGCTGGCCAGATGCTGCCACCTGATCTTGGACTTTCCAGCTTCCACAACCACAAGCCAAATAAACCTCTTTGCTTTATAAATTATCTGGTCTCAGGTATTCTCTTACAGAAACAGAGAACAGACTAAGACATTGCCATTATTCAAGGTTCTTGGAAGTCTTTGATAGAAGTTAATATAGTGGAAATATAGCTCATTTTACCTTTAATCTCCCCGAGTCTATTTTTTTAAAAAGTATCAATATTATTATAAAACCTTGAGGTCAGGTACCTTGGGTTCATATGTTAATTTTGTATAGGTAAGAATATTCATTTGGGTCTAAATACAGATAGTCCTCAAATTATGATGGACTTACGATGGTTTGACTATGGCTTTTGAACTATACAATGTTGAGAAAATTATACACATTCAGTAGAAACTTACTTCAGATTTTGAATTGATCTTTTCCTGGTTTAGTTTTATGTGATATAATACTCTCTTGGGGTGGTGGGCAGTGACAGAGGGTCATTCTAGTTTTCACTCTTGGTACAGTATTCAATACATTACTTTAGGTATTCATATTTTATTATAAAATAGGATTCTATCAGATGATTTTGCACAACTGTAGGCTAATATAAGTGTTCTGAGCAGATTTAACGTAGGCTAGGCCAAGCTATGGTGCTTAGTACGTTAGGTGTACTGTGTTAAATACTGTATTGTCTGCTACAGTATTTTCAACTTACAATGGGTTTATTGGGATATAGCCCCACTATAAGTTGAGGAATATCTGCAATATATACATTTATCAATATGTGAAATTACTAAAAATTTAAGCAATAGCTAACTCTGGCATTATATCTTAGACACCTCTGAGACTGAACTGAGGCATATCTCCTTCAATTCTTTCATTTTTTTTTACTCCAGCCCTAGCATATATTCAACAATTATTTGAGTGGCAAGTGTATATGAGACATTATACTGTATCCAGTTAATGACAAAAAGATGAATGACTTTTCATACTCTTAAAACACCTGTAATTAACATGGAGATATAGTATCTACAAAAATAACTACAGTACTTGACATCATGTGTAATTAGGACACTGCATGCATATTAAAGCACAGTGAGATACCACTACCTACTGATTAGAATGGTGAAAATCCAAATCTCTGACAGTACCAAATATTGGTGAGGATGTGGAGCAATAGAACTCTCATCAATGGTGGTGGAAATGCAAAATAGTACAGCCACTTTGGAAGACAGCTTCATGGTTTTTTTAAATAAAACTAAAAATATTCTTAACACACAATCCTGCAATCAAACTCTTTGGTATTTACACAAGGGAGTTGAAAACATAGGTCTACATAAAACCCGCAAAAAATTTTTAAATAATTTTTAAAACCTAAAAATAACAAGTTCTTCATTAGGTGATTGGCTAAATAAACTGGTATAGCCAGACAATGAAATATTTTAGCATTAAAAAGAAGTGGACTATCAAACTATGAAAAGACAAGGAGAACCTTAAATGCATATTACTAAGTGAAAAAATCTAAGCTGAAAAGGTTACATGATGTATGATTCCAATTATCTGACACTCTGGAAAAGGCAAAATATAGAAACAGAAAAAGTATCAGTGTAAGCAGGAGGGAGGGATGAATAGGCAGGGCACAGGGGAATTTTAGGGCAATAAAACAATTCTGTATTATATTACAATGGTGGATACATGTTATTTGTCACAACTTATTAAATTGAGAACACCAAGAGTAAACCCCAATGTAAACTATAAGTTCACTCTGGGTGATAATGATTGCCAAGGGAGATTAATCAATTGTGACAAAAGTACCACTCTGGTGCAGGATATTGAAAGTAGGGGAGGCTATGCATATGTTAGGATACAGCATATATGGGAAATCTCTTTACTTTCTATCCAGTTTTGCTGTGAACCTGCTATCCAGTTTTGCTGTGAACTTATAACTTCACTAAAAATAAAGTTTTTGGGTTTTTTTTTTGTTTTTTTTTTTAAAGCTACAATATGAAGAGATTTTGCAGAGTGCCAACAAAAATAAAATCCATGTGTTCGGGAATTTATAAAAGGCAGTTTATTGGTTCTGGTTAAGGAAAATTTTACGAAAGATTTAACCATGATATAAGGCTAATATTTTATTATGGGTAAGAGTTAAATATTGCATATGAGATAAATGGCAGTGGCAAAAAATTTGGCAGGTATAGCACTCTCAAAATGCTTTTCTGTGGAATGGCACAAGTTTCATTGGACCAAAAAGCAGAGAGCAATTGGTGGATAATGGAAGCTAAGATTTAGAAAGTAGACTTGTGTAATTTTACAGCTAGAATGTTTGATGTGTTCACTCCTCATTTTACATACATAAGGAAGGAGGCTTACAGGTAGGATAACACAATTAATTATGGATATTTGTCACCTGATTCCTAGTTCTAAATTGTATTACTTTATGCTTTAGTAATTACACAAGTTCCTAGAACTTTAAAATAAGAAATTTAAACTTTATTTAATTGGCCATCAGTTTTTGTTGTTGTTGTTGTTTGTTGGTTTTTTTGTTTTGTTTTGTTTTCTTATGTTGGACAGTAGCAAAATAGAACATGATCGTCAAATCAATATGGTAGAAGTGAGCAGAATGGATTATGGAGAAAGTGGAGATACCCAAACATGGAGAACATTCATATTTTGATAGTTCAGAACTGAGCTAAATAATACATTTTATTATTAAATGGATCATTTTTGTCACCAAACACCAAAAAGATTCCAAGAGCAAAGTGATGTATTTCAGAACGAAAGATACCATTACCACAACAAGCTTGATGACTTCTCCAGAAGTTATAAAGCCTAGTTTTAAACCTAATCACTAAAATGAAGTAAGAAAAAAATTCCTGTATCAGAGGACTATGAGCTGTCATATTAGGCACACAGCATGAAGAAAAATTGCTATTGCATGTATGTTCTAGATATTATGGGTCTTTTGATATAAAGTAAAAGGGCCTCATGACAATTATTCTTATCTCCTTGGTGAAGTAGGAGATAAGTCATGATTTGGGTAGATTGATAATGTTCTTAGAAAGTAATATTGTATTTAAGCCTTATTCTTGAAATGAAAGGGGCAAAGCTCATGCACTCTATAAAGTGAAAGAAAGTGCAAAATAACTTGGGGCCTGAATGGAACTTAATGAGAAACAAGAGATTTTCATGGAACACAATTGAAAAGAGTAGAGTTGGGTCTGACAAGAGCTGAAAAGCTTGTCTTTATTCCCCTTTGTGAAATTGTATGGTGGCTTGGAAATTCTTCCCTTTGTATAATTGTTCAAATTTTCTCTCTGAATTTTACCTTGAAAAAAAAATAAGCCTTTTTGCAAATTATCTGCCCATTGTAAAAAATTCAGGTTCCCTAAGCTCAGAGTTTCTTTCCTGTAACACCACCTCATGATGTGTGCAGATGTCATCTGACCTTCTTCCTGTTGCTTTGTGAGAAGTGGGGTGCGGAGAAGTATGAAAATCCCGATCCTTTGGCTATTGCTATTGCTAGAAGTAATCCATGGTCTTTTATTTCTGATTAGAAGTCCTGTGTGTTCTGCCAGAATCCGTGAAACTGTAGCAGGCTAAATTATTAGCTTACAAGTAGGGCACAATCTCAGCTCCTTCACAATTCTTGACAGTTTTCAGATTAGAACATCAACATTGCTTTAGTGGTTGATCATGGAAATCTAGTGTAATGAAGCAAGTGAAGCTTACAGAATACTGATAAATGGAACCATGAGAGAGGAGGAAGTAACTGAAAGCCTTAACTAGGGACAAGATAGAGTGTAAGTGTAATGCGAGGATAAGATGACAGGTAAGAAAATTTTGAGTCCCTAATCTGAGGTCCTATTTAGCCTCCACAGGTTTCAGCTGACTGCCCCTGAATTCCAACTTCTGGTTACCCAAATTTCAGTTTCACCCATTTGTTACTTGTATGTCTTCTTCACCACTTACTTTATATAAACCCTATTTTTAAGTGGTTTATTTTCATAAGTTGTTTGAGAGTAGACAGTTTGATTGCTCCCACATGTCAGCTGGAAGTGCCCTTCCTGTCACATCCAAATGAGATTGGTTTCAGCCTCCATTCTGAAATTTGAAAAGTCAAATGCTATCCCCTAATGTTTTGTGAATTCATAAGGAGCTTTTATTTCCATATCACCTTTGGATCTGAACCCCCACCTTCTCAGAATTCTTGCTGTTCACTCTGTCCCTTGTGGATCTTCCTTTGTCATCAAACTAGTATCAACACAGAACTCAGTCCCTTCCTTGACTTCTTTTCTGTCACAACCCCTCCCACTTTCCAACTCCATGTTCTTTTTCTTTGCTGTCGGTCTTCCTAATGTTGTGGAAGAATGTCAAAGTAATGGCAACAACTTATTAGTTATCCCTTGGAAATGCTCTTTGACTCTTTTTCATGTTGCTTTTCCATATCCCATTATATTACTACCTTTGAAATTGACTCATCCTTCTTAGAAACATAACTGTATCATGCTATTATATATAAAATATTATATTACATGACATAATATGCGGTTATTATGGTATTATGGTAACAATGATATAAATAATTTTCTTATTTAGGTAAATCCAGTACATACTCAGAATTAGCACTGAGCCTGTTTGCAGTTTCAATTTGGCTGAAGCTTTGAACTTACTTTGCAGGGCCATTTTGTTCAATGTTTAGATAAAAATCAATTTTAAGCTCTGAGTGTGTGTGAGTGTAAGTGTATGTGTCAATATATGCTTTGGGATGGGGTTCATTTGCATAGTTAATTTTATTTCATTCATTTCATGTCCTATCAGTTGCATTTTTGTTTTTATCTCTATACATTTTTATTTCTATTTTATTTACATATTTATTTACATAGAATAAAATTCTCTTTGTTATATACGGTTCTATGGGTTTTGACAAATGCTTAGAATTATACATCTACCACCACAACCATAACATGGAACAGTTCCATTGTCTCTGAAATCCCCTCATTCTTCCTTTTTGTATACAGCTCCTCTAACCACTGGTGGGTTCTCTTGTCTCTATTTTGCCTTTTCTAGAAAGTTGTATGAGTGGAATTGTGGAACATATAGACTTTTGAGTCTGGCTTCTTTCATTTAGCCAAAGGCAGTGGAGATGGTATGTGAATCAATAGTTTGTTCATTTTACTTGCTAAATATTATTTCTTTGTAGGGATATATCACAATTTACCCATTTACTTATTGATGGACATCTGACTGATTTCCATTTCTGGCAATTATGAATAGAGCTGCTACAATTGCATACAAATTTTTATGTGAATGTAAGTTTTCATTTTCTTGTTTAACTTTATAACAAATTGCCAAGCTGTTTTCAAAAGTGATGGTACCCAGTTTACATTCACACTAGCATTGGATAGTGTGTCAGTTGCTCTACTCTTCACTGGCATTTGACATTGTCAGGGTTTTTATACCTCCATTATAATAGTGTGTAGTGATATCTTGAAGTTTTAATTTGCATTTTCTCATGAATAGGGCTATTGAACACCTTTTCCTATGCTTATTTGCATATACGTATTTTATTTGGTGAAGTGTTTGTTCAGATCTTTGCCCACTTATGAAATTGGCTTGCTTGTTTATTATTGAATTTTGAGAATTATTTTTATGTTCTAAATACAAGTCCTTTGTCAGAAATGTGATTTGCAAATATTTCCTTCTACTCTGTGACTTATTTTCACATTTTTAAAATTGTGTGTTTCACAGAGCAGAAGTTTCTTTGCTAATATACAATTTATTAATTTTTCTTCCACAAATCATATTTTTGTGTCACACTGAAGGATGCTTTGCTTAAACCATGGTTAAACAGATATTATTCTATGTTTAATACTAAAATATTCTGTAGTTTTATGTTTTAAATTTACTCTGTAGTTCATTTTGAGTTAACAAAGTGTGAAGAATGGGTCAAATTTCATGTACTTTTTGGTAAATGAATGTCTAATAATTTCTATTAGCCATTTTAATTTTATCTATTTTTAATTTATCCACTAAATTCATTTAACTAATTTTGGATTATAGAGTTAATGCAATTTTTTTTTAAATGAAAGAAGAAGTTTAATTTTTTTTTAAAAAAATCCTTATTCTCACTACCCAAAGTTACTCGCTATAAACATTTTGGAGCATATCTTTTCAGGCTGTATTCCTCCTGCATTCAGTTTATAATAAATCAGTGAAGATATGAAACTATTCACAAATGTATCAATGTATTGAGTTTTTTTAATGTAATTTACATTGCTTAAAATTAACTGTTTTAAAGTGTATATTTTATTGCTTTTAAATATATTCACAAGGCTGTGCAACCATCACCACTATATAGTTGTAGAATATTTTCATCATTCCAGAAAAAAATCATTCACACCTGCTAGCATTCACTCCTTATTTTCCTGTCCTTCCAGCACCTAACAACTATTCAACTTTCTATCTTAATGGGATTTGCTTATTCTGAATATTTTATATAAAGGTATTGATACAATATGGGAACTTCATATCTGGTTTCTTTCATTTAGCATGTTCTCAAGTTTCAGACATGTTATAGTGTGCATCAGTATGTCATTCTTTTTATGGATGAATATTCCATTATACAGATATGCCAAATTTTGTTAATCCATTTATTAGTTGATAGATGTTTGAGTTGTTTCCATTTTTCAGCTATTACAAATAATGCTGCTATGAACATTTGTGTATAAGTTTTTGTGCTGATATATATTTTTTGTTTTCTTGGATATAAACCCAGGAGTGGAATTGTTGGGTCATATGGTAAGTTTATGCTTAACTTTTTGGAGAACTGCCAAACTCTTTTCAAGGTAGCGGTACCATTTAAATCCCCAGAGCAACGTATGAGGTTCCCATTTCTCCACATTCTAACATGCTAACATTTGTTATTTTCTTTTTGTCTTTTCATTATAGCCAACCTAATGGATGTGAAGTAGCATCTCATTGTGGTTTTGATTTGCATTTCCCTAATGACTAATGATGTTATGCATAATTTCATGTGTTTATTGGATGTTTGTATTGTCTTTGGAGAAATGTTTATTCAAACACTTAGCCCACTTCAATTTTTTTTTCAGTGTTGAGCTGCAAGAGTTCTTTATGTAATCTAGAATCTCAAATATATAATGAGCAAATATTTTCTTCCCCTCTGTGGGTTGGCTTGTGACTTCTTTGATAGTGTTCTTTGATATGCAAAAGTTTTTAATTTTGATGAAGTCTCACTTATCTGTTTTTTCTTTGGCTGCTTATACTATATATGTCATATTTTATAAACTCTTACTTAAAACAAGGTCATAAAGATGTGTACTTCTGTTTTTTTTCTAAGATTGTTATAGCTTTAGCGCTTGCATTTAGGTGGTTGATCCATTTTGAGTTGATTTGTGGATATATGACATAGGTATTCAAATTCATTTTTAATATGTGCCTATCTAGTAGTCACAGCACCATTTGTGGACAAGACTATTATTTACCTGAGTGAATTGTCTTGGCACCCTTGTCAAAAATTATTTTACATAACTATATGTGTTTATTTTTGGATGCTAAATTACATTCCATTGATCTACATGCCTGTCTTTGTTCCAATACCATGCTGCTTTGATTATTGTATCTTTGCAATAAATTTTGAAATTTGATAGCATGAGTTCTCCAACTTTATTCTTTTCAGATTGTGTGAGCCTTTCTGGATTCATTGCATTTCCATATGAAATTTAGAATCAGCCTGCCAATTTTTGGCCTCCTTCCAAAAAAAGACATTTGGAATTTTGAGAGGGATTTTGTTGAATCTGTAGATAATTTATAGAGTATTGCCATCACAAAAATATTGTCTTACAACCTACAGACTTGGAATTATTTTCATTATTTTAATCTTAATTTATTTCAATAATGTTTTGAAAATTTACAGTGTACAAGTCATTTATTTTGTTAAATTTATTTTTGCATATTTTATTTTTAACGGTATAAAATGGATTGCTGTCTTAGTTTCATTTCAGATTTTTCATTGCTAGTATATAAAATGAAACACTTAAAAATATTGACATTTATTAATTCTATTAGTGTTTCAGTAGATTCCTTAGGATTTTCTCTGTACAAGATCATGCCATGCAAATATAGTTATATACTTCCTCTTTTTTCAACATGGATGGTTTTATTTTTCTTGCCTAATTGTCTTAGCTAGAATCTCCACTATAGTGTTGAATAGGAGTGACAGAAGCATACACTCTTGTCTCCTTCCTGATCTAGGGGGATATTCTGCTTAATGTTACTTGTTTGTTTTTTGTAGATCCCCTTAATCAAGTGGAGGACGTTGCTTTAAGTCCCCAGTTTGTTGAGCTTTTTTGTCATGGAAGCATGTTGGATTTTTCCCAAATACTTTTTCTGCATTTCTTTAGATAATCATGTGTTTTTACTTAATTTTATGAGATATTACATTGCTAATTTTTATCTGTTCAGTCAGCTTTGCATTTATCCATATGAGATACATTTCATATGGTGGTAGCATATGCTTTTGTATATGTTGCCGGATTTCGTATGCTAATATTTTTTGAAGATGTTTGGGTCTATACTAATAAAGGACATTGTTCTGTAATTTTTTTTTCCTGTGAAATCATTGCATGATTTTGGGATAAGGCTAATACTTGCCTTATAGAATTCATTGGTAGGTGTTTCCTCTCCCTCTTCTAATTTTTGGAAGACTATGTCAAGAGAAGATATTAATTCTTTTTAAAATATTTGATAAAATTAAGCAGTGAAGCCATGTGGTCTTGGGCTTTCTTTGTAGAAAGTTTTTTTTTCAATCTGTTTAATCATAATAGGTTTGTCCTTTTTTTTTTTTTACTTTTTCTTGAGTGATTGCCTTACTCCATTTGGGGTGCTAAAACAAAATACCATAAACTGGGTAGTTTATAAACAAATGAAATATATATCTTACAGTTCTGAAGGCTGGGAAATCCTGGATCAAAGCACTGGAAGATTTAATTTCTGATAGGAGCCTGCTTTCTGGTGCACAGAGAGTGTCTTCTTGCCGTGTACTCATATGGCAAAAGATACCCCCCATCCTAATACCATCACAATGGTGATTCGGTTTCAATATATGAGTTTTGGGGAACACAAACATTTAGGCCATAGCAATTAGTTTTGTTAGTTTGTGCCTTTCTTTGAATTTGTTCATTATTAAACATATTAATCTTTTTTTTTTTTTGTAAACAGCTGTTTGTAGTATCACGTTATAATCTTTTTTAAAAATGCAGGTTGGTAGTAATGTACTTTTTTTTTTTTTTTTGAGACGGAGTCTCACTCTGTTGCCCAGGTTGGAGTGCAGTGGCGCGATTTGGCTCGCTGCAAGCACCGCCTCCCGCTCCTGCCTCAGCCTCCCGAGTAGCTGGGACTACAGGCTCCGGCCACCACACCGAGCTAATTTTTTGTAGTTTTAGTAGAGATGGGGTTTCACCGTGTTAGCCAGGATGGTCTCGATCTCCTGACCTCGTGATCTGCCCGCCTCGGCCTCCCAAAGTTCTGGGATTACCGGCATGAGCCACCGTGCCCGGCCAGTAATGTACATTTTTTTCATTCTTTTAGTAATTTGAGTATTTTCTTTCTTTAAAAATAATTTATTCTGGCTAAAGTTGTATCAGTTTTGCTGATCTTTACCACAAACCAACCAACTTTTGGTCTTATTGATTATTCTCTAATTTTTTATAGTATTTATTTCATTTATTTCTACTATAATCACTATTATTTCCTTCCTTCTGCTTAAGTTTAGTGTGATTTTGTTTTCTAGTTTATTAAGATGGAAGACTATTTTTTGTTTGTTTTTGAGATATTTCTTTTTTAAATGCAGCCCTTTACAGTCAGATTTTGCTCAAAGCAGTTCTTTTACTGCATCCTGTAAGTTTTGATATGTTTTTATTTTTATTCATCTCAGAGTATTTTCTAATTACCTTTATGACTTCTTTGATTCATTAGTTTTGAGAACACATTAATTTCCACGTTTGTGAGTTTTCCAAATTTATTTATGTTGTTGAAGTCTAATTTCATTATATTGTCATAAAACATACCTTGTATGATTTAAGTCATTTTTAATATTTTGAGACTTGTTCTGTAGTCTAAAATGTCACTTATCATAGAGAATGCTATATGTACAATAGAGAAAACTATGTATTTTAGCTATTGTTGGATGAAGTATTCTGTAGTTGTCCAAATAGGTTGGTTTATCACATTGTCAACTTCTCTATTTCTTTTCTGGTCTTCTGTTTAGTTATTCTATCCATTTTTGAAATTGGGTTATTTAAGTCTCCAACTATTATTTCTGAACTATTTCACCCCTCCATTCTGTCAGTTTTTATTTCTTGTATCTTGTGGCTCTGTTGTTAAGTATATATGTGTTGAAAATTGTCATATGTTCTTGATGGCTTGACACCTTTATCATGAAAAACTATCTTTTTTTCTCTATAGTACTACTTTTGCCTTAAAGTATATTTGATCTGATATTTTTATAGCCTCTCCACTTCTCTTTTGGTTTCCCTTTGCAGCGTATGTGGGTTTTCATCCTTTTACTTTCAACATTTTTGTGCCAGAATATCAAATATATCCATTGTATGCATATTTTTGGATAACTTTTAATCCATTCTGTCGATATCTGCATGTTAATTGTTGTGTTTAGTCCATTAAAATTATATCATTACTGTTACAAAATAACCTGCTTCTATTTCGCTATTTGTTTTCTGTGTCTGTGTCTTTCTTCCCCACAATTCCTTCTTTACTGTGTTCCTTTGTATTAAGTAGTTATTTTTTTTTGTTTACCATTTTAATTCCCATCTTGCTTTTCTAACAATATAATTTTGAGTTATTTTCTTAGTGGTTGTTGTGGGGATTACCATTAATATCTTAATCTATAACAATCTAGTTAACATTTATACCAACATAATATCAATAGTATATAAAACTTGTGCTCCTAAATAGTCTCAACTAGTCCTTATGCTGTTACTGCCACAGATTATATCTCTATACATTGTCCATCAACACAAGGTTATAATGATTGCATTATGCAGTTGTCTTTTAAGTTAGGTAGGAAAAAAGAGGTACAAACAAAAAATACATTATTTATCTTTAACTCTCCCGTCATATATTTATCTGTGTAGTTACCATTACCAGAGGTCTTTATTTCTTCTTGCGGATTCAAATTACTTTCTAGTTTTCTTTCATTTCAAGCTGAAAAATTCCTTCATCATTTCTTTTAGTTCAAGTATGCTAGTGACAAATTCTTTGAGTTTTTGTTTATCTGGGAACTAATTTATCCTTATTTTTGAAGAATAGGTTTTCTGGATATAGAATTCTAGTTGACAGGTTTTTTTTCTTTAGTGCTTTCACTACGTACATTCTGGCCTCCATGACGTATGGCCATTGCTTTGGCCTCACTAATTTCTTATTAGAAATTAACTCAATCTTCTTGAAAACATCCTGCCAAAAACCTAATAGTCAGCCTAGCCTGAACACACCTGTGCTAATTAAATGTGTATTTTCTAGTTCCCATATTCAGCAAAAAGGGGACTCACACTCAGCCTGTCTCAGTTTTCATGCTAAACCATGTCAGCCAGATTTAAGTTTATTATTTGAAGTTTTAACAAATTTATTTAGGTATGATTGACATACAATAAATTATACATATTTCATGTGTACAACTGGATACATTTTGACATATGGATGCACATGTAAAGCAGTCAGGATAATGAACATATCCATTACTCTCCCAA
This sequence comes from Macaca nemestrina, assembly GCF_043159975.1. NCBI lineage: Eukaryota > Metazoa > Chordata > Mammalia > Primates > Cercopithecidae > Macaca > Macaca nemestrina. The sequence continues at coordinate 57,800,670 of NC_092143.1, forward strand.
ATTTCCTAATGTCTCTTTGTAATCCATTCCTCCTGCCTCTCCATGACCCATCTATCCCTATCTTTAGGCAGCACTAATCTGCTTTCTGTCACTATGCTATATAGTAGTTTGTAATTTTCTAGAATGTTATATAAATGGAATCATCAATGCACTCTTTTTTGACTTATTTTCACTCATCCATGTTACATGAATCAATAGGTTATATCTTTTTATTGCCTGCTAGTATGCCAGTAGGTTTGGCATATCATTTGTCTATTCGTCTGTTGCTGCACATTTGGATTGTTTCCAGTTTGGGGATATTTTAAATAACTATGACCATTCCTGTATTTAAAAAAAAAAAAGAAATCAACTCTATCTTATAAAGGATCCTTTTTATGTGATGAGTTACTTCTCTCTTGTTGCTTTCAGTAATTTTTATTTGTCTTTGGCTACTGACAGTTTGGTGATGTATGTAGGTAGCTTAGTAATTTTGGCCGCCATAACAAAATACCATACACTTGGTGGCTTAACAAACAGAAGTTAATTTTCTCATAGTTCTGGAAACCCAAGTCTAAGATCAAGGTGACGGTAGTGTCAGCTCCTAGAGAGAGCTCTCTTCCTGGCTTGTAGATGAACACTTTCTCTCTGCAACTTTCATGGTAGAGAGAGAGAGAGAGCTCATGCTCTCAGTATTTCTTCATATAAGGGTACCAGTCCTATTATGAAAGTCCATTCTTAGGATCTCATCTAGCCCTAATTGCCTCCCAAAGCCCCATTTCCAAATACCATTATATTTGGTTAGGGTTTCAACATGTGGACATTGAAGGGGACACAATTCAGTCCATAGCACCACGTGTGGACCTCTTTGAGTTTGACCTATGGGGAGTTCATTGTGTTTTCTGGATGTGTAAATTAATGTTTATCAAATTTGGGAAGTTTTTCTTCTATTATTATTTCACATATTATTTCTGCTCCTTTCTCTCTTGTTTCCTAGGACTGATTGATGATATCTTACAGGCCTCTAAGTTTCTGTTCACTTTTCTTTGTTATTCTTGTTTTTGTTCCTCAGATAACAATATCACTTGACTTCATTCTCATTGATAATTCCTTCTTCATGCTCAAATATGCTACTAAGACACTCTACTAAATTTTTAATTTCATTGATTCTGCTTTTCAAATCCAGGATTTCCACTTGGTCCTTTATTTTTAAAAATAATTTCTATCTTCTTATTAATATTCTCCAGCTAGTGTGACAATGTTCTTATATTCTTCTTTAGCTCTTTGAACATATTGAAATTGGCTGATTTAAAGTCTTTGTCGAGTAAATCCAATAAACTAGTGTCCTCTAAGACATTTCCTGTTGATTGCTTCTGTTTCTACTTGTGTAACATACTTTCTTGTTCCTTTGTGTCATTCATTTTTTAATGAAAATTGATATTTTAAATAATGTATGGGATCTCTAGAATGAGATTCTTGCCCCTCCCCAGGATTTGCTGTTGCTGCTTATTGTAGTTATAGTTGTTAATTGTTTAGTAAATTTTCTAAATTTAATTTTTAAAGTCTGTATTCTTTGTCATGTGTAGCAACTGAAGTCATTTCTCAGCGTAGTGATCTAATAATAGAACAGTGATTTCCTTTAATGCTTGGAACCAATAAATTCTCCAGCCTCTGCCAGTGGGGTCTGTAGTGTACATTAGCACAAATATTTGACATTCACCTAACGTTGATAGCTCTTTCCTAACCTTTACCTCTTGCTTGGAAAGTACCTTAAGTTCAGTCAGAGGTGAAACCTTAGCCCAGTCTTAGATTTTTTCTGAGCATGTAGATATCTCTGTACATGTGTTGTCATCTGGATTCCTAGGGAATATGCTAGAGAGTTTCAAGAATCTTTGGATGTTTCATTCTCTAGTTTTTCCTTTAAGCTTTTTGTTTAGTTCACTATTTGATTCAACTGTTATCCACAGCTTTAGGCAGCTGCAAAAATAAAACATTTTCCTGTAATTGTTTTTTACATGAGTGCTGAGGAGAAGATTTTTCACACTGGGTGAAATCCAAGTCAGGTCAACAAGAGGCAGCCTCTTAAGTGGTGTCTTCCATGGAAGCACTAGGCATGTAAAATAATGTGATAATTCTTTAGGATTGAGGCATTGAAAAAGCCCCAGTTCCATTCTCCTTTCTCTGGTGGCTACCAGTCTGTATAGGAATGTGGGCCATTGTGAATAGTGCCGCAATAAACATATGTGTTCATGTGTCTTTATAGTAGAATGATTTATAATCCTTTGGGTATATACCCAGTAATGGGATTGCTGGGTCAAATGGTATTTCTAGTTCTAGATCCTTGAGGAATTGCCACACTGATTCACAATAGCAAAAACTTGGAACCAACCCAAATGTCCATCAATGACATACTGTATAAAGAAAATGTGGCACATATACACCATGGAATACTATGCAGCTATAAAAAATGATGAATTCTTGTCCTTTGCAGGGACATGGATGAAGCTGGAAACCATCATTCTCAGCAAGCTAGCACAAGAACAGAAAATCAAACACCGCATGTTCTCACTCATAAGCAGGAGTTGAACAATGAGAACACATGGACACAGGGAGGGGAACATCACACACCAGGGCCTGTCGGGAGGTGGGGGGCTAGCAGAGGGATAGCATGAGGAGAAATACCTAATGTAGGTGACAGGTTGATTGGTGCAGCAAACCACCATGACATCTATATACCTATGTAATAAGACTGCACATTCTGCACATGTACCCCAGAACTTAAAGTATAATTAAAAAAAGGAAAAAAATGTGGGCCATAACTTTTCAAGGCTACTCAGACATAGAGGGCAGGAGATGAATCTAGAGGAAGCTAAAACACCCCAAATTTTCAGATTTTTGTTTTCACCAACATTTAGCTTTTTTATTTCTTTTTGACAATTGCTTACTGGATTGTTGTGAAACTTTGATAGATTTCTAGAGTTTTGGAAAAGTTGATTTTGACAATGTTTGCCAGTTTTTAAATTGTTTTATGAAGAGCAAATTTTCAGAGGTTCTTTCTCTGCCATTTTCACTGATTTTACTTCTGTGCCCCAGTTTAAGCTTCCTTCTTTGAACAGTACAATTTTAGCCTGACACTTTGGTTTCAGACCCTCTAAAGCAGCAAGCAAATTGGTAGGACACTACTTATTGAATGATGCAAGACAGTTTGCCAGTCATCATCCACTTCCCTTATTGTTACATGGTATTGTACTGTTCAGCTGCTCTGGCTCTGATTCACTCCATTAGGTCATGTTTCACAAGAGATTTTTAAACTTCAATTGAAATAATTAATAAGAATCATCAATTGGCATTAATTGGAGGCTCCTAAATGAGAAAGTAGTGAATAATGATTACGGTTGAAGTTAAAATAGATATTATATCATTCACATTAAAAAAGGTGAACATATCACTCATGTTCAGAGGATCCTTTTCCTGAGTAAAAATGCATTCATAAAACACATGGCACTGCCAAGATTTAAAATTTGTACATCTGTAATATCTGTGAGCATGGCAAAGATTTGCCTTTCAATAATTCATATAACACTCTGTCATAGGCTGAGACACATCAAGATATGTGGAGCCCCACAGCAGGTTGGTAACTTGGCACCACTTAAACAGATACTTTAAAAATACTCTTTCAGCATTTATTTGGTGGATACAGAGGGAAACTGATTTTTTTCCTCACTTCTTTATCTTCATATCAAATAACTTTAAAACACTATTTTATTTAATTACTTAATTAACAAACATTTTATATATACAAGGTATACAACATGATGATCTGATATACACATATACATTGTGTGATGGTACAAATGTGTAGTCAAATTAACGTATCTGTCATATTCATAGATAACATTTTTATGTACGTGTGCATATGGGAGGGACATTTAAAACCTGCCCTCTCATCAAATATCAAATAATAAAGTATTATTAACTATAACCACCTTGCTAGACATTATATCTACAGAACTTATTTATTTTATTACTGAAAGATTATATGTTTGACCAAAATCTTTTTATTTCTCGCGTCCTCCAGCTGCTGGAAACCACTGTTCTACTCTGCATCTATGAGCTTAATCTTTAAAACACTCCATATATTAGTAAAACCATGCAGTATTTGTCTTTCTGCATCTGGCTTATTTTACTTAGCATAATGTCCTTTGGGTTCATCCATGTTGTTGCAAATGGCAGGATTTCCTTCTTTTTATTGCTGCATCATAAAAACACAGGCAAAAAAAAGCAAAAACAAACAAGCCAGGCTATATCAAACTGAATAGCTGTTTGCAGAGCAAAGGAAAAAATACAACAACATTGAAAGACAACCTATGGAATGAGAGAAAATATTTTCATATAATCTATATTATAAAGGGTTAATATAAAAAATACGATACTCAACAGCAAAAAATCTAAACAATGCAATTTAAAATGGGCAAAAACCAGAACAGATATTTTTCCAAATAAGATATAAATATGGCCAACAGGTATATGAAAAGTTCATCAACATCACTAATCATTGGGGAAATGCTGATTCGGACCACAATAAGGTATCACTTCATACCTGTTAAGATGGCTATCAAAACGGCAAGAGAAACAAGTGTTGATATGGAGAAAAGGGAACCTTGGTATACTGTTGGTGAGAATGTGAATTCATGTAGTCATTATGGAAAACAGTATAGAGTTTCCTCAAAAAATTAAAAAGGGAACTACCATATAGTCCAGCAATTCAACTTCTGGGTATAAATTCAAAAGAAATGAAATCAGTATCTTGAAGAGATATATGCACTCTCATATTCATTGCAGCTTTATTCACAATAGCCAAGATATGGAAGAAAAACCTAAGTGCCTATTGGCACATGAATGGATAAAGAAAATAAGTATATGTATATACACACATGCACATGCCCAATGGAATAAAAATAAAAAAATTTTATTTTACTTGGAAGTATAAGTTGATTTTTTACTTTAGTCAGCATTTAAAGCTGGATGATTCAGTTATATTAGTCAAAAGATTAATTTCAATAAACACTTTGATATAGTTATCCAAAAATATTTAGTTCATTTGCTTTAAATAATGCTGGCAAGTGATATAGAAAAAATAATTATGAATATTTTAGTTTTTGATCTTAAAGCTTTTATGTTTATGTTAGAATACCTTATCAAAGATCATAAAACCAGGACTTCTCTTCTTCATAGCTTTCTTCTGTTCTGTGCCTCCGGAACTACAATTTAAGTCAAGTTCCCATTTTGAAGTCTTTCCTTTTGTACAAAAGCTCTCATTCTTTTGTACAGGCAAGGCTTCATTGCTGGGTATCGTATTGGAGGTTTGCACCAAATTAGTCAATAGTTAGTAATGTTTAAGAACTTGATTACTATTTGGGACAGAGAGTATAATTCTGATTAAGGCTTGAATGTAGTTGTAAGAGTCTTAATTTAATGCTGCTTGATAAAAGTAGTGACTTAGAATACTACTTGATAAAAGTCATGGTCAGAATATATGGCTCAGACTCAAAGTTTCTGACTTTCCTCAGTGACTACATTCAAATATCTATCCAATTATCATTTCTTTATTTGTAGAAGAGGAAGAAATGAAGTAAGAGCAAGGATTACTAGAAGAATGTTGACTTTACCTTCACACTAGGCCCAAGTTTCCTCTGCTTTGGTTTTCTCTGTTAACCTAATTGGACTTTTAACAAATAAGACTATGGTCAGCCAGGTATTTGGCTACTGTTTCTTGAAGAAGGGTACAAAGTGAATATCCTGGAAACTCTACAATATCTTGGATTGCTACTTTAAATTTTAGGGAGATAAATGAGATAGGTGATATGGTGGCTCATAAGAGCAAATTAATTACAAATGTATTCCCTATTCTAGGATGAAACTTTTCCATTTGTATTATTTCTTGAACCAGTCAAGCCTACCAAATGGTATACAAAGTGTACTACCTTCTTTCCTTAATGGTAGCCTTTGATGAAAACAACAAAACAAAAAACAACAAAAGGGGGGTTGAGATCTTAAGAGTGATGGAAGGCTGAGAAAATCTAAATCTACATCACATTTCATAACATAAACCAAGAAAATGTGTTGTATGATTACCTGAAGAACCAATAAACCTGAATTGAACTAATAATAATAAATGTAACATCTGATATACTACAGTTATAATTAAATTTTTCTTATGTGGACAAGAAAATGAGAGGCTAAGCATTTATTCTATGAATTAAAAGAAAGCTTCAAATATTTATTCCCTCAAAGTCATATTCTATCTGCTAAAAATGCTGATCAATTTTAGCTTAATTATAAAAAATTATATTTTATTTATAGCAAACTGGATGTTTGCTGGTAGAACTGTGCATAAATATACACTTATTATATATTTACTGTTCATTTAGGCTGCTCAACATCTTGATCTATTATAGGGGGAAATTATAATAAGCTTGAAGCATAGTTCTTAGCCATAGTATGTATATTTATATCCTGTTTTTAAAGACCATTTGCAAGATTTGAGGATCATTTTTAGGTATGATTAGAATTTCTTAAGGAGAATTTTCAGTCTATTAAAAATGGCTAGACCAGCACTATCCAATAGAAATACAATGTAAGCCATAAATGTAATTTTAAACTTTCTAGTAGTCATTTAAAAATAAAAACATGTAAAAATAAGTTTAACAATATATTTCATTTAACCCAATATATTCAATATTTTTACAATTTCAACATGTAATCAGTTTAAAACAATTATGAAGGGAGATATTTTACTTTTTTTTTTTTTTTTTTTTAGAGAATTATAACCTGGGCATGGTGGCTCACACCTGTAATCCCAGCACTTTGGGAGGCTGAGGCGGGCAGATCACCTGAGGTCAGGAGTTCGAGACCAGCCTAGCCAACATGGTGAAACCCCCATCTCTACTAAAAAAATAAAATAAAATAAAATACAAAAATTAGCTAGGTATGGTGGCAGGTGTCTGTAATCCCAGCTACTCGGGAGGCTGAGGCAGGAGAATCGCTTATACTCGGGAGGCAGAGGTTGTAGTGACCTGAGATCACGCCATTGCACTTCAGCCTGGACGACAAGAGCGAGACAACAGCCTGTCTCAATTCAGACTACTCACATTTCAAGGGCTCAATACCCACATGTTGCTACTGACTACTAGTTGGACAGTGCAAGTTTATACGCTTATCCTTGAGATATTTAATGAAAAATATGCTTATTATTCTCAATAGAGTTTCCAAAAAGGATCTGTAGAATGTCAGAGATAACAGTTAAATGGAAGAAACAGAACAGCATATACAAAGTCTAAACAGCAAGAGAGAGAATTGATTAAAAATGGAAAAATAATTGTGTATTAATGTATATTAAATACAAAATATAGTAAAATTTTGTCCTTTATCCTGATAAGGAAGTTCCATTCAATTCCTACTTTCCTGAGAGTTTTTATTAGAAATGGATGTTGGATTTTGTCAATTTTTTTGTGTGTGTTACTGAGATGAACATATTTCTTAGTTTTAGTTTGTTAATACAGTGGATGACAACTGATTTTCTAAATGTTAAACCAACCTTGTATTCCACTGATAACCTAGCCCTTGCAGTATTGGCATGGTACATATTTTTCTATCCCTTTATTCATTAACTATTTGTGACTTTAAATATAAAGTACATTTTCTGTAAGTGGCATATATTTGGGGCTTGCCTTTGTAATCTGATGTCTGACTTTCAATTGGATGTTCATTAGAACATTTACATTTAATGTGGTTAGGTTTACATCATCATGTTGTGTTTTTTTTTCCCCCTGTTTGCCCAATCTGTTATTTGTTTCTTTCACCTTCTTTTTCCTGCATGTTAAAAATTAGTTAAATACCAGTGGTTACTTTAGGGTTTACAGTATACTTATTCACCTTATTTAAGTCTACCTTCAAGAATTATGCCACTTACATGATATAAGGGGCTTAGAATACTTCTATTTCCTTCTTCTTGGTTTATACTATTGTTGTTATATATTTCTCCTATACATATGTGATAAATCTCATTACACATTGTCATTTTTGTTCAGATATCAATTATATTTAATGTGATTTACATAAAATAATGATAAAAAATCATATATTTATCCATGTGGTTACTATTTCTGGTCCTCTTCTTCCCTTTCTATAGATCTATATTTCCAACTGGCATCATTTTATTCTGCTTGAAAGACATTTTGCCTAAAGGATATTGATATTATAATACAGATCTGGTAGTAGTTATTTTAGCTTTGTATGTCTGAAAATGTGTTTTGTTTTGCCTTAATTTTTATAAGATATTGTATTTGTATATTTCTATTTTTAACATCTCATTCTTTGTATTCTTGTCATTTTTGTTTATCTTGTTTATTTTTTAATGTTTCCTTGTCCACTACTTTTATGTGTAAAATTATTTTTTAATCACCTTCCCCCCTTGACTGGTTTGGAATTTATAAATTAGAATTATCTTAGAAATTTCCATTTAAATTTGAAAATACAAACTTATTACTATGTCTGAACATTTCTGCTAATCCTTTGACTTCTACAATATTGTAATGAATTTAAATCTTTGTTATCAAGGGTTTAATTTTTTTCTTTTGAACTCCAGAACATGGACAATAGCCTTCTTCTTCTTTTATATTTATTTTAAAATATATATTATAAATAATATAAATATCAGTTATCCTTACTAGATCCACTTGTTTTCAGACTCATCTTCCAATTCACTAGTTTTTTCATTTTTCTTCCCCCTACTTTCTTTTCCTAGTCTGTGGGGCTTTTACTCTACAGACCTTCCCCCCCCCCAAACTATTGCTTTAGAAGTTCCTTTAGTTAAATTCTGTGGATGATTACATTTCTTAATTTTGCAGCTAAAAAAATTATTTCTATCTCTTAACTTTTTAAACATTTAAATATATACATACATAATTTTATTTTCTGTATTCCATTTCACCTCCTGTTGAGAAATGTGCAGTCTTACTGTCTTTTTGTAGTAGAGGATCAGTCTCTTGCTTAATAGTCTTAAAATTTTTATCTTTCTTTGGTATTCTACAGGTTCACTGCAATGTTCTAGGTGTAGATTTTAAAATAATTATTCTACTTGATATATGAAATTTTTCCTGCATTTCTGAATTCATGATTTTGTCACTTGTAGAAAATTCTTTCATTATCTCCTTGAATCAGAAGGAAAAAATGATATTAAAGTGACTAGACAGATTTATAAAATAAAACAGAAAAAAATGTAAAATGCAGGAACTCAATTGTTTCAATAGAAGCTTAGATAACATTAAAAAGAGATTTAGTGCAGTGAAATCTGGATGTGAAAATATGTCCAAAATTCAGTCATTTTTATATTATTCCTTTCTCTCGAATTCCTTGTACTTATAAAACAGCTACATTTACCCAACTTTACTAGAATCCAATCCTCAGATACTATGGTTCCTGGTACAGGGAATTGACCTCGGATAGGTCTCAGCTGTAGTTTTCCATCATAGCTCACTAGTCTGGTTTCATTTTAGCATTTATTTAAATTTAAATTTTGGGGTCCTTGAAGATTTCACATACGTATGTGTGAGCTGAACAATACATTTAAAATGTGGTTGTTTCCTCTCCCAGATACACACATACAAACCTCTCTCTCTCTCTCTCTCTCTAATTATTTGAAGAAACAGTCTCAGATTTTTCATTTTAGAAAGATACTTTAGGCCCCCAAGAGAAGAATGAAGGGCCCAAAATATGGAACAAGTAGTAAATTGAATAAGTAATCCAAGCAAGAGATACAAGCAATTATCAGCAGATTAGAGAAGTGTTTAACAATTAACACTTAGTAACTGGATATGTAGGAGGTATAAGAAATCAAAGATGACTTATTTTAAAGGTAAACTGAACATTATACAGTCTTCCATTGGTACCCATTAGGGATTGGGTCCGGGACCTACCTGTGATGCTCAATTCCCTGATATAAAATGGTCTACTATTTGCATATAACCTATGCACGTCCTTTTGTATACTTTAAAATCATCCCTAGATTACTTATAATACCTAATATGATGTAAAGATTTTTTAAATAGTTGTTATACTATAGTTTTTATTTGTATTTTTTTGCTATTATGTTTTTATTTTGTATTATTTCCCAAATATTATTCATTTCCGTGGTTGGTTGAATTGGCAGATGCAGAACTTGCAGACACAAAAGGTCAACTGCATGTAAATTACTCCATATTTGTTAAAGTTACAGCTTGATTGTTATAAATGAATGAGCTTTAGTTAATATTTTTGTACTGTGGTAGTGACATGACTGCATTTATGGACATTTACCGCCGGCTCCAGTTCAAATGATAGATCTTTGATAATGGGACTTTGGGAAAATGGAGGTAGACAAATTTTCACATTATCTACTTTCTGTAAAACACGAATATCTTTCAGTTCTCCTTTTCCCTCTTCTAGACAAAGTCTATTTACTTACTTCATTTCCAGATACAAGATCCATTGTTTAAAGTGGCATACCTTCTTGAGAGGGAATTACAAGTTGGCTATTTTTATGCTGTTCTTTTATTGTTTTATTAATGCCTTTTCATCAAATACTTTGACTCCAACTTATAAATTCCTCGGTATCCACTGGCTCAGATAAACTATAATGTGGTTATATTCTGAAACATCAGTGGATAAAAACTGTCAGCTTATGATGCTTTTAAAATTTGAAAATCTTATCAAAATGTTAATGAATATTTAAATATTACAGTTTCTTGTAATATAATATTGTTTATTGACTAAGCTAGAGATTAAAGTTTCTCTGGCCCTGTAATTGTTTTTAAGAATCTGAAAATTTCCCAACTTTTGGAAAGACATATTTTGTAAATTTTTATTCTATTGGCTTTTTTCTAGTACACAGTTACAACTTAAAGATTCTTAAATATTGAAAAAAATAGTGTTGTTAGTAATAATCTATTAAAATAAAGAAATGTATGTCATACTTTTAAAAACCTAACCATGTATCAATTTAAAAAATATATTATTATTATTCAATAATATCTGCTTATTATATATCTCTTTAAAAGTAAAAGAAAAAAAGCAGAAGAAAGGAAAAGAATCACCTCTGGTTTGATTATGTAGAGACGTCTACTATTAATTACATATTTGGGGTATGATATCTGTTTCTAGATTCTTTAAAATCATCTCTTCTCTTTTTCTAGTCTCCTTAATTCTAGTGTTCACTAATATCAAATAAGATAATTATTCATTTTAAAAGCTTTCATAAGAAGATCTGTGTTACTCTCTATAATTTACTGTCCTACTGTATATTGTGCATTGACAGAAATAGAGCAGTACTTGAATATGCAAACATTGAGACCCAGCTGGAAAGCATGCCATACCCACTGAGGTTTCTAATGCTATGTGAAATACACAAAGGGTGGTGAGCTAGGCTAACCTTTTCAAATGGCAGAAGAAGCAGTCCAGAAGACTAAAAGCTTTTCTACTTACTTTCCCATTCAATTAAACATCTACACACTGGAACATGGGTGTTCTGATTCTTTCCCATCTGCTGTGAGATACTAAGGACATAAACTGAGGTTTTAAACACTGGTTTATACACAGTCTTAAATTTATACACAGACCTGTCTCTCAGTTGAAATATACATTTGCATTTAGCGTGGGCAAAAATGAGCAAATTTGGCACTTGAGGTATGGGTAATATGTTTGGGGAGATAGTAGATTTCTGCCAGCATAGAAATAGTTTGGCAGATAGTTTAGAAGTTTGGAGGATGATTAAATTAAAAATTAAATAAATATTACCTTTACTAATCTCCTATATACTGAATAACATTTAAAGGGAAATTCCTTAGAAAAATAATCTATGGAAATGACTGCCTTATAAAGTTGAATATTTCAGTGCAAAGACACCAGAACATATCTAAATTAACAATCAGGTAACACTTTAGTTGGTATTTTAAGGCATATATCTAATCTCAAAACTCTAATTCACATTTGACAAGGAATTAATATTGCAAATATACAAGGAACTCAAACAACTCAACAGCATAAAAAGAAATAATCTGATTTAAAAATGGGCAAATGATCTGAATAGACACCCCTAAAAAAAGACGTACAAATGGCCAACAAGTATATGCAAAAAAAGGCTCAACATCATTCATCGTCAAGGAAATGCAAATCAGAACCTAGAGGAGATATCATCTCATCCCAGTTAGAATGGCTATTATCAAAAAGACAAAAACAAATGCTGGAGAGGTTGTGGAGAAGGGGGAATAAACACAATAGTGTTTATTTCTTGCAAAATTGTCCTCCTTTTGATGTATTATACAAGGTTGGTGGGAATGTAAAATTAGTATAGCCATTATGGAAAATAGTATGGAGGGTATTCATAAAACTAGAAATAGAATGGCAGTCCCACTACTGGGTATATATCAAAGGAAAGAAAATCCGAATGTCAAGGAGACATTTGCACTCCCATGTTTATTGGAGCACTATGCACAATAAGCAAGATATGACATCAACCTAAGTGTCGATCAACAGATGGATAAAGAAAATATGGTATATATACACAATGGAATGCTAGTCAGCCATAAAAAGGAATGAAATCCTGTCATTCACGATATTGCTGTGCCTGAAGGACATTGTGTTAAGTGAAATAAGCCATGCACAAAAAGATAAATACCACATATTCTCACTCATATGTGGAAGCTACGAAAGTTTATCTCATAGAAGTAGAGAGTAGAAGAGTGGTTATTACAGGATGAAAGGGTGAAGTGGAGAGAAGATAGGGAGAGGTTGGTTAATGGACACAAAATTATGCCTATATAAAAGGAATAACTTCTAATGTTTTATCGTATTGCAGGGTGAAATGTATTGTATATTTATAAATAGCTAGAGGAGAGGATCTTGACTGTTCCCAGAACAAAGAAATAATAAATGTATGAGGTGATGAATTTGCTCATTACCCCAATTTGATCATTACACATTGTACACATGTATAAAATATCACACTGAGTCCCATAAAGATCTACAATTATTGTGCCAATTAAAAAATTTTAAAACTCTAATTAAAGATTATTTGTTTTAGTATTTAAAGGACCACATATATAAGAACTCATTTAAAAATTTCTTCAACAAAATATTACACTTAATTCCATTTGGCAAATGCTTTTCATTTCCTTATGCATTTTCTCCAGTTAAAGGTTATCTTTACCATAGGTGCTAGTTAGCCAACAACCATTCAATGATACATAGATTCACAAGCATCTCCATTAATCCCTGGAAAATCAAGTATATAATATACAATCAGAAACACATTTATTACTTACAATATTTTTTAATTTAAAAATTTTGAGAATGACATTAAAATATCACAATAAAATCTCTTTTCATGAAAAGCCCTGGTTACAACAATAAAATATTAAATATTATTCAAGAAGAGGATAGATCCATTTTGTGTACTTTAGAAAAACTGCCCTAAAAATTTTTCATTTTTTCAATCCGTATGGAATTGAAAAGTTGTTTCTTTGCCTTTTTCTTTGTCCACAGCTAAACGATAGGGTTTCTTGCAAGATTTTCCTCCTTTTGATGTATTGGAAAGCGAGGCAAGAGTCCCCGTTGACTTAGCTGCCGGAAGAACCACCCTTCTCCACCTGGGTTTGTTTTGCTCCAGTAAATAAAAACAGGATTCAGTTGGGCTCTGAGCAAAATCTGTTACTGTATGCAATTTTGAAGTCCATTACGGGTGCCCCTACTGGGCACTTAGTTTACCATGCCAGGGATGACTGGATATGGCCGCCTGACAACTCCACCCCACCCCACTCCCCGGCCCGCACCCCTCTCCAGCTGAGAGGCCTACAGCGAGCGGGGTCGGGTCCTGGGTTCTCCCTGGTCTTGTCTGAGCGGGCCACCTTCTCTGAAGGCCTCTGACCCTTCCTGTGCTCCCCAGACGCCCGGGAAGGGTAGAGAAAAGGGAGAACGGATCCGGCGTTCTAGTCCTCCAAGATAACTCTAGGTGGGAGTGAAGGGACTGGGGAGAGTGTGCTGCTGTTGCTTGGGTTGGGACATAGGGAATCAGAAGAGAAGGACGAAAGCCAGAGGAACCCCTCCAGCGAGGCGGGATGGATTGGGGTGGGGCCCGCTCTCTAGGGGACTCTCAGGCTCTTGGAAGGTCACGTGCTCAAACTCGGCAGTGACTGTGCTTCTCAGGCCCTATCCCCCACCACCCTGGGGAGGAGAAGGCGGCGGAGGCGGCATCCGCGGATCAGGGTCAGGCCCGCGGCTTCGAGCCGGCGTCTCCTGCTCCTCCGAGAGACCCAAGCTCATGCTCGGGTGGAGCGGACGCGGATCTCATCCAGGCCCCAGCACTCTGGTACTGGGGGCGGGGGACGTCAGCGGGAGAAAAGCCTTGGCTTTCCTCCTCCGGCCGTTGCCGCGGCAACTATGATGTCTGAGGCGGAGGGTCGCAGGTTGGAGCACTGCTCCCCCTCGCGGAGCGCGGCGCCCAGAGCGCCCAGCGCGCCTGCAGGTCGGGGGAGGCGAGGAGGCTGGCAGGGTGGAGGGCGCCTTTCTCCCTGCCACCCCCTCCAGCGTTGCTATGGACACCGCCAGGGCAACCTCACCTGTACCCGCTGCTCTAGCCGCCGCCGCTGAAGTAGAAACAGCAACCCGAGCTCTCTTTTGCCCCATCATCTCTTCCAGGGACTCTAACCCAGCAGCTGCCACCGCTTGTCTCCCACAAACAGGAAGTGAGAGGGCAGACGTCCAACATTTGTCCTTGTTCCATTACCATGCCTTTCTTTATTTGGCTTTCCATTCTACATTTTGTATCTCAGCATCTTCCAGAGTAAATGGTCTAGAGGATGGAAAAACGCTTCCTTTTATACCGTCTGCCACGCCTCTTCTGTTAGCAGGCAGCTGGTTTAATTCTACAAAACACTATCATGGGCCCTATTTAATTATCAGAAGAAATATATTTTAAAAGTAGTGTGCTTCTTGTATTACAGCAGATATGTAGAATACCTAGTTTTCATTAGCAGGATATATAGATATTTTATAGGAATGTCCTCTTGCTGCTAAGCACCCCTGAAATAAACACTTTTTGACAAATGAGTAGAACAATTATATATCAGAATATCTGGGTACATAGTACGTAAAGAACAAGCTGTTTAGAAGCCCCTTCTTTCCCCATCTCACTTCCAGTTCTATATGCCAGTGCTAAAATCTCTTTTCTGGGCTCTAATCCATCTGTGTTTGAGGTCAGTTTTTGACTTTGCAAGGGGATTTATTTCAACATGGCTCTGTCTTTGAACTCGAGGGTGGGGGGTAAATTAAATACTTGACTACTTACACTCAGCTCAGGTGCGAGATTTAGTGCATAGATGCATCTCTACTGACTACCGACATAAATGCACTTAGTAAAAAGGACTCTCCCTGATTAGAGCAAATGGAGGCATCTGTGATCTTGAATTGCCAGCCATACCCTGGCAGGCTCTGTGAACTGCTGTTGGTCACAACCCCTTGCTCTCAAATTTCTTTTCTGTTGAGTGTATATATGGTAAAGCTTTCATTCTCTGAAAGCACCCCGGTAGCTTTTTCTACTGATAATCATGAGTTTCCTTACATAGTTCTGCAAGTTTGAATAGACAAGCCTTTTCAGCTGACTTTGATACTACCTCTTTAGAAAATCCCAACAATGCAAGATAACTATTTCTTTTTTTTAAAGCTGATAGGTGGGATACTTAATAATTTCATTTTGTCACACTTTCTGTGTCATAGTGTTTTCAAAGCCATTAAAAGAGATTTTGATATAGTGCAAGCCCTGGGTAAAGCTATGAATTCGAACCATGTTTATCTTCAGTGTCCTAATCTACCCTGTTCCTACCTCTCCCAAAGGTCACCAGGCTTCCTAAATACCAAATCGAATGGTCCCTTTCATTTGTCATCCTACTTAACCTCCTATAAGAATTTGACCCTGTTGATCTAACCTCTCGTTTTCCTTGAAAATCTCTTCCTGTCGTCTTGTGCTCTCTCACCTATTGGAAGATCCCTTCTCAGTCTTTTTACTTTTTTCTTTTCCTTTTTCAATACTGTAGTTTGATCTGATTTTTTTTTTTTCATTCTGCAGATTTTCCGGGGCCTTTTCGTCCACATCAATTGTTTTATCTGGCATCTTATTCTCTTGTCTTCTAAATCTGTGTTATCTTGTGCAAACTTCTCTGAGCTCTAGACCCCTTTTTCTGAACTACTTCATGGACAATTCTATAGATCTTACCTGCAGGCATCTCAAATTCAACCTGTGCCTCACTGAACCATTTTCCTATCCAAAATTTGATTTTCTTATTGTATTTCATATCTCAGTTATGACCCCATGCCCTTACTTATACAAGATCAGATGCATGAGGACCATTTATTGAGTCAATATTTAATGAAATTTTCTTACTGGCATCTACCATATGCCAGACAGTGTCATGAAGCTTTATTCTAGTAGAAAAGAAAGATTAATATATTTATTACCAGGTCATATAATTTCAGCTTTTGGTAAATTCTACAGAAATAAAGCAGGTGCTATATGATAAAGAAGAGCTGAGAGGAGCACTCTAGACAGGATGATCCCAAAAAAGTTTTATGTGTTAAACCAGAATGAAGAATGAGAAGAATCCAAACATGTAAGTTGCTGGAGAAAAAAACAGGTCAGGTAGAGAGAATGGCAGTCACAAAGATCCTGCAATGGGGAAGGGCCTCCTGTATTCAAGAAAATGACATAAAAGTCAATATACATGATGAGAAGGGGACAGTGGGGTGTAGTGAGTGTGGGAAGGAGACAGGGGACAGATTTTGCATGACTCTGTGGGCCATGATGAGGAATTTGGATTTTATACTATGTGCAGCGGGAAGCCATTGAATTTTTTATTCAGAGTGGCTGAACTATTTCATAATTATAGATGATCATTAGGCTGTACGGTGGAGAATGAATTGGAATGGTGACAGTTTGGAAGTGGAGAGGAGATTAAAGACAATGGAAGTGTTCCGGATCAGCGATGACAGTGGTACGGAAGTAGAGAGGGAGACAAGTGAATAGACCTGAGGTATTTTCAGTGGTCTTTTGTCTTTATCACTCACTATTGTGTGTCAGTCTCATTTCTGTCCTTTGAGCACTCCATGCCGTATGGGGCTTTCCACATCCCAAGTCTTTACTGATACATCCTAATTTTTATGATTCTTATACTTTTAGAACCTTAACTGAATGATATCTACATGTTACCTGACAAGGAGAAGGTAGAGAACAATAGTTAAGAAAGTAGGCTCCAGAGTTAAGCTGCCTTGGTTCGTAGCCATGCTCCATGACTTACTAGCAGTGTCACTTGGACAAACTGCTTGACCTTTCTGTTTCATTTTCTCCAGCTATAAAATAGGAATAATAGTAATCATAATTATTTACAGGATATTATGGGGATTAAATAATGCATATAATACACAGTATATTGCAAGTGCTCAGTAAATTTTAGATGATGATGTTGCTGCTAATGAAAAATGATAGAGGATGTAAGATCTTACTCTGATGAACATTTGAATATAATGCAGGGGAAGTTCTGCAGCCTTTCCTTGAAACTTGTTAGTAAGACTGAGAATCAGAAGAGGAAGGGCATCATGGCTAGCATGGAAGGGAATGGGAAATATTCTGACCGACATCCAAGATAGTTGCTCCTCAGATCTTCCTTCTTGGGGAAACCCTTCTATAGGAAACCTTTTTCTGTTCCTTTCTGATTTCTTAATCTTGCTTTCTTTGAGCCTGCATTAAATCGTTTCTTCTTGTTAGAGTGATTAGAAAGAAAATGGATATGAAGTTTTTAATCATGACAAGAATGATAGAATACCTTTAAGCTGGAAAAAGTTGAGATTTGCTACTACTTGGTGATTTTCTTTATGTCTTGCTAATTCAATAGGAAACACTCCTTAGTACAATCATGTCCTGCATAATAATGTTTTGGTCAAGGATGGGTGGTGTATATGATGATGGTCTCATAAGATGATAATACTATATTTTACTGTACCTTTTCTAGATTTAAATATATAAATACCCACTGTATTAAAATTACCTACAATATTCAGTACAGTAACATGCTGTACAGGTTTGTAACCTAGAAGCAATATACCATGCAGCCTAGGTGTGTAGTAGGCTATACCATCTGTGTTTGTGCAAGAACACTCTGTGATGTTTGCATGATAAAGAAATCACCTAACAATGCATTTCTCAGAATATATCACCATCATTAAGCAATGCATGACTGTAATTCCAAATTTAAGTTTTCCTGCATTCCCAACTTAGACAATATTGACTGCCTTGTTTTATCAAGTTATTACTGTCCTTCATGAATGGTCTGTATCTCAGTTATCAAGGCTTCTCTGATTTGTTGAATAACTCAGTGATTCTTTATAAAATTTATCTTTTAACATTTTCCTTTCTTTTCATTGTTGTTTTCCTCTGTCTAAATTAGATTCTCATATTTTTCAAATATATATATATATTACATTTTTAACATCTCTCCGATCAGCTTTCACTTATTTGTGGCAGATTTATTTTCTCAAAATATGGAGCTGCTCTTGTCATCCTTTCATTCAAAAATTCAAAAGCTCTTCACTGAGAAGAAAGTTACAAATTGGCAAGAGATTCATATTCAGACTTTATAGAGAGCTATTATAAAAAGGCAGACCCGCCAATAAAATATTGGGCAAGTGACGAAGAGAGATATTCAACAAAAGAGGGTGTCCAAATGACTAATAAATGTAAGAAAGGATTCACAACCTCAGTAGTCATCAGAGAAATTAAAATTAAAACCACTATCCACGCTAATCAAAATGACGACAATGAAAGAGATTGACATTCCCAAGTGTTTGTGAGAATGTTGAGCAATCAGAATGTTGGTACTGCTAGAGAGATATTTAGTTAATACACCCACTTGGGAAAAACTATTTAGCATGTTTTACAAAAGTTGAACATATATATATACACACACACACACATATACATATACACATATGTACATATATGTATATAGCAATTCTATATGACATGAGTGATGGGTGCTCAAAAAAACACAAATGAAACCATTATAGCATATTATTTCTAATAGTTAAAAACCATAAATGACTCTAATGTTTTTCCTGAAAAAAATTGTTAAACAAGTTATGGCATATTTTACTATGCAATACTATGCAACAATAAAAAAAGTACTGCTACACACTACAGCATGTATAAATCCCACAAACATAATGACACAACAAAATAGGCAACACGAATCTATGTTGAAAAGCTAAGGTCATAGCTGTCTCTGGGGAGGTAAGCAAGATGAGTGATTAGAAAGCAGTTAAAAGGAGCTTGTGGGGGTGCTGCTACTCTTCTATATCTGGAACTTGGTGATCTGTATGTGGATGTGTTTAATGTGTAAATTCATTAAACTTTACACTTACATTTTGTGAATTTTGTCTTAGTTATATTTCAATTATTTTTTAAAGACTTGTCATTAACTACTGTATTAGGTTACTCTCTTCAGCCTCTGCCTGTTGATTTAACCTGTTTTCTAGCTGTTTCCCCTTACATCTTTGCACGTGTCTTATGTTTTCAACAGATTTGACTAGTAAATGAATTGTTCTTCATATTCATTGTTTTTGTCCTTTTAGTAATGAAATCCTCTGAATGTTAGCTGGACACATGTCTGACTCCTTTTGGCCAATCTTCTGACTACGTTTTCTAGCCTGCCTCAGCTCTAGATATGGCTTTATGATTAAGTGTGGGCCAGTGATTCATACCAGAAGTGATGGATCTGACTTACTTCCTCTACATTACTTTCACTTTTACTTCTGGCTGGGAAATAACAATATCTGGGAAACCTTGGCAGCCACATGTTCTAGATGGCAGAGCTACCATGCTGGCTGTGGATCACTGGACTGTTAGATGAGAGAGAAATTAACTTCTGTCTCATTTAAGCTACAGTGTTTTGAAGTTCCTTTATTACAATATAGTCTCTGTCTTAACACAGTTTGTTATACACGTTGCAATTCATATGTGCCTCTGTGCATTGATTTGGCTAATCACTCTTTCCAGAGATGGCCTGACCTACTGAAATGATCTCCAGGCAGTGCCATATTCACTGATTTATATCTTGCAGTGCTTTCCGTTTCTTTGATATCTGACCATAGGGAATGTATTCATTTATTTGAGTATCAGCTTCCGTACCTGTGAAATGGGAATAATAGATGATTATTATGAACACTAAAGGAGTTAATACATGTAAAGTATGTAGCAGTCTGGAGTACATATTAAGCATTCAACAAATATTATTTTCACCTAATAGTTTTAATATAAATAGTTGATATGGAACTGAGCAATAGCACAACAAAGAAACTCAATTTACATTGGAAGAGGATATGAATTAAGGACATTTAAGAGACAAGTTCATCTTGTTTCATGATTCGAGCCTTCTAGAGATTTGTTATTATTTTATAAATATTGGAAGTAGTGTAATGTTAATATAAATATACCTTATGACCAAGTAATTCTGCTCCTAGTGATGTATTGAAAAGAAATGAATATATGAGTATATGAAAAATATAAGCAAAATATTTATAGCAGCATTGCTTTTAGTAGAAACAACTGGAAACAACCCTGTTGTTTCCTAGATATAAGAGCAAAACTCTTAATTTTGGCAAATTTATTTTAACTGTCCCATGCTTCTCTTTCTTCTTAAAAATTGGTAATGATAATGCCTGACTATTGACTACTTAAGTATATGACTTATCTATTACAATGTGATTTGGGGAAAAATTGCTGAAAGTCTCTAAGGTATTACAAATAAATTGCACTTCTATTTTTAGCATTCCCTTTCAATTACCTTCTAGCAATTTTCTTTTGTCTGAGGTACTTCCTTTAAGTCCCTTCATAAGGGTGGTAAATGTTTTTGGTGTGTTTGCCAGAAGAAAACCCTCTTTCTTGCATGATAATTTATCTGATTATATAAATCTACATTTATCAGCATTTGCCCTCAGAGTTGTGAAGCTATTATTGTATTGCCTTCTCACTTGGTGACTATTGAGAGGTTTGCTGTCCGACAAACTGTTGTTCCATAAGGATGGTCCGTCTCATCTTCCTGGCTGTTTTTTTTTTTTTTTTAAATATAATCAGTTTGTGGTTATCTGCAGTTTTATACATAGTAATGTATGCAAGAGTGAATTTTTACAAACAAAATTATCCCATGTGCGATTCACTGTGTTTCTTAAATCTGAGGTCTCATGGCTCTATTAATTTTCCTCCATTGTTTTCCCAAAAGATTAGACTATTTTCTTTTCAAACCAAGAACCAAATAAACCTAAGACACATCACCTCGTCATGTCTATTTACAAATGGGCAGATTTCCTAGTAGCTCATTCATTCACTGCATATGGACATTTTTTTAAGAGTCCTTTTTTTACATGAACATTTCTGTTTCAAGTCTTGTGGCTCATTGCTCACATGACCCTAGAAATTTACCTGACTCTGTCAACTCTGCATTTTAAACTATGCTTGTTAGTCATTCTTTCTAGTTATTTTGTAATGGAAGGTTTCTTTCTTTTTAAAAAGAATATTGAAATAAGTTAATGTTTCATTTCTTATCCTTGGCAGATTTTTATTTTTCAGTATTAATTGTTTTGAAAAAAGTTAGTGATACATACACTGAAAAGGGATAAAAATATTTCATTATTATATTCTAATTTAATGTGAATTTTTCATTTTAAAATTGATCAAGCATAGTTTACAAAAACTTCCTCGAGCTGGTCGTCAATCCACTAGAATAACTTTCCTCTGCTGCCACACAGGAAAGCAAGGCTTTCACTCCCCCAAAGAGTATATGCTTTTCCCCCTCTCATTTTAAATAGACTTCAGGTTCACAGCAATACTGAGCAAAAGTACAGAGTTTCCAGGTATCCCCTGCCCTCCCAAGCTCATAAGCACCCCCACTATCAACATCTTGCACCAAAGTGGTACATTGGTTACAATCAATGAAACTACATTGGCATATTATTAAAATCCAAAGTTTACATTAGGGTTAAATCTCAGTTTTGTACATTCTATGAGTTTGGAAAAAAATGTATAATGACATTATCTACCAATATCATGTCATACAGAATAGTTTCACTGCCCTAAAAATATTTTGTGCTTTGTCTATTCATCCCTCCCTTCTCATAAGCCCTGGCAACCACTGATCTTTCTACTGTCTCCTTAGTTTTGCCTTTTTCCAGAAGGTCAGATATTTGGAACCATATAGTGTTTAGCCCTTTCAGATTGGCTTCCATCACTCGATAATATACATTTAAGATTCTTTCATGTATTTTCATGGCTTGATAGTTCATTTTTTTTTAGTGCTAAGTAATATTTCATTGTCTGGGTGCACCAGAGTATATTCACTCACCTACTGAAGGACATTTGTTTGCTTCCAAATTTTGGCAATTATAAATAAAGCTGCTATAAACATCTGTGTGGAGGTTTTTTTTGTAGACTTAAGTTTTCAGTCTCTTTGGGTAAATACAAAGGGATAGGTTTGGTGGGTCATATGATAAGAGTTTGTTTAGTTTTATCAGCAAGTGCCAAACTTTATTCCAGAGTGCTATGAAGTTTTACATTCCTATGAACAATTAATGTTTTTTTTTGCTCCATATCCTCACCAGCTTTTGGTGGTGTTAGTGTTTTGAATTTTGGTCATTCTAATAGCTATGTAGTGGTATCTCATTGTTTTAATTTGCGTTTTCTGAGTGACATGTGATGTAGAGCATCTTCTTTGGTGAGGTGTCTGTTCAGATCTTTTGTACATTTTAATATCAGTTTGTTTTCCTATTGTTGAATTTCATGAGTTATTTGTATATTTCAAATAACAGTCCTTTATCAGATTTTATTCCAGTCTGTGGCTTGCCTTCTTCCAGTCTGTTGCTTGTCTTCTCCTTCTCTTGACTATGTCTTTCATGACCAGAAGTTTTGAATCATAACGAAGTCTAGCTTATCAATTCTTTCATTCATGGATCATGCCTTTGATGTTGTATCTAAAAAGTGGTCGTATCCATGCCCAAGTCATGTAGATTTTCTTCTGTTTTATCTTCTAGGATAAAAGTTGTATATATTTTTTTGTATTTAACATTTAGTCTAGGATTCATTTTCAGTTATCTTTTTGAACAATGTCTAGACTCCTTTTTTCCACACGTGCATATCCAGCTGTTCCAGCTACATTTGTTAGAACCATCTTTTCTCCATTGTATTGCTGTTGCTCCTTTGTCAAAGATCAGTTGAGTATATTTATGTAGGTCTATTTCTGGGCTCTCTATTCTATTCCACTGATCCTCGTTTGTTCTGTTGCCAATACATACTGTCTTGATTACCACAGCTTTATAGTAAGCCTTGAAGTTGAGTAGTGTCAGTCCTATGACTTTATTCTTCTCCTTTAATATTTTGTTGGCTATTCTTGGTGCCTTTAAATTTCCTTCCACACTTTTTGAGGGCACTATTCTCAACATTTTCTTCATGTAATAGGCTTAGTCAGATATTTGAAGGAAACGCATTATCAGTAATAAAGTAATAACTAACATTCGTTGAGTACTTATTAAATTCTGGGCAAAATTCAATTAATCCTAAATTAAGGAGATATATAATTATTTTCATATTTAGATGAGAAAACCAAGGCCCAAGGAAGTGTAAGAAAATTTCCCAAGGCAACTTAGGTAGTAAATAGAGGAATATGATAGTCTGCCTCAAAGGGGCATAATGTGGTATCACCTCCCAGTACCTACAGCATGAACTAACTTTCGGCAAGGAGATTCTGCAAATAAACCAGGTTATAGAGGTATAAATTCTACTTGAATTGAACATTTGCTGATTATGTAGTATATACCAGGGGCAATTCTAGGTATTACGTTTTAAAAATAATGATCACCAAGCGTTTTCTCTTAATGAGTTCATTGTGTAGAGTGTCATAGTAGCTTTCTCCAAAGGGTGGCACACTGGAATCAACCTAGATGGTCATCAACTGGAGAATGGAAAGACAAATTATGGCAACACCATGCAATGGGATATCATTCAGCAATAAAAACACAGGGTATGATGATAACAAAGTTTTGATATCTCTCTCACAGATCTTACTTGCTAAATCTTCATGTTTACTTCCGATTGAAACACTATCATAGCTATTCTCATTAATTTAGTAGTGAAAGAATAATCTTTCTTTCTAGGTTTTAATTCCTTGCCTTGTATTTAGGTTAAAAATTCTTACTGGGTGGCCACATGTACCCCAACAAACTTACTACTCCCAGAATTTTCCCAATATAAAAGTCCTTTTATTTTCTCGGATTATTATTCACAAGATTGACTCTTATCTCTGAAGGCTTTAAAGATTTTTATTCTTTTAGCATTTCTTTCCAGTATACTCATGCATTATAGATTGTTGGCTATGGACAACAGAAATATTTTGACCTATTTTTAATCATTAAAATTACTATGAACATTAGCATCTCTCTACCTAATTTTTATTTGCTTAGCTCTGCATCCTACCCCCAAAGGGATAAAAAGGAATTTACTACTCTATAACACAATGATTATGCCTATTAGTTAAGGGAAAATGCAAGAAGATGTAATTGTACTTCTCAATTGCAGTCAAACACTGAATTAGCCACAATGATGACTAAAAAAGATAGCTCCAATGATTAAATCTTCAGATGAACCCTATATTTATATTAAATAATTCAATTTTCAAGGAAAAAATAGTTTGTATATATTTCCCAAGAACAGCTAACCTAAATATATATGCACCTAATACCAGAACACCCAGATTTATAAAGCAAATCCTTAGAGACCTACAAAGAGACTTAGACTCCTACACAATAATAGTTGGAGACTTTAACACCCCACTGTCAATATTAGACAGATCAATGAGACAGAAAATTAACAAGGATATTCAGGATTGGACTCAGCTCTAGACCAAGCAGACCTAATAGACATCTACAGAACGCTCCACCCCAAATCAACAGAATATATTCTTCTCAGCACCACATCTCACTTATTCTAAAACTGACCACATAATTGGAAGTAAAACACTCCATAGCAAATGCAAAAGAGCGGAAATCATAACAGTTTCTCAGACCACAGTGCAATCAAATTAGAACTCAGGATTAAGAAACTCACTCAAAATGGTACAACTACATGGAAACTGAACAACCTGCTACTGAATGACAACTGGGTAAATAACAAAATTAAAGCAGAAATAAATAAGTACTTTGAAAACAATGAGAACAAAAACACAACATACGAGAATCTCTGGGACACAGCTAAGGCAGTGTTTAGAGGAAAATTTATAGCACTAAATGCCCACAGGAGAAAGCTGTAAAGAGCTAAAATTGGCACCCAATTATCACAATTAAAAGAGCTAGAGAAGGAAGAGCAAATAAATTCAAAAGCTAGCAGAAGACAAGAGATAACTAAGATCAGAGCAGAACTGAAGGAGATAGAGACACGAAAAAGCCTTCAAAACAATAAATGAATCTAGGAGCTAGTTTTTTTTTTTTAAGATCAACAAAATAGATCACTAGCCAGACTAATGAAGAAGAAAAGAGAGAAGAATCAAACAGACACAATAAAAAAAGATAAAGGGGATATCACCAGTGATCCCACAGAAATACAAACTACCATCAGAGAATACTATAAACACCTCTATGTAAATAAGCTAGAAAATATAGAAGAAATGGATAAATTCCTGGATACATACACCCTCCCAAAACTAAACCAGGAAGAAGTCGAATCCCTGAGTAGATCAATAACAAGTTCTGAAATTGAGGCAGTAATTAATAGCCTAACAACCAAAAAAAGCCCAGGACCAGATGGATTCACAGCTAAATTCTGCCAGAGGTACAAAGAGGAGCTAGTACCATTCCTTTTGAAACTATTCCAAACAATAGAAAAAAGAGAAAATCTTCCTTAACTCATTTTATGAGGCCGGCATCATCCTGATACCAAAGCCTGGCATAAACATAATCCATCACATAAATAACCTAATAAATAAACGTAATCCATCACATAAACAGAACCAATAACAAAAAACACATGATTATCTCAATAGAGGGAGAAAAGGCCTTCAATAAAATTTAGCACCCCTTCATGCTAAAACCTCTCAATAAACTAGGTACTGATGGAACATATCTCAAAATAATAAGAGCTGTTTATGACAAACCTATGACCAATATCATACTGAATGGGCAAAAAATGGAAGCATTCCCTTTCAAAACTGGCACAAGACAAGGATGCCCTCTCTCACCACTCCTATTCAACATAGTGTTGGAAGTTCTGCCCAGGGCAATCACACAAGAAAAAGAAATAAAGGGTATTCAAATAGGAAGAGAGAAAGTCAAATTGTCTATGTTTGCAGATGACATGATTGTATATTTAGAAAACCCCATCGTCTCAGCCCAAGATCTCCTTAAGCTGATAAGCAACTTGAGCAAAGTCTCAGGATACAAAATCAATGTACAAAAATCACAAGCATTCCTATACACAAATAACAGACAAACAAAGAGCCAAATCATGAGTGAACTCGCATCATAATTGCTACAAAGAGAATAAAATACCTCGGAATACAACTTACAAGGGATGTGAAGGACCTCTTCAAGGAGAACTAGAAACCACTGCTCAAGGAAATAAGAGAGGACACAAATAAATGGAAAACGTTCCATGCTCATGGGTAGGAAGAATCAATATCGTGAAAATGGCCATACTGCCCAAGGTAATTTATAGATTCAGTGCTATCCCCGTCAAGCTACCATTTGACTTTCTTCACAGAATTAGAAAAGAAAAACTACCTTAAATTTTATAAGGAACCATATAGCCAAGACAATTATAAACAAAAAGAACAAAGCTGGAGGCATCATGCTACCTGACTTCAAACTATACTACAAGTCTACAGTAACCAAAGCAGCATGGTACTGCTACCAAAACAGATATGTAGACCAATGGAACAGAACAGAGGCCTCAGAAATAATGCCATACATCTACAACCATCTGATCTTTGACAAACCTGATAAAAACAAGCAATGGGGAAAGGATTCCCTATTTAATAAACGGTGTTGGGAAAACTGGCTAGCCATTTGCAGAAAACCGAAACTGGACCCCTTCCTTATACCTTACATAAAAATTAACTCAAGATGGATTAAAGACTTAGACATAAAACCTAAAAACATGAAAACCCTAGAAGAAAACCTAGGCAATACCATTCAGGACATAGGCATAGGCAAAGACTTCATGACTAAAACACCAAAAGCTACTATATAAACTGTTTAATAGGTGCTAGAGCAGTGAAATAATGACAAAGCTGAGAAACATGCAGCCTGAATAAATGGCTAGTCAGTACCTCAAAATTGAAAATTACTTATATTTTAAGGGAAGTAACAGCATGTGTAAGGGATGCGATGGAAAGTCCCTTGTAAGACAATATCCAACAAGTAAAGCTCACTTAGCCAGCATCTGCACATATGACCAAGCGGTGTTTTTCTAGTCTTCTTTTCACATGGGGATTGGCCTCCTGGTAACATGGACTTTTTGTGCTAGAAAGAAGATGAATATTCTATGTAAACAATTGTGAGTATTTTATATAAATAATTATATATAATCTCACTGAAGAAATAAAAACTTGAAATTCAGTGTTATTTTCTTGGGTAAATCATTAATTTTGGAAAGAGCAGATGTAAATTTTATCTGCTTTTCCAAATGAATTGCTGGTATAAAATTAATAATTTTTGTATATGTTTGCTTTTCACAGAAACAAATTTTTTGGTTGAAGTATTTTAAGTTAAAAATGAATGTTTCTTTTATGCTACTGTTACTTTGTACTGTTGTTTCTTTTCCCCGAGATAATGTTCATTTAAAATTCTTATATTTTTCTTTTCCTTTTTAAAAATAGTAACTCAAATACATGAGAAGATGTCAAGGAATATTGCCTATTAAAAATTCTTAATTAGAGTTATAAACATACTATTTGTGAAAATTAGATTATTTACAGATGATCTCTATAAATTCTTCAGTTTAGGACTCTTGAAAATTGATTGCTAGAAATTTATATTTATTTTATTATCTCCTCTTTTATATTATGTCATTCTTTTATTTGTTGTTTATAAAGTATAAAGTTTAAATCATACTTTTATTTGTAAATATTTTACTAAAATTGCTATTACACGAGCTACTTTATAATGATGATTTTGCCCATTAGAATATCTGATTGATAACACTTTGACTAGAAAAGGTAACAACTATTTTCATTCATTGAGTCCTAGAAGGTAAAATGTGCGCTATATTGACCTTAGTTTGAATTCTCTATTACAATTTCCATAAAAACCTTTCAGTAGATGTTTGATATATCAAAATTATGACTTTCAAATATTATTTTTAATTAATTGGAAAATGCAGCAAACTATCCTGTTTCAATCTGACTAGTATAATTGAGCATTATAACAGTGTTCTTGTCTGTCAATATCTTGCCAAATTATCTCCAAAGCAGATACAATGGCCTGTGGAGAATGGGAGTTAGGAAGAAGTTCAGGACAGTGATCTACTCCATAATGATTATTTCTGCATCAGTTCTATCCGTCTGTTTTCGTCATACTGGTGAAAGTTCAGAATTTAAAAAGACGTTTAATTTGAAACTCAGAAAAAGTATATTCCAAGTAGATCCTACAAGGAGAAGAATCATGGAGAACTGCATGTCAGCCTTTTAACATAAATGACACTTTGATTTTATCATAATAAAAAAGTTAATATCTCTAAGCATGGTGTCTCTCATTTGTCAACTTCATATAATTGCCTTACATTTTTATGTGTATGTATATTATCTTACCAAATGGCAATTAGTGAGAAAGCATAAAGTTAAGTAAGGGGTAACTCGTTTTTAGCCTACCTTTTCTTTCCTTCAATCATTTTGGTGTGTTAATATAATACAACAAAACATTAAATAAAGCAATCATTTTGTTGAGCACAGACTTGCTATCACTAACTCAATTTACAAATTTGGTTAGTTTTGCTATCAAATTAGCTTTAATGTAAAGCTTTTTCAATAGTAGCTATGTTTTTTATAGCACCCTGAAGTGTCACATTAGATCAGTTAGTTTTTTGAGTTCTTGTTCTTTGGAGCTTTTTATGTCAATGGTTGACCACAGTGACTATTCTATAAAATATTGCTGAATTCAGTGAATCTGTCATTTACTCATCTTGAATGACATAAAAATGTTGATATCCCAGAGCTAGATTGTACTAACTCATGAGAGCTAACAGGTAACTTTTTAGAAATTTTGCAATCCATGTATGAAACCCAGCAATTACCAAAGGTTGAATGATATAAACTTATTAAGTAATTAATATTAAAAGGGAATATATGCTCAAAACTTATCATGAATAATTATTTTTATATAGTGTAATATTGTCTATACTCTTGAGGTGGTGCATCTAGTTTATAGTATCATTATGGTGCAAATACCATATAATGGAGGATTATTGTGATTCTGTTTTCAAGTTCACGTTCGGTGATTTCACACTGGTAACATGAAAGAAACAATGGTAAAGGTATTTATACAACATATAAATTAGCAAATGACATAAGTCAGGACAGATTTATGATTTTGTCCATTGTCTTAGTAAAGCTGAAAGAAGTTTCAGGTTTTTATTATTTTTTTTTTTTGAGATGGAGTTTTGCTCTTTTGCCCAAGCTGGAGTGAAGTGGTGCAGCTTGGCTCACTGCAACCTCCACTCCCCAGGTTCAAGTGATTCTCCTGCTTCAGCCTCCTGAGTAGCTGGGATTACAGGTGTGTGCCACCACACCTGGCTAATTTTTGTATCTTTAGCAGAAACGGGGCTTTCCATGTTGGCCAGGCTGGTCTCGAACTGCTTACCTCAATTGATCCACCCGCCTTGGCCTCCCAAAGTGCTAGGGTTACAAGCTTGAACCACCTTGCCAGGCCAGAAGTTTCAGTTTAATGAACAAAATTTGTATAACAGTGAGAAATAATTTAACAGTAAATCACATACCGTATCAATTACAAAAGATATTGGGAAAAGTATTTGAAGATTGATACGGAATTTTATTTGCCATATAATAGTTCAGTCAAAACCATAGGTTGGCTGGATATACAAGGGTTCAGCAAAAATCAATGAAAGTATTCTGTGAGAATTGGTCACCTATATGAAATTTATAGTAATAAATATTATATATTTTATCATTTATGAATTATGTTACACATCTTTTATATCAGTACTGTTTATAACCTTATATATTATATATGTTTTTAAGAGACAGTTCTTAAATATTTACCAGCACACTCTCATAATCACCACTACAGTATTGGTTGAGCCACTTCTGTTTTCACTCTGCACTTGACTCTACATTGCGGATTGTTTGAATTTGGATTGCATGAGCTCCTCCACTTGGTTTCTTCCCTTCCCTTCCCTTCCCTTTCCTTCCCTTCCCTCCCCTCCCCTCCCCTCCTTTGCCGTTCCCTCCCCTCCCCTCCTCATTTTATTTTTTGCATCCTTGAACTCAAAATCCAAAACCATTAGCAACTATTTATCTTAACAGCTTTATTGAGATAGAACTCACATATTATAAAATTAATCATATAAAGTGTATAATTCAATAATTTTAGTATGTTCAAAGGGTTGTACAACCACCATCATCTAATTTTAGAACATTTTGTCCCTCCTAAAAGATACTTTGTAGCTATTAACAGCCAGTCCTTATTTTTTTCTCCTCCCCAGTTCTAAATAAACAATAAACTAATTTCATTATTTTTATTTTTATTGTTTTGAGATAGTTTCTCACTCTGTTGCCAAGGCTGAAATGCAGGGGCACAATCGTGACTCACTGCAGTCTCAACCTCATGGGCTCAAGTGATCCTACAACCTCAGCCTCCTGAGCTGCTAGGACTACAGGCATGTGTCACCATGCCCGGCCAATTTATTTATATTTTTGTAGCGATGAGGGTCTCACTATGTCTCAAACTCTTGGGCTCAAGAGATCCACCTTCCCCAGCCTCCCAAAGCACTGGGATTACAGGCATGAGCCACTGCATCTGGCCCCATTTCTATCTACATACATTTGCCTATTTTCTACATTTCATATAAATCAAATCATACAATATGTGGTCTTTTATGTCTGGCCTCTTTCATGAAACTTAATGTCTTCAAGGTTTATCCATGGGTGAATCAGTACTTCATTTCTTTTTATGGTAGAAAGATAGTCCTTTGTATGGTTATGCCACATTTTCCTTATACATTTTTCAGTTCAGGGACATTTGAGTTCCCACTTTTTGGATATTACAAATATGCTGCTATTAATATTTATGTATAATATACTTTGGGTGAACTTACTCCTTTTGAATGTGTGTGTTTGTGTGTGTGTGTGTGTATATATATATATTTCATATATACATGATTTTGGCTTACCAAGTCATCTGGTAAGTCTGTGTTTAACTTTTTGTTACTATGAATCTGTTTTCAAAGCAACTGCATTATTTTGCATTCCCACCAGCAATGTATGAGGATTCCAATTTTTCCAGATCCTTGCCAATACTTGCTATTTTTTAATATAGCAATCCTAGTGCATGTGAAGTAGTGTTTCATTGTTATTTTTATTTGCATTTATCTAATCACGAATTATATTGATCATTTTTTCTTGTGTTTGTTTATCATTTAAACATCTTTTTGGAGAAATGTCTGTTCAGATTCTTTAGCAGTTTTTAAATTGGGTTATTTGACTTTCTATTACTGAGTTGTGTTTTCATATATTATGGATGTAAGTCCTTTATTAGATATATGATTTCCAAATATTTTCTTCCATTTGTATGAGATGTCATTTCACTTTTTGATGCTATTATTTGCATCGTATAAACATTTTAAATATTTATGTAGTTCAATCTATAATTTTTCCTTTTGTTGCTTTTAATTTTGGTGGTTATGAGGACGTTGCCTTACCCAAGGTTACAAACATTTATTTCTAGGTAACCTTATACAAATTTTTAGTTTTAGCTCTTACATTTACATTGATCATTTAATTTAATGTAATTTTTATGTATGTGTTGAGGTTGGGACCTGACTATTCATTTTCATTTGGGTATATAGTTGTCCTGGAATTATTTGTTAAATTCTTTTCCTACTGCATTGTTTTGACATGTCTTTTGAAGATGAATTGAATAAATGGAAGGCTTTGTTTCTGAAGTCTCAATTTTATTCCACTGATCTATATATCAATTCACATGCCAATGCCACACTATCTAATAAAGACTTTAGTGTGGTAAACTTTGAAATTAAGAAGTGTGTGAACTCCAAATTTCTTTTTTTTAATGGCTATTTTGTCTAATCTCGTTTCTTTGAATTTACATATAAATTTTAAGGCCAACTTGTCAATTTTCATGAAAAGCTATTTGGAATTTTGGTAGTGATTGCAATGATCCTGAAAAATAATGTTTGAAGTACTGCCATCTTAACAATATTGTCTTCTACTCTATAAATGTAAGGTGTATTTCAGTTTATTTAGCTCATTTGAAATATTTTCAGCAATGTTTTATAATGTTCAGTGTATATCTTACACTTTTTAAACTTTATATCTAAATTTATTCCTAAATATTTTAGTGTTTTGAAACCTTCATAAAAGAAATTATTTTTCCTTTTTCATTTTCAGATTGTTCATTGCTAATAAAAACTACAATTGATTTTTAATATTGACTTGAACTCATTTATTAGTTCTAACAGTTTTTTAATGGATTCCTTAGAATTTTCTATATATGGGATCATGTCATTTGTGACACACAAAGCATCTACAAAGATATTTTTACTTCTTCCTTTCCAATTTGTTGTATTTTCTGTCTTTTGCCTGATTAATTTTCCTGGCTAGATTCACAGTGTGATGTTAAATAGATGTGGCTAGAGCACACATACTTGAGTGGCTTTTATTTTTAGGAGGAAAGCATTCAGTCTCTCACAATTAAATAAGATGTTAGTTATGGGAGGTTTTTGTAGATGTTCCTTATGAAGTTGAGGAAATTCCTTTCTATTCCTAATTTACTTAGAATTTTTGTCAGGGAAGTATGTTGGCTTTTGTCAAATGATTTTTTTTCCTGCATCTATGGAAACAATAATATGCTTGTGTCCTTTATTGTATTAATATGATATATTACATTAATTCCTTTCATTGTATTAAACTAACCTTGCATTTCTGGAATAATCCTACTTGATTGTGGTATATAATAACTTGTAAATGTGGTTGGATTTGATTTGCTAGTATTTTATTGAGGATTTTTGTCTCTATATTCATAAAATATATTGTTTTGTATATCTTTTTTATCCTGTGATACATTTGGTATCTTTGGTATCAAGATAATACTGACCTCATTGGATAATTTGGGAAGTGTTTTGTCACCTATTGCTTTAAAAGAGTTTGTGATGAATTCCATTGATTCTTTGAATGTTTGGTTCAGTGAAGCCATCTGGGCCTGGGCTTTTTCTGTGTGTGAAAAGCTTTTTTAGTTACTAATTTTGTCTTTATACTTGTGATAGGCCTATATATTTTTTTGTCAGCCATTATCAGTAATTTAAGTCTTTCTAGGAATTGTTAATTTTATATTACTTATTGTAATCTGTTGACATACACATGTTTATTATTTTGTGTGATTTTTTTTTTAATTTTTGTAAGGTCAATAATGATCTTTCTTTTATTCCTAATTTTAGTAATTTGAGTTTTCCCTTCCCTCCTCTTTTTACATTTTTATATAAGAAGAGCTTAAACTTTGTCATTTAAAAAGTTGTTTTCACATATTGCTTTTTGGTTTTGCTGATTTTGTCCATTGTTTTCTACTCTCCATTTCATTTGCTTCTCCTCAGTTTTTTACATATTTTCTCCCTTCTACTTGATTTTAGTTTGCTCTTTTTCTGGTTACTAAGGTGAAAACATAAGTCTGATTTGAAATTTTTCTTGTTTTTTAATATAGGCATTTAGCACTGATTTGAGCGTGTTGTGTCCTTGGTTTCATTCATCTCAAAGTATTTCTAGCTTTCCTTTGGATTTCTCTGACCAATTAGTTTTCAGAAGTATGTTGTTTAATTTCTTTATATTTGTAGTTTTCCCAAATATCCTTGTGTCACTAATTTCTAATTTAATTCCATTTTGGTCATAAAACATGTAAAATATATTTTCAATCCCTTAAATTTACTGAGGCTTGTTTTATGATAGCATGAGATCTCTCATGAAAAGTGTGTTACTGTTTTGTAGAGTGTTCTATGTATGTCTATTAGTTTTTTAAAACTTTTAAGTATTGTTTAAGTCTTCTATTTCCTTATATATCTTCTGCCTAATTGTTCTACTTTTGAAGGTGAGCTTTTAAGTTTCCAGCTATTATTGTTGAATTGTCTATTTCTCCCTTTAATCCTGTTAGTTTTTGCTTCATCAATGTGTGTGTGTGTGTGTGTGTGTGTGTGTGTGTGTGTGTGTGTGTGTCTGTGTATGTCACTTGGAGTCTCTTATTGGGTCCATATATGTTGATTGTTGTTTTGTCTGTCTGGTGAATTGAACCTTTTATTACTATGAAATGAGTCTCTTTATTTTTTAATTGTATTTTAAAATTATATTTTAGTGGTTGCTCTGGAGCATACAATATACATTTGAAATTATCAGAATCTACTTCAGATATATAGTATTTTGGTTACAACCAAGTAAAGAAATTTTAATTTTATATAGCTCTATTTTTTCCCCACTTTTTTGTTCTATGACTGATACATATTTTTTTATATGGTTGATAAGTCATAAAACTGACACACGAGTAAAACATCTATATATGTTGAAATACAACAATATATTTTCATAACTATTGCTGTTTATAATCTTATGTCTTTTAAAGAAGCTGAGGGAAGAAAGTAGAAAAGTATATATATATATATATATTATTATTTTTTTTTTTTTTGAGATGAAGTGTCACTCTGTGGCTCAGACTGGAGTGCAGTGGTATGATCTCAGCTCACTGCAAGCTCCGCCTCCCAGGTTCAAGCGATTCTTCTGCCTCAGCCTCTTGAGTAGCTGGGACTACAGGTGCATGCCACCATGCCCAGGTAACTTATGTATTTTTTAGTAGAGACGGGGTTTCACCATATTGGCCAGGCTGGTCTTGAACTCCTGACCTCGTGATCCGCCCGCCTCAGCCTCCCAAAGTGCTCGAATTACAGGCCTGAGCCACCGAGCCTGGCCAACTTTCTTATTTGACCTTTTTGGTTCTCTTTCTCTCTCTGTGTGGATCTGCATCACCATAAGGTATCATTTCCTTACTCCAAACTCCAATACACCTTTGTTTCTGCCCCTTTTCTCTGTTATTGTCAAGTGTGTTACTGGTGCTCTGGATATTTTCATGTGAATTTGAATTACTGTCTGATGTCATTTACCTTCAGCCCGAAGAAATTCCTTTAGCATTATTGTATGTTATGTCTACTAGCATTGAATTCTCTCAGTTTTGTTTATCCGGGATGGTGTATTACACTTTTCTTTTCTCTTTTCTTTTTTTTTTTTTAGACAGAGTTTTGCTCTTGTTGCCCAAGCTAGAGTGCAATGGTGTGATCTTGGCTCACCATAACCTCCGCCTCCAGGGTTCAAGCAATTCTCCTGCCTCAGCCTCCCAAGTAGGTGGGATTACAGGCATGCATCACTACACCCAGCTAATTTTGTATTTTTAGTACAGATGGAGTTTCTCCATGTTGGCCAGGCTGGTCTCGAACTCCTGACCTCAGGTGATCTGCTCGTCTCTGCCTCCCAGATTGCTGGGATTACATGTGTGAGTCACTGCACCCGGCCATCACCTTAATTTTTGAAAGATAGGTTTCTCTGGCTATAAGATTCCTGGTTGACAGTTTTTTACATTTAGCAATTTGAATATGTCATCCCGTTGCATTCTGACCTCCTTTGTTTCTTTGGAGAAATTAATTGTATTTGGGGTTAACTTATATGTGATGGGTCTTTTATCTCCTGGTGCTTTCAAGATTTTTGTCTTTGGTTTTAATTTCTACTGTACTGTGTCTATTTACTTTTCTTTTCTTTTTTTTTTTTTTTGCAATTTTCCAACTTTGGGTTTGTTGAATTCTAAGCTCATTAAATATATTTCTTCCAGTTTCCAAATGACTTAATTACACCTTACTGTCTAACCCATGATATTTGGCTGATTTATGTAGTAGACCTAACCTCTGAAGGCATTTTTGATTTTTACTTATAGAGTGCAGGTGTGTATTGTGCTTAACTCATAGTTGAGAGTAAACAGGTCCATATGACAGAAAGATAATAGACCATTTTCCTCCCTAAATAATGTGATTTTAATATTATCTTGACAAACACTGAACTTCCAATTTCTTGAGACAATGTTGACTGTTAATAAGTGATTGTGAAACATGTCAAATATATGCTCCTATGGCACAATTTGTATCTCCTGTGCTCTAACTCATACCCATTTGTAGTTGGTTGAATAATGGCCACCCTAAGATACAAAGTCCTAATTCTTGACACTTGTAAACATTATCTTGTTTGCTATAAGGACCTTTGTAGATATTATTAAGCATCTTGAGAAGATTTCTTTGGATTATCTGATTAGGCTCTAAATCTCATCATAAGGGTCCTTACCAGAGAGAAAAACACAGAGGAGGGATACACAGAAGAGACAATTGTAATATAATGCAACCTCAAGCCATGAAATGCTGTCAAGCACCAGAAGCTGGAAGAAGCAAAGAATGGATTCTCTCCTAGAGCTTCCAGAAAGCGTATAGCTCTGTGGACATTTTGATTTTGGACTTCCGACCTCCAGGATTATGAGAAAATAAAGTTCTCTTTTTGAAAACCACTCACTTTTTAGTAACTTGTTAGAGAATCCATAAAAAATTAATATGCTACTCTAGCAATCATTTCTTTAATGCCTATTTTCTGCATTAAACTGTAAGCTTCATAAATGCTCGATTATCTGTCTTACACATCTTGATAAGTCCAGCTACTAGCAGAGGGTTTAGTAATATCTGGGCCTTGTTGACTACTTACTGATAAAATGAGTTAATAGGCTGTGATCCCCACATCACTCACAATTGAGGGTTTAGCTAGGTAAATCAGTGAACATGTGAATGAATTAAAGGGCAAATATATATTTATTGCCATAAACAATAAATACAGACTAAGTGTAAAAGATTATACAATTTTTGGTTTTCCAGCAAAGGAACCCTCTCAGTTCATTTGCTGGAGACTATAAATTTTATGACTAGGAACAAAGAAGAGAAAGTTTTATGGGTGGTTTTACTAGTGGATAGAGTTAGAATTTGAGTTTTCAGCCTAGGAAAGGTGGTTATTCTCTCAGGTATAGGGAATAGGTCAGGAGGAGGCATATGAAATTGTGTTTTTAGCTGTTTGACCTAACATGTGATTTCCTATTTATAGTTGTTTGAATATGTTGCTTCAGCTACCACTACTTACAAGGCCTACCTTAAGTCAGAAAAAAAAATAAATAAATAACAACAAACTAACAAAAAGCACCAAGTGACTTACTTTTGGTTATGCAGTGAGCTCAGTCTACTGGGGTTACTGTTCCAATAAACTCTTGCCATTTCACTGCATAATGATTTTGCTCAGATTAATCATTCTCTTGTGCTGTATGCTGGGGATAATGGTTATGTTATACTACTTCAAATTATATCACAGGGTCCAAATAAGAAGTGTGTGTATGTGTGAGTGTATGTGTGTATGTGTGTGTGTGTTTGCAAGCAGGAAGCCCTTTCATGTTGCAGCCATGTAAGATTAACTTTATTATTTCATTCTATTTTTCTATTTGTTTCTTATTCCTCTCTATTATCCATGAAAACTCTTTGTTCTTTGTTGTACTTCTCAGCAAAATGGCTTTTGCCTGGTTCCAACTCCAACCTATGTTAAATTATACTTCTTCCTGGAATCTACTTCAACAGAAGGTGATATTTTCTCTTAATTCCTATAGTACTTTGCATACTTTTTATCATGGTCCTGAAAATGACAAGAGCCACCATTTACTGAGCATTCATTATATGGCAAAGATTGGATTACATCCTTTAAATGTATCATTTCATTTAATTCTTACAACAGTTCTGTGTAGTGGGCTCTTTATTTTACAGGAGAGAAAAACTGAAATTTAGAGAAGTTTAAGTGATTTGCACAAAATATGCTGCTTCCAAGTAGAAGATCTAAATTTCACACAGATAATTTGTAGCGCTCATGTTTTTAACCTTGACCACATATAGTTCTTTAGACCAATACTGATAGCATAGTAAATATGTTTTCTTTCCTACGTTATACAATAACCTAGGATAACTCTGTATCATTTTTTCATTTCTCAAATTACAGCTTCCAGCACCCAGCAACTCAATATTGTTTGGGTGAATTAAATTTGAATTTAATTATTACAATAAAAAATTACTGGGCCTTAAAATATATTTTAACATAATTTAAGAAAGTTGTACTGATGGCAACAAATAAGTCATTATAAAAACTTAAAAGATGGAATTTGTGGGTAAGCATGATTTATTCAATATTAACTATGCCAAATGTCTTCTCTCATGTTTCTTCAAGTTCTGTATGTAAGCAATGCATAAAATAGTGAAATATTCATTCATGAATTTTTGATATTTCCTATATAGACGATTTTGTTGAGGTTATAAAAACATTTTGTTTTAATCAATTTATTTATTAAATGCAAATTGGTTTATTAATCTTATGTGTTTTTGTTGTTGTTTTGTTTCCAGGATGGCGTAGGGGTAGATGAGAAGCTGTCTTTACGACGGGTAGCTGTGGTTGAAGATTTCTTTGACATTATTTATTCGATGCATGTGGAAACGGGGCCAAATGGAGAACAAATTCGGAAACATGCTGGACAAAAGAGAACTTACAAAGCAGTAAGTTAAAAAAGAAAAAAAAAGAGCATGCATTTTGAGACTTGATATTACGTATCCTTGTTTAAATGGTTTTGATAATTATAAATATTCTATCTTCAACATAAATTAGGCCATATGATGGTCTTGCCCAACATTTAAACTATAATTATTTTGGCTGTATGTTCACTAATCTATTCATATAATTTAAAACTGTCTCTAGAATTTTCATGTTGTTGCTTTTAAAAATGTGTAATATGTGGTAGTCCCAATCAAATACCCACAAATGGGAACATATATTATATATTATATTATGAATATTATATATTCAGTGAGTCATAGCATAAGAATTGTGGACTGGAACATAAGAACTTTTATACTACCACTACTATCAACATTTATTTTCCATCAAATCATATTAATATGTTTAGGTATTTTCTAGTTCATAGTAATAATAAAATGAGTAAGAACATTTTGTGTAATTTTCTTATGTCACCTTATATTCAATATATTTATCCTGAAGGGTATGTATTTCTTAATTTTCTAGGATAGACTATTAAAAGATATGTGTTATTTTAATAGATCGAATGCCCTTGAAAGTTTAAAAATGGAAGTATATGATGTTTTTGTCATAAATTTTGCAAAAAGCAGATTTAATTAACTGTTAGATATCGAAATATATTTTGTCAAAATGGAGTAATATATTATTTCTAAAGTTTCTAATTATACCTACAGTTTGATCTAGACACTTTAATCTAGCTTTTTATTTAAAAACTTTATAAAATCATATTACTATAGGTATTTCATCCTGTCTAGGAAAATTGAACAGTAAATTATTCTTCTCCTATATGAGCGAAATGTACATCCGAATTACTTTGTCAGCAATGAGAATAATATCCTTTTTGAGAATTCTTATTGAATTTTGCTTTTGGCTACCTTTATATTAACTGTTTTCAGCTATATTGATATACAATATCAGTCTGGATCCATTTTTTTTTCAGATACAGAAAAATGTGTGAAATGCTCAAAGTTTCAAATACAGGTACCTATGTTTGAAAATTAGCTACTGAGCATAAGAAATAGCTTCTTTTTCATAACTATTTTTTGCTATATTGCCAGGGTCATATTGAATCTTTGTAGTTGCATAATAACCCCTAATACATGTTGTATTTATCCCTCCTTCTCTATGGTTTTGTTTCTTGGCTGTTTCCAAATTGCATGGTTTGTGGGCAGGCACTATTGTAAGTTTCCTTACATAAATCTGCCACATAAACTTTCTTTTGACTTACACATTCCAGGAGACATTCTTATCATGACTAATGATAATGGCCTAGCTTCTTGAGATATTTTTATATAGACTAACATTACTGAACATACTCATTTTGCCTGTCTCCTAAGCCAGGGTTATTCCTCTGGACAGTAATAGGAAAAAAAGAAATGTATATTGATCTACTAATATCACTAACTGTGTAATCTTATAATAATGCATTTTCATGAAATAGCTACCTGAACTCGATAGGACTTTGTAAAAGGACTTTGCTAGGGATGCATAATTTCAGTTGTATTAAATGAATAAAAACAAAAACCAAAATAACAAGAAAAAATCAAGTGGTTTCATTGTCAATAGCAGTGTGGAAGTCAAATCTGTTTAGGTGCCAAAAGCAATTTAAAATAATTTAATCTTTGAAATGCATTTATTATAGACCTTTAATCAAAATGCAAAATGAGTCAGTGATTTAAATCCAAATCTCTTGCCCCGTGTTTTCTTAAATGAAATGTAGAGAATCTGATCCATTGCCATTATGCATGCTAAACACTTGCAATAAATTGATAAACATGTTTCCAGTATACACAATTTTGAATTAATATTTGGAAGACATTTTCTACATTTTGGGGTAGGGATACAACCTTTGAAAGTATATCCAGAATCTGAAACCTCATCTAATCCCTCTTGAGAATGTCTTATTTGAATATCCTCTCTTTTCCCAAGTTTTTATTTGCACATCTAA
Organism: Macaca nemestrina; assembly: GCF_043159975.1. Classification (NCBI taxonomy): domain Eukaryota; kingdom Metazoa; phylum Chordata; class Mammalia; order Primates; family Cercopithecidae; genus Macaca; species Macaca nemestrina. The sequence continues at coordinate 57,841,632 of NC_092143.1, forward strand.
AGTGTTGTCACCTTTTCCTAGTACGTGAAGGTTCTTTTTGGCCTAAACTTTTTCCCTCTGATCTCTCTAAGTAGAATTCTAATTGGGAAACATTTCCTTTTTATGCAGTAATAATTCATTGTAGGAAAGAAACAAAATATAGAACTGCTTGCAGTGCCAGTGAAACTGTGCATACGACTCTACAATGAATTTAAGTCTAATGTTAAAATGTGATGAAAGTGTTCAATTAATGGGGCATAAAACTAAAATGTAATTTGAAATAGAATGGTTTAGTGCTATTAAGGCCATAGACTGTTGGGCCAGACTTTAATTCTTAATACTAATGCTGAATTTGGCTAGTCATAGGTAGGATTAGCTAGATAACTATTGCAATTATAATGGTTCCCATTAAGTTTAGGAGTTCTTTCTAATTCTTAAACATTAGCTTATAGAGCATGCATAATGATTATGTTTATTGACCTTCTTTTTCTCCTTTTTCCTACATGGCCAAGAAACCATACTTATACAACTAATCATATTAAAGTGTATCATATTGTCTTAACAATATTATCAATAGATCTAGTGGTCATTTTATTTACTTTGCCTTTTTGCAAATCTTTCTATGTTTTCATTCTGCAGGAAATGGTGGTCCTTTAATATTGGATTAACTTTTGAATGCATTTGGTTTTTCTATCTGCAGTATATCATTCCTTGAAATATCTAGGCATTTATAAAACTTAAACTGTATTGCAATCTGATTTAACTTTAGCTAAAATTGGAGGGTATATATATTATTTCTCATGAGCTCTTGAAAATCCCACACAAAATGACACATTTGAGGAATATGTAAAGGCTATCATGATTATTTTTTCAGTCGTTATTGAATTATAGTGACTCTTAGGTCTCTTTTCTACATTTGTATCTGTGTATGTATTAACTTACTGGTACATTGAATGTGTTTCTTTCAATATATTTGTCTATAGTCTACTCTTGGTTATCTACATGAACAAAATGGAGAAGAGGTAGGACCATTCAATATCACTCATGTTTGAACTTAAAACATATCCTTTTACTAAAAAATAGAATCTGAATGCAGATGTGGTTAGCAATTTGGAAAGTCACTTCAAAATTAATGATGTGACATTATAAAAATAACTTGAGATCCTGTTTTGTCTTCTAGTTTGTAACTCTTCTCAAATTCTGCCAAAACTTCATCTTCTGTGAATACATCACTGTTTTCTGGTTTTCTTTTATCAATTGTATTATATCACAGGGTAAGCGAGTTCAGACACATTTCTTAAATTAGGGACTAATCAAAGGGTTAAGTTTCAGAGCTCTTTCTTGATACATGTAAAATAAGACTAACTGGTAGAAATCCAGGAACTAAGAGGGAAAGTCAGTGTTATCAATAGAGAAAACAGTCTGCATATATCTGTGCATAAACACATACACACACACACAACTCACAGTGTGATATTGTAAACTTACATGTATTACTCATATATATAACTGCCAATAATTACATTCAAGTCAGGAGTGGAGAACATATGCTATAGCTAAAAGGAAATAGGCTGGAAGCCAGACTAACGCAGTTTCAAATTTCAAATCTAACACTCATTTCGTATCTGTACCACTTTTGGCAAATTATTTACTCTTTTTCTTTATATGGTGGATAATGATACACATTGTGTGCTAAAATGAATGAGTTACTGTGTGTAAAGTGCTTGGCATATAGTAAACTTGTGATTGGTGTTATTTCTCTCCTTCTTTGTCCAATCACTACTCATGTTTCATGTAGAAGGACAGGCAGCAAAATTAGCATAGCTCTATCATTTACCCTAATTACAATTACGGATCTAATTTCCTAGGCCCGCTCTGATGCCTCTGTGTTGGTAGACAGGAATAGTAATAACTTTTCTTGCAGGCATTTTTTTGGTGCTTCCTGTAGGTGTCACTATCCCTGAAAGTCCACAGTTTGGGTTTATAAGAAAGCATGAGGAAAGGCCAGAGTTCTTGTGTTTAGGAGCTGTCCTGCCAGATGAAATTTGTGAGAGTTTCAGTTATTTCATTTGCTTTTCCCAAAGATTAAATCTGTTAAACTAATTTCAAATTAATTTTGTGGAAAAAATAAAATTGGCTCTTTTTTTTTTAAAAAAAAATGCTTTTAATATGAATGGAATATTCCTTTCCAGAGATATGCTGTAGAATAGTAACATATTCGTGTGGAATCTCTACAGCCTTACTCTGAAGATTAACAAAGAAAATCTTTATTCTGTCATATCTAGGACACGTAACCTTAAAACTCTAGTTAGCATTATTTTTTGCCTAGTTCTTTTAGTGAATATCTATTGGTTCACTGTCTCTATTGCTAAATAGAATATTCTAACTTGCACCAGTTTCTGCTAGTTTGTCATGCAAAAATTCTCAGAATTTTTGTCAACTTATAATGGGACTAATGAACCAAATTTGCAGCCATCTTGGTGTGGAAAAATAGCACTAAAGTCAAATTCAAGAATTCTGAACAATACATTTAACCTCTTTGTGCATAGGCCACAATTCACTCACATATATGATGCAATTCTATAGTCTAAAACAGAGTTTGTAGAGTTTGCAGATCTTAACAGTGTTAAAATAGGGGTTTATCTATATACATTTGTGATTCATGCCAAGAAGGCTTTGGTCCCAAGCACATTTTTCTTCTGTGTCATAGTGCCTCAAGTTTTACAATTAGAACTCAATCTATTTGGGTTAAACCGTTGACCCCTGTATCTTTATATAAAATTCAAATATCATTAGGCAAGAGAAGGTGGAGAATCACTTAAGTTGCTAGCAGTCATTGATACTTTATATGATCATTTAACATACATGCTTCTGTCTCTCATCTGTAGCTAAATTTAACTCAAGTCAGGAGTAAGATAGAAAGAAAATGTGAGTCATTGGCATAGAGCAATCTGTTGACCTCCCATTTAGAACAGGACCTGCCTGATTTTTTTTTATTTTTACTTTTTGAGACAGAGTTTTACTCTTGTTGCCCACACTGGAGTGAAATAGCATGATCTCAGCTCACTGCAACCTCCGCCTCCCAGGTTCAAGTGATTCTTCTGCCTCAGCTTCCCAAATTATTGGAATTACAGGCATTCACCACCATGCATGGTTAATTTTTTTTTTTTTTTTTTTTTTTGTATTTTTAGTAGAGACGGGGTTTTACCATGTTGGTCAGGCTGGTCTCAAACTCCTGACCTCAGGTGATCTGCCTGCCTTGGCCTCCCAAAGTGCTGGGATTACAGGCATGAGCCATCGCACCCAGCCCTGATTTTTATATGAGTCCTAATGTGGCATCACACCCAATAGCGTTTGGTATGTGTTTGCCAGTTAAAAGTTAAGAACCATGTCATCAAGATGAGGAAGAAGTCTCAGCAAACTCCATAGAAAAATCTTTATTTTCCAAAAAAGGGGAACTATATTTATTCAAAATATTTAAAAATGTTAGAGTATATTTCGAAATAAATTAATGTTATTAAATGAAAAACTGAGAATTACATTTCTCAGAAAAAAATGCTCTCTAGACATGATTCACTCATAGAATATAAAAATACTGTGTGTTTGAGTCTCTTTCACTTCTTTTTACTCTTTTGAATTTTTCCCTTTCTTGCCACAGATCTAAGCGCAAGTATAGGTTGTCTTTGAAGCAAAGGGGCGAAGAAAATCTCTATCAGGGTCAGAACTTAATTTCATTTCTGTAGCCAAATTCTTTAATGTAGAAATAAAATTAAGGCAAAATAACACAACAGACAAATATAGGTTCCTGCCTTTTTAATGCAGATCCATTGTTTTTTCCGCATTTTATTATTACAAACTAGAGTACCTTAAATAAGCTGCTGTTCTGAATGTCTAACAGAGATAGAAAAAACTTAAAATGAAGTATTCCAAGTCCAAATTTTTGGTAGACTTTGTCCAATATTGAACTCATTAATAATTTACACTGTTACACAATAGATCTGTGATCTAGAATTGTATTTTATAGCTAGTTTACCTTAGAGAGTTTAGCAGTATAAAATAGCACTCAAATGTAGGTATTTTACAGATAATTTTGTTAGGTTATTTTGATTTATATCTCTCTATATAAATGTAAAATATCTAGATATATCTATAGCTATCTATAGATAAATTGATCTATATCTTTCTATATCTGTTTGTATCTATATAGACATATGTATCCATCTGTCTCTTTTTCTCTATATATACATATATGTCTATTAGATATATAGATACATATCTATATATACATATGTAGATATATCTCTATGTATCTATAGAGATATAAATATACAAAGATGTAGATCTATCTCTCTATATATATTCTCATGTATATAGAGAACAATATATATATAGATAGATATATAGATAGATATACTACCTCACATTTGAGGTAGAATATAAACACATTACTTTTCACATTGGTTTATTTATTAGTTACACCCATACACACACACCCTATATCCACACAAACATATATAGATTTTACACAAGTGATTTCTAAATATTAACTACAGCTACTGAATATTATTCAGATTACTGTCAGATGTGTACAACATCTCAGAAGGAAACAGTTAAAAATAAATCGTCATGATAATTAAATTTATCAACTAGCAATCCTAAAACAAAAGAATAGCTTATTGTCATTTATTAAAATTGAATTATATCTCATATAGGTGTAGTTGCTCATTGCAGTGGCCAGAGTAATACTGCAAATCTTTAAGATTCAGAAGCTGTCTTCTTGGTAGTGGAGACAAAAAAAAATGATGTAAGAGCTTATCCAAAGAAGTTTATCATCAGCTAATGTCATACACCACATCATCAATAATTTTTATATTAAATTATAATATCCCAGTGAATATTCTTTGAAATATAATTTACCTTTTGGAGAAACTTCATTAGCTCTTTATGACAGCCTAGTAAATTACTACTTTAGTGCTCCCTAGTGGTGAAAAGGAGCCAATGCGGCTTTAAAAAGTAGCTGGTTAATGCCTTCTAGTGGGTGATTCTCACTCAGATCAAGAGGTTTGTTTTCCTTGCTAGTCTGATAGTGTAAAAAAAATTAAAATGACCAAATTTCTTAAAGTGTCTGCATGTATGTGCCTGTATAAATTACTATATAGGTAATGAATTTGCATAGAAGATAATGGCAAGGAGATGTAAGACATAGGAGACTGGCATGAGATTGTGGAGAGAGAATGGGCCAGCTTTGATGCCAGCTAGACTTGAGTTTAAATCCCATAGTGTAAGTTCTGCATGTGTGATGTTGGCATGTTATTATTTTGTAAGGTTGTTTTTAGGGCCATAAATAATATAGGTAAAGTTTTAATATAATAATTGCTTCGAACTTCAAAAATTATAGATATTACAATAATGTGGTGACTAGAAATATGGGTTTTTTCTTTTAATATGGAGTGGCTTTGGGGGTAACAGATGTTCTAAATTGCTTTTCCCCCCTATTAACCAGGTAATCAAAAGCTAACTTCTTTTTTTTGTCTACTATGCTCCTTAGTGACCTATGGATAACACCCACCCATGTCTTCATTCATGATTTTCTCATAAATTTGAGAATATTATTCACTAGCTTTATGAGCAGCAGACTTAGTTGTCTTATGATAAGAGCCAGCTTTTACCTATTTTTATCCATTTATCTCTTCTTCTCCCCATTCTCCCCCCACCCTCAATTTCCTGGGAACGTCCTCTCACAGTGAACACTTTCCTCAGCTCTATTTGAGTTTCTTGGTTACGGGTGAATTCCGAAAGAAACTGAGTCGGTAACCTAGTTGCTTCTTTTGAGAATTTGGAATTTGGAACAGGAAATTTCTATCTTTCTGTGCTTTTTCTCATCAATAGATAACACATAGACATGGTATATTTGGTCAGATATATTCATTAGTGTCTAATCATTGATATAGTCTAAAGCGTTGTCTCTCAATTGGGCTATATAGGCCTTAGGGGCAGACAAATAGCATTGTCCCAAGTACTCCAGGCCTTTTAATATCCCATAATATGTTAATTTTCAGCATCACCAACCCCCAGATACTGTGATAACCAAAACGCCTTCTTGTTCTCTATTTGTAAAATCACCTAGTGAGAACGGTAAACACTCCCAGTTGAGAGACATTTTATAAAAGAAACCACATAGCCAGTTCTCTACTTGGTACCTTTGAAAAATATGTTTCTTATTTGCCAGTTATCGAGCAATTCAATAATTCAGACAACTAATTCTGCATCCAGAGTGCACTGTCATCATCTCACAGATTCTGCACTTTGCCTGCATAAATACATGAAGGATATGCAAATTACTGGAGTCCCTAACAGAATGAAGTGAAATCTTCACCATCTTTCTCTGTCTCCCTAACGTGGCTAATGATTGCCTGCTTTGAGCGGCTACAGCAACTGTATTCTTGGATATGCATTCAAAAAGAATTGCTGGCTCCCCACTGACCAGCAGTGTGTAAGAAAGGTAAACTTTAACAAGGGAGTTGCAATAGCAGCCTAGGAGGGTGTGAACATGCCGATGAACTCTAGACCAGAAAAGTGGCATTCTTTGTGGTTCTCCCCTAGGGCCCAAAGGAAATATAAATGTATCATATTACACATACTCTTCAGGAAAAATCAAGACAGGAAGAGGTTTTCCACACTCCCATGTAAGTAATTGTGTATTTTAATGTAATTCTTCATGTCACAAGTAATTCTATAAACAATGACTTTGCTGAGTTATCTTATTTAATGCAATATTTAGGAATTCTCTTTATTTTACTATTAGTGAACCTGTATGAAAAAGATATTTTTCATTGCCCATCTGCTTATTTTTTCATCTAATATAAGAATTCTCTGTTTTGACAATCTTTTCCTTAGCAGCCAAATATTCAGTCATGAGAAATAACATAGCCGAATGTGGTGGTGCATGCCTGTGATCTCAGTGCTTTCAGAGGCTAAGATGGGAGAATTGCTTGAGACCAGGAGTTTGAGACCAGCCTGAGCCACATAGCTGGATGCTATCTCTACAAAAAATAAAAATAAAAAAAATTAGCTGAGCATGGTGGAGCATGCCTCTAGTCCTAGATGCTCAGGAGGCTGAGGTGGGTGATCACCTGCCCAGGAGTTTGAGGCTGCAGTGAGCCATGATCATGCCATTGCACTGCAGCCTGAGTGCCAGAGTGAGTCTCTGTCTCTAAAAAAATAAAAGTAAAATAAAATAAAATAAAAAGAAGTGACAGAAAAATAGCACCCACAAGTTTAGGGATACATCTCCAGTTTGACTATTTCTTTTTTGAAATGGTTTCATTTACTCAGTGGATGGCTATTTTAATTATTGTAAATAAGGTTCCAGATTAAATATGTTAATCATTATAAAAGGCTAAAATAATAAAATAAAGCTCTTTCGTGAATATCAATATATCTGAATTTGAAATATAATCAGTAAAGCAAAACAAGTTTCCAACGAAAATTAATTATAATTTAACATAAACCACATTCTATTTTCTGCTTGATTACACTTCAGTCTACGAATGTATACTGATGTAATAACAAATTCATCTGATGGTGCCCTAGAATACTGCTACCTGTATATGTTTTCCTCCTCTAGTTTTTTTATATTATATAGTGAAATGCTTTGCCTTCTTTTAAGCTGTTTTTGCCTCTGGTCTAGCACTTGTACCATTTCCCTATCTTTGGAGAATACTCACTTCCTACCTCTGTACCACATTCACTTTTCATTTCTTTTGCTCTGTGTTGAATGCATTTGCCTCAAATCTCCAAATTGTTTTTATCTGTCTGAAAAACTGACTTGAACTATCTAAAAATACTCCTGCCTGCTTTATACCTTCTTCAGATTTGCCTACTTTTATTTTAAATTTGACCACATACTCATCAAATTCTTAGCACTACAAAATAACTTTGGATGAACAGAGTGCATTCCTCTGCTTTAGACTGGTGTTTTTTGTTTTTTGTTTTTTTGGGTTTTTTTTTCCATTAGATACCATAATCCACTTGTGACTCATCAAGTTAATTTATTGGGCTGTGATCACTTTTAAAAAATGAAGTAGAGAAGAGAATAGAAATGATCAGTTTGATTTTATGAGTGTGGATATGTGCTAGCTTATGATGTGAAATGTATGTATACCTGTGCTGTTGATATAGAATGCTGGAAAGCCTTGCTTTAGATGGGCACTATGATTTCAAGCTGCCTGCAGACTCCCCAGTAATCACTGCCACCTACCCTATCACTTCTGCTCTTGGCATAGCCTTAGATTTTCCTGACATAACAATTTTTTCCAAAGTTAAAATTACCTTCAGACTCAAACCAATATTTTCATTCATATTAGATAAATATACTCTTTAAGGTTGCTAGATTTAACACCCACAGGATGACCAGTTATATTTGAATTTCAGATAAACAATAGTTTTAATATGTTTGGCTCCAATATTGTATGTTTATCTAGAACTAAAACTGAATTAGGTGTCTTATATTTTATCTAGCAAACTTAATCCTATTTAAAAATCAACCCAGATCCTCCTGACTGGACTAGATCAGCCATCTCAACTAGGTAAAAAAGGCAAGGGTAGATGAATGGGTGTGAAGACTGAGGGAAAACATGATCAGAGAAGAAGGGAGAAAAAGAAAATGTGGGCAGTGCTTTTCTACAAATGTGCATTAGAGTAATGCTAATACTCCCAGAGTCATAGCAAAACAAACAGTACTGCAGGATTGATAGGAACTCAAAGAAAACATGATAATCCTCCACCAGGGAGCATGGGGATTTAGGGGTGGTTGTGCAAATCTGGCAGTTTCCTGGTTTTGCTATTGGAAACATCATTTAGGCACAGGAATTCTTTTGGTCTTTAACAGATGTTGAAAGGTCAGATAGATACTCTGTCTATAGATAGATGAGTAGTTAGTGTTCCCAAGCAAAAAATTTTGAGAGATACAGTGATTACAAATTTGTTTAGGCAGGCCAGTATGTCTGTCTTTTGTCTAACTCATTGTTGCTAGACAAGAACTTTTTATCTGTGAATTTTCTTGTTGAGTCCTGATTAAAGCCTTTTTCAGAGTTGCTTTGAAACTAATCAAACAATTACCAATAGATAATTCCAAGAATTTGATATGTCCAGTCACATTAGTGCCGTAGAACCATATTGGGTAGTATTCAGTGGTAATTATGGTGCCTATGCATTCAATAGTTATTTGCTGGATAAATAAATATGTAGTTAAAAAAATGTCTTTATCTTTGCAAGACTGTTTCCTTACATATCTCTGCAAATTAATTATTTCCTCTGCAGTAGTACATTGATGTACACTGTTAATCCTTTTTCATGGACAAGTGGGTTAAAAAATTTATTTTAATAGAAAAGAAAATTAGTGTCTGAGCATTTCAATTTTGTAACACATCTAGAAAATTATCAAAGTCATAGCTAATGTAAGTCATCACATTATATTCCACTTGGGCTCAAATGTGACAGTGGTTGCATACTTTTTAAAGTCCTAAATGCAAAGGCATTCAATATATAAAACAGAAAAAGACAGAGAGCTGTTCCTTGAATTGGAGATACGCATAGAGCCTAGATTTCTTTTCCTCAAGATAGAGGCCTTGCTGGAGTTCGGTGTTCTATATGTTTATGAATCAGGACATATGGGTTTTTAATTTGGATTTGTAGGATCTGTTCAATTTAATTTTAATCTTATGTTTTACAAATAAATTTTCTATACCTTAATTATCCAGTTATATATATTGCAGAGGGTTTGTGATACAAATTTTCTCAAATATAGTAAGATAAACAAATTTCACTAGGAGATTATTTCTAGTTTATTCTTTATCCATGATCCCCAGGATATTCATAAGAGAAAATGTCAGAAGTTTGACCTCAAGGGCAAATTCTTTTAGAAATATACAGTTCGATATTTGGCAAAAACTATGGTGTTCATATATTTATTCTAGTAAATAAAGGCATTATTCTGTTCTCTAAATTCATTTTAAAAACAAAAGGTGGAGAAAGGTGATTTTAAGAATTTGTGTGATTATATTAGGTATTGTTTGCTCAAAAGCTCTGTGTCTGAAAAGGTGCACAATATACCGAAGCACCCAGTTACATTTTCAAATTACTGATATTTAGGAACACTAATCATTTTTTTAATTACACAAGTGAATTTAGGTTAAAATTGTTTAATTTTGGTTGATAAATCTTTTGATTAGCTTATTTTTGTTTGTTTGCTTTATAAAATGATTGTTTCTACTCGTGATTTGCCAATGTTATGTGATGGCTTTATTTCAGCTTGCACATTAGGTTCAAATCTTAGACCAAGAATGGCTTCTCTGCTGGTGAATTTCTTCTTACAATTAGATGTCTTATTCCTTTAGGGAGAGGCAGTTATTTACATTCCTCTCATAAATTTCATTAAAAGTGGAAGTCCAACGCATTTGCTGACTGGCTGCTAAAATATTACAGCATTGTCACAAAGCCATCATTTTAGTCATCAGTTTTGCTGGAATGGAACAGATGGCCTGTTAATTTTTTTCAAGGCAGAGCTCTGTGTTGTTGCTCCATAGTCTGACTTGTTCTTGTGGAACTTTGTAACCTGAGACAAGGTACAGAGTGCTTGACTGACCCTTGTATTCAGAAAGGTCACCACAAACTGGTTAGAGCATTTTACACTTATAAAGAACTTCACACCAGGGAACATTATAAACATTTTGGAATAATTAACCTATGCTGTGAGGTTAATATCTCAGCTCTTTATGGAGGAAACAGTCTCTATCTTTTTTCAATACTGATAACTAGGAGTGGCTATAAAACAGTGGTTAAAGTGATAGACTTTGAAACCGCAATAGCAGGTGAGTCCTATCTCTTGTACATAGTTGACAAAATACACAACCTCTCTGAAGCTTAGCTCTCTCATCTGTTACACAGAGATCGTGACAGTGATCATGGTAATCTATTTGTGGGATTGTTGTGAGGATTAAATGATGAAACTCATGTAAAGTTCTGATTCAGCATAATCCATTTACTAAGTACTCAATTAATGGAAAACAATCAGATTGCTTGGTGACAATAGATTGCTTGGTGACATTTTCTTCCATGTAATGCAGCCAAAACAAATAATTGTCATGTAATTAATGGGAATCTTAATTTTAAGGATTGCAAATTCTCTACCATTTCAAGAACCGGAGGTTTGCAGGTGTATGTATAATACAAACTGAATAGTTAGAAACCCTTTTTATTGAATACCTTAGAAAGGAAACATTGTTGTAATTAGAGAGGAAGGATACTTGGGACTGAGAAAAGAAGACATGGTCAGATTCCCCATGTTTTAAAATTATTTTCCGTTATTTTTTCTCTTAATTTGAACTATTTTATGGCTTAGTTAAGGAGATAAACTTACATACTTACGAAACATAGTCTGAAAAAATAGAGCAAAACAACAATTTGTTATTAAATTTTTTTGATTAATTAACTTCTTCAATTTTTCTAACTTTGTTACTTCAGATCCAAGTTGGAAAGGTAATTTATTTCTGAAGACTCTGATACTAAAAAGGAAAATGTAAGAAAACTTTAGTATTATACATTATTGAATTTACAAGATGAGTTTTGCAAATTAGTTTGCTTGTGGTTGCTTTTAAAATTTCAGATTTTTGGATAACTTGTATGTTTACCTTAACTGCATTGTGTTAAGGTGAAGGCTAGTGATACTCAGGAATGACCAGTATTTGGCCTTATAGTTGTAGGACTTTTTAAAGTACCATTTTTTTTCTTCAGAAAGGCAGGACATTGGCAAGTAGACAAGTATATTTGTCCATGAGATTTTCAGTAAGGTATTCCCAAAGAGTTTGCTTGTCATTTTTTTTATAACTTACAGATGGAAGATAGGAAACCATGCCCTTTATAGAACTTGATCATTGAGCTTTTTACAGGTGGATAAGTTTGTCACCAGATCACTAATGTTGTGCTGTTATTGCTCCAGAGGCTGATTTTATTGGTCAGTCCATCAAAAGATGCTGTGGTTAAATTACTTTTATATGGAAGTATTACTATACTTTTTGGATGGTAGAGGTCATTTCTACTTCTAATTTATGGAAATAATTTAATCTATTATTTTCTGTATTACCGATGAATTCCAGTCCTACTGGACTTAGACTGTAATACTTCCACTGAAAACACTATCAATGTTCCCCAATACACAAATGAATTAAGGCCTTCAGAAGTGGTAAGTTATGAAAAATTTACCTTGTGCCACAATTCCCCCACTCCACAACCATAGATAATTCTGAAATGGCCTCATTGTCTGGGATGACACTGAAATTCTTTGTCTCACTGCCGAGGAAATCAAGAACATGGACATACCAAGGGTGAGGTTAGAGCAGAAATTTAATAGGCAAAAGAAAGAGAACAGCTCTCTGCTGCAGAGAGGAGTCCCAGGAAAAGGGTTGCCGTTCTTCAGGGAAATGCAAGGGTTTTTATAAGCAAGTTAGTGGGGAGGGAGTATTTCATCTACATAGGGCGTAAAAAATCCTATTAGGACTAGGTTTGTCATTTGCATAGGGTGTGACTCTCTGGCAGTCCTCACCCCAACCTTTTTGGCAGGTCCTTAGCCTAAGTTAGTCCATGTTGCTTATCTTTTCCCCCACTGTGCATGTGCTAAGTGGGAGGCAGGTAGGCAAAATTTTAAAAATTAGTTGTGCATGGTAGAGTGTACCTGTAGTCCCAGCTAGTCAAGGAGGCTGAGGCAGGAGGCTTGCTTGAGCCCATGACTTTGAGGTTGCAGGGAACTATTACTATGCTACTCTACTCCAGCTTAGGTGATGTGCCTGGCCATGGTTGATGTGACTGGCCCAAGGTAGTTCTTTCTATTGGTGCAGCTGCAGGCACCAGCTTCATGCAAGCTTCTAGCTGCCTTATCCAAAAAAGGATGTGGAAAGGAATGTGCTCACTAGGGCCCACAGTGCTTACTGGGACCCACTGTATGCATGTGAAACTTGCTAATTACACAGGAGCCTCCCTCTTTGTGCTGGAACTTGCTTCCTTATCTATGTCTGCAGCCTGATCTTCCAGGCTGCTCTTTTAGAGCAGAAATTCTGCTGAGGACTCTTTGCTCTATTTGCCTGGCTAGTTCCTTCCTTCTCTCTGAATTCAAGGTAAAAGATAATAATAGTAACAAATCTTTCCCATGACTCAAGTTGAAGATAGTTTAACAAGCACTGATTTTTTCTGTGATGACATTTTGGTACGTTGGGTTTCTTGAAATTTTTGTTTGTTTGTTTGCTTTCCCTGGGCCCTTAGCATTTGTCTTGTCTGTTGGATAAGCCACTCATCGTCCATTAAATTTACAGAAATAGACCAGTATTTAGGAAATCCATGTTTGACTTCCAGCATTTTACTTTGCCCTGTGCTGTGTAACAATGACAATTCATTTCGTCTCTTTATAGCAGTCAACCAATTTATCAAAAAGTTATTGGAAAATCTGTTTTAACCATTTGCTAAAATAATGGTAGTAAAACCACAGTGAAAAGTATAATATTATATAAGCATAAGAAAACAAGTCTAGATTCATAGAAAACAACATTTGTAAGAAATATATTCCCCATAATTATTTACTTGATAAATAATGTTAGGTCATTAGTTTATAAAGTTCAATATGGCCATTTTCTAGTTCATCCTTTGCATGTTCATTTCTGTTGTGAGCTATATATTTAATATGTGAATTGTCAGATGGAAGTTGTGATTTTTTTAGTGCTTAGTTAAGATGGATCAAGGCTAATATCCATTCTTTAAAGTTTGCATCTTATCACTATCAAGGGACAGTGTTTCTGTGTTCATAAACAAATTCTAAGGAAATACTCTTTGTCTTTCTGAAATATAAAAATGTTTTTAAGAATACATTTTCAAGTGAAATATTGTTATCACCAATATTCTAGAAAATGTTCTGTACCTCTGTATATTCAAAATCCAGTTTCCATCTGGAAACAGAGTAGTCACATTGGAAAACTGGGTCTAAGACATTTATGACGTTTATGAACGATTATAGCATTTTACATAGTTAATTGTAATATAGTAGAATAGTGTTTTTAGTATCTGAATCAAAATATTTTTAAATTTCTGTTCCTTCTAGGTTTTATTTGCAACTGCTATTACATATTGCAAGAAAGATATTAGGACTTCGATAAATGGGCTGCCTTGAGGGACCTGTCCCTGAGTGTTATCACCATTTATGAATATCTATTTAAAGTTGATTTAACATTTCAAACATTCATTCTCAGCAAATGAGAACAGGCCTTTCATTAGGGTAAGGGTCATAGAGGTACTTAGCATAGGTCTCAAGTTAGAAGAGGATTGGTGCATAGGCTTTTAATGCTATCTCTGAATTAGGTTAAATAAGGATGCACACAGAATCAAATGGCAGTATTTCATCACAAAAGTTTAATTATGAAATGTAATTATTCAAATATATCATAATTTAAGAATTTTCCAAGGACAGGACACTTTTAATTTTTTTTTTTTTAAAGAGGCATTGTCTCACTCTGACACCCAGGCTGGTGTGCAGTAGCATAATAATAGCTCCCTGCAACATCAAAGTCATGGGCTCAAGTGAGCCTCCTTCTTCAGCCTTCTTGACTAGCTAAGACTACAGACACACATTACCATGCACAACTAATTTTTAAAATTTTACATAGTGATAGGATCTATGTTGGCTGGGTTGTCACAAACTCCTAGCCTCAAGTGATCCTCCAGCCTCAGCGTGTCAAATTGTTGGGATTACAGGTGTGAGTCACCACACTGAGAACTGCAGTAATGAAGGTTGTCTAGGATATTTTCTTTTTTTGCTAGCTTTATTGAGGCATGCTTGGTAAATGAAAATTGTAGCCAGGTGCAGTTGCTCGTGCCTGTAGTCCCAGAGCTGTGGGACACCAAGATGGGATGATTGCTGGAGGCCAGGAGTTGAAGAGTAGACTGGGCAACATGATGAGACCCTGTCTCCACCAAAAAAAAAAAAAAAAAAAGCTGGGTGTAGTGGTCCACACCTGTAGTCCTAGCTAATTGGGAGGCTAAGGCAGGAGGATCCATCACTTGAACCCAGGACTTTGAGGCTATAGTGAGCTGTGATTTCAGCACTCCAATCCAGCCTGGGCAATAGAAAGAGATCCTGTCTCAAAAAATAGATTGTATATATGTTAGGTGTACAACATGTTTTCATATACATCTACATTATGAAATTATTACTGCAATCAAGCTAATTACAATCAAGCTAATTAGCATATCCATCACCACATATAGTAACCATTTGTGGGTACATGTGGTAACACTTGTGATTTGCTCTATTAATGAATTTTAAGCATACAATACAGAATTATCTGCAGTCACTATGCTATACATTTGATCTCTAGAACTTATTCATACTACATAACTGAAACTTTGTACCCTTTGACCAACATCTCCTCATTTTCCTCACCCTCCAGCCACTGGAACCACCAATATATTCTACTCTCAGCTTCTATGAGTTTGACTTTTTCAATTTCCACATACAGGTGAGATTATGCTTGTCTTTCTATGTCAGGTTTATTTCACTTACCATAATATTCCCCAGGTTCATACATGTTGTTGAGAATGACAGGATTTCCTCTTTATTCAGTGCTGAATATTATTTCATTATATGTGTGTAATAACATGAAATATATATGTATATATACACATATAAAATTAAATATTGATATATTTTATGTCATATTTTCTTTATTCATTCATCAGTGGACACTTATATTGTCCCCATATCTTATTATTATTATTTTTTGAGACAGTCTTGCTCTGTTGCCCAGGCTAGAGGGCAGTGGCACAATCTTGGCTCACTTCAAACTCTGCCTCCCGGGTTCAAGTGATTCTCCTGTCTCATCCTCCCAAGTAGCTGGGATTACAGGTACCTGCCACCACACCTGGCCAATTTTCATAATTTTAGCAGAGATGGGATTTCACCATGTTGGCCAGGCTGGTCTCGAACTCCTGACCTCTGGTGATCCACCTGTCTCAGCCTCCCGAAGCGCTGGGATTACAGGTGTGAGCCACTGTACCTTGCCTAGTTGTCCCCATATCCTGGCTATTGTGAATAAGGCTGCAATGAACAGAGGAGTGCAGATATCTCTTGGAGATAATGATTTCATTTCCTTTGGATGTATTCCCAGAAATGGAATTGCTGGATCACTTGGCAGTTCTATTTTCAATTTCTAGGGGAACCACCATATTGTTTTCTCTAATGGATGGGTTGATTTACATTTTCACCAGTAGTATACAAGACTTCCCTTTTCTTCACATCCTTGCCAATACTTTTTATCTTTGACTTTTTTATAACAGTGATCCTAACAGGTGTGAGGTGATATCTCATTGTGGTTTTGAATTTTATTTCTCTGATGGCTAATGATGTTCGACATTTTTTCATATACCTGTTAGCCATTTGTAGGTCTTCTTTTGGGAAATGCCCATTCATGTCTTTTGCCTATGTCTTCATCTGTTTGGGCTGCTATAATGAAATAATCTAGACTGGATAATTGAAAAGTAATAGAAACTTATTACCCATAGTTATGGAACCTAGGAAGCCCAAAAGCAAGGTACCAGTATATTTAGCGCCTGATAAGGAACCGTTCCATGTAGATGGTGACTTCTTTCTTGGTGGAAGGGCCAAAGAGACAAGCAGGCCCCCTTAGACCTCTTCTATAAGGGCACTAATCCTATCTATGAGAGTGTAGCCTCCCAAAGGCCTCACATCCCAACACTATTGCACTGGGGATTAAGTTTCAATGAAAAAGTTTAAGAAGACACAGACGTTTAAACATAGCAGCCCATTTTTAAATCAAGTTATTTGTTGTATTGCTATTACATTTTTTGAGTTCTTTATATATTTTGGACGTTGACCCTTTATTATGTATGGTTTGCAAATAATTCCTTCCATTCCATGGGTTGTCTATTCATTGTTTACTGTAAGGAAGATTTTTAGTTTATATAATCCTATATATATAAATATATATATACACACACACTTCTACATATATACACGTATATATATACGTGTATATGTATGTATCTATATACACATACACATACATTTAAGTCTTTAATCCCTTTTGAGTTTATTTTTGTATAAGGTGTGATACAAAGGCCAATTTATTTATTCCACATTTGGATATCCAGTTTCCAAATACCATTTGTAAAAGAGATTATCCCTTCTCTTTGTGTGTTCTTGGTGTATTTGTTAGAGATTATTCTTTCTTTTTTATAGCTTTCATTGTATAGATCTTTGTATAGATTTTTTATCATCTTGGCTGAATTATGTTTCTATTTTATTTTATTTTTGATGCTATTTTAAATGATGTTGTCTTCTTACTCTTTTTTATATAGTTCATTGTTATGTATAAACATACAGCTGATTTTGTATCTTGATTTTTTTATCCTGCAACTTTACCGGATTTGAGTATTAGTTCTAACATTGTTTTGGTGGGGTCTTTAGTAGGATTTTCTGCCTATTAGATCATTTCAATTGTAAACAAAGAAAATTTTATTTATTTTTTCAAGTTTAGATGACTTATCTTTTTCTAACCTTTTATTACTATGACTAGGACTTCTAGTACCATATTGAATAAAAGTGACAAGAGTGGGCATCCTTGTCTTATTCTTGATTTTAAAAGAAAAGTTTTCATTTTCTCACCACTGAGTATGACATTAGATGTGGGCTTATTGCATATGGCTTTTATTATATTGACGTACATTTCTTCTATACATATTTGTTAAGAGTTTTAATCATGAATAGATGTTGAATTTTGTCACATTCTTTTTCTGAATCTATTGAGATGATTATATTATTTTTTATCCTTCAATCTGCTAATGTGGTGAATCTCATTTATTGATTTGTGTATGTTGAAATGTCCTTGCATCCTAGGGATAAAACCCACTTGACTATAGGGTATAATCCTTTTAATGTGCTTTTAAATTTTGTTTGCTAGTTTTTGTTGAGTTTTTCATCTATGTTCATCAGAGAAATTTGCTGTAAACTTTTTTTGTAGCGTCCTTATCTGGCTTTGGTGTCACGGTAATGCTGGCATGAACTTGGAAGTGGTCCCTCCTAACCAGTAATTTCTTTTTTGGGGGGCAGGGGGTAGGAATGGAAGGAGTTTGAGAAGGGTTATTGTTAATTCTTCTTGGAATGTTTGGTAGAATTTACCAGTGAAGCCTTCAGGTCCTGGGACTTTCTTTATTGGGAGGTTTTTGATTACTGATTTGATCCCCTACTCACTATTGATCTGTTCATATGTCCTGCTTTTTATGATTCAGTCTTGGTGTGCTACACATTACTAGGAATTTATGCATTTCTTTTGTGTTATCAGATTTGTTGGCATATATAATTGTTCATAGTAGTTTCTTATGATTCTTTGTATTTCTCTGATATCATTTACAATATCTCTTCATTTACTTATAATTTTATTTATTTGATTCCTCTCTATTCCTTGGTCTAGGTAAAGTTTTGTGAATTTTGTATATCTTTTCAAAAAACAAATAACTTGGTTTCATTGATCTTTTTTGTTTTTCTAGTCTCTGCCTTATTTATTTCTGTTCTGATCCTTATTATTTCCTTCTATCTGTTAACTTTGACTGTGATTTGTTCTTCCTTTTCTAGTTCTTTGAGGTATAAAGCTAGGTTATTTGAGATCTTTTTCTCTTCTTTTAAAAATTAATTAATATTATTATTGTTTTTAGAAAGAGGAAACAGTCTCTCCCTCTGTCACTCATGCTGGAATGCAGCAGCATGATCATAGCTCACCGCAGTCTGGAACTCCTAGGTTCAAGCTATCCTCCCACCTCAGCCTCCTGAGTAGCCAGGACTACAGGTGCATGCCACCATGCCTGACGATTTTTTTTTTTTTTTACTTTTTATAATTTTTTTTTTAGAGGCAGAATCTCGCTATGTTACCCAGTCTTGTTTCAAATTCCTAGCCTCAAATGATCCTTCCTCTTCAGCTACCGAAGTAGCTGGGATTACGGGCATGAGCCACCACACCTGACTCTTTTTCCTTAATGTGACATTTATTGCTATACACTTCCCTGTTTGAACTGCTTTTGCTATATTCTATAAGTTCTGATATGTTTGTTTACAGTTTGTTGTGCTTAAGATATTTCTGGATTTCCCGTTTGATTTTTTCTTTGCTCAGGAGTGAGTTTTTTATTTTCACATATTTGTAATTTTTTTCAATTTTTCTTCTATTATTGATTTCTAGTTTCATACCAGTGTGCTCTGTAAGGATATTTCATATGATTTCAGTTTTTAAAAATTTGTTAGGACTTGTTTTGTGGCCTAACATATGATCTATCATGAAGATTCTTCCCGGTTCACGTGAGTAGTATATGTCTTCTGCTGCTGTTGGATGGTAAGTTTTGTATATGTTCATTGGGTTCATTCAGTTTCTATTGTTGTTCAAGTCTGCTATTTCCTTATTCATTTTCTGTCTGGACTATCTTTTACTATTGAAAGCGATATACTGAAGTTCTCTGCTGTTAACATGTTGCTGTTTGTTTATCCTTTCAGTTCTATTAACATTGGCTTTATATATTTAGGTGCTCTGTTTTGGGGTACATATATATTTACCGTTGTTATATCTTCTTGATGAATTGACTTCTTTATCATTATATAATGACCTTCATTGCCTCTTGTGACAATTGTTAACAAGCACTCTATTATGTCTGATGTAAATATAACCATCCCTGATCCCTTTTGGTTACCATTTGCATGGAATATATTTTTCTATCCTTTCACTTTCAGCCTATGTGTCCACTTATAGCTAATGTGATACTTTTGTAGGCAACATGTAGTTAGTTCTTGTTTTTCTTTTTGAAATTCATTCAGCCACTCTGACTTTTGATTGGAGAATTTGATCCATTTATGTTTAAAGTAACTATTGATAGATAAGGAGTTACTATTGCCATTTTACTAATTGCTGCATGAATATTTTTCAATTTCTTCCTTTCTTGGTCTCTTCCTTTGTGATTTGATGATGTTTGTGTAGTTGTATGTTTTAATTACTTTTTCTTCATCTTTTGCATATCTACTTACAGATTTTTTTTATTTGTGGTTACCATAGGACTTACATAAACTACCTTATAGTTATAACAAACTATTTTAAGCTGTTAACAACTTAACTTCAACTGCCTCAAATACTTGGTGCCTGGAGTGTAATGGTGGGCCTGTTGCTAGGGCCCAAAGTGAAGGTGAAGTTGAGTGCTTACTTCATTCTCCTTCAACCATGTGGAGAACTTCTTTCTCTAAGTTGTGCTGCATGAGTTTGAGGGAGAGTTGACAAACATAATGTGAAACCGTCTTTTCTACCTTCTTCGTTGAGTCTTTTCTTATTTCTGTGCTCCACTCAGGTGCTGTAATCACTTACTTGGATTCCTTAGTTGTTGTGAAGGTATTTTTGTGCATGGATGGTTATTCAAGTTCATGTTTCTGTGAGGGAACAAATGCTAGAAACTTCTATTTCACCATCTTGGTGACTCCTGAGAATTCCAGGACTCTTAATTTCAAGTAGGCCTGGGAGAAAAGATTCTGAATAGGGTAAAAGTTGTTTTGTTTTTTTTTTCCTCTTCACCTGCATTGCAGGAGAAATATTTTTTCAGAAATGAGTATGAGATGTGTAAAGCCTGCTTGGAGGATCTTTCTTCTCTGTGCATAGGAGGACTCTGTAGTCTGTGGGTCCCAGTGAATATGAGGTGGGGAAGAAAAGATTCAAGGGAAGTGGAATGCCATGGCAGGTGTCCCTATAACGTGAATTCTAAACACCAAGAAAATTATTCCCAAATAAGTGCTTTTATCTTTTGTAATATATGGTGACATGGCAAGTACTATGTTAGAGCCACAGCAGAAAGAATAATATGATACAATATTTGCTTAAAAATATTTTCTAAGATACAAAGTGGGCTTTGTGTTATTTCATGCATACATGTATACATGAGCACAAACCTATTTTTGACCGTTACATGTAGTATTTTTCAGAGGAAAGCTATAAAACTAATGTGATATGATTATTAATAATTTCAAGAAAATTTGATTTGGGGTTAAATGCTGCTAGACAAGTCATAGGATTGATTCAGGTCAATGATAAATCTATCCAGAAGGGATTTCTACACAAGTGCTTCATTGGCATGGGGAAAAGAGAAACTTTCAGAAAGTATCAGGGCTGTGGAAGCCAATCAGTGTCTCTCCAACTCCATCACTTACCTATCTATCTTTCGATGAAATGTTTCTCTTTTATAAAGTAGATAAAAGGTTTAATAGAAATCTAGAAAAACCAATGGAGCCTTTGCCTGAAATCCTATTTGATAATAAATTTACTGGTCTGACCCATTAGTTCTAATGGACTATAACTCGATGTGATTTAAAATATAAAACATAAGGATGAAGCATGCATTATAGACTTTTTTTTTCTTCTGAATTAGTATAAAGTATTTCTTCAGGGAGTCAGAAAATAATGATCTCTAATGAAATAAATCAGCTAAAAGTATTTATTCCCTCTGTAAAAACAGAAAAATAGAATTTAAATTCATATATGCTATATGCATTTATAGAAAAAGAGAAAATGAATGAGAATGTAAATTGTATATATATTCTTATTAAATAATATAAAATTTTTCACAAAATAGTTTAGAATTGTTCTGATCATTATCCTCACGCAATAACTGCATAGTCTGAAGCAGTATTTTTTGAAGTCTGGATATCTTAGTCTGTCAATATTATATTTAAAAATAAGAGTTCTGCATTTCAACCCCTAGGAGTATTGAATTTTAATGACCTGAATGTGGATTATCAATGGCAGATTTTAATTGTAAGCTTGTTTCTCCTCTTCAGTATTCTTATCACTTCTTTTCCCTTAAAGTCAATAGGATTAGGCTATGTGGTACAAACTGATTTTAATATTAAATTAAGAGAAAATGAGATTTACAATTTTTGATCTCAGTATATGGGGTTTCCTCAAGTCTATGCTCCTATAGCATGGATAAGCAAAAGTTGACTCCATCACCACCAAGAGAACTAGCACCCGTTTACACTCAATTATACATTTGTTACACATTTTCCCTCATTTTTACTAATTTAAAATACATCAGTGTTTGTAAGGGCTATAGATGCACCTAAGAAATCATCTGTGGCATTTATGTCTTATTTGCAACTCATTTATTCCAATTGCTTTTCTTATATTTCATGTAACATGTTAGTGCTATGGTGGAAAACTGAAGCCCTGCATCAGACTTCTTAGTAGCACTGTCTGAGTCACTGTCAGCTTTTATTTAAAGATATTCAACTATCTATCAGTTTCGCTTAAGGAGTTATTTGCTTTGATGGGAGAACTTGGTTTTTGAAAAGTTAATATTTATAAAATTACTGTAATGGTAGTATAGATTTCTAACTTGATTCTAGATCTTGGTTCTGAAAACAAAGCTCTATATAGGCCACAGAAAAGGCTCGCTCAGTGTGAGCTATTATGGACATATATTATTAAAAATCGACATAAAATAAATGAAACATGTGGCCTAAATGCATTTCCAGGTGTGTCATTTTCTGTGGAAGGGATGATTCACTGCAGTAAATATATACATGAGTTCTGTTTGAATTTATTTTTTATTCTCACCTAAAATATTTTGAAAAGCAACAATGAAGAAATGTTCATTGTGCAAAATCCAAAGTTTATTGCTCCTACTTGGGGCTAAATTACAAAAAAATGTATATAAAATTGGATACAAATTTGATTGTGCTAGCAGTAACTTTAAAAACAATGTTGGCAATGTTTCATAATAAGGAAAATTCATTAGGATATCTGTACACTGTGATTATTTTACCTAAAAGAAATGCAAAAATATAAACAGATGCTCATCGAGATGTGGTTGATTTTTATCTCCACATGGCCTTATTGGCTCTTATTAAAAGTCATCTAATCAAGTTTGATAGATATTTCTTGAAATGATGCATGGTATGCAATGCATGCTTTCATTGTGCTTCCTGCCATTATGGAATAACGTGTCTTATTTGGAAATACAATGATCATTTCTGTTAAATCATGCTCAGTCAGCTTATATAATAACACCTATATTTTGTGAATCATTTCAGATTTCAGAGAGCTATGCCTTCCTACCAAGAGAAGCGGTGACACGATTTCTAATGAGCTGCTCAGAGTGCCAGAAAAGAATGCATTTAAACCCAGATGGAACAGATCATAAAGGTAGTTGCAGTGTCAAATAGTGAGATTTAAAGCAATTTTATTCATAATGGCAATTTATATCTCACATTTTTATAAAAACGTGGTAGACTGAAACAGTTCAACAAGTCAGATCATCTCATTTATTCAAGTAGGAGGTAGTGAATTTTGAATATCCACTTACAAAGTAATTCAGTGCCCATTGTTAGAAGAAAGACAGTTTCAGCTGTGGCAAATAACATTTTTCCCTGTAATAATGTTTTAATTTTCACTTATTATATGTATTTCATGGTATTTTAGATATATTCAGCAAGGAAATTGGTTTCTATCAATGTCTTTTCAAGTCTACCGATTCCTTATTTCTAAAAATTATGAATAATGTGGAGTTTCTTTACTAAAAAGTTTTACATAAAAATTATGATTTGGCTTTAGTTCTCATTAAAATTATAGAAAATTATTTAGCTAAATACGACTTTCTCTCAGAGATTCTATCAGTCTCAGAGATACATTTTTGCTGGCTCATTCCTATGTCTTGAAGGTTAAATGGAATGGCCAAAAGCAAAAAATTGAGCAAATTTCCTTCGGCATTCAAAAAATACATATAGAAAGTAAAGCAGAGAAGAAAAATACAAATAATTGTGTTAGTCACCACATTAGGTTTATTTATTGTTACTCAGGATGTTTAAAAGTTCCCTTGCACTTAGAAATAATTAATTAGTACTATTAAACAGTGTCAATACACCTTTGTAGAACCTTACTAGTTATTTTTTCTACCATCCAACTATAATAATACCATGCTTTAAGACACTTGGTATCTAAAATCCTGTTTCAATTTGGAGAAATAGATCATTTTCAAATTACAGGTAGAATGCAGTGTCACTTTCATTACCCATTAAAAATGTTTTATTACAGATAACGGAAAACCTCCCACTTTGGTGACCAGCATGATTGACTACAACATGCCAATTACCATGGCCTACATGAAGCACATGAAACTGCAGCTGCTAAACTCACAGCAAGATGAGGTAAAATAAAAACATCTACATTTGCATCACTTACAAATTGGAATGAAGCTTGATAACTACGACTATCATATTAAACATGATGGCATTTTGAAGATAGTAATTTATTTTTTAATGAATGAATCTTACCATGGTTGCACAGATGGAGAAAGCGAGCAGAAACTCCTAGTCCACAATACAGAGCCCCTGTCTTAACACCACTGTCTTAGTGTTATGTGGGAATTTGTTTGTTCCCTAGAAAGCTACATTTTCCTTAGTAGACCATAATTGAGCTGGCCTTGGTAAAGTGCTACAAAGTTCAGAGGGGTAAGTTCACAAAAAAAATCTGAAATAATTGAGATTCTAAGGAAATTTAAGTAGTAAGGCTATTTTGCATGGCAATCAGAAAAGTAGATTTAATGGGTATTTCAAGTATTATCATTTCTCCACCATTCAAACCTTATGTAAATTTTAAAGTGATTTTTTAGTTAACTGCTATTCTATATGTTATTTATTTACTTCTGTGCATTTCCTAGAGACAGTCTGTGGTCATTCTTAATTAGAAGTGTTTTGATGTTTTCAGTTATCCTATTTAAATTGTATGGTGAAAATTTAGCAACATGCTGCATGTATAGACACTAAAAACATATTTCTTAAATACTCTGTAGGATTCTAGTTAGCTAGCCATTTCGGTTGAAGCTATGTCAAAGCAGGGACTAAGTTATGTATGTATGGTTTATATTCTCCAAAATAAAGAACAATAGCAGATATACAGTAGGTGCTTAGTACATCCTTCTTGGCTAGTTAATACTTAATAGATGTATTTGGGTTATTTGTATTAGGAACAGGTCCAGGTCCTCAGGCCAATAAATGATCTCCTTGAAATTTCTCTAAAACAGGAAATGAGGTTAAATGTTTATTTGTCAAACACAGAATTACTTGCGAAGCTATGATTGCATTCTTTTAAAATTACTTTGTTGAACTTACTTTATTCATAAAACTCAAATCAAGTTTTTAGTTTTCCTCTGTATTTAAGCAGGTTTAACCTCAAAGCTCTATTTATAAAATTCTTTGATCTCAATAGTTGTTACTCAGGGTATGCTCCTTACAAAAATTCATATTAGTGCAGTGGCAATATTGGATTTTATATTGCCACATGGCTACATATAAATAATTGAATAAATAGTAATAAAATCATTGGTTTAAAGACATCAATGACAATTAAGAAAATACTAATATCCTTCCATCCCTGAGAACGATTAAAAAAACTATCTTCACAATTCATTATATAGTTGAAAAAAATTTTTAAATGTCTCATTAACTAGTTAGAGCTGTCAGATTATTTGTAGGAAGCTCATTTAGATGTTGATATGTTTATTTCTAGGCCAAAATGTAAGATTATTCACTTTCTGCCAACAATGCACCCACATATGCTGATCCCTTCTGGCTTCTAAAAAATCATAAGTATTTTACACAAAAGAAATAGATCCTTTAAAATTTATAATTGGATTAGAAAAATAACTCTTATCCTTATATTTTGAAAATACTAAATTGGATGTCATGCTGCCTTAAAATATTTAGATAAATGACTAGTTAGAATTATTTGCAAAATTTTTAGAACGTTGTGTTTATTGAAAAATGAAAAAGAGGTTAAGTAAAGGAAGTCACATTAAAATGGAATTTAAGTGAAATATTCCTGTCTGACAAATTATATTTAAATTTGAATAAGCATTAATCCAATAAGTTCAACCACTATTTATTCAGTACTTTCTATGTATTTGACCCTCCTGAAGAAAAACAGTGAATAAATTGAGAAAAATCTTTGTCTTTTGTGGAGGTAAACAGATAATAAAGAAAATAATGGCCATAGGTATATAAGAAGATGCTAAATGCTGTTAAGAGAAATAAAGAAGGCAGACATGGGACTCCCTGTAGAACTAGGGAATCACAAGTTTAAAAGGCTTTATTAAAATGTGTTATTTGAGTAGAAGGGAAGGAAATGTGTGCATGTAGCAGAGGGATACAGTGAAAAGTTCCTGAGGCAGGTGCATATCTAGTAGCTGTAGGAACAGCAAGATAGTCAGCATGGTTGCAACAGAATGCTCAAGGAAGAGGAAAATAGGAGAGGAGTTTAAAGAGATAGTGGAAAGTCAAGTTATATACAGTCTTACATTTTAAGAACTTTTAAATTTTACTCTGAGTAATATGGGGAGCCATATTTTTTTTTTGAGCAGAGAAGTCATGTGATCTGATCCATATTTTAACTTAATCATGTGGGCTGAGAATAGACTGAAGAGGAAAGAAAAAAAACTGGATGCACAGACACCAGTAGAAGGTTATTACAGAAATCAGTGTGGGTAAAGAGTTAACAAAGCTCTCTTCCTTCCTGCATGAGAAATTGGCCTTTGAATAACTTTTGGAGTTTGCTGTCCCGCAAAACTGCTAACATTGAAATGATAACTGTGTTACTAGGCAACATTGCTGTGGCAAAAATGATTCCAATTGTTAAACTGTATCAGAAGACAAATATCTGGTGAGAATCTTTTGATTTCCTTGAGTTGAATAATTTTTGTAATTGGCATGTCCTTTGTGGGGACCTTAAGGTATTAACTGTGCTGTGATAAGATATTTTGCCTCTTTTGGGGCATGGGGCTTCTCTGCCAAGTTTCCAACCTACCCAGTATGATTACTGTTTTCTTTTACCTGAGCTATATCACAGGAAGAGCTAAAGAAAATATGTCTAATTAACTATGTGAATTGCTACATGACCCCTTCAAGGGTTTCCATGGAAGTGAAACACCTGATGCTGCCCTGCTGGCAAGAGTTTCCTTTGCTACATGCTTCTAGAAGAAGCTGATGCTAAGGGTTTTCAATGGTCATCTTATGAGTATACATTTTAGTTGGATTTAACAAAAGCTTCTGAAGAATGTTTCAGGAAAGAAGATAATAGTGGCTTGAATCAAAGACATAGTGGTTTAGGTAGTGGAAAGAGGAGAAATTATGATAGATTTTAAGTTTTACTGACAGATTCGATGAGAAGTGTGAAAGTCAAGAGTAGTAATGTCTCCAAGCTTTTTAATCTGAGCAAGTAGGGTAGAATTGGTATTAACTAGTGTAAGAAAAACTGGGGGTAGAAAACATTTGAGGTATGATATTGGAAGTTCAATTGTGAGCTCTTCATTAGAAATTCAAGTAGATTTAAGAGGTTTATTAGAGATTTAAGTAGATTTGTCAATTAGACAGTTGGCATGTGTGATTAAGAACAAAGAATTAAGCTAGACATAAGGCCAAGCATCATCCATGGGCAGATAGTGTGTGAAGCCATGTGCCTGAAGGTACTACCAAGGTAGTGAGTGTAGATTGAACAAACAAAGCCCAATAACGTTGATTTGGGAAATTCCAATGTTATAACATCTGGCAGATGAGGAGGAATCAACAGGGGATACTGAGGAAGAGCACCCAGGGTATTAGAAAAAGCAGGAGAGTTTGTGAACTAGAATAAAACTGGAAAAAAGGTTTTTCAGTATGTCTACGGTAATGCATTATGTCAAAGCAAGTGAAAAGTCAATTATACTGAAGTTTGAAAATTAAATTTGTATTTAGCCTGGTGGAAGTCAATGGTGTTCTTGACAAGAGCAGTTTTTATGAGGTGCTCAGGATGACAGCAGCAAAATCACTGAAGAGTTTGCTATGAAGGGGAGCAGGGGAAAGAGGTAGGAGCCAGAGGGAGCATGGGAACAGGAGTTTTTAATTATTTTTTTTATAAAATCAAAGAAATTATAGCATATTACATGTTGATGGGATTCATGTAGCAGAGGAAAATAGTGATTTAGGAAAGAGGAAGGAGAATTGATGAAGCAATGTCCTTGGCATTAATAGGTAGGATTTCTTGTACAAAATTGGAGAAGTTGGCTTTAGAATGGAGCACAGACAGGAGGGATCAGATAGAGGTAGGCGAATGGAAATAGTCGTGGAGATTATGGAATTGTTCTTCTGTTTGCTCCTAATTCATCAGTTAACAAAAAAAAAAAGCAAGAGTGAGGGTGTTTGAGAAGGTGTTGAAAGTTTGAGGAGAGAATGTGAAAAGTAGACAGTGAGGAGTGAATTAACCAGGAAAATGGACCTCTCTTGAGTTTCAAGTGAGGTCATTTAAATAATTGTTCATCTCTATATCCAGCTATACAGGGGCATGGGTAGAACAGAATAAGGCAAAAAACAGAATTACTCATATTTTGGGTCTTGTCAAAATAATAGAAGTGGTATAGGAGGGTATGATTAAAATGACAAGCCTTGGAATTCTAGCCACATAAGAAGATGAGTGAGGTCATGAGAGAGGTGGGCCGAGAGCAGGGAGGTCAGTGCCAAAGGGTTAGAGGGTTAGAATCAGGGGGTGATAAATATCAGTGGGATAGAAATTTCATCAGAATACTAGAATACATGCAATACTAGAGCAAGTGATAGGGAAAATTTGAGATGTTGTAGAGAATGGGATGCTTGAAATCAAGATTTTGGAGGATGTGCAGTTGCTGGTAATGAAATGCATACAACATGATTATGAGAGCAAAATGACTGAAGAAAGGTAGAGGACAAGATCATTAGGGAAGAGTTCATGGAAGTGACAGGTCAGGATGTTTCCAGAGATACTGAAATAACCAGGTACCGAAGCATGTGTAGTTGTTTGTTTGTTTTTGTTTTTGTTTTTGTTTTTGTTTTTTTTGAGACAAAGTCTCACTCTGTTGCCCACGCTGGATTGCAGTGGCACGATCTTGGCTCACTGCAACCTCTGCCTCCTGGGTTCAAGCGATTCTCCTGCCTCAGCCTCCTGAGTAGCTAGGATTACAGGTGCCCACCACCATGTCAGGCTAATTTTTATATTTTTAGTAGAGATGGGGTTTCACCATGTTGGCCAGGCTGGTCTCAAACTCCTGAACTTAGGTGATCCACCTGCCTCAGCCTCACAAAGTGCTGGGATTACAGGCGCGAGCCACCGTGCCCAACCTGAAATAATATTTTTCAACAGTTTGCTCAGACTGTCTTGTGAAAAATGTCGAAACATGTTCAAATGGCAAAATTCTATTAAATTACTCTTTTTATGTACCCATCAAAGAAGGAATTGATGTGGAAAGGAAAAATACACAGGAAAATTTAGGAAACTGGCCATAAATAATTTACTACTTAGAACCACTGACATGTTGTTCCACCTCCATTTTGCAGATGGGGCACCAAGGTTTTTAGCTGATAAAACTTACCCTAATGATTAAACTGGTAGAGAGAAGATTAGGTATTTGAACCTAGGTTTAAATAACTTTGGAGCCCAAAGTCTTCCTACTCTGCAACACATCCACTTAAAGTTAGTATTAACTGTTTGCTTTTTTAAGCAACAAATTAATGTAAATAGAATGCTATGTTGTAGCTCAAAGGGGAAAAATTAGATGGTTTTCAGTTTTCTTTTGCTAGGTACCACCCCTAAAACTTAGTGACTTAATACAACAATGATTTATTAATACCCATTATTCTATGGGTTAAGCAGTTAGCCAAGAACCTCTGGGTGATTTATTTTGTTACTCCTGGCATAAGCTAGGATCATTTACTCAGTGACATTCAGCTGGTAGCTGGACCTGGCTGGATAGTCCAAGAAAACCTCACTTAAGTACCTGGCTCCTTGATGCATCTTTATGCTCCTTTACGTGACCTCTCACTGTCCCTGTGGCTGCTTATGCTTCCTCACAGTGTGCTGGTCTCAGGGTAGTCAGACTTCTTATCTGACAGCTTTATTCTATGGCAGCTGGTTTCCAAGAGACAGGAAGTGGGAGCTCCCTGTTGTTCTGGGACTGACACAACATCACTTCTGCCACATTTCTACTGACCAAAGCAAATAACAAAATCAGCCTAGTTTCAAGGGGAGGAGCGAGAAATACGGTTCCTTGATCTGAGGAGTGGCACCCATGTAAGGGGCAGTGGGGAGGGGAAGGGATCCATAGTAGCCATCTTTGGAAATTATCCACTGCATGGTCAATAACCATTAAAAAAACCTCAACCTCTTATATTAACCAAAATACAATTTTAGTGAATTAACTTGTTATTTGAGGCTTACCACATTTTGTAAAGATTTTACAAAATACTGTATCCAATATGAGATCATTTGACCTTCTTATGAATGATTGGTGAGGGTTTAAACTGGAGCAAACTTTCTGGGGGATCATTTGATGATAATTATTACACTTTTCAAATATATTTATATTACTTGACTAGAAATTCATCCTATGGAATGTGATATATGAAACAATTTATCTATTAAAATGTTTACTGTTTGCTAGTAGTGAATGACTGAATATATTTTCAAGATCTCACAACAAAGGATTGTCAGATACGCACTGCCCAAGATGGTAGTCATTAGTCACATGTGAATGTTTAACTGAACATCAATTAAAATTAACTAAAACTAAAAATTCAGGTCTTAAGTCACACTTACCACATTTCAAATGTTCAATAGCCACATACAACTAGTATTTACCTTATTGAATAGAGAATATTATAGAGCAATTCCATCATTGCACAATGTTTTCTTGAACAGCACTGGACTGGGCTGATAGCCAACATTAAATAGCTCATTGAACTATATGTAGCAGGACACCACCCCAAAGATGCTAATTCTAGGTCTGATATGTGGGACCAGGGGATATGAATTTTTAACAGAATCTACACTCATGCACACTAAGGTTTGAGATGATGAATTTCATAGAGATGCTGATAATGTAAGCTTTAATTTGATTTGAGCAGACGATAAGTTTTAAAAAATCAACAGAAAGAGAAGATTGGTGGGAGTGGTTTCTAAACAGTCTTAGGGGAAACTGTAAATGTTTGACTGAATAGCATACACATTTTTTGACAAACAATGGATAGGGCTACAAATTTATCAGCAGAGAAGTGACATGTTCAGAAATGGGAAGCTTAATTTGGCAATAGTTAATAGGCAGGACTGGTGTAGAGAAATTGGATGTGGATAAGTTAACTGAGAGACTATCATTACACAGTTTAGGAAATGGAAAAATACAATTTTGAACTAATCAGGCAGGACAATAGCAGGGAAAATCAGAAGGTACATGGTAGAGACCCTTTACAGGTAATATCTGGAACTTGGAAACTAAAATGAAATATGGAGCAGATTAGCGGTCTCCATTTCAAACAACTTCTGAAGATAGAAATAAAAGCTCAATAACAAAGCTTTTGAAAAGTAAATAAGTGCCATGTTTAAAAGGGAAAAGACTGAAAAGAAAATTATTTGTTACAGTTAAATTGTTCTAATATTAAAACATTAAGTTTCAAGGAGGCAGAATTATTATGGTCTCTGGTCATGACTTTCATTATCATGAGATTTTACTCATGTAAGAAATAAGCTCACACAGTATGATGTGGAGAGTTTTTTCTGATTGTCAAACAAAATAGAATTTCATAGAGAAAAGAAATTAGATGAATGGTCTAAAGATAATCATAAATAAAATACTTAATAACACATCAGTCAAGTTTTCTGATTGCTTAATCTTAGAAACTTTCAATAGTTTCTTCCTAGTGTAATTAGTATTATCTCTATGTTGGTAAAAAAGCACAAGCTTATATTTCATATACCTCTGCTAGCTTTTATTAAAAACAATAATTTAATCAATTATTAATTAGAATAGAATATACAGAATGAATACATGCACTTATTCTCATTAAAGCTTTTTGCAAATGTGTAACAATTGGATTCTAATAAGGAATGTAATTGTGAAAATGAATTATATTTCATATGTAATAGTGGAAGAAAATATTTAAAATATTTTCAATCATTAAGCCACTTACGATGATAAATAATTTAACATGGTGTTTTTTTAATTACAAAAATACATAAGTATACATTTGGTTACATAAACATTTTAATCTCTCATCTGAATTTATTAAAATGTATGCCGGCAAGAGTGTCAGCATACATTTTAGTGGTAGTAAAAAAATATATTGATTTTCCATAATATGCTGTGGCTGTTTTTACAATCATTTCATAGAACAGGGTCTGTGACCTGAATCTTTATATTTAGCTCTTCTTTAAACATAAATACACAACACATACATATCCTCATATATGTATACATTTTACATATTTATACGCCATATAAATGATATTTTACCAGCTTACTTATAGTTAGCTTTTTGTGACCTTTATAACAAATACTTATAAAGACTGTTTATGTGTTTATGTAAACACACAGCTACTTTAGTAACACATTTTGTTTGCCTTTACATTATATTGAAATGTGCTATATTTTGTTGTATATGTTCATATACTGTAATAAGTGTGCATAATATTATATTCTGTAGAATTTATTGTATATTCCATATAGTAATATTAAACAGTTTTATTGTGCTTATCATGTACCTGACATTGTTCTAGATACTTTAAATATAGTACATTCCCTCACTCCTCATATGACTCTGTGAGATTGGCACAATTTTTATTTCTATTGTATAGATAAAGAAACTGAGGCACAGTAAGTTGAGGTAACTTGCTTAAGCTAGCATATCTAATAACTGGCAGAATATGGACCTGAATCTAGGAAGTCTGGCTTCTGAGAATATCCTCTAAAATACTATGACATCACAGAAAGTATATATAGTGTATGTAATAGATATCTGTATCATCTATCAATGTGTGTATATATGTATGTATTTGTATATGATCGACACTAGTAACAAGTCCACATTGTTATTACTGATAATGTCAGTCCACATTGAAGTCTCTTATGTTTGCATACACACACACGCAAACACACACACACTCACACACACACACACTAGAATTTAGAATTGGAGTAAACGTAATGAATTGAGAGAGGGCATGTAACTAAGAGAAGTCTATGTGGCTGATTGTCCAGAGATCTAACACAGTGGCATTTCCTTACGGACTTAATGAAGAGCTAGTGCTACTCAGTGTGCCCAAGCATGACCCAGTCTTTGCTAAAGGAAAGACAACACAGCCAAAACCACTGAGCCTGACTTACGAATCAGAATGCCAATTTATTAGTCTACCAGGATGGTCTTGTTCGTTAATAATAGAAACTTCTTTGCTAATGCCAAGATGTCATTTATGAAACCAAGGTAATTCTTCCTATTCAAAGATGCTGTTTCCTCGAGTCTGGATGACTTCATATGACTACTGGTTCTAGTATATAATAGCAGGGAAAATGGTTTAACTTCTCTATGCCTCAATTTCTTCATCTATAAATTGTTTGCAAATTTGTAGCTAATTCATGGTTGTAATGAAACATAAATAACGTGTGCAACATAAATAGCACTACTACTGCTGATTATTACATTAGTGTTAAACATTCAGATCAAACATTTACAAATTAAAGTCAAAGCTAGAGATTTTGATTAAACATTTACATTTTGCACAGGTTTCCTGGGCCTTCCAGCCTTTATAAGTACACCATTTGTCCAAAAATCAGTTCTCCAAATGAAGTTTGCTTCAGTAAAATGACCGCAATAATATATCCTAGATTTGGTTTAACATTTGGAAAGATTTGATAAATTGGCCATTCAGCAAAGTGGCCTTTTGGTAATTCCATTTTATGAACTGACTTTTAATACATGTTTCATTCACAATTTTACCTAGAACTCCTTTTTGTGGTTGCCGTGCAATTTATATTTGCTTGCAAAGAAAGAAAGGGTGTACTAAGATTACCTTGCTCTCCATTACATGTGGACTTTGAACCTAATGTATAAGTTTGCTATATTAGAATCTATCATGTTTGCCAATGAAACATTTTTATAAAGCCCTTTCTGCATTCTAATATTTCTGCTTACAACATTTTTCGGTCATTTAGTTTTTAATCAAAACTTGTATTTCTCTTTATGTTACATTTTATGATTAACTCTTTTAGAAAGTATTTACTATAAAATCATTCTTTCTTTATTCAGGTTAATTCCTAAACTACACTGTCTCTAAGTATATATTTTTACCTTTAAAATATTGGTGTACATAAAGACATATTATTTCACAAGTCTTGAAATTCCTTGAAGGGAGAAATTATTCCATTGTTTGTTATTTTAAAAATCCATTAGTTTGTAACATACTTTTCTGAATTCTGTAAACATTTACTGGTTAAACTTCAATTGACCTTGTAGATAAAATGGTTATTATTTAAATGTATTATATTTTTAAATGCTTGATGCTATTTTAAAACTATTTTCAGGATGAAAGTTCAATAGAAAGTGATGAATTTGACATGAGTGATTCAACACGGATGTCAGCTGTGAACTCTGATCTTAGCTCCAATCTTGAAGAAAGAATGCAAAGTCCCCAGAATCTTCATGGCCAGCAAGATGGTAAGCCTTTCAGTTTGACTAAATAAGCAAAACAACCCCCAAAAAACGAGTCAGAATGCATGGAAACAACTACCTCTTAATTCTTGTGTCAATTTTTAAAAATCTGCGTGTTTCTATGGGAACTTTTCTCTATTATTTAGGTTGTGTCATCCACTTCACTATTTTGTAATTCAAAACTTTGTTCAAAACCAAGGTGTTAGACTGATTTATAAGCAGATATTGGTTATAAAATTCAAGCTAATTCACGTTTTGCTCCTTGAACTTAAAGTGTGTGTTATATCAATACAGTTTGGTTTCTGTGATAATATTTTCTAGCTTTGAAATCTTGGGCTGTCATCCTTCTGACTAAATCAAGCATTTAAATGTGATCAAAAGATTAACTTGGATGTTTTTCTTTTATGTAAAAGACAAGTTTCAACTAAGAATCACTAGATATTAAAGGAAATTTTACCAGAGCAGTAGTGCTGAGTAAGACAATATTTTGCTGTGATTTTGAACTACTTTATTCAGCTGTTAAGGAAAGAAAGCTCATGATCTCTTATTCCTGGGTTCATTAAAGATTTCTGAATCAGCCTGTTGTTCTTGATAGGAAGAAAGCTAGATACGTAGAGAAAGTAGATGTCATGCTAACATTGTAGGCCTAAAATTTTTGGAGATCTTTCAAAACTACCTTTGTAGATTTTTCTCTTTGTAAATATAAAATTATGCATACAAGTAAATTTGACTTATTTCGGTAATTGTGGACAAAAAGAGAAATTGGCCAATTATATTCAAAATTTGTTTATCATTTCTATATTTAACAAGTTTATATGAACTTTTTGATTGAAGAATTTTGTACTTACATTTATAGATACTGAAAAAAACCTTTGCTTTCTCTGACAGTTGCTATTACAAACTGGTTGCAAAAGATTGCTATATTTCTAGCTGCTATTTGTGTTCTGTTTGTGTTGGTAAGGCATAAGAAATCCCTAGTTTGAAGCATAAAAAACGTCCAAGAACAGAGGGTCTTTTCTTTTTCTCATTTCAGATGAATCTTAAAAGATGGTGGTGTCCTTGTTAGCTTGAGTTATAAGAAAATGAGGAATGCATTGATTATCAGTGACTTTA
The DNA here is from genome assembly GCF_043159975.1 of Macaca nemestrina. Classification (NCBI taxonomy): domain Eukaryota; kingdom Metazoa; phylum Chordata; class Mammalia; order Primates; family Cercopithecidae; genus Macaca; species Macaca nemestrina. Next base: position 57,877,330 of record NC_092143.1, read on the forward strand.
AGATTGTATCTTACTTGCTATGTGCTAAAATAGCTATTGTAGTAGAAAAGCCATTTATTTGGAAATATTATACGAATGAAGTTTTTCTGATTTAGATATAAATTTTCTCTTTTCTTCTAAAACATGAGTAGGCATTCCTCAGATTTTGTATTTTTCAATGGCCGTTGTATAGCACCAAGATCATAGAATAACTGAAATATTCTTAGTAATGTGCATCACTCCATTAATTTGCTTATGCATTTAACTTAGGTATCTCCTAACCATCTTAGTCCCTAATTTTAAGGAATATAGATAATGTAGAGGATGTATAGAGAATGTAGAGGATGTCTATCATCATGGAAATTAATTGTTTACTTGACTGAAACTGCAAGCTGCGGGTCTTTGGCTATGGCCAGCTGCTGTGATATAAATCTATATTGATTTTAATCAAATGCAGTGGAATAACTCCAAATATTATGTACTCTTAGGGAAAAGCACTTTCTCATGATATATTGATGAAAGTTTCAAGGGTAATCACCTACCTAGTTGTTCCTTTTCTAACCTAGGCCTAACCCTTCCTTGCCTTACATATCAGATACTTTTTTCTTAAATTTCCTGCTGAGTTTTCTCTTGCAATGATCCCTCCTCTTTCTCCTGCATTAGAGGTTTTCCTCACTCTGCTAGATTATTAGAATCTACATACAAACATAATTTGATAAATATCTTCTTTAAAATGCCTCCATTGATTTTGTCTTTTTCCGTTTGTGCTGCTATAACCATATACCTGAGACTGGATCATTTATAAAGAACAGAAATTTATCTCTCACAGTTCTGGAGTCCAAGATCTGGGAGTCCAAGATCTAGGTGCTAGTAGGTTCAGTGTCTGGAAGAGCTTGTTCTCCCATGATAGTGCATTATTGCTGAATCCTCCCAAGGGAAGGAACACCATATCCTCTCATGCTGGCAGGATCCAAAGAGGGGTAAACTCCTCTGTCAAGCCCTTTTATTTTATTTTATTTTATTATTTTATTTTTGAGATGGATTCTTGCTCTGTTGCCCAGGCTGGAGTGCAGTGGTGTGATCTTGGCTCACTGCAACCTCTGTCTCCCAGGTTCAAGCAATTCTCTTGCCTCTGCCTCCCGAGTAGCGGGGACTATAGGCACACACCACCATGCCCAGCTAATTTATTTTTTGTTTGTATTTTTAGTAGAGATGGGGTTTCACCATGTTGACCAGTCTGGTTTTGAACTCCTGACCTCAAGTGATCTGCCTGTCTCGGCCTCCCAGAGTGCTGGGATTGCAGGCATGAGCCACTGTGGCTGGCCTCTCAAGCCATTTTGTAAGGGCACCTAATCCTATTCATGAGATGAGACTGACACATCCTAAAGGCCATACCTCTTAATACTGCTATGTTGGGGATTAAGTTTCAACATCAATTTTGGATGGGACAGAAACATTTAATCATATCATATCCCATTGCACCTCTTCATTCATTGCCCTATTTCTCTGCACCACCCCTGCAAAAGACTTTATAGTGAAACTCTGAAAGAGTTGTCCCATTATTTCCACCCTACCCTTTTTGGCTCGTCTCAAGTAGGCTTTCATCCTTGCCACCGACTTCACTTGTTCTTGTGAACATCACCAGCAGGCTTCTTCTTGCTTAATTCATTGGTCAACCCTTAGTCCTCATCTCCTTCAACACTAATGTTTAAGGAGAACACTCCCTATATATATATTTTTTTTTCTGGTGTGATTTCTGTGTCATTCATCTCTGTGAGCTCCTTTTCCATGTTCTATTCCATAGATGCCAGAGTGAAGGCTTCAACTCTTTCTTCCTTATTCTCACTCCCTAGGACACCACATCTAATCATGTCGCTTTCCACACCATCTGTACCTAGATGAATCCCAAATTTATTTCTCCAAGCCCTGACATCTTTCCTGAGGTCAGGAATATCTCCCCTTACCTATTTCCTAATTGTTAACATTCTTCAGAGGATTTATCACTGTATGAAACTGCATTATTTTTCTCACTTATTAGCTGTTTCTGTTCTAGAATGAAAATACCATATCAAGTAATGAGTCTTCACTTGCTTACAGATTTCCTTTCATTGGCTTCATTTGAGATAGTTCTTATATGCTGTATCATTTAAATGATTAAAATATAACTTTTCAGAATGATTATATTTTGTAACATAAGTTTTACATATTTATCTTCTTTTCTTCTGTCCTTCCTTCTGACAATGGTACTCTCCTAAGTAATCCATATTGACAACCTTCTGTAAAATTTCTTTTTTTCCTGTTTACAAATACACAACCATATACATACTCAGAAAATTTTGTCATCAAATACCTAGAATTATGTCATTTATGCTCTTCTGTATCTTGATTTATTTGTCTAACATTACCTTTCTTTTAGAGCCTCCTATATTAGGGGTGAGTGTGTGTGTTTGTGTGTGTGTGCGTATCACAGTGAGAAAAAAAAAGGCATGGGACCTACCTCATATAACACATAATTTTAAGGAATATGTATCAAATTCAGTGTTGCCACTATTGACACACAACTCTTTGTTGGAGAGGGATGTCCTCTGCATTGCATAATGTTTAGCAGATTGCTGGCCTCTACCTGCTGCATGTTCGTAGTTCCCCTTCTCCCAACTGTGACAAATAAAAATGTCTTCCGATGTTGCAAATATCCCTTGTGGGACAAAATTACTCTAAGTTGAAAACAAATGGTATAGGTAGAGAATAAGGGTCTGTGCAAGAATCCAGTATGATGGGGATTGAGGAGACACAGTGGAGAGAAATGTTGAGAAGTAGGGGCTGAAGAAAAGTCTAGGAATCAGTATCCAGTGGACTTTCTGCAATCTCAGAATAGTTCTTTAGTTACACTGTCCAAAATGATAGTCACTCTCCACATTGTGGCTATTGAGTACTTGAAATATGGCTAGTGTGACTGAGAAGCTATTGTAATTTAATTTTAATTCAAATTTAAATAGCTACACGTGGCTGGTGGCTACTGTGTCAGACAGTGTAGATATAGATCATTATTTTATTTTGACTGGCAGTTAAACTCCGTTCTCTGCACCCATTGGTTGAATGTGTCTGAAGTCTGGAAAAACTATAGGAGAAATTCCTATTTTAACAGTTGACTGAAATCCCTGTTTAATATTTTGAAAATCTAAACAATACAAATTTTTTTAAGTTAAATTAAAAATGTTGTTTTTTTTTAACATTAAGTGATTAACTTAAGATTTTATTTAGAGAAATTGAAGTAGGACATTATGATTTTTATGAATCCTTTCTAATAATTATAACAGGTAGGCATTAAAATGTCCTTATTGGGCACCATATAAAATGAAGAGTAAAATAAGTTATTTTTTTCACAATTTTTATTTCACTATGGTTGTAGAAAATTTGAAAGGTATTCATTAAAAACAAAGGGAAAGAAGACTATCCAATGTGCATTGTTTTGGAAATATGTATCTATATATAGAGATATATATACACTCAGAAAAAGAGAAAAAGAAGAAAAATATTTTTCCCCAGGCTAGACAATTAGATAAAGGTCAAGAAGACACAAACCCGAATGAAGAATTTGTAATGAGAAGAATGCTTCAGGATTAATATATAGTATTCTGCTTCTTTTGCCTTTTTTAGGTTTATAATATTTCCCTAACTCAATAAAAACATAAAGGCAAAAAATGCATAGAAACTGAATATTTGCATAAACAGCATTTTACTCTCATTTTTGGTTTTGAGGAAACTATGTTGAGCTATTTAAATTTTTTTTTTTACAGACTTAAAATAATGTTTTTAAGTTTAAATCATTTAAAGGTTATATATACATCTGCTTTACTCATGAAAGCATGAGTAAAAGCACAACACCTTGAAGGTGTTGTGGAATATAAGGAGCTTATTATGAAGGAAGCTTTGCTATGCAATGGCTGCGGTTCACAGAATTTCAAAAAGCATCTCGAGGCCTAACAGCTAAAGGCATCCTTCAAATATTCAGCAAATTGTAAGCGTTCTTGTTCTGCCATCCATTTAAATGGATTAGAAACAGAAATTTTGTCACTTGAGCTTCTGTGTTTGAATCTCAGATCCTAGACATTTATGGCAGCATGGATTAGCTCAAAAAATTATTCCCCTTCCTAAATCAATTACTTAGTTTATTATGAATTTTTACCTTCTAAAACAGCTGATGTTCATTCCTTGTCTGTGTTTATTTTTGAAAAGTTATGTGGCAAAAGAAAAGTGTCAGATTTAGAAACAGACTTAAAGTTTCAGTTCAAAATAAACATTTCTCTTCATTTTATAGAAGGATACTTTTCTAAGAACCGTTTTAATCACTTTTCTGATTTAACACTTTAATGTAAACTATTGATATTTTGTAAGGGAGTAATTATTCTTTTTTTAAGCACAAATAATTAGAAAGATTATTAGATATTACCAATATATTTATGTATTTTTCAATTGCAACAATTTATATATATTTGCATTTTTGAAAAAGATAATAGGAATACAAAGGAATGTTGAGGCATACCCTTAAATTCTCTGTATGTCAGCTTAATCAGCTATAAATGTAAGGGATTATAGTTTTAAAAAGTATACGTTTCTTTTTAAACCTTATTTTCTATGATTTCGGTCATAACATCACAGAATAAATTGCTTTTCGGAGAGCACGGTCAATGTCCCTTGATTATCAGGTCAGTTGACTCAGTGGAGTAACAGACATTTTTTAACACAGTTTTTTTTTTTTTTTTTTTTCCTGCAGTGTTTAGTACTTCAATTGTTGGATCAGTGTATTGTTTATATATTGAAGTGTTTAACAAGCAGTGTAAGCAATGTCTGTATGCCAAGCAATGGGATGTGGTAATATCTAGACACAATAAAAGAGGGAGAAGGACTTGGAAATTAAGAGGTTCTCTCTTTCTCTCTCTCTCTCTATCTCTCTCTCCCCTGGATAATATCACTTTCACCCAGACTGGAGTGCAGTGACACGATCACAGCTCACTGTATGCATGGCTGGCTAATTCTTAAATTGTTTTTGTAGAGATGGGGTATTGCTATGTTGCTCAGGCTTGTCTCAAACTCTTGGGCTCAAGTGATCCTCCCACCTCAGCCTCTTAAAGCGTCGAGATTATCAGCGTGAGCCACATTGCCTGGCCAACAGTTCTGTTAAAGGGCTAGTTCATCAATATTTACTTCTACTAATGACAGATTTAAAAATATATATATTTATTTTCAAGGAAATTTTTCCATTCAAAGATGTACTTGATAATTCTATTCGTATTTAGAAATAAATAGTTCATTTGCCAGAATTGGAGAAAATCTCCTTTTCTCATATTATTTATATTATAAAAATGTTTTGATATGCTTCAATTGGTCAGCCTGTGTTTGCTAAGCAGGAAAAAAATTGAATTGAAATTTAGGGCTAACTTGCATACAAATATGAAAGTATAGCATAAATATATATGTGTGTATATATATACATACACATTTATTTATCTTACACATTGTGGTTAATTATAATAAACTTTGAAGACCTTTAGGTCTTACTTCACTCTGAAGAATAGGTAATTAGTTTCAAATTAAATAATAATTAAAATTATGTGAAATAATGTTATAAATATATTTAGGTAAATTAAAGGAAAGGCTAACATTCTGCACTCTAATGATTTGAATTGCTTGCCTTTGAATAAAGTCACATTTTCTATAAAATCATTGTGGTTCTCAGGGTCAAAATATTAGAAGACAGTTTCCAAACCTTAGAAAATTATCTTAGATATCTTGCTTTGAATATCTTTGGGCAAAAATTGAATCTTACTGATCTCTACTTAGTCCTTCAAGGGCTAGACTATAGAAATGACAAGAACAAATATCCACCTCTAAAATCTAGAGTTAGACTCCTGCCTTCAGGGTTGTGTGGATATTTTGCAAGATAACATACTAATCTGGGGCGTATTCCCAAATAATAATCCATAGAACACTGGAATCTTTTTTAAAATGTATTTATTTATTTATTTATTTTTAGACAGAGTCTTGCTCTGTCACCTCGGCTGGAGTGTAGTGGCATGATCTCAGCTCACTGCAACCTCCGCCTCCCGGGTTCAAGCGATTCTCCTGCCTCAGCCTCCCTAGAATGCTGAATTCTAAAGTTGGGCTATTAAAAAATCCATTTAAAATATTTCTATATTAAATATTTTCCCATGGTCCTTTGAGACTTTTGGCTTCCATAGTAAAAATCTTTGTCTCCTACTAAGACATATATGATATATTAATAGAATTCACCAAAAATAGCTAAGCATAGTCAGAGGCTAGGTAGCCAAAAAAAAAAAAAAAAAAAGGCAAATGTACCATTCAAAGATAGAATTCTAAAAGGTAACTCACTTGGATCCTTGGGTATACTTAGGACAAGGGTAAATGGTGTGAGGTCCAATATTTCATTATTCACTCAACTAATACATATTAAATTCTAGCATAAGTTGGACAATGGATTTACAAGCATGACCATTGCATATTAGATTGAATCATATGAAATTGCCACACTTCCTTGATTTAAATTAATGGTTCAAGCTCTAAAACAGCTTAAACTAGAATATGAAAGATATGGAAACAAAGTGTTTTTGAAATTGAGATGCATTTCTGTTTCAGACAGCAGTGATGCTCACATATGTACATTGTGTATATCTTGACTTGTACACTCGTAAATTATCACAGTCCTCTTTTCAGTGGAAACATATAAGGGAGTAAGTTAACAAAAATAGCAATCTGATTGTGAGATAAATAAGTACATAAACAGATATGATTGTTGGAGTTTCACTTTTTCTAATATCCTAATTCAGATTATGTGCTAAACTAGCCTCCTGAAACTCCGACATTGGGAATTTATTTTTAAAATGCCAATTCATGGGACCCATCTCAGATGGGATGACTAAGACAATTGTGTGAGATATAAGTATGGGAACCAATTTTCCACACTATGCTTGTGAAGATATTCTTTACTATTCTACCCAACTGTTCTGGAGTGTCAAAATGGCAGTAGGTCTAAAGGGGATTAAGTCACATTGGTGCACTTTATGCTCAAATGTTGTTACCAATAACTTCTGAGTTACTTTTTGAGTGAGGAATAGCATGTAAGTTCGTTCCTAGTATAAGTATGTGTTTGTATATGTTTCAAGTTGCTCTGTTTTCTTAGTTATGACAATTGCCATATATGACAGTTATTTTATAACTTTTGAAAATACTCCTACTCTAAGAAATTTTACAGTCTGTTTTCAAACTTATGTATATGAACATTGCATACACTGGACTTTAGAACACACACACAAACACACATGAAATACTCTTTTGCAATGCATTTTTTACTGCCCAGTTTATATGTGAATAAAGTTTTAGTGAAAATAGGCTTGTGGCTAAAATTGCATTTAATTTGGCTGAATAAGATAGTTTTATGTAATTATTAAAGCATATAAACCAGCAGTAAAAGCGAGAACTGTGTACTGTTCACCATTTAATTTCAATGGAAAATCTAATAAAACATGTTTTTAATAAAAGTGTTGTAAAACATTATACTGAATAGGAAATTAAATTCAGTGGTTAACTTTTTTTGTGATGGTGAATTTTAATTAGAAAAGCTATTAAAATGTTTTTCAGGCTGAACACCAGATTCCCTGGAGAGATTATGTTGTCTTGTGTAAGTCATTTTCTTTCTTGTGCAGGTTTGTTTTCTTTCAGTGTTTACAATTGCTTAGGAAACTTGGGATAGAGCAAAAATTGTTAAAAGGATGTTGATTCTTTTACACAAATGTAATAAAATATTTGACTTGAAAATTGAATTCGTTCCTAATGGTGTTTTTGCTCTCACTTTTTAATTTGCATACACTTCTGGACTTAAAATACCTAAAAATGATCCAGTGCTGCTGTTTTTTCTTAATTCAAGTTGTTTTAATGCCTTATTAAAAATAATTCACATGATGAATTTGTTTAAATATTCTGAATTGAATTAGTTAAGCTGATGAAGCTTTTAGAAAGCTCTCCTTTATGGCAGTTACTCTATAAATAATTGTATAATAATTTGCAGAAGTATAGACTACCTTGATAAGTAATATAAAGAAAACAAGTAATTTGAAGGAATGTTACTATGAATTGGAAGAAATTTTGATTGTTAAATCCATTTGTAATATTGTTATTTGTGTGTATGTGTGTGTTCATGTGTAAGTATTTAATCATTTGAAATTGCTTTTTTTTTTTTTTTGAGACAGAGTCTGGCTCTGTCGCCCAGGCTGGAGTGCAGTGGCCGCATCTCAGCTCACTGCAAGCTCCGCCTCCCGGGTCTACGCCATTCTCCTGCCTCAGCCTCCCGAGTAGCTGGGACTACATGCGCCCGCCACCTCACCCGGCTAGTTTTTTGTATTTTTTAGTAGAGACGGGGTTTCACCGTATTAGCCAGGCTGGTCTCGATCTCCTGACCTTGTGATCCGCCCATCTCGGCCTCCCAAAGTGCTGGGATTACAGGCTTGAGCCACCGCACCCGGCCTGAAATTGCTTTTAAGCAGTAGTTCTGTTTCCAAAAGTAGAAGAAAAGCTGAGAAAAATTATATGTAATTTGACTTACATATATATATAAGAAAAATTATATGTAATTTGACTTACATATAAAAGTATGAAAAATGATGTTTAGTTGCGTATTTATGTAAAATGTGTATATAGGGAATATTATTTTCTTTTTACATTTAAGACCACTTATTTGGGAGTTTGCTCTACCTTTCTTAGTGACAATTCTGCCTTTCAATATTTTACTCATATTATGTAAGTGTTTTTTCATATAAACGAGTGCTTGTTTAGAGAATTGGCTTACTGATTTCAGGCTCAAACTTGCCACACCCCAGAGACCAGTCCCATCTTAGCTCGGTTCTGATCCTCTGTGAAACTAGGGGAAATTGGCTTGGTTCCACGCTTGCCTTGGAGAGTCTAATCTGATCAGTGAAAGACATCAGATTAATATGAAATTTTACTGCTGGGTGAGTTCTTTCTTTTGAGATATTGCTCTTTTGGTTTCGTCACTGTCTTCATGACAGTGTTTGCCAGTCCATGAATGTTCATGTGGATACAAAGGTCGATCAGTTTCAGCACCTCCAGGAGATGCCAAAGTTCTGTTAGGACCAAATAGCAGATGCTAGACCCTTTAAACCTTAAATACGGATTTCTATCTGCCTGTTAATGCATAAATACAATTAAGAAGCCTCATAACACTGGAGAGATGTTAGACAATACATATCCTTTCTGAATTTATTGAAATAAATTTTGAACCTATCAATTTATATGTCCAGTTATATTATAGAATCAGATCACCTGCATTTCCAACTTGAAAGTCTTGAACAACTGTCTTTTTCGTCTGTTTTTGTTTTTACTATCACCTTACTAGCCTTTATAAACACTTACCATAAACTGAACACCATGCTGCGTTTCTTTATAACTTTCTTGTACTAATTTGGGTCAGCTAGCTATTACTTCTTTTAAAAACAGCTTTAGCCTTTAGGCAAAAGCAATTTCAGTGTTTAATAGGGCTTTGAAGCTCGTGTTGCATGGCAGCTGTGCAGACAGATAAATCAACTACCGCATAGGGGTAAATTGACCATGAAAATCTTTATTTACTGGGTTTACAGGGATCTTAGATTGTGGGTGACATAAAGAAAGAACAGTTGGAAAGTATTGAAGAAAGGGGTTGAAAGGCTATCTCATTATAATTATTATAAATTTACAGTAATTATTTTCTTATCAGTCTCATTTCTCCACTTGATTGGGAGTGATTTGGGGATAAAAAGCAAAGTATATCTAATGTGTCCTTGCATACTCCCTTTGGAGCCACACACAGTATTTAAAATACAATGAAACCTAAATACTTTTTGAATTGAAAGTGTTTTGAAACTTCTTCCCCATCTGCTTACTTCTATAGTCAAATGCACTCAACCCTTAGACTCAGTTATTCTTGCCAAATATTATATAGGCAGTTGCTTTCCTTCTCCTTGATGGGCGGGGCCTCCCTGCAACAATTTCAGCATCACCAGCCAGGGATTTATGGAGAGAACTCTGATATCCCTAAGAGGAGCCCCTAGGAGAAAGGGCGGCCACTGTATCTTGGATCAGCAGTCCTAGTCTTTCCTGTCGCTGGCTCTGCAGAGTCGGGGCAGCCCAGAGCAGGGGGATTCCACCTAGCACAGCACACCCACTCCACCAGAGAGCAGCCAGACTGACTATTTAAGTGGGTCTCTGATCCAGTTCCTCATGATTGTGTGAGACCTCCCAACAAGACTCTCCAGACACCTCATACGGGAGCGTTCCAGCTGGCATCAGGTCGGTGCCCCTCTGGGACAGAACTCCCAGAGGAAGAAGCCGGCTGCCATCTTTGCTGGTCTGCAGCCTCCACTGGTGATACCTCCAGGGGCAAGAGGGGCCCAGGTGAATAGGGTCTAGAGTGAACCCCCAACAAACCGCAGGAGCCCTAAGGAAGAAGGGCCTGACTGCTAAAAGAAAAACAAACAGAAAGAAACAACAACAACGTCCATGGATGAATATTCTGTCCTTTTTATATCTTACTTTGGGGTTCCTGAAGCCTATGAATTCTTCCTTATCGACATCCAAAATCTACTAGGAAGCAATAAAATAATTAGTAACTTTGGTATGTTAAGGTGAATTCATTAAGAAGACAGCATGAAGGACCACTCAATCATAAATATTGACACTAGCTCGGCCAGTAACTAGTTCTGCAACATTATTTAAGTATTATTAACAACTTTGGGCAACCTTTTCTATATTTGTAAATGAGAAGCTTTAGATAATCTCTCTCTAAACTTTATTATAGTTCCAGAACCATCTGTGTGTTCACCCTGTTAGGGTTCTCTTTCTTGTTCCTAACATTTTATCTCGTCTCATTTTCTGTACATCTCTAAACTGATTTAGTGCTTTCTTAAACTAGAGAAAGGAATTAAAGAGCAATGGAAATACCACCATTTTTCTCCCCGCTGGCCCTTCCTTAGAAAACCAAGGTGATTCCTGAAAGAACAGACTTTCCACTCTTCTAGTTTCTCCCTCCCATCCTGACTGCAGGAGTCATTCAGAGTTTTTTTTCCCTTTTCCTCCCAATCTGTCATGCCATTTTCAAGAAACTATAGTCAACATGAAAGCTCACGAATATTGCCAACATATTGTTAAATTATCACATCCTTCTTTTTCCTCTGTGAAGAATCTCATTCATAAGGACCGTTATCCCTGATCCATTTTGAATGTACATGTGTGGGTATGTGTGGGTATGTGTATATGTAAAGACAGAGACAGAGAGAGAGTGTGCAAGCTTTAGCTGTTTCAACAATAATTTTTAATTTCCCTCAGTCACTTTTCATAAAATATTTCCTGATGTTTTGAGGTACTGGAGTATTTCTTGGGATTTCCTTCAACCACTGCATTGCTATGTCTTTGGCAACCTTAAATGTTCATATACATTTTAGAAATTTTGAGGGTTTCTGGCAGTGAAATATCATCAATCAGCCCATCTCTCTGTATGGGGTTATTTCTCTAACATGTCATTATTGTTATGGTGTAACAATGTCGTGGAGAATTAATCCTGGTGCCATACAGAATAAAAGGTGCAACTCATCACTGCATAGCTCTGTCTTTATTCAAATCTGTGATAAAGCAATCAAGAAAAATCAGGTTATCAGTATAGGGACAGTGGAGTTTAGTGCACTGAATACTGATGCGGGGTTCTAAAGCGGTCTCTGTGAGGACATGCCTACTGTCTTAAAGAATGCCAGCAGAACCAGTAGTTTGTTTATCTAAAATATTGTGTGCAGAATTCTATTTTAGAGTCAATAAAATCCATATAAACTCTCATCCAATTCAACCATATAAAATCAAATTATTTTTAACTCAAAGGACAGATGATGACGAGAACTAAAATTTCTTGACTGTACTGAATGCTAAGCACTGTTTGATGAATTAGCTTTTTAAAGTTTTTTTTAAAATTTTTTTTATTATTATACTTTAAGTTCTAGGGTACATGTGCACAACGTGCATGTTTGTTACATACGTATACTTGTGCCATGTTGGTGTGCTGCGCCCATCAACTTGTCAGCACCCATCAACTCATCATTTATATCAGGTATAACTCCCAGTGCCATCCCTCCCCCATCCCCCCTCCCCATAATGGGCCCCGGTGTGTGATGTTCCCCTTCCCGAGTCCAAGTGATCTCATTGTTCAATTCCCACCTATGAGTGAGAACATGCGGTGTTTGGTTTTCTGTTCTTGTGATAGTTTGCTGAGAATGATGGTTTCCAGCTGCATCCATGTCCCTACAAAGGACATGAACTCATCCTATTTTATGGCTGCATAGTATTCCATGGTGTTTATGTGCCACATTTTCTTAATCCAGTCTGTCACTGATTGACATTTGGGTTGGTTCCAAGTCTTTGCTATTGTGAATAGTGCTGCAATAAACATGCGTGTGCATGTGTCTTTATAGCGGCATGATTTATAATCCTTTGGGTATATACCCAGTAATGTGATGGCTGGGTCATATGGTATTTCTAGTTCTAGATCCTTGAGGAATCACCATACTGTTTTCCACAATGGTTGAACCAGTTTACAATCCCACCAACAGTGTAAAAGTGTTCCTATTTCTCCACATCCTCTCCAGCATCTGTTGTTTCCTGACTTTTTAATGATTGCCATTCTAACTGGTGTGAGATGGTGTCTCATTGTGGTTTTGATTTGCATTTCTCTGATGGCCAGTGATGATGAGCATTTTTTCATGTGTCTGTTGGCTGTATGAATGTCTTCTTTTGAGAATTGTCTGTTCATATCCTTCACCCACTTTTTGATGGGGTTGTTTGTTTTTTTCTTGTAAATTTGTTTGAGTTCTTTGTAGGTTCTGGATATTAGCCCTTTGTCAGATGAGTAGATTGCAAAAATTTTCTCCCATTCTGTAGGTTGCCTGTTCACTCTGATGGTAGTTTCTTTTTCTGTGCAGATGCTCTTTAGTTTAATTAGATCCCATTTGTCAATTTTGGCTTTTGTTGCCGTTGCTTTTGGTGTTTTAGACATGAAGTCCTTGCCCATGCCTATGTCCTGAATGGTATTACCTAGGTTTTCTTCTAGGCTTTTTATGGTTTTAGGTCTAACATTAGAGCCATTTGAGGTAGACTTTTTCTTTTTTCTTTTCTTTGTATACAAGAGGAAACTGAGGCTAATTTACTAGCCTGTCATCACCACAACTACTAAGTAGTAAAAACAGGATTGGAACACAGTCTTCTGGTTCTGATGCCCATGGCTTTAAGCATGAGTTTCTAAGTTGCCACAAGTCCATCTGTGTAACCATTGCATTTATTATATCCTATAGCTTATGCTTGTTCACATCTATTGTTTTATGCTTTCAGGCTCAACCATTCCATTATGTTCTTATTTTCTAAACAGAAAATTAGTAATATAGCTAACATTTTTATACAGCTTGTGCTTTTATAATCTGTCTATAATAACCACTTACAGATGTTTTCCCATAACTTCCTATTATCATGCATATATCCTCTTTGCATTTTTATAAAGAAATTAAAATATTATTTGTAGCCATTGAAATTTATTGGTTCAGCCTAGCTCTCTAAAACAGGAGCAGCAAACCTAAATTCTGTTTGTTCAATAATCTCTCTTGACAATAATTGCCCTGTGTTTAAAATTCATATTTTCGTATATCTGTTAAATATGTAATTGACTTTTGACAGTTTCATTCATTCCCTCCAATTCTCCTTTGTCTGGAAAGGACAATAGGAAAATGTGGCTGCCCTCTTTGGCTGCATTTATTATTTTGTATCTTCTCATTTCATTTTACTGGGCTTTGTACTAAATAATAAGACCAAGCTATGATGGAAGGAAAAGAAAAACACTCTTCATTCATGACCATCCACTCATGTCAATAGAGATGTACCTTATCTTATAAGCTTTTTGTTTTATAACTATTCAGCCTTGCTTTGTGTGACATACAATAAAATATATGTTTTTGATGAAGCGTACCATTTTCCTACATAAAGCATCCAGAAAAATAGGCTATTTTCAGCTATCAATTTATACAAGTCACATGTCTTAAAATAACATACATAACAGTAATAGTCATTTCAATCTAATTAAAACATTTTAAAAGATATTAAAATGTATAACATGGAAATTATCCAGATTATAGTTAAGTAGACTTATCAAATATATTCAGTCCTACACAAATGTGAGCAAACTTTTCAAAATGAAATACCAAACTTCAAAAGAAGTCTTAGTATTATTAATTGAAGTTACCTGCATTTGTGGAAAAAAAGAAACTAGACCAATAAAATTCATTAAAAGTGCTTAAGAGATATTGTGGTCCTGAGAACTTATATTTAGTAAATTGAGAAGTTAATAATAGACTCAGTTACCACTTAGGCATATTTTCCGTCTAACGATTGTGAACGCTTTATAGCTCAATATGTTTTATAAGGCTTATCAGCCAGCCAGTCTGCAAATAGGCCAGCTTCTGCATTTGCATCAATAGATAAAGGGCCATCTTCTAATTTCTTAAAAAGAAGACTGCAGAATGTTATTCTGGGTATGAAAATTTTATAAATAAGTTCCAGATAGACTAGATACTTTGGCTTTTTCCTTTGAAAACTGTTTTTTTTTAAAACCAATTGAGGTACTATTACAATAATGACTATCATGTAGTTTAACAATCAAAATAGTATCTTATGTCACACATTATTCCCATTTCAAAGCTAAACCTTACATTTTATTTTCTTTCCGTTAAACTGTGCTTCTTTTTGTCACTAACAATGATGCTTTACCCAGTTAAATATGTGTTTTCTAAGGCTTCTTTATAAAGCACATCCTAAACTGTTATTAAAGATGATGTTTGTGGCCAGACTGGGCAATGTAGCAAGAGCCCATCTCTTAAAAAAGGATGAATATGATGGACAAGGATGTAGTACAATGGACAGAGCAGTGGCCCAGCCTTCGCAGTATCAAAGTTTAGATCCCAGTTCTGTGACATAATCTGTGTGCCCTGGTGCATGCCGCTTTACATGTTAGCCTATGAACCCTTCATTTCAATTAGGAGCAATATATGCCTTATTAACATTGGAATCCATAGGAACTTATTAGGTGATAAAGTCATTTACACCAGAATGTTATTGACCACCTATTATGTGCCAGAACTGTATGCAGGGCTGGAGATTCAGCAGTGTGCAAAATAGAAGAGGCCCACACTCTTGCAGCTGATATGTAATCTGGTTGCAGGGGTGAGGCCATTAGATAACTATAGGACTATATGTATAACTACAAACTTGAAGAGGAGTCTTATGAGAGAGTCTAGCAGTGGCTACAGTTTGACTTGAGGATGGAAGAGTTGCAAATGCTTCTCAGTGTAAGGGACAGAGATCCAGAGGATGAATGACACTTCACAGGTGACAAAAGGCACAGGAACACACGAGGCAGAAGCAATAGGATGTGTCAAGGCCTCAAGGCTTGTAAATTGTTGTGGTACAACAGGGCAATATTTTGGCATTATGTATGCTTGGTTTTTCAATGCCTTTTACTTCTGCTTACCACATCTCCCTTAAGCAGAATTCAGGGTTTTCCCAATAAACAGCTCTTAGGCTAAGTCTGGTATAGAAATAAGCAACAATCAATTGCTTTACTTTTGAGTGCTTAAGTAGATATTTAAAAATTAATAGTATAGATATATATCTTTAAAACCATGACTTTTACTTGCAAGACGCAGGCAAAGAATAGAATTATAAAAACTTGGCTTTAAATAGGAGCAAAAACCTGAAAGTCTGAATGAATAAATTATAGAAGGGACAAGAATGTGTCATTACATAAGAACTTTTTTTTTCTTCAAAAGAAGTTAATCATTCAATCATATGTGTGTGAGAAAGACCAATTTGGAGAGATAAGATGCAATGCTCACTGGGAAGAGCATAGTGGATGTGGTCCCTGTGGCAGGGTAGTTGGTATATCCTTGAAGGCACAAGATCAGAGCAAGTGTGTGTCTCATTACTCAAGGTGTAGTCAGGAAGACTGCTAGCCTCATTTGTCCAACATGGCACCTGAAGGGTTCAGTGACAATGGCATGAGGTATTTAGGTACTTACACTAAAGGAAAATTTCACAGATATACACTCCAGCCCAGGATGGAGTGGCAAGGAGAAGCAGCTGGGAGGTTTGGTGAACTGGGAGAATCTCCTTAATTGGGACACAGAAGTCCTGAATCTGTCACCTGGAAGCCTTGAAAAGTTCATGGTCATCAGCAGCAGATTTAACAATGATAGACATATGATGTGAAAGTTACTCTTCCTTGGGGATAATTAGGGCAGAATACACTGGCCTCCTTTTTCTGCCAATCCACACTTCCCAAGACTCACAAAATATTGTTATTTAGGTTCCTAGAGAGAAAGGAGTGGTGGTGGTAGAATCCTGACAGAAGATACTGAGTTTTAGTGGGCTAAACTGAGTTTTACTTGGCGAAGCAAGCTTCATTTGGCCCAGGTTTCCCTCCCTGACCAGAAGTGGGGCAAATAAAGTAGATTCAATTGAAAAGAAAAAATGTCTTCTATTTTTGTACAATTAAGTTGATGACCATGCGAATTAATGCCAGTCCTACCTGAAGTGCAAGTGTTAGTGATAACCACTAACCTTAGGTTTGGGGCAGAGGCCAGATACCATATCTAGAGCTTCACAACTACCTTAAATTTATCATCCTGATAAATGTCTCTCCTTTTTCAATACCTTGTAGTAAATTGGATATTATGTTTATTATGTACCTATGTTCTTTTATAAGTGGTCACTAGGCATTTTAAAATTCCTTCTCTAGAGCAAAACATTTTAAAACCGTGTTTGCTGGATATGGTATTTTGTTCCCATATAAGTAATTATTGAATTATTGCTTTCATATTGGCTTGTCATTATAGATACACCAGTAAGTTATCTTGAACATGAATTATTAAATGTTTTATCTTCTCCTACACTTCCCCTTTTGAAATGATTTGATGATTTGTAGGAACAAAATGTATTGTTACTTGTGAGAAGCAATCAATCTGTTGAAGTGATGGCATTGAGGTTGTCCATCATTATCCTATGGGGGTAAATTTTATGCCCATGACATCTAGTTTCACATCAGGAATGGCATTGCTTAAAGACATCCTTTACCTTTTGACAATTGTCTTTACTAATAAAGGTGAAAAGTCATCCTTCAATAACAATTACTTAAATTTAAAAGAAGGGAATTCACTTCAGACACAATTTATGTCTCCCTAAAACAAATTTCTATGATCTGACCAATGTTGATAGGGTTATTACTACCATTCTCTGAAACTAGCATTCACTTCATTCTAATGTAAAGATAAATATAAGTATTTATTTATAGCTCACATATTTAAATTTTGATTAAAACATCTTGACATCAAGAAAATGCCAACATATTTCAATTATCTAAAAATGGGAGAAAACATATAGATATGCATTGGATTTCTCTTTCAGTTCATGGAAATTTTATGATGAGAAAAGTGAATTTCTAAAATTAAGACATGTATAAGGACTTTTTTTAGGTATAAAAATTATTTTATTTGTTAGTTTGTGGTTGGCTTATTAAGTTAGTTTAATTGTTTTGCTTTGTTTTCCAAATACATGGATGAGTAGGTTACTGTCTGTGGTATTGCCATGGGAGATAACATTTTGGCACATTTGAAAACTGTTTTAGGTCAGAGAAAGTAATAATGGAGAGTAGTAAAATTATCAATTACTCTAATAACCACTAGAGGTCCACTGATATCAAATTTCTGTCAATACATTTCCTTTCTACAAATATTTTAAATTAATTATTTCATATGAATGATAGTTAATTTTCTCCTCTGTGTTTTGTGTATTTTTTATTCTGTAGACTTTAATTCCACTTAAAATTAGGATCTCTGGTTGGTTTTAGTTTATTTTGTTGTCCTTGCATGTCGTGTTTAAATGCTGTATCATGACTTATATTTAAAGTTAATCTTTAAGTGCTTTGTGGGAATTAAGTACTTTAAATATGTATACATATATATACATGCATATGTGTGGATGTATACACATTTTTGTATGTGTGTGTGAGATTGTGTGTGTGTATATATATGTGTGTGTGTGTATATATAGACATATGAACGCATTATTAAAAAAGAAATGTTTGTCTTGATTTTAATTCAGTAGACAATGTGAGTTCCATTTGATTCATTTTGTATTGTTTTGTTTTGTTTTTTGAGACAGTCTCATTCTGTCGCCCAGGCTGGAGTGCAGTAGCATGATCACGGCTCACTGCAGCCTCAACCACCGGGGTTCAGATGATCCTTCCACCTCAGCCTCCCAGGTAGCTGGGCCCACAGGGGTATGCCATCATGCCCAGCTATTTGTTTTGTATTTTTTGTAGAGACCAGTTTTCACCGTGTTGCCCAGGCTAGTCTCAAACTCCTGGACCCAAGTGATCCGCCCACTTCAGCCTTCCAAAGTGCTGGGATTATAGGTGTGAACCACCATGCCTAGCCCCGTTTCTTTCTAAGGCCAGAATTTCCTGCCTGGTGTTAGACATTTTCATGCTAACTTGTGAATGCACCCCTGGGAGTTTGTAGATGTGTGTGCAGATCAAATATAAGCAGAGAGTTCATCATTTAAAGACTCATGTTTATCAGTCATGTTGCTTAAAAGAGATGCTTTCTACTTTATTAGAAATAAATGTTACTAGCAACAATTTTGTAGCAAATTTGTGTCTAAGAATTCTGGAAGTATTAACTGTTACTTTGCTATTCAATATGATTTACCATTGTGCATTCTTTTACATAAAAGAAGGTAGTGACTCAAATCTGTGTGAAGGAATTAAGGAGCCCATCTTTGAACTCAGCTGCATAGGGGAGCTCAGTAAAAATTATTCAAGTGACTTCTCTTCTTGGAGTGGGGCTCAGGTGACATTTGAACCACTAAGAAACACCCTCCAATCTGAAGGTCTCCTGCAACTGCAGTAATTTGAACAGTGCCAGCTTTCAAAGCTTAATAGGAATATTATTTCCATCATTCTCTCAAGTCTAAGGGTAACTTTTGCTCAGTCCAGTTAATGGGCAGTATTTTTTGTCATATATTGTTAGATAATCATATTTTACACTATCCAGGATGAACTCTGGAGTAAGTAGAATAGGTTACTGCAAATGTGAGGGATTTGGAGGATCTCAGAAATGGTTCCTCCTGGCCACTGTGTATGGGTGTAATACAGTGATAAAGTTTGTGCACACTACAAAGCTGCTAACCATGGAGAAAGTGGAGGCTCATTCTAGGTCATGTTCTGTTTTGCCAAGCCAACTTTGCTAGTGGGAAGCTGCATTTGTGTAGGGGAGAGGGAACTTTTTCATAATTCATCTGACCAGAGGAAACACCTTTTGTAAATAGCCAGCCCTTCTGTAATTTACTCACAGATATACTCTATGTTATTGGCTATCCTCTATTAAAGTGTCTCTCATTCACCTATGATAGTATTTAAATTTTTACCATCTTAACTTGGGGATCTGAAACTTCTTATATTTTCTCTCTTATAAAAATTTTATACTCCCCCCTCAAAAAAAATAAAGCCTTTGCAATTATAAATGAACACCTAAAATGAAATGACCAATTCATAACTGGGAAAGCTCTGCAGGAACTTAGAGGTCGTTTTCTGCTTTTATGGAAATACATATATTTCACATACAATTCATATACAAAAATTCAAATGCATTCAGAGAAAGTACTAGAATATATGAATGTACTCATCTTCCGGCTTTAACAGTTATCCATGTGAGAACTTTTCAAATTGGAGAAGGAAGAACACTGAAAGAGAGTATGTTTTGACTTTTCATAATTTGGCCTCACCTTGACTATGTCTCTAATGTCATGACTTGTAGTAAGATTTACTTGGAGTATAGTCTCTCCCCACCTTTCTTCAACTGTGATAAACATGATACAGGTTGAACATTCCTAATCCAAAAATCTGAAACCCAAAATGCTCAAAAATCTGAAATTTTTGAGTGCCAACATGATGCCACAAGTAGAAAATTCCAAACCTGACCTCATGTGACAAATTCACAGTCAAAATGCATGCACCCAACACACAATTTATTCAGTATTCTCAGGGGAAAAAAGATCCTTGGCTCTATTCAGTGGCAATATATATTTTCTACACACACCTAGATTCTCTCACACATGCCCACAAAGGTTAATAAAATTGTTCAATGTACATAAAAGTTTCATGCAAAAAATTATTTAGAATGTGGGGTAAAGTTACCTTCAGGCTCTGTGTACAATGTATATATAAAACGTAAGTGTGTTTCGTGTTTGGACTTGGGTTCCACCCCCAAGATAATTCATTATATATTTGCAAATATTCCAAAATATGAAAAAAAAATGTGAAATTTGAAACAATTGTTGTCCCAAGCATTTCAAATAAGGGATACTCAACCTGTATAATGTATGAAGAAGGTTTTCACTCCTGGAAGCATTTCAAAAATTTCATAAATATGATTGAGGAGACAGTTGTTAATATACTGAGTTTTAAAATAGTTCAGCCATTTCTTAATTATTAAGTATTTACTGTGAGCTAGACATTTGTTTATTGCCAGGGCTATTGCAATAAACAAGTCAGACAAAAGACACTAAAGTCTTAATGACTTAATGAGTATAAAAGCCAGTTATATAATATAAGCTAAACCATTAAAACCCTATATATGAGAGGAAGTATAGAAAATTAAAACTGTTTTGTATTGGAACAATAATAGAAATATTACTTTATTCTCTTAAGAACCATTTTTATTAAAATTGTTTGATAACCAGAAGAGAAAAGTCCGAAAAAGTATCTATCTGTTTATTACACTGTGCCCTAATATTCCCTTACTTCTTGGTACCCGTGAAATATCATCTTCCTTGGGCTATGAAACTTATTCCTCTTCCCCATTATAAAACACATTTTTATTATTCTTTATGCTTGCATTAGTTTCATGATTTGTGAAATATTGCTTATAAAATTAGATAAGCATAAAAAATGGCTACTATAAAAACTGACAATTCAAAATGTTATCAGTTAAGTAAAACAATATAAAAACTTGCAGATTTCTTAGGGTATGTATTTTTTTTGTTTGTGTTTATTACACAATATTATATATAATACCACAACAATATGAAGAGTGTTATCTCTAAAATATATTAAATATGATTTTTCTTTTCTTTAGACTTTTTGTATTTTTCAAAAATTCTATAATAAGCTTATATCATTGTTAATTTAAGTTTTAATAAAGTTAATGCATATAAATAATTTATAATTTCAGATATTAATATGTAATATTAAAAATATGAATATTGAAAAATCCAATTATTTGAGATTTATAACTTTAAATATTACCAAAATATTCCAAAAATATAAATATTAAAAAATACAATTCTTTGACTATTCTCCCCTTTTCTTATTCTACAAAAGTAATTACTTGAAATATTTTAGCTGTTTCCTCTTATTTTCAAATGTATTTATAAGTAACTTCTTGTTTTTGCTATTTCTTGATTTTTTTCCTTAGTTAGACATTATATCTTGGCTTTTTATAGCACTCACCCATTCTTTCTCCCCTATCCTCCCAATTTAGTCATACTACATTTCTTAGTTAGACATTATTTAATTTTACATTGCTTTGGCTATGTAAATATTGGCCATAGATGACTATGTCTTCTTTCCTATAAAAGTTTTTCTATTGTTTTTTTCTCTTCTGAAAGAAACAAATGCCTAGTTTTTTATTTGATTCCTTTACTATGTCCTATTATTTTGTAGCTTCACTACTTAATATATACAATGCTATTTATATTTACTGTTCCCTTTTGTCACAAGTGTGTTTTAAAATTATTCAGGCCTCTTCATTCATAGGTTCCATATTCCATGGATTCAACCAACTACAGATGGAAAATATTTATTAAGAAAGAAATGGTTGTCTCTGTACTGAACATGTACAGACTCATTTTCTGTGTCATTATTCCCTAAACAATATAATATAACAACTATTCATACAGCATTTGCATTGTATTAGGCATTTTAAGTAAGCTAGAGATGATTTAAAGTATACTGGAGATGTGCATAGGTTATATGCAAATACTACATCATTTTATGTAAGAGATTGAAACGTCTATGGATTTCGGGATATCCATGGGAGTACCAATTCCCCCACAGAGACCAAAAGACGACTGTCACTTCTCTATTTTATCTAATTTGCTGAATTTATTGGCTTAAAGTGTTCAGAATAACACTTTATTATCCTGTGAATTTCTGTAGAGTGTGTAGTCATATCACCTTTCATTCCTGATGTTGGTAATTCATGTATTTTTCTTTTTATTATTTTCCTGATTGGTTATTTCAAGGGGTTATTAATTTTATTAATATTATCACAAGTGAACTTCTAGCCATATTGTGCTTTCTCTATATTTTGTATGTTTTATATTTAATTGACTTCATACTTATTAACTTATGATTTACTTCATTCTGTTAGTTTGCATTTAATTTTTTTGTCTCTGGCTATTTAATTTTAAACTCCTCATAGCTAATACAGGCATATAAAACTCTATATTTCTTTCTAAGCACAACTTTAACTTCCTTACACATGTTTTGATACATTTTGTTTTCATATTAATTTAAACAAAAATATTTTACATTTTTTTGTGATTTCTTACTTAACCAATAGATTATTTAGAAGTTGGTGTTCAATTTCCACATATTTGTTTTTTAAATATTTAATATTGTCTTCTATATATATATAAAACAGGTTAAAAATAAAATGACAGACAAAGGCATTTAAGTAGTTTAAAATTTTTTGTAACTTCCTCTATGGTCCAGCATATGACCTGACTTGGTACATGTTCATGTGCACATGAAAATAAGAGGTATTACACAGTTGTTTTGTGTGGTATTCTGTTAATGCAAACTAAGTCAACTTGACTGATAGTGTCATTCAAATATATAGTCTTTTTCTTTTTTTCATCTACTTGGTCTATTAATTTCCCATAAAGACATGTTAAAATCTCAAACTATGATTGTGCATTTATCTACTTCTCTTTAATTCTCTCAATTTTTGCTTCATGTATACTGAAGTTCTGTTATTACTAGCATACACATTTAAAATTATGTTTTCCTATTAAATTGACCCATTGGTCTTTATGGGATGTCCCTGAATATCTCTGGTACATTTTGTCTTGAAATCTGCTTTGTCTGATGCGAATATAGCCACAACAATCTTTTTATGGTTAGGGTTTGAATCGTGTGCCTTTGTCTGTCATTTTATCTTTGTGTTTGTTTGTTTGTTTGTTTGTTTGTTTGTTTTTCGAGATGGAATCTCGCTGTGTCACCTAGGCTGGAGTGCAATGGTGCAGTCTCAGCTCACTGCAACCTCTGCCTCACGAGTTCAAGTGAATCTCCTGCCTCAGCCTCTTGAGTAGCTGGGATTGCAGGTGCCCACCACCATACCCGGCTACTTTTTATATTTTTAGTAGAGATGTGGCTTCACCATGTTGGTCAGGCTCATCTCAAACTGCTGACTTCAGGTGATCCACCTGCCTCGGCCTCCCAAAGTCCTGGGATTATAGGCATGGGCCACCGCACTCGGCCCCTTTCATTTTATCTTTAAACTGTTTTGTAATATTTAAAATATAGCTGTGTAGGTTATCATATAGTTAGGTACATCTTCCCCCCTTAAGTGCCTAATATACATATATAGATGCTCCTTGTCTTATGATGTGTTACATCTCAGTAAACCCGTCATAAATTGAAAATATTATAAGTGAAAAATGCATTTAATACACCTAACCTAACAAACATCATAGTTTAACTTAGTCTAGCTTAAAAGTGCTCAGAACACTTACATTCACTTATATTAGTCCACGGCTGGTCAAAATCATCTAATGCAAGGCGTATTTTATAATAAAGTGTTGAATATCTCATGTAATTTATTGAATAATCTACTGAAAGTTAAAAACAGAATAGTTGTATAGATACTCAAAGTATGATTTCTACTGAATCTGCCTCACTTTCATACCTCTGCAAAGTTAAAACGTTATGAACTGAACCATCGTAAGTCAGGGATCGTGTGCGTGTGTGTGTGTGTGTGTGTGTCTATTTGTGTATATCTTCAGCCTGACAATCTCTGCCTTTTAATAGGAGTATTTTAAACTATTTCTTTTAGTGGTTGTCTGGGAATTTCAATATATATCTGTATTATAGTATGTTTTGAATTCATACTTCACCGTATTATTTTACTTTTTGTTTACTAAGATAGCTTTGTTCACTATTTTGTTTTAAATTAACACATAATCTTTGTATGTATTTATTGGGTACAATATAAATTTTGATACATGTATACATTGTGTAATGATCAAGTTATGTTTTTTGGCATATCCATTGTCTAAAACATTTATCATTTCTTTGTAGTGAGAACACTCAGAAGCTTCTCTTTTGGTTACCTTGAAATATACACTATTGTTTACTATTGTCACCCTTGCTATGCTATAGAACACCAGAACTTATTTCTCCTAACTGTACCTTTGTACCCACTGACCACACCATTTTATTTTAATGTAAGTATTTTAAAATCATATATTTCCAGTTGTTTCCTTTGTTCTTTGTGTTACTGATTTCATGTATTACACTTCTTCATAAATTATAAAATTCATGTTTATATTGTTATTTTTGCTTATAACAGCCTTTTACAGAGAGTAGGAAGCATAAAGAATCTTTTATATTCCTATGTATTTATTATTTCTTTCAGCTTTCTTTTAAGCTATGTTTCTTTCTGAAATCATTTTTCTTCATACTGAAAAATCTACCTTATCATGTCTTACAGTGCAGCTTCTACTAGTGACAAATTATGTCAGCCACTGTTTATGGGATATGTCTTTATTTTACACTCACTTTTAAAGGATGTTTTCACTGACTGTATAACTCTACACTGTGAATATGTTTTCCGAGTACTTTGAAGATTGTGTTCCTTTATGTTCTGGCTTAAATTGTTTATGTGCAGTCAGCCGTCATTCTTATTGTTGTTCCTCTCTATATTATGTGGAAATAAATGAAGATCAACCAGATGAGAAGAGGCAAAGTCTATTTAGTCAGGATTTGGTATAACAAGGGAGTCAGCCACCATCATGTTTTCATTTGGCAGAGACTGAAAGGCAGGTAGAGACGTGGTGAAACTATAGTGTTAAAAAAGGGAAGGCTGCAGGTACACTGTAATTGAAGACTGTTGGCATAGGGAAGCTGGAGGTGGGCTACCTAGAACTGGGGTATCTTACATGATTAGTTAGGGATACATGGGACTTTCTCTGGTTGGTCCTAAGTTGGAGGAAGGACTAAAATTAGGAGAGCTGTCTGTTATTAATCAGGTCTTAGTCATTTGGGACCAATTATTTCAGATGTTTTTGTTTGATTTTGTGAAATGGTTGCTAGAGATAGTGGTCTGACTTCATACAAGTCTGATGTGGAAAGTAAGCTGGCTTCCTGAGCTGGTTACTGTGGATAATGGGTTGGTCTTCTGGACTGATTGCTGCAGATTGTAGATTGAAACTCCATTTTGTAATTGAAATGGCGCTATCCATTTGTATATTTAGTCTCTCAGTCATGTTCATTTTGTCTCTCTTCTTTTAAAATTTTATTTTCTCTTTGGTTTTCATCAGTTTGCCTATGATATGCCTAACTGCATTTAAAAATAAATTCTGCTTAGTGTTTGTTGACCTTTGTAGATCTATGGGTTGATATTTTTCGTTAGTTTTGTTAATTTTTCAGTTTTCTTTCTAGAAATTTTCAGTCTTATTTTCTCTCATCTCCTCCTTTGAGATTCTAATTACATAGTTGTATGCATATTTTTGAAGTTTATGTCACAGGTCACTGACCATCTGTTTTCTGCTTGGTTTTACAATCTTTTTTCTCATATTTTAGTTTAGATAATTTCTTTTCACTTGATTTTAAATCCACTTACTCATTCTTTCCCCATGTTCAATCTTTTGTAAAAGTGATCCAATGAATTTTAATTTCAGACACTTTTTTTTCCAACTCCATAATTTCCATTTGGTGTTTTCTTAGAGTTTCTAATTTTCTAACTAAATATCCCATTATTTAATCTACTATATCCATCCTTTGCTGTAAATTGTTTCACACATCAGTAATGGTTATTTTAAAGCCCAGACATGTTAATTTCAATAACTGAGTTATCCATGGGTCTTATTCTGTTTATTTTGCTTTACCTTTATTATGGATACATTTTTCCTTCATGTATCTTTTAGAGCTTTATTGTATTCTGAGTATTGCTATAAAATAATGATTAAATAATAATATTTTATAGTTTTTATTTATTTCCCAGATAATAAATCCCTTTTCTTTCACCATAGTTTTAATAATATTGAGTTCATCTTTGATTTGCCAAACCTCTAATCTCCCCGACACAGCTTTTTAAATCTAGTCAGTACTTGAACTGAGAGGAAGTTGTATTGCAATTCCGGATATGTTTATTCACTATTTAGTTTAAACTGGAAAAGGTTTTGGACTACAGTTACTGTGAGGATGCTTAGAAATAAGCAATTCTTGGCCAGGAGCGGTGGCTGACGCGTGTAATCCCAACACTATGGGAGGCTAAGGCGAGCGGATCACGAGGTCAGGAGATCGAGACCATCCTGGCCAAGATGGTGAAACCCTATCTCTACTAAACATGCAAAAATTAGCTGGGCATGGAGGCACATGCCTGTAATCCCAGGTACTCAGGAGGCTGAGGCAGGAGAATCGCTTGAACCAGGGAGTTAGAGGTTGCAGTGAGCCGAGCTCATGCCACTGCACTCCAGCCTGGCAACAGAGTGAGACTCTGTCTCAAAAAAAAAAAAAAAAAAAAAAAAAAAGAGAAATAAGCAATTCTCCTTGCATTGGCCCTCCTTCACTGCTGCTGTTTTCAGGTTGCAATTTAGGGATGAAGGAGAATTAGTTGACACGCTAAGATATTTGTGTTTATATTTGGGACTATTTTCCATTTTTTAACCATTCTGCCACACCAAACTGTCACCTAGTCTTGGCTGATTCCCCCAGCTCTGCAAAGCCTCTCCCTCTCTAGCAGGTCTGCTTGTCCATTATTCATGCACAGTAATGCCCACTTCATGTATGGAAGCCTAAGAGGCTCTTTGCTCACCTCCTAATTTTCCTCCCACCTCACTGGCTTTTCTTTCTCATTTTCTTTCTTAATTTTTTTCTCATTTCTCCCATTTCTTTACTTTGCAGTGCCTTGTGGCTTCATCTTTGGATAGTTTTCCTGTTTGTTATATGCAATCACTCTCTTGATGATATTGCCTAGACACATCTTTACTGCCTATGCACTGATGACTCATGTTAATATCTCCAAACCAGACCCACCCCCTGCAACCAGGCTTATATACCCAACGGTCTATTTGACAGTGCCATTCAGACACAAAACAATAAAAAAATACATCCCAAACTGAGCTTATCTATTTCACTAAATAAATAAATACAATAAAGTAAAACCTACTCCACCTGCAATCCTTTCCATCTCAAAGGCAACTCCATCCTCCCAGATGCTCAGACCAAAACACTTGGATTTATAACTCCCTTTTTTCTTGAGTACATATCATTCTGTCCATCAGAAAACTCTTATGTTTGTTCCTTCTGCTTTCATAACATACTTAGAATCTGAGCACTTTTCTCCACCTTCAAGTCTATACCCTAGTCCAAACCATCCCATCATCTGCCTGGTTTATTAAAGTAGGCTCATACCTGATCTCCTTGCTTCTACTCTTGTATTTTTTCCTATCCTACAGTAGATTCTTAGCCTGATGATTCTTTTAAGACTGGAGTCAGATCACATGGCTCTTTTACTCAAAGCCCTTTCAGGGTTTCTCATCTCTTAGTGTAAAATTTAAAGTCCTGTAAATGGCATAGCTACAACAGCCACCTTGCTGCTCCTCAAACATGCCAGGAATACACTGACTTCAGAGTTCTTTTTGATCATTGGTACTTCTGCCTAAAATTCTTTTATCTACTACATTTCTTGCCCCATTGCCTTTTTCAAGAGTTTGCCCAAATATTCCATGTGAAATCTTCTATGACCACTTTCTTTAAATTGCAAACGCTGTACACCACCTCCACTTAATTTTCTCTATAACACATCTTTTCTTCTATCTGTATAACTTACTTTAGTATTTTGTTTATTTTCTTCTTCTCCCATTGGAATATAAGTAGGATGAAAAAATATATTTTCTATTTTCTTTATGCTTTATCCATAGAATTATGCCTGACATATAAAGGTATTTCAAAATGTGTTAATACATTAGTGGCTGTTTCTTTTTTTTTTTTTTTTAATACTTTAACTTCTAGGGTACATGTGCACAACGTGCAGGTTTGTTACATATGTATACATGTGCCATGTTGGTGTGCTACACCCATTAACTCGTCATTTACATTAGGTATATCTCCTAATGCTATCCCTACCCCCTACCCCCTCCCCACAATAGGACTCGGTGTGTGATGTTCCCCTTCCTGTGTCCAAGTGATCTCATTGTTCGATTCCCACCTATGAGTGAGAACATGCGGTATTTGGTTTTCTGTTCTTGCGATAGTTTGCTGAGAATGATGGTTTCCAGCTGCATCCATGTCCCTACAAAGGACACGAACTCATCCTTTTTTATGGCTGCATAGTATTCCATGGTGTATATGTGCCACATTTTCTTAATCCAGTCTGTCACTGATGGACATTTGGGTTGATTCCAAGTCTTTGCTATTGTGAATAGTGCCACGACAAACATATGTATACATGTGTTTTTATAGCAGCATGACTTATAATCCTTTGGGTATATCCCCAGTAATGGGATGGCTGGGTCAAATGGTATTTCTAATTCTAGATCCTTGAGAAATCGCCACACTGTCTTCCACAATGGTTGAACTAGTTTACAGTCCCACCAACAGTGTAAAAGTGTTCCTATTTCTCCACATCCTCTCCAGCAACTGTTGTTTCCTGATTTTTTAATGATTGCCATTCTAACTGGTGTGAGATGGTATCTCATTGTGGTTTTGATTTGCATTTCTCTGATGGCCAGTGATGATGAGCATTTTTTCATGTGTCTGTTGGCTGTATGAATGTCTTCTTTTGAGAAGTGTCTGTTCATATTCTTTGCCCACTTTTTGATAGGGCTGTGTTTTCTTTTTCTTGTACATTTGATTGAGTTCTTTATAGGTTCTGGATATTAGCCCTTTGTCAGATGAGTAGATTGCAAAAATTTTCTCCCATCCTGTAGGTTGCCTGTTCACTCTGATGGTAGTTTCTTTTGCTGTGCAGATGCTCCTTAGTTTAATTAGATCCCATTTGTCAATTTTGGCTTTTGTTGCCGTTGCTTTTGGTGTTTTAGACATGAAGTCCTTGCCCATGCCTATGTCCTGAATGGTATTACCTAGGTTTTCTTCTAGGCTTTTTATGGTTTTAGGTCTAACATTTAAGTCTCTCATCCATCTTGAATTAATTTTCATATAAGGAGGAAGGAAAGGATCCAGTTTCAGCTTTCTACTTATGGCTAGCCAATTTTCCCAGCACCATTTATTCAATAGGGAATCCTTTCCCCATTTCTTGTTTTTGTCAGGTTTGTCAAAGATCAGATAGCTGTAGATGTGTGGTATTATTTCTGAGGGCTCTCTTCTATTCCTTTGGTCTATATCTCTGTTTTGGTACCAGTACCATGCTGTTTTGGTTACTGTAGCCTTGTGGTATAGTTTGAAGTCAGGTAGCGTGATGCCTCCAGCCAAATATATCTCTTTTCTTTATATACAGTGTGGTATTCTGTTATAGCAACAGAACATTGACTAAGACAATTATATTTTTATTTTTATTTGGTTCAAAATATTTTGATCGCTCCAGAGATTTCTTCTTTGGCCCATGTGTAATTTAGAAATGTGTTGTTTAATGGCTGATTATTTGGGAATTTTTCAGCTATTTTTCTGTTACTGATTTCTAGTTTAATTACATTGTAGTCTGAGAGCCTAAATTGTATGTTTCTATGCTTTTAAATATATTAAGGTATGTTTTGTGGCTTAGAATGCAATCTGTCCTGTCAAATGTTCCCTGGGAACTTAAAAATACGTATATTCTGCTGTTTTTGGATAAAGTAGTCTATAGATGCATATCCAGCTGATTGAGAGTTCTGTTGGGTTAAATTGTGTCCTTACTGATTTTCTGCTTGTTGGATATGTCCATTTCTAATAGTGTTGAAGTCTCAAACTATAATAACAGACTCATCTATTTCTCCCTGTGGTTCTATCAGTGTTTGCCTCACATATTTTGATGCTCTGTTGTTAGGAGCATACACAGTAAGGATTGTTCTGTCTTCATGGAGAACTGACCCATTTATCGTTAAGTAATATCCTTATTTATCCCTGATAAATCTTCTGGCTTTGAAGTCTGCTCCATCTGAAATTAGTATAGCTACTCCAGCACTCTTGATTAGTATTAGCATGGTGTATCTTTATTCATTCATTTATTTTTAAATTACATGAGTCTTTATATTTGAATTGGGCTTCTTGTAAACAACATATGGTTGGATCTTGGTTTTTGATCCACTCTGACTATCTCTGTTCTTTCATTGGTATATTTAGACCATTGACATTCAGAGGGATTATTAATATTGTTTGAGTAATGTCTACTATGTTTGTTACTGTTTTCTATTCATTGCCTTTGTTTTTTGTTCCTGTTTTTGTCTTGCCCTCTTTTTTTGCTGTTTGCAATTTTAATTGAATTATTTTATGTGGTTCCATGTTCTCTCCTTTTTTATATCAATTACATTTTTATTTTTACTCTTTCTAGTGCTTGCTCTAGAGTTTTCAATAGACATTCACAGTGAACTCAAGACCACCTTCATATAAGACTATATACATTCATGAGTAGTACAAGTACCTTATAATGAAATACTCCTAATTCTTCCCTCACTTCTCTTATGTTCTTGTTATCACACATTTCATTTATATATAGACTATAGTTATTGTATGAATGTTGCTATTATTATTAAAACACAATTTCATCTGTAAGATAATTAAGAATAAGAAAAAATATTTTTATTTGACCTGCACTTACGCTTTCTCTAATGCTGTTTGAAAAAAATAAGTCCAGATCATTAACCTATATTATTTCCCTCATTCCGAAGAACTTCTTTCAACATTTCCTGCAAGCCAGGTGTCCTGGTAATAAATTCTCTTTTTTTTTACTTAGTCTCAGAAAGTATTCCTTCTTCATTTTGAGTGATTATTTTTCAAGATACAGAATTCTAGTTAGCTGGGGCTTTTTAAATCAACACTAAATATTTCACTCCACTCTTTTTGTTTGCCTCGTTTCTGAGAAGCCAGATGTAATTTTTATCTTTCCTCCTGTCTAGCTAAATTGTTGTATTTTCTGGCTTCTTTCAGGATTTTTCTTTATCATTAATTTTCTGTAGTTTGGCTATAATAAGGCTAGGTGTAGTTTTCCACATTTTTCTTGTTTTGTGTTTTCTGAATTTCTTGGATTGTGGTGTGGTGTTTGACACTAAATTTTTTTTTTAATTCAGTCATTATTACTTCAAATATTAATTCTGTTTTTTCTCTTTTTTCCCTATTATTATTATGTATATTTCATACCTTTAGTGGTTATCCCACAGTTCTTACATATTCTGTTCTGTTTATTCAGAATTTTTCTCTTTGCTTTTCAGTTTTGAAAGTTTCTATTGGTGTATCCTCAGGCTCAGAAATTCTTTCCACAGCCATGTCCAGTCTACTAACGAGCGTATCAAAGGCATTCTTTTTTTTTGTTGTTTTTTTTATTATACTTTATGTTCTAGGGTACATGTGCACAATGTGCAGGTTTGTTACATATGTATACCTGTGCCATGTTGGTGTGCTGCACCCATCAACTCGTCATTTACATTGGGTATATCTCCTAATGCTATCCCTCCTCCATACCCCCACCCCACAACAGGCCCCGGTGTGTGATGCTCCCCTTACTGTGTCCTGGTGATCTCATTGTTCAATTCCCACCTATGAGTGAGAACATGCAGTGTTTAGTTTTCTGTTCTTGTTACAGTTTGCTCAGAATGGTGGTTTCCAGCTGCATCCATGTCCCTACATAGGACACAAACCCATCCTTTTTTATAGCTGCATAGTATTCCATGGTGTATATGTGCCACATTTTCTTAATCCAGTCTGTCATTGATGGACATTTGGGTTGGTTCCAAGTCTTTGCTTTTGTGAATAGTGCTACAATAAACATACGTATGCATGTGTCTTTATAGCACATGCTATAAGTATATACCCAGTAATGGGATGGCTGGGTCAAATGGTACTAGTTCTAGATCCTTGAGGAATTGCCACACTGTCTTCCACAATGGTTGAACTAGTTAACAGTCCCACCAACAGGGTAAAAGTGTTCCTGTTTCTCCACATCCTCTCCAGCACCTGTTGTTTCCTGACTTTTTAATGATTGCCATTCTAACTGGTGTGAGATGGTGTCTCATTGTGGTTTTGATTTGCATTTCTCTGATGGCCAGTGATGATGAGCATTTTTTCATGTGTCTGTTGGCTGTATGAATGTCTTCTTTTGAGAAGTGTCTGTTCATATCCTTTGCCCACTTTTTGATGGGGTTGTTTGTTTTTTTCTCGTAAATTTGTTTGAGTTCTTTGTAGGTTCTGGATATTAGCCCTTTGTCAGATGAGTAGATTGCAAAAATTTTCTTCCATTCTGTAGGTTGCCTGTTCACTCTGAGGGTAGTTTCTTTTGCTGTGCAGAATCTCTTTAGTTTAATTAGATCCCATTTGTCAATTTTGGCTTTTGTTGCCATTGCTTTTGGTGTTTCAGACATGAAGTCCTTGCCCATGCCTATGTCCCAGATGGTATTACCTAGGTTTTCTTCTAGGCTTTTTATGGTTTTAGGTCTAACATTTAAGTCTCTAATCCATCTTGAATTAATTTTTGTTTAAGGAGTAAGGAAGGGATCCAGTTTCAGCTTTCTACTTATGGTTAGCCAATTTTCCCAGCACCATTTATTCAATAGGGAATCCTTTCCCCATTTCTTGTTTTTGTCAGATTTGTCAAAGATCAGACGGTTGTAGATGTGAGGTATTATTTCTGAGGGCTCTGTTCTGTTCCGTTGTTCTATATCACTGTTTTGGCACCAGTACCATGCTGTTTTGGTTACTGTAGCCTTGTAGTATAGTTTGAAGTCAGGTAGCATGATGCCTCCAGCTTTGTTCTTTTGGCTTAGGATTGTCTTGGCAATGCGGGGTCTTTTTTGGTTCCATATGAACATTAAAGCAGTTTTTTCCAATTCTGTGAAGAAAGTCATTGGTAGCTTAATGGGGATGGCATTGAATCTATAAATTACCTCGGGCAGTATGGCCATTTTCACGATATTGATTCTTCCTATCCATGAGCATGGTATGTTCTTCCATTTGTTTGTGTCCTCTTTTATTTCACTGAGCAGTGGTTTGTAGTTCTCCTTGAAGAGGTCCTTCACATCCCTTGTAGGTTGGATTCCTAGGTGTTTTATTCTGTTCGAAGCTATTGTGAATGGGAGTTCATTCTTGATTTGACTCTCTGTTTGTCTGTTACTGGTGTATAAGAATACTTGTGATTTTTGCACATTGATTTTGTATCCTGAGACTTTGCTGAAGTTGCTTATCAGTTTAAGGAGATTTTGGGCTGAGACGATGGGGTTTTCTTAATATACAATCATGTCATCTGCAAACAGGGACAATTTGACTTCTTCTTTTCCTAACTGAATACCCTTGATTTCTTTCTCTTGCCTGATTGCCCTAGCCAGAACTTCCAACACTATGTTGAATAGGAGTGGTGAGAGAGGGCATCTCTGTCTTGTGCCAGTTTTCAAAGGGAATGCTTCCAGTTTTTGCCCATTCAGTATGATATTGGCTGTGGGTTTGTCATAAATAGCTCTTATTATTTTGAGGTACGTTCCATCCATACTGAATTTATTGAGCATTTTTAGCATGAAGGGCTGTTGAATTTTGTCAAAGGCCTTTTCTGCATCTATTGAGATAATCATGTGGTTTTTGTCTTTGGTTCTGTTTATATGCTGGATTATATTTATTGATTTGCATATGTTGAACCAGCCTTGCATCCCAGGGATGAAGCTCACTTGATCATGGTGGATACGCTTTTTGATGTGCTGCTGGATTTGGTTTGCCAGTGTTTTATTGAGGATTTTTGCATCAATGTTCATCAGGGATATTGGTCTAAAATTCTCTTTTTTTTGTTGCATCTCTATCAGGCTTTGGTATGAGGATGATGTTGGCCTCATAAAATGAGTTAGAGAGGATTCCCTCTTATTACTTGGCTGTTGAGTTGTATTACCAACTTGAGTCTAAAGATGAAGAGGCTTCTTTGTTTTATAGTAACCCCTGACTGCTTTCTGATTATTCTTTTTCATTAATTATATAGAGGGTTTTAGCATTATTGTTACAGATAGAATAGAAAAAGCAAACACAATTTTCTTGAACAAAGGTTAAATGTTAAGAAAGGAACATACACTTATACTTCAGTTTTTTTTGTTTTTGTTTTTGTTTTGCTTTTTTTTTTTTTTAGGAAAAAAAGCTTTGTAAATAAGAAACTTTTCAAATATAATAAATTAAAATATTTTGTTTCATAGAGAATTTTGGAATACTTTAGTACTGATTTGACATGCAAGCTTTCTACTAGCCACTACATGCTCCTTTGAAAGGTTGGGGTGTATAGTGTAAATAAAGTTTAAACATTCAATTATATGTAAATAGTTCAATATTGTTTGTAACAGAGCTCCAAAAATATTTTCTCTTCATAGCAAATTTAAGGGTATATTACAGTAATATTTTAAGCAGTTGTGAAGACTCTTAAATAATTGGACACACAGAAAAATTAAGAGTAGCTGCTCACAATTTAAGAATGGAAATAAGAAACTTTCTATTTTAATGTAATAGAATGATAACATCTCTTGAGAGTTGTTTGATAATTCTCAAGTGAATGAATCATATGTAATAAAGAATGACTGTTTTACAATATAACTTTGCAGAAAAGAAAATGATACTTCAAGTTTGCCTTCTAAATTATTTATACATATTATTTTTTAAAATCTACACAGAAATTACTTTGAATCACTGCATATAAATTCCCAAAGCTAATTTAAACTATTATTTTTGTTGTTAGAATATATACCTGAAATCGATCCTGTGAACATGCTTATATTTTTTGAGATTAGCAATTCCCAAGTCAAACTCGTAAGGGTTATGTTTTGAAAAGCTGTATAGATATTTAAAACCTCTTAAAGTGTAATAACTATATGCTATTTAATGGCAAAGATTTGAAATTTCAACTTCCTTTTTATTATAGGTAAAAATCTCCTCTAATATTCAGCTGAAGTCCTCAGCTGAACCAAAGAAACAAGTGTTCTGAAAATTCTTAGAAATCAATTACTTAGCACTTAATCTCTTATCAAAAGTTGTTATGTGCCTGTAATGAGACTATGTAGTTAATAGATTATTCAAAGTTTTAAAAGTTATTGTACTATGTACTAGTGAGTAGACATAGATTTGCATGAGGTTTATAATAATAAAATGAAGCTTCACTACAATTTCTGTGCATTTTGTAATATAATGGCAGAGAAATCCATTAAAAAATGTTTTGTGTGGGGTGGGACTCATTTGCATGCCAGAATCCTTACTAGTAGCACAATTGATTTAAAAAATTCTGCATTTTAGCCTCAAAAAACGAAACATTGCTTTACATGAAATTATTGGGTAGTTACTTTTACAATACTTAATATTTCTCTCTTTTGGTCTCTAAATTTTAGAATGCACTGTGACATCATTTTAACTTCAATAGGCATGTAGGGAGGATGCATTTAACCGAAAGGGTAATGGAAATCAGTTTATGTGAGGATTAATAAGCTCTTCTTGGTTCTTAGTTACTTTAACATTTTAACCTCCAGAGAAAATTAATAAATATTAAGTGTCAAAGTTACATAATCAAATGAGTTTATGAGATGACTGGGGATACTTGAGAGAACAAACTAAATTATATGTGTGTGTTCTCTTTCAAGCATTTGCTATCATTTCTGGGCTAGATTTCTATGCTAGTTTCTAAATAAGACTAAGCTCCTTTCTCTGCTAAAGGATGTAGCGATATCATTATCTAAATAACCCTTTTTATTCAAGTTGACTGCCTGTTTTTATTGAATTGGTTTAATAAAACCACAAAACTTTCTATAGATTTTTTCTATAGATTATACAAGTAAATATTGTATATTTTTCTCTTTTGGCGTAAAATCAAGATACATATGAGGTAGGGGTGTGTGTGTGTGTGTGTGTGTGTGTGTGTGTGTGTGTGTGTGTTAAAAAATACCACAGGGAATAAAACTCATGGTTTTTGAAATTTTTATGCATTACAGTAATCACAGTAAGCCCCTTTAGATAGAAAATATAGAACATACTTGTAAGATTTGGAAGACTTAAGTCAACTTCATCAATTTTGGGGATATTAATGATACATAAAGACAAACCACAGATCTTTGGGTATATTGCTGTTATATTGACTTATATTGCTGTAACAATACAACTGAATTATGTGTCACAGAGGGTACTACTATTAACTACTACATATATGTTTATCATTTTAGAATTTCAAAGGTAGTTTTCATAACAATAATAGTCTACAAGCATAAATTGACATTTCATAACTTGGAGTGCATGGTCATCTTATCAGGATAAACTACTGTAGTATGTGATCCTTAAAGAACCGTTCCCCTTTTTAATGATTAGATGTAGATTCTGCAATTTATCTGATACTATTTCAGACGAACTTCTGAATGGCGGGTACGGGGCCCAAGGTTTTTATAATGTTGTAGTAAATGTGGAGGAGGAAAAGGACATGTGCTCTGAGGCTATATACAGTCTCAGACAATACAACGAGTACAACTGCAGTATTATTTGCGTAGGGTAATTGATGACAATCGTTTGTTGTAGCTTTCATTTTTCTTTGTTCCTTGACCTGCTTCATTAAATTTCAGCAAATAAGAAAACTTAGCTAAGGATAGATTGTTTAGTCCTGTGGTCCCTGCTTCACTTTCCTTGGACTCATTCTATCTTTCAGTAATGCTCACCTTGCACCGATAAACGAGTCAAAATGCTTTGTGTTTCATAAGCGACAATGTGCCGATTGTATTCTGTAGGTTATATTTGATTTCATACGATGGTCTTTGTGACTCATAATTGTTAATTATTTCTAAACACAAGAACCACTCAATTATACCAGTCAGTGTGTGGCAAGGAAAAATAAATGTCAGCTTCCAATGGCATAAATAGAATTAATTGTTTTCTCTGGAGTAGTGTAATCATAATAAAAGCACTTTTGTAGAACTCCTAGGATGTGTTCTTTTTAAGCAATATAATATCACCTTGAGAGAAAATAATCTATCTTTAATGTAATATTCAGTGATATACTACTGATACAGTTTATATATTTATTATTATCATATAACAATAAAGCAGCACATAATATCTGGAAGCAATAGTGTTTGTTTATATTTTTGTTTCACAAAATGATTTATAAAGAGAATGTACCAACATTATTTTATTTGGTCCTAACAAAAATTCTTTAAGATCAACAGAGGGTTGGTTATGTTCATTTAACAGATAGGAAAGCTCAGATTTGAAGTGCGGACTTGTGTCCAATAACATATTTTAAGTACAAGAGTGAAAGCCTCATGTACTTCATTTTAATACTGAATATTTATTCTTCTACATTGCAATTTCTATTGTCAGAGATTTCAAAATTTTTATTAAATAATTTTGATTAATTATAGTCCCTTAAACATGTATTTTAGGGGTAAGATGGAGCGCAAATGGAAGGGGAAAATAAGATAATTAGTGGGTATTAAGTAATGGGATGATACCGACTTAATTCCACCTAATTTATTTTGGAAAAGCAAGATATTTGCCCAACACATATTCCTATAAGGGAGTACTTGTATTGAGGCCTTTGGCTCAGTGCTTCTACATTGCTGCTGCTGCTTTCAGGGCTGCTGTCCATTCAGCTTTATTTCCCATAGTCTGATCACTCGTGTTGGATCAAGTCAAGAGAGAGCTATGGTTTCTCTTCTCCATTTACTTCATTTGAGTTCAGTTTTTCTTCTTTCATCTGTACCTCACCCAACAATGAGTGATTGAGGAATGAGTGAGATGTAAAAAATATCAAAGGTAAATCACTCTTCTCTACCTATTCAGAAGCAAGCGTTCAATGCTAATAGAAAAGACAATATAGCGTTCATAGGTAAATTCTCCTGTAATTCTGTGATGTAAAGTTGATTGAATGATTAATGCCATTATATATGACAAATTTGAAAATGTCTAATCATTTCTGTATATTTGCAATCTTTTTGGTTTGGGATTTGCATTGACTTCAAATATTCAAAACATTTTATTCTGTATATAGGTAGTTTCTTATATGAATATGCACCATGGCTTTCTATCTGCTAGTATAAAAGTCCAAGTGGCTTTCTTCTGTGACAATAGCTATAGACATATTTTCCATATACTTGCCTATTTTTATTTTGATATACAAAAAAGTTGGACATTTGAGTAAAATTGAATATATTATTCTATTTTTAAAAGTCATATAACCTCTTCTTCAACACATTCTGCATACAAACCAGATTAGATTTGTTTCTTAGAAATTTTGAAAATTCAAATGGGGAATGGAATGGGAAATGGAAGGCATTATTGCTGCTGCATATTATACACTTATGAAGAAAGGGTCATGCTATACCTCTTTAGCTAATTTATAAATTTCAGAAGAGGTTTGGAACTTCCCCTCCCTGTCCCTTAGGTGAAGCTCAGATATTTGATATCTAATTATTCAGTGCTAAATGAGATCTAGCATTGTTCAGTACTAAATTTCTGGTTATCTGAAGTATAAAACTAGTATCTCTTATTATCTCTCTTTTACCAAATATCTACAGCCCCTTTTCTTCTTTTGTTCCTTTGAGTATTTCTGTTAATTATTAACAGCACAAACTTTGATATTTGGCATCTTTCTTAAAAACATTTTTTAAAGTTCAGTGGTACATGTGCAGAATGTGCAGATTTGTTACGTAGGTGAACAGAATACCAAATACGGTGTGTTCTCATTGGGCATTTCTTAGTTTGAGTCTTCATCTTTTTCCTTTGACCATTTCCCTTAGCTTGCCAAGTCTTATCGTTATCTCACTTTTATCTGTGCTCCTGCTATATATTTTTTCCTGTCTTGGTAGGCTTAACATCTCTCTTGGTATATATCATTCTGAATAATATACAGTTATTTCCTTTGGTAATTGAAGAAAGAGGTAGTTCCTGGTAATATGACTAGAGGAGTGTAGTAACTGTGATAAATAGTGTTAACTGCCTACTGACTATTCAATCATTCTAAATATTAAAAGAAATACAATAGGTATTTAAGACATGATCCCTTTATCTCAATTAATTTATAATATTGTGAATAAAAATGTTAATATAAAAATAAATAGTATATATTATAATAAACTGATTATATTTTATTGTCTTCCATGTATTCGTGGTTCTTAGGAGTTTCTACTCCACCATATAGGAGTTATTACTGTACCAGTGTGGAATTAATGAAAACAACAAGATCGTCCTTCCTGAGCCAACATTATAATCAACACAGTAATGTCATTCAAGCTATGTTGTATATGTGCCTTGAAAGAAGGTGTTTAGCCTGACTACTGGTTGACCTTTTAGGTAATATTTGAAAAGCCCTGGCCACCATCCCATAAGGTCATTTTGTGTACATAATATTTTTCCGAAGGGCTCTGAAACTGTCTCAACTTATAATCAGAGTAATGAGCATTATAATAGATTAATAGATTAACAGTGATCTTCTTTCCCCCATGTAATTAGGTCTACAGGATTTGAATATTGTCAATAACACCTCATTGTATTTTTCTTATGTGGAAGAGTGTCATTAAGAAGAATTTAGTCATTCAACACGAATTCAGCAAATATCTGTCAAGTATCTATTATGAGCTGATAACTAAGCCAAATACATGTATATAAACCTAGATTTTAACTGTGTTCTCTCTTATACTTTTATATCTTATAACATTTAAGTGAGTGCTACATGATAACATAAGGCTGTTTTGTTTTATATAAACCTTAGGGTTTCTTTTTCTATAAAACTCACACTCTTAGGGCATGTCAGCCTCAGACATTTCTCTAAGTAATTTTGAAGTTCTGTTTTCTGAAGAAAAAATACTGAATGTCTCAGAAATACCTTTGTGACTTGCACTACATCAAGCAGCAAGGCAGGAATGATGTCTTTGTGCATTTACATAGCACTTTTATTTTTAAGAGGTCAGGGAATTTCATATGGATTATCTTTTTCACCCACATTTTCCTTCTGCAGTAGTTGCCAAAACATAGAGGAATGAAATTTCTTGCCTCAGGTTATGTAGTCCTTCTTAGGCACCACACTTGAACTTTCTCTAAGTCCTGGTTTTCTTCACAGTGTTGTCTCACAGATTTGTCCATTTCCTCCTAAAATGAATGAATTAATTCAAAGAACAAGTATTGAGCATCCACTGTTACTAGACGCTATTCTAGGTAGTTGGGAGAAATCAATGAACCAAACAGGATAAAAAACAAAACAAGATCAAGCAAAGCAACCCTTTATTTGTCCTCCTGAAGTTTGTATTTTAATAATGGGAAGAAGGGTGTGGGGAAGACAGAAAATAAACACCATCCATTAGTAACATACAGGATTTTAATAAGAAATAAATGCAATGGAAAAATAAAGTAATTATGGGGAAGTTAGGCCATGTGGTTGGGACATGTAAGTAAGTTAAGCCGTTGATTCAGAAATGATTGAAGTTCCCAACTATGTAAAGCAATATAATTAAAAACTAGTTCAAAATTGAAAGCGTAAATACAATCCTGTGTTTACATATTCAAATGGAGAATAATTAAATTTATTAATTCAATCAGTAGATATTCACTGATGACCAGTTGGTAGAAAAGTGCTGTTCTAGGGGTTGTGAGTATAGGGGTGGATATAGTGCAGATTCACTCTCAAGCTGTTCAGAGACTGGGGGACAGGATATTATAATCACTTATTGCTACTTAGAAATAACCATCCAAAAGCATAGCCCTTTAAAGCAGTAACCACTTTATTATCTCTTGTGATTCTGTGAGTTGACACAGCTTAGCTGGTGATGCTTCTGCTTCTCCCAGTGTTGGCAGGAGCTGCAGTCCTCCGAGAACTTGACTTGCCTGGACTGTCAGAAGTGGCTCATTCAATGACCAAAGCTTTGGTGGGAGAAGGCTGGAAGACTCATCTCAGCAATGAATTTGGGATACTAGACCATTTGGGTCTGTTTCTGTCCAGGTGTCAGAGCCTCTTCCTCTCCATGTGACCTCTCCCTACATGGTCTCTGCGTATGATTTCTCCAGCAGGTAGTGAGACATTTACTTGGTGGCTCAGTGGTACACAGAGTGCTAAAGAACTTGACAGACCTTCCCAAGAGTTAGTTCCAGGACTTACACAGGGTCATTCCCTCTATATTCTACTGGTTAAAGGGAGTCCCAGACCAGACCACTCCAGATTCAGGGAGGTTATTTCATAAGGAGAAAGTTACGGGTTGCGCAGATTATTTGAAGCTATTTTTGGAAGCTAGTGATCCCAAGCGACAGTGTTTACAATATACACAAGGTACTGTGGAAACCCTGAAGAAGATAATGTATCAGTCTGGGTGCATTCAGGTGAGGCTTCCAAGAACAAAAGGATGCTGAGCTAAACTTTAAGAAAAAAAAATCAGAATTAACTAGTCAGTGAGGAACAGGATACGCCAGGAAGAGAGACGGCATGAGACATACACAGGACATGGTATCAGAGGAGAGTGTGGTGTGTCCAGAGAACTTCTAGTTATTTAATATGAGAGTGAGGTATAAATCCTTTCAGTAAATTCTAAGAAGGCTACATAGGACAAAGCTTTGAATCAGAGGTATTTTATAAAATGAAGACAATACTGTCACAGTTGATCTGAGGACTAAATTATATCAAGTATCTGGCACATATAAACTAAGCATGTGTGTGTGTATATATATATATATGTCTGTCTGTCTGTCTTTCTCTCTCTCTATATATATATATGTATATATATACACATGTGATTTTAAACATTTTTTGTCATGATAAAGGTTTGAATTTCAACCAGAAGTGGATAGGAAGCCAATAAAGAATAAGATTTGCATTTTACAATGACCCTGTTCTGCGGAGTCCAGAGAATTTATGAGAAAGATAGATGCTGAAGAAAGAATAATCAATTTGATGGCTTTCTAGGTCAAAAGAAAATACATATAGAAGGCAGAGACTGTGGAAAAGGATTTGAAAAAAAAACTAGAAATTGTAAGTTAAACACACAATTTGCTTTAGTTTCCTTTTTTCCTAATGTGGTAGATCCATTTAATAATTCATTTATTATTGCAATATTTATATTTATATTTTTTAGGGTCTCTCACAGGGCAGGCACTGGGTTAGAAACTGTGGATACAATTTCTATTTGTGAGATACAATTTTACATTCATGAAGTTCACAGTTTTGCTATGAAGATTGCAAAATTAATGATAATTACAATGGAATATGACAAGTGCTTGCTAGATGTAGGCACATAGGAGTCTCATTACACCCAGATGATAAATGTCTGTAAGGGTTTTACCAGTAAAGTTTTCTCAAGACATGAAAGCCAGCAGGAGAAATTTTTAGAAAGATAAAGGCCTCACCTAGCAGGACAAAGCAGAGGCAAAAACAAAGAGTTAGAAATAAGGAACAATAGGCCAGTGGAGGAAGAGCACAGTATAGACCTGGATATGTGAGCAGGCCTGTTAAAGTGAGGAGCTGGATATAGCATAGCATCATTATGGCCAGAGTTTAGTATACAATGAAGAGAATGGGAGGAATGACATTTATGAGAAAAAAATAACTGGCAAATTATCAATAGCTGAAATCAATAAGCAAAAAAGTCATTTACAATTCCTGAAATCATGCTCTGCATTTTTAAAATCCATGAAGTGCAGAATAATCACAGAAGCTTAAAGTAGGCAAAGCTATTAGTAACTTAAACTGTGTAATAATTAACATTAATTTTATGAGCAGTATTTTATATTCACTTGCTATTTTCATAGCAATGTGCAACTAGAGCTGAGATGTATAAGATGTATCTTACCCTCAAAAAACTTTCAAGTGCAACTTCCTTCAGGAAGTGTTCCTTGACCGTCCAGTGCATGTAATCATATTCTAATTTGTATTTAACAAATTGCCTAGCAAATAATATTGTCAATAGATACTGTTACATATTACTATTATTATTAATGAAGATAGATCACAGATCTTTCAGGGCAAGAGCAGATGCCACTGATAGGCCATTTACCCACACTCCTGAAATTCAGTTCTACTCTCATTCTAGAACACAGATTTGATTGAGACCTTGACTAGGTCAGGACAGCGGCATGTATACAAGACAAAGGACAGTTTAGTTTTATCTAGGCTTAACCTTAGAAGCCCAATATAAACAGAAGTCACATAGTTTTTTCAATATAGCAGTATTCTTTATCTGAGCACCAGGTGAATAAATCATGTGCCAAATTATTTGTGCTCGTGAGTGTACATGTGCATACATGTGAATTTTGGAGGAAGAGAGGATATATGTAAATATAAGTACATGGTGGGGGGAGGGGTAGATTTCGTTAGATTCTCAGGAACTCCAAACAGTGTAAAACCCCTGCCTTAAGGTGATGCTTAACTGAAATCCCTGCTTTAAGGTGATGATTAGTATTAGAATTGCCCTGTTTCTAAACCTTTAAGAGGGACATGTTAGGGTTCATTAAGTACTCCAGGACTTACCCCTATGCCTTAAGCTAGAGAAGAAACAAATTTTCCTAAGTCGAGGGTTGTATTGCATTCCACTAAAGCCTTGTTCAATGTTACTTTTCAGTAACCAACTATCAACTTTAAGTATTTCTCAGCATTTTGGTTAAAATTAAACTAACAGAAAGTGATATTGGCAAGATGGCAAACCAAGAGGCCCCAGGCCCTAATTCCCCCCTTGAAGACACTGAGTTAACAATATACGGACCAGAATCCCTTTTTAAGAACTGTATTGTCCAGTTAAGAAGTAGCAGCACCCAGACCAATGCAAAACCAAAAAAAGATCCTAGTAAAGTTCAGAGAATTTTGCATGCCCATGTCCTTTTCTTGAGTCGGAGTAGCATAGTGCACACTGGAGGAAACATTCCATACAAGGGCTCCTCTTTTACAATAGCAACAAGAGAGTGGATTGTGAGTCAGATATTCTGGTTTGTCTAGGGGCTTCCCAAAGTATTGGTTTCTGTCTCATAGCACTGATGGGAACAGTAGCAGAGTTTGGAAACCACTGAAAAAAGAGGCAAGAGGTTTGGCATGTTGGAGCCTCAGAGCTGCAGAGATTCTGTAGTTCTACAGGCAGATGCTAGAAGAAGCAGGA
The DNA here is from genome assembly GCF_043159975.1 of Macaca nemestrina. NCBI lineage: Eukaryota > Metazoa > Chordata > Mammalia > Primates > Cercopithecidae > Macaca > Macaca nemestrina. The sequence continues at coordinate 57,921,943 of NC_092143.1, forward strand.
GATTATGAGCTCCTGAGAAAAAAAGGGCAAGCTGCTTAGGGAATTTGAGAGAAGTAAAGACACATACACAAGCCCAGAGGAGAAACATCCTCAGAAACGTTTTGAGAGTCTCCCAAACATATAGCTAGGCTCACTGATGAAAGCCATTCTCTGCACACATCCAGTACATAATGGCTTGGGCAGGTGAATGTCTTCACAAATGCCCAAATCTCAAATATCAGGAAATATCACAAGATATGCAAAGAAACAAAGAAATGTGGCTTGATGAATATACAAAACAAAACCTTGGATATAGACCCTAAAGAAAGACAGATCACTGAACTTTCTGACAAATAATTAAAAACAACTATTTTAAATATGGTCAGTGAGCTCAAAAAAGAACATAGAAAGATGACTAAAGAAAATCCTAAAAATAATGTATGAACAAATTGAGAGTATCAGTGAAAACTATACGAAAGAATCATATAGAAATTCAGGAGCTGAAAAATATAACTGAATTGCTGACTTGAAAAATTATATTTAGAGAGACTTAATAGCAAACTTGATCAGGCAGATGAAAAAAATCAGTGAACTTAAAGATGGGACATTTGAAATGGTTGGGACAGCAGAGAAAAAAAAAGAAGGAATGAAGAAAAGTGAACAATACTTAAGGGACTTACGGGGCAACATCAATCAGACCAATATACAAATTATGGGAATTCAAGAAGGAGTAAAGAGATAGAGAGAAAAAGGGGCAGAGAGTTTATTTGAAGAAATAATGACAAAAAAACTTCCCAAATCTGAGGAAAGAAATGGATATACATGTTCAAGAAACTCAACCAACTACCATCAGGATGAATCCATAGAGACTCCACCAACACCCATTACAATCAAACTGTTGAAAGTCAAAGAGAGTTATGAAAGCAGCAAGAGAAAAGAGACTCATCATGTACATTGTAGCCTTTATAAGATTATCAGAGAATTTATCAGCAGAAACCTTATAGGCCAAAGGAAGTGTGATAATATTATTCAAAGTGTTGAGAGCAAAAAATGCTATCAACCAAGAATACTACAGCCAACAAAATAATTCAAAAATGGACAGGAATTTAAGATTTTATCAGACAAATCTGAGGAAGTTCATTCTATTAGATCTACTTGACAAGAAATGCTAAAGTGAGTCCTTCAAAGAATGCTAGGTGAAAATACAAACTTCAGTAAAGAAAAATACATGACCAAATATAGTAACCTGTATTATTATAATTTTGGTGCACAAATTTACTTTTAATTCTTATATAAAATTTAAATGACAAAAACATAAAAACAAATATAAATATATGTTAATGGATATAAAACACATAATGATGTACTTTGTGACATCAATAACATAAAAGTGGGGACAATAAGGAGTAGAGTAAGTTGTTAGTAGTTTAAAATAAAATGTTATAATTTGTTTAATATGTTATATATAAAATATATATAATATGGAAATATGCAATATAGAATATATTAATATAATATATAACATATATTATATAGAATGTTTTGTTATAACCGTAATGTTTTATCTAATTGCAACAGTAACAATGTACACAAAAGGAAATGAAAATAAAATCAAAGCATGCCATTACAAAAAGTCAACAAAAGACAAAAGTAAAGCAATAAGAGAGGAAAGGAGAAGTAATAGAGTTATAAGACATACAGAAACAATTAACAAAATGGCAATAGTATCTCCTTCCCTAAATCAGTAATTACTTTAAATATAAATGGATTAAACTCCCTAATCAAAAGATACAATTTGCTGAATGGATTTAAAAAATTAGGATCAAACTAAATGCTGTCTATAGGAGACTAACATATTAGATGTTAAGGACACACATAGGCTGAGAGTCACAAAGATTAAAAACATATTCTATGCAAGTGATAACTAAAAAAGAGCAGAGGTGCTATACTAACATCAAAAAAGGAGACTTTAAAATAAAAATTGTTAGAAGAGACAGAGAACAAAATATCACATAATTATAAAAGGGCCAATTCACCAAGAAAATATATAATATTTTATAAATATTCATGCACCCAATATCAGAGTTCCCAATAGATGAAGCAAACATTGGCAGAATTGAAGGAAGGAACATACAGCAGCGCAATAATAGTAGGAGACTTCAATACCCCACTTTTAATAATGGGTAGAACAACCACCAAACAAAAAATGAATAAGGAAATAGAGGACTTGAGCAATTCTGTAAGCTAATTGGACCTAACATACATATAAAGAACACTCCAGTCATTCTTCTCAAGTGCACATGGAACATTCTTCAGAATAGACCTCATGTTAGGCTACAAAGCAAGTCTTAACATATTTAAAATGATTGAAATTATACCAACTATCTAGCATTTACAAATAAATAAAATTACAAATATTTTGTAATTACAAATAATTACAAAAGAATTTGCTTGCATGACTGACAAGTATGTGAATTTCCAGTATTCACCTTTAACATTCACTTTCATCTTACTCATAAACGTGAGTAAATAAAAAAATGAACCCACATCCATGTTGAAGCATGCTTGATCATCAATTGCAGTTATCTTGATTGTCATTGCCTACAAATATAATAGTTTGGTAAAAATCAATGAGAGTATTCTGAGAGAATCAATTGGATATATGAAATTTATAATAGAGTATTGAATATTTTATAATTCATAAACCATGTTAAAAATCTTTTATATCAGTAAAATTATAATATTGTACCCTTTTTTTGGAAACTGGTTATTAAACATTTATCAGCATAGAACTGATATTACCATTTATCTGTTTCCTGTGTATTCCTAGCATTATTTTCTTAAATATGTTTCTTAAGTTGGGACATTTGTACAAAAAATAGTAGAGTGATAATAGAGAGGGTCTTAGGAATGTTATCTGGAGTTTCCCATCTTCCAGCAGATAAGGGGGCACAGATCATTTGAATTAAATTAAGTATTGAACTGACTTGATGCCGGGTTTTAGTTCTTATCTCCATATATTTCCTTCCACTCATAGGGTCTAACCTACTGGTGGTCCCAACTGAGAGCCAGGATGCCTCATAAAAGCTCTTCCTTCCTAATGGCCTTTGGCTTTTTAGTTTAGAACTGAGAGTACAGCACACACTACTGTATTTTTTTTTTTTCCAACACTTTTCTGCTTGTCTCATTTGTCTTTTGCTCTTGGCAATTTAAGAATATGCAAAGCCTTAAAGGCAAATCCATAGAATGGTGGTCTCACTTCTCTGCTACTACCTTCTCTCTGCAATCTTGACTATTTACATCATTGCTACCATCTTCAATCTGAAATCCATTTTTTCTTCAGTATTTTAAGAGTTCCAAAAGTTATCTACCTATTAGCAAAGTATGTTCATATTCTTCGTCTCTCTTTTCACACCAAAACTGGTGTTTTCCCTGAGGGAAAAAGCTGCTTACAGAATGTTGGTTCACATTTTCTGATGTCCTTCCCTCAGGGATCTTGGGCTCTCAAGTCCTAGTTACCTCTTAGCTGTCTGATGCCTTTAAATAGATTTTAATCATCTATATTTCAAAATTAGCTATTCTGGTTATTCTCAGTGGGAACATTGGACTGCTCCAGTCTATTCCATTATGATTGTATCTACATGCTTGTTAGATTCATACGCCTACCTCCCTATACCAGGAAAAAGTTCTCTCCTAGATTCTGTCATAGCATTCTGTGTATAATTTTATAAAAATAATTAGCACTTTGAATGGTAAAATCTTATGTTTTTGTCCATCTGTACTATAATACTAGACCATAAGCTTCCAGAAATTAAATACTATCTTATTTTTCTTTCTATTCCTAATACTTTGCACATGACTGCTGCTGAATAAATGATTGTTTAACAAATAATTTAAAAGTGTGGAAATAGATTTGTAGATTTCTGGACCAAACAGCCAATTATTTATCTGACAGATACTCCAAAGTTTGTTTTCCTCTATGTTTGTGTTTAAAACATTTTCCTTAACTTCTTTCAGTACTTGTACAGCTTTTAAAAAAAGATTTAAATGTTTAAGCCAGCTGGAATTTATTTTGCTGTACAAATAAAGTGAGTTATAATTATGCTTCTTTAGTTGTTTTTTATCTTAGGAAAGAAAAAGACAATGGTGTCAAAAGTAAGAGCAATTTACTTTTACTTTTATAGATCAGCCATGTATTACTCCATTTGCTGGAATAACATGTTTTTTAACTAAAGGAATATTTTTGAACATTGTAAACCTGTAATGGATTGGTTATTAGACTAATTTATATTTCTCTCCTGATACTTTAGTATCCTTAGATATTATGTATTGACTTTGTTTTAATAGATATTAAATTATATAGATGGTGTGAGTAAATACTGGTTAATATATAGGTAAGAACCTTTTTACATATTTAATCCTCATTAGATTTTGACTACTCCCTCTATGAAACCTTCCCATATTCCTTAGGAGAGTGTTAGCCACTCTTTTTCCTAGTTGCATGGTGCTTTCTTTGTGGCTCTTTTATGGCCCTTATCAATTTGCATTAAATGTATCTGTTTAAAATAAAATTTTATACCTATTTCTACTGCCTTTCTTTTTCCAAAATTTGAATTTATTTTCCTCTGAAGCACTTATACTTAAAATATATTCATTTCCCCTCCCTGAAAACATACACACACTCACACACACACACATACACACACACACACACACACACAAGCAGGGAGAAACTTCCTTATAGTAGACATTTCTCTCTGTTTGGTTCACTGTCATATCTCCAGCACCCAGAGCAGTGCCTGGCACACAGACTATGCTGAGTGAGTGTATGCTTCCCGCATTAAACTGTGCACTCAGTGAAGACAGGCATAGTGGTCTAAGTCTTTGTATCCCAGCACCTACTACAATATCTACTAAAGCAGATGCTAAATCAATTTTCTAATAAGTGATCACTCATTCTGTTATAAAACTAAAGGATATGTTATTATTATTCCCAGTCAAAGATAATCCTACTTATGTTGTTTACTTATCGTTTAGCAAATAATTTTTAAAATATAATGAGCATAAAAGAACATGATATATTTAAAATGTACTTCATTGGTTACTTGAATACATATTCATTTATCGTTTAGCAAATAATTTTTAAAATATAATGAGCATAAAAGAACATGATATATTTAAAATGTACTTCATTGATTACTTGAATACATATTAATTTATTGAATTTTATATACCAATAATAATTATGTAGAAAGATTTATATTTTTCTTCTGATACATTTAGAATTCTAAAGTATTGTCTATTCACTTTGCTTTCTTAAATATTACAATCATATAGATTTTATGAAAAATACCTTTCATTTATTAAGTATATACCTGATAGCAGTCTTTGTATTAAGAACAGGGGAGACAAAGCTGAATAATATTTAATCCCTGTCTTCAAGGTCCTAAATGACACCTAACATTTACATAGTATTTTCAATATGTCAGGCATTATTATGAGAAATTTATACATATTTACTCCTTGAATTCTCATAAAGGTGCTATTATTATGTCCATTCTGATGGTGAGAAAACTGAAACAGAGATTAGTAATGCAGTTTGTCATTAGAGTTTGTGTTCAGTGTCTAGACAAAGTCTAGAGGCCATATTCAAGCCTTTCCATGAAAGGCGGCATTTTAGAAAAAAATTGTTCTCAACTTCCCATTTGCTCCCCTTACCATAGGCTCCAATATTTCAGTCTTTTTACTCAGAACTGTCTTGGGGTTTATATTTAAAACCTGTTTTGTGAAAAGAGCTGTTTTTCCTATTCTCACTTTTCCTATTTCCCCTAAGACAAACATATTATTGCAATTTACCAGATCTACTGAATATTATGTTGAAAAATTAGGGCTCATAAAAATAATACATGAGAAAAAATTTTAAAAACTATTAAATTTCTTGCAGTAGTGATTTCTGGAATTCGTATAACCTTAGTTGTTTATAACTCACTTTTAACATCCAAATCTAAGTTGTGGCACACTCACCATAACTACTTAAATAATTTTTTCTACAAACAATATTGTCTTCTTGGGGAAGCTAGACAATATATAATATGATTGATGTCCAGGTAGTCAGTCCTAAAGGAATAGCAGATAGTAAACATTATCTATTATAGCAGTAAATTATTTCAACACATTTTTAACTAAGAAATTATTTAGAAATAAATAATTCTGGTTGATTGATTTTGAAAGTAAACCATGTGTTGTTTACATGTGTTGGCATTTATCCAGTTTCCCTGAATATAAGAGTGAATTTTTTTTTTCAAAGAAAGAAAACCCTTTACTAATTAGATAATAATGAACATAATGAAAACAGGTGCTATAACTTTTTGAATTATGAGAATGCATCTTCAGGGCAAGCTCTGAAAAGAGGATCATAAGGGGAAAAATTATCTGCATATATTGTGAAGTGGGTACATGTGTATCCTGGAGATATATTCCAAGGCACACATTAGCAAAAATTTAACTGCATTTTTTACTATGATGGAAATAAAAAATACAAATCAAAATAAGTTTTAAAATGCCCCGTGTCTTTTAAATGAACTACTAAATGTAAATACATGCATTATGTGCAATAATGAGATTCTAGTTAATATCGTAAAGCTTTTCAAACTCATTAGGATGACAATCAAGAAGTAACTAAAGATAGCCCTATGATTTTCTAGAAGGCCAATGTGGCATTGAATCTAACTATCATATAGATCCTCACACCTCTGAGTGACAGCGACATCCATAAAGTCCTGTTCGCTCTCAGCACTTGAAAGCATAGATGTAGATGATATAGATTCTATTGCTTCAGCCACAAAGGAGAATAATTGCAGTCAGTGGGGGAAGGGTGGTATGCATGCTCCTCACATGAAAGGTTGAGAAATAGAAAAGATTACAGGGAAATTAAGGAGTAAAGAGGACAGGTCAGATGACTCCCTGGGTGAGCACCTGACTCAGGGTGATTGAGTAAACTGAACCTCTGCTGCGGGGGAAAACTTTTCCTGCCCTGTATCTTTCCTTCCAATGAAAAGGATGTAGTCGTTTGAATCGCAGCAATGGTTCTGAAGAAAAATGAATGTTCAATGTTCAAAACAGTCAAAACGATTACAGTGTGCTATCAACTGTTTAATATGTATATATTAATGTATGTGTTCATTATTTTCCAAAAAATTTAACTGTCATGTTTGAAAATAACATATGAAATCTGCCCTCCTACGTTATGGCTTGATACTAGATCGCTTCTGCTGTGGCACAGGCACTTAAATTCCACTTGTAATTATTTTTCTAAATGATTAGCACTTATTGTGGTTATTCTGTGGCTAAGATATGTATGCAAAATGTGGCTGCAGGATTTGCTTTTGTTAGCATACCCCTCCCCCACCCTGAAACCTCAAGGCTCCAGACGTTGACGCTAGAGAGAGAAAATGGATGTGTGTGTGTGTGTGTGTGTGTGTGTGTGTGTGTGTGTGTGTGTCTGTATGTAACCTTCAAGTTGATACAATGGTGATGATATACAAACAAAAAAAAAGGTAAAGCTTCTCCTTGACAGTGCCATTCTCAACTCATTATAATCATTTTAAAAAATCTAAAAGTAAGCAAAATGCTTTTAATTTAAATGGGGGTAGTGTTTTAACAAAGACTGAGTATTCAAACTGAAAAATTATTAAAACTGAAAATGGCACTTTTATTAAATAACTGTGATCTTCCAGCCATGTTCTTAACCAGTGATCTCCCTGTAGCAAAATGCACAGATAATCAACAACCCAGTCTGACAGAAAACTTGTTGGGAGATTAAATCCTCAAGGAAGGAGCCCATAGCCCCGGAGGAAGACTGAGTGCATGTTTCCCTGAGTCTTTGAAGGCTCATCTCAGTAGTCCCACTGCTAGAATGTGCTCCGTTGTCATAGCAACACCATCTCCTGCTTCATACAGGAAAGATTAGCTCTTACTGTGCAGAGGAGAGAATTTAGGGGAAGTCAGACTAATCCCTGGGTGCACTTCGAGAGAAAGGTTGGACCTCGCCTGAGGGATGCTGGATCTGCAATGATAGAATTGGCCTGCCACAGACATTGGTATTTAAGTTGAAGAGCAGAATTCACAGTAAGTGTCAGCTCCTCCAGAGTAGAATATTGATGAATGAGGTTTGTCTAAGTCTTGTTAAAGACTGTCCCATGAAGCAGTAGAATGACAGGAGGAGACTGATAAATGCCAATGTTTTCCTAGTTCAGTTGTTATAAGGTTTGACCAGATCAGAAACTTGAGGAAAAATTTTAGGTACTTTTGAAATATCCATCTAAAATCTCAGGAGCATGGTAAAATCAGATAAGCAAAAAGAATGTATTATATGCTTTTGGCATTTAATGTATTTACCCTAGATTGTTGTGCATTTAAACCTAAAATTCCATAAAGAGAGAGAAAAAATATTCACAGAAAAATCTGTATGTGTAAGCAAGTTGTATTTCTTCAACACCAAAAGTGATGAAATTTCATTTTAGGTTTGTAAATGTCCTTTTTCAATTATGCATACATATTTTAAAAATCCATTTAGAAGTATGCAAGTGGTGTGGTTTTTTAGTTCATTATAATATGATGAAAAGGCATTTTTGAGGAAAGAGCAATTAATGTAGCTATTCTGTCTGGTGCTGGTACTCAACTTTTCAGCATAAGGCATGTGCAATGTGTATACCTTTCAGGATTTTTGGTTGATTGCCTCAAATGGATTTTGTTCTGGGGGAATGTCTATGTCTATATGGGTTTGTTTATTTTCTTTTCGCCTTTGGTTTGTACTTATACAATTCCTTCCACAATTTTTATGAGGCATATGATTTTTAGCTTAGAAGCTAGGAACCTTGTTATGGATTTTAAAAATTTGATATTAGTATCTATTGTGGAGATATCTAGTCTTTCAAAAACTTAATTACCTCAAAAGACACTTTAATCCACATACAAAATTGAAAAGAATTTTTCCAAACTATGTAGATTTTACATATTATATTAATATATAACCCTTGTGTTTATGACTATCAGTGTGTATTCCCCTGAATGTATTTATTTTGTATTTAAAATAATTCATGATGAAAATTGTATCAGGCTACCTCCATGATACATGATGTTTTTTAATTGTTTCCATCATGTCTACATGTTGGTAACATATATTTAGAAACTGGGATTTTTTCCCCTGTGTAAAATCCTGCTAGTAATGTACTACACACTACAAATAACATTATAATCTATGCTAAATATAGCTATTATCATAAAAATATTTAATTGCCAATTGAAGTGTGCTGTTTTAATTTCTCAGAATAGAGAGACTTGGGTGTTGCTGCAAAAACAGAGCACAGATAACACATGCACTTCTTTTCCCTGAAACTTAATGCTAGAAGAGACCATAGGTCCTCGAGTTGAACAGGTATATTAAAATGTTAGATGAAATTATTATCTTCATATGTTAGGAAGTACACACAAAACCAGAAGGGTCATACTTTGCTTAATAGCATTTAGGTTGTAACTATGCAGAACCTGGTACTCTTAAGAAAATGGAGACAAAGCAGGAAGTCAGGGAGTCCCTCTCAATGAATGATCATAAATTATTCCAACAACCTCTTTTTGGTGATTTCTGTTAGTACTTCAGGACAGGACCTTTAAAAATTACAAAAGGAAAGAGGTAATTGTGTTCCTTTTGTCCTCCCCAGAGAACAAACAAAAGTAGTGTATCTCCCTTCATAGACTTTAGGTAGAAAGGAGAGAAACCAACGACTTTATTTCAGGAAGAGTGAAACTTAGAGGGTCGCTGCATGATGCAGGGAGCAGAATTAACAAAATAGGACTAGTAAAGAAAAAGAATAGCTAAGAAAAAAATGGGCACCATTTATTGAGATAACAGAGTAAAGTGTGTGTGTGTGTGTGTATATATATATATGATAATAATAAATTTTAAAAACGGTCAGGGACTTAGCCAATTTATTACCTTAACCAAAGATTTTCAATAAGTATTGCTAACCAGTTAAAATAAAATTTTATGTTTCTTAGAATTCTCCATTCCCTGTCATCTGTGCTTATGTCTTTTGAAAATACAGTGGTGGCTGACCTAGACACAAATGGCTAGTCAACTGAAGACTGGCAGGGACTTGTAATCTCTCTTAGGCAAATTTTGGTTTGGCCCTTCCTGCTCTCCTAAGGTATCGCTTGGGAGGACCAGGTCATCCTCCATAGTCAGATTCTCTCTTGAAAGGCAATGCTTCAGGAATCTGGGAAAGAAGTTCATCTATTCCGAACTGGTCTCAGAGTTTGGAATCGCATTTGGAAAGTCCAGGAGTCATTTTAAGAGTAAAAATCTTCAGGTCACCAAGGTCTTCTGAAAGCTCTGGGATTGGTAGGTGATATGGAAATGGTCTGAATTTTTGCATGGGAAACCAGAGTACAGAAAAGGGCAAGAGGAAGGAATGGGCAGGAAATTTACAACAGAAACCTCTGCTGGGGAACACTCAACAAGCCAACACATAAAGCATTAATATATATTTTCATAATGGTATAATGGTCTGTTAAATAAACTAAGGATAGTTTCTAAAACTGCCCATTGTGATTGATGGTTGATGTGTGTATTTTAAAATGTATTGAAAAAAATATTATTCAGCACAAGAGGTAATACTGTAATATGAACACGTTTTGTGTTAGCTTTTAAAAATCAAATTAATGTTTGATTTGACCATATTTGATTCAATACTGTGATACATTGTTAAGCTAGAAGGGCCACTTTAGAGAACGGTTAAATAGCAACAGTTTCTCCTTTCTTTCTTAAATTTTGGGATTTATGCTGCCATGAAAATTTTTTCTCCATATGCTGTAAGTTTGACTTCATATGTCTCAGGAAAATTATGTAAGATGCTAAATTTATTTGTTTTCTTAAAGTTGCATGTAAGCGAATTGATAACGTGATGTGTGGGGAAGGTAGCCAGAGCAATTGTTGAAATTAGGTTGTAGAAAGAAAAGAATGTCAGACTGGGATATGTTCTTTTGATGATAGATACTTTTGAGGGCAGATGGGGGTCAATGGGCATTTGTGAACCAGGAATGAAAAGTAGAAGGAGTGCTCTGTTAAGATGTATTTATTCTTTAAATGTTGAGTAAGGATAATAGTTGGGGAAGGCGGTTAGGACTAAGAACCTAAACTAACATAGAAATACTGGAAATTAAAAGTAGAAAATAAATGGAAAAGAAATCATAGGCATATAATCTATGGAATTTCATTTATTAATTTATTCAACCAAGATTTATTTGGCAGGCTAGGCTCATGGCAAGCAGTGACTCATGCCTGTTAGCCCAGCACTTTGGGAGTCTGTTGCAGAAGGATCACTTGAGGCCAGGAGTTCAAGATCAGCCTGGTCAACAGAGTGAGACTGTCTCAAAAAAAATTTAATACAAAATAAAAGGTGATTCATTTGGTTTCATCCAAATAACAGATGAAAGGATAGATGATAAGAAGGACAGAGCAAAATGCTGATGTTCAAGATTTCATAAAAACAGTCTGGTGAGCATGACCAATAGAGAATTGTATTATTTTGTAGTGGGCAGTGTGGTAAAGTAAGCACAGAAGATAGACTTGACCCACGACTGGGTAGCATTAAAGAAAGAACCTTCAAGACTGAAAATGCATGGGTGCCATTATAGACATAGGAAAGTCAATAGAAAGAGGGAGTTTTTGAAGAGGGTAGTGGTGGTAATGGGAGGCAGGAATGAATTTGATTTCAGACATCTTAAGTTTGATCTTTAAGTCTTTAAAAGCATATATTGCATTTAATTATAATAGCTAACTTACGCATAATGTAGATCATTTACAAATGTCTGTTTTAGATTACATTATTGCATAAAATTTCAAAGCATCTTCAGCATTCGTTGGACTACTCTATATGTTGTTTCCTCTTTAATGCTGGTATATATATATATGTTGTTTCCTCTTTAATGCTGGTATATAGCATTTAGAGTATTTAAAAACTTGTCATGTATTTTTCATTTAAAGTATACAAACTCCTAGTATAACAAAAAAAATTGTCTTTTATTACTGGAGTCTGACAGTTCTAAAATTTAATAACTTTTAATTTGGGAACTTTTATACTTTTGCTTTTGGCATTGATATACAGTAAAAATAAATTTGAGGCAAAGGAAAAATGTATATATCCAGCTGAGTTTTGGGAAAAGCATTTTGTAGTAATTATCCAATTAGTTAAAGATAAAAGTATTTTCTTTTCATATAGATAATTGCTATAATTTTATATCATTGTGGTCCTGAAATGATCATAATTATAATAATTACAATAACAACCTCAACAATTAACAGTTGTTTGATACTTTATAATTTTTAATTGATAGAGAAATAAAACAATTCTAACAAAAGATCCCTCTGTACCTATTTAAAAGAAAGAGAGATAACACAATATTTTATGGAGTATATTAAGTGACATAAAAGTGACTATGAAGTCTGAACAGAATTTCATACACATACACAGTAAAGTGAGAAGAATGAGCAGTCACAACTTCTCTATCTTCTTGATAGATATGGATGCAACTCTTTTTATTTATCCCATGAGAGAGACCCCTAAGCTAATTCTGGAGGTATACATTTATAGTTTTAATGGTCAGAAGTCCTCAGTCTTGAATTGGAAAGTCAAAAGTTTGGGCCTTTTATTCAGGCCTATATGTTTTTGAGAAGACACACTAAAGAGGAAAACACACTGAAGAGGATACGATGAAGAGGCAACTGCCTCCCTGCTTCAAAGAAAACTTATCCTTTAACCCTTACACTATGCACCCTTTAATTTACATTATCTCATTGAACTGTCACAACACTGTAAGATACATACAATTACTATTATGTCCCAGATTTATGAGTGAGGAAACTGATACTAAGAAAGATTGAGAAATATTTTAAAAGTTATATAACTAATAAACAGAGGCTGATTCCAGCTCATTCTGCACCTCACATTGTCATTTCTTAAGATGCATTGTAGAGAGTCATTCTTGTATCCTACAAGAAAAGGTAAAGAAAAAATTGTTTTTATTGTTTTTTCTTGGGTACCCATGTATAGCTTTGATCTCTGTAAAAATAAGCAGATTATTGGTCATAGTCTGTTATCTCACAAAAACTCATCCTATTCTAGGAAGAGGAAAATTATAAAGATGATTGGAGCTTTAATAGGGAAACTACTATCATAGGATGCAAAAGATTATCCATTCGTCCATCTATACATGCATACATACATATTTGCATACATACATTAATTCGTTTATTTGTCATTCATTCAATGAGCATTTAATAAACCCCTACTATGGACCTGCTTTTGCCAAAGCACACTGTAAGTACATGAAGAAAATCAGAGGCTTTCTCTCCCTTCAAAGATCATACTACCTTCCTTGATGTGGACGAGGTACTGGGCTAGCTACTCTTTAGACATGAACTCATTTATTTGTAACTCGTGTACTGTAGTGTAAATCCTACAGCTGCCCCTGTTCTCCCTATAAGGAAATTAAGGCTCAGAGAAATTACATGCAAACCACACAGGTTGTGAATGACAGGACTGAGTTCTGATTATATGTTTTTCTGGCTGCAGAACTCATGGTCTCAACCACAGTGTGATTCGACCTATTTCCCTAGTGTGAAAAATGTCATGATGAAGATTAGTGCAAGATATAGTGCTGGCAGAAAGGAGAATGTGAGGACAAGTTGGCAATGATAGTCTGGGAAGACTTTAGCACATGAGATTTCTCTTATTTGTAATATGGAGATAACTAGTTCATGGAATTGTTTGGGGAATTAAAGGAAATAACTAATATAATGGAACTTGCTGCACTGGATGCTTAATAACTGAAAGCATCCACTCACTATCACTTATCTCCAGTTTCAGTTTCAATTACTGGTCACATTTCTTTTTCTTGCCTTTCTTCCATCTTTGATTGGTGTTTCAGAAGCATTTAGTCTATGAATATACATTCTACCTCTCCTACCCTTTACTTAAAATTTTGGAATATGATTAAAGATCAACAGACAACTTTTCAACATTTGATCATTCATGTGAATCCACTAGGATTCATAATTGGGATAGGAATCGTGAACATATTCCTCTCAACTTTAGAAAATACCATCATGTTTCCTGGCATAGTTTAATTCTTTACTTGCAGATAGAAAGGGGTTTGGTGGGAGGGATGTCTTCAGAGTTTTTCATCTGGGAGAGGGAGCCATCATTACTGGCTAGGGAACTTGCCTTTTTGTGTATGTAGCCTTATTCAAAGATTTGATGGAATGGGTTGCAGAGACGTGTATGAAAATTAGAGTAAGGAAAAGGCAAAGTGTATAGTCAGCTCTTAAAAAGAGTCAATGAGATCAATATCTGAGCCTAAACATCAGAATTTACTAAAGTATATTCAAAACTTTGTATTTATAGAAAAAGTCTTCATTTTTGCTCCTGACTTCATGCCTATGTATAATTTTATATTGCTGCCTGAACCTGTATTTCTGTAAATCACATGCATAACTTCATGCAACAGAAAACTGTTTAAAGATTATTATTTTGTTATAGAATAAATTATATCCCATACCTTTAGTTAAATCTATCTATAGCATTATAAACTGTAGCCCTATATAATAAATACTAAGAACAATAATCAACATTACAATATGGCTAAATATGATTTGTAGAACAAACCCAGGGTGTATTTTAAAAGTAGAATAAGAAATTAACTTTGATTGATACTGTCTGTAACTTCCAACTTTGTCTAATATCGGTCACTCCAACTATGAAAAGGTTAAAACTTAAAAAGGAAGAAAAAAACCGAAATTCTATAATGCTTTTCTAATGCTTTGAAAGAAGTTTAGAAATTTAGAAAATCCCAGAGGCCACGACTTTATTAAAGAATGCTGCAAATGTGAATCCACTTCTTAGAAATTGCTTTAAGCATGTAAGAAATGTAAGGGTGATAATGAAATGTTTTTTTTTTTTTTTCACTGTAGCTAATAAGGTCCCCATGGATAACTATTTCCCATATCAGGAAAGAGACATGTGCTTCTTTTAACACCTGCCACATAGAGAATATTAAGGATTTTCTTTGCCTTTAGTTCTTTCCTCTGTCTGCCATTCTTCACAGTAGGGAATGGGGGGAAAAGGCCCAAGAATGTGATTTTTTTCACTTAATTTTTGTTACAACTTCTCACAGCATTGTTCCCAAATTCTTCTCTTAAGCTGAGAATTTTAACCTTTTACTTTAGCCTTGCTTCTTTTTGACCTCAAGACTTGATTTTCTTAGTGGCTCATCCTATCTTAAAATTTATGTCATAGTTTTTATCATCTCAAGAAAAGTAACAATGCTGGGACTAACATTATTAGTAACTCTTATTTTAAATATTTGGGTTCAGAGGAAATAGTAATTGAAAGCAAAATATGTGTTATTGGACCTTCAATAGAAAACTTGATTTATAATCTGGTATATTTTTTCATTATGTTTTTTCATCCTAGAATAGTTTTGATTATCAGACAAAATTATCTGGAGTGTTCGTTGCCAACCTAAATGTTCTCTGCACCCATTTCCAATATTTTAGAGAACAAATAGATCTTTTACTAATTTTACAATAAAAGGACACGAGTACAAAATATATTTCTGACCAAATTTATATGAACAATTTTCACATGGGATTGCCCTGAATTCTGGGCTGTATCATTGTCACCAGAGCATATCTCACATGGTTCTTTTTGCTGTTTATCCATCTCACATGGTTCTTTTCGTTGTTTATCTTCCGTGATACTTAAGTTAGAAACACAAGGAGATTCCATTAAATGATACAATTGACTCATTTTTCATTGCTCTGCAGCATAGGAAAGTGGAAAGTACACAGAGTTTGGTTTAACACACTATCTCTGTTCGTATCTCAGACTCACCCTTCCACAGTGGTTTGCTCACCCATGTACTAATGGGCTAAGAACTCCTGCCTTGCATGTTGTTTTATTTCAAAGTTCAATGGATTAATAAATTATATTAATAAATATACATTTATTTTAAAAATACATATTCATCATTGAAGCATTTTTCCTCAGGAAAATGGCTTCAATCACCTCAAAATAGCTTTATCCTCAAAATAGCTTCTATCACCAATATAAGATTAATAAAATATTACATATTCACGTGAAGTATATAGTCATGAAAAAATTCCAAAAAGTACCAAAATGTATAAAGAAAAAGGAAGGATCCCCTGTTATTCACTCCCAATCTACTGTGCCCCCAGCAATAATCTCCATTAACAGTTTGGCACGTACCTTTCCAAACAAGAGAGATAAATAGATCAATCAATAGTTTTTATTTAAAAATATAGTCACCAAAATTTTGGACACAGATTCTTCTCAACTTTCAATGGGATTGCATCTCAACAAACCTATTGTAAATTGAAAATATTCTAAATCAAAATGGGTTTGATATGCCCAAGGTACTTAACACCATATCTCAGCCTAGCCTACCCTAAACATGCTCAGAATACTTACATTAGCCTACAGTTAGATGGAATTATCTAACACAAAGCCTGTTTATAATAAAATGTTGAGTATCTCATGTAATTTATTGAATGCTGAGCTGAAAGTGAAAAACAGAATGGTTGTATGGGCGCTCAAAGTACGGTTTCAACTGAATGTGTCTTGCTTTCACACCATCATAAAGTCAAAAAATTGCTAAGTTGAACCATTGTAAGTCAGGAACCGTCTGTATATGTTTTTCATTTTTATCATGATTTTGAATCAGTTGTTGGAAAGAACATTTTGCCAATGTTTTGCTGATGTTTTCATTGTGTTCAGCTGTTACTACAAAAGAACTAACAATTTACAGGCTAAAGAAAAGTGGAATGGGATTGACCACACACTTATTTTTTTGGAACCATTCATTAATTGTGGCATGGATTTGCTGAAATGACAAGTAAATGCACATCTTAACTTTATACAGAAATGGATGCTAAGCCAAATAAAGACTTGCTCTTAAAATATTGCTCTGCAAATGTCTGCAGAGCTGAAATGTGTAAATTAGAGATTCATTGAAGTCTGCTAGCCAAAAGTGAAAATGAAAGTGCTTTCAGCTTGCTAATTAATGCTGCATGTGGAATTTGCAGGGGAAAAAAAAACGACCCAGACCTATGAGCAAAAGCAGTGATCTGGTTGTCTTTTGACAACCAGTGTCTCATTCTATTATGCTACTCAATATGGAACCCTTAGTAATAAACCTGTCTTTTGTCCCCAGCGTAGCCGCTTAAAATTAGGTGACATATTCTCTACCTTGTTATTGTGTGACAATAAGATGAGGGAAAAGAATATCCAAAATTGATCAAATTCCAGAATAAGACATAATATAACTATATTATATAGCTGTGATTTTAATGTTCTGATTTGTATGTTGTTTATATATTTTACATTTTGTTTCTTTTATGATACATAATACTTTACATACTTATGTGATACATGTAAGTATTTTTTACATGCATAGAATGTGTAATGATCAAACCTGCTTATTTGGGGGCACCCATCACCTTGACTATTTATCATTTCATCACCTTGAAAAGGGTAACATTTCAAGTTCTCTGTTCTAGCTATTTTGAAATATACAGTACACTGTTGCTAATCATAGTCACTTTAGCCTGTTATCAAACCTTAGAACTTATTTTTCTATCTAAACTGTAAGTTTATACCCATTCATCTACCTCTCTTCATTTCCCCTACTCATTCTAACACACTTACCCACCTCTGGTATCTATCATTCTATTCTCTATCACCATGATATCAAATTTTTTAGCTCCTATATATGAGTGAGAACATGTGGTATTTATCTTATTATACCTGGGTTCTTTGACTTAACATAATGACCTCCAGTTCCACCCATGTCACTGCAAATGACATGATTTCAATCTTTGTTATGGCCAAATCATATTCTATTATGTATATGTACCATATTTTCTTTCATTTGTTTACTGATGGACACTTAAACTTATTCCATATTTTTGCACAATAAACACGCTAGTGTAGGTATCCTTTTGATATACTGATTTCCTTTGGATGGACATCGAGTAGTAGGATTGCTGGATCATATGGTAGTTCTATTTTTAGTTTTTTGAGAAATCTCCATGCTGTTTTTCATAGTGCTTGTACTAATTTACATTCACACCAACAGCGTATAAGTGTTTGCTTTTCTCCACATCCTTGCCAACATCTCTTACATTTTATTTTCTGTGAGAGCCATTCTGACTGGGCTAAGATGATCTCTCATTGTGGTTTTGATCTGCAGTTCCCTGATCATTACTGATGTTGAGCATTTTTTCATATACCTGTTAACCATTTGTATGTCTTCTTGTGGGAATTGTCTGTTTATGTCCTTTGCCAAATTTTTAAGACATTATTTGGTTTTATATTGTTGAGTTGTTAGAGTTCTTTGTGTATTTTGGGTATTAGTCCCCTGTTGGATGAACAGTTTGCACGTATTCTTTCCCATTTAACAGGTTGTTTCTTCGCTTTGTAGTTTATTTCCTTTACTGTGTAGCGCTTTTTAGTTTAATATAATATTATTTGTCTTTTTGTTTTAGTTTCTATGCTATTGAAGTCTTAGCTGTGAAATATTTGCCTAGACCAGTCCTGAAATGTTTTCCTTATAGTAGTTTTCTTTTAGTAGTTTTATAATTTGGGGTAAGTTTAAGTCTTTAATCCATCTTGAGTTGATTTTTATACATAGTGAGATGGATCCAGTTTCATTCTTCTGCATATGAGTATTTAAATTTCCCTGTACATGTATTGAAGAGGGTGTCTTTCCCTAGTATATATTCTTGGTGTCTTTGTCAAAATTAGCTGGGTGTAAATATGAGGATTTATTTTGGGGTTCCCTACTCTGTTCCATTAGTCTATGTGTTTATTTTAATAACAACACCATGCTGTATTGGTTACTATTGCTTTGTAATATAATTTGAAGTCACATAGTATGATACCTCCAGCTTTGTTCTTTTTACTCAGGATTACTTTGGCTATTCTTCTCATTTTTGGTTCTATATGAACTTTAAGTTTTTTTATTTCTGTGAAAAATGACATTGGTATTTTGATAGGGATTGTGTTGAATCTGTATGTTGCTTTGAGTAGTATGGTCACTTAACGGTATTAATTCTTCCTTTTCATGAGCATGGATGTATTTCTGTTTGTGTCCTCCTGTGTTATTTTAATCAGTGTTTTGCAGTTTTTCTTGTAGAGACCTTTCACTTCCTTAAGTTTATTTCTTGGGATATTTTGTAGCTATGGTAAGTGGAATTGCCTTCTTGATTTCATTTTCAGCTATTTCACTATGACGTACAGAAATGCTACTGATTTTGGTATGTTCATTTTTTACTCTGAAGCTTTACTAAATTTGGTTATTAGATATAATAGTTTTTTGGTAGAATCTTTGGTTTTGCTAGATATAAGATGTAATCTGCAAAGAGAGACAATTTTACTTTCTTTGTTTTTGCAATTTTGATGCTATTTATTTATTTATTTTTAAGATCGAGTCTCACTCTGTTGCCCAGGCAGGAGTACAGTGGCACAATCTTGGCTAACTGCAACCTCCACCTCTCGGGTTCAAGCAATTCTCCTGCCTCATCCTTCTGTAATCCTGAGTAGCTGGGATTACAGGTGTTTGCCACCACACCCGGCTAATTTTTGTATTTTTAGTAGAGACGGGGATTCACCATATTAGCCAGGCTAGTCTTGAACTCCTAACCTCAAGTGATCCACCCACCTCAGCTTCCCAAAGTGCTGGGGTTACAGACATGAGACACTGTGCCAGGCTGATGCCATTTATTTATTGCTATTGCCTGATTGCCTTGGCTAGAACTTCCAGAAATACGTTGAATAGGAATGATGAAAGTGAGCATCCTTGTCTTGTTTCATATCTTAAGGAAAAAGCTTTCAACCTTTCCCATTCAGTATGATGTTAACTGAGGGTTTGTTGTATACAACTTTTTTTATGTTGAGGTATGGTCCTTCTGTGCTTAATTTGTTGAGAGCTTTTACTATGAAGTGAGGTTGAATTTTATCAAATGCCTTTTCTGCATCTTTTGTTTTTTTCCCTTCATTCTATTGATGTGATGCATTTTCTTTTTATTGATTTGGTACATGAAACCACCCTTGCATCCCTAATATAAATCTCACCTGCTCATGGTTTATTATCTTTTTGATGTGCTGTTACATTCTGTTAATTAGTATTTTGCTGGGGATTTTTGTATCTCTGTTAATCATAAATATTGGCCTGTAGTTTCACTACTTGTCAAATTCTTGTCTGGTTTTGGTATCAGGGTAATATTGGCCTTATAGAATGAGTTAGGGAGAATTTCCTTCTCTTTGATTGTTTTGGAATAGCTTGAGGATTAGTATTATTTCTTCTTTATATCTTTGGTAGAATTCATCAGTGAATTTATCTGGTCCTGGTCTTTGCTTTGTTGGAAGATTTTCATTACTGATTCAGTCTCACTACTCATTACTGGTCTGTTCAGGTTATCTATTTGTTTCTGATTCAATTTTAGTAGGATGTATGTTTCCAGAAAATTATCCATTTCCTATAAGGTTTTCGATTTGTTAGTGTATAGTTGTTCATAATAATGTCTGATGATCTTTTGTATCTCTGTGGTATCAGTTGTAATGTCTCCATTTTCATTTCTGATTTTTTTTAAACTTGAGTCTTCTATCTTCTTTTCTTGGTTAGTCTAATAATTTATTAGTTTTGGTTATTTTTTAAGAACTAACTTTTGGTTTTACTGTTTTTTATATTGTTTGTTAGTCTCTATTTCATTTAGTTCTGCTCTAAACATTATTTTTTTTCCTTTTGCTATTTTTGGGTTTAGTTTATTCTTGCTTTTCCAGTCCCTTGGGGATCGTCATTAGATTGTTTATTTGAAATCTTTCTACTTTTTAAATGTAGGCATTTATTGCTATAATATTCCCTCTTAGTACTACTTTTGCTATATACCATGAGTTTTGGTATAATATGTTCCTATATTCATTTGTTTCGAAAAATTTTTAAATTTCCAACTTAATTTCTTCATAACCCAGTGGTCGTTCAGGAGCATACTGTTTAATTTACAAGTATTTATGAGTTTCCAAAGTTTAACTTGGTGTTGATTTTTAGCTTTATTCCATTATGGTCTGAGAAATACTTGATATAATTTTTAATCTTTCAAATATTTTTAGACTTGCTTTGTGGCCTAACATATAGTAGGTCCTGGAGAATATTCTATGTGTTGATGAGAATAGGGCGTATTCCGCAGTTATGGAATAAAATGTTATATTAAATGTCTGTTAGGTTTCCTTGGTCTAATGTGCAGTTTAATGTTTCTTTGTAGATCTGTCTAGATGATCGGTGTAATGCTTACAGTAAGGTGTTTAAGTCTCCCGCTATTCTTGCTTTAGAATCTATTGCCATATTTAGACGTCTTTAGATCTAGTAATATTGCTTTAATGAATCTGGGTGCTCCATTGTCAGGTGCATATATATTTAGAATGTTTATATCCTTTAGCTGTTTTATCCTTTTATCATTATATAATGACCTTCTTTGTCCTTTTTTTTTTCCTTTTTAGTGTTTTTGACTTTAAGTACATTTTATGTGATGTAAATATAGCTATTCCTGCTCACTTTGGGACTGTTTGTTGTTGCTTTCTTTTAGGGGGGCAGCAGGGTCTTACTCTGTGGCACAGGCTGGAGTACAGTGGCATAATCTCTGCTCACCACGACCTCCACTTCCTGAAATTCAAGTGATTCTCATGCCCCAGCCTCCTGAGTAGCTGGGACTACAGGTGTGCACCACTACGCCCAGCTGATTTTTGTATTTTTAGTAGAGAAAGGGTTTTGCCGTGTTGTCCAGGCTGGTCTCGAACTCCTGGCCTCAAGTGATCCACCCGGCTTGGCCTCCCAAAGTGCTGGGTTTACAGGCCTGAGCCACCGTGTCTGGCTTTACTTTTAGTTTTCGTGTGTGGAATATCTTTTTACATCCCTGCACTTTCATTCTATAATGAGTCTTTACAGGTAAAGTTTATTTTTTGTGGGCAGTTTGTAGTTGGATTATTTTAAAAATTCACTCCACAAGTCTATGTCTTTTAGGATGAGAATTTAATTCATTTACATTCAAGCTTGTTACTGATGTGTGAGATTTTGTTTCTGTCATACTGTTATTTTCTGGTTTAGTATATTCTTTGTTCCCTTACTTTTTCCTCATTTGTGTCTTTGCTTTACCAGTGATTATTAGTTACTATGTGTTTTCATGATGGTAAATGCTGTCCTTTCACTACTGGGTTGGGGACTGCTTTGAGCATTTCTTGTAGGGAGAGTCTAGTGCTAATGAATTTCCTTTGCTTTCAATTGTCTGGGAAAAATTTTATTTCTCCTTCATTTATGAGGGATAATTTTGCTGCGTATAGTATTCTTTGTGATTTTTTTTTCTTTTTAATACTTTGAATATATCATCCTATTCTCTCCTGGCCCATAAGATTTCTGCTGAGAAATCCATTAGTCTAATGGAGTGTTCCTTTATAGGTGACCACATGCTTTTCTCTTGCTGTGTTTAGAATTCTCCATTTATCTTTGACTTAAGATAGTTTGATTATAATGTGCCATGAAGATCTTGTTGCATTTTATCTGTTTGGGGATCTCAGAACCTCCTCTATCTGAATGTCTAAATCTATTCCTAAATTGGGAAGTTTTCATTTATTATTCTATTTAATAAGTTATTGAATGCTTTAATTTTCTCTTTGCCTTGTGGGACTCCCATAATTTTAATACTTGATTGTTTTATGGGTTTATCATATGTCACAAAAACTTTGCTCATTCTTTTTATTCTCTTTATTTTTTTCTGACAAGGTTATTTCAAAAGACCTGTCTTCAAGTTCTGGGATTTTTTTCTTCTGCTTGATCTAGTTTATTGCTGAAGCTTTCAAATGTATTTTTTATTTTATTCAAATAATTATTCAGTTCTAAAACTTCTGGTATTTTAAAGTAATATCTATCTGTTAAATTTTCATTCATGTCCTGAATTGTTTTTTCTGATTTCTTTGTATTGTTTTTCAGATTTCTATTGTAACTCACTGAGGTTCTTTAGAAGCAATAATTTAATTTCTTATTCTGGGATTTCATGAATTTCTTTCTGATTGGGATCTATTGCTGGAAAAATATTATGTCCCTTTAAACGTGTCATACGTTTTTCCTTTTGCGTGTTTCCTGTGCCCTTACGTTGGTATCTCTGCATCTACTATATAGTCATTTCTTCCAAATTTCTGAATTTGCTTTCATCAGGGAGGACTTTTTCCTGAATATGTACCTATGGTGTTGGTTGAGTAGGGCACTTTGGCTTGGATTTTAGATGTGTGCAGTAGTGTAGTCTTTGTAAAACTTTTTTGGCTGTAAACATCATCAGTAGTATCTGTGATTTTCCTAGTGGCTTAGGGTGCGATTGCTATTGGAGGCTGTAATGAAATTTTTCTGTGGGCTAGAATGCCAGGAAGGCCAGTCTTTAGGCCCCATGGTGACAGCAATGGGCTGAGATGCCTATCCTTGGGTCCCAGAGTGGTGCACCCTGGTGTTATTTGGTTCAGGTGAACCGATTCTTGAGCCTCCAGGTGGCTTACTCCAATTCTGGTAGATAGCAGTGGGCCAGGTGGGTGGGTTCTCAGGTCCCTGGGCAGCTAGCATGGCATGGGTGAAGGTAATAGGACAACCATTTGGGTCCCACATGGTGAGTGCTTATATTGGCAGTGGGACTGTGATGAGCTAAGTGAGCCACTCTCAACACTCACAGGTGCTATGTGCGGGTAGATGCCAGCTGTGGTGGTAGCAGGGTGGGTAGTCACAACCTCAAGCCCCAGGAGGAGTGTTCATGTGCATTGGTGGTGGACTGGGCTAAGCAATCTCTTTGCCTCCAGACTCTGTGCTCTGGGATGGGAAAAGTTGGGCAACACTGGGCCAGGTGAGCTCATCTTCTGGCCTCCTGATGGTGTGTATGAGTGTCAGCATGGTAGGCAGGGGTGGGGTGATCCCCAGGCCACCGTCATAATGCTTAGGTTGTGGGCAGCAGTGGTTATGCTGCAGCCTTGCCACTGGATAGGGTGGTGCTACCTTCAATGGCAACAGCCTAGCCTGGTGGTTAGGGAATGTGCACACCACTTGCACCTAAGCTTTAGTAGATTTCATACCTAAGACCTGCTGTCGTAGCTGGCTTCTTGCTTGCACTTTCTTTGTGCTTTCCCCTTAGACGCAGTGATGTTTGGTGGTTGCTCACACCTAAGTCCCAGAGGCAAGAGCCAGGACTTGTCGAGCACCTCAGCTGCAGCACCACTGGAAAGCGGAAGAGTGCAGTGTGTTGCCACTGGCACTCTAAAATGGCAGCTTGTTGGAGCCCCTTAGATCTCTGGGTGATTTTGGGACCCAGTGTGAGCCCTCTCTCTGGGGCAGTGCCATTGTAAGGTCTCCCAGCAGCTCCCTTTGTTGGTTTCAGGACCTATGAAGAGTCAAGGGGCTTTCCTGTGGCTCGGATTGCCACAATCCATGGTGGAAGTGTGGACTGTTGAAGGTTTCTCACTTACTCTTTCCTTGTATTGAGGAGTCTCTCTTGGCATCCGGTACCCAGTTGATTTCAGGTGAGCAGATGCCTTTATTCCTTCTCCTTTAGGTAGTTGCTGTCACTTTCATATTGAATTTTAGCGTTTTCTCTTGGATAGTATAAAATATCTACTCACTATCTTGGTTCTTCTTAGTGAAGGAGGCAAGTATGAAATGCCTCTAGGCAACCATCTTGAAGCTTGTCTACAAATTTTTTATGAGGGTCTACCAAATCAACAAGAAGTTAGTGGATTATTGCTGGTCCTCAAAACTCAGTTACTTATCCATGACAAGATATGTATGGGACTTGGAAACAAGCAATGATATATCTGTTGAATCTAATAATAAATGGGCTTGGATTTTGCATGTCTTTTCTTTACATTTCATGCTCAAAGTTGTTGCTTTTGTTTTGTTTTGTTTTACAAACTGCTTATCCATGATAAATTAGAAACACAAGACTGGACTCTTCATCACGGAGAGTTTGAGAAGCACTGCAGTAGGCGCTAGATACAACAGAGAACAAAAACAGACCTAGCCTGCTCTCTCAGAGCTTGAGTCCTTGGAGACACCCAGATATTAATCAAATAACAACTCCCCGGTGATTTTGGTATTCAAACTGAGATAAGTGCCCTTCCTGAACTACTCTTCTCCTCTCTCCACCCCTTCCCTTTTATTTTCTCATCCATTCCACCCCCTTGTGATCCCCTATCCTGCCACCTCTCTACCCATTCATCTCTCCTCTCCCTCCCTCCCCCCAGCATGACTTGTTCTCCCTATTGTCAACCTTAATCTTTCATTTTTTTTACATATTTTGATTTTTATATCTGACAGTCAATTTAAGCAATTGAGTAAATAATCATATTTTAAAATTTTACTTTTAATTGACAATAATCACACTTATGAGGTACACAGTGATGTTTTTCCATATATAGTATATGTAGAATAGATCAAAGTAATTGGTATATCCGTTATCTAAAGCATTAATTATTTCTTGGTGTTGAGAACATTCAATATGCTCTTTCTAGCTATTTGAAACTATATATTATTATTATTAACTGCAGTCATCCTAGAGTGGTATAGAAAACTGGAACTTATTTCTCTTATCTAGCTGTAATTTTGTATCCATTAATAAATGTGTCTTCAATCAACAAATACAAAGCTATTTCAATATTCCCATGTTTGAAGAGTATAATATTCTCTCTTTGACTACCAAAGAGTATATTCCTATATCCCTTTTCCTTTGTCCCTTCCTCCTTTCCTTCCTTTCTTCCATCCTTCTATTGAGGAATTTACTTAGAATCTCTTGAGCCCTAGATATGTGGCGAAGATTAGGCCTTTTGTCCCACTATATTTTCCTCTCCATACCCCTAGAAGAAAAAATAAGCAAAAGAAATAAGAGAATTTGAATTCATGATTCTTTGAATATTTAACCTAGTTTTGCTGTGTCTTAGGATGCAATTTCCTTGCATGTATTCTTTAAAAATGAGTAGATGTTAACATGGCTTTTGAAAATTATTTAGAATATCAAATATAATTGGCACTGCTCATTTTTCTAAAAGCCCAAAAATATAATCAAAATGGAATTTTATTTAGATCAGTACTTTACTTTGACTTTAAGATAGGACTCATTATATAAATGAAGAAACAGTTTATTTTCTGAAGCATAGAATCACTGAATTATAGTATATTTCACATTACTTAATAACATTTGTAAGTAATAGTCGAAGTGATTTGTGTGTGAAAAGTTGTGGAACTTTTTCCCAGTTTAATTTATTAGTTTATTTTAGTTTTTGTCACTGTATTTATTATTGAAAATTGGTTATTATATTGTATTGGTTATATCAAATAGTACTTTAAGGAAAAATTATTTGAATAGAATTTTTAAAATCTCACCTCTTGACTTTGTATTATCTAGAGAATAATGCTCGATCCACACTATAAAACATCTAAACATTTCATCAGAAAACTAGAGATATAGAGCATAGTATCCAATAAAGAGAAACTTTCTACGCCCTCAGAGATGTTCATGTATGTCATGGTTTCCTCCCATGGCAGGTATTTGCAGTATCACCACAGAGTTGGGAGACATAAGCTCATAGCCTGGAAAGGCACACGGTTGAGAGAAAATGCCACAGATTATGGAGTCACCTGCCCCTGAGTGTTAAGTGTGCTTTGGCACATAGACCATCTGGAGAAAGCCATTCAGTCAGAAGCCCAGGATATGCCCCTGTGACATTAGATAACCTGGGCTTGCTTTGAGGATTGATAAATTAGTACCAAAATATAATTTTTAATTACTCTTTAATGGCACATAGTATGTACTAATTAAATAGTAAAATTTTTATGTGTGTGAGCTACTTCAAATAATTAGGGCACAAGTGTGTCAATTTTTGTAAGAATGATGTGTCCCAATAAGGGAGACAGTGATTTAAGGACCCAAGACTAGAATGTGCAGAACAGCTAGGCCATAAAGAAACCTCACTGAGTTTCATACTGAGACATTATATAGTTTATTGTCCAAACCAAGATATATTTGAGAGCCAAAGGAGGGCATGATTAATAATTATACTGAAAAAATAACTGTACACCAAGACTGTGTAAGGTAGACCCCACACAATTCCCTTATCTTTTATGTTTCTACATGTCTCCCTGCTTTGGCTTTCTCTGATGAATTTGGCTCAAGAGATTCTAAGTAAATTCCTCAATAGAAGTATGGAAGAAAGGAAGGGGAGGAGGAAGGGACAAAGGAAAAGAGATATAGACATATACTCTTTGGTAATCAATGAGAGAATAGAATACTCATCAAATTGGAATATTCCATGTTAGTAGTTTCAGCTTTTCAAATTTTACCATGCAAATGAATCTTCTGGGAGTCTGGTTAAAATGCAGATTCTGATTTAGTAGTTCTGGGGTAAAGTCTCTGATTCTGTATTTCTAAATTCACTGGTCGTTTTGATGTGGTCATTGGCCCACACCTTGAGAAGAAAATGTTAGTTCAAATTCCAAGAGATGAAATCCTTTGGCCTAATTCATGTTTCTGGTTTGGCTGCATTGGCTATGTGTTTGACTTGTTTGATGGCCCTTCGGTCAGGTGCCTGCCTTTGCAGTTTCAGCCTGGAGTAGTTGTGTGGCTATCAATGCAGTAGGATGTTGGCATGTTAATTTGTACTAGAAGGGAGCATAGAAATGAGATGTATACAATCAAATGGTATATTCAATGTAAGTCATTGTTCTGTTTAGTTTAGTTGCATGGATAACCACTGGGGAAGAATCCTGGAAATGTGCCATCAACAGTGAACACTCTGAATCAGGTGCTTGAAAGCTCAGTAAATGTTCTCTCTTTGGCTTAAGTAAAGAAACAGGGATTTTCCAAATAGAATCTACTGTGCTTTATCCAAGGAAAGATTTTATAGATGGCCATGCTTATGTGACATTGGTGCAGCAGCATAAAACATGGAATGGGGTTGAGGGGAGGTACTATAACCAGCTCTTGATTAATTAGCAGTAATCACATTGTAAGAGCTCTTAATTTGGCATTATTCAAAGAGTTTAAATTGACACAGTTAGTACAGTAACAGATTAGTTTTTCTTAATGGTCAACAAAGACAGATTTTTAAATTTTGATTTGATGAGAATTCAATATTTTATTATGACAGAAACAGTTTACATGAAAATGAGTATATATACCACTACTATGAAAAGGATACTCATTATCTGGGAATGCTTTCTATTCTTAGTTGTGTTTTTTCCTCAAATCAGTCTGACATTACTTCTTGGCTATCCTCTTACTATAACTAAAATATCCACAAAAACACAATGTTTTCCCTTCTTTTTTTTTTTTGAGACGGAGTCTCGCTGTGTCGCCCAGGCTGGAGTGCAGTGGCCGGATGTTTTCCCTTCTTTCATTGATTTTTTAAATTCTATTTTCATTTGGTGACTTGCTGTATATACTGCTTCTGCTTTATGCAAAGAAGTATTAGAGTAAGGTCCTCACTACCTATGACCATTTGGGAAAATATGACTTACATGCATGAAAAAATTATACAATATAAAAGTTTTGGGCTGTGAAAATCATGAGTTTAGCAAATAGAATAAAGGTGGTTTCGAGTCATTGATTTATAGCTTTAGGCATTTGCTGAATATCTACTATACACAAAGCATAATGCTGGCTTCAAGGCACACAGCAATGAAGAAAAGCCTAGCCTCTGTCCTCCACCTGTTTGTAATTTAGTTGATTTGCTCCTCAGAGGAAGAGATGTTCTCCTTAGAGGTTTATTTCTCCTTCTCCGGTACTTCCACACATCAACCCCCAACAATTATCACTTAATTTTTGATAATTCCCAGGATATTTCTTGCTAATCCCATGATTCCTGACCCCAGAACCCTTTACCAAATACCTGTTCTCCAACCCACATGAGAGCTCCCTACTATTGAGCTTGTTCCAAGCCACCATCATTATCACCTTTCATCATCTTTCTCCTCTCTATCCTCCTCTCTGTTCTTTGCTCCTGAGTTTACTTTCTTTATATTCTACTATTTCTATAATCCAACTCTTTCTAAAGCCTGCCTTCATTGAGAGACAATATAACATAGAGGAAAGAATGTGGAATGCCACACATGTCATTAAGTTCTAGTGTTGCCATTAATTCATCATAAATGTAAAGTTAATTCATTTTCTTCCCCAACATAACATAGCATCTGTCTTTTTCAGGCTCTTTTCACAATACCCAAACATGTGTTTCCTGCTGAGATATACCAGTAGAATTTAGATGGAAGTTTATTTTGGAATTAGGAAACCAGTTTCTAATACTATGTTTGTCACCAAAACTTTTATTGATTTTTCATTCTTTAAGATGTCGATAACTTTCTTAATGCCACTATTACTGACAGCAATTAATTTCAGTGCAAGAGAAAGAAACAGTAAAGGGAGCTGGGTGAAATTATCTTGTATATTAAATAATGAATTTATATTATTAAAAATTATAAAATATCATCTATAATAATATCAAAGTTTTTAGAAAAAGTCTTGAGGCCAAAGGAAAGGAAATTGTATCAGTTGGGATTGAGATCTAATTTGGAAAATGGAGCCCATTCCATGACATCCATTAGGAAAATTTAACACTAGGCACTCACAGTGGTGTTTGAAGAGCTAAAAAGCCAAGCAGGGGTTCGTGAAGCAACTCAGAAATTGATAACAGAAAGAGGCGGCTCCCATAGTTAGCAGTGGAAGGGCCAGGGAAGATATTACTAGATATTACTGGAGCTCAAGCCCAGAGCTCCTACGTGGGAATCAGATTCGCAAAAGAGGCTTCTTAGCAGGAACTAGGGTATAGAGGATATACTTCCCATGCTGGAGATGGAGATACTGCCTGAACCAGAGAAGGTGTGTGCATGGGGAGGGAGGAGGGTTATTCTCTTTTTGTCCTATTATTCATCTCTGCCAGTGTCTCTCATTGTCTAAACCCAGTCATAAGGCACTAGGCAAGAAAGCCTAGGAAATACAATTTGCAATAGAAGGAGAACAGATCTGAGAACAAACCAGCCAATGACCATTGTGATAGATAAGGGAGCATGTATTGTGAATCCTTACAGAATAATTATTTTAGGATGTATTTGTTCTGTAAATCCAAGAAGGGGTTTGTAGCTCAGGCTTCTTGCTGTCTCAGAATATTGACAATAAGAAATTCAGATTCATCACTGAGTAGTCCTGGCTCACCCATTACCATAGGGAGAAGAACTGTTGAAGGGCAGGGGTAGGAGAGTTTAGGAGAATACCTAAATGAGTATACATTCTAATCATTCACCTCTAAGTTTCTTTAAAAACATGAGTACTTAATAGGTCTAAGATGATCACAGGGTTTCTCTCTCCACACACACTCCTAAAACACAATACACTTTACCTGCTTGCTAATGGCTGAAAATACCAAGGGAAAAAGCCTTTCATTCCACAATTAGACATAAAAGGTTTAAATTACAAGTGTCTAGTGGAAGTAACATTT
Source organism: Macaca nemestrina (assembly GCF_043159975.1). Classification (NCBI taxonomy): domain Eukaryota; kingdom Metazoa; phylum Chordata; class Mammalia; order Primates; family Cercopithecidae; genus Macaca; species Macaca nemestrina. The sequence goes on from NC_092143.1 coordinate 57,952,563, forward strand.
TTCTGTGAGGGAATTTCAGATAAAGGATAATCCATCAATCAATCTGTCAATCCATTACTCAGTAAAATGACATACAGAGAGCTGGTGTGCACACAAATAGCTAGAGAATTAGCAATCAAGAGGGGAAGGAGAACATGCAGGACCCAGAGGACACACTTTGATGGTTTTGACAATTCTTCCCAGGGTGATACTCTTTACCTGCTGTGTGAGCAAAACTGACAGTGACTTCAGCACGTGTGAACGCTTATGTGATAGGCAGCTGTACTCTGTAAGGAGAGTAAAGATTCGTGATTTTCCAAACATACACTTGACCCAGGTAAAGACGTTTTCTTCCAGGAGTTTGTTAACCAAGGTAATTAAGTTTATCCTTTTCCCCCAAATAAGATTTTTAGCTCCTTAGTTACACATTTATCTTTAATTCTTTGGGAAAGATCATATCCTTTCATGAATCTTTTTTTAAAAATGGGGCCATTCTTGCAGTAAGTGTTTTAGTTTATTAGTTTTAATAAATGGAAAAAATATTTGACCTTTGGCTTCTTTTCCTGAAATTTTCCCAGATTTTTATAAAATGAGATTAAAATATCCTCAGATTCAGCCTTACTGAACCCAGAATTGAGGGCTGTTAGTCATTTTTAGTTCTGTTGCTATCCACAGTTGCCTCCTTTAATTGCATATTCCACTGACTAATTGTTGGATATCACAGACATTAATTTCTCACATGTGGCTCCTAAGCATTTATATGAGAAATGCTTCTAGATTCCCTGACTTCAACCGAAATAAATTAAACCAAGATTTCTAGACTTTATTATGTTAGAGGTTTTAGTGCCTACATAGATCCTACAGATACTTATTTTTAATCATCTCCCTTAGGAAATTCTGAAGCAATTAAAGTTTGAAAACTACTGATACACATCTATTATTTGAAAGATACTTGAATAATTTTAAATAGTATTATGTATCCTAACATACCTAGAAAATTCTTCATGTTTGTGCTGTATTCATTTTATGTTGCTTTCTATACTACAAACTTGACAGTATAAAAAATTCCCCACATACCTCATAGGTCTATAGGTCGGAAGTCCAGGCAAGTTTGACTGGATTCTATCCTCAGGTATCACAAAGCCAAAATCAAGGTGTCAGCCTGCCTCGGCTCTAATTTGGGGACTTTGGGAGAGAATTCACTTCCGAGCTTACCCAGGTAGTTGGCAGAGTTTAGTTCCTTGTGGTTGTAGGACCACAGTCTCTGCTTTTTGCTGGCTATCAATGGAGGATCGATGAAGTCCTTGAAGACTGCCTGCATTCTTTATGTGGCTTCTTTCATCTTGAAAAACCTGTGTGCTGTGAACCTCTCTGACTTTCTCTTCTGCTACTAACTGAGGAAGCTCTGTGCTTTTAAGAGCTCATGTGATTTAATCAGCCCACCCGGGTAATCTCTCTACCAACATCAATTGTACCACATGACATAACAATCACAGGAGTGATACCTCCGCATATGTACAGCTTCTAGAAATTAGGGTGTAGAATCTTGGGTTGGAGGGCATTTTTGGAATTCTTCCTATCATAGTCCCCAGTTCAGTAATACATACAGTTAATTCAGGAACACACATAAGCATAAGAAGCCCCACAGTCTATTTTCTAAAGAGATACTAGCAGTGCAGCTGTGAACTACTGCGATGGTCTATTCTAACAAATAGTTATTGAATATTTAAAATATGCTAATCAAAAATCAATAAAGGAATAAGAACTGGAAATTACCCTCCAGTAGATTAGATTTCATCCTTAAATGCCTCCAGAGATAGAGACACTTATTTGATCTTTTGATAATTTCATCAATGTTTTCTGATATACTGTACAAAAGACTGATTGTGTATAATCTTTAATCTTTAAATCTTTAATCTTTAAATCTTTAATTTTCTATGTTCCTGACAGGTAATACAAACATATTAAAACCGTCAAATATTTGATTCAATTCTATCCCTCCCCATAGTCCCTGAAAGTATTCTTTTTAGGCTTAGCATTCCCTATTTATATGACTATACTTTATTACATAATTTGAAGTCCTTTAACATAAAAGTTATAATTTTAACTGAACACAGTCAAGCCACGTAACATTTCTGTTCTTCACTTTTCTCACATATTTTTACTCATTTCTCTGTGGCTGGCTTTGCCCTCACCCAGGATGTAGGAGCCTCTCAACTAATTTCTGGAATTTTCATGAAGAGAATGACGTGTATTTGTGTTGAGTCAGGGCATCCATTGGGGGAAGGAGGGTCCAAGGCTTCCTATTCCACCTTCTTTCTGACATCACTCCTTAGTTTTTGGCTTTCTCAAAAGCAAAACAAATTTTATGTATTTCTTAAGGTTGCTTTTTCAAGGTTTTTTTTAAAAAACTGGCTAAATTAAGCAAAAATGGTGCAAAAATGATTATCTATTGAAGAAGGACTGGAATATCTCAAAATTCACAAAAGAGTTGATTACCCCAAATCTGGAAAGTTAGGAACTAGAAAAATGATGGGAACCTCAGTGAGAGTAGTTTTAGTTCTCTCTAGTGTTTAACATAAAAATACTTAGTTCCAATGACATCCATTTCATCTGTCTCATGGCTCCAAATTCTTCCAAGGCAGCAAGATATCATGCCTACACTGGCCTCTACTTGTGAATTAGGGGGAGAATGTAGGCACTAGGTTGCCATCCTACTGAGTGCCATCCTAGTGAGTACATGGTATCATTGGCTAACACATACACACATATCACACCATCACACAACGTTCTCATATGTCCAAATATACATCCACCAAATACTTAAGCACCTTCTTTGCATAAACTACATATATCCTATTATTTCCCCAATAGAACTAAATCTGAGCCATGATCAGCAACTGCACCCAGGTATCGTGTTGAAAAGACTCACTTTTCTGAGTTGAAATCACAAAGTGACGTTCATTGTTCTGTAACAATTGAAATTATACAATTAATGGACTAATTCATATATTTATTTACTACCACCACATGCTATGTACAACGATGGAGATAAAACTTAAGGAAATGAGGAATATGTTTATTTAATATTCAGATACTTGACAGCAAGCGAGAAATCCAGATAAACATTGCACTCCTTTTCTCTGCATCTTGTTTCCAAGCCATAGCTTGACTAAAAACCTCAACTACAAATTCCATGTTTTTACTTCTTTAGCAGCAATAAAACTACTCGGGAAATAGTCCAGATGCAATGGCGTGTCAGGGAATGTGATCTTTGTCTCTGCCTACGAGAATTGCCTTGATAATATTTTCCATCTTGCAGAATATAATGAAAAATACTTTAGATACTCCCTGAGTATCGGCCTCCCAAACGATTTTGTTTTTTGGCCATCTTTCATTCCTTTGGTAGTCATGATTAATGACCTCAACCAACGCATGGCCCTCCTTTTAAAAAATTGATTCCTTTAGTGGCCTGCATGGTGTAAAATGTTCAGTTTCTATTCCACTTGTTGCAAGTGTCCTTTCTGCAGGTGAGCAGAACCTGCAGTTGTAAAGAAGAGTTATGAGAAGTTTTGCTTCCATCTCTAGAGCACCTTGTTTCCAGCCTGCTGTTGCAGCTAAGAAATAAGTAGCCCCAAGTATCAGTAGCTGACTTAAAGCACACATCACATCCTAAAAGGCAGCCCCTCAGACTCAAGTACTATCTCTCGGTGGCATTGAAGTTGAGTTTTTAACAGTTCATTCCATCATTTTATAAGGTCACCAGTCTGCCAGTGATGAAAGAGATAACAGCAATAACTCCAAGGAAAATCATATAGTTGCTTCAATGCTTCTACTGTGATGTGATTTCCTTGATTTAATGTAATGTAGTATCAGAAAAACTGTAGTATATAAAACATTCTGAGGTCAAAAATGATGTCTGAGGAAGAATGGGCAAGAAATGCAGGAGTAAGTAAAAAATAAACATCTGTTCCACTAAAAACAAGTAGCTAGCCCATACAGAATTAAAGGGATCCAATACAATTGATCTACTACAGTGAAGTTAACAATCTTCTCAAAATTATGTACTTTATCAAAATGTTAAGATTGAACACTCTGTTGGACAACTGAGTACTCAGATTAACATGGCCGATGAAGCACCCAGAATGAAGCACCCATGCTTTGCTACTGCTCTGACTGCCACTCCATTCATAATCCCACTGAGCAAACCTGGGTCCAGCAGGTAGGATGCTTCGTATCCACAGGAAAAATCACACTTATTAGGATCACCTTCTACTGTAGTGGTTTTCTGATGGACATGGACATGGCATGAACATTTTCAAGCCCTTGACCTTTTATAAAAGATTTATCAATATCATGCTTCCACTTCTGTCTAAAAATCATCTAGCCTGGCTCTTTCAGCCTCTGTGCCATTTGGCCACTGCCAAAGACAGAATGCGATAACCTGACACTGTATTTGTCCTAAGGAGAGTATACAAAAAGACTTACTACTCAAAGTCTTACCCATATTTCCTTCTTCATTTGGGTCTATCTGTGTAAACAACTGTACCACTGCAGATTTTCACATTATCATTTAAACAAGGCTGATCTTTCTTATTTTCAACCAATTTTTCATTAAAAATTTCTTTTGAATTAGTAGACAGAGATTAAAGAAGGAACTGTTGTTTTGTGGGTTTTGATCATCCTATTCATATACCATGGGAGCCTCAGAAGACCCATTCCTCCATGTCACTCTTCCACTTGATGAAAAAGAGCTACTGAGCATGTCTAAATTTAATGAACATGTCTTAATTTAATTAAGGTGGTACTCAGTTCATGATGCCCAAGTGTATAAAGAGACAGCAGACATTCCCAAAAGGCAGTCACCCATTGAAGACTGCGGGGCCTTACACTAAAACTTTATTTGTACTGATACAATTTCTTTCTTTGAAAATCACCTCAGGCTTCACACATATAGATACCTAGAGTTCCAGCTGGTCTATTCTGTCATCATGAAGTCCAAATGGAAAAGCCATTTTCACTGCAATCTAAACCAGATGACGCCTACTATGTAATGTGTCTTCTAAGTAGTAGAGAGGTCAAGTTTTAGGAGTTTAACCTTCACTGTGGATGTGGTATGTATATACATTTTAAAACAATAGTTTCCTGCTCACTGAGGAGACAGGGCCCTGTATTTTAGTTATCTTATATGTTTTATCGTTATATATCTTACCAAAGTAGACAAGACTCAACCATTTTTGCTCCTCTGAGCGTGGTTTTATCCTTATGTAGAATTATGGGGATGTATATTAGGATATGGTTTCCAAAGACCCTGTGAACTACATTGTGATACAGAACCAGAGAAGTCAGATTATCCTGGGACATGAGCATAAAGGTGAGAGTAAATTCTGGTCTGGTTGGACAGAGACTCCGAAAAATGCATTAGGCAAAACAACAGCTGACTTGGTGAAATAAGTGAGAGAATCAATATCCAAAACAGGCCATCCCAATGGTCAACTGACAGAAGAGAAGTATAGTTTCTGGTAACTTATCACTGTGTATCAAGAACAAGTCATGGGATGGGGGTGGTAGGGTTCTGTAAGGTGGATAGCCACCACCAAAGTGCTTCTTACAAGGGCAAATTGGAAGCTAGCCCAGGTCCTGCCCAGCTCCAAGACACTGTTTCAAACATAAACTTGTTACAGATGGGTCTTTTTATTTTCCAAGATTTTCATTGCTTTCAAAATAAAATATTTTCTGATTTGTTATCGGCAAGAAGAAACCCTTTTGATTTGCTTTTGGCTAAACACCAATTTAGGGCAACCCCCTTTTGGATCATATTGATTTTAGCTTCAATTAGAACATTTCTTTCCAAAATGATTTACCCCAATCTGGGACATTTGTTTCCATAATTTAGTTAGTGGTTGGGGATAAGTAATGATACATCTCTAAGGCATTTCCTTATAAATTGCCAAATCATTTTCTAGTAGAACGACTCTATAATAATATATGGCATTGTTTCTTGCTTCTATTGCCCATTTGATGGGTTTTCTGGGGCATTTCTTTCCAGTGGTTAGCAGGCAGCTCTCTTTGAAAACACTGACATGCTATAAAATGATTGTCTTAGATTCACTTTAAATCTAACAGGAGATTTTCTCATTATATATACTGCTTGCTGTATGAGACAGAACATCAAAAATCTCACGTATTGTTTTGGTTTTAAGTGGTAGCAGTAAATAGCCTCATGAGTATGTGACTAATACATGGATTTCACACACACCTGCATTAATGCATTATATTATCTGTGACATTGTTTGCCTTATTTATATCTTTATCATCTGTGTCTATAGTGTTAACTTTGTGTAATAAAACACTAGGTTGAATTCCATAGGGAAACACAAAGAAACAAAAGATGTAAAATACCTACCTTGTGAAAATGTACATTCTAGCTGGTAAATATATTCTAAATGTCACAAAATGACAAAGTGTTGTAAGGTGAGAAGAAGGACTACACAGACCCCCACTGAAACCTACCGTATCAGTGTTGGACTTAGGGATCTGAAACCTGTGAATTATGATAATATTATGGTACTATTTAAGATAAGTGAAAAAAGTAGCATAGCATCTAGTTCAGGAAACTTACCTGGATTCCATAAGTAGATCTGAGCTGTGAGTTGGGAGGAAAAAAATCTATGTATATATTTTTTCACTTACTTCTAAATGAAATTTTAACTTTTTTTCTATTATGACTATAAGAAATATAACACAGTGGTATTTGCAATAACTGTGACTTTGTCAACAAAATAAATCTGATATTTTCCAACACATAAAAATATCAAAATACACTTCTGCATATCATTTTATATAAAATAGCTAGTTCTGTGAAATCCTGAACAAGCTAATGGGTAAGCATGAAAATAGTACAGTCATGTATCCCATAATAATGTTTCATTCAATAGCAGATCTCACATACAACAGTGATTTCATAAGATTATGTTATATATTTTGCTGTACCTTTTCTATGTTTACACATGTTTATTTACACAAATACCACTGTGTTATCTTTGCCTACAGCACTCGGTACAGTAACATCCTGTACAGATTTGTAGTCTAGAATAATAGGCTATACCACATAGCCTAAATGTATAGTAGGTTATGCCATCTAGGTTTGTGTAAATACACTCTATGATGTTCACACAATGGTGAAATTGCCTAACAATGTATTTTTCAGAATGTATCCCCTTGTTAAGCAATGCATGACTGTATTTTGCAATTTGTTTAGACAATTAAGAAGCCATTTACAAGTTATTGCATAATAGCCAGTTTTAAAAATGTGTTATCTTGGAATTGGGAGAAAATTTTGTTATGGGTCAGTTGATAGTAGCTTAGAGGTAGGAACAGAGATAAATAAGCTTCCTCAGACTACACTCACATAATCAATGGGTTTTTACTAGTACCCCACCCCCTTCCAGGAGAATAATGAATGATTTTATAAGTGTTCCCGAAAAAAAGGGTACGCAATAAAATATCCACTACTCTAAAATATACAATTTTGTTCAGACACAGTGGATTGCTAATGCCTGTAATACCAGGACTTTGGAAGGATGAGGCAGGAGGGTTGCTTGAACTCAGGAGTTCAAGACCAGCTTGGGCAACATAGTGAGATCCCCTCTCTACAAAAAATAAAAAAATAAAAATAAAAAAATATCGAGGCATGGTGGCACATACCTGTAGTCCCAGTTACTTGGGGATCTGAGGTAGGAGGATCACTTGAGCCCAGGAAGTTGAGGCTACAGTGAGCTGTGATCTCATCACTGCACTCCAGCCTGGGTGAAAAGAGTGAGATCCTGTCTCATATATATATACATATACATACACATATATATACACACATATACATATATATACACACACGTATATAGACACACACACACACACACACACACATGCAATTCTTTGTTTTGAAATGTACAACATGCTAAATTCCCTGTCCTCTTCCAGCTTTTTTCTGCCTCTGATGCTTTTTCTTATGCCCTCTCATAAACTGGGATAACCTTCACCATCCCCATTATACATCTACATATATCTCATCTTCTTCAAATTCCACCTCCTGTAAAAGACCTTCCCTGATACACTTTTCATCCCCAGCAATAATAGGTGACTCTTCTTTCTCTGAGAAACCTTTTTATTCATGATGCTTGATATGAAACTCTCATGGAACAGATAGTATTTTCTACCTTGCATTGTAATTTTTATGGTCTAATCTTAGATAAGAACAATTTTTATATGGAGTCTCTTTGGACTCAACGGTGCCAAGGAAAGTATCTTGTGCACATAAATGTTTGGTTAAATATTGTAAACAGCATAATATAAACAATATAAATTAACTCCTCATTGATAGGTAAGAATTCGTTTTATTATTTAATTATTGCACTGAAATTTAGTTATATGCTTTGAGACATCCAGCTTATCTCTGTGCCTTCACTGTAATAACCTCCTTCAAGTAGATCCCATTCTTCCATGACAAAGGATGGATTAGGAGCTGTCAAACAAGAGTAAGTGTCCCCCTTCTGGACAATTTAGTAGAAGGCTGAAACATGTGTTATTTTCTTGCTTCCAATAAAATCAGTTTTATCATATTAAAACAAATGTCCTGTAATCTTTTAGTAGTAGTCATATATATATATATATATACCTACATATACACATAATATGTATATACATATGCATTTGTTTACATCAATAGACTTAAGTATGAATGTTCTGACTTCAAAATGTCCCATTATTCTTTTGCACATGTTTAAGATAACATTACTAAATAGTATATAATCCAAATTATATTTTGCAAATAAAATAAAAATTGCAATTTGCAATTTTGATTATTTATCTTTCTGCAGGTTTTTGTGGTGTTGAGACTGAAGGTACAGGACTTTGTGGTCAGGAACTGAGGTTTTTGCATGTGAGATAACAAAAACAAAACAGAGAGCAGGGCTATGTCATTAAGTGTTAAAAACTGTGTTGTAGAGGATAGGTAAAACATCAATTCAAAGAATGAAAAGGTCATAAGCAGGTTTTAAGGAAGGAAAATGAGGAATTTCTAGATGACAAAGGAGCTTAAGCCAGAAATGAATCACAGAGTCAGACTCCAGGCAAAAACTGGACTGGAAAGTGCTGCAAAGGATTCATTCAGCCTACATTACCTGCTTTGTGTTGCAGATAGAGGGAGTTATGGTGTAAGATGTAAGGTATGGCCTAGTGATAGATAAGCTTATTTATTATTATTTTTTTTTTTAACCCCTTGCTGGGAGAAGACATAGAGCAGAGACCACAAGGGGTAAAGGAGAGTCGCACTGAAACTATTTTGCAATTAGATTTCAAAGGAATTTTTAAATTTTTTTCTACCTTTTTGGATATGAAAGTACTAATCCTTTCAGCAAGGCTATTTACATCTATATTTTGGACTTAATACTTAGTTTTATGGTAAGATATGAAAGAGAAGTTTTCTAAGGGGGCATCAAAGGACTAGAGGAGGAAAATTGTGGTACATTTGGGGAAAACAATAAAATCTTTTTGGACCCTGTGAGCCTCTGACCTGAATTTTAGGACTAAACTTCCAGGTACTAATGTTAAAATGAGGATTTTATATATATATATAAATTTTTTTCCTGTTCATTTTGCCTAAGGCACTTGGCCTAAAGGCCATGATGCTAAGCTACTGAAAGTAACTAAATAAGAAAGTAGGTCAGGTACTTTGGGAGATTACATATATACACACACACTTAAATACACACACGCGTACACATATACAATACACATAATGTTTTAGGTCAATTCTCTTCACACAGAGAGAGCTAATTGTTGAATGTGACGCTGATGAAACCACTTTTCTACAAAATGCTGGCGGGATAACTTACAGCATTTCTAGGGTCTCTGCTAATTCATGGAGGGAATGGGGAGTAGCAAAAGAGAAACGATAAAATGAATAGTCTGCCATTTACTGTGTTACTAGACCTTCTAGACAAGAAGGAGCCTCATCTGTGCTCGCAGAGATAGCACAAGAATTCTTTACAACGCTAAATCCATCCCATCAAAAGTAGCCACAGAACAAATTAACTCCTGACATCCAACTGCCCTCTTGATGTCACTAGATTCCACACTTCCTTGTCATCACATTCCACATTCTCCTCTGTTGCTAGGTACCTTGGGCACCCTTATTTTCCAAAGCTCCAGGTGCTGTTTTCCTTGGGACTCAAATGCAGAGTCTTTGGTTCAAATGCTATGGTACCCAGGCTGAAACCTTGAGAGAAGAACCATCACCCTGGCCCAGTGAACCTGAAGGCCATACCCACAGATCTTAATACTGCACCCTCTGTGTAGCAGCTACTCAGGATGGAGCAAACTATGTTAGGTAAGGAAGCAGATTACCCCTTTAAAGTGGTGACCTGATGTGTATTGGTTACAGGAGTCTGAGGTCTGCGATTTTAAATTCTTAAAAAGTATCTTTTAGGGAGAGAGGGAAAGAGAATAAAAACCGTTAACATGATTACATGAAACTCAACAATATAAAATTCTTAATTTATACTCAGTTTAATATCTGCTTACTGTTCTATATAGTATTTTTTAAATAAAGACATCAAAACTTTGTTTTAAATTTGGATTTATAGGACAGTGTTATGAGACATTATTGTTTTTTACCATTTAAATTACAAAATATGTGAGTATGTATATTTGATACAAATGAGTAAATCATGTATTTGTTTTTCTTAAAACATACTGATTTACTCAGGAATGAAATATGTAATGCTGTTAAATTTAGTTACCTTGGTAACATCTGGAGTGAACTACTCCATCTAAAAATATTTTCTACCTTATTGTTTATATTTTTTATTGAAACAAAAACGTGGCACTTATTAAAGCCTTTCCTGACAAATAATAATGTTTACCTTACCTGAAAAATAAACGAATGATATACCATTTATTAGATATACATAATGATTTCAGATTGAAGAAAGAGATGTAGGATGTTTAATTTTTAACCAAGATAGATATTGGATTTGTCTTATGCTAATGTAGATTTTATTTTAAAATGTAATATATACTTAGGGTTATTTAACCTAATGACGTATTGACAAAGCTTTCATACATTAAATGTTACTATATTTTTTAAAGGTTTCTAGAATACAAATGTTAAATCACTTTTTTCATGAAATAAAAATTGCAGTTGAATATATTCATTGTGCTCTTCTTTGGACTTTCATGGGAAATAATAAAGTAATCAAAAATTATCTTCATAATTTAGCATAAGAATTTGAATTGGCGTAAAAAGAACATGCACACATCTATCTGAATTACTTATATAAGTCATCCCCTTAATTCTGCATTTCAAAAACCCTAAACATTTCATGTTAAAATAATATTTTGAATCCTTGGATTAATACCTATGGAAAGTACCATGTAATAAAAAATGTCATATTATTTATGGCCAGTTTCCCAAATTTTCCTATGTATTTTTTCTTTCCACAACAATTCTTTCTTTGATGGGTACATAAAAAGAGTAATTTAATAGAATTTTGCCATTTGAACATATTTTAACATTTTTCACAGGATAGTCTTAGAAAACTGTTTAAAAATATTATTTCAGGCTGGGTGTGAAATAATAATTCAGTCCAGGCGTAATTTGTAATGAAAAAATATTATTTCATTATGAATTAAACCTAATGGGCTTTGTTTATTTTATTTTATTTTATTTTATTTTATTTTATTTGAGATGCAGTATCGCTCTTGTTGCCCAGGCTGGAGGGTAATGGCGTGATCTCAGCTCACTGCAACCTCTGCCTCCCAGGTTCAAGCAATTCTCCTGCCTCAGCCTCCCGAGTAGCTGAGATTACAGACACGTGCCACCATGCCCGGTGAATTTTTTAGTAGAGACAGGGATTTCACCATGTTAGCCAGTCTGGTCTTGAACTCCTGACATCAGGTGATTCACCCACCTTGGCTTCCCAAAGTGCTGGGATTACAGGCATGAGCCACCGTGCCCAGCCTGTTTTTTAAATTTTTTACTACAGACGTGGCTTCGTCCTAGACTCTTGCCAACTCCATTACTACTAGTCATACCAGTTCTGTTCTCACAATTTTTCTAGTTGTCTCTTTTTCTGCACCGCCACTGCTTCAGAAGTTTGAGCTTTTAAAGATGCCAACTTAGACGACTTCTACATCTCTTAATTGGTCTCCCCAACTTCCATTTTGCCCCTTCATACCATTCTCCTCATCAGAGTCAGAATAGTCTACTTGAAATATAACTTTTTCCATGTCACTTCTCATAATAAATTAAAACTATTATTTGCTCTCAGAATAAAATCCAAGTTCTTTGATAAACAAAATGCTTTTCTTGGTATGCTCTTTTTTCCTTTCTAGGTTTATCTTTTCTCTTTCTCTTTTCTTGCACTCCAGACTACTCTTACTTCTCACTTGCCCTGCATATGCTGACCTCTGTGACTTTGCATGTGCTGATCCCTCTATAGAGAATGCTCTTCCCCAACTTCTCCACCTGGTTAAGGCTCACTCACCTTTTGGAATTCAACTCATATCCCCTTCTTTAGGAAGCCTTCTATGATGTCTTTATCCGTTGTATTAGACCACAGCCTTCTTGCTCTGCATTTTAATAGCATGTTTGTTTTTCTGTCTCTCTTAATTATCTGTGAACTTGTTGAAGGCGGAGTCTCTACAGGCCAAAAACTTAACCCCATATTGGTCAGAGTAAGCACTTAACAAATGTTAGTGAATAAATGAGTGAACATGTGAGTTATATTACTCTTTCAGAATTTAATATAATTCCCATGAATGTAATTGATCAGAAAGCATTAACTATTTCATTACACCCCTCCAAAAAGCATACTTGATAATATTCAGAAAATTAAAAATCACAAGTATTGAATAATATTTCTTTTGCTCACCCATATTTATATGATTTCACTAATAGCTTTTAACTAAAGGAAACATTTTAATACCTTTTCCATCATAATTTTTAAAAATCAGTAGCAAATTGTTATATAAGATAAAATTAATTAAGAAAAATAGAATGTTATTTCATGTAATCTTTGTCTATGTGTTTTCTTTTTACGAAATTGGGATCATACCAATCACACTCTTTTGTAGCTAGATTTTTCTATTTAGTACTTCATGACTCACATCCCCATATCTTAAAATAGAATATTTAATAATTACATAGTATTCTAACAATTTCAACATTTATTTAAATAATCTATTTGTGGTAATTTAGGTCATTTCTAATTTTTTGCCATTATGAACAACACTGGTATGAATGTTTACCTACAAAAAGATACACACACTGATTAAACTTCTTAGGTGTTAAACTCCCAGAAGTGTAATGAGTGGAACAAAGTTTATGAGCACTTTTAATGCTTTAGATGCATATTAAACACTCATTCAGCTTTTACTGATGCACATTCTCACGAGTAGGATAAATGATGCTTTTTATCAGAGAATGTTTACCAAATCTAGATATTCTCTCTGGAAAAACAAAAGCTATTTGCAAAATAATTGGTAGTTATTTAATTCTCTTTGTTTTTTTTTTCCTTTGAGATTGTATTTGAGATTAAATTGTTCTCTCAATTCTGTTTTCTTCTTATTATTTTATTTCACTTCTTGTGCCTAAATGTGCTGTGTTAGCCCATTTGCATTGCTATAAAGGAATACCTGAGACTGGGTAATTTATAAAGAAAAAAGGATTATTTGGCTTACAGCTCTGCAGTCTGTACATGAAGCATAGTGCCGGCATCTACTTCTGGTGATGGCTTCTGGAAGCTTACAGTCATGGAGGAAGATGAAGGGGAGCCAGTTTGTCTCATGGTGACAGAGGGAGCAAGAGAGAGAGAGAAGAGGTGCTAGCTCTTTTAAACAACTATCTTTCGTATGAACTCCCAGAGCAAGAACTCACTCATTACCATGGTAATGGCACAAAGCCATTCATGAAAAGTTCACCCTCATGACCCAAACACCTGCCGCTAGACCCCACTATGGACACTGGAGGTCACATTTTAATGTGAGATTTAGAGAGGACAAAACATTCAAACCTTATCATGTGCCTACTAGATTAAAAATAACAATAACTGTTTACAAGCTTATTGCTGAGGATGAATTACATATTATATGTAAAATGCCATTCACATAATGGGAGCTCAATAAATGCTAGTTGAAGTAGAATCTGCATAGAATATTAATTAAAATCAAAATATAACTTTTCCTTTCCAACAGATGATTCTGCTGCAGAGAGCTTTAATGGCAATGAGACTCTGGGGCAGAGTTCAGTTGCTTCAGGGGGAACACACAGCAGGGAGATGGGAGACTCCAACAGTGATGGCAAAACTGGGCTGGAGCAAGATGAACAGCCACTGAACCTGAGTGACAGTCCCCTCTCTGCGCAGCTAACTTCGGAATACAGAATAGATGATCACAACAGTAATGGGAAAAACAAATATAAGAATCTTCTAATTTCTGACCTCAAGATGGAACGAGAGGCGAGAGAAAATGGAAGCAAGGTATGGTCACATTACAATTTCCAGAATTTTTGAGTCGGTCATGAAGGTCACAGAAAATACCTATGCATATAGGAGATAAACGTTATTGTTAATAAAAATATTATAAACAAATCCAATAAGAGGACACCAAGAAACTTATGACCAAGCATATTGTGTGTTTATAACGTATGATTTCAGGAATAATAGTGAGCAAAATGAATCATGTCTCAAAGCTGTGGGTGTTTTTTGATATGGAGAATCACTTGAGTTAATGTTTCTCATATATATAATCTATTTGTATGAATCTCTCTGGGAATTTGTTCAGCTCAGATGTGACAGTTTCAGTCTCAGTACACAATTTTTTACTATAAAAGGATCACTATCTAGTTTCTCCTAGATGGATAGGTGTACATAAAGTTTCAATTAAATTCTTCAGTTTGCTTTAGAGACCTGGGGACTTTGATCAGCAATTTTCTTTGTGGACACTAAAAAACTGTTAAGTGTGAGACTTCTGGATGATGTTTGTGGGTTAAATAATTATTTTAAGAAATGATTTATCATAAGTTATATCATACAAAAGACAAAAACATATTTCAGACATACCTAAATGTTTAGATTCTTTATATTAATATTAGAATAAATTACAATCCTCTCCCATTCCCAGCTGACTTTTTTTAAAATTAAGCTTAAACTTCTGCTAGTTTGAGATAACACATGCTGGTGACTTTGCTCTATGATTTTTGAAGGTGTACTTTGGAACACATGAGGGTTTTTATGGAAAATACCTTTTGAGTGCCTTCCCCAGCCCTTACCTCTAAGTCAGAGTTGTAGAACTTGTTTTTTGACATAGATCCTTAAAGCAAAATGTCTTAATCTGGATTAATTTCTGAATTTGCTAAGGCACTATGCTTCCTAAATTGGTTCTATTTAAATCTTCTTGCTTGCCTGGGGGTGTGTTGTTTTATCCTCTTTTAAGCAAGTCACTAGACATTAGCAGACACTTAAGCACTCCTGCCTGAGGGAGGCTGCTACAACTTTTTCTGTGGCAAATGTTCAAATATCTTCCTCAGTGGTTTAAAGCTAAATTACATACACGCAAATGATTTTATATTTGCTAACATGATCTGATTCACTGTGCACTGTGTTACATTTTACAGAACAAAATAACTCCTAAGTTTCCCTGCCCTCCACATAAACCTATCTTTATGAAGTTTAAATAATCGTGAAATGTCCTTTCTATGCTATGTGTCTATTAAATTTTTTTCTAAAATTATTGGATGGTTTGCTCTTCTTTTTCTTATTCCCTTATTCAGTATTACTCTGAGAACGATGCTTATTAAAACATATTATTGCACATATTAAACAGAATGAAGTGACCTTTCTGCCTCTATTACAATGGAGTTGAGAAGCACAGATGGTTTGGGCTGCTCGTGAGGGTTAAGATGATAAACAAGCCTAGAGGAGAAGAAGATACCCCTGATGCACTTAATATTTTATGGTTTAGTAAATGAAGAATACTTCCCATAGCCAACTGAGGAA
Organism: Macaca nemestrina; assembly: GCF_043159975.1. Classification (NCBI taxonomy): domain Eukaryota; kingdom Metazoa; phylum Chordata; class Mammalia; order Primates; family Cercopithecidae; genus Macaca; species Macaca nemestrina. The sequence goes on from NC_092143.1 coordinate 57,968,597, forward strand.
TAGCCAAAGATGCAGAAGAAAAATCAGAAAGGTGTAATGTATGAAAGCTAAGCAAAGTCCACCTTTCAAGGAGAGTGTAGGCAGCTCTCATGGACAATGTCGAGAAATCAAATAAGATGAAGATAGAAAATAGTTAAATTTGTGAGGGAAGTTTTGATTCGGAGCACATTGGGAAAAGAATCAAGAGAGATTGTTTTTATTATTTTCTTCAAATTTAACATAGTAAATACTTATCACCTATGAAGGACAAATACATCTAGAGATATAATAAACAGCAGGAGAACTAGAGTTAATAATATCGTATCATCTATTGAAAATTTGCTGAAAGTACATTTTAGATGTTCTTACCACATGGAAGTGATGGCTGTGTTAAGTTGCTTACCTGGAGTAATCATTTAACTATGGACAGGTATATCAAAACATCGTGTTGTACATCTTAAATTTATGCAATTAAAAATACTTGGCATACTTGCAGCAATGGAGTAGGTAGCAGAGACAACTCACAGAAATAAAAGTCTTTATTCACAAGGCTCTTGATACATAATTTTGAGAAAGAGGATACATATACATAGAAAAGTTTCTTAGAACAAGCACAGGCAATACTTATCCTCATATTAAAACAGTAAGAGTTTAAGTAAGAAAATACTATTTCACGTAATAGTCAAAATAGACCTCCTAGAGGAACTGAGCCTTGAACTTTGAAGGAAATACAAGATTACCATTTTATTTCTTTCAGAAAGGGTCTCTTGCTAGACACTGTGAAGGGCCTGGAATGCAGATAGGGAAGATGACTTATTCTCAGGCTAGGGAATCATTGTCCATTCTGACCTCAGTATGATTTTATCACTTCCTCGTGGCATTGAGGAAGAACATGACATCCTTATGCAGGATAAACTAGTTGCCACCAATTAATTTGTTCTGTAAATATTTACTAAAGGATTCCTACACGCAAGTCACTGTTGTAAGAAGCAAAAATATGTAAACGAGAAGAGCAAGATTCCTGCTGTTTAAAAGCTCATAGTCTAGCGGGGGGACAAACTTGTGGTTACAGTCTCATTCTGTAAGTGATGAGGGACATATGGTCGGGAGGGTGAAATGAAAGAACAGAGGAAGGGTGCCAAGAGACTATAATGATTCTTAAGGAAAACTCTAAAGAGAGATTGATGTCAGAGGTGAGTGTGGAATGGCAAGTAGGAGTTATTCTGATTATGTATGGGAGAGGGGTAAGCATGTTTTAACGGACAGAGCTGTGAGCGAGCATACCTGGCATGGGTATTTGCAAGGAGCTTAGCATGGCTGCAGCAGAGAACATGTGTGAAGTGATGAAATATCAAGCGGCTCCACCAATAAATGTAGGCCATTTTAAGGACTTTGGATTGTCTAATAGAAAGAGCTTAGTGGTCAGCTTAGAATTTTAGAAAGCTCATGGTCAGCTTGACATTTTATAAAAAATATTCTGGCAATGTTTTGGTGAATGAATAGGATAGGGAATAGAAAAAAGTAATGAGAGAATGCTGGTTAGAGAGCTATTGTGGCAATCCAAGAGGAAAATACTGACAGTTGGAATCAAATAACTGACAATGAGAAGGAAAAGCAGATATGTAGTACAAAAAATTACTGAACATGTTATTTTTGTTCTTTTGACATTGTATTTGCAGGACTAACTATCTAACCTCCATAGGTTGTATTCATATATTGCCAAACTCCTGGGCGTGCCATTCACATAGCCTGCAATATGAGTATTATATTTACCTTTCTATATCCCATTAGTGTGAACATTCTGTGAATATAAAAATGATGTTTACCTTGTCCGCTGCAGTATGCCTCACACCTGGCTTACTATCTTGTCCATAGATGTTTCTCAATACTTTGAGGAAATATACAAAGGTTTATTGAATGTGGAAAGCAAAGTATAGAGGAACATTCTAGAATGACTCCAAGATTTTTGGCTTTCTTGCCTAAGTGGATGATGAATCCATTTACTAAGATCCAGAATGAGAAACATTTGAAGAAGCAGGTTTTCACATGTAAAGTGTATGACGCACATGCAGTGTCCATTGGACATATTTAATAGGCATTCAGGGGACATGTGTCAGCTCTGAAGAAAGGTACAGGATGGAGAGAGAGACGTTTTAAAGATTTCAGAACAAAAGTGGTGCTTGAAGCTGTGGTGGTTGATAAGATCACCTTGGGAGAGCATAGAATGAGGAGAGAGTCGAAATATGTCATCTTGCAGAATATCAACCCATTAGGAACAAGTGATATAAAAGGAATTTGTAGAGAAACAAATACTCAAGGAGAAAATGAAAGCAACTGGATAAGAAGGGGATGTTTTAGAAGGCAAAATATGGAGCGTTTCAACATTGATATAAATTATTAAACTAAGCAATCCTTAGATGAAGTGACGTAGGCCTGAACCTGAACATTGCTTAGGAGAGTTAGTGCTCAGAGGTGGATTCAAAACACATGGCAGAAGAAACACTAACATAATTAGTGGGCAATTTGATTGAAGACAGTTATAGAGGCTGAGATAGGAAAGTGGAATCATTTGAATTGCGAAGGAGAGTGTGTCTGGAATTTCTCTTTAGAGATTCTTCCTGCAATCTTAATCCAAATGTAGAGTGCTCTAGGGTTCATGCATCTGGATCAATACTTGCTTTACCCCAAGGCTATGAAGTGAACTTCATAATAAAGTTCTGTTCAATCTGTGCGATCTTTTGTAGTCCTCAGGATCGTTCCATCACTTCTGTGTGACCTTTTGAAGTGACACTACTATACATTTCTTCTTCCTTTGAGGGCTATAAAAGCTTAATTATATAGAATATGTGAAAAGCTTAGATTCCAGTGAGTTTAATGTTGACCTGTTTCACAATTTTACTGTGAATAAAATCAAACAAAAATGATTATAAAGCATTGAAAAATTGAATAGTGAATACAAGTGCTTAAAACGAATAGTTGAGTTGGACTATGTCATTTACTGATTACTTATTATTATGCAAATTCACTCACTAGACTAGCAGGGAATCACATTAACTAATCTAAGGACTAAATATATTGCACTGAATGAAGTTAGGTGATATTTATTTTCTACTTGCTGTTGGCCGCATTTTAAAAGGACAACTAATAACATTAGAGCTCCAAAGAGAATTGAAATGATGATAAAGAGCTTGGAAAATGAGACCCATGAGGAAGTGTTAAGGGATTAGCTATATAGAAAATGAAAGGCCAAACACCAATCTAGGTATACATGTTTTAAATTATTAATCAATGAGAATAGAAATACAACTGGAATCCTAATGGCAGTGAATACTTTAAAAAACTGTATTATTGGCTTTTTAATTTTTTGTTTTCTATTTATCTTTTAATGTTTATAACCCAGCTGCATTTTACTTTATATGGTTAAATATTCTGAAGCAATTTCCCCAAAGAATGTTTCCAATAAGGACTGCAGTAGGCAAGTGATTATTGTTGAACAGTTTATGTGCAACTGTGATTACTGCATATTTGGATTTTAGCTCGGTTCCCAAGACCCCTAAATCTTCACTTTATTTAGTAATATTTTATTTTGTCCAGTGTGTTTCATGTAACTTTTTTCAATTAATCTTTAATTTTTTACCAAAATTGATACTACCATTCAGTTAGTTTATAAAATATTAATGGTAACTAACATTAATATTTGCAATATTTAATTTCATTTAAATATGATTAATGGAAGCAACACGTGCTTCAAAATATCTCTTTAAAAAAATCAAGTGTAATGAAATTGTCTTTTACAAACTAAGAGTGATGAATTGACTTCTGTAATATCTTTGTCTTTGTTATATGGATATTCCTTCTCATTATTGTTTCAATTTAATGATTTTTAATGTCTGGCTTTTAGGTGTTATACATTTATTTGGCCCAGGTGTTGTTTAGAGTAGAAACAACAGTGTGTGTTCTTATTCAGGGTAGAAACAACAATAGGAAATGTGCTTAATATGTGTGAGACACTCTCCTGAGTGCTAGAAGGACAAAGGAAAAAAAAAGTCTCTATCATTAAGAATTCACATTTTGGCCAGAAAAAGCAGACATATAAATGAGTGTATTATAATACGGAAATTGATTTGTGTGTAAGAGTCTCCTCTAGGCTTACTAACTATGCCTTGGAAAGTTCCTGAGTTAATTCTTATTGGTTAAATAGGAGATGGCCACTTAGCAATAGGGAATTCCAAACAGACGAACATTGATGAACAGAGCATTAAGGTAAGGACTAGAAATGCTGAGGATGGAAGTGATGAGTTAAGTCTGGAGACTAGAGTGCCAGACTAGGGAAGATTTTGAATACCCTTTTGAAGCTTGGATTTTACTCTTTAGTTGACAAGGAATCACTTAAGGGTGTAGGATAGGAAAATAGTGTGTTCGGATTGTTTTTTGGGGTAGAAAAATTCTGGCATCTGTTTTACAAGATGGCTTTAGATGGCATAAGAAGGGAGAAGTCTGCTAACAGAGAATAAGACTTGCCTTAGTAAGGTGGTAGTTGGAATGGAGAGGAGGGCATAAATTTAAGAAATATATAGAAAGTTAAATGAACAGAATTGGGTGTTTGATTAGATAGGTGGTGGAGAGTATAAAAGAAACTTTAGCCACAGGATAAAGGATGTATCAGTTTTGATATTGGGATACTGTATCAACTGTAGTAATTATGAATATTGTATAATGCTTTCTTATTCATAACTCAAAGCAACCCAATGTAAGAAGAGCAAATACAGTTATTAGCTTTATTTAAACAAAAGGAAATAAAATCTAGTGCCATGTAAGTAATTCCAGTGACATAATTAATACAATCAGGTAAGTGATAAAACCTGGTATTTAACCCAGGTTACCTGCCTCTGCAGCCCATGTAATTTTCACTACACCCACACCTGCTGATGCTGTGTGAGATCAGTCATCTCTGTGCATCACGTGGTGACTATGACAGGCAAGCTGTACAGAAAGGAATAGTATCTAATACAATCAGTGGATAGCTTTTTGATAAATAGCAAATGCTTGCAGTAGCATTTCTTATTTTCTTATTTCAAATATTTTGCTTTTGATATTTGAGTTACTTTATACCATGAAAAGAATGTAACAGATGCCTCTATCATAAAACTAAGTATGTCTTCAAAGTATCCATTTATTGCTTTGGTTCATAAATGTAAATGAATGTGTAATTGAATGAAAGTGGTTCTTTTAACAGCTCTAGGGTAAATTTTGAGCTTGTATTTTATTAAATAACAATTTAAAATAGCATCTTCATATTATATACATATATAAACCTATGTATTTTGCATATAAACACGCATATAAATAGTATATTCCATACTTAAAGATCACATATTCTTCAGTTCTGCTCATTACTGGATACATTTTTTTTCTTATGTTCTTAGTAGTTTTTAGAAAATAAAATGATGCACAAGAAGGATATAATAAGGTTAATAGCTTTGTAGTATATGCCATATTGCAATCTAAATTTAAATGTCTACAAGGTTTTTATGAATAAATACCCACATTACTAGGGATTGTAAAATCAACTGTATTATAGAATAATACAGTTTTAAAATCAAGAACCACTTCATTTTACAGATGAAGAAATTGAGACCCACCCAAAATGACCTAACACCCAAATCAGTGTCCTTTTGAGTCATTATGCTACCATGTTTGCCATTGCATATGCTCATATTCTCTACATGTTATTACAGGAAGATGAAGAACAGGGCCATTAATTACAAGTGCCTCTGCCTACTATGCATGTTCCAGTCCGTGTTGGTTCATTTCACATTTTATATCTCAGGAAAATGAAGAAGGTGAGGGGCTTCTATAATTTATGCCTTGAAATGTGCAAGGTGAAGTTGATTTTAATTCTGCACGTTCAGTGAAATGTGCATTTTGAATTTCTTTTAGGCATATAATAGTTCATATGGGTCAGTACAAAGTCATAACTAGCCCTCCAGCCACTGATGCCATGTATTCATAAATAATCTGGTTAGTTATAAATTGTATTTTTGACCAAAATACAAAACAAAATTGACCCGTCATTATCCTTATCTTTATTTGATGGTTCATCAATACCTCAAAAAGAAATTGTCTATTTTGTATATTTTTGTGTTTAATTTTTGTTTATTTGTTTGTGGGCTTTCTGTTTTTCTTTGCTTATGTGTGTGTGTGCTTATCTTTTTCCTCTTGAGTTCTAGCATTAAGAATAAGGTCAAATGCTTAAAATATCATTCCAGTCTGTAGATGTCTTGAGAATAGTGGAGAATCTCTAAGACAAAGAACTGTATTTTAAATACTCAGAAGTGATTTATATATGTCTCAAGATAATTGCTATTACCAGGACTTCTTAAAATATTCAATATTGACCCAAATTTGGAGAAAGAATAAAAGAAGAAAAATTAATACTAGACTCATAGAGTTACATATTCTAATTTGTTTCAATATGCTAGTTTACATTTTCATTATTAGATGAGCCTTACATTATGCACCATAAAATAATTATCTGTAGCCTTCTTATTAGTATGTATTTTATTTTTTATTAAAAAATGTTAATTATGGGTACATAATAGGCATATATATTCATGAGGTATATGTGATGGTCTCATACATGCTTATGATGTGTAATAATCACATCAGTATAATTGGAGTATCCATCACCTCAAACATTTATTTATTTGTGTTAGTAATATTCCAATTTCACTATTTGAGTTATTTTAAAATATATAATAAAATATTGTTGACTGTAGCCACCCTATTGTGCTATAAGGTACTAGATCTTAATCTTATTCATTCTTCTAACTATATTTTTTGCAAACTACCCATCTGACAAGGGATTAATAACCAAAATATACAAGAAATTCAAGCGATTTGATAGAAAAAATATAATAATACAATTTAAACAATAGGCAAAAGGTCTGAATAGACATCTCCCAAATGAAGAGGTATAAATGGCTAACAGGTATATGAAAAAAAGCTCAACCTCATTTATCATCAAAGAAATGCAAATCAAATCTACTACGAGATGTGATCTCACCCCAGTTAAAATGGCTTTTCTCCAACAGACAGGCAATAATGAATACTGGCAAGGATATGGAGAAAAGAGAACCCTCATATACTATTGGTGGTAAAGTAAATTAATACAACCACTATGGAGAACAATATGGAGGTTGCTCAAAAAAACTAAAAATAGAGCTAGCCTATAATTCAGCAACCCCACTGCCATGCATTTATAAATAATCTGGTTAGTTATAAATTGTATTTTTATAAATTGTATGTTATAGGTATATTTCTAAAGGAAATTGGTATATCAAAGAGCTATCTGTACACTCATATTTATTGCAGCACTATTCACAATTGCTAAGATCTGGAATCAACCTAAGTGTCTATCAGTGGATTAAAAATGTATTATGTATACACAATGGAATATTATTCAGCCATAAAAATAATGAAATCCTGTCATTTGTAACAACATGGATGGAACTGAAGGACACTGTGTTAAGTGAAATAAGCCAAGCACATAAAGACAAATTTTGCATGTTTTCACTCATATGTAGAAGCCAAAAATGAAAACGTTTGAAATCATGGAGATAGAATATAGAATGATGGTTACCAGAGGGTGAGAAGAATAATGGGGAGAGGGGGGAAGTGTAGATGGTTAATGGGTACAAAAATATGGTGTGCTTTTTAATACTTTTAAAATGGTGAACTTAGAGTTAGCTGGGGTCAAGAGGATAATTCAGATGACAAGATTAAAAAAAAATAGCCAAGTTGTAAACTCGGTCCCAAGGAAAAGTGAAAGATAGTATATATTGAGTACTTGTATACTATGTGCCAGGATTATTCTAATAACTAACTTATGTAATTCTCACTGTGATCCAATGGAATTAGGCTCTGTTAGTTTTCTCATTTTTACAGATTGAAAAAAAAGATTCAAAGAAGTTGTATATATGATTATACTAAGAATTTCTAAAATTTGGATTTAAATTCCAAATAATTTAACCCACCTTTTAACCACTACAATGTTAAGCGATCGTGGTGTAGTCCCTGAGAAATGAGCAGCTGCAAACTTGATCTGATTCTGAGACCCCCCCAGCTACTAGTTTGTGGTTCATAATTATTTCCTGATCAGGAAGCACACTTATCAGCTCTGTGACTTTGAACAAGTCTCTATCTTTTGAGCCTGGACAGTTCATCAATAAAATGGTGATAATCTTAACCTATAGGCAATTATCAAGATTAAATAAGATGGTGTGCATTTTTTACAATAAATGAAGTTGTTGCAGTGGTTGTTATTGGCTCTAGAATTTAAGGTCTAGCTGAACCTTGCAAAAATGTCTTCCATTCGTTAATATTCATTTGGAAGTTTAATACCTGTTTTTAATAGCCTAAAAAATTCTCACTGAGATTGGCAACTTGAAGAAGCACAATGATTTATTTAAGCTAGTAAAAACTAGTTTTCTTTTCTTCTTTTGTCCCTTCTTCCTTATTTCCTTTTAGTTACACTTATTATCCAGAAATCTGGAATATACACATTCCCAGAGGCATTTTATAGGCTTTCTTGATCCTGTTTCGGTGAGTAACATGCACTCATAAAATAGATTCCAGGATGTCTTATCTCTGCTCATTAATATCTTTCCTGACCCCATTGGAATCTATCCAATTAAACTGTTACTTTCTTCATACCTCCTCTCCTGATCACTACCTCAACTAGAAAAAAAATATATATATATATTTTCTGAACTTCTAGAGGGGAAGATCCATGAGTGCAAGATGGCAGGGTTTTGGGTTGTAAGGTCACACACTAAAGTGATTTGCATGCGTGAAGCTTGTTCCCTGTCAAATGTTTGTTAAACAAAATGCAGTGACATGGGAATATGTTGTATTGATCTTATCCCATACACTTTTTCATTCTGGTAATTTCTTCTCATTGCCATTTGGCTTCCCTGAACTCCCAGCTATGCAGCTGACTTTAGCCTTAATTTGGAATATGAGTCTTTTCTCTTTCAGGCAATGTGTAAGCAATTTTACCTCTCTCATGCATATTTTCCCTTTTGAATATTTCACCAAAAACAGTGAATCAAATGAAATAAATTTCCATTATGGTGATTAAGGAGGATTGCATCATAGTGGGCTGATAAAGGAGATATTTGAGGCCTTGTGAGCTTTGCACTGCGATTCTCAAATCACAATGTGCAAACTTCATGTAAAATAATTAAGTATTTTTTATCAATTACATTTTCGTTTATGAGACAAATATTTTAAAGTCAAAATTAACCTGTAATGTTTGTTTTTACATTTTTCATTAACTAAGATATTATCACTGGTGTTAGTCTTCTGTATTATTCAGGATTCTCCAGACAAATAGAACCAATAGGATGGATGGATGGATGGATAGATAGATAGATAGATAGATAGATAGATAGATATAAAGAAAGTTATATATTTTGAAGGATTGGCTCACACAACTGTGGAGGCTAAGAAATTTGATGATCTGCTGTCAGCCAGCTGGGGCCCAGGAAAGCCCTGGTATAGGTCCAGTGTAAGCCTGAAGGTCTGATAACCATGGGAGCCAATGGTGTATGTCCAAATCTGAGCTGGAAGATCCCAAACCCAAGAGTGCTAGTGTCTGAGGGCAAGAGAAGATGAATGTTGCAGCTCAAAAATGGAGTGTACTTGTCCTTTCTCCACCTCTTTGTTCTATTTGGGCCCTCAACAGATTGGATGATGCCCACTCACATTGGTGAAGGTCACATTCTTCTTTGCCCAGTTTACCAATTCAAATCCTAATCTCTTCCAGAAACATCTTCACAGACATACCCAGAAATAATGTTTACCAGCTATCTCAACACTCCATAGTGCAGTCTAGTTGACACAGAAAATTAGCCATCACAAGTCCCCTGCTTAGTAACTCGGCACCCATGTGCATCTTCTTAAACCATACTTAATCTCCAAATAAAGAAAATAACAAGGAGATAATTCTGCCTAACATGATACAACTATATTACATATAACAGAAAACAAACTAATGCCTTACCCACAAGAAGAGGTGAAATCCATGTGGGATGTTCATTCTTCTGATATGCAGTAGTTTAAATACTATGATATAAAATTAACAATACTTAAATACCCTAATATAAAGTCAATACATAGTTATTTGTGAAGGGAATAAGACAGGAAAGAAAACAAAGATATTTGCTTAATATATGAATATATACACATAAAAATGTTTCATAACAAATTAGGGGGGAAACTCTCCTGACAATTATTTTCTTATAGCCAGTATGTAGTCTTGTATTGATGGCTGGTATTTATACCTTCTTCTATTACCCATTCTGTATTCCATTTTCCTTCAGCAAGCTCCTCAGCTAGTCATGGTTCTTAATTTTAGATTAAACCCAGTCTTTTTTCTCAAAGAGTATGGGTTATTAGTAGGCTTTTTTGGATTGGGTTATTGTAATTTTTAATTGACCTTATATCATAGGACCTGGTAACACTAAGTAATGCCCTAATGGATCTCCTGTATTCCAAACATACCCTTCCTCATTCCTACTGTGAAGGAGTACTCAAATGTCTTCATGGTAGCCTGGACCAATAACCCCAGCCAGCATAGCAATTCCCTTCTTATCCTATTGATTCAGAGTCATGAGAGGCTCAAAGTGGCTGGGTGGTAGTTTTGACTTCCAGCTTAATGGAATCATTGTTGTGTCTCCTGGTGGAAGCATTTATCTCCCTGAAACTAAGACCTGTAGACCAGGAGAGCATAAAGTTATGGCAACAGGAAGCAAAACTTTTTCTAGTCTGTCATTGGTGGTAATAATAAGTGATGCCACTCCATTTTTACTCCTTGATTCCTGGACTCATGAATCCTGGCTATCAAAGACACAGCATCATACATTAATTGCTGATTTGAAGCATATGTAGCCTCTGAAGAACCTTGCCCCAGCCCTTCAAGGTATTATTCACACCTAGCTGGCACTGTAACTGAGTCTTCCAAAGACCATTCCACCATTCTATTAATGAACTGTTTCAGGATGGTAGGGAACATAGTAAGACCAATGAATTCTATCAGGATAGGCCTATTGCCACAATTATTTTACTGTACAGTAAGTCCCTTGATTAGAAGCATTGCTATATGAAATCCTAGGTAGATAATACATTCTGTAAGTTCATGGATGGTAGCTTGGCAGAAGTGTTGTGTGCAAGAAGGGAAAATTCATATCTAGAGTAAGTCTCTGTTCCAGTAAAGACAAAACATTGTTCCTTCCGTAATGGAAGAGGTCTAATTGAATCAGTCTGTCACCAGATAGCTGGCTGGTTACCCCAGGGGATGATGCCATATCTAGGGCTCAGTATTGGTGTCTGCTGCTAGTAGACTGGGTACTCAGCAGATTGGTTAATGCCCCAGCCACACTGGTGAGGGTGAGCTGTTTTACTCTGTTTACCAATTGAAATACTGATCTCTTCCAGAAACACCCTTGCAGACACTCTCAGAAATAATGTTTTACCAGCTATCTGGGCATCCCTTAGCCTAAGCAAGTTGACACATAAAATTAACCATTACATTTTCTCTTTAGAGATGTGTTAGAATGCTGAAATAATTTAATACATTTAGTATTATTTGGAACAATCTTTGGGTCAGGATTGTACAAGTTATCAAATAGTCATCAGTTTCTATATAAGTATGGTGCCCTACTAAAGACTGAGAGCTATACAATTGTTTCTGAAAGAGCAATACCAGTTATTGAATTAACTAAAATTTTAAAAAAGTTTTTAAAAAGTCAGTTTTTATGTGCAAAAAATATTCTGTGAAAACACAAGTGAAGACTTCAAGGAAGAAGGCATGTTGTATGGGCCCAAATTATAAGCATCGCTTTCATGAGACAAATTTGAGGAAGTAAAAAGAAAGAAGAGAATAGTCATAGAAGCAGGAAGGCAGCAAGGTTATCTGGGAGAAATTAACCATGGAGTTCAGAAGGACTGAGGGCTGCATGAAGGCAAGTCAAGAGAGACACTTTCCAGAGGGTTAGGCCTGGCAAGCTATTTGATTTTTATCCCTGAGTATGGGGAATCATCAAAGTATGTAAGCATTACAGTGATGCAATGAGTGTCAGCCTTGGCCAGGAGGCCATCTCAGCACTACATTGAATGGTTTGAGGATGCGAGAGACAGAAGGTGGAGATCATCCTCCAGGGGACAGGCGTTGTGCCCTGGAGCCATTGTCAGGGCAGGAGCATTGCCAGCCTCAGTTTCGAGCTTATGGAGTTTCAAGTGCTAGAGGATCATTAATTTTGGCTGATAGCTGGCAATGTGAGCTCAACAGTGAGGATGGGCCTGGAAAAGAAAGAAATAGAGGCCACCTGAAGAGTGTCACCAGGATGCCATAAGGGAAGTTGCCAGTCAGAAGATTTGAGCCTTTCTGTTATGTATGAAAGAAGAGAAAACAGTGATGAAGGATCAAGATGAAGCAGAGAGCCAGAAAACAGGAAGAATCCAGCATATCCAGTCCCAAAGTACATGAAAAGATTGCAAGGATCATTTTGAAGGATGCAGAGAAAGATAGAGTAGATGGAAAAGCAAAATGGGCCATTGAATTGCATGTCCCTGGAGGACAAATCTCAAAGCACTGAGGCATGAATCAATATATGTTTTCTTCAGAAAAAGAAAAAAAACATGTAGTATAAGGATTCGTTGCATTTATATTAGTTTTTAAATTATTTTGGTTATAGAATCTGTATGATTAAAACAAAATACAAGATAAAGTAGATATTTTAACATGATATCTCAACATTAGCTTTTCAGTTGAATTTAGCAGTTTGAGCTCCAAATAGGAAATAAGCCCTGAAAATGCAGAAATGGAAAAAGCATAGGTTCGCACTCCCAAGTCGTCAAGAAAAACAAGGAGACATTAAACTTGCTACAACATGACAGTCTGATAAGTGCAATAAAGTAATATTGAAAGTAAGTCATGAATGTAAGAGGAAGATTCATTTTATTGAGAGGAGGAATAGGGATGTGAGTTTGAGGTGGTCTGGGAAGATTTTCCTGAAAATGTCACCTTGCCTTGGTTTTAAAAGAAAGATAGTTTCCAGCCAGAAAAATGAATAAAGCAATTTGAATTTGACTAGGGTGTGTGGGTTTAGACAGTTAATCTCTCTTTAACTCAATTTATTCACCCATAACGTTAGGGACTGATCTTTATTGCAAAAAATCAATTATGTAATCATCAACATAGGTTTGCTCTTTATTATGTGCTAAGCCCTGAGTAAAATGTTAAGGATATGGTAACTATGATGAAAATCAAATGAAAACAAAACAAAACAAAAGTCTTTAAAATGTTTACTGTTGTCCCAAGACAAAATTAAAAGGCACTGTCATTATGTGTGTTATAACTATAAATCAATGAAATGATGCTGTTGACAAAAAGAATCAAAGTCTGCAAAATATTAGAAAAGATTTATTTTGAGCCATATATGAGTAACCAATGGCCTATGGCACAGCCTTGGGAGAGCCTGAGAACTTGCGCCCAAAGTGGTCAGGCTGCAGCTTGGTTTTATACATTTTAGGAAGCCATAAGACATCAATCAATACATGTAACATGGACACTGGTTTGGCCTGTAAAGCTGGGATAACTGGAAGAGGAGAGGAGTGGTTTCCCGGTCATAAGTGGATTCAAAGATTTTCTGATTGGCAATTGATTGAAAGAGTTATCTGAAGACCTGGAATCAATAAAAAGTAGTGTCTGAGTTAAGATAAGTGATTGTAGAGAGGAAGTATTTTATTATGCAGATGAAGCCTCTAGGTAACAGACTTCAAAGAGACTAGATTATAAATGTCTCTTTTCAGACTTAAATAATCTGTATTTTGATGTTAACGCTGGTCAGCTGTGCCTGAATTCCAAAGGGAGGAGGGTATAATGAGGCATGTCTGACCCTCCACTTCCCTTCAAGTCCTGAACTAGGTTTCAGGCTAACTTTGGAATGCCCTTGGCCAGGGGGAGGATCTATTAGTTAGTTGAGGGTCTTAGAATTTTATTTTTAGTTTACGAGGCAGTAAGTGAAGCAAATGATAACCAAACAGTCTTGCTGAATAACAGGAGAGTGTGAAGTGTATATGAGAATGATGGGCACTAGGGCATCCTCAGACTAGAGGTGAGGCAGTAATGAGAGGAGATAAGGCAGAGGTCAGAATAAGAGGGTCTCATATGCATACTGAAGGGCTTATACTTTATCTTATAGGGAAAATTAATAAGAAAAAGATTTTCAGCAGCAGGAAATATGTGGTTGCATATGCATTTTTAGAAAGCTAAATAATACACTCTTCTAATTCCTTAAGGTGTTTAATATAATCAAAGTGTTAGATTTGCAAAAGTGGTAAGGTAAACTTCACGTTTTGAACAAATATTTATTCAGGATGTACTGTGTGCCACATATCATGCTGGGCACTGAGGATGGAAAGATGAACAAAATGCGGTCGCTACCCTGTAAAAACCCAATCTATTGAGTGAGACAACTACATAGATAATTATAATAAAACACATACAATAATAAAGATACTCACTGGACAGCATATTTACATGAAAATAATTTCAGAACACTGGGAACTATCAATAAAATCCAGAAGATAATCATATACTTTAATGTTTGTTCTTAAGAAGTTCACAGAAAGGGTAGATTTTTGAACTAAATGGTTAAGTAACAAAAACAAAATGTAAAATAATGTCTGCACCTCCTGCAAAACAATTATTATACAAGGACACAGAGAATGATCTTGAACCGGTTTTCCTGGCACTCCTTTTTTTGAAAAATGAAAAATGGGATAATGTTTACTCATACAAGTTTCATATAAAGAATTAAAGAATGCCTATGTCAGGAATAAATGACCCCAGGTTTTTATCTTAAATATAAATCATGCTCACTTCAGACTTCAATTTTAGTGGAGTAAAACATGAGCCCTTAATGGAACCTTCATGAATCCACAATGATTCAAAGTCATCATGTGGTGCCTTTTTTCATGAATGAGAAAGTAAATGGGGACTTAATTGTTATGAGTATTGCAAATTCTTATTTAACATTTAGATTGGAGATTTTTGTTGAATAGTACATTTTTGATACAAAGTGTTTACATTTTATCATTTAATAAATATTTATTAAGGCTCTCCTGTGAGCCAAGTGCTGTGTTGCTGCCTAGAAATACCAGAGTGAAGAAGATGGAGGTGGTTCCTTTTTCTCAGAGGTTCTCATCTGGTTGGGTTGTGCTGTTCATTAGCAAGACATTGGAGGTGGAACAAGAAGACATGGTATGGTCAAAGTGCAGGAAAAGATACTAGTTTGGGTCTTGGGAGTCAGGACCTTTTCTCCAGAAGATACAATATCTCATTAGGAAACAAAAGAATGAGTAGGTGCTAGATAAGAAAGAAGGTTTGCATTCTATGCTAAAGATCTAGCCCCGGGTGGAAACAAAACTTGGAGACAAGCCTAAGCATGGCATGTTTAAGGAACCGAAACAACATCAGAGCAGCAGGAGCTTGGAGAATGGGAGGGCTACTGGAAAAAAAAATGAGTATGAAAAAGTAAAGAGGGCCACATTTCAAACGTCCTTGTAAATTATACTTATAAATTTGACCATTGTCACTACTATGAGTAGTGATGATAAGATTTTAGTTTTAAACCTGTTGAGAACTGGATGAGCCAAGGTGGAGTCAAGGAGACAATTTAAAATGCCTTTGAAATAATCTAGGCAAGGCATTTTGTTGACTTTGTTTCTGGCATGAGTGGTACTACAAGTCACTAAGGTAGGTTTCTGTGTGGATGGCACTGGTCCCAAGCTGCTGTGAAACCCAGTTTGAAGATAATTGCCTCTCCTAGTCCATGCCTTCACAGTCCCCTCTATTCTTCCCACTTCAGTACCTAAGTATAATATTATGATTAATTTCAGTATTAGCACTTAACACTCTCTATGGTGAAACCTGAGTTCCAGTCTTTAGGGACTATTGTCTTTGGCTGGTCTGAGTGCAGTGGTGTTTACAATTAACTGATCACACACAGTTATAGGTTTATTTATTCTTTGTCCATTCCCATTGCTTCACTTGACAGGCCTAAAAATAAAAATAATAATAAAAAAATGAAATGTCATCATTGAACAAGTTTTTCTTCTACCTAGAAAGTTCATTGTGTCTGCTTTCCTTATCCTGCCCCACCCCTCTACCCTGCCCTTGCCATCACACACACACACACACACATCATGTTGAACCTGGTATGCTTCTATCCATTACTTAGACTGTGTCAGGGCTATGAAGTCTTTAAGACATTAATATTTAGCACAATTTCTAGCAGATGTTTACTAAATCAGACTACCTGAAAGATAACAAAGGGAATATTGTTCTTAGCTAATGCTGTAGGTATGGGAAGAATAAAAGGTAAGGACAATTATGTAGTTTGGAATTGCCTAGTAGAACAAATCTACAGTCCGAGATTAGGAAATGTAGTTTGCATTATTTGCAGCACTAAAAAATTAGTGCTTTGGAATGCATGCTAATCTTCTCAGTCTATTTAGGAAGAATTCACGTAAAGACAAGTTGTATTGAATTGTACCCTACTATACTAAAAATGATTATGCTTTCTGAACCATCTATCTTATAGTTACTAGGAATAACTGAATTACAATCACTCTTATGTGAGATTGTTGATGTACATTAAGATATATTGTCCTAATTTCTAAAATATAGGAACATATTCCTTAAGATTTACTTTCTTGTTGTTCTGTGAGGACCTACCATTTCAGAGTTTAAACTGTTAACATTTTATTTTGTTATATTTTCTCTAATCACATTTATAATTCCTTTAGAAAATAATTCAGTATGAAATCACCATCTCTCTCAAAGTCATATTGTTGAATGTTAATAACTCCTTTGTTATAACAGCATTATCAGTATTCCTGAGTAGAGAAAATAGAAATTAGCATTTTATGTTGTCTGCAGAGAAGTTTCCAGGCACTGAGGTATTTTAGATAACCTTTGCCCATAATTAATAATATGGATATTTTTGTTCTCTTGAGATGGAACAGACATTATCAAGTGCTTACACTGTCCAGAGTTTTAACCTTTTGGGATTCTTTGATTTAATTTGGGAGAACATCACCAGATCTCAAGAATATGATGTGGACATTGAGATCTTGATCCAATTACAGTTGCAAATCTCTTCCTATTCTTTCTTATCAAGACTGAAACTGACTGATATGTTCAGCAAGAACTTTGCCAGTTTAGTAGAAAATAAAGCATTAACTATAGGAGGAAAAGAATAGTATAAAAACTACATAGGCTTATATGTCCTTACTTTATGATAATTAGAATGAAATAAATTGAGGGCGAATACAGTTTTTTTTTTAATTCATAGTTGAATCCTGAATACCTAACAGAGTGTTGAATCGTGGTATAGTATAACACTTAAGCAAATTCTGACATTGAATCAATCTATAATAATTGCAAAGAGAAGGTTGTGTTTTATAGGCCTGCAATTGGCCAGCTCCTGGGCAGGTTGACTGTATGGGCCACATTATCTCTTAGAAATTACACTCCTCATGGACACTCAGGATAAATGCCAAAAAATTGGTCAAGTCTACAAGACTATTTGTTATCTACCTAACCTGGATTTCTTGGATGAGATATGTTCCCCGTCAGAATGATAATTAAATATCCTCCATCTTAGAAATTACAAATAGTTTTCATCTTTTGTCTTAGTTGCAAATACTTGGTAGTGGCTTCCTATCCTGCTGATATATTACGTTCTGGTTCAGAAGCAAAAATTTTCAATTAAAAGTTGTCAGGCTGGGCGTGGTGGCTCATGCCTGTAATCCCAGCACTTTGGGAGGCTGAGGCTGGTGGATTACGAGGTCAGGAGTTCAAGACCAGCCAGCCCAACATGGTGAAACCCCATCTCTACTAAAAAATATTCAACAATTAGCCGGGCATAGTGGTACACGCTTGTAGTTGCAGCTACTCAGGAGGCTGAGACAGGAGAATTGCTTGAACCTTTGAGGTGGAGGTTGCAGTAAACTGAGATTGCACCACTGCACTCCAGCCTGGGCCACAGAGGAAGACTCCATCTCGGGCGGGGGAGAAAAATGTTGTCTCATGAGCATGGCATAGGGGAACACCTTTGCCATTCCTGAGATAATGCTGTACAGCTCAAAATTATCAGCATCACCTTCCTCTGAAACATCTGGTCGCAGCTCACACAGGTACTCCAATCCCAACTCTGTAAAGGAAATTACCAATAAAAATTTACCTATAAAAATAAGCTCATAAAGATACTAGTCAATAAGCATATTATATGTACATTCAGAATTGCCTTGGAAAATAACATATTTTTATAATATTTCTTAGCGTGTTATATTCAAAATAGCAATGTAACAATTATTGTGAATATATAGATATTACAAAAGAAAACATTAGCATTATCTAGCCAGGTGTGATGGAACACACCTATAGTCCCAGCTACTCAAGAGGCAAAGGTAGGAGGATTGATTGAGTCAGCCCAGGAGTTAGAGGCCACAGCCGATAAACTATGATTGTGCCACTGCACTCCAGCATGGGCAATGGAGCAGACTCTGTCTAAAAACAAACAAACAAACAAACAAAAAACACAACAAAACAAAAAAACTCAGCATTATCTGTATCAAAAAAATGTTGAGAGACAAAACACCTACTTCTCTGAATTTAGACATCATAAAAATGAGGGAGTTGCAGTAGGTGGTCTCTTTAGCTCAAAAATCCACTGTACAAAATCTACTTTAAGATTTCTGAAGGACTGTTAGCAGGCATTTCAAGAAAACTGTCATTGTCTTCTCTCTCCACATTTCTTTTTTTACATTCTACTCAGCAACTACAAGTACATGGTGATGAAAAATGTAACTGTAGCATGTGGAAGGGGAAGAAGAGTGAGGAGGAAAATAAATACATTTCAGGGGTCATCTATGTACTAAACTCATGGAAGTCTTTTCCCTACAGATCCTCCATAGCACATCTCCTGGTCATTCATTCATTTAATTGACAACCAAGCAAACATTGAGTGAACACTTGTCATGTGGACATATTGAACCTGTACCTCATTAGTGAAACATTAACTTTTAATTTTCATATATGTAAAAGGTGTTGTCCAAAATTATACCATCTATGTGCATATATCTTTGTTTCCTCAAATATTTTCTCTTTTTTAAGTCAGTTTATTCATAATTTTGCAAACTTTTTCTCTACAACTCATGTAATAGATAGCATAAATATAAGAAAGGCCTGGGCCTTTCTTTTTCTGCCCACCACTATGTTCTTCTTCTATTAACCACATTTTCTCCTTCATCTGTTACTCCTGACCTCAAAAGGTATATAACACTGGGGAGCATTCATGGGGAAAAACAGTGATTTCATATAGATAAAAAAGAGGTAAGCAAATCTATGGTTTATACTGAAAGGGAATTGGCTAACCTATTCCATCAATTCTTTCTTTTTTAGTAGCATTATTGGTAAAGATTCATATACTATACAATTCACCAATTTAAAGTGTACATTTCAGTGGTTTTTAGTATACTCGCAGATACATGCAAGCATCACTATGGTGAATTTTAGATTACCATCACCTCACAAAGAAACCTTATACCTCTTAACTATGACTCTCTTTCTTCCCATCTTACTCATCTCTAAGCAACCACTAAACTACCTCTGGCTGTGTAGATTTTTCTGTTCTAGACATTTCACATAGGGAATCATATATGATGTTGTCTTTATGACTGGTTTCTTTAACATAGACTACTATTTTTAAGATCTGCCCATTTTGTAGTATGTGTCAGTATTTCATTCCTTCATTATTCAGCCCAATGGACAATAATATTTCATCATATGGGCATACAATACCAAATTTTGCTTATCTATTTATCAATTGATGAACATTTGGGTTGTTTTTACTTTTTGGTTATTATGAATAATGCTGCTATGAAATTCATGTACAAATTTTTATGTGAATATATGTTTTCATTTTGTGGGATTTATATATATGGAGTATACATATTAAGTATATAGAGTATATATACTTATATATAAATATATCTGTATATCTTTATATATAAAGTATATGTGTATATATATTTATATAAAGTATATATACTTATTATTTATACATATAAAGTATATATACTTCATACACTTTGAAGTATAGTTTGATATGAAGTAATGTGATGCTTGTGGCTTTGTTCTTTTATAACCAGAAAAGTCAAAGCCATCCTATACAAAAAGAACAAAGCCAGAGGCGTCACATTACCCCACTTCAAACTATACTTCAAAGCCACAGTAACCAAAACAGCATGGTATTTGTACAAAAACAGACATACGAACCAATCAAAAAGAATAGAAAATCTAGAAATAAAGCCACACACCTACAACCATCTTTGACAAAGTGAATGAAAATAAGCAATAGGGAACAGACAACCTATTCAATAAATGCTGCTGGGATAATTGACTGTTGATGTGCAAAACAATAAAACTGGAAACCTACCTTTCACCATATCATAAAAATGAATCCAAGATGGATTAAAGACCTCAAACTATTAAATTTCTCCAAGAAAACCTAGGAAATACCCTTCTGGACATCTGCTTTGGCAAAAAATTAATGAGTAAGTCCTCAAAAATAATTGCAACAGAAAAATTGACAAGTGGAACCTAATTAAACTAAAGAGCTTATGCACAACAAAATAAATTATCAACAGAAAACCTACAGAATTGGAAAAAAATATATTTGCAAATTATGCCTCTGACAGAAGTTCAATATCCAGAACGTGTGAGGAGCTTAAACTAAGAGTTGAACTACCATTTGACCCAGTAATCCCATTTCTGGGTATATACCCATGGGAACATATATTATTCTACCAAAAAGACATATGTGCCTGTATGTTCATCACAGTGCTATTTGCAATAGCAAAGACATGGAATCAAACCAGGTGCCTATCAATGGTGAACTGGATAAAGAAAATGTTGTACATATACACCATGGAATCCTATGCAGCTATAAAAGAAGAATGAAATCATTTTCTTTCTAGCAACATAGCTGCAGCTGGAAGCCATTATTCTAAGCAAACTAATACGATACCAGAAGACCAAATACCACATGTTCTCACGTATAAGTGGACACTAAGCTTTAGGTACACATGGAAATAAAGATGAGAGCAACAGATCCTGGGAACTACCAGATAGGAGAGGGAAAGTGTTGAAGTACTACCTACTGGATACTATGCTCTCTACCTTGGTGATGGAGTCATTCATACTTTAAACCTTAGCATCATGCAATATTGCCTTTGTAACAAACCTCCATATGTAATTCCTGATTCTAAAATAAATTTTAAAAAAATCTTGGACTAAAAACGAATAAATACAAATTCATTTTTGCGTTGTTCATTACAAATGTACAAAAATACTATTGATTTTGTATATGAATCTTGTATTCTTCCATTTTCAACTTTCTATAATTATTTCTAGTAGAGTTTTAGGAGATTGCTTAAGAATTTCTATATATGAGATTTTGTCATCTGTGAATAAAGATGATTTTCCTTCTTTTTTTTTTTTTTTTTCCATTCTAAATGGCCCTATCTCCTTCTTATCTAACTTCTTTGGCTAGAATCTCCAGGACAATTTTAAATAGAAATAGTGAGAACGTACATCCTTGTCTTCATTCTGATCTTTGCTGAATTCATCCACTCTTTCAACATTGAGTATGATATTAGCTGAAGTAGATAATATTTCAAGACTTCAATATCCTACTTCCTGGAATGGTTAAAATAACTAGCCAGAAGAACAACAACAAAAGAAGACTTAAACAACATTATACTCCAGCTAGACCTAATAGACACTGATAGACTACTCCATCCAACAACAGCAATATATATGTATTCTTTTCAATTGCTATGGATCATTCTCCAAGTTAGGCCATATTCTAGGACATAAAGCCAATCTTCATGAATACAAATTTATTGAAATAGTACAAAATGTGTTCTGACTCCAATAAAAATTAAATTAGAAATCAATAAAAAATGACATTTGCAAACTCACAAGTATGTAGAAATTAAACAATACATTCATAAATAACCAATCAGTCAATGAATAAATCAAAAGATAAGTTAGAAAATACTTTGACATGACCAGATAGAAGAAAGGAAAGGAAGGGTTTTGGTAGACGTTTCTCTGAGATTCATTAAGTTCCCTTTGATTTCTAGTTTGTTAAGTTTTTCTCATGAAATGATGTTGGATTTTGTCAAATGCTTTTTGTGTGTCTGTTGAGACAATATTTTTATTCTGTTGATATGATTAACAGTTTTTTAGATATTAATCCAATCTAATCCTGAATAAATCTTAGTAGGTCATATAATAGGTACAATTATATTCATGTGCTTCTGGACTTGGTTTGCTAATATTTTGTTGAGGATGTTTGTATCCATATTTATAAAAATAGCAGTCTTTAGTTTTCTTTGTGATGTCTGTAGTTGGTTTTGGTATCAAAGTAATATTCAACTCATAGATGCAGTTGGCAACTGTTCCCTCCTCTTCTATGTCTTAGAAGAGTTTGAAGAATTGATAGTCATCCATTTTTAAATGTTTGGTAGAATTCAAAAGTGAAGCAATTTGGGACTTAGCTTTTCTTTATAATAGTTTTTGACTACTAGCTCAATGCCTACACTTATATGTCTACCCTGATTGCTTATGCTTAAGACCATTTCAGTAGTTTGTGTATTTCTAGGAATTTTTCCATGTCATCTAAGGTACTAATTTATTGGCATTTAATTGTTCATGGTATTCTTTGTAGTCTTTTTTATTTCTGTTAGTTCAGTAGCAATGGCCCCTGTTTCATTTACATTTGGAACGTAATTTTTCTTTCTTTTCATTGTTGATCTACTAAAGTTTTGTCTTTTTGTTGACCTTTTCAAAGAACCCGCTTTTGATTTTATTCATTTTTGCCTATTCTTTCTTATTCTCTATTTCATTAATTTCCACTCAAATCTTTATTATTTTCTTTCTTTTGCTTGTACTGTGTTTTGTTTGTCCTTCGTTTTCCTGTGTGTTAAGGTGGAATTTTCAGTTATTTATTTGAGATCTTTATTCTTTTTTAATATAAGTGTTTACAGCTAGAAATTTCCCACTAAGCACTGCTTTAGTTGCATCTCACAAGATTGGGTATGTTGTGTCATCATTTTCATTTACTTAAAAGTGTTTTCTAACTTAGCTTCTGATTTCTTTATTGACCAGTTGGTTATTTGTGAATGTATTGCTTAATTTCTACATATTTGTGAGTTTGTGATTTCTAATTTAATTTTTTGTTGAAGTCAGAACACATTTTATACTATTTCAATAAATTTGTATTCATGAAGATTGGCTTTATGTCCTAGAATATTGTCTAACCTGCAGAATGATCCACATGCAATTGAAAAGTATACATAATATATTGCTGTTGTTGGATAGAGTATTCTATCAATGTCCATTAGGTCTAGCTGGAGTATAATGTTGTTTTTAGGTCTTCTGGTTTTTGCTGTTCTTCTTCTGCCTAGTTATTCCATCCATTACAGGAAATGGAGTATTTAAGTCTTCAACTATTAGCTATTATTATTTAAATGTCTATTCATCTTTCATTGATGTTGTTTTTTCCTGTATATTGGTATAATACTGTATGATTAGGTTCATATAGTTTATAATTGCCATATCTTCCTGATAGACTTTGTCATTGTAAGGTGTCTCCTTTTATCTCTAGTAGCAGTTTTTTGTTTTAAAGTCTATTTTGTCTTATGTTAATGTAGCCACTCAACTTTTTATAGTTTCTATTTTCATTATATATCTTCTTCAATTCTTTTACTTTCGATATATTTGTATCTTCAAATATAAGTGTTTCACTTTTAAAAAGCGTATAGTTGTATTTTGTGTTTTCTTGTTTCCTCTTTCTATCAAGTCAAATCTACTGTTAATCCCTTCTAGTAGATTTTTTATTACAATAACTAAACTTTTCAACTCCAGAATTTCCATTTGATTCTTTTTATGATTTCTATTTATTGATATGAAATTCTCATCATATCTTCTTTTACAT
This sequence comes from Macaca nemestrina, assembly GCF_043159975.1. Taxonomy (NCBI): domain Eukaryota; kingdom Metazoa; phylum Chordata; class Mammalia; order Primates; family Cercopithecidae; genus Macaca; species Macaca nemestrina. The sequence goes on from NC_092143.1 coordinate 57,992,713, forward strand.
CTTTAATCATTGCTTCTTTTTGTTTTTCCAACATATTTATAATGGCTACGTTGACATCTTATTCTGTTAAATCTAACATCTGGTCACTCATACAGTTTCTGTTGCTTCTTTATTTCCAGTATGCAGGCCATACTTTCCTGTTCCTTTGCATATATTAGGGTTTTGTTGTTGTTGTGGGAAACTTCCCATTTTAAATACTCCAGTTACTTACCACCTCCTAACCCCCAACACAGGGTTTGTTATTGTTATTTGCTTGTTTATTTGATTAGTGACTGTCTTGATTATTTTAGTGAAGTGTATTTTCCTCTTTGAACTACATCGTGTTAAGGGTCTAATGTTGCTTCTCAAGGAAGTGGAGCTTTGGGTATGCCCACACTTACCCTGGATGACAGTGGTTTTGTTAAGCTCTCTTAGACTATTTCTTTCTCTAATCACACCCAGCTATTAGTTGCCACTAATTACTGGCTGATATTTCTCTTGTTTTCAACAATGCACTGGAGTATAATTTGCTGTACAGACTAATGCTGTACAGACAATAAGTGCTGTACAGGCAATAAAATTCAGGTGCTTTTGAAGGAATAGTTACCAAGGTCAGTGTTTGAGACTTGGTGTGTCCCCAGGAAGGCACCTCATAATTGTCTCTTTCCTTGTTCTCTCCTGCAGACTACCTGCCCTATAGTTTAGTCTATATTTTTAATCTACCAACCTCTTTCCAGTTGCTTTCCACTAAAACTTCTATTTAGTTTTTAGAAGTTCCCTTAGCCTAAAACTTCTCTTTGCTCTGTTGCAAATTAATTTAGTTTCTTTAGTAAGAGATTAAGTGCTACATTATGGTCTCCTTCTCCTCCCAGGCAAAGTCTCCGGAGCTGGGAGTGAGGACAATGATGTACTTCTCTCTAACTGACACCTCTACGTTAGGAACTGAGCTCTAGTGTAGGTGAAGCTTCCATTCTGTGAGTGGAGCCTGATTGAAAGAGGTGTGCTCTCAGTTTGACTATATTTACCTAGAACTTGGCTTTAGCAACAAGAACTGAATGCCAGATGAGAAATGCTGACATCTTGCCCCTCCTGGGTAGATAGCCCTTTTACCAGTGGCTTTGAATTTTTGCTACCTCAGGCTGGAGTGAAGTTCCTGTCTCAGCTGGAAGGGAGTTGTTGTGAGAGTGATCTTGGTTCAAATACCACAGGCTCTCACTGTTATTACTAAATCTTAGCAGATATTTTTGAATAGATGTTTCCTCATTTACTCTATGCCCTTAGGACAACTTCCAGAGACTTTTTGTTTGTTGTATTTTTGTTTGTTTGTTTGTTTGTTTGTTTGTTTGGGTTTTTTTGAGACGGAGTCTCGCTCTGTGGCCCAGGCTGAAGTGCAGTGGTGCATCTCCGCTCACCGCAAGCTCCACCTTCTGGGTTCACACCATTCTCCTGCCTCAGCCTCCCGTGTAGCTGGGACTACAGGTGCCCGCCACCACGCCTGGCTAATTTTTTGTATTTTTTAAGTAGAGACGGAGTTTCATCGTGTTAACCAGAATGGTCTTGATCTCCTGACCTCATGATCTGCCTGCCTTGGCCTCCCAAAGTGCTGGGATTACAGGCGTCAGCCACCACACCCGGCCTGTTATATGTTTTATAATTTTCACCAATTTTGCTGAGGTGTGGGTCTACAGAGCTCCTCATGCTGTCATAACAGAGTTGATCTGGCCTGTCAACTCTTGAGAAGTGAAATTAAGTAATTTTAAAAGACACCCAGAATTGTTAACTGTTCAATACATTTTTAAGGAAGTGTATCAGTTTATCTCACACCATTTTGAATTTAGACTACAAAAGAAAAATAGATTTAGAGTCGAAACATTAAAACGTGAATTTATTTAATTTTATAAATCAAAACTTAGTTGTGCAAATGCTGAGCAAAATTTCAGGTTAAGTAGATCAGAATGGAGAGAAAATAGATTTCCAAAGTATAAAAACTATTCTCATGTTGTACTGGAGTATCTGTCATTAACATTCTCCTGTTAACGTTTAAAGAAGATCTGTGCACATGCTGATGGGAGAATTAACCTTTGAATCTGTAATGTCAAGTATTTTCCATAAAAAGCTTACAGATACATGCTTAAAGAATTTGCCTTGTTACAATTAGAGATGACACTACTAATTTTACAAAAATATTAATTTTGTTTGCAGATATATCAAAAGTACAAAAACCTAGGACTTCATTTTGTCTCATTTTATGCCTCCCATTGATAACCTATCCATGTTTAGTATAGAATTCAGTTTAGCTGGAGCAACACTGTTCAATAGAAAGGTTTGCAAATGACAGAAATTCTCTGCACTGTCTGGTATGACCACCACTGGCTACGTGTGGCTGTTGAGCATGGGAAATATGGTTAGTATGACTCAAGAGCAAAATTTTTAATTTTACTTAATTTTACCTAATTTAAATTTAAATCGATACATGTGGCTAGCTGCTATTACATGAGAGCCACAGAGCTAGAGTAATTAGCTAATGGTAGTTCTGATGCATTGATCCATTTATAATTCCCCTATAATTCCCCTGCCTATCTCACCTCTGTCAGCACACATAGAATAGCACTCACCAACACCACAATTGTAAAAAAAAAAAAAAAAAAAAAAAGGCTGTGTAGTGGTTTCACTGTAAAAATAATAAATTAGAATTAATTGTGGTATCCCAGAGAAACCAAGTATACAAGATAATTTAGTGGCTGGCAACAGAGTAGATCTTAAAGAGTAGAAATAAAAACATTTAGTTAATTTTTATTATTTCTACCATTATATTTTGAAGCAATGTGCAATTTAAAATAAAAATATGCATTCATTTATAAATAAAGTTTCACTCAGGTGGATTTTTACATGAGAGAGCCAAGAAATGTTGAGCAGTATAATAGGTAAGTTTCCCAAACTCTGTGGCAAGTTCAGTGAGTGGTAGAGTCAGACTGATAGAGAGTAGATGTTTTCCATATTTGAGTTGGCTAGAGGTGGAGGGGTAAGCTAGTTGTGGATATTGGTGAGGGGATACTTAAGGATATAATTAAATATTTAAGTTGAATGAGAAGAAAATCAAAGTGAGCAGAGACTGGTAAATTGGGAAAAATTTGAGCCAAAGGATTGGACACCTTTATGGTAATAGGCATAGTGGGTATAAGATATTGAAAGTTTGTAAATAGAGTTTTAATTAGAGAATTGAGAATTGGGATTTTGTATTTTTTAAAAAAGCATTCATTATGATAACAAGATCTAGGATATGAGCTTAAGTCTGTCTGGCTGAAATGGCATGAAAATGAATGTCATTTGAATTGAGGAGTCTGTGGAATTATTAGACTAGATATTTGTATGAATACATCAACTTTAAGGACATCAAACTCACTCAGGACAGGGATGTCATTTAGGATGGAAAGAAAGACTGTGGGCTAGGTGATAAATACTTCTTTAAATTCTGGGAAGTGGACAATAGGTAAATGATAAAGAGGAGGGAGCAGGGGCTGTTTAATTGGATAACACAGATTTCAAAGGAAGAGTTATTTTCACATAACTGTAGAAGAATAAATGGCTGTAATGGGCAGTGTAGGTCTAAGAGTATAGCAGCCCAATGTCTAGACCTTGGTGATTTGTAGGATTTGGACAACCATGCAGTATAAATTGACAAAATGCACAAGTAAGGCAGGAACTCAGGGAAGGCCAGGTTCAACATATGGCAAGGAGAAACAGGAAGCATGTTCTGTTCTACAGAAATTAAGGGGACAAAGAGATGTGTCTGCTATGGAAGGGGGGTGGTTTCAGAGGGTACAGCTGGAAGATCTGGGAGTCAGAAGAGGTAACATGTGAAAGATATACAGCATAATAGGATGTTTCAAAGAGTGAGTGAAGTGTGTACATTTTGGGCAGTGACCAGTTATAATCTGATGTGAGACACAAAAAATATAGCTTACTTCCATTTTCTAAGAGAGATTATTTTGTGAAGTTGTTTTGCTGTCACTAAAACTGATAACTTCTTTATCTTCCTGTCACAATTACAGTACCTTATTTGATTTTTCATCATACATTTTGAAGTCTAAAATTATCTTGGTTACTTGTTTTTGATTATCTTCCCTTCCTAGTACAAGATAGTTTTCCACGAGAATAGGATCTTGTGTTTTAGTCTGCCACTACACCTCAGCCTCTAGAACAGTGCCTAGTACATAACAGGTACTCAATAAATATTTGGTAAACAAAATAATCAACTCATTTATATTTTGATAAGTGATAATGAGTGGGAGATAAGACTAAAGGAATTATACAGTGCTTAATGAACATTGCACATGCTATATAGGACCTAATAATCGTGTCACAGCTATAATGAAGTAACAGTAAGGAAACTGTAACACAGGTATGGTAATACCTTTTATTTTGTCAAACATTTACACAGTGCTTTAATATGCCAGGAACTATTCTAATAGCTTTACTACATCAACTCTTTTATTATGAATGATGAAGTGTGATACTGCCCTAGTAATTCCTTAAAAATTTGCTTCGTGCTCTATAAATATTTGGCTTTGATCTTTGAAATATGCTGAGCATGAGAATGTCATTTTCCCTCTGTCTCTACAGAAAATAAACATTATAAAAAGATGAAGCAAATATCCTAGTAGATCTTCATTGGGCTACTCACTGTTTACAAAATTGAATCTTTCTTTTTCTAATGCCATACAATAACTGTTCAATAGATGATGTAGTAAAAGTCATCTCTTGGCTTGGTTTCTAGCAAGCTATCTTCATTGTCTTGTATAAAAACGTGTATGCTATAAATTTTTCTTATTTTTTTACTCAGCTGGTTCATAATTATTAACAAATGCCACCATTCAACTTAATAAGATGCAATGGTGAAAGGCAGCATATCCCTCTAATATCACTAACCAGCCTGTGTTTTAGGCCTTCATTCAGGATGACTTGCCAATGATTTGTGTGTACGTGTGTGTGTGTGTGTGTGTGTGTGTGTGTGTGGAGATGGGGTCTCACTCTGTCACCTAGGCTGGAGTGCAATGGTGTGAGCATGGCTCACTGCAGCCTTGACTTCCTGGGCTCAGTTGATCCTCCCCACCTCAGCCTCCCAAATACCTCAGACTACAGGTGTGCACCACCATGCCTGGCTAGCTTTTTGTAGAAATGGGCTTTATCATCTTGCCCATGCCAGTCTCAAAGTCCTGGGTTCAAACAGTCCTCCAGTTGGCTTCCCAAAATGCGGTGATTATAGGTGTGAGCCAGTGCGCCCAGTCTTGCCAATAATTTTAAACCTCTGTTTTAAATAACTTTGGTAAAAGTTTCCAAATTGTACTTGGTTCCATTGCCCACAGAGAAAGAAGAAGGTAAAATATGGGGGTTTTCAAAGCCTTTTTTGTCTTTGACAGAATTCCAATATATACAGTGTATATACCATGTGGTGTAGGTGTCTTCTTTTCCTTCCCTGGAGGATGTATATCTAGCTATCTTGGCCGGGGGTAGGGACGGGGGGCGGTTGGTAAACAAGTGTCTGCATCCAGATGATCAATTTTACTCACTCTTCAGCTGTGTCGTAATCTACATCATCTATACTGGGTTGAGCCTCACTGCCTCCAAATCTGTAGTAATCAGTGGGTGAATGCTTTTTGTGTTTGAAGAGTCCACAAAGAATCTCATGCTCATGAGGAGAGTAACTGTGAAAGAGGGGCTGCCCCACCTCTCCTACATTTTCTTACCTGGACAGAGTTTCATAGTTTGGATCATTTCCTGGGATGAGTAATCTTTCCCAAAATAAATGATCAAACCTCAAATATCTTCTTATGGTTGAACATTTCACATTTCTAGCATCCTCTGAAACTGAAATCTCCACCTTTGGTTTTATGGCCACTTGCATGTATAGAAGTAGGGAGGTCTAGTGATAGCTGCTTGGGGTGGGGAAGAGTGGAGGAATAATATTGACAGTATGCATTTTACTTCCATGGCTAAGGTTTTAATTTCCTCCAAAAGGGTAAAATCAATCACACCTTGCCCTATGGCAGTATTTTTCTTTTTCAAAAACAACCTTATGGCATGCATAAGAATTTTGTATTTCATTAAAAACATTTGGACCTTGTTTTCTAACCTGGAAACCCAAGATTTCATATGCTTAAGTGAGCATTTCCCCCTGTGTTTGACCTCCTCCAGGAAAATGGCAGGAAATGAAGAGTTTCTTCTTGGTTCTTGGTTTTCTTCTTTGGTTAGGAAACTGGTAGGGTAGAGTATGTGTAGTGGGGAGGGTACTTCCACTTCACCAAGCTCCACTGATACAAGTGGAAATCATCTGGCTTCAGTATGCATTGGGACATCAGGATGGCTCCAAGTTTCCTCAATTCAGCCTGCCCACTGGTGCCTACCTACTGCTATGCCCTTCCCTCTAGGTGGCTGCTAGTCCATAGGAGATCAACAGTATACTGGAAAAAGAACAGTGTTTAGATTCAGGAGGCCTAGGAATGAATCCTGGATCTAATACCTTTGTCACATTGGGTTAATTATTTAACCTTTCTTCGTCTCATATAACTCGTTTATAAAAATGAGAACACTGATTCTTTCCTGCAGTTGTCGTTGCTGTTAGAATGAGGATTATCACAGATTCTAAATCCAAACACACATTATATGCTGCAAAGGATAAATATGGGATAATTATATTATTTTCCAGTGTAAGACCACAAAAGCAGGCTTTGCCTCATTATTGCCCAAACCGTAACAGTTCTGAGCCCCTACTTAGGGAGTGAATTGTTTTCTTCTGCTGTTCTCCTCCCCATGCCATTCCTAGAAGCCCTAGTGAATGCTTTCCAGTCATTCTGGTGATCAAGTGTCATTCGTCTATGGCATGCTTCTTCTGAGGCTTTCAGGGTCACTTTCCAACTGCTGTATGATTTACTTTCCAAGCTCCAATCATGATCATGGTTATTTCAGCCCCTACCCCCAAAGCAAATAGGAGACCCTAGTGTTATTTTTCAGTCTGGCTTTTATGGTATACTTTGTATACAACAAAATTCACCATTTTTAGTGTAAGGTACTGTGAGTTTTAACAAACATATATAGTTGTATAACTACCAACAAATCAAGATATAGAGAAGATTGACTGGCCCAAAAATTATCCCCCCAGATTCCCACTTTCCATTCTGGAGTACATGCCTGCCCCAGTCCCTGCCCACTGACAGTCACTAACCTGATTTTTGTCTCTATATTTCTGCCTTCTTCAGAAAGTCAGATCAATTGAGTCACACAGTACCTACCGATTAGTATCCCAATACATGGATCTACCACAATTTATTTACCAGCTGAAGCACATTTGTGCTTTCTCCAGTTTTTTGGCAATTATGAATACAGTGGCTGTAAACATTTACAAACAGGTTTTTGTGTGAACATACGTTTTCATTTCTTTTGGGTAAATAAGTGTGGGATTTTTTTGATTGTATAAACATATGTTGCATTTTTTTAAATGCCCAACTGATTGTCAAAGTGTCTGTATCATTTTGCATTCTGACGGGTAATTCTTTCCAGTGGCTCTACAGTAGTCCCCTGATCTTTGGTTTGGCTTTCCATGGTTTCAGTTATCTGGGGTTAACCATGGCCCAAAAATATTGAATGCAAAATTTCAGAAATAAACAATTGATGAGTTTTAAACTGTGCTTTGTCCTCAGCAGTGTGATGAAATTTTGTGCTGATCCTCTCAGTCCTGCCTGAGTTGTGAATCCTCCCTTTGTCCAGTGTATCCACACTATACATGCCTTCTGCCCATTGTGAGTCCAAACTCACAATTATGTGCCCATTAGTGTTTTTATTAAAAAGTTCAAGGGCATATTTAGTTATTTATTTAGCTTGGACTATTCTGTTTGGACTATTCTGTTTCATGTAAATTGACACCTTTACATTGTACTTTGGTTTACGGTTCCTCTGAGTTGTAAACTAAAACAATATTATTTGCTTTTGTCCAAAAAGTAATTAAAAGAGCAATTCTAGATTTCAAACCAATATATTGAATTGCTACAATTACGGTTTTTAACAAATATTACTTTCAAATTGATAAATATAAGAGAATATAGCATGGTTTGCCTTATAAAGTACTTGTTGATTTACGTAATTAGGAAGTTCATATCCGGCACACTTGTTTTTCTTCCTTGATTTATTTTATTTTACTTTGGCTAAAGAATGAAGTCAAATCATTTTATTTTCATAAATGGCTTATTCTATAAAGCCAAGAGGTTTATTTGATGAAAAGTTTATGACCATTTCTAGTGATTATTTATTCATCTACATATCTATATCCAATTTCTTCGTCTGTAAAATATAAGTAGGTGATAACCATTGGCTCTTTGATTGCTCTCGGCTCAAGTCTAGGATGAGGCAATAGATTTAGAGAGATTAAGGAAGTCAGAACTTTGCATTCATTTAAAATCTACTTCTGTATATTTCGTGCCTTTCCAAACATAGAACAAAGATAGATTATGAATAAAATTTTACCCAATAATCTGCTGAATGTACAGCATTTGCTGCAAAACTAAAAATTTTGATAGCACTTCATTTCACCCACTGTTGTGACAGTTAGTGTGTTTTACTATAATAGAAAATATTGAGGAAGACAAGACAGGCTCTTTTATTATTAGCCTAGAGGAAAAACAAACTGGAGTGACTGAAAGGTGATTTTTGAGGATCAGGTCTAACCATGAGTAATAAATCATTGGTAAGCAAAAGTGATGGTCCTGAAAGTTTCATCCTCTCAATAGATCACATAAAATAAATTTATATAGGATTGAAAAATACAAACAAAATGTGAAATACTTGATAATATTTTATGTAATCAAAATATTGGAAATTAAGATATTTAGAAACTCACAATTATGTGCCTATCAAGGTTTTATTTCCCCATTGGTCAGAGGATATGTGCTGCCTCAGCAAACACTTTTAGATTCCTGAATTCCTCAGGCATCAAAAACATTACCCTCAAATAACCTTGTGTGAGATTTTACAACTGTGGTAAACATTTAGAGTTGCTTCTTTAAATTTTCAAGAAAATTTTAAAGCTAATTGTTAAAATAGTTAATGTTACTCGTTTGATGCATTATAGCATTTTTCTCTTCGGGAAATAATTTTTGATCAGTTTTTGTTCTGAAACACTTCCTCATTTATTACTCATTATAATCCTGTGAGGTAGGTACTATTATTATTCTGTTTTTATTGAAGGATCTCAGACTTAGGTAAAATAAATCGTCCCAAGTCACACAGACAACAAAATGGGGAAGGGGAATGTGATTGCTTAAGTTAAAGATAGCCCTTGTACAAATGCTAACAATTTGTAAAATCTTGAAAGACTGTATTACCCTTTTCCAGAGTTAAAAAAAAGTAGAATTCACTAGGTTTTGTGTTATTGTTGTTTTGTATTGTTTTATTTCAACTGATAAAATTGACTAGTGTATTAGTCTATTCTTGTACTGCTATAAGGAATTACCTGAGACTGGGTTAATCTAAGAAAAGAGCTTTAATTGAGTCAGGCTGGACAGCATGTGCTTCTGGAGAGGCCTCAGGGAGCTTTTACACATGGCTGAAAGGCAAAGAGGGAGCGGGAATCTTACATGGCCAGAGCAGGAGCAAGAGAGAGAGGAGGGGAGGTACCACACACTTCCAAACAACCAGAGCTCATGAGAACTCACTATGGTGATGACAGCACCAAAGGGGAATGGTATTAAACCATGAGAAACCACCCCCATGATCCAATCACCTCCCACCAGGCCCCACCTCCAACTCTGGGGATTGTAATTGAACATAAGATTTGGGTGGGGACACAGATTCAAAACGTATCAAGTATTATCATATTGGGAAGCTTGCAAATTCTCATGGGCCAACCTAGAGGGATATTTCTATGTAAGTCTGATGTATATGGTGTCTATCCTGAGGTATATTTCACTGTATATTTGACCCTAGGGTAAGATAAGAGTGAAAATTAGATCAATACTCATTCTGCATTCTATTTCTTCATAATTTGTTGTGTATTATGAATGTATTGAGATTTCATTTGTTGGTAAAGAAATAATGTCTCCTTAGTTTCTTTGTCATTGACCAGATATTGCCCTAATCAAGAAAACATTTTTTGAACCCTCTCATATGCAAGGTATGAGGACTCAATTTCCTATGACCCTGGAAAATATTTTTTCACAGGCTGTATCTTGTTTGAGACCCAAATGATTTCTTTAGTCTGTCTTAAATTATGTGCAAGCAAAGAAATACATCATCTTTAATATATTATTTTGTAAATTAGGCATTCGATTTTTACTATTTTTTCTATTGTTAATTATTAATTAGTACTACTTAAAATTGCCAGTATTTGACTTTTTTTGACTCATATGACAAGTTTGTATGATTCAATCTAACGAATGAGAAAGGGCAACTAAGCTTTTGGTTTAACTTCATGTTAAAGAATATTTTTAAAAAGTGAGTGAAAAGTGAAAAAGAAAGTCAAAGATCCAGTGAGTGGTTTGAAAGCAACAATGTTTATATATATATATATATATATATATATATATATATATATGCATGCATGTTTACATATATGCATGTATATGTGTATATACATATGTGTGCATATATGTGTTTATGTGTATATATATGTATATATGTGTGTATGCACCCCCTATTTATATATGTTTATACATACACATACATATACCTAATATTTATATTTGGTTTCATATATATGTATATATATATGTGTGTGTATATCTCTGTGTGTGTGTGCATGTGTGTGTTTATGCCACCTATGTATACCTCCCATCTACCTCCTATCTCCACACGCACATACACCTCTTCTACTATCAACATCCCTCACCAGAATGGTACATTTGTTACAATCAGTGAACCTACAATGACATATCATCATCACTTCAAGTCCATAGTTCACATTAGGGTTCATGCTCAGTAGTGTATATTCTATGGCTTTTGACAAGTGTGTAATGACACGTATCTACCATTATAGTATCATATAAAATAGTTTCAGTATCTTAAAATCCTTTGTGCTCTGCCCATTTATCTCTTCCTCCCCCTAACCCTTGGCAACCACTGAGCTTTTTACTGTCTCCATAGTTTTGTCTTTTTCAGAATGTCATTTAATTGGAATCATACAGTATGTAGCTTTTAAGATTGTGTTATTTCACTTAGTAATATGCATTTAAGATTCTTGGGCTGGGCACAGTGGCACACACCTGTAATCCCAACACTTTGGGAGACAGAGGTGGGTGGATCATCTGAGGTCAGGAGTTCGAGACCAGCCTGACCTAACATGGTGAAACCCCATCTCTACTAAATATAAAAAATTAGCCAGGTGTGGTGGCACATGCCTGTAATCCCAGCTACTTGGGAGGCAGGAGAATAACTTGAACCCGGGAAGCGGAGATTGCAGTGAGCCAAGATCGCACCATTACACCCCTGCCTGGGGAACAAGAGTGAAACTCTGTCTAAAAAAAAAAAAAAAAATTCCCCCATGTCTTTTTATGACTTTATAACTCATTAATTATTTTTAGTGCTAAATATTCCATTGTCTGGATATATCACAGTTTATTTACACATCCACCAGCTGAAGGACATCTTGGCTGCTACGAAGTTTTGACAATTGTACAATTGTAAAGAAGGCTGCCATATAAACATTCATGTACAGGTTTTTATGTGGTCATAAGTTTTTAACTCATTAGGATAAATATGAAGGGATATGATGGCTGGATTACATGGCACAAGAATGTTTAGCTTTGTAAGAAACTTTCAAACTATACACCAAAGTGGCTGTACTATTTTGTGTTACCACCAGCAATGAATGAGAGTTCCTGTTGTTCCACATCCTCATCAGTATTTGATATTGTCAGTATTTTGGATTTTCATTATTCTAATAGTTGTGTATAGTGGTATCTCATTGTTCTTTTAATTTGAAATACCCTAAAGACAGAAGACAAACGTCTTTTCATAAGTTTCTTTGCTATCTATCTCTCTTGATAAGCTGCCTGTTCAGGTCTTTTGCCCATTTTTAATTTCCGGTATTCATTTTCCTATTGTTGAGTTTTAAGAGTTACTTGTATATTTTTAGTAACAGCCTTTTTTAGACATGTCTTTTGCAAATATTTTCTTCCTCTATGTTCTGTCTTCCCATTCTGTTGACAATGTCTTTCAGAGAACAGAAGTTCAGCTTATCAATTATTTCTGTCATGGATCATGCCTTTGGTGTTGCATGTAAAAAGTCATTGCCATGACTGAAGTCATCTAGAATTTTTCCTATGTTGTATTCCAGGAGTTTTATAGTTTTATGTTTTACAATTAGGTCTGTGGCCCATTTTGAGGTAATGTTTGTGAAGGGTATAAAGTCTGTCCCTGAATTCATTTTTTTTTTCTGCATGTACATGTCCAGGTGTTCCAGCACTGTATGCTGAAAAGACTAATGATTAGTTCTGACTATACTTATGTGACTCTGTTTCTAAGTTCTAAATCCATTTTAATTACCTATTTGACTATTCTTTCTCCAGTACTACACTGCCTTTATCACTGTAGCTTTAGAGTAAATAATGATATCAAGTAGTGCTAGTTCCAACTTTATTCTTCCCCTTCAATATTGAGTTGGCTGTTCTGGATCTTTTGCATCTCCATATAAACTGTAGAATCAATTTATCCACAAAATGAGTTTGTATTTTTGTTTGGATTGCATTGACTCTGTAGATCAAATTGGTAAGAACTGACTTGTTGACAATATTGAATGTTCTTTTCAGTTAAAATAGAATAGCTCTCTATTTATTTGCTGCTTGGATTTTTTTCATCAGAATGTTGTAGTTTTCCCACTTATAATATTTTATTTTGGAATGTTAATTTCATATTTTGCCTATTAATTGCTGCCATATAGAAAAACTAATGACTTTTGTGTTTTCAACTCATATTCTGCAACCATGCTATACTCATTTATTCAGTCCAGGAGGTTTTTTGTCAATTCTTTCAGATTTTCCATGTAAAAAAATTATATCATCTGCCAACAGACAGTTTTCTTTTTCTCTATATTTTTAATTCATGTTTTTGTGTTACTGCATTAGCTAGAACTTCTAGTACAATATTGAAAAGAAATTGTGAGGCCAGACATGGTGGCTCACACCTGTAATCCCAACATTTTGGCAGGCCAATGCGGACAGATCACTTGAGGTCAGGAGTTCAAGACCAGCCTGGACAACATGGTGAAACCCCATCTGTACTAAAAATACCTTAGCCAGGCATGGTGGCAGGCACTTGTAGTCCCAGCTACTCAGGAGGCTGTGGTGGGAGAATCCCTTGAACCCAGGAGGCAGAAGTTACCGTGAGCTGAGATCCTGCCATTGCACTCTAGCTTGGGCGACAGAGCGAGACTTCGTCTCTCAAATAAAAAGAAGAAATTGTAAGAGTGGACATCTTTGCCTTATTTCTAATTTTAGTAGAAAAGCTTCTATTTTCCCACAATTAAGTATGATTTCTTTTGTTGTATGGTTTTTATAGGTTTTTTTTTTTTTAATCAAGTTGTGGAAGTTGGTCCCTATTTTTAAAAGCTTACTGAGAGTGTGGATTATGAATGGATATTAGATTTCTTCAAATGTTTGTTCTGTATCTATTAGTGGGATCATTTGATTTTTCTGCTTATGTGATTGATCTGTTCATGGGATGGATTACCTTAATTGATTTTTGAGTGTTGAACCATCCTTTCATTTCTGTTGTAAATTCTACTTGACATTGTGTATAATTCTCTTTATACATCATTGGACTCAATTTGCTAAAGCTTTTTAAGGATTTTTAAAACTTTATTCATAAGAGATATTGGTTTATAGTTTTCTTGTAATGTCTTTATGTTTGGAATTACCATAATTCCTCATAGTATGAGTTAGAAAGTATTCGCACCATACCCATCTTCTGGAAGAGATTGTTGAGAATTGGTATACTTTCCTCCTTAAATATGTGATAGAATTCACCAATGAACCCATGTTGGGCTGGTGCTTTCTGTGTTGAAAGGTTGTTATATAGTTAATCTCTCTAATAAGTATAGGCCTATTCAGATTATTTCTTCTTATGTGAGTTTTGGCAGATTGTGTGTTTTAAGAAATTTTTTCATTTCATCACGGTTATTGAGATTGTGGGCATAGAGTTGCTTATAGTTGTTCGTGTTCCTTTATTATCCTTTTGATGCTTATGGGGTGCATAGTGATGGCCTTTCTTTTTGATATTAGTAATTTGTGTCTTTTCTCTTTTTTTCTTAATTAGCTTAGTGAGAGGCTTGCCAATTTTACTGGTCTTTTTGAAGAAACAGGTTATGGTTTTATCGGTTTTCTGTACTGATTTACTATTTCAATATCATTGATTTCTGCTTTAATTTTTTTAAAACTGTTTGGATTTAATTTGGTCTTCTTTTTCCAGTTTCCTAAGGTGGAAGCTTAGATTATTAATTTTCAATACTCTTTTCTAATATATACATTCAATGCTATAAATTTCTCTCTAAGCACTAATTTCACTGCATCCCAGTAATTTTAATAAGTTGTTGCTCTGGGTTGAATGTCTCCTCCAACATTTATGTTGAGATTTAATTGATTAGAATCTGTAACATTAACTCATTTAATGTTATCATCTTGGGAGTGGGTTAGTTATCTCAAGACTGGGTTTATTCTGACAGCAACTTTTGCCATCATTTTCAGAAGTAGGTTAGTTATCTCAAGACTGGGTTTGTTGTAACAGCAACTTTGGCCACCATTTTCCCTCTGCCTGCCACCCTCTCTTCTGCCTTCCACCCTTTTGCCATGGGATGACTATAGCCAGATGCTGGCACCATGCTTGTTGACTTCTCAGCTTTCAGAACTGTGAGCCAAATATATCTCTTTTCTTTATATACAGTGTGGTATTCTGTTATAGCAACAGAACATTGACTAAGACAATTATATTTTTATTTTTATTTGGTTCAAAATATTTTGATCGCTCCAGAGATTTCTTCTTTGGCCCATGTGTAATTTAGAAATGTGTTGTTTAATGGCTGATTATTTGGGAATTTTTCAGCTATTTTTCTGTTACTGATTTCTAGTTTAATTACATTGTAGTCTGAGAGCCTAAATTGTATGTTTCTATGCTTTTAAATATATTAAGGTATGTTTTGTGGCTTAGAATGCAATCTGTCCTGTCAAATGTTCCCTGGGAACTTAAAAATACGTATATTCTGCTGTTTTTGGATAAAGTAGTCTATAGATGCATATCCAGCTGATTGAGAGTTCTGTTGGGTTAAATTGTGTCCTTACTGATTTTCTGCCTGTTGGATATGTCCATTTCTAATAGTGTTGAAGTCTCAAACTGTAATAACAGACTCATCTATTTCTCCCTGTGGTTCTATCAGTGTTTGCCTCACATATTTTGATGCTCTGTTGTTAGGAGCATACACAGTAAGGATTGTTCTGTCTTCATGGAGAACTGACCCATTTATCGTTAAGTAATATCCTTATTTATCCCTGATAAATCTTCTGGCTTTGAAGTCTGCTCCATCTGAAATTAGTATAGCTACTCCAGCACTCTTGATTAGTATTAGCATGGTGTATCTTTATTCATTCATTTATTTTTAAATTACATGAGTCTTTATATTTGAATTGGGCTTCTTGTAAACAACATATGGTTGGATCTTGGTTTTTGATCCACTCTGACTATCTCTGTTCTTTCATTGGTATATTTAGACCATTGACATTCAGAGGGAGTATTAATATTGTTTGAGTAATGTCTACTATGTTTGTTACTGTTTTCTATTCATTGCCTTTGTTTTTTGTTCCTGTTTTTGTCTTGCCCTCTTTTTTTGCTGTTTGCAATTTTAATTGAATTATTTTATGTGGTTCCATGTTCTCTCCTTTTTTATATCAATTACATTTTTATTTTTACTCTTTCTAGTGCTTGCTCTAGAGTTTTCAATAGACATTCACAGTGAACTCAAGACCACCTTCAAATAAGACTATATACATTCATGAGTAGTACAAGTACCTTATAATGAAATACTCCTAATTCTTCCCTCACTTCTCTTATGTTCTTGTTATCACACATTTCATTTATATATAGACTATAGTTATTGTATGAATGTTGCTATTATTATTAAAACACAATTTCATCTGTAAGATAATTAAGAATAAGAAAAAATATTTTTATTTGACCTGCACTTACGCTTTCTCTAATGCTGTTTGAAAAAAATAAATCCAGATCATTAACCTATATTATTTCCCTCATTCTGAAGAACTTCTTTCAACATTTCCTGCAAGCCAGGTGTCCTGGTAATAAATTCTCTTTTTTTTTTCTTAGTCTTAGAAAGTATTCCTTCTTCATTTTGAGTGATTATTTTTCAAGATACAGAATTCTAGTTAGCTGGGGCTTTTTAAATCAACACTAAATATTTCACTCCACTCTTTTTGTTTGCCTCGTTTCTGAGAAGCCAGATGTAATTTTTATCTTTCCTCCTGTCTAGCTAAATTGTTGTATTTTCTGGCTTCTTTCAGGATTTTTCTTTATCATTAATTTTCTGTAGTTTGGCTATAATAAGGCTAGGTGTAGTTTTCCACATTTTTCTTGTTTTGTGTTTTCTGAATTTCTTGGATTGTGGTGTGGTGTTTGACACTAAATTTTTTTTTTAATTCAGTCATTATTACTTCAAATATTAATTCTGTTTTTTCTCTTTTTTCCCTATTATTATTATGTATATTTCATACCTTTAGTGGTTATCCCACAGTTCTTACATATTCTGTTCTGTTTATTCAGAATTTTTCTCTTTGCTTTTCAGTTTTGAAAGTTTCTATTGGTGTATCCTCAGGCTCAGAAATTCTTTCCACAGCCATGTCCAGTCTACTAACGAGCGTATCAAAGGCATTCTTTTTTTTTTTCTTTTTTTTATTATACTTTATGTTCTAGGGTACATGTGCACAATGTGCAGGTTTGTTACATATGTATACCTGTGCCATGTTGGTGTGCTGCACCCATCAACTCGTCATTTACATTGGGTATATCTCCTAATGCTATCCCTCCTCCATACCCCCACCCCACAACAGGCCCCGGTGTGTGATGCTCCCCTTACTGTGTCCTGGTGATCTCATTGTTCAATTCCCACCTATGAGTGAGAACATGCGGTGTTTAGTTTTCTGTTCTTGTTACAATTTGCTCAGAATGGTGGTTTCCAGCTGCATCCATGTCCCTACATAGGACACAAACCCATCCTTTTTTATAGCTGCATAGTATTCCATGGTGTATATGTGCCACATTTTCTTAATCCAGTCTGTCATTGATGGACATTTGGGTTGGTTCCAAGTCTTTGCTTTTGTGAATAGTGCTGCAATAAACATACGTATGCATGTGTCTTTATAGCACATGCTATAAGTATATACCCAGTAATGGGATGGCTGGGTCAAATGGTACTAGTTCTAGATCCTTGAGGAATTGCCACACTGTCTTCCACAATGGTTGAACTAGTTAACAGTCCCACCAACAGGGTAAAAGTGTTCCTGTTTCTCCACATCCTCTCCAGCACCTGTTGTTTCCTGACTTTTTAATGATTGCCATTCTAACTGGTGTGAGATGGTGTCTCATTGTGGTTTTGATTTGCATTTCTCTGATGGCCAGTGATGATGAGCATTTTTTCATGTGTCTGTTGGCTGTATGAATGTCTTCTTTTGAGAAGTGTCTGTTCATATCCTTTGCCCACTTTTTGATGGGGTTGTTTGTTTTTTTCTCGTAAATTTGTTTGAGTTCTTTGTAGGTTCTGGATATTAGCCCTTTGTCAGATGAGTAGATTGCAAAAATTTTCTCCCGTTCTGTAGATTGCCTGTTCACTCTGATGGTAGTTTCTTTTTCTGTGCAGATGCTCTTTAGTTTAATTAGATCCCATTTGTCAATTTTGGCTTTTGTTGCCATTGCTTTTGGTGTTTCAGACATGAAGTCCTTGCCCATGCCTATGTCCCAGATGGTATTACCTAGGTTTTCTTCTAGGCTTTTTATGGTTTTAGGTCTAACATTTAAGTCTCTAATCCATCTTGAATTAATTTTTGTTTAAGGAGTAAGGAAGGGATCCAGTTTCAGCTTTCTACTTATGGTTAGCCAATTTTCCCAGCACCATTTATTCAATAGGGAATCCTTTCCCCATTTCTTGTTTTTGTCAGATTTGTCAAAGATCAGATGGTTGTAGATGTGAGGTATTATTTCTGAGGGCTCTGTTCTGTTCCGTTGTTCTATATCACTGTTTTGGCACCAGTACCATGCTGTTTTGGTTACTGTAGCCTTGTAGTATAGTTTGAAGTCAGGTAGCATGATGCCTCCAGCTTTGTTCTTTTGGCTTAGGATTGTCTTGGCAATGCGGGTTCTGTTTTGGTTCCATATGAGCTTTAAAGGAGTTTTTTCCAATTCCATGAAGAAAGTCATTGGTAGCTTAATGGGGATGGCATTGAATCTATAAATTACCTTGGGTAGTATGGCCATTTTCACGATATTGATTCTTCCTATCCATGAGCATGGAATGTTCTTCCATCTGTTTGTGTCCTCTTTTATTTCATTAAGCAGTGGTTTGTAGTTCTCCTTAAAGAGGTCCTTCACATCCCTTGTAAGTTGGATACCTAGATATTTTATTCTCTTTGAAGGAATTTTGAATGGGAGTTCATTCATGATTTGGTGCTCTGTTTGTCTGTTATTGGTGTATAAGAATGCTTGTGATTTTTGCACATTAACTTTGTATCCTCACACCTTGCTGAAGTTGCTTATCAGCTTGAGGAGATTTTGGGCTGAGACAATGGGTTTTCTAAATATACAATCATGTCATCTGCAAACAGGGACAATTTGACTTCTTCTTTTCCTAATTGAATATCCTTTATTTCTTTCTCTTGCCTGATTGCCCTGGCCAGAACTTCCAACACTATGTTGAATAGGAGTGGTGAGAGAGGGCATCCCTGTCTTGTGCCAGTTTTTAAGGAGAGTGCTTCCAGTTTTTGCCTATTCAGTATGATATTGGTTGTGGGTTTGTCATAAATAGCTCTTATTATTTTGAGATACGTTCCATCAATACCAAATTTATTGAGCGCTTTTAGCGTAAAGGGCTGTTGGATTTTGTCAAAGGCCTTTTCTGCATCTATTGAGATAATCATGTGGTTTTTGTCTGTAGTTCTGTTTATATGCTGGAATACGTTTATTGATTTGCATATGTTGAACCAGCCTTGCATCCCAGGGATGAAGCCCACTTGATCATGGTGGATAAGCTTTTTGATGTGCTGCTGGATTCGGTTTGCCAGTATTTTATTGAGGATTTTTGCATCGATGTTCATATTGGTCTAAAATTCTCTTTTTTTTGTTGTGTCTCTGCCAGGCTTTGGTATCACAATGATGTTGGCCTCATAAAACAAGTTAGGGAGGATTCCCTCTTTTTCTATTGATTGAAATAGTTTCAGAAGGAATGGTACCAGTTTCTCCTTATATCTCTGGTAGAATTCAGCTGTGAATCTGTCTGGTCCTGGACTTTTTTTGGTTGGTAGGCTATTAATTATTGCCTCAATTTCAGAGCCTACTATTGGTCTATTCAGGGATTCAACTTCTTCCTGGTTTAGTCTTGGGAGAGTGTATTTGTCCAGGAATTTGTCCATTTCTTCTAGGTTTTCTAGTTTATTTGCGTAGAGGTGTTTATAGTATTCTCTGATGGTAGTTTATATTTCTGTGGGGTCAGTAGTGATATCCCCTTTATCATTTTCTATTGCATCTATTTGATTCTTCTCTCTTTTCCTCTCTTTTCTTCTTTATGAGTCTTGCTAGCGGTCTATCAATTTTGTTGATCTTTTCAGAAAACCAGCCTCTGGATTCATTTATTTTTTTTTTTGAAGGGTTTTTTTCTGTCTCTGTCTCCTTCAGTTCTGCTCTGATCTTAGTTATTTCTTGCCTTCTGCTAGCTTTTGAATGTGTTTGCTCTTGCTTCTCATTTATTTTAATTGCCATGTTAGGGTGTCAATTTTCGATCTTTCCTGCTTTCTCTTATGAGTATTTAGTGCTACAAATTTCCCTCTACACACTGCTTTAAATATGTCCCAGAGATTCTGGTGTGTTGTATCTTTGTTCTCATTGGTTTCAAAGAACATCTTTATTTCTGCTTTCATTTCATTATGTACCCAGTAGTCATTCAGGAGCAGGTTGTTCAGTTTCCATGTAGTTGAGCAGTTTTGATTAAGTTTCTTAGTCCTAAGTACTAGTTTGATTGCACTGTGGTCTGAGAGATAGTTTGTTATAATTTCTGTTCTTTTACATTTGCTAAGGAGTGCTTTGCTTCCAACTATGTGGTCAATTTTGGAATAAGTGCAATGTGGTGCTGAGAAGAATGTGTATTCTGTTGATTTGGGGTGGAGAGTTCTGTCGATGTCTATTAGGTCCGCTTGGTGCAGAGTTGAGTTCAATTCCTGGATATCCTTGTTAACTTTCTGTCTCATTGATCTGTCTAATGTTGACAGTGGGGTGTTAAAGTCTCCCATTATTATTTTTTGGGAGTCTAAGTCTCTTTGTAAGTCTCTAAGGACTTGCTTTATGAGTCTGGGTGCTCCTGTATTGGGTATAGTTAACTCTTCTGGTTGAATTGATCCCTTTACCATTATGTAATGTCCTACTTTGTCTCTTTTGATCCTTGCTGGTTTCAAGTCTGTTTTATCAGAGACTAGGATTGCAACCCCTGCCTTTTTTGTTTTCCATTTGCTTGGTAGATCTTCCTCCATCCCTTTATTTTGAGCCTATGTGTGTCGCTGCACATGAGATGGGTCACCTGAAACTGATGGGTCTTGACTCTTTATCCAATTTGCCAGTCTGTGTCTTTTAATTGAAGCATTTAGCCCATTTACATTTAAGGTTAATATTGTTATGTGTGAACTTGATGCTATTATTATGATGTTAGCTGGCTATTTTGCTTGTTAGTTGATGCAGTTTCTTCCTGGCATCGATGGTCTTCACATTTTGGCATGTTTTTGCAATGGCTACTTCTGGTTGTTCCTTTCCATGTTTAGTGCTTCCTTCAGGAGCTCTTGTAGTGCAGGCCTAGTTTTGACAAAATCTCTCAGCATTTGCTTATCTGTAAAGGATTTTATTTCTCCTTCACTTATGAAACTTAGTTTGGCTGGATATGAAATTCTGGGTAGAAAATTCTTTTCTTTAAGAATGTTGAATATTGGCCCCCACTCTCTTCTGGCTTGTAGAGTTTCTGCCGAGACATCTGCTGTTAGTCTGATGGGGTTCCCTTTGTGGGTAACGCAACCTTTCTCTCTGGTTGTCCTTAACATTTTTTCCTTCATTTCAACTTTGGTGAATCTGACAATTATGTGTCTTGGAGTTGCTCTTCTCGAGGAGTCTCTTTGTGGTGTTCTGTATTTCCTGAATTTGAATGTTGACCTGCCTTGCTAGGTTGGGGAAGTTCTCCTGGATAATATCCTGCAGAGTGTTTTCCAGCTTGGTTCCATTCTTCCTGTCACTTTCAGGTACACCAATCAGACGTAGATGTGGTCTTTTCACATAATTTCTTTGAGGCTTTGTTCATTTCTTTTTACTGTTTTTTTTTCTCTAAATTTCTCTTCTCGCTTTATTTCATTCATTTGCTGTTCAATCTCTGATACCCTTTCTTCCAGTTGATAGAGTCAGTTACTGAAGCTTGTGCATTTGTCACGTAGTTCTCGTGTCATGGTTTTCATCTCTATCAGGTCATTTATGGACTTCTCTGCATTCGTCAAATATTTTTTCAAGGTTTTTATTTTCTTTGCACTGGGTTCGTAGTTCCTTCTTTAGTCCTGAGAAGTTTGATCAACTGAAGCCTTTTTTTCTCAACTTGTCTAAGTCATTCTCTGTCCAGCTTTGTTCCATTGCTGGAGAGGAGCTGTGTTCCTTTGGAGGGGGAGAGGCACTCTGATTTTTTTAATTTTGAGCTTTTCTACACTGCTTTTCCCCATCTTTGTGGTTTTATCTACCTTTGGTCTTTGATGATGGTGGCGTACAGATGGGGTTTTAGTGTTGATGTCCTTTCTGTTTGTTAGTTTTCCTTCTAACAGTCAGGACCCTCAGCTGCAGGTCTGTTGGAGTTTGCTTGAGGTCCACTCCAGTTAGGCTACTCCCAATTAGGTTCTCCCGGTTAGGCTACTTGGGGATCAGGGACCCACTTGAGCAGGCAGTCTGTCCGTTCTCAGATTTCAACCTCCATGCTGGGAGAATCACTACTCTGTTCAAAGCTGTCAGACAGGGACATTTACATCTGCAGAGGTTTCTGCTGCTTTTTGTTTAGCTATGCCCTGTCCCCAGAGGTGGAGTCTATAGAGGCAGGCAGGCCTCCTTGAGCTGTGGTGGGCTCCACCCAGTTCGAGCTTCCTGGCCACTTTGTTTACCTACTTAAGCCTCAGCAATGGTGGGTGCCCCTCCCCCAGCCTCTCTGCCGCCTTGCAGTTAGATTTCAGACTGCTGTGCTAGCAACGAGGGAGGCTCCGTGGGTGTGGGACCCTCCGAGCCAGGCATGGGATATAATCTCCTGGTGTGCCATTTGCTAAGATCCTTAGTAAAGTGCAGTATTAGGGTGAGAGTGACCCAATTTTCCAGATGTTGTGTGTCACGGTTTCCCTTGGCTGAGAAAAGGAATTTCCTTCCCCCTTGTGCTTCCCGGGTGAGGCGATGCCTGGCCCTGCTTCAGCTCTCGCTCCTTGGGCTGCACCTACTGTCCTGCACTGATTGTCCTACATGCCCCAGTGAGACGAACCTGGTGCCTCAGTTGGAAATGCAGAAATCACCCATCTTCTGTGTCACTCACACTGGGAGCTGGAGGCTGGAGGTGTTCCTATTCAGCCATCTTGGCACCCCCATCTATCAAAGGCATTCTTAGTATCTGTTACAATATTTTTTATCTCTAGCATTTTTTTATTTTTCTCAAAATTTCTATCCCAGAATTTCTGTCTCCATGCTTACATTATATATCTGTTATTGTATGTTGTCTAGTTTTTCTATTAGATTCCTCAGCATATTAATCATGATTATTTTAAATTCATTGCATGATAATTTCAACATGGCTGCCATACTTGTACCTGGTTCTGATGCTTTTTCTGTCTCTTCATGCTATGCTTTTGGCCTTTTAGCATGCTTTGTAAATTTTTGTTAGAAGGAACACATGATGTTCTTGGTAAAAGGAAATGAGATTAAACAGGTCTTTACTAATATATTTGTAAGATGTTGCATGGGAGGGCAAGCATTCTATAGCCCTTTGATTAGGTCTTAGTCTTTTAGTAAACCTGGACATTAGACTGTGACTTTCACAAATGCTTCTCAGTTTTTCTCTTTTATTGTCTTTCCACTCTTCTTGGTGGTACAGGGTGGCTAGAGCAGGCTAGAGTTGGGTAATTTTCTTCCTCCAACTCAATTGGACTCTAATAAAACCACAGCAATTTAGGCTCTGGTAAAAAAATTTCTCTTAATAACAGGAAAAAACAGGATGTTCTGGCATGTTTCAAAATGTTTACTCTTCCCCTCCTTTTGCTGTAAGCCTAAGGGGATTTTTGTTTGGTACTGACTGTTAAAACCTTGGTAGAAATTCCTGGAGGTAAAGCTCACGACTTGTGAGGACAACTCTATGATTAAGTTCTAAGTTTCCTTGGAGTTTTTCCTTTTCAGGCTTGTCCACCACACTGAGATTCCAGACATTTGTCAGTTACAATTTAGGTTTTCCTTCTCCAATATTGGTTCCCATGGATGTGGGTTTCTGCTTTAGTGAGCTGTGTTTGTCTCTATCTACCTGTTTGTCTGTCTGATATTTTGAATAGCAATCTGCCCTAGAACCTCATTTCTCTGACAAATCCAATAATTGTTTATTTTCAACTGTTTAGCTTTTTAGTTGTTAGGATGGAATGGCAACAACTAAGCTTTTATGTTGGAGTGGAAACCACCAAAAACACTGGTGTTGAATATACTATAAAATAATAGTTTGAAAATTTTGTGGCAATTAAATAATTGTAATTCATTAAAATTGCTTTCTTGTCAGGCAGGTTAGAAACAATATCTAATTTAAACGCTGAATAATTTATGGTGTTATGAGCTGACAGTTCTTTTTCCATAATTCTTAAATTCAAATGGCTCTGAGAAATTAAAACTTTTGCGTAAGTTTGTGGCAAACTCATTTTTTGGCAAAAGCTAGCCAAAATGAAAGTTATTTATGGTCTTTATCCATTTTAGTGTAAATACATAATTTTCTGGAGAAATATCAATATATTTTATAGAATGCTTTTGGAGTATTTCAAACCACATATTTATACTCCATGTGCTATTTCTAAATACAAAAAGCAAATTCTCAGTTCCTCAACATTTATGGTACCGAGAGCTCTAAATAAAGGATTGTGGATCTGTTACAGTATTTTTAATGTCATAATTTAAGATGTGTCTTTACTAACTAGTATATTATTTTGCACTTAACTAGAAGTAGAATAAGATAATATGGTTAGGACATTTTATAAATAGATTAAATATAGTCAGAAAATCTAATTTATAATTTTAAAGTATAATATTGTATCTGGCATGTTGCTTAAGCATAAATAAATCTCAAATTTTGATAAAATAACTGTAAAGAATATTATTTTTTAGTTATCGTTGTCTTCTTTTTGCCCTCTCATCCTTCTGAATGTGAGGGTGACCTTGTTTATATTTTGTCCTGGTCCTTAGGAACAAGCATGTGATAATGTCTATTTGAATCTTCCTTCTAAGGTTTTACCTCTATAATCTAACCATTCATGTATTTTATATTAAAAAGCAATACTCTACAATCAACCATTTCTCACAACCTGCCTTCAAGAGTAAATGTAAAAGTAAAATAGTCTATGTTTCTATTAGCCTTTATTTAATTTAAATTTATAGTTCAGATCTCTTTTTCACTCCACAGTTAAACATCAATATTGCCCAAACAATTATACACCAGGATTTATTAAGCACTTGCTCTATCCCTACACTTGAACCTCCCTATTTACGTGTTCTGCATCAATGGATTCAATTAACCCCGAATAAAAATATTTTTAAAAACAACTTAAAATTAGCAATATAACAATAAAAGTGATAAAAACAAAAATACAATAACTATTTAAATAGCATTTATATTATATTAGATATTATAAGTACTAGAGATGATTTAAAGTTCAGAGGAAGATGTACATAGGTAATATGCAAATACTATGCCATTT
Source organism: Macaca nemestrina (assembly GCF_043159975.1). Classification (NCBI taxonomy): domain Eukaryota; kingdom Metazoa; phylum Chordata; class Mammalia; order Primates; family Cercopithecidae; genus Macaca; species Macaca nemestrina. The sequence continues at coordinate 58,017,936 of NC_092143.1, forward strand.
ATATAAGGGACTTGAGTATTCACAGACTTTGGTATCAGCAGGAGTCCTGGAACCAATCTCCCCTGGTACTGAGGGATGACTTTATACATCTAAATTAATACTTAATTAACAAACTCAGAATATCTTGGTTGCTTGCTTTGTAGCAGTAACTCATGCAGTTATAATTCCTCAAGGAATTTCTTAAGTTCTCAAGGAAGCTTAATTTCTTGTAACTGGGACAGATAAGAAAGTAGTAACTTAGACGATAAATCCTTCTTATGGAAGAGAAAAAGTATCATCAGTAGATACCTGACTGATGGAATACTACACTGACGAGCTCTTTCTCTTGACACCCAAGGTCTCTCCTTTGGCCAGAATTTGGCCATTTTTCCTATCCTACTCTACCTTTGAAAGACTCTTTGTCTGTACTGGTATGTACTGGTATCAGTCACTTTGATATATGCATATGAAATTTCTAGAAAAGGTAGAGATACATCTTTCAATAAATATTAATTTTGGAATAAGAAAATATAAATAGAATATTTAACAGAGATGAGTAAAGACCAATTTGGCAGATACCAGCCAACTGGTCACCAACCCAATTTTCTCTTCTTCCTGAGCACGCAGTTAAACAGCATTTCCAAATTTTCCTTGCCCATGTGACTGACTTCTGGGCAATGGAAAATGCATGGAGAGAAAATGCAGTTCCAGCACCAGCTCACAGCAACTTTCCATGCATGATCCTCCTTTCCTTCTCTACTGGCTGGATACAAAGGTCTCCAAGGCCTAAACTTTGACAGTGGGAAGGAGCCTAGGTTACCACATGTGAAGTCTTTTGCCAGTCAGGGAAAACATGTTAAACTTCATGAGAATGATAACTAGATTGTGTTTAGTCACTGAGATTGGGGGGATTTTGTCTGCTACAGCAGCTAGCATTATATTGACCAATACATATATGAACGTATAATTTAATTTAAGAATATATTTGTATGTCACATAGTGTCAACATAATAAATATCAAACCAGGTATTGTATGAGTTAAACCTTGTATTCGATAACATAGTAGGTATGGATGGGTAGGCATTGAAGCCAGATGTATGAGTCCATTTTCATACTGCTATGAAGAAATACCCTAGACTGGGTAATTTATAAAGAAAAAGAGTTTTAATGTACTCACAGTTCCATGTGGCTGAGGAGGCCTCACAATCATGGTGGAAGGAGAAGGAGGAGCAGAGTCACATCTTACATGGCACTGTCAAGAGAACATATGCAGGGGAACTGTCCTGTATAAAACCATCAGATCTCATGAGACTAATTCACTATCATGAGATAACCTTGGGAAAAACTCTCCCCCATGGTTCAATTGCCACCCATTGGGTCCCTCCATGACACGTGGGGATTATGGGAGCTACAATTCAAGATGAGATTTGGGTGGGTACACAGCCAAATATCACTAGGCTGTAGAGTTTAAATTGGAGCTCCACTATTCATTCTCATTTTTCTCACTGCTAAAATGAATGTAACAGTATTTACCTCATGGGATCTTTGTGAGAATGAACTCTAATATGTGTAAAGTACTAAGTACAGTTCTGGAATATAAAAACACACTATAAGACCAAATTATCATTATTGTATATATTATTATTATTATTAATGACAATGATGATGTTGCTATCATTTACTACTAGAGTTATTTTTAAAATAAGACAAATGAAACAAAACTATTCTATATGCAACCTAAGAGTAGTGCGAAAATAGATGCCAGGCTTCGCAATTCCATTGTTAAGCAGAAATTGTCTTTTAATGTCTAAAACCTAGGCTGGTGAAATAAATATTTATATGAAATTACTTCCTTTTGAATAAAAATATTAATAGTGCCTTGAAATCAATACAATATTATAATCATTTGAATTGGTGGTGATGAAATTAATCACTGGGAGTTCAAATCACCTTCAAGGCTCACCTCTAACTCAAACTTAACTCTAAAAGGAGAAAAATATAGTTCTATAAATATGAGATAACAGTATAGTAAAATCAGACTTATGGAAATTCATTAACAGTATGCATAATATTTTTTTCATCATCAAACGTCAAAGTACTTTCCCAAAATCTAAATGATATTCACAATAGGCATCCTGAGATCTGATGTCTATTTTTACCTTCTACTATTTTAATTGTGGAAACTAAACTGAGGTATCAGAAAATGAAGTTTGCCATTTTGGGACTTCTACTTCAGAATGATAGGTAATAACTTTAATAATTGTGTTTGTAACTCTGAAAGAAGAGTTAAATCTAGGATAGACATTTTTAACTAAAATTGGTTAAAATATATGTTAAACTCTCTCAAGAAATTCTTTTACATGGAAGTATGTAATAACTTCAAATAAAATGCATTTCTTTAGACATGTGCCTTGTATTCCTAAATGAAATCTGCAGAATGATGGAGCAATTTTTCTCGGATAGAAAACCTTCAATAACCATATAGCACACCAGGCTTGTGTGCTGTGAGACAGTCACAAAGATCAGTTGTTCTAAACCCATTTTATAAAGATGGCTTAGCCCCTCCCCAGCCCCTGACCTGTATTTCTCTTCTCTTCTCTTCTGCCTTGAAATGTGTTTTTAATGTCTAAGATTGTTATCTGTTCAGTGTTTAATCTCTCTGTATGATTGCACTACCTGTCTCTAAAGCCCTCCATCCTCAAAAACTCTTTCTCATAAGATGATTTCCTGTCATTAATAAATCAAATTACATTCATCAGAATAAAAAGTTTTGTGTTCAGCAAAAATCCATGACAGCTGTGTTCTCAATGTCTGCCTTATTATTCAGAACTTGTGTCCAACAGTGCGTTCTGCAAAGGACCACCATTAACCGAGAGAAAAGGGAGAGATGCTTGGCATGAGGGCATTTTATTTACATGTCTATTAATTTCTTCACCAATTGCTTTTTTATTTTTTTGACACCCGGGCTGGAGTTCAGTGGCACCATCTGGGCTCACTGCAACCTCCACCTCCTAGGTTCAAGCAATTCTCCTGCCTCAGCCTCCTGAGTAGCTGTGATTACAGGTACCTGCCACCATGCCCAGCTAATTTTTTTGTATTTTTAGTAGAGGGGGTGTTTCACTGTGTTGCCCAAGGCTGGTCTCAAACTCCTGACCTTGTGATCTGTCCACCTTTGCCTCCCAAAGTGCTGGGATTACAGGCATGAGCCACTGTGCCTGGCCTTTTAACGACCCCATAGTATTGTGAATAGTGAACTCAGTCTTGTGAAAACAAATACATGAGAGTTAATCCGAGTTAAGGAAAACAAGAAGATATTCCTTACCTTATTATTAGATTTATTCCTTGTACAAATGGTAATTTTTTAATGAAAATATATATATATATATATTTTTTTTTTTTTTTTTTTTTTTTTTGAGACGGAGTCTCGCTCTGTCGCCCAGGCTGGAGTGCAGTGGCGCAATCTCGGCTCACTGCAAGCTCCGCCTCCCAGGCCCACGCCATTCTCCTGCCTCAGCCTCCCGAGCAGCTGGGACTACAGGCGCCCGCCCCTGTGCCCGGCTAATTTTTTCTATTTTTAGTAGAGACGGGGTTTCACCATGGTCTCGATCTCCTGACCTTGTGATCCACCCGCCTCGGCCTCCCAAAGTGCTGGGATTACAGGCGTGAGCCACCACGCCCGGCCTAATGAAAATATTTTTTTTCTGTTTTTATGGTGTTATAAAAAAGTCTAATAATTTTAGCATCTTAACCATTTGTAAGTGTACAGTTAAGTACATTCACAATGTTGTGCAGCAGATCTTCAGAACCTTTTCATCTTGCAGAATGGAAACACTATACCCATTAAACAAGAATTCTCCTTTGCTTCCTTCTCCCAGCCACTGGTAACTATCATTCTACTTTTTATATCTATGAGTTTGGTCTAGATACCTCATGTAAGTGAAATTATACAGTGTTTGCTTTTTTGTGAGGGTCTTATTTAACATAGTGTAATGAACTCAAGATTCATCCATGTTGCAGTGTGTGATAGGATTTCCTCATTTTTAAGGCTGCATAGTATCCCATTGTATGTATATACCACATTTTATTTATTCATTCATCCATCCATGGTTAGTTGAATTGCTTTCACCACTTGGATACTGTGAATAGTAAAGCCATGGATGTGGGTATGCAAATATTTTTTGAGATCCTGCTTTCAATTCTTTTGGATACAGGCACACCTTGTTTGATTGTGCTTTGCATTATTGTGCTTCACAGATAGTGAGTTTTTTGTTTTGTTTTGTTTTGTTTTGCAAATTTAAGTTTAGGGGAAACTCTGTGTCAAGCAAGTCTATTGGCACCATTCTTCCCACAGCATGTGCTCACTTTGTGTCTCTGTGTTGCATGTTGGCAATTCTTGCAATATTATAAACTTTTTCATTATTATTATATCTGTTACTGTGATCTATGATCAGTGATCTTCGACGTTAATATTGTAATTGTTTTTGACCACCACGAACTTCTCCCGTGTAAGATGATGAAATAAATAAAAGTTGTGTGTATTCTGACTGCTCCAATGACTGGGTGTTCTCCCATCTCTCTCCCTCTCCTTGAGCCTTCTGAAGAAAATTGAAAGTGCTCCTCCAGTGAGCACATGAGTAATAAGGAAGCAAAACAGCTTTATTGCTGATATGGAGAAGGTTTTAATAGTCTGGATAGAAGATCAAACCAGCCACAATATTGCCTTAAGCCAAAGCCTAATCCAGTGTAAATCCCTACATTTCTTGAATTCTGTGAATGCTAGGAGAGGTCAGAAAGCTGCAGGAGAAAAGTTGGAAGCTAGTAGAGGTTGGTTCAGAAGGTTTAAGGAAAGAGGCCATCACCAGAACATAAACATGTAAGGTGAAGCAACGAGTGCTGATGTAGAAACTGCAGCAAGTTATCCAGAATATTGAATTAGTATTATTGTTGATGGTGGCTATACTAAACAACGGATTTTCAATGTAGACTACATAGTCTTTTATTAGTAAGAAGAAGCCATCTAGGACATTTATAGTCAGAGAGGGAAAGCTAATGCCTGGCTTCAAAGCTTCAAAGCTGACTGTCTTGTTAGGGGCTAATGTAGCTGGTGGCTTTAAGTGGAACCCAATGCTTATTTATCATTTTGAAAATCCTACGACCCTTAAGAACTTGCTAAATCTACACTGCCTGTGCTCTATAAATGGAACAACAAAGCCTAGATGACAGCCCATCTGTGTGCAGCATGGTTTGCTAAATATTTTGAGCCCAATATTGAGACTTACTGGTCAGAATAAAAGGTTCCTTTCAAAATATTACTGCTCCCGAATAGTGCGCTTGGTCACCCAAGAGCTCTGATGGAGATACACAAGAAGATTGATGATGTTTTTAGGCCTGCTAACCAACGTCCATTTTGCAGCTGACAGATCAGGGAGTAATGTTAACTTTCAAGTCTTATATTTCAGGAATACAGTTCCCAAGGCTATAGCTGCCATACCTACTAATTGTTCTGATCGATCAGAAAAAGGTAAATTGAAAACCTTCTGGAAAGAATACAGTATTCCATATACCATAATAAACACTTGTGATTCATGGGAGAAGATCAAAATACCAAAATTAACAGGAGTTTGGAAGAAGTTGATTCCAACCCTCATGGATGACTTCGAGATTCAAGCCTTCAGTAGAGGAAGTCATTGTAGATGTGTGGAAATAGCAAGAGAAGTAGAATCAGAACTGGAGCCTGAAGATGTGACTGAATTGCTGCAATCTTATGGTAAAACTTGAACAGATAAGGAGTTGTTTCTTATGGATAATCAAAGAAAGTAGTTTCTCAAGATAGAATCTACTCCTGGTAAAGATCCTGTGAGCATTGTTGAAACAAACAAACAAAAAAAGATTTAGAATATTACATAAGCTTAATTGATTAAGCAGAGTTTGAGAGGATTGACTCTTATTTTGAAAGAAGTTCTACTCTGTATCAAACAACCTCACATGTTACAGAGAAATCTTTAATGAAAGGAAGAGTCAATGAATATGACCAACTTCATTGTTGTGTTATTTCAAGAAATTGTCACAGCCACCCTATGCTTCAGCAACCACCATGCTGATCAGTCAGCACCCATCAACATGGGGGCAAGACCTTCTTCCAGCAAAAAGTTTATGACTTACTGAAGGCTCCAATGATTGTTGGCATTTTTTAGAAATAAAATATTTTTAAATTAAGATATGTGCATTGCTTATTTAGAACTAATGCTATTGCACACTTAATAGACTACACTATACTGTAAAGAGCTTTTGTATGCACTGGGAAATGAAAATATTTGTGTAAGTCATTTTATTATGATATTCACTTTATTGCAGTGGTTGAAAACCTAACCTGCAATATCTCCAATATATGCCTGTATGTATCCGGAAGTGAGATTGCTGGAAAATATGGTAGTCCTATCTTTAATTTTTTGAGGAAGTGCCTTACTGTTTTCTATGTTAGTTGCATGATTTTACAATCCCACCAACAGTGCACGAGGGTTCCAACTTTTCCACAACATCCTCAACACTTTTATAAAAATACATATATAGTTGCCATCCTAATGGGTGTGAGGTGGTAGCATTTTGTAATTTCGATGTGCATTTTTCTGATAATTAGTAAGGCTAAGCATCTTGTCATATGTTTCTTGGTCATCTTTAGAAAAATGTTGATTTAAATCCTTTGCTCATTTTTTAATCAGGTTATTTGTTTTTTTATTGTTGAGTTGCAGGCATTTTTATATATTTACCTTTAGTTTTTAAAAATTGCAGCATACCATAAATGATTTAATTTTTGGACTAACTTTTTGTTTAATTTTTTTGTTTTTTGAGAGAGAGTCTCGCTATATCACCCATGCTGAAGTGCAATGGCATGATCTCAGCTCACTGCAATCTCCACCTCCTGGGTTCAAGCCATTCTCCTGCTTCAACCTCCTGAGCAGCCAGGATTACAGATGTCCACCATGCCCGGCTAATTTTTGTACTTTTTAGTAGAGATGGGGTTTCACCCTGTTGGCCAGGCTGATTTTGAACTTCTGACCTCAGGTGATCCAATGTCTCGGCCTCCCAAAATGCTGGGATTACAGGTGTGAACCACTGTGCCCAGCCTTAAAAAAGTATTTTTGGTTCAAATGTTAATTTACTCATCAAAGAGTCTAATGTTTGTAGGATTCAGAAATTTTAGTTGTAGACAACAGGCTGATTACAGCAGAAAAAAAAAATTTATATAATCTCTGGAAGGTGGGGAGAATCAGGCTTGGAACCTTTGCAGGCAGAAACAGTGCACCGGTTTACTTTGCAGAAGTTACCTGATGGAAATACTTCAAGACTGAGCGCTAGTAATTACCCCTTGAACTGTATATTTTCTCTTATGTCTCCCAACATCACTTACGGTTCTAAAAATTAGAAATGCTTCCTTTGTAAAATGCAGTTCACAAGAATAAACTGAAAATATGACCCCTCTACAAAAATACATCACCTCAAAATTTCATTGTTATTGTGAACAGTTTCAAGTCTAGGATCTCTAAATAATGTCCTTTTATTCTTCTCATTTCATCATTATTCCATCTTGTAAAGGATAGATCCAACTGCAAAATTATCATATATAGAACGCTTTCTACAAAACAATGGAGGAAGAGAAGGTTCACTGTCACTTCTGTATGCATTTGAATTGTTTCTAATCGTCCCAATGTAGGATTAACTTCCAGAAATAATTCAACCAACAAACATAACTGCATTATGCCATACAGGCATTTAGGATTACAGATTCTGGTGTGAACATGTGCTGTTATTCCTGGTATGAAAGTATAAGGGAAATGGAAGCAGGAGAAACAAAGACTGAACTGTTTTCAGCTGTAGTTTGGAATGAAAAATATTCCTTCACATTCTTCCAGTTATTATACATGTAAAATACAAAATGTAGGATTTGTATCTCACCGACACCTAGTTAAAATTAAAAGATCTGTCCTTTGAAGAAATATTGAATAAGCACACCACCTTTTCCTTCTTTTACTGGAATCCCACACAAAAGGCTTTATCTGAATTCTTGTGTTTGTATGACTTAAACTCATAGCAGGCCTGAGAACACCTAATACTCTTCACACATTGTATGCATCTCACTTACCGAATTTCTCTCAGCATATTGTATCAAATATATAATTGTCCAGATGAGGCCTGGAAGTTCTGAAAGAAATAATATGGAAAGTTACTACTGAAACACACACATACATAAAAATGGCATGAATAAATAAGTTTTCCAGTAACAAAAGTTCCATATATAGATTTATCTAACACTCTGTATAAGTTATGAGGATAATGTGATATGTATAAGTTATGAAGAAAATGTGATCCTATAGTTTAAAACTTTTAATTTTTAAAGTATAGGCCTTATTATTTAAATTATAGGCCCTAATTTTTTATTAATTTTGTGTATTTCTTCAGAATCATTGGTCATTCTACAATTCATACATAGCAGAAAGTATCTCAGATGAAGCCAAAAAAATGAAAGACTGGCCTAAGCTTAAAAATGTCAGTATGTCAAAGATTCAACAAAACATTAATAAACAATTTTTTCGAACATATTTTATGGGAAAGATAAAAATAAATTGTCAAACTGACAAGAGATGCTGACCAGTTTATTTAAAAACGAAAGGTCATATATACTGTTTTGTTGCAAACTACAATATTTTCAACAAGACAAATATTACATACCTGGGTTTTTAGAATGGGTAAATATATTGAGAACTCTTAAATATCATGAAGATTCCATGGACCTCATAATGGCTATACTTATTTGAACTACATGGAAATCAAACAAAAACACTAAGAACCCAAAGCGTGTTCCTCAGACTTTCAGGAGCTGCATCACTTCGGCTCTTGCTAGAAATCAAAATTCTTGGGCCCCACTCCAGACCTACTGAATGAGTCCAGTAACTTGGGTTTTAACAAGTCCTTTGGGCGATTTCAAAGCATGACAAAATGAAAATAACACTGCCCTACCCAGACAATATCTTGAAAAACAAGTCCTAAAATAATGTTCACTATCATTTTGAAGTGCGTAAAAAAGTAGCTGAGGTTTAAAAATTATTGAGTGGAAGAGATTTTTGTTGACAGGTTATGATAAAAGGATTTATTTTCAAATGACAATTTCATGGGAATCTTCAAAGTAATTGTTAAATTTGATCTTTTTTTGGACAAGCACTGGAAAAATGTCAAAATGCAATGTCAAATGTGACTTATTTGTCCAAAATTGTTTAAGAAGAATTAATGTAAATAATGGAAAAGCATATACAAAATGGTAAATGAGTAAACTAGTTACTATATACAAATGAATGGTTATACAAATGAATAATTGCAGATTCACATGCAGTTGTTAAGTAATAATAAAAAGATATCTTGTGTGCCCTTCACACAGTGGAATATGACATTTAATCTGCAATTTCAATTTTGACCTTTTGGAAAAAGCAAGTGAGAAATTACAGACTCCTAATTTGGAAATATATGAAGAAGGCTACATCATTTTGTTGTCTTTCTATTTATTTAATACAAGATTGAGAGCACATTCAGCTAAAGTGATAATGTAATATGAAAAATATAAAGATGAAAAGTGAAATAAAAAGAATATTTTTCTGGTAATGAGAAGTGAGTTGCAATAAACTTCAGTCCATGTTGAAGGTAATTTTTCTTTAGGAGGAAGAAATAATAGAATTAATGAAGAGGAATGAATTTTATTATCATATTGGGAGAAGATTTAAGTTGCATGTTGGATTTGACAAAAAAAATCATATCAATGAAGAAAACATAAAACTCATAAATGCTGCTTTAATGAAGGCATCAGTCACTGCCCAGGGAAACTTAAAATGTCCTGAAATCTCATGGTTCAGACATGAAAGGAACTTGATTAAAGGTTCCCCAAACTAAAAACAATCTAACAGTTTGCATGATCTCAGCAATAATTAATTTGAACAGTAAAAAACATATTATAAACTGTCAAGAATAAAAGACATTTTCATTAGACAGAATAAAGACTGAATTATTTTTGTATTCTCTCAACAGAATACATTATTACAGAAGTACTGTCATATGAAGAAGCAATCAAAGGGCATGCAGCCAAGAAAAATGGGAAAATGTCATATATTTTTGCATTTGTGTCGTTTGTGGCACTTAGAGTTTTTTTAAAAATTAGATTCCTGGGGTACATGTGCAGGTTTGTTACATGGGTATATTGTGTGATGCTAAAGTTTGGGGTATGACTGATCCCCTCACACAGGTGGTGAGCATAGCACCCAATAAGTAGTTTTTAAACCCTTTCACCGCTACCCCACTTCCTCCTCTCTGTAGTAGTCTTCAAAGTTTGTTGTTCAAATCTTTACGTCCGTATGTACCCAGTGTTTATATTCCACTTCTAAGTGTGGACATGTGCTATTTGGTTCTCTGTTTCTGTGTTAATTCCCTTAGGATAATGGCCTACAGCTGCATCCATGTTGTGGCATGATTTCATTATTTTATGGTTATGTGGTAGTCTATGATGTATATGTACCATATTTTCTTTATCCAATCCACCACTTGATGGGCACCTAAGTTGATTCCATGTCTTTGCTATTGTGAATGGTGCCGTGATTAACATATAATTGCATGTGTCTTTTTGGTAAAATGATTTGGTTTCCCTTGGGTATGTATGCAGCAATGGGATTACTGGGTCAAATGGTAGTTCTGTTTTAAGTTCTTTGAGAAATCACCAAACTGCTTTCCACAGTGGCTGAACTAATTTACATTCCTATCAACAGTGTGTAAGCATTCTTTTTTCTCTACTGTCTCGTCAGGATCCGTTAATTTTTTTATTTTTATTTTTTTTATTTATTTATTTTTTGAGACAGAGTCTTGCTCTGTCACCCAGGATGGAGTGCAGTGGCGCAGTCTCGGCTCAGTGCAACCTCCGCCTTCGGGTTCAAGCGATTCTTCTGCCTCAGCCTCCCAACTAGCTGGGACTATAGGCGCCCGCCACCATGCCCAACTAATTTTTGTATTTTTAGTAGAGACAGGGTTTCACCATATTGGCCAGGTTGGTCTCAAACTCCTGAGCTCGTGATCAGCCCACCTCAGCCTCCCAAAGTGCTAGAATTATAGGCATGAGCCACTGTGCCCAGCTTATTTTTTGACTTTGTAATAATATCCGTTCTGATTTGAGTGAGATGGTATCTCATTGTGGTTTTGATTTGCATTTCGCTAATAATTAATTATGATGAACATTTTTTCATGTTTGTTAGCCACTTGTAAGTCTTATTTAGAGAAATGTCTATTAATGTCCTTTGCCCACTTTTTAGTGGGGTTATTTGTTTTTTGTTGGTTGAATTGTTAAGTTACTTATAGACTCTGGATGTTAGAACTTTGTTGGATGAATAGTTTATGAACGTTTTCTCCTATTGTGTAGACTGTCTGTTTACTCTGCTAATTTTTTTTGCCACACAGAAGCTCTTTCATTTACTTGGGTCCCACTTGTTAATTTTTGTTTTTGTTACAATTGCTTTTGAGGACTTAGTGATAAATTACTTGCCAAAGATGATGTCCACAATAATATCTCCTAGAATTTTTATAGTTTGAGATCTTACATTTAATCCACCTTGAGTTAATTTGTGTATATGGTAATAGATAGGGGTCCAGTTTCATTCTCCTGCATATGGATAGCCAATTATCCCAGTACCATTTATTGAATAGGATATCTTTTCCCTATTGCTTGTGTTTGTCATTTGTTGAAGATCAGATGGTTGTAGCATTATTTCTATGCTCTCTATTCTGTTCCATTGGTCCACGTGTCTGTTTCTGTACCAGTTTCATGCTGCTTTTGTTACTGTATCCTTGTAGTATAGTTTGAAGTCAGGTAGTATGATGCCTCTGGCTTTGTTTTTTGCTTAGAATTGCTTTGGTTATTTGAGCTTTTTAAAATTCCATATTAATTTTAGAATAGATTTATGTAATTCTGTGAAAAATGTCATTGATAGTTGATAGGAATAGCATTGACTCTGTATTTTGTTTTGGGAAATATGGTCATTTTAATGAGATTCATTCTTCCAATCCATGAACATGGGATATTTTTCCATTTTCTTATGTCATCCCTGATTTATTTAAGTAGTATTCTCTTTGTAGAGGTCTTTTACCTCATTGGTTATATGTATTCTAGAGTATTTCATTTTTTTGTGTGGCTATTGTAAATGAGATTGCATTCTTGATTTGGCTCTCAGCTTGAACATTATTGGTGTTTGCATTGTTGATTTGATTCTTAGCTTGAACATTCTTGGTGTATAGAAGTGCTACTGATTTTTATATGTTGATTTTGTATCATAAAACTTCACTGCAGTGGTTTATCAGTTCTAGGATCCCTTTGCTGGAGACTTTAAGGTTTTCAAAATATAGAATAATATCATCTGCAAAGAGAGATGATTTGACTTCCTTTTCTATTTTGATGGCTTTTATTTCTTTCTCTTGTCTGATTGCTCTGGCTAGGACTTCCAGTACTATGTGGAACTGGAGTGATGAGAGTGAGTAATCTTATCTTGTTCCAGTTCTTAATGGAAATGCTTCCAGCTTTTTCCTAGTCAATATGATTTTTGCTGTGGGCCTGTCATAGATGGCTGTTATTATTTTGAGGTATTTTATATATTTAGAAGCTTTAAAAATTTCTGTATTTTGTGGTAATTTTCCTCATCTTAAGTAAATAATAACTTTTTAATCTAATGTTTCAAAACAGCCCCCTCTCTAAATTTTATAACTTTCAGGCTTTACAAAATGTGGATTCATCCAATCATGTGAACCTAAAACAATGCTCTAAACATGAAGTAGTGCTTCTTCAATGTTGTTGAATAAATTAATGTAATGATAGAAATAGTCAAAACAGAGGGGATATCAAACCAATCATAACATTTATAAACTTAAATTTTATTTTGAAAATATAAAATATATTTTAAAATAGAGAATACAATGAACCAGTATTACTCATCACCTAAACAGAACAGTGCTTAAGGCTTTCTCATATTTTTTAACATTTTAACTTTTTTTCTGTAGTATTTTAATTTTTCTTAAGAGACCGGGAGTATTAGTCCATTCTTATGCTGCTAATAAAGACATACTGGAAACTGGGTAATTCATAAAGGAAAGAAGTTTAATTGACTCATAGTTCAGCATTGCTGGGGAGGCTTCAGGAAACTTACAATCGTGATGGAAGTGGAAGAAAACACATCTTTCTTCACATGGCAGCAGTAAGGAGAAGTGCTGAGCAAAAGGGTAAAAGCCTCTTATGAAGCCATCAGATCTCGCGAAGACTCACTGACTATCACAAGAACAGCATAAGGATAACCGCCCCTGTGGTTAAACTACCTCCCACTGGGTCTCTCTCATGATACATGCGGATTATAGGAACCATAATTCAAGATGAAATTTGAGTAGGAACACAGCCAAACCATATCACGAGGTATTGCTTTGTTGCCCAGGCTGGAGTTCAGTGGCAGGATCATAGCTCACAGCAGCCTGGGATTCGTGGGCTCAAGAAATACTCCTGCCTAACCCTCCCTAGTATACTTCTATGGGTGCATGCCACCATGCTTGTATAATTGTTTTTGGTTTTGGGTTTGTTTGTTTGTTATTTAGGGATGGAGGTCTCACTATGTTGCCCAGGCTTGTCTTAAACTCCTAGCCTCAAGCAGTCCTCCCACTTTGACTTCCCAGTGTTCTGGGATTATAGACATAACCTGACCTTCTCGAGTATTTTAAAGCATATCCCAAGCATTCTTGTCACGTCATCTCTTCATATCTCAACTTGTATCTCTAACAAGTGTGGATATTTTCTTACATAAATATTTACTTAACCAAATGTTAAGGTACTACATCTAGCAAAAATTAATAAATCCATGTTATTATCTATTATCCTCATCTATAATAGAATATTTTCACTTTTCTCAAAAAATGTCTCTTGCTTTGGGTGTTTTTTGAATCATAATACAAGCAAGGGTTACAAATTTTGTTTGATTATATCTCTTAAATCTCCTTTAATATATCTTATTTCTGTATCAGTAAATTGTTGCAGGACCAAGGTCAATTGCCCTGCCCAATGTCTCATATTTTGAATTTGCCTGTGTGCTTTCTCTGGTGTGATTTAACTTCTCTCTCTGCCATTTTTCTCACAAATGGAATTTAGCTCCAGACAAATGTTTGTCAAGCTTGACTGTGCCTCAGAATCTCATGGAAGTCATGTTAAAACACAGATTGCTGGGCCTACATCCAAAGTGTCTGATTCAGTTGCTCTTGGGAGGGAGCTGAGCCTTTGCATTTCTAGGAGGTTTCCAGGAGATGCCGATCCTGCTAGGCAACCAATGCATTTTGGGAACCACTGTTTCTAGATTGAAGTTTGGGTTCAATTGCTTCTCACTCTTTCTTTTCCTTCCTTTCTGTCTTTTTCTCTTCCCTTCCTTTCTCTTCTCTTTTCTCTTCTCTTCTTTCTTTTCTTTTTCTTTCTTTTCTGTCTTTTCTGTCTTTCTGTCTTTTCTGTCCTATCTTTTCTTTCTTTCCTTTCTTTTCTTTCTTTCCTTTCTTTCTTCCCTTTCTTTTCTTTCTTTCTCTCTTTCTCTCTCTCTCCGTCCTTCCTTCCTTCCTTTCTTTCCTCCCTTCCTTCCCTTCCTTCCTTCCTTCTTTCTTTTTCTTTCTTTCTTTCTTTCTTTCTTTCTTTCTTTCTCTTTCTTTCTTTCTTTCTTTCTTTCTTTCTTTCTTTCTTTCTCTTTCTTTCTTTCTTTCTTTCTTTCTTTCTTTCTTTCTTTCTTTCTTTCTTTCTTTCTTTCTTTCTTTCTTTCTTTCTTTCTCTTTCTTTCTTTCCTGATGGTGAGTTTACTTCTTGAGTAGTGCCATGTGCTTCATTTCATATCATATTAGAAGGCACGCAGTGCTACATCGTTACACTTGTAATGATACTGACATTGCTTGTAAACTCACTGATGAATAGCTGATTTTTTTAAAGGAAATATAAGATAGTTTTTAAAATTGCAATTTAAAAAGTTAAATCATCTTCAGTGTAACTCAAAAGTGTAATCAGTCACTCACTCAGAAAACATTTACTTTATTTCTACTATGTGTTTGGCACTGTGCAATATTATAAAGATGGAAGAGACATGGTGCCTATATGACCCTCCCCTCAAGTAACTCTCAGACTGTATGGAATATGAAAATATAAACTCATTTACATAATATCTTACAATCAGTGCTGTGACATAGATATGCAAAGCACATGAAAGCATGGATGCCTGACACTGAATTCATGTGTTCTTCCCTCATTTAGGACATAATGAGGAAACACAGGTTCCCTTGTTTCCACTGGCTGCAAATATCAGACACAGCTCCCAATCCCAGCTGTGTCTAACACCAAGCACTATGGTGTTGCTATCTGAGCCATTCTAGGCTCTGACTACAGATAAGCAAACAGATTAAGTTTCCTCCAAGTGAGAATTTTCAAGGTCTAAAGCTGGCAGTTCTATTGGGATGGGAAAATTTGAGAAAAGGAAAGTGCAAATGTATTTTCAGAAGGCTCTTTGCTAAGGAGAGCCATATTTTGTCATGGGAAGAATAAGCAGAGTATATAGCTAAGGCAAAAATCTACCCTTATCCCCATAAGCCAACACCTGCGTTTTGAGGATAAGCATGTATCCATCTTCTATAGGACCTAAATTGGGGTTCTTTAATAACTTTGGATTTTTTTTTAGTGCTGGTTTGGAGTTTTTTAGATTTATACTTGAAATAAGAAAACAATTGCACCTGAAATGAAGGTTCCTAGGCTATGGTCATCCAAAGTTCTTATTAAGGCAAGGCAGGTTTATGGGGCAAATGGCTGCCATATTTTATATGTGTTATTTGGAGACCGATAGTAATTTGTATTCTCTGAGCCTATGATACCATTCCAATACTCACATTCTGCCATTTATAAAAACCAAATCGTTTTATAGAAAAAAGAGAAATTATAGGCAGTCTTGAATGGCAATCTGTAAAGCTCATGTCTTGGATTCTGTGAGGAATATGTGTTGGTTCTTATCTCAGACTAGTTTGAAGAAAAATGCAAATTAATATGGAAAGTAGAGAGCAATGGTAGTGTTTAAATCTGTGTCAAATTAAGTAACTTGGCTTCACAGTTTAGGGAAAGATTGAAGTGGACTAGGGTAGAAGCTGGAAATTGAACTTAATTTGGCCTTAAATGATAGGTCCTAAACGATAATCCAGCTGAAAAGCAGAATTCAGTTATGAAAATTTCAGTTTGTTTTGTAAAGCAAAATAACATCAATCATCCTTGAGATTTAGATCCTGAATATTTTCAGATCTGCAAGATTGCACATTCTTTAAAACTTGAGTAAATAAGGCTATACATTTTTCACTGTTTCAAGTGGTTCTGTGTCCATCAAACACCTGCATTGAAAGAATTAGCCCAGAATATTTGCATTCAAATAAGGGTATTGTAACATTTTTAAATATTTCATGTTGCCATTCAAAAATATATTATTCTTATTACTTTTTAGATTTAAAAAGATAGGCTTGTCAAACCTATGGAATATTTTCCTTAATATATTTTATTAGGTAATTCCACCTTGTTAATGATGTGAACTGTAAAGATATTATGCTGATTTTTAAAATTAACTTTACTGTTAATGTCAGAGATCTGTTCTAGTTTTATTATTTCTCCACTGATTATATAGTTATAATATGTTGGTGTGATCCTTAAAGCATGCTACACGTTTGTTACCATGACATGGGAGCAATTTTAAACACTGTCAATTTAAAATTTCCTTTCATAAAGGTCATTCACTATCATTTTACTTTGTTGGTAGATTTGAGAATATCTGCTGCTGCTTACAAAGATAGTATTATTCATTTGGCTGGGGCCATCTATGTATTTGAATGATCATGTGTGAAATCTATATTGTTAATCTGGCTTCTAATGATTGGTTGCTGTGCCACTCCAGATTCAATCTCAGGTGACTGAAACTCAAATTTAAGCAAAATTTAAAAGCATGTGGGTGGGTGGAGGATGTATAGTATTATACAACTTAAGGATCCGGGGCTTAATTTCAGTGTTAGTGAGACCTAGATGCACAAATGATGCTATCACGACTCTGTGCTTCTTAGCTCTGCTGGATTCAGCTTGATTTCAGACTCAGGCCAGCCATCTCACCTAGAGGCAAAGATGCATGCCTAGCATAGAGAAGGTTGATACCCAAGGGATTGGCAGTTTTACCTGGGAGAGCAAGGAGCCATTTCTGAAAGAAAAAAGGTGCTGGGCCAGCAAACAAGAAGGAGATACCACAACAGGCCCCATGGTTGGTCTTGGACACAGTTATAGAAGTTAATGAAAATTGTCTGGATTGGCATTCATCTTCCTTTACACACTTGCCTTTCTCCTTCTACTTTGGCAATCCACTGAGATTCTGAAACTCAACATTTTCATTTCTTTTGCTAACTCCCATGATCCCCCAACGCTGAAATCCTGTGTAGTGTTACCAGCCCAGTGATGAATGGATGGTCTCTACTTAACTTCTCTATCACTTTTCTCAGTGTCTGAGGTTATCTGATCAAGTTAAATTAACTGAGCCTTAATGAAGTCATTTATAATGTGAATAATATAATTACTACTCAGCGTTCTCCAGAGAAACAGAATCAATAAGATATATAATATATAGAATAAAGTATTGGCTCATGAGATTATGGAGGCTGAGAAGTGCCATCATCTGCTATCTGCAAGCTGAATATCCAGGATAGCCAGTGGTAGATTTCAGTTCAAGTTTGAAGCCCTAAGAACCAGGGGACTCAGAATTCCCAGTAAGTCTCTCAGCTCAGCAGTCAGGCAGAATAGGCAAATGTTTCTTCCCTCTGCTTTGCATTCTATTCAGGCCCTCAAGGCACTGGATTATGCCCTTATGCCCTCCCCTCACCCCCGCTATACACACACTGTGAAGAATCATCTGTTTTAGTGATTCCACCACTTCCAGTGCCAATCTCATCCAGAAATATCCTCACAGACACCCCTGGAAATAATGGATAGCCAAATACCTGGACACCGTGTCATCCTGTCAAATTGACACATAAAACTAACCATCAGGTATATTAATATCATTTATTATTGTTATGTATATATTTGAAATCATTTATAATATAAATATATTAATATATTAATACTAGTTCTTCTGTGAAGTTATGTTGAGATTAAAGCTCCATGTAAATTTTAAGACACTTCATGAATATAAAACATTATTAAATAGGCTCCAGCCCATATGAAATGCATGTATTCTATCAGATTGGCACAGGGAAATTCATAGTTAGATGTTAAATAATGAAATGGGTCTAATATGTCTTGTCACAGAGGTATTTCTATTTTAAAAGTTGGTGTCAAGAAATACAGTGCCTTAGGAATTGATTTCTACTGATATTATAACAATAACCTCATAAGTAGTCATCCTATAGAGACAGCATAGAATAGTGTTAAGATGATGAACTCAGAGCTAAACTGCATGGGTTCAGATCCTTTTTCACTTGCTAGCTACGTGACATTGGGAAAGTCACTTAACCAGTTCATTGTAAATGAGTCATATATTTAAACAGCTTAGAATAGTGCCTGATGCATAATAAATGCCCATAAATAATTTGTTGAATGAAAATTGCTCTGTGGCAGAGTATCTTGGCACAACACCAAATGTGTAGTGACACTCAATGTAAATAAAGGTTTGCTGAGGGAAGAAATGATTGACTTTGAGATAGATACTTGGAGTTGGAGCAGGAGTTTTTAGAAATTACTACTAACCATGTTGGTCTTAAAAGTTGTATACTATTGCTGTTTATTAAGAGTTTATTCTCTTAAATATATTTTTTTCCTAAAATAAATATATTTATTCCAGAATGTTTAGTCCTAAGTTGAAAAAAGAGAGCTTGTCACTATTTCCTTCTATGGATGGTTTGTATTTAAGGGAGGGGGGAGGGATTGCATTGGGAGTTATACCTGATGTAAATGACGAGTTGATGGGTGCTGACGAGTTGATGGGTGCAGCACAGCAACATGGCACAAGTATACATATGTAACAAACCTGCACGTTATGCACATGTACCCTAGAACTTAAAGTATAATAATAATAATAATAATAATAATAATAATAAAAAGAAAAAAAAAGAAAATGTAATTATCTACATTTAATTGCAATAGTATATCTTTATTCTACTTTATCCAGCAAAACAAATAAGTAAAACTGTGTATGAAGCACTACTAAATTATTTAAATAGATTCTATTATATGTGGAAATTTTACAGCAAGTGATAATTCTTCTTACTCAAGATTTATAAATTGCAGCTTACTGTTCTGTAAGAAAATGTAAATAATGTATCCAATTCGTTTAGGTGGAGTAACAGTTTTAGGGGAAATCACTTATAAAATACTTTGTTTAACTATTAACATGTACATAAACCAATACATATTTTATGTTCTTTCAATTATACACACATGTGCATACACACACACACACTTAGAAAAACTTCATATTGAGAAGAAAATCTTATTTGATCACTCTTAGCTCTTAGGCAGACCTAGGTTCACAGAGTAGTTATATAGTCTCATTCTTCAGATAAGAGGAGGTTGTTTAGACTTTCTGCAGCTGTTTCCTTATCTGTAGAATCTGGAGGATAATCCTTTCTCACCAGGTTGCTATGAAGCTTAAGGGAACCAACTGACTAGGCATACAGTTGTTCTAAGTACTAACTTCTTCTCTTTACCTCTCACTTGCTTCATTATTTGCTTTATTGTATTTGATGTCTCACAAAATATCTTTTATATCATGAAACAAAAATAGAGGATACTCCTTTTTAAATCTGATTACATCTTAGTTTAGTATTTTATCAAAAGTACCTAGAGTATTCTAAGAAGATTGGTCAATGTTATGGTCTCAAAGAGTATATAAAATAGTTTATTGTTATGCTGTACATGGCTGAATCAAGCTCGTTATCACACCATATACTTGGATTTTCTTTATTTCCAGGTCACTCTTCCAAACTTACTCTGGAATAATCCTAGAGGGTCCCAAGAGAAAATATTTGGAATAGGTGTAATCCCAAAATGAAAAGTGATCAAAGCCAGTTTATTTATTTTAAACAGCCCCATTAACATGTAGATATACTTACGCATTGTATTCTGACAGCAGAGGCTCTAAGAAGGCTATCAGCTGTTAACATGTGAAAATGAACAGTTAAACATTTTCAAGTTTTCAGATGTTTAATGGTTTTTACATGGAAATATGTGTCACTATTATTTAACTGTTCTTGCTTTAAATTTATTTTGTCTTTTGAATAGTGTTAGAATCCAGAAACACTAAACTTCACAGAGGATTAGGAAGAAACCTGATTCCTATTTTCTAAACCAAAATGAGATGCCCTCTTAAGACTCACAGACAATGTATACATTTATTTCAAAGCATGTTAACTAACAACTAATAGTTAATAATATTTTGTATAGCTCTTGCTGGGGATGTTAATTAAACATCCCTCAGTTACTATACCTGTTTAAAGAATACAAATAAAGTTAGTATAATATTGATATGATATAATACAATATTATATAAAGTGTAATACTAATATGAATACTGACAAAGCTCTGAGGTCATATTAAGTTCTAAGAATATGTGACACAATGATTCTCTTGCAAAATCAATTACACATTGCTTTTTTATTTGGAATATGAATATTGAGAGGAAACAGTAATTGCTCTTGAACAGCTAAGTTCAATAAAACTTTCTGCAGTGATGGAGACGTTCCATGCAGCTAACAGGCAATTGCAATGTAACTAGTGTGACGTGACCAAGGAAATGAAATTTTAATTTAATTTGAATTAATTTTGATTTAAACTAAAATCACAACAGCTCTAGAGTTATCAACTCATAAACAAGGTTTTTGAGAAACAGTTGAAATTAAAGATGAGACATCAAATTTATAAGCTTGTGCAGTGAATTTAAAAGCAGTTATTTCACCTTCTCTTTTCAGTCTCCTGCACATAGTTACTCCAGCTATGACTCTGGCAAAAATGAGAGTGTGGACCGAGGAGCTGAGGACCTCTCACTAAACAGGGGAGATGAGGACGAAGATGACCACGAGGACCATGACGATTCCGAGAAAGTTAATGAGACAGACGGCGTTGAAGCCGAGCGACTGAAAGCTTTTAATGTGAGTCCTGCCACACTCCAAGTGTGGTTTAATTTTTACCACTTCACTTTCATGTTGTTGCTTGTTGGTAAATGTGGATATTTTAGAGACATGTTTGTTTAATTTACAGAAGGATTTAAAAAGTACATGAAACACTCTTTGCCAACCAGACACCAGAATTGCTGTGTTTTGTTTAGAATTTTAAAGCCAAATGTGAGCTGAAAACTGGAGTTGTGTTGTGTGAGTATGCATGTTTACCTAGTGGATGGAGGGGGCCTCAGCTTAGTCCTCGGAAGAGTACGCCTGTCATCTGTTATTTCTTTTGCTTTCCTAGCTTACCTAATTATGCATGACAAAAGAGTCAGTTGTTTGATTTCAGAGATTAGTCCACTGTGCAGTGTAGCAATGTAACAGTCGTATTCATCATTAATAGAGAATGTAATGGGGTGCTCAATTGTCACAGTCTACTGTTATTTCCTGATTTTTTTCTACACGATAGTCTATTCTTTTCTGTATGTTTGTCTGTCTGTCTGCCTTTCTCTCTTTCTCTCTCTATTTTTTAATCCAACCATTTAGAAAGTCTTTAAAGAGTGTTTGCTTAAAATTTCTGGCTTTCCATTGCAAAGTTCTCCAGTGCATAAACCAGAAAACAGTATTTTCCTATCGGTAATCAAGACAGGAAGCTAGGAACAGAAGAGAGCAGCCCTCCAAACCCTTCTCCTCTGTCTCCCTCTTGCCAACAGATGTTTGTCAGGCTGTTTGTAGATGAAAACTTGGACCGAATGGTCCCAATCTCTAAGCAGCCCAAAGAAAAGATCCAGGCTATCATTGACTCATGCAGGCGACAATTCCCTGAGTATCAAGAGCGTGCCAGAAAACGTATACGTACTTACCTCAAGTCCTGCAGGCGGATGAAAAGAAGTGGTTTTGAGATGGTGAGTTTTGAATTAAAACACAGCCCTAGACTCCATCAAAATCCCACATGTAAACCATGACACTATTTTTTTTCCATCTTAGTGTCTTTTTTTATTTTTTTTCCATAATGTCAGGTCAAAGGGGTTTTTGTTTGCTCGTTTGTTTTTTCCCCTTCTCCTTTTCATCTTCCTGAAGTATTTATTCCCTTTGTTTATTTAATGAGGAATATCTTGTGAGTCCAGTGCTCACAGAACCACGTGGTACCATGTCACAGAAAATGAAGGTGATATGAATAAACACCAGTGAGAACCAGCATCTCATTCATATTTGTTTTCTTTCTGTCACTACTAAAGTGGGCATGAGGTTATTTAAGTTGTGAACTGAAGCACCAGTCACTGCTTGAGATGGCATGCAAGAATGGCATTCTCTAAATCAAAAGGAAAGAGATGGATCCACCTAAGGAATACCGTTTTCATATCAATGGTTAACAAATTGCAGGCTTTGAAAGCAAAGAGCAGAGAATGAAAATGCTTAGGTGAAATATAAGGATTTGTTGTACTGGATATGTTTATTTGTGTGCTGGTGGATGGTACCAAGAGTTTTCATATTCAGGTAGACATTATAGACAGATGAGATTATGTTGACATTAGATTACTTGACAGGATAGAGATTAGAAATCAATGATTTTTAAACTTTATTCTATTTCACTTTGCTCTACTTGTTACATCTAGAAATAATGCACACATTTACAATGTATGCCTTTCCCATTTTCTTATTTCTTATGTATGTGAACAGTTTCAAAACTTTGTGAAACCATTTTTTTCTCATCTTATCTGAGAAGGTGCCATAAAAGCCTAGGCTGTCAGTGTTTGTGATCTGTGAATCTAATTAGATGTGATCGGGTAGAATTGGTGTACAGAAGAGAGGTTTCAGAGTATGTCTGTACCAATTATCTCAAATCATAACATCTCCAGAGTTGGACATAAAAGGCCATTCTTTATGTCTAATAAATCTAATGTTTGATCAGTAAATACTGTCTTCATTTTCATTAGATTTTAAAAACCCAGTGAGTTAAGTAACCATTAAATTAATAGGTAGATAAATATATCAAGTTGTTATTGAGTCTATTGTGTGGTTTTGATGCTCAAATTCAGCAATTTCTCTGAAGAATATTTATTGTTCCAGAAGGTGTCCTGATCTTAAATTCACAGTGATAGAAAAGGCCATAAAAAGCACAGCTTTATGAACAAGGTAGGGTTGGCCCATACTGAGTATCATCTCCAATAGGTGACATGATTTCTCTTTTTTGTTTCTTGAATTTGCATTATGAGACTTTTTCACCAAGACACATACATGTATTTCTGTAAAACTCAAATGACAATATTTAGGGAAGACATAGGAGACTTTTAGCGCTTTGCTCCTCTTGTATCCCAAGTTTTGCCACTGTACCAAGTTAAACCAAATAGCCTAGATATTTAAATTTAATAATCTCAATCTATCGAAAAATTACCTAGTTAATTGCCTTCAATATTATGCAACTGACTCTTTTCCCTCATAGACATAAATCTCATGCAAGTTTTTGTATTGTCAAGGTCATTGTTTACTAGGCTGCTAAATGTCCATGACAGAAAACTTGATTTCAGAAGTTTCTTCTAGAATTTAATGCAATAATAATAATAATAATAATAATAGTTTCTCCTTAGGAAATAGAATGCTTTCACCTGCTCTCAACAGCAGGTCTATGAACCTTAATATATTCACTTTTGTGCCTTACTGCCAGGGAGTTCAGAGCCAAACTCTCCATTTTCTTTCTGTTTAATTTATCTTGGTGGAGACAGCTTTCCTTGGTGGATTTGATATTTTTTAATGGAAAAAGGAGATACACATTGAGAAACAAATACATAAATAATCTAATCATGAAAACACCAGAAAGCAAGCCTTTCATGTTTAGGAAATAATATATTTTTTTAGAGCATTTAACTTTTCGATCATTTGCTTCTATTTGTCTAACACAGCTCACAGGAGAGGTACCAGATGTTGTTTTCAATACATAGTTTCCCTGATGTCATAAGTATTGGAATAGCTACAGTGACACTTGCTATTAACTTTTTAACAAATAGAGATATTGTAAAAATGAATTAAGTGATTCTTTAAACTAAAAATTATATCAAAAATATACCTAGCCTTTCATATAAGATCTTGATAAAAACTTTATAATACCTGTGTAGCTATTAATTCTTCATACCACATGAGTATAACTATGTGTCTCTCTCTCTTTGTCACCAATTAACTTAATTGATGCTAATTAGCAAACACATTTTGTTTGAATTTTCCACTTGCTCTCTGTACTAACTCTTGCCCTCTTTCTTATAGTTGTCATTTACCATCCCCCAGGTTACATTCACATTCTCTGAGATCTTTATTTATAATATCTATTTTTAATTGCATCCTATAATATCCTCCTTATTAATTCTGATATCTAAGTTGATTCACAGTTCTTTTACCTTTTCCACTTCAGGAATCTGGATCTCTCTTTCACCTCAGTCTTTATTAGCATGAATATACCTTGATCTTAGTCATCACTCCAAGAGCCTGAAAAAGCAATATTAAAAATTTCAAAACTTTCTAAATGTTCTCACTCACGTATTCTCTGGTGACTTTACAGAGGAAAACTCTTGTTCTTATTTGCCCTGGATAAATAAACCTTGCATCTCTGCCCCCATATAATTCTGCCTTCTTCAGAACATTGCTCCATCAACCACCCCTACTCTTTTATATGTTCAGTTTTCCCTTTTCAATGAGAGGAACGTTTAATCCCTTTCTCCAAAAAAAAAAAAAAAAAAAAAGTTCTCAGATACCAAAAAAAAGTTACATCTCTTATTCTTCTTCTACAATCTGAGTTCATCTTTCTTTGTCAGGTTTCTCAAAAGAGCATTTTATACTCGCAGATTATACCTATTACCACCAGATCCTGCAGTACTCCCTCACATTTAGATTATTCAGACTGTGGTTCTCACCACTGTGTAGTCAGCTCTACAGATCTGCAGAGTCTACATCTGTGGATTCAATCAACTGTTTGAAAAATACATGGCAAAAAAATAAGGGGATTGTGCCTGTATTGAACATGTATAGACATTTTTTACTTGTCATCTTTCCTTAGACAATACAGTATAACAGCTATTTACATGTCATTTACATTGTATTAAGATTTATAAGTAAGCTAGACATAATTTAAAGTGTACGGGACAGCGTGCCTGGGTAATAGGCAAATACTATGCCATTTTATGTAATGGACTTGAGCATCCTCAGAGGTGCTAGAGCCAGTCCTACAGAGATACCAAAGGATGACTCTACTCAATTAGTTCTTATAAAGATCACATGACCACCTTTGCACAAAACTCAAAGATTGCATATTCAACTAAAGTATGCTCATTTTCTTGAAGCTTACTGTTTATCTTCCTCCTTATTTACTCTTACCTGCTTTTGGGCAGTTCCAACAGTTCTGTGTTCAGCCGCGTACTGTATATCACCCTAACCACAATTGCAAATGTCTGCCCTTGTGTACAGTATCCTATTCTCAAAGCACAATACCCAAAATATACAAATCTTTGGTATTTCCTTCCAAATGTCAGCCAGACACTAGGGCAATAATTATATTACACTGAACTCTTTATATTCTCCAGCACCTATCTTCTCCACTGATATTCCACCTCACTTATCAAGCCACCAGTAAATTCCTCTTGACTTGCCTACTGTTAATAGCACCATATTGTTATTTTTACCATTGCTCAAAAGTGTAGGATGAGATTTGACTACTTTTGTGTCTTGTATCCTACCACTTAATGAATTCTGCTTATTCCTCCTTTACTCTGTTTCCCAAATAAATATTACAGTTTCTGCTTTTATGTGCTATTATTTTAGTTCTAGTCTTTCACACCTCATATCTATACTCTTGCATAATCCTTCTAACTCAACTCCCTACTTTCCTCTTACAATCTTCACACACACTATGCCTAGGCAGAGGCAGAAATAGGGTTTGCAAAACCTGAAGATTATATGACTTGAGATCTTTTTGAAAAGAAAAGTAGTACACAATTATGAGCAAAAAAATAGGTAGATAAAATGAATGTGTATTTGCAGTTTAAAATTATAATACACAAAAAATTTTAGAAACCACTGAAATCTTGAAGATTAAAACACTTTTCTTCTAACATCTTGTTAGACAATTTTCAGACATACTTACATATAAATGCTTCCGGATTTTAAAGTGGCTTTCCCTTCCTATCTAGAATGCTTACAACATCCAGGAACTCCAGCACTCAAGAGGCTCATCCAGTCGAGGCATCCTGTGCCTCACTTTATTGACTTCATGATAAATCTACCTTTGCCCCTAGAGCAGTCTTCCTCAATTTTGCCTTTGATAAGTGTGAAACTCTGTCATCTTAGAACAAATTTCATATTTCTTTCTATAATGTTTTAGCATACGACCTTTTGAAACCGAGAGACCTAGCTTCAATTCCTTGCTTAGTTCAATTCCTGTACAAGCGTAGTGTTTCTGAGTCTCTTCTAAAGGATAGGGATACTGGGGTATTATATGTGATCATGTATGTATATGTATAGCATATAATATGGTGCCTTTCTACCTATTCTTCTAGTATGTTCAAATTATTTCCTTTCACACCGTAGTTCATCATTTGAGACTGCTGCTCCTTCTTTCAATGGGTTGTCTCTTGGTTCACTAATTTTTTATGACTCAGGGATTATGGGTACCCTTTGCTCATTTTTTACTAAATGCATTAAAATTGAAGAATAACTGGGTTGTAAAGAATATAGCCAATGTATTTTTCAAAGCTACTTATCACTGCATCTTTTGCTTTAAGCAAGATGTCGACCTGAGCCTCATGGGGTATGTTCTCTTCGCATACACACACGCCACCCAGCTTCCCACCACAAACATATACAAATCCTGAATAAAACATAACAATTTAAAAAATATTCAGTTAAGCTCAAAAGAAAGAAAAGGAAATTTCCAGGTACCTGAAATGAATAGGAAACTCTTAGCAAGAATTGTGAGCCCTTTGGATTGGTTAACAACTTAGAAAGATAGAAAAAGTAAATGTAGACCCAGACAGATTAGGGCCGGGGTATGAATGTCCACCCAGGTTCAGGATACACGCATTTTAGTTTGTAACTAGATAGGCACATAAACTGAGAAATGTTTGTAAAGCTGGGCTCAAGAAAGGCTCGTCCTCTATTTTCCTCTCTATGAAAGGGGAATTAAGAAATATCCTAATACAACTTTCAGGAATAAACATGACAGACATTATAAGCATTGAAATTAAAACCTTTTACTAAATGAGTTAAGTAGAATATAATATTCAGCCAAGGAGAAAGTAAAGTGGAACACAGAAGTATGCAAGTTACCCACGGGAAAAAAAGAGAAGTTAAATATGAAAAATAAATTAAGGTGGAGAAGAGAATGATAAAGACAGATTTAACAGGCATTCCAGAGGAGAAATTAGAATAAAGAGACAAATTGAAAAAGATAATGATGAAGAATTTTTCAGAATTGATTGGACCTTAATCACCATAACAGATAAGTAGATTAGTCCTAAACAGTATACATAAAAAAAAAAAAAAACTCATACCTATGGATATTATAATAAAACCACAGAAAAGCAAATAAATTCTTAAATGTACCAGAAGGAAACAACACATTATCTACAACTGAAAACAGCCTGAACAATTTCTTCAAAGTACTAAGAAAAAAAGTCTTCAAGAGAAACTACTTGTAATTCACAAATCAATGCGCAGCTCAGCTCTACTTTCAGAGTGAGGGGGAAAGAAATACTTAAGATAATTTCTGAGGCTACTACTCATACAACCTGACTGATTCCAGAGGAATGCTTCTATAATCCAAGAAGAAGGAAACTGAATCCAAAAGGAAATTAAAAAAAAAAAAAATTGGCAGCATTGGTGAGCGTCTGAAGAAAAACACCTGGATTTGATAGTCAGTGAACCTTGGTTCTTGTCTGTGCTTTTCCAGTTGCTGCTTGTGGATTTTCTATCTCCGAGCTGTGGTCTCACCCTGGAAAAGAAAAATGGATATAATAGCTCTTATCCTAAAGATGAAAACCAAAAGCACTCGAAATAACAAATGTAAAAACTCCTAGGACAGTACCTGGTACGCCTAGTATGGTACCTGTTGCATGTGAGAAACATGATAAAATGCAATTTAATCTGAAACTGAATTTCACAGTTCCTTTTCCTGGGAAACCCGCACTGTCTCAATCTGTTGAGCTACTTGAAGGACTAAATCAACTAGGTCTTTATCTGTTTAATCCTCACTGCTAGCTAACAGCAGCCTCAAATCTCTCTTTCTTCTATGTGCAAATTGTACTTTGTGGTACATCTTTTGTAGTTTTATCTTGTCTTATATTGCTGTTATCTCTATATATGGGCCTTAGCTCTTCAAGAAGAAATTATGTTCCTTGAGTACTATGCTTCTTAACTTGTTCATCTCTGTATCACCCACAATGTCTTATATAATACAAGTAGTTGCTCATGAAAGTTGCCCAATTCATGTTGAGTTCAATTGAATTAAAATTACTGAATGGAAGATTGAGTGACTGGATGGATATTTACTAATGTGCTTCTTTGTGGTAGAAATTAATTGAGAGATAAGATAATTGATACGAGTTTCATAGTATCTTGCAATTGGTATTTTAATTTTAAAAACTACTACTCACTGAAAATGTAGCATAATATATTTTAAATCTTTAGCGAGTTTTTTTCACAAAAGAAAATGGTTATATAATGTTTAATTTTAACTATTTTTAAACTATTAAAATGTTAAAAAATTTACACTTGATCTTAACCAAAAGGCCAAGAAAGGATACATTTAAAAAATTTAAATCTATTTAGCAATTAGTGGGAATAGCTAGTGATATTAATTATATGAATGGAATTGGTATACACTTTTAGTTTCACAAATAAATAATTAGGAAAACTACATCATAATGTACAGTAATTGTAAGTATATATGACACTCAACTTTCAGAATATATACAGTGTATATAGGATATACAAAATATATTTTATATATTTAAAATAAAGGATCGTATAGTTAAAATGAAAGCATGTTATTTCAGTTGATAATTTAGTTGATCCTGTGTCTTGATCAGAGGTGTCAGCTGATATTAACTAAACTGTGTTTCTAAGTCTTCAGCTAGAGGACTTATTAATTCCCCATGTTTTCGTAAAAGATCATTATTAATGG
Source organism: Macaca nemestrina (assembly GCF_043159975.1). NCBI lineage: Eukaryota > Metazoa > Chordata > Mammalia > Primates > Cercopithecidae > Macaca > Macaca nemestrina. Next base: position 58,047,322 of record NC_092143.1, read on the forward strand.
CCAATAATATTCTAAAAATAAGGCCAAGTCACAGATCATTAATTCATAAATGAAATATTTCTAATCAAAGCCTAGACAAATTTTAATTGGCTTATATTCCACTTCTGTTAAAACACACTTTCAAACCCCTTTTAGTCAAGAGAATTTTCTCAAACAACTACAAAGTTCAAGAATTTACATATAGTGGATCCACGGGCTCCAATGTCAGGGGTTTGCTGCTCTCCTTTTTCTTAATTATGCTTCTCTTGTGTATTGATTTACATCTTGGACAACTTCTTGCTACCTGTTTGGAAACGTTGCCACCAGCAGTTCTAGGCCTCCATTCTTAAAACCCACAACCCAAGAGCAATCCTCCAACTCCAGGTCTCAGTTCCCAGGAAAGAACTTTGCTTGGCCCTATTTGGATTATATGTCCACCTTCGTGGATCAGTCATTGGAAACAAAGTAGTTGAGTGCCCTGATTGCCCAGGATGAACTCAGGTGGCCAGGGTTAATTGAGGAAGAAACTTTCCTTATTACTTCCATTAAAACCATGTGGAATGAAATAAGGAGAGTTGAACTACTATTTTAGTTTGCATTCACCAGTTTATCTGAAATCTTGGATTATCTATGGTTTGGAATTCAGAACTTTTCAATTTTGGGACATCACATATCCCGGCCCGTGGGATAGTCAGAGCAGGCCCTGGAGGAGGGGGTGGGAATTTGGGGAACAAGAGACACGAGAAATGGAGACAAGACAGTGCTCTGATCAAGTCTCGTTTAATGGCGGTAATGCACTGCCTTATATACACTTGGAAGGGAAGGGGTTGGGCTAAGGCGGAAATGATCTCATTGCCGAGGGCGAGCCAGGTTAGTTTCGGTTTCTCCGGTCGGACGTCATGTTGCGCTTGCGCTACTAAGTAACAATTTTCCCTGGCACGGGAAAAGTGAGTGAAGAAGAAGCAGGGAGAGCGCCATCTTTAATGAGGTATTCGTACAGGGGAAAAAAGGCAAAGATAGCGAGAAGGTGTGGGGTGGAAATGAATATAGCTCAGGCGTTTAATCCTCAATTATTATTCGCTATGGCCGGGGCGTGCAGCTCCGGACAATCACAGAGTACATACCAGGTTTGTTGCATAACACCCATAATGGGGCCTAGAAAGACATCACATATACAAATATATCAGTATTTCTGCAGCAAAACATATGCATATTCACAGAAATTAGGAAAAAGTAAAACCTTAGGCATTCATTTATCAGTTTGTTTTTTTCTGCCAGCTGAGTTTAACCCAAGCTTTTGAAAAATATTTTAAGTTTATATAATATTAGAGCTTCAGAATTGCTCACAAAAGGTTGTCTTTACTAAATCCACTTTTAATAATGCACTTCCGTGTACATTATAAAGTTATAACCTATGTGCTAGGCATTGTACCAACTTGTCAAGTAAGCTATATGATGGCAGAGACCATACTGATATCTTCAGATCTCTAAACCTGGCACAGTTCCTGTTAGATTAAAAAGTGCTTATAAAATATGCTAGTGATTTTATGTGCATTTCACATGGACTTCTAAAAACTACTGCATAATGTGGAGATTATTTTCCTTATTTATAATTTTCTGACTGAACCTCAGTTTTGTCATTTATAAGAATAAAATTGGCCGGGCGCGGTGGCTCAAGCCTGTAATCCCAGCAGTTTGGGAGGCCGAAGACGGGCGGATCACGAGGTCAGGAGATCGAGACCATCCTGGCGAACACGGTGAAACCCCGTCTCTACTAAAAAATACAAAAAACTAGCCGGGCGAGGTGGCGGGCGCCTGTAGTCCCAGCTACTCGGGAGACTGAGGCAGGAGAATGGCGTGAACCCAGGAGGCGGAGCTTGCAGTGAGCTGACATCCGGCCACTGCACTCCAGCCTGGGTGACAGAGCGAGACTCCGTCTCAAAAAAAAAAAAAAAAAGAATAAAATTAATAATACCTAGCAGAATGACTGAGATGCAGATTAAATTGCAAAAATGGTCACATAGCAAGTAACTGGTGATAGAATAATAATCAGTTCAGTATGACTTAGTTGCAAACTATCTCTATTCCACTGATGTATAAGAATGAAACCACCTGCTTAATAGAAGGGATCTCTTAGAACATGAAACCTTATATGTGTATATAACCTGAACGATTATGCCTTTAGGTATAGATGTGCCACTTGGGGGAGATAATGTGTGCATACCATCCAAATTACAGAATTCTTAATAATGTGTTTTATAAAGTAACAAGATTAGGAGGAATAATCTTAATTCAGCACATTACCTAAACTCTCACTGCTGAATTGTTTAATTGTCTTCAAAGCACTCATTCTACTGACAACCTTGGGTAGATGTCACAGTTGCTCCCAGTCTGGCCTTAACTAATAACTTGATTAAGCTTCACTTAAACTGTGGAGTGTGAGAGCATCACCACATTAACCCATCACCAAAACCTAACATTCTTAAATTTCTTTGTACTTTTTTATAATTGCAAAAATCCTGTGGCATCCTAAATGTACAGCTGAAGTTCAGAGGACTCTAAAAGTTATTTCATGTAGAGTTTTAAGACCCACAAAAATGGAATAGTTTGTTGATGTGACGGTACATTTTACCAACATATATAAGAAAAGACACAGTTACATCGTGCCAACAGCAATTACATCTTAAGTCCCCAATTAAAATGTGACTTTTTAAACTCCAAAATCTCCATGTGACGGTTTAGCCATCTGTTTAATGACACAACTGCCATTGATTTGAGCATAGATAATTATTACAATAAGAACAGTGCTAGAGAAAGATCAACTCAGATCCCAGTTAGAATGTCAGTTAATTATGAAGAGATAATTAATGAGGGTAGGTACCATTATGTTATATACAGGGAAGTAATGTATGTAATATGTACATACAAATATGTAATAAATATTCCCAATCCAGGTATAGATCATGTAAAGTGTATAATTATATCCATTGTTAACTATTATTTTAAATATTCTAAGATAGATAGAGAGATAGATATCAAATAGTATATGTATTTACTGAGCTATCTTCAGCCAGAAGAGGTGTTATTTTCATAAGTTATCTATTGAATTAATTGCATTTGGTCTTTGCATCAAAATATTCCTATCCCCAGTTATTACATGGAAGCTTTGTGTTTTATGGCCACTTTTACAAATGTAAGAGGGAATTTTCAGTCTCATTCCTGGTGAAATGTATGACCATATCCCCTAACATGCTGCTAATTATGTTTTAGAAAGACAATACTGTGATGACATTAGAATAAGCCCTCAGCTGTCAAATGTAATGATGGAAAGGAGAGTTCAGCAGGAGGTGATTCTCAGAGCACATACTAAACACAGTTTTTAATTTCTCTGTAACATAATTCCTTTTATAAGGAGAAAAATTGATTAATTTCCTTCTCACTGTCTTGATATTAGTACTTTTGAGTTGTTAAGTGGATAGAAGCCAAATTATAGAGAAATTTTTTTAAACTTTCATCTTTAATATCTTTTAACCAAATGCTGCACACTTGAGCCTGTGTGTATTGGAGAGTATTGGCATTTATTATTGACTCATTAATATCAGAAGCAAAGAGATTTTTAGCATGATTACCTCACAGGAGGGAAAGAACTTCTCTGCCTGGCTCCTGTATTCTCATTTTGGGCATGAAATTAAGCTTTATTATGGTTCATGTATAGCATTATTGACACTTCTGGCTGTATAAACATTACAATCATATGAATTCAGATTCAATCAGTTAAGAATTTGTGACATAACTTAGATAAGTTACATTTTTGTCTTTGTGCTATTAATGAAGATTGTACATTTTGTAATTTATAGAATTTATAGGACAATATATTAAAGAACTTCAACCATTTAAGTGAAGGATGCTAGGGAGATCCTGATATATTCTTTGCTAAATGCCATGTGTGGTTAGCTGTGATTGAATTCCCTTACAGGAATGTGTAGTATTTAAGAATTATAGATTTATTTAAACTCACTGGGGACTTTGTTGTAAAATGTGAATAGTAGTTTACTAGGGATTATAACTCACAATTCATCATCAGACTTAGATTTGAATTCAGGTATTTCCACATACATCACTGCATACTTGTGAGCAAGTTGCATAATCTCTCAGAACTTCAATGTAGTTTATCTAAAATATGAGTAATATAAGTACTTTTCTCAAAGAGTGTTTAGGAGATTAAATTTGATAATAAATCTCAGCTTTTGGTATTAATAGCTGAATGTCCTAAGCCCTCAATAGGAGTTAGATATTATTAACATTTATCTAAAAATTAAATTAGGATGGTATTGGATTTCTATTTGGAGGTACACATTATTGAGATATAGTACCTTCTCTGCAAAAATATATTTCAAATATAATTTTTAGATTGTAATACAGATTTCATGATTTATTCTGCCTTTTTCTCCAAAGAGCTTGAGTTAAGGATGATTATAATGCATTCATGTAAATGGCTACCTTTGTTCTGCTTATTTTTTTAGTTGAAAACAATGGTTTGTATATAAGGATTTTTAAAATAATTTTTTGTTTTATTAATGACAAAGTATATAAAAGTACTAAATATAGAACAGAATTTAGGAAAGTGAGAGTTGAAAATTGGGAGCCATGAAACCTGAGTTCTGGATCTAGTTCAGTTTGTCCTTTTGCAATTACTTAATCTACCTACATTTCAGTTCTTCAAAGTTGAGAAGAAACTTGTACTGGATAACTTTTATGGCCATCGAGAGTTGTTAATTTATGATCCTACAATAAACTCAGTACAAATCTATTTTCAAAATTATACTATTTATCTGTGGGAAGTATTGAATCATGCATCTTTGATTCTACTTATTTTTTCCACTCAATAGGATAGTGTGTACATGGTTGCTTTATCTTGAAGTTGATTTTTAAATATTAGGTTATCACATGACCTTAAAATGTATCTAGCCAGGACATTACTCTAGTTTTTGAGAAAACTGATTTCACACATCTAGGGAAGATCTAATTCTCGCTATCATCTTTTCTGTAAAGGAAATTACATAAATTACTAGGCATAACAACTTTTACTGCTTTAGTAGAAGTTGAGTAGTAAGAGTTGTTTTTAAAAATTATTAAGAATTTGAAAGAAAATGCTATGAAATAATTTTAATTGAAGGGATAATTATGTTCTCCCTATTAAACAAACTTTTATGCATTTAAGTTACTTGTGTGCCTATTGATACAATATAATTTATTAAAATTCTATAGCTTTATATATTCCTCATTTTTAATGGTGTTAGCAAAAAAAAAAAAGAGAAAAATCGAGGTGATGAAGAACTGAAATATGTCTTCTGAATCCCATGTGGCTCTCAATAATTGGATTAAGAAAAGGAAGGTTGCTGACATTTTATTTAGATTGCCTTAATTTCATCCATGGAAACAAATGATCTAATAATATAGTTTATAAAGGTATAAACTCTCGCTCCTATTTGAATAGTGCTAACTACAATCAAATAATTTGTTTTATTTTTTGATAATGTAATGTTCTTATTCCCATTTTTCCTATAACACCTTTTCCTCAAAAATTAGCTCAATCAAGAAAGGCATCAGTGAGTATCTAATTCCCATGTAGTTGGATTACATTTTTGAGCCAGGGAGTGACCATTGTTTAATGAGACTGATTTTATAGCTTAATTTATTTGGCTTTGGACTACAATATTTTATTTATACTCAGTGAAGTAGAGAATGAAACGAAGAAGCAATGTGAGTTTTGAAATTATGCTTACATCTTTATGACAATTTATTTTAGGTTTGCCTCATTTGACCCTCTTTTCTATTACAAATGCACAGTCCTGGCTTTCTAATTTCCTTCTCAAAATGCTGACATTGCATTATTTTCCTGTCACAAATGGACCTCTTTTCTTCTTTTTTGTAAAAATAACATTCCAAATATCCTACTGCTTTATTGTCAAAGTTGTAAAACCATCATTTGAGATGTCCCATGGGGTTAGCAGAGAAGAATGTACTCTATACCTTTCCTACCTTTTGCCTCCAGAGGCTACTTTGGAGGGGAAGTAGTGAGGAAGTCTGCTAAGGCAGTTGCAGAAATTGCTTCCTAGTTCACCCAAGGTCAGAGCCTGGTCTCTGTCTACACTGTACAAATTTAACTATGGAGTGTCTGTTAAAATGGTGTGGTCTGAGTTTAGCTGTTCTAGAATGTTATTTTAGATGTAAGCCCTGTGTTCAATTTGCTGAGACACGCTGTACATACCAGAGTTGGTAAAATGAGTCATGTATAAAAAAGCCATGTTTCAATTCCTTTAGAAAAAAATTCAAAAGGTCTCAATTAGTTCAGGCTTCTAATAAATAGTATTCACACATATTTTAGTCTGAGGTTTGAAAACCCTAAGGTGGCATATACTATATATGCTATATTCCCGAAAGATATATTTATTTCATAATTTCACAATTTCACATTATTTTACTACCTCATTTGGTTTGGTTTTGTTATTTCTTATCTATCATTTGCTTATCTTAATTTAAAAAACTGTTCTATATCATTAAGTATTTCATCTTTCAGTTGGATGACTTTGCATGTAATTATGGAAAAAAGAATGAAAATCATAATATTTGTTATGGTTATCACAAATGATATTGAGAGCTGCAAACAATTTACAGTTAATTATGAAATTAGTTGAAGAATTAATTACTTTCTATATGGGCTACATAGAAGATGGGTTTCAACATATATCTATGAAATTATCAGCTCATTTTTTATAAGTAAAACAAAACATGTATGTACACATAGGCAAACATATCTAACATCTAAAGCACTAAACCTTTAATATATTAAAATCATTGTAGGGCTGACTTTTTAGTTTTTATTTATATTTAAAAGCATTTTAATCACATCAATTGGGTCACAATTTAGACTGTAAATATTCATAATATTTCATATTAAGATTGTTTGACATGGTCTGAGTGTCTATTAGGTTTTTTTAAACTCTGTTTCAGCCCTGTCACTTGTTTTTGTTTCGTTTTTTTGTGCATGTCATATGTTATAGTAGAATTAAAGACATTGTTTTATTTGCAAAATCCAGTTAGCAGTTTTGCCGCTGCCTGTTCAAACTCCAGCTTCATGGCCCAGGCTAGATACTTGTGACAGTGGATCTATGGGAATGAATGATGGATCTGTGTAGCAACGATAGCTTTAATCTCTAACTAGCTTTCATTTTTCATCTTTACAATTTCCATTTCCTCTTTCTATTGAAATAAGTTCAGTTGAAATAAATGGATACTCCTGCACGTGTTGATGATCCTGAGAGCTCTTCTGAGAATAGCATTGGCCTGTTAATGATACTGTTAATAATTTTTTTCATACTTTTCTCTTTTTTTGTTTTTTTTTAGTCTCGACCTATTCCTTCCCACCTTACTTCAGCAGTTGCAGAGAGTATCTTGGCTTCAGCTTGTGAGAGTGAGAGTAGAAATGCCGCCAAGAGGATGCGTCTGGAGAGACAGCAGGTACTGAGGCATCTTGAGGTCTGGTGAACACCAGCTATAGCAAATGCAGTTCATTTAATTTGATTAATGTTGAAGAGTAAAAGGCTCTTGAATGGATTTAAAGTACACAAATATCTAGTTTTTGTGTCTTTATGATATGAATTTAAAATTGAAAATGTGTGTTCCTGTGATGAATGAAGGTCAAAGAACAAAATGTTTCTGTGGCAAAAATGAATAGCAAAACTAATGAGTTATAATTCTATTTAGTATCCAATTTAATGATCAATTACTTATTAAGAGGTTCTAACTGATCATTTCCAACACCTTTGTAAATTTACCTCATGACTTATGAGAGTGACTTGATTGTGTTCATTTTGAATGAAAATGAACCAACCTCTCTTTAATTTCCTCTGGTCTACTACCGCATGCCAATACATGATGCCGAGAGTGGTGACAGTACCACACAACTTTGAAAGAGTAGAAAGTCAAAAAATGAGGATATACATAATGAAAATTCATGTCTTAGATTTACTCTCTCATTAATTAATCATTTATTCTATGCCAATTGCATGTCATATTTCAGTATCTTTTTTCTAAGGCATCTGTGTATTGGAGATGTTTGTACTTTTTGTATTTTGCTCACTGGTGTTTCCCTCAGTCTTTCCCTTGGGTTATCTCTATATTTCTGTTTCTCTTTCTTATCCCAGAAATGTCTTTCTCTTTTTTCTGTCTACCCCCTTTCTCAAGTATCCGTAGTAAAAATCTAAATTGTCACGTGATATACTAAATATTCTGCATAAAAGTTTGCCACATTTTCATTTGTAAATTATTTTTACAACAAATGAATCATATGTTTTATATCGCTAATTGAGGATGAGGTGAGTCAAGACTAAAATAAGTTAGTTCAATTTTGATTCTACAGTAAGCTAGTGGACTTCAAAGAAAAAAGCAAAAAAGTTTTTTCATTTCAGGCTTAGAATTCTTTAACGTGTTTCAGAATGATACCAGCTTTGATTTGATGTGTTTATTATTAAAATGTCATGTGCTAATAATTCTAAATGCCACAAAAGATGAAGCCTTCAGTTAAATGAAAAATACAGTATTAGTCTCAGATAAAAACCATGTAAAAAGTCAATTTAAAATGTGCTAATCATGCCACCAGTATTGATTCATATATATGTGGCCTCTGTTGAGTTTTATTATTGTTATATCTATAAAATGTATCTTATACAATGAGTTATAACACTATGTATAATACCATCTGGCATAGTGATTAGGGGAGCACATTCTGAAACTAAAGAGATCTGGTTTTGAATCTCATCTCTATCTTTTCTAATTGTGCAAACTTCAGCAAGCTATTCCAGTTCTGTGTGCTTTGGTTTCTCCATATGAAAGACAGCAATACTAACAGTACCCATCCTTTGAAGTCATTATGAGAACTTTAAATGACAGATTCATGTTATGTACTTAGCATTTTGCCTGGTGCATAGCAAGCATCAATAAATTCAGTATAGAAAAGACTTTGATGTCTAGCTGTTTTGTCGTTGGATTGATATCAGTTAACTAGAAAGAAGCATTAATGACACTACCTAAGGTATTGGAGTTTCAAAGTCAAAGTCCATTTGAGAACAGATGCTAGCTCTAGAAATTGGGATCGTAGAATTCTGGGATTGAAAGGGCTCTCCTGGTTGTTGTCTAGCTATATATCCCACCTAGTCTACATTCTAGAATATCCCTGTATAGTTTTAATCATATGTGGAGTTGTTATAAAAATTAAATGACTTATTCATGTTATATACTACCTATAATATCACTCTACAATATTCCCCAAAGTTGGTCATCAAGTGATATTTGATCCAGTCACTTAAATACTGTGGGCCTAATCTGTAAAATGGGAGATACAGATATCAATTCATAGAGCTATTGTGAGGATTTTATAAGTCAATTCATATAAAAGCATTATATATTTCATAAGTTTATATGTTGTTAAATATATATTTGTTATTTGCTTTAGTATCTCAAATCTCACACTTGTACTAAAGATCTGCTATTTACTAACACTCTTTCCTACTGTCAGAGATTTATCATTGTCTTTGAAGGTCTTTACATTGAGCTCAAATTTACTTCATAGACTTTCTATCCACTGAAGAAAAACTTCTAAAAATAATTAAAAATGGGACTTCTTACTCCTGCCTCAGGAGTAGGGCCTAGAATGAATGAGGACCAGTGGTCCTTGGCCCTGCTCCCCATACTGTCTCCTTTTTATATGTCCTCATATATTTATTGCAAGGCTCTGTTTCTGGGAATGGAAGATACCCAATAATATCTCCACATTAAAAAAAATACTGTTTTCTTTTTTTCCCCCTGTTTTTTTTTTCTTTTTCTTTTTCTTTTTTTTTTTTTTGTACTTTAAGTTCTGCGATGTATGTGCAGAACATGCAGGTTACATGGGTATACATGTGCCATGGTGGTTTGCTGCACCCCTCAACCCATCATCTACATTAGGTATTTCTCCTAATGCTGTCCCTCCCATAGCCCCCCACTCCCCAACAGACCCTGGTGTGTGATATTCCCTTCCTGGGTCCATGTGTTCTCATTGTTCAACTCCCACTTATGAGTGAGAGCACGCATGTTTGGTTTTCTGTTCTTGTGTTAGTTGGCTGAGAATGATGGTTTCCAGTTTCATCCATGTCTCTGCAAAGGACATGAACTCATCATTTTACATGGCTGCATAGTATTCCAGGGTGTATATGTGCCACATTTTCTTTATCCAGTCTGTAATTGATGGGCATTTGATGGGTTCCAAGTCTTTGCTATTGTGAGTAGTGCTGCAATAAACATACGTGTGGATGTGTCTTTATAATAGAATGATTTATAATCCTTTGGGTATATACCCAATAATGGGATTGCTGGGTCAAATGGTATTTCTAGCTCTAGATCCTTGAGGAATCGCCACACTGTCTTCCACAATGGTTGAACTGATTTACAGTCCCAGCAACAGTGTGAAAACATTCCTATTCCTTCACATCTTCTCCGGCATCCATTGTTTCCTGACTTTTTAATGATCACCATTCTAACTGGCATGAGATGGTATCTCATTGTGGTTTTAATTTGCATTTCTCTAATGACCAGTGATGATGAGCTTTTTTTCATATGTTTATTGGCTGCGTAAATGTCTTCTTTTCAGACGTGTCTGTTCATATCCTTCTGAATGGGCAAAAACTGGAAATATTCCTTTTGAAAACCAGCACAAGACAAGGATGCCCTCTCTTACCACTTTTATGCAACACAGTATTGGAAGTTCTGGCCAGGGCAGTCAGGCAAGAGAAAGAAAGAAAGGGTATTTAAATAGGAAGAGAAGAAGTCAAATTGTCTCTTTGCAGATGACATGATTGTATATTCAGAAACTCCCATCGTCTCAGCCAGAAATCTCCTTAAGCTGATAAGCAACTTTAGCAAAGTCTCAGGATATAAAATCAATGTGCAAAAATCACAAGCATGCCTATACACCAATAACAGACAAACATATCCAAATCATGAGTGAACTCCCATTCACAATTGCTATAAAGAGAATAAAATACATAGGAATACAACTTACAAGGGATGTGAAAGACCTCTTCAAGGAGAACTACAAACCACTGCTCAAGGAAATAAGAGAGGACACAAACAAATGGAAAAACACTCCATGCCCATGGATTGGAAGAATCAATATCATGAAAATGGTCATACTGCCCAAAGTAATTTATAGATTCAGTGTTATCCCCATCAAGCTACCATTGACTTTCTTCACAGAATTAGAGAAAACTACGTTAAACTTCATATGGAACCAAAAAAGAGCCCTTATAGCTAAGACAATCCTAAGCAAAAAGGACAAAGCTAGAGGCATCACGCTACCTGACTTCAAAGTATACTACAAGGCTACAGTAACCAAAACAGCATGGTACTGGTACCAAAACAGATGTATAGACCAATGGAACAGAGCAGAGGCCTCAGAAATAATACCACACATCAACAACTATCTGATCTTTGATAAACCTGACAAAAACAAGCAATGAGGAAAGGATTCCCTATTTAATAAATGGTGTTGGGAAAACTGGCTAGCCATATGCAGACAGCTGAAACTGGACCCCTTCCTTACAACACCTTATACAAAAATTGCTCAAGATGGATTAGAGACTTAAACGTAAGACCTAAAACCATAAAAAGCCTAGAAGAAAACCTAGGCAGTACCATTCAGGACATAGGCATGGGCAAAGACTTCATGACTAAAACACCAAAAACAATGGCAACAAAAGCCAAAATAGACAAATGGCATCTAATTAAACTAAAGAGCTTCTGCACAGCAAAAGAAACTATCGTCAGAGTGAACAGGCAACCTACAGAATGAGAGAACATTTTTGCATTCTATCCATCTGACAGAGGGCTAATATCCAGAATCCACAAGGAACTTAAATGAATTTACAAGAAAAAAACAACCACATCAAAAAGTGGGCAAAGGATATGAACAGACACTTCTCAAAAGAAGACATTAATACGGCCAACAAACATATGAATAAAAGCTCAGCATCACTGATCATTAGAGAAATGCAAATCAAAACCATTATCTCACAACCGTTAGAATGGCAATCATTAAAAAGTCAGGGAACAATAGGTGCTGGAAAGGATGTGGAGAAATAGCAATGCTTTTACACGGTTGGTGGGAAAAAAATATTATTTTCAAACCCAGAAGGGTTCAAAGAAATTTGGAATTGTGGGGAAAAATGAAGAAATCATTTTTTTTTTAAATTAAACTCTAAGATTTGCTAAAAACTTATTGGGCAATTCCTAGATACAGTTTCATTTACCATTCTCAACAACCCCATGAGAAAAGATACTATAACTCTCATTTACATGTACGAAAACTGAGGCCCAGAGAAGTGAAATGATTTGTGCAAGGTCACCAGCTGCACAAGAAATCCAGAATATGCGTTTATATTAGATAAAACTGATGCCTGAGATCTTTTCACAATCCTATAATGCATTTTCATGTGTTATGTTCATGGAGGGAAACCCATAGCCTAGAACAACATTTAGGACTTGTATCATTTGTGCCTCTGCTGATAAGGTTTTGGCAGTGCAGTTTTCTTCTGGAAAATGGTTTACTTTATTTACAAAGATTTTGTACTTTCCCATAACTAGCAATCTAGAGTTTGCTTGGATATCAGCCTAAAAAAGGCTACAAACTTCCCAAAGTGCTTCACTTCATCTGGAGAGCTGTTTATGTACTGTAAACACTAATTTAGTGTTTATAATTAGTATCTCAAAAGTATAGAAACTACTTTTTCTTACTATAAATTCTATAGATTTCCTTAGCCATGCCACCCAGAAACTTCTACCAAGTGATTCTACTTCCTACCAAAGCATGTAATTGGCAGAGATCCCTCTATTAATTGAATCAAACCCGCCTTTGCCCAACTAGAGAGAATCAGAGTTCTTTTGCGTGTTAGCAAGGAGCTCAGTCTTCCTGTGTGCATTCTTAACCCAACTCAAAATTCTTAGAATTTTCTAGTGACTCAGAGATTCTTCATTGTGCCCCCAATTTTCTGTAGGCGCACAAATGTTCAAAACGTGAACACTCAAAATTGGCTTTCTGTTAAGCCACTTGTCTGGCTGCTTGCTGCCAGTGGTTAGCCACATGTAGAGATGTAATTGTGTATGTCTTCCAGAGTTTATGAAGCTTGATGAATTAATTGGATTTGATAAAGCTCTTTGAGCTATGAACATGAAAGGTGGTATGGATGTGTTAAATACTTTATTCCATATGTCCATTTTGTTCCAAAATTCAGAGGAAGCTTGTTATTATGCAGCCTCAGCCCTGAAGCAAGCCAGTGGCAAGGACAGGAGCCTACTGCTTCATCAGGAATCAGATTTCACAAAGTCCATTCCCAATGCAGTTTGGAATATATATATGGCATTTTTCTTTATTTAACATAAAATCTGTGTTTTTTAGGTTATCTAGGAAATTCTTCTTCACTTTGACAATTCAAAAGGGGCAGTGAGATTTCACATTTAGAATTCTATGACATAGCTCAAAATTTGTGGATTCTTTTCTCTATGTCTTTATTATTTAGTAATTATTCCTTTTTCCTTAAAAACAAAAAGATCTTATAGTTATTGGTTACATTTCATTTGAAGACAAAGAGGCAAAAAGTAAGAGGGATTAGAACCAGTTATTTGTTGGTGATTTATCTCCTATCAGTGTATGATTTTTGCTGGTTTTGAGGGATGACAAACATTTTACTAACAGGCTTGATGACTGATTAAGGTAGAAAGTTTCTGGAGAATGTGAGGATTTCCTTGTTATATTTTCTGCCCTTAGTGCTTTCAGTTAAATTAGTTTGTAGTTCTATAGAAGAGATCATATAAAACCACCAGTTAAGGGCTTCCCCAGCAGGAGCCCAGCAGTTACTGCCCTAGAAGGACAAAGCAGGAATGCTGGGTGACAGATTTTGCAGTAGCAAAGCACAGGGGAAACCAATGGTTGTGATGTGACACCTTTGACTCTGTTGAAAAGAACACAGTGGAGGGAAGGGTAAATGGCATATTACTTACCTGTGGTGTAATAAAAGGTCAGGAAGAAGAAAAATAAAGTACTGAAAACTTATACGTCACTAACTTACCAAAAAATAATAATAATAATAAAATCACTGCTAGTTAACCAGCATGAACCCAATGGCTCAGGACCTAAAAATATTTAGTAACTCTAAATATTCTAAGTAATTCCTTGCAACTCTCTTTTCCCTTAGTAGAGGTGAATTCACTGTCATCTGTGTCTCTTTATGATTTTTCCTTGTTCTATTAGGGTACTAATGAGTTGCAATATTATTAAAGAAATGTAATTCCAGGTGCAGAGGTTGAAAATGTAGCCACATAAGCGTGGGGGCAATTTTAATACAGACCTAAAAAAAAAAAAACTATCTAACACACCATGATTAAGACATAGTTTATGAGAGACAGCTTTTCTTTCACATTTAATTCTGCAGTTTTGTGTCCTTTTTATAACATTTATAAACTTTAACAAATACCTAACTGAAAACAACACCGTTCAATAGAGTTTTATTCTTAAATTTAGACATTGTGGTATTAACAAGATATGGCTTGAAACTTATTTCTATGGCCTGCCAGTTCACACTTAATCATCGTCAGCTTTTTACTTTACTCCTGGCATTTTTCTCTCTTATATACATGTGTTAGGGGGAAACCCCTGTATCTTTGAGTTTCTCAATGTGCTTCAACATGACACTTTCATTCACAGAAGAAAATATACTATATAGGAAAAATGAAGCGCAAGCATTCCTCATTTTATTGAACTTCACTTTGTTGTGCTTCACAGATATTGCAGTTATTACACATTGAAGGTTTGTGACAATCTCGTGAGCAAGTCTGTCAGCACCATTTTTCCAACAGCATGTGGTTACTGTGTGTCTCTATGTCACATTTTGGTAACTCTCACAATATTTCAAATTTTTCATCATGATTATATCTGCTATAGTGATCTGTGGTCAGTAATCTTTGATGTTGCCATAGTACTTATTTTGGGACACCATGAACCATGCAAAATTAAGACAAAGAACTTAATAAATGTGTGTATTTTGACCACCCCACCCACCAGCCATCCCCCTATCTCTCTCTCTTCAGCCTTTCTGATTCCCTGAAACACAGTAATATTGAAATTAGACCAATTGATAATCCTATGATGGCTACTAAGAATTCAAGTGAAAAGAAGAGTCTCATGTATCTGACTTTAAATCAAAAGCTAGAATGATTAAACTTAGTGAGGAACACATGTTGAAAAGTCGAGATGGGCTTGCACCAAACAGCCAAGTTCTAAGTGTGAAGGAGATTTAATATTCTTGGAGAATATTAAAATTCTACTCAGCTGAGTGTGGTGGCTCACACATGTAATCCCAGCAGTTTGGGAAGCCAAGGTGGGAGGATTGTTTGAGCCCAGAAGTTCCAGACCAGCCTGGCCAACATAGTGAGACCCCCATCTCTACAAAAAAGTTTTTTAAAAGATTAGCAAGGCATGGTGCATCTGTAGTTCTAGCTACTTGGGAGGCTGAGTTGAGAGGATTGCTTTAGCCCAGGAGGCTGAGGTTGCAGTGAGCCATGACTGTGCCACTGCCTCCAGCCTGGGCAACAGAGTGAGACCCAGTGAACACTACGCCAGTGAACACAAGAATGATAAGAAAGCAAAACGGCCTTATTGCTGATATGGAGAAAGTTTTCATGGTCTTATAGATGATCAAACCAGCCACATTCCCTTAAATCAAAGCCTAATCCAGAGCAAGACCCTAACTCTCTTCAATTCTATGAAGAGTGAGAGAGGTGAAGAAGCTGCAGGAGAAAAATTGGAAGCTGTTACCGCAGAGACTGGTTCATGAGATGTAAGGAAAGTGGCCATTGCCAGAACGTAAACATGGAAGGGGAAGCAGCAGTTGCTGAGGTAGAAAATGCAGCAAGTTGTCCAGAAGATCTAGCTAAGATAATTGAAGAAAGTAGCTACACTAAAACAATAAAGACTTATAATGTAGATGAAATCACTACATCATTGTAGTGAATCACTGGGAAAAGGTGCTACCTAGTATTTTATAGCTAGAGAGAAGAACTTAATGCCTGGCTTCACAGTTCAAAGGACAGCTGCTCTCTTTTTAGGGGCTAATGCAGCTGATGACTCTTAAGTTAAAGTCAGTTTTCATTTACCATTCTGAAAATCCTAGGGCCCTTAATAATTTTGCAAAAATCTACTCTGCCTGTGTTCTATAAATGAAACAACAAGGCCTGGATGATGGCACATCTGTTTACAGCATGGTTAACTGAATATTTTAAGCCCACTGTTGAGGCCTACTGCTCAGGAAATAAAAAAAGATTCCTTTCAAAATACTGCTGCTCGTTGACAATGCACTTAGTCACCCAAGAGCTCTGATGGAGATGTGCAAGGAGATTAATGTTGTTTTTATGCCTGCTAACCAACATCCATTCTGCAACCTATGGATCAAGGAGTAATCATACTTTCAGGTCTTATATTTCAGAAATAAATTTCCCAAGGCTATGGCTGCCATCACTAGGGATTCCTCTGATGGATTAGGAAAAGGTAAATTGAAAACCTTTTGAAATGGTGATTCTAGATGCCATTAAGAATATTCATGATTCATGGGAGGAGGTCAAAATAGCAAAACTAACAGGAGTTTGGAAGAAGTTGATTCCAACTCTCATGGGTGACTTTGAGGAGTTCCAGACTTTACTAGAGGAGGTAACTTTAGATGTGGTGGATAGCAAGAGAAGTAGAATTAGAAGTAGAGCCTGAAGATGTGACTGAATTGCTGCAATCTCATGATAAATCTTCAGTGGATGAAAAGTTGCTTTCTATAGCTGAGCATAAAAGTGGTTTATGAGATAGAATCCACTCCTGGTCAAAATGCTGTGAATTCTGTTGAATAAAAACAAAGCTTTAAAAATATTGTATAAACTAAGGTGATTAAACGGTGTCAGGAATTGCATCCCATTTTGAAAGAAGCTCTACTATAGGCAAAATACTATCTAACATTATTGTATACTTTAGAGAAATATTTCATGATAAAGAGCATCTATCAGTGTGGCAAACCTCATTCTTGTCTTTATTTAAGAAATTGTCATAACCACGCTAGGCTTCAACAACCACCACCTTAATCATTCAACAGCCATCAATATCGAGTCAAGACCCTCCATCAGCAAAGAGATTTTGACTCAAGGAGACTCAGATGATTGTTAACATTTTTAAGCAATAATGTTTTTATGTTGTTGTTTAAGGTAAGCACATTGGTTTTGTTTTAGAGAAATGATATTGCACACTTAATAGACTACAGTATAGGGTAAACATAAATTTTATATGTAGTGGTAAAACAAAAAGTTCATGTTACTTGCTTGAATCCAATATTTGTTTTATTGCAGTGGTCTAGAACTGAACTTGCAGTATCTCTGAGGTATGTCTGGACCATCAGGGGTAGTTCTTGGACTATGTTCTATCTCCTGTGTAACATGTGTACTTTAAAACTACCTGGGATAGAAAGTATTTTACAAGTCATTTCATTCTAATGGGTCTTGACATCCTCTTTAATAATAATGCCAATAACAGCGCAGTAGAAACATTTATGAATGTGAGACTATGTGAAGTGTTTTGCAAGCCTTTCTTTTATAATTGCCATAATTTTTATAAAAGTATAGAAATTTGGATTCAGAAAAGTTGAATAAATTTCTCCAGGTCACAGAATTGCTCAGGATAGGGACCCCATTTTGATCCAATCCTCATGATCTTAAAATCATACTTTAAAAATATTTTCATTTTTAATACTCTTCTCAATCATGTAGGCTTTTTTATAATTGAGAAATAATGAAATACACATAAATAAGAAATTTTACTAGTAATTTCACCACCTCATTTAAAAAATATTAATTTTACTATTTTTACTTTTTTACTTATTTATCATAATTTACATATGAAAATGATGCCTTGCCTATTTTTTAGGATAAATTATGAGAAGTAGAATTACTGGGTCACACAGCAGCAAGGTTTTTAAAGGTTTTAATAAACAGGTAGTGTGTTCTTATTTTCTATTTTTTTCCTATAAAAGATGGATTTTAATTTATTTTATAGGTATATGCCTATTAAAAGCTTGTCTTAACTTTAAGGAATCTTTGACGCAAAACCAGTAATTCCTAATCCTAAAAAACATTGCATTATTTTTACAAAAATTACCTTGAAATGTCCCACCTTAAGACCTGAAATGCAATTTATAATTAATATAAGTTATATATGGCTACAATTAAAAATATGTATAATGTCCTGATATGAATGTAAATAATACATTAAAGAAAGTAATATGTAATAAAATAATATGTATTTCAATGTGGAAATGTGGGGATACTATGGCACTAGAAGATATAATAAAATCATCAGGTACTATTTGCACCTATACAGCAAATCAACGTGAATGTAAGAGCTAAAGCGTCCTCTGACAATGTATATGTTGTGACAACTCACAGTGATCAGTGACAGGAACTTTCCAGATGGTAAGAAACTGCTGGTAAAGTTCTAAACAAAGCATAGTGCAGTATTTTCTTGATTTGCATGGTAGTAGTATTCCTTTAATAATTCAATGTATATGTAAAAGCAGTTTTAAATATATATATGTATTTAAATATATATATATTTTTATATATATATAAATCATATATATATCATACACACATAAAAAGTTTGCATTTATACCAAACTAGGGTTATGTTTTAGGCTCAGAAAATTCTAAAAAGGCTTCTTACCAATATCTAGCAAAACTTTCATTTTTATTATTTTTCTTTTTAATTTTATTCAGAAACAGATTCTTGCTGTGTCACCCAGGCTGGAGAACAGTGGCACGATCATAGCTCACTGTAGCCTCATACTCTTGGGCACAAGCAATCCTCCCGAATCAGCCGCCCAAGTAACTAGGACTACAAACACACATCATCACACCTGGCTAATTAAAAGACAGTTTAGAGACAGGGTCTTGCTGTGTTGGCCAGGTTGATCTCAAACTCCTGGGCTCAAGTGATTCTCCAACTTCGGCCTCCCAAAGTACTAGGATGACAGGCATGAGCCACTGTGTTCAACCACTACTTTAAAAAATTCCCATGGGAACAGATACATTTCTTGGTCACATGGGACTGCCTGGAACATGTCAGGGCTTCTAGTAAACTTGTCCCCATCACCCCACCTACTTAATGTCAGTGGCACCTGCTATAGAGTTCCCCAATGTTCCTGAGGGGGTAGTATCACTGACTTTGAGAAGCACTGCTATGGGCAGAGTAGTTTAAGATTTGAAAAGAGGGATAAGAATCCTAAATTTCCAGATTAATTCCTTGATAGTGAATCCTTATGCCTCTGTTATTCCCATTTTTAAGAGACTGAACTTGAGGCTCAAAACCCTTACATTTTCAGTAGGCTTTGCATTTGTTATGTCAAATAATTTTTTCCTCCATCCTTCCTTTCTTCCTTTCCTTTTTTTCTTAATTTGCCAGTGCCTAGAATTAAAAATGATGTGGCATAAGATAAAAATTACTTAATGTGGTGCTTTTGGTTTAAGAGAATTATTTGCAAAGATAACGCAATTAAGTATCAATGGCCATATAATCATGCCCCACTAAAAAACTGAGTCACATAGGATTTCTAATTCCAGTTTTATTCTTGAAGGACCATTCCATCTTTTATTTTTCATTCAACTATTTTAAGTGTCTCCTGATATACATTTATATTATTTTTAATTTCAAAAGCTATCATAAATTAAATTTCTGTTTGATATTCACAACAGAGATACCACATTTTGCTGCAAATAGAATGCACAAAAATATCAGGCTGGAGAGTCTTTAAAAATGTGTGCTTTTATCAATTTTAATAACCTATAAATATACTTGTTGTTTACTCAACATTGGAGAATGTGTACTTACTTGCTCTTTGGTTTCAGTGATGGATTTACACTCAACCATCTATCTACTCACATGGTCTCTAAAGTTCCTGGTACTGTTTGGTAAGGTGTAATCTTCCAAAGCAACATGGCTGTTTCCCTATGTAGGAAACAGCTAGCACAAGTGGATATCAAAATATAACCTTACATTCGTGATCACAAAGTGGTGAACAAATTAGAAAATCAACACAGAGAAATTTGATTACAAAAATTATCATTTCTGAAAACTTACCATCTTACCTTTATGAGTCCAGAACAGACTCTGGGAATGGTTATAATAACATTTGTAAACAATAAGATATTGAAATAATATATGTTCTACTATATTTTTGTACACATAGAAATGTTATAAACATAAAAATGAAGGAAATGCAAATATATATATATTTTTATATATATATATGTTTTACAGATAGACATCACTAGTAAATATCTACAATGGACTTTTAACACTCTAATTTAAAAACTTGAGTTCATTGTGCACATTATATCATATTTAGTAACATAGTTAAAATAATTTTGCTGGAATTTTGTAGTTGCTCTATATGAAAGAATATTTGACCTGAATTCTTCCGGTATATTTAAGCAAAATAATTGCCTTACTAACTTGTATTCTTTCAGTATTAGCTTACCAATGTGGCTGGATTTTAAATATGAATTAATTCTAATTTGAGTTCTTGAAAGATAAGTTTTTAACGACAGAAGTTACAAACTTTTAATTTTTCCATGGCTTTTGAACTGCTCTAGTTATTTTCTTAAGTATTTAATATATCTGTATCAACAAGGAATATGATTAATAGGACAAAAATACCTCTAAATAGGCCCTAAAATAGCTTGTTTATTTAGCAAATATATATTAAGCAGTCATCATATGGCAGATATTTTACTCAGTAAAGAAGCTACAAAACAAGTGAGGAAGAATAACTTTTACTGAGAATTTGTACTAAGTGCCAGATTTACTTGTAGTTAGTTTAGTGTTTTGTAGTATCACATTCTTAATTCGGACAATATCACCACTGAGCAGGTGTTTGTATACTGCAGATGAATATGCATAAGACATAATGGCTTTCCTTAATCAACTCACATGCTGTTAAAAATAAGTGAAATTAGCATGGTAAATGAAATTACAAGTCTGTAATCAGATTGCTGTGATAGCCAGGGAAGCATTGCTAACTCTGCCTGAAGAATCCGGGAGGGCTTCCTAGAGGAGGCACTGTTAAGGCAGACCTTTTGATAAATGAAGATATTCACAGAAAAGCTAGAGGATGGTATTCCAGACAAATGAGGTGTTTCCAAATGAGAGAGACCCTTGACTATCAAAAACAGCAGTTTCTCGTGGAGGAAACTTGAGATTCCTGTGAAGAAATCAAAGAAGAGAGGATTCGGCATAAAGGTGCAGGGGTCTTCTATGCCCTGTGAAGTTATGTAGACTTAAGTACATGCTAGAGAGGAGTGGTAAAGACGACGACTATGCCCAATTTTTAGGAAGTCTCAGAAGCAAACAGACAATGGGGTATAGATGAGACTATGGGAAAGGTGAGGTCCCGATACTGTGGGAGTCACTTTCCCATCCACCTCTCGTTTCCGGTTTTCTATTTAAATGCAATGATATTTAAATCTGAGCATAAGCCAAAACGCAATTATGAATATTAACTGCTACAAAATAATCTTATGGTTACAGGGTATTTCTAAGCTAAACATGAGTGATTTGGGAATGTCTATTATTCCATGCCACATTAGCTCAGCTAATTAAGAATTCAAGTTTAACGTAGTCCTATAATTTTAGCTTATGTAAGTACATACCAAGATTTCTATTCTTCCTATCTTAAAGACTGCTTTTTTAATGGTGTCTGCATAAACAGACATTATTATTTTCATCAAACAATGCATTTTAAAAAGATTTAGAATAAGAGTACTTCTGTTTGAAATTGTTCCTTAGTGCACATATTTATGTAATGATGTATCAATATACATCTGAGTGGTGAAGTACAAATATCATTGTATTGATCCCTCAGTAGTACTGTGAGAAATGTAGATGGCTTCCCTCTCTCATGGATGGAGAATCTGAAGCCGAGAAACTTTATTTCTTCTGAGTGACCCCTGGTTTTTTCAAGAAGTTGGAAATGAGCCACAATTTCTGATGTTTTTCTTTCCATTATTCATTCTACGTTACTGTTTGGTTTTCTGGCTTCATTAAGCATTCTCCCACATTTATATAGAAAATTTGATTTTTTAAATACTTGAGGTACATCTTTGGTTCAGGATGTTGTTAATTTCAAGGAAATAATCAGCAGGATACAAGTAGGTGGTTTGAATTAAGACAGAAATATTTAGCCTACGATGTTGATACATTTTTGGTGCCAAAGACAGGGAAACATATGGTTTACTGGCATCTCCATGAAGACAACATCTTTGTTAATGTTATTTTTAAACCAATTATTTTTTAGGCTTAGTGGATAAACGAAGACCTGACATTATTTCGTTTATGCCATGTGGATTCATTTTTATAATTTATTTCTCATAATTTGTTCATTCCTTGCCCTGTCCTTTCTCCTCAATCTATCCATTTTAAAACCCATTAGT
Organism: Macaca nemestrina; assembly: GCF_043159975.1. Lineage (NCBI taxonomy): Eukaryota > Metazoa > Chordata > Mammalia > Primates > Cercopithecidae > Macaca > Macaca nemestrina. Next base: position 58,069,902 of record NC_092143.1, read on the forward strand.
TATTGTGAAACAACAATATATGTCTATTAGAGAAACTGAACTAGAGTCACAGATTCATTATGGAGTTAGATAATATAACAGCTTGGGAAATCGGGCTATGCTTCCTAAAGGAAGCAGTGTGTCATGTGTGACATGTCTCCTGTGGTCCATATGGTAAGACTTGTGGCTTCAAGGAACGCATACTTGTTACCTCAGTTACTTAGCACTTTGGGGAATTAGTGTTTCTGCATAACTGGAATTTCTAAAGGGCTGGAGATTACTGATTTAAAATTATTGTACTTTTTTAAAACTTGTATTTTTAGTTAAAATCTTTCCAAAATATAATCAATGTATCTTCATTTCATGACAAAAGATCAACTTTCCTGAAGTGGATAAATCCTTATACATTTCTCAAATTTCCACCCTCAGGAAGAAACCCAATCTTTGCTGTGGTATCAGTTTCCTCTTCGTTTGTCAATAATGTATTTTTAAATCTGGGGGAGTGTCAACAGTCCACTGACTCTTAGATGACTGCAGGACAGGCTGTACTTGCCCTTATTTACATCCTGTTAATGAGATACAAGGAGGAAAGAGGACACCCTCTCATTGCTTTAGGAGTTTTGCAAAGCTATTTTCTATGAGCCCTTACCTAGAGCTTCATCAGGAGAAAAATGATAGGAATGTGGACCAAAACCCAAGTCAGATTTATTTTTAAGTTCCTTTTAATGATTTGCCTTTAATACATCATCAAAATAGCATTTTAGATGACTCAGTTTAATTGAAAGTCCTGCAATAAGATCAAACCACTTCTCCAGTTACATTCCAGGTGTTTATTGTAGATTTTCTTGGTTTTGTTACCTAAGAAAACAGAGTAGTACATTCTGGCACTCAGGAAACTCCCAGAACGTGGCAAGATCAATCACATTTTTCATCATGTTTGTGGTTAATCTCTTGTTCCCAACTCCTCTATGAAAATGTAAGTGACATTTAATAAAACTCATGGTTCTAACTTCTGGAAAAAGGACAGAGAGCCGAAGTACATAAAATGATTATAGCTGTAACTATAAACTTAAGTAATAAAATACTGTAGCTCAATGTGAACGAAAAGTTTCTGGAGGAAAAAATTCTTGGCCAGGCCCGGGGCTCACACTTGTAATCCCAGCACTTTGGGAAGCCGAGGAGGGCGGACGACAAGATCAAGAGATTGAGACCATCTTGGACAACATGGTGAAATCTCATCTCTACTAAAATACAAAAATTAGCTGGGCGTGGTGGTGGGTGCCTGTAATCCCAGGTACTCGGGAAACTGAGGCAGGAGAATTGCTTGAACCTGGGAGTCAGAGGTTGCAGTGAGCCGACATCACGCCACTGGCCTCCAGCCTGGCGACAGAGCAAGACTCCGTCTCAAACAGACAAACAAACAAAAATCTTGTTTCCATCTAAAAACCCAGCAACTGAAGTAAACCCTTTTGCTCTAACAATGTCTTTCATGTTGGTTATTTCTTTATCTTTGCTACATATGTAGCATGGAAGAGATTGTTTTCAGAAGGCAGAGGAAAAAGGTAGCCCTTGATTTAGGACTTTAAATAACAAATATAGTAGAGAATTGAAAGTAGTGAGATGTCTTTTTTTTTTTTTTTTTTTTTGAGACGGAGTCTTGCTCTGTCGCCATTTTGGAGTGCAGTGGCATGATCTCGGCTCGCTGCAACCTCCGCCTCCCAGGTTCAAGCGATTCTCTTGCCTCAGCCTCCCAAGTAGCTGGGACTACAGGTGCGTGTCACCGCGCCCAGCTAATTTTTGTATTATTAGGACAGACAGGGTTTCACCATGCTGGCCAGGATGGTCTCAATCTCTTGACCTCGTGATCTGCCCACCTCAGCCTCCCAAAGTGCTGGGATTACAGGCATGAACCACCACAGTGAGCCTTAAATCCATATGTAGGCATGTACACAAAGTTGTTATACTTGAGAATTGATAACATACAACTTTTCAAAAGAAGATCCTTTATTTTCAAATTATTCAAATTATAAAATTATTTATTACAGGACATATTAGACTCATTAAAAAAGTTATAGCTACAGGGAACTTTACAGGCCACTTAGTTCAACAAATTTATTTTATAAAACAAACAGGCCTGGAAAAGTTAATTCTCCTTTCAGCATAGATTTTTCTTCCTTTCTTGTTTCCTTCCTTCCTTTCTTTTTTCAAAGTGTTTTTCATATGTCACTGGAAACAGAATTTCCCTTTAAAAAGGAGAAAAAAGACCAACACAGTGCAAAATATTTAGCTCCCTTTGGATTTCAGGGTAATGTTCTGGATAATGAAAATCAGAATGCTTCATAAATTTCAACTCTTAATGTCATCATACATTCATAGCATGCAAGAATTTGAATATTACTTTGGTTGCAGAACTCAGAAAGTCACATCAGTTTAATTTAATTGCATTTTTATATCATTAATTATTGCCTATCAAGCAAATTTGAGAAGTCCAATGAATCTGTCAAGATTTTTTGAGACTCCGTATGTGTGAGGAAAATTTTCTTTCTAGGGAACTGTCCAATTCAAAATGGGTTTCTTTAAATCTTTTTACAGAATCCTACATTTGAGCTAGTTTTTTAAAATACAAGATTCTTTCTATAGGTCTTTACATTAATTTTATCAACTACCATTTATTTGATAATGTATATTCTACTTACAAACTTTGTTGAAACTATCAAATAGCCAGATCCAGGTTTCAATTCCAAGTTCTTCACTGTTCAGTTATCAAGGTATCATTTTGACTATATTTGTAAAATAAATCAGGACATGTATGCATAGCACATCATACATAATCATACTAATATTTGTGTGTTATCGTATATTTTAAATTTGCGTTAACATATATTTCTCATTTAATTTTTTCAAAAACTCAGGTATACGTTGTCACTATTATTATTTATGACTGAAATTTACACAAGTAAGAAATGTGTTTACTCCTTGTTGCTCCTGTTTTCTTTCTGTGTAAATGATACTTGGGGGATTGAGATATGTTTGAGTGTGGCACAGCTGTTCTAGCTCTTTCCACCAGCGTGTCTTTATCCAGGCCGTTTCTCAGTTTAATTTCACTCCTATGTTTATTTGTAGACCCATCTCAAAGTGCGCCTGCTCTAAGAACAACTTCCTAGACCAAATATTAGTCCACAAAATTAAGTCCCTTTTCTAGTTCTCTCTGCAGCAACAACTATCAGCACTACATATTTTAGTAATTAATTATATTCCCCGCTAACATTGTAATGGCCTCCAGATGTCTTTTGCACTCAACAATTGTTTGACTTGACAATGTGATATCACTTTGTAGGAATAAAACAGCATTGCCTTTTTATCACAGTGAGCCCTAAATATGTGTATTTACATACTGGGATGAGGGTAGGTATGTAATAAATATCCATATGTAACTTCTTTTGTAGCATCACAAAAAGTTGACTTTTAGGGAGGGGAAGAGGCTTTGAGTGAGAAGCCTACCACACAATAGGAATGCTGGTGCCTGAGAATGGTAATAGGTGGCCCAGTAGAGAGGTCCTCACTGGGATTAATGCCATAATTTAAAATATTGTCCAACAGCGTATTAAACACAGTTTTAGCACCAAATAAGGAAAATCACAAGTACAATATGGTCAGAACCAAGGGTGTAGGCAGTGGAGCAGATAAAGAATGTCTCAGCATTTAGTTCTTTGGCTACTGTTGCCTTTCACTGTTCTGCGAAAAAGAAGGCAGCTATTAGTTTTGACAAAGCAATTATACCAAGACACAGCTGCAGGGAGCTGACCTGACATTTGCCCCTGGATAGTTGTCATAGCAGCAGGCTGAGTAGAGCAGCTTGATACAAGTGCTACTGCAGACACTGGAGGAAGTTCTGTCCTAAATGCAACATATTTGAACATTAATATACAAGTATGTATATGGTTTCTTAGTAGTGGCCATCTTTCTCCTTTATTGGATTCTTACCTAATTTTTAAGTATTCATTTCTTGGGAAGTCCCTGCTTATAGGTAACAATAATGATGTGGCCCGTGAGGACTAGCTGCACCATCCACCAGAGTAGATACCGCGTATCTAAAGTAATGCTCCAGGGGGAGAAGATATTTTGAACAGTATTGCTGACAAAAGAAAGGGTTAGATTCTGTAAAGTGGCTGTTGCTTTTTTAAAAACTATATATACTTTGTCTATACTCAGTAAATAATTTTTGTTCTTACTTTTTGCTTGTAAAGATATGCATATACCTCTATATGTATTACACACAAAAGATGACTATTTGAAGTGATGTATAAAAAGATGTAAACACATATAATACATTATGTACACATAAAGAAGAAGGTATTTATCAATATGGTAAATAATACTTTGGGCACATTGTTGAGGTAATTATTTGATGTTTTTAAAATTACCTCTATTTTAGTAACCTAAACATAGCATAAATGTGGAAATGCTTTGTCAAAACTGAAGTTTTAATGACTACATTAAGATATATATCATTATGAAATAATCTTTCATAATGAGTTACAATCCTTAATAATGCATAATATCTAAACACTCAGATAAACTGTTAATATGTATAAAATAGCAAAAAACAATTCTGTTTCAGTGATGAGTAAGATGTATGATAATCTATGATAATTCTGCCAAAAACACAAAAAGAATAAAAGTTTTAATAATATGTATGATCAACAGAGAATCTATGTATTCAAAATAATGACTTTATGGAATTTCTAAATCAGTTTCTAGATCATGACCTTATGAAATTATGAAATAGACATCAGGAAAGGAATACAAAAGATTGGTATATCCAAATCCATGAGGATAGTCTTTGTTTTATTCTTTCTTTCTCAATCAATATATACTTCCACTTACAAGAGAAGTTTTAAAATTGTATTTTGTCATTCAATTGCTTGAATGTATGAAAATTGTGCTGCTGACATGTAAAATACATATACAATATGAATAGTATGGCTTTTATGCCTAAAGCTTGTGGAAAATGAATATGTTGACTCTATAGTTTTTAAACGGAATTTCAATAATTACAAAAGAATGTATATATGATAAATTGCACTGGATACCTAATAAATTAAATTTGATATTTAGAATCAAAAGTGCATTTTGTTTCTGTTATGAATCAAATCAAAAATTAGGAAATTTTTCTAAAAGATTTGGAAGCACAATTTTGATGCAGGAATGTGTAAACATTAAAAAATTAGTTTGTTAATATATAAACTAAACTTTAAGAATATATTTCAAAATGTAAACTGTATTAGTTTCAGTAGTACAAAATTGAGGGTATATTCAATCTAATCTAAATCCATATATAATATGAAGAGATGCTCTTGTATATTTTTCCCCCAGGAAGGAGTTATAGACACTTGTCTGCTCTTTCAGGCCATTGAGATGCAGGTGACTAGAGGTCTCTGTAATACAGCCTGCAGACTGCAAGACTAGAAATGAAAGCAACTATAAGTACACATTTAGAAATGGGAAATCTGATTAACATTTTTCCTAAAAAATAACTTTATGTAGATAATAATCAAATTATTTCATTCATGAAGTTATCAGTGAAACACCTGACCAAAGGCTTAACTTTAGTTTTAAGTTTAGAAGTAAACCAGGAGAGAATAATCTGGTATCAATGATGGCTAAAAGCAACTGAACGAGGGCAGTGTCAAGAGTAGGCAGATTTAACATGTATGAATCTCTTGAAACTGTTACAAAATGTAGTCAAAAATGGTGTAAGCAAAATGGAATTTATTATCTTGGGTGACTCAAAATTCTAACAGTAGGGCCAAGGTTACATATGGTTGATTGAGTGTCTTATAATTATGGGTCTTCTCTCAGAGATCTTTTGGTTCTGCTCCATTTTTGTTATTTCTATTGTCAGACAGGTTATCCTCTCATAGTAGCAACACAGCTGCAGCGGCTCCAGCCTTCCATCTTCCCCATATGATTGGGTTACATATTCATCCCTGAAGCAATTGCTGAGGCCAGAGAAATGGCAAGTGTGTAGGTCACATATTTAGTTTTGGAGTCATTGGTGGAGTAAATTCTGTAAAACACATGGAATGAGAGTAGGGTAGGAGGATCAGATACAGTTACTAAAAGGGGAAAGGGGATGAATGCTGGAAAGCCAGTGAAAACCAGTGTTCACTACAATGGACTGTACTGGCTTTCTAGGGCTGCCATCACAAAGTAGCACAAACTCAGTGATTTAAAATAACAGGAACTTACTCTCTCACAATTCTGGAGGTTAAAAGTCCAAAATCAAATTATTGGAAGGGCCATGCTCCCTCAAAACCCCTCATGGAGGATCCTTCTTTGCTGCTTCTGGTAGCCCAGGTATTCCTTGGTTTTTGGCAGCAAAATTCCAATCCCTGTTTCCATTTGTGTCTCTTCTCCTCTTCCTGAAAGAATACGAGTTATTTTGAATTAGCATCCACCCTAATTCAGTATTGTCTCATCTTTATTAGATTATACCTGCAAAGTCTCTGTTTTCAATTAAGATCACATTGATAGGTATCAGGGATTAGGACTTCAACATACTCTTTGGAGGGACACAATTCAACCCATAGTAATATATTCTTTGCACCCTCCACAATTCGTGTCCTTCTAATTTGAAAAATATATTCACCTATCCCAACATCCCCAGAAATCTTGATTCATCCAGCATCAACTATAAGTCCAGTCTCCTCTAAAAATACTCAACTCAGAAAGTCCCAAATATTATCCTCAAATCATCTAAATCCAGTATGGGTAAGACTCTGGATATGGTCCATCCTAGGACAAAATTTATCTCCATCTATAGACCTGTAAAACCCAGAAAACATGTTACCTGCTTCTAAAAGGCAATGGTGGGACAGGCATAGGATGGACATTTCCATCCCAAAATGGAAAAAAGAGAAGGAAAACAATGGATCAGAGTTCTCAAGCAAGTTTAAAACTCAGCAGGGTAAATTCCATTAGTTTTCTAGGACTGAGAATAATCATCTGTGACTCCATGTGTCTTCCTGTCCCACCTGGCCAGCCACATCTTCCTCTTGGCCAGCCTCAGCAGTGGCCATGACCTCTTCGCCAATGATGTCTAGCTGGCTGGCCTCAACCTCTGGGCTCATTGCTTTGCCCTTGGAATCATTCTTGTTCCATTCAATTCCATCTCTGTCCCTTTTCAGTCTGGGCTGACAGTATTTTTTCTGGTATAAAATTTTCAAAAACTTTGTCAGTCTCCTATGCATGTCAAGGTAATCTACACTATTAGACATGAGGATTCTTTGCACATGCTTCCTGAATAATCTCATCTCTCTTCCTGGAATCTACTGAAATGGTTGATTGGACCCATAAATCACATACCTAATCTCTTTAGCATACAGTTGCCAGCCACACCTGTTTTCAGAGCATGCTATCTGAAACATTTTCCAAATCATCAAGTGCTGGTTCCTTCATGTAGGCAAATTCAATCCATAACATAAGCTAACTTCAGTTTTTACATTGCACTGTTTGAAGAATGCATGTATGGCTTTATGCTCATTAGCTATACCTAAAAAGAATTTACCAGCTGAAATATTGAAGGCACATAATTTAAAGTGTATTTACAGATGCAAAATATGTAACTACTATCAACTCTCTTTAAGTGAGGGAAAACTACTTATATGTTATTTTAGAGTTTTATTTATTTAAAGATTTGAGGTAGAGCCAATATATTCATTTTTCCTGTATTTTTAAGTTTTACAAATTTTATCATCCGGAGACTATAATGGACCTCTCTCTCCTTCTGTCTCTGTCTCTGTCTCTGTCTCATCTTCCCTCTCTGTATGTCCCTCATACATACTATAGAGAAACTCTTACACAATATGAAATTTTATATCAAAATATGAAGAAGTTACAGCAATCTAAAATCAATGATAGATGTGAAGAGCATAAGTATTGGAGTTGTCATTTAGAAAGAATAAGATGAAACATGAACCAATAGGTACATGATTGCTTTTTCATGAATGTAGAAAATATATGTAGTCCATTATGTCGTTATTGTTAAAAAGATAAACATTTTCACACATACACACACACACCATCTATTTTTAAATGCTTTTAATCATTGTTCCTAAATATTTTGCTTAGTTGTAATCATGGTTATTCAGTTTAAGATGCGAATGCAATGTAGATTTAAAAGGGCTTTGTCTACTTAGAGACAAAGCTGTTACCCAGTGATTCACACATACACACCCTGTACATATCCTCTAATTGGAGCCCACTGTAATTACACTACAAATAAGCACTTCTTCATGATGTTGAAGAAGCCAGTTACTAAGGAGCTGCTTCTTGAAAAGTGTTGTCATTCATAGCTGTAAAGTGCTGAACAAGCCTTAAATTATATCTTCTGTTCTAAAGTCAAACTAAAAATAATCTATACATGTCTTTTGTTTATTTACCCTATTGCTTTCCTCTAAATATGAAAGCTCTTAAAATATTCAGCAGTGACTATGCATTATGGAAGTGACCACTCAAGGCAAGGTTTCTGAAAAGTTATATGCAAGTTAGCATCAACGCAAGCCCAACAGCAGCCCAGATCTAGCCCTGTACAAGGCTCAGGGGATAAACACCAGGGCTGCCTGGGTTCAAATTCCTTCCCTCAGTTTTTACCTGAGCACTCCACTCACGAGGAGGAAAGAGCATGCATCTTTGTCTTTGTGACACATCAGGGTCCCTTGTTCTTAGAAGCTCAGATGTGTAAAAAATGCTGTGGATGCTTTTATATCAAGGAAGTTAAGAGTGCCTGGGGCTGTGCTATAGCAATGGCAACAGGGTCCAACCCAAAGATGACATGCTCATTAGGTCTTACAAGTATTTCCAGAAATAATTCAATCTGCCCTTGATTTGAGATAAATGATTTACTTCAACAAGTCCTAAAAAACACTGCTCCAGTATTCTGCAAAAATAAAATATATAAAAATAAAAGGTATTTTATTTAATCATTTATTTATTAGTAGTCTCTCCATATAGATTACTAATAGATAGATACTAATCTATCTATATTATTAACCTATCTATCTATAGGGTAGTAAATGGCAAAAGTGTTTTATTTGGCCTGAACGTTGTTGCAAAATGTTACATTTGAATGCTCTTGAATTTAGCACTGTCTTCATAACTTCCTATTGTTCAATAGTCAGATCTCTTTAGTTTCAGTTGGTCCGTAGAGGAAGTTGAGTTTGACAGGATTTTTGATTCACCTAGTTTTAGGCAAGTGTTTTATCACCCAAACATATATGCCAAAATTTTTGTGTTAAAAATTAAAGCTTTGCTGATTCTTCAAAAAATAATTTGGATGAAAAATAAGGTAGTCTTTAGATGTTTTACTTCTTCCAATGGGCACAAATGCACAGATACTGCCTCCTTTACACGTTTCTTTAGTATATAGAAAATTATGTTAAAAGAGTAGGAATAAGAATGCTATTTAAATTTGATACTTCCCTTCTCTAGATCTTAGCATGGGTGAATGTGTGGTTTTGCCCTTGAGAGGATACTTGCTCTATTATAAATAACATGTATATCAGAAAGAATATATTAATAACATATGAATAAATATATGAATATACACCAGTAAGAGTGTATGAATGTAAGTCCAACTCATGCTGAATTATGAACCTCATCTTTAACCAACCACTGAATTAAGGTACTTCCTTTTTAAAATTTCAACATTTTGTGTGATTCCTGTGAACTGCTTTGAAACCAGCAGCCTTGCTCAGTGCAGAACATGAAAGAGGAACAATGGAGCAGATTTTTCCCCCTCTTGGTATGAGTCTATCAGTATTCATTTTGAACTGAGCTGTCTGTCATTCCTGACAAGTCCTGAGGGGAAATAAGCCTTTGGGTCCCAAAATATTAATAGGTAAACACATTATTCATGTTTAGCCATAGCAAAGATAGGTTTAATTTTAAAATGGGGCCAGAGTCCCTAAACTAGAATAAGATGTTTGTACAACGACAACAATAAAATAAAATCATGTAAAATGAAGAATGCCTGGGATTAAGTGTTCTAAAGACCCACAGTTCATAAAATGTGTTTAAAGCAGTTGAGGCAGGAGTGAGAAAACCCAGTAAGGAAAAGACAGCTTCAGTTAGCAACCCCCAAAAGGTGTATATTTCAGAATAAGGTTCTTATTTAAAAATTAGCCTTCTGGCTGGATGCAGTGGCTCATGCCTATAATCCCAGCACCTTGTGAGGCTGAGAAGGAAGGATTTCACAAACCTAGGAGTTTGAGACCAGCCTGGGCAAAATAGCGAGAACTCATCTCTACTGAGCATTAAAATAAAAAATAAAAAATAAAAATTAACTAGGCGTAGTGGCATGCACCTGTAGTCCCAGCTACTGGGGAGACTGAGGACGAAGGATTTTTAAGCCCAGGAATTCAAGCTTGCAGTGAATACGATTGCACCACTGCACTCCAACAAGGGCAACAGTGAGACCCTGTCTTAAAAACATTAATTAATTAATTAATTAATTAAAATTAGCCTTCTATAGAGTTTAAGATAATCATGTTGGATTTTGTTTTATATACCCTACCTGTATAGCATTGTACACTATTCAAAAAGCTTTATAGAAATATTACCGCATTTATATGGATTCCTGAGGTCAGATAGAACTGTACCCTTTCATCCATCTAAACACAACAGGATAAAAGGAGGAGGTAGTACTGGGTTCAAAATTTTACTGCAGCTCTGGACAAGCTGCTAACCAGTAGTACAGCATACTTGCCTACAGTTCACAGATCTACACACACAACTGTGCCCATCATTTCTTTTGCAAGAGCTCACAAAAGGCAAAGGAGGAGGAAACAAAGTTATAGTTCATTTGCATAATCTAGGCTCCTGGTAATTAAAAATTATTAATCACCTTTCTGATAGTTGTAATAAAATGAAAAAAAAAAACCCTGCTTATCAGCAAATCCAGCCTTCTGCATAGTGCCTGGGTTAAAACAAACAGAACAAATCCCGTCAAAGAGAAGTTTTCAAGTAAAGATAATGCTGAATTTAAAAATAGTCTATGTAGTTCCATTGTTTTTCACTTTGATTGCTTTTAGTTTAATGACTGTTTTAGAATAAAAACACGCTATCCTCTCTAATTGAAAGTTTTACTTGAAGCTATACTTTAGGACAAATAGCAAATTTTAGAAGATTAAAAAACAAGTTTGAATGTTTGCCTATAAGCATCTGAAGTTATACCTAAAAATAGATACATTTAATACTAGGCATGCCTAAAGAATCTTTATGTTTAGCAATTATTATACAAATTTTTGTTTACTAGCAAAACAGATATGAAAATAGGACCTGTTTAATTTGAATATTTGCACAGATTTTACATTATAATAAGTAAGCAATGGATATTAAAACTACATCATCAGACATTTTTTTTTTCATTTTTGCCATTTGCTTTCTTAATTGCCTAACAAAATTAATTTATACTTGTGGTTCACTGAGTGGGTAAGATTTGCTTTGGATACCATTTTCCTTCAACCTATCCTGGCCACCTATAAAAGAGTTCCCGGATGACTTTGACAGAGTACGCCTAATAAAGATTGCTCCCTGATGAGCAGCCGGTCCCTGATGGAGAAAGGCCAGAATTGCAGCCCTAGAGGCTGAAGAGTTACCTGCTTGTCATCTTCAATTCAATGTAATAAGTATTCATTGCTTCCCATATACAGGCCATTATCTGGGATATGCACGATGAATTTAATCATTTATTTAGAACTCATGAAACAGAGAGAGTCATTCCAGAGCCTGGAATAAGGCGGGAAACTAAGACTAACTTTCCTCAATCAGAAAATAGAAGCATAACATTTCAAAAAATTGAAAAATGTTTACTCTATCACTCTTACACTCTCCCTGAAAATAGTTAAACTTACTCTACTGCATCCTTAACCTTCAAAGTGCAGTCACTTACTGTTGTTACACAGACCATAGCTTTGGGAGTCACTTAGACGCCTCCCCCACTGCTGTGCTACTCTGTACTGGATAGTGTTGAAACTCAATCCATGTGACTTTGATTCCTCTTTTGCAATTTGGGAATCAATTTTATCTTGCAGAAGTGTGAAAGCTAAATGAAATCATGTATACATTGCATATAACCTAGCGCATGACTCAGGGTAAGCACCGAGGAGGAATTGACTTTGTTATCTGGTTCCCAGGAGAGAGAATTTACTTCGTTTCAAGGAGAGCCTTACTGGTTCCAAACATCCTTTATTGAAATTTCTTTATTTCTGTCGTCCTGTAATAGTCACCCTTTTGCTATATTCTACACTATTTCACGACACAAAATAAGTGTATCTCCTCTTTCATAAGACAGTTCTTCATATATTTAAATAAATTATTAGAAGCCATATATCTCACCTTCTCCACTCTTATTAAGGGTGAGCACTTCATGCCTCTAGCAGAGCAGTCCCTCTCCTTATTTACTGCATCCCATCACCTCTTGTCTATTCCAGCAATTCTCCCTGCTCTATCTCCTCTTGGATCACTTTTCCCCTTTACACTGGATTCTTCCCATCGGCATGTGTAATACTATTCTTCTCCCACCACAACCAAAATAAAACAAACAAACCAAAAAGCAAAAAAATAAAATATTATCTACACCTTCCCTCAGTTTCTGCATTTCTCTTTCCCGTTACAACAGTAGTCCTTAAAAATGTCGTCTTAAATGACTATTGCCTATTTCTCTCCTTTGATTTCATCCTGAACCAAGTCAGGTTACCACCCCATCGCCAAAGTTATTCCCTTAAAAGTCCACTGATGACTTCCACATTTCTAGATCCAATGATCTGTTTCTTAGTTCTTGTCTTACTTGCACTATCAGGGACATTTGTCACAGTTGATTACTTTGTCCTCCTTGAGAATTTATGCTGCAATTTACTTTTAAAACAACATACAATTTTTTTTCCTACTTCCTCACAGCTCCATCTCACTTGCCTATGCTGGTTTCTCCTTGTCCTCTAATTCTAAAATTTAGAGTGCTCCAGACTTTAGACCTCTTCTCTTTTCTCCTGTAGTCCCACCACTTTCAATACCATCTGTAATGTGATGACTCACAAACTGATATGCCCAGCCAGGACTCCTCCCTGAACTCCAGATCCATGTATCCAACCACTTCCTCAGCATGTACTCTTTGATGAATGTTAAATGGAGTAAACATAATGTGTACAAAACAGGCCTCACAATATCAACCCCAACCCAGTTAATGTCCTTCATTCTTACAGTTGGCCTGGCCAGAAGCCTTGAGGTTACCATTGTCTTCCCCCTTCTTTTCGCATCACACATCAATCCTTTGGCACTACCTTCAAAATATGTCTGGAATTCAACCTGCCCATGCTGTTCCCACCCTTTGTCCTTTTCCAATCCAACATCATGACTCATCTGAATTATTACAATGACTTCCTATCCAGTCCTCCTTTTCCTCTTGCTCTTATCCCTCATTTAGTCTATTCTTTATATGCAGCCGGAATAATCTTGTTAAAACATTTCAGTTTATGTCATTATATGAGTGAAACCTTCCAGTGGTTTTCCATCCTGTTCAGAGAAAGCACCAGAGTTTTTACTAGGCTCTAGAAGGCTACACTTAGACTGACCTTGTGTCACCTGTCTCACCTCCTCTCCTATAATCTCCTACCACAAAGGCTTCCTTGTAGGGTTTTGGCACAGTGGCTATGATCCTGTTTCAGGGCCTTTGCACTTGTTCCTTTCACTTAGAATGCTATACCCACCCCAGCATTCACGTGGCTTGCTCCTTCGCTTCCTTCTTTACCCAGAAACCACCTTTTCAGTGTGGTCTTTCCTGGCCACCCCATTTAAAATACCAAAGCGTTCTCCCCCAGATTTTATGTCCTCCTTTCGTGCTTTTTGTTTCTTTTTGATGCTATTTACTGTCCTATAAAAAGGCATATTTTAAATATTTACTTTGTAAATAAATGTTTGTTTACTTCTGCACTAGAAGACAAACCTCTGAGAGAAGACATTTTGTGCTATGTTTATTGTCTACACTGGGACATTACCAAGCACAAAGCGGGCATTACATAAATATAATAGAATAAATGAATGACTATTACCCTTTGTCTTCTTTTCACTAGTTGAAAACCTCCTATTCATGTGGGTTCGTTATTAAGTTTTGAGATCTTCCAGGAACCTGGTTTTTTCACACACACAGGTTTAGTTTATTATGTGTCTCATAGTGTGGTACCCAAGGAGTCTTTGACTTGCTCAGTATAGCAGAGTAGTGAAGTCTTCAAACTCTGGAGTGGAAGTTCACAGGTTTAGATTTCAGTTTCTGTGCTCATAGTTGTGTGACCCTGAATAAGTCACTCGGCAGCCTTTTGTTCCTTTGTTTTTCAATCTGTGAAATCAGAGTTTAATAATGTCTGATTCATAGGGATGTTGTATGGATTAAGGTAATATGACAATCAGCATAGTTTCTGACACAGAGCAAATGCTCAATAAATACTACTCTCTTCTACTAGGTATAATATACTTTTATTCATGTGACCTAAGATGACATTATATATATTTTGCCTAATTCATCTATGTATTAGGTCCCCATTGTATGCAATCATAACTCTTTTGTTAGATTAAAATTAATTATAGTGAATTGTAAAAGTATTATCTGTTTTCCCTGCTAACATGAAAGCTCACTTGAAGCAGGTATTCTTTCTCTATTATTCACCAAAACTACAGCATCTTGCTCGTTATATGTGTTCAATAAGCATTTAATAAATGTTTTATTTCATTATATCTCTATTTTTTAAGGGTGCTAAAGTTAGGACATTTATTCTTCACTTTGTGTGCACAGGTAAACTTTTATACTTAAGTGTTAGGCTATACTTTTAGGCCTATTAAATTCGTCTTGTGAAATATCAGCCTGTAATGAAATTGTTCAAATTATCTTTCCATCAACATTCCATGTTGTTTAGTCTTCTCCTTCCCTCTTCATATCCCTGTTTCTTCTTATCACACAATTGTTCAGCACCCTACCAATATGTTATCTGTCTCATTAATTTAAATATTGAGTAACAAAGGGGTTAGAGATTAGGCCCATGACATGCCATGCAAAACCTTTTTTCTAGTTAGATTAATCCATTTGTCAGTGTTTGGATGTGGTCATTCCATGAGATGTGAACCATCCTAATGATACTATATTTCAGTACACACTTCTTTATTTTGTCAAATGATTTGTTCTATTTCTAGAAAACCACAATGGTCCACCTTTTTAATAGTTCCATCACAAAGAAAATGGGGTGAGTTTAGCATTTGTCATTTCTCAACACTTTTAACTCATTTTAAAAGGTTTAACAACTTATGTTGCCATCATGGTAGAAAAAATGCAATCTTTCTGTTTGCATATTTTAGATTATCTTTTTATATCAAAGTTTTCAGATGGAGTTTACCATCTCACATTTTAAAAGCCTTTCAAATATCAAGAAGCTGAAATTAAAAGGTACAAATAAAAACTTAAGGTACCTATCCCAATTCTACCTATATTATATTACAAAATTTGTCCTACCAATAATTTCATTCATATATTAAAGTTTTAAAGTGTGTATGCATTTTGAAATGGAAAATTGAATCCTTGCATTTATCTGTACTTCCTTCCAAAATGCTACTATAATGACTATAATGAATATATAAAGTTTAGATTTACAAAAAGATTGAGAATGAGGAAGGACTCAGGAAAGGATGAGACATTCCAACTCATTTTTGGAAAATGAGAATCTGCCCCCTAACTGACTATAGGGTGATGCCAATGAGAAGCCACTCAATCTCTGTCGACCCTGGAAAGTCTAAGAACTGAAGGCACTACGTATTATAGAGAATTGACTTATACAATTATGAAAATAGGAGAAATGACTGAAGTGTATCTAGCAAGTTGTTAGAGCCAGGACCCGTCTCCAATTCTGTATTTCCAGGAGACATTCTTTTCCTACCCAAGGAGGAAATGAAGGGTTCATTCTGTAGTGAAATAAAGGCAAAAAGGTCTAAACTCAGAATACCAGAAACAATAACAGTGGAAAAATACGCTAAAAATGAGCAGAAGAAATTAAATTATTCAAACTGAAAGCTATACATCTCTGCTGCAGGCCTTTTTTCAGTTTTTAGCCACAAGTATGGAGACAGTCTGATTATGTCCTCCACTAAAAAGACTAGAATTGTTCCCTCAAAATGAAGAAGCCAGAGGGGGGAAATTATAGTCCTGGCACTCAAATATCAAAAGCAAGAAATAGAATCAAAGGAAATTTTAAAGCAAAACATAATTTATATCCTCAGAAAGACAAAGCAAAATCGTATTTCATCCTTGAAGTAAATAACAAATGCATGAAAAAGAACAATAAACAAAGAAGAACTCTTGGGATATCAAAACATATACTGTGTATGATAGAATGTTTTTAAATAAGTGGAAGATCATTTGTTAAATCACTCTGAGTTTTCTTTTTAAATAGACAAAAATAGAAAATAATGTAGAAAGGTAAAAAATATATTGTAGAGGGCCAATTTAGGAGGGTAAACATCTGGCTAATGAGAGTTAGAGAAAGAGAAAAAGCAGAGGGAAAGAAATTATCCAAACAAAAAGAGAGAGAAAACATTTCTCATAAATGAGGGATGTGCACTACCAGACTGAACGAGCACATACAATTACCAGGATAGTAAACGCAAAAAAAAAAAAAAAAAGACCATGGCAGCCATATTATTGTGAAAGTTCTGGAACACATGAAATAAAGGCAAAATCTTAAACACTGCAGAGGGTGAGGGTAGGGGGGAGGCACACATATAAAGAATCAGAAAGCCAAAGATGTCAACCAGCAAAAACTGTCCCAAACACTAAAAGTTATGGATACAAAGCCTGTAAAATTCTGAATAAAATTCCTATTCACCCAAATTAGATCCTAGAAGAGAGAGACCAAAGGTAAAGGAGATTAAAGAATGACGCTTTGTGGCAGGCCTGGAGAACAGTCTTCCCAGATTGGAATAAGAAGTCTCCAGGAGGCAGATTTGCAGGGAAATATTAAGTGACATAACACCTAATATATTTGACAACATGGAAAATATTCCCAGAGGTTTGTATACTTTTGTTAGAGAATTTGGGAAGAACTAGTAGTAGTGGCTCGGAATACTAGGCAAACCACACCAAACCCCCCAAAATGAGTTTTAATACTGAAGGAACAAACATCTGGAAAGGTATACTCATTGCTCACCAGTTGGTTCAATGGTGAACAACACCGTCATCCTGGGTCTCAGCAAGAGAGAGATATTAATTAACATTCAAAATAAGTAATTGAAGAGTATCTAATAAAGAGACTATTTACATAGGCATGGAATGGGTTAGGGAAATCAAGATGAGATGGTGAAGCACACAGGACTAGCAAGAGAGAGGAACCCTCACCACTGAGAGCTAGGAGGAGCAATGGGAGGGAACTGAGGCCCTGGGGGAGGGATCTGTCAGGATCCAGCTTCTGCTGTTGGGAAACACAACATTCTGGTCTGGAAACACTCTGACCATAACATGGCAGGAAAGGATACCAGGAAATAAATAGGCCACACACTATCATCTCTCAACCACTAAACTCTTGTCAGTTTGTTTCACTGATCTGAAACCCTAGCATCCAGAGAGCAAGTAAGCCCAACTTCCTTAAGTTCACAGTGGGTATACCCCCAGGAAACAGTTTTAGAGAGTGCATTTGGGGTGACAAATTAAGAATATTAATTGTGCCAGAAAAAATAGTGTTGTAATTGCATGTTGTTAAAAGAAGTTCTATTCTAAATTATGTGAATACTTACATGGCACAATTAAACCAAATCCTCAAGAGCATAGTCAGAAATCTTTGGATACAAGGAAAGTTTCATAGCAAATGTAAGATGTATTTCTGTGCAGTGTGGACACACACGTATGTACACACACACATGCACTTTCCTTATATCTTCACATGACTGCCTTTTAAAAATCATTCTTTTGATGGCTTTTTGGCTTACATGTTTTGCTCAGAAAGACCTTCCCTCTTGAACACCCATCCCCAATCATTACTTTACATCACCGAATTTTGTTTCATTATTAATAGTTATCACTGCATGAAATAATTTTTATTTCTTATATATTGTATCCCTCCTCTTGCCTATCCTTCCTCCGCATGAAATCCCATGAGGGCAGGGATCTTTTTTATTTTCTGTTGATATATTCCCAGCACCCAGCTGACTGTGTGGCCTAGTAGCTAGAAGGCATCCAACAGAATATTAAGTTTTTATTCATAAGCAAAATTAGACTGTATAAGACTTGGTCCTGGGTTATGGACATGAGATAATAAAAAAGGGGACTGTTGAATATGATTCTCTAACTCAGGAAACTGGATAGATGAAAGCATCATTAATCAAAATCAGGAATTCAGGAAACAGCAAATTATGGCTGGAGAAGTGATTGCATGAGAAGTTAAAGTACACAGTTTTGGACATAATGCCTAGGAAGTAATTTGGGGATATGCATGTTGTTATGTCCAGTAGCCACTTGGAAATGTGGACTTAAGAAAAGTTTTTAATTGCAATTTTTGATTTAGAAGTCATTGGTAAAGAAGTGGTAGATAAAGTCATAAACAACAGATGAGATCTTGCAGGGAAATTATGCAGATAAAGTAAAAGACTCCTAGAGAATAAAAATGGAAGGAAAATAGAGGCTTAGAAATACGTTTCTACCAAAACTTACCATGAGGTGGAGTAATATATTGCAATATCTTAAGGGAGATAAAACCACTACTTTCCAAATTCAAGTAGTGTTAAATAACATTGATAGATGCCTATGTGCATATTTTTGAGAAGTTACAGTAGAGAACACCTAAAATTAACAACTTCTTAAATAACAAATAAATTTTTCTTAATGAAATAAAATTATAAATTTTATATTTAATGTATAAAGAAATATGCCAACAGTGATATTTATCTTCCTGTTGTATAGTCAATATGATAAATCAGAACACTTTATAGGGCTAAATTGAAAGTAATATAAGCAGTACTATTAAACAAGGGAATATTAACAAAAAGCATAGTATTTTCCTCATGTATACACCATATGACACCCACACATATTCTGGCTTATGCAGTTTGTTTTAAATCCATCACTAGATTATTTATCTTTAGATAATTTCATGTTATCTATGCATGTTCCTCTTAAAATTTAACTTCACATTAATATAAGAGCATTATCACTCAGGCATCACCATATTGATGGCTTTTCTAATTACCTTAGTTTGACTATTTCATAATTAATATGCTTGAAATACCAAAGCAGATGGGCAATCTTTACACCAAGTTTAAATTAAATTACAATAACCTGTAAACTTTAATCTCAACAAGTAGGAATTAAGATCTCAATTTTATGACTCCTTCAAGATATATAATCCAGATGGAATTATATTTACTATATGATTGAACATAATGCTCATCAAAAGTTGCTACAAAGAAATCCATTATGTAGTGATATTAGGAAGGGATAGTTCTTTATTCTGCTTAGCCAACCATGTTGGCACACCTGTTTCTAATTTCAAAGCCATCTATGATTATATCCTAATGTCAGTGTTGAAATAGCATCATTAGTCCAAATTTATCTACTTGCTCAAAAAGAAATATGAAAAGATGAAAATTTACTGTGATGGCTAGGTTTTTGTAAGACATTAATTGTATTTTTCAAAGTTCTGTTTCTTAGTTGAGCCCAATTTTCTTAAGTCAGTAGTAAGAACACCAATGTTGTGTAATTGACTTCTGTGAAAAATGCATAGTATCTGAGAAGACACTTTTGAAGTACCAGGACTGAATTTTCCTGACATGCCCATAGAACCATTTGTGACAATAAATCTAACCACAATTTTAACATGAATTGTAGGTCCTGTCTTACACTCTGGGAAAGTTGATAACAAATGAAAAGAAAGTCAGATTGTTTCCTTAATTTGTCTTTTAAAGTGGCATGTATTGTTTTTATTTGATTTGAAATAAAATGTTACAGGCAAAACAGCTTTAACACCTATGAGTTTATTTTAGCATTGACCAATAATGTATACATATTATTATATATAGGCAAAATAAATATGTAGTCTTATTACCAAAAGAGAATTGTTAAGTATCAGACATGAATTAAATCCCTTTATAAAGCTCCTTTATGTGTCACAGATTTGATTAAATTGCAGATAAAATAATGCAGCTCTTCACCCTGCCCAACATCATCCTCTAGACAGCCATTATGCAGATGTTAGCCTTGATCTTCCAACATCACCACATTAATAGGATTATGTAGTAGCTAACGGTTAACTCCTATTTAAAAAAAGTACCTCCATTGTGTTTCTAAAAGTTTAACAACAAAGATCTTTGTTCTGAATTTTTACTATAGCTGTAATATTTTTATAGGTAATAGACTCTAACATAAATATTATCCTTAGATTATTGCTTTGGGAGAAATTCCTTATTGTTAAAATACAACTGTGTTGATCTTTTTAGATTTCGTTTATCTTCTCCTGAAGATAAACATTGGTAAAGATTACCTTCTTTACTGTTTATTATTATTTCTTTCAAGGTCTTTTTTGAGACAGAGTCTCGCTCTGTTGCCCTGGCTGGAGTGCAGGGGCATAATCTTGGCTCACTGCAAGCTCCGCCTCCTGGGTTCACATCAGCCTCCTGAGTAGCTGGTACTACAGGCGCCCGCCACAATGCCTGGCTAATTTTTTGTATTTTTAGTAGACATGAGGTTTCACCGTGTTAGCCAGGAGGTCTCAATCTCCTGACCTCGTGATCCGCCCGCCTTGGCCTCCCAAAGTGCTGGGATTACAGGCATAAGCCACCGTGCCTGGCCTCTTTCAAGGTCTTTTATAGCAATCTGAAAACTAAAGAACTAATGTATATACAATGAAAGTCTTTATTCTTTATTTTTTCCTAAAATATGTTTTACTATTTGCTTTTATTGCATTTTTATAAAGATAATTATATACCAGAGAAGAGATAAAAGAATTTCTAACAAACAGTGCCTGCTTTTTGTGTGTGAAAGTGTCTGGGGGATAGATTAGAGAGTTAAAAAGAACAGTATTTTCTGTTCATTTGGAACACTAAGGGTGCGGAAAAGAAAAATATCATCTTTTTTCTCCTTTACTTTTGGTGAAAGCCATATCTAAGCCTGCTTTATCTACATAACATTTTTCAATTTCACACCATAGTGTTTTAAAAGTTCTAAAATACTTCAAAGAAAAAAATTAATTTGTTATTCTACAGATATGTATATTAAAGATTTGCAAATTACATTAAAAGTTAAATGACAAATTATCAGAGGATACAACATCCATTAATTATGAGAAACTTACATATTTTGGTCATTTCACATGGTCCAGATTATGACACTAGTAGGAATTGTTTGGTTTTAAAGTCTTGTATCTGAATCCAAACTATTTATGCTCACCACACGACAGCCAGTAAGTTGAGCCGCAAAGATTTGGAACAAGGTCAGTGACTTTATTAAGAGAGCTAGCAAAGTAAGAACATGGTGGACTAATGTCTTAACCATCTTAAGTCAGTAAACATTTCAGGTTGTTTTTATGTTAAGGGAAGGGGAAAAAAGAAAGGGTTGGAATCCAGAGGTGACCCATGACCACAGATAACTGGGTACCAGCATGGGTCTGTTCTGGGGAGGCCATGAAACACCTCCATCCTTGGTCAGGTCATGACTCTCCAACAAATACTCAACACTACATTGTTATGTGTAGGTACACTATTTGTATCTTCCGGGTTAGTTTTTGTAAGGAACTGTTACCATATTTGCTTTAAACTATACACCAAATTCCTCTCATAGTTAGCTTGGCCTACATGTAGAAATAAGCAAAAGCAGTTAACCTAAAAGATATCACCACAAAAGGAGTGATGAGTTTAGGAGCAAAATGGAGTTAGTCATGCTAGGCCTCATTTTCACTGCTACAATTTCCCCACTCTCAAAGGTTCATTCCAAAATCTTGTGGAATTGAGAACAATAGGATGTTGTCTCCCATCTGGGTACTATTTGTTGAATGGGGTTGGTGAGGGATGACTGTGGAATAAAACCATTTGACCTGGCTAAGGAAATATTCCTCTTGTAGGCTTGTGGGTTCCCACTATTACTTTGCATGCAGTGTCTAATGAGAAGCTGAATAAGAAAGAAGCATGGAACTTCTGGGTGCATGCTTCCTGATATATAGCTTATAGTTGTGCCTATATACCCTATACACAGCAATCGTCATAGGATCAGAATCGTCATATAACACAGGGATTATTTTGATAAAATGTAAAAACTTTTTGTAAAAACTTTGTTTTTTAGGCCAATTATGAAAAATGCAAAGAAAACCTGCAATGTGATTGTTTCTCCTTATGGGAAACTCATTGAGATAACCTGGAAGTCAAACTTGATGAAAAAAGGGCTCGAAATTCATATACTGAACAAGGTGTAGGATGGCAAATTCAGCAGTGGGGGGATGGGTTAATGGAAGTGGCAACAGACTGAGAAATCCTAACTAAATAGTTGTCTTGCCAAACATATGAAAATCCCCAAAGGACAAGCAAGGCACATAGGGTTTACATTTTTATTTCATTTATCCTTTTGTGAAAGAGTAACTTTAGGTCCTTCAGGGGCTCATATGCCCACTGTTTTTCTGGTTTCTGGAATGGTGGGGTGACCTGACCCAAGTATGATATACCCTTGGCTTTAATCCATCAAGTTTAACTGATGAGTGGGTGGGTAGCAGCGCCTCTAACAGTCCCATTCACTGGGCAGCAAGTTGGTGTTCAGGTCCTTTTTCTTTCCAAGTCTTTAGGAGGACCCCTCCTGGTCAAAAAGGATGTGAGACCACATCTGTGGGATGAATGATCCTGCTAGAAGCAAAGTCATGAACAGAAGTTAGTACAGTGCCTACAGTTAGCATATTTGGCAATTGCTAAATCTCTTAAAACATCAGTTGGTTCTCCAGCTGAAACTTGCAATGACCTATCATATAATGTTTCAAGGAGATTCAATTTGAGCAGACTTCAGGGAGCTACTCTAATCTACAGCAGGGCAACTGGCAATGCCTTATTCCAAGTTAAATTAATTCTTTGAAAATTTTGATGTTTCTTTTTAGAAGGTGGTTTATCTTTTCAATTTTTCTTTCAGTTATGGTCTCCAAGCTGACAACTTAAAGATTTCAGGAAGGAATGAGTTACAGCTTCCCTTTACATTCATGTAACCATCATAGTCTTCTTTGAATCACGGATAGATGGGTGTTAACTACATAATTTGTGGCCCCTGCATCAATGAGAAAGTCAATAAGTTTCTTCCCCACTATCAGTTGTACTGGGACTCCTATGGGGATATGATATCAGGTTGGCTAAACATACATATTTAACAGGTTATAGGAGAATCTATGAATATTTATAAAGGCAGTCCTAACACAGGCATATTTACAAAACATACAGGTAACATCTGGTCCATGTTTACCTTCAGGTGAAGACTTAACACTTGCTTAGCATGGCTTTATGTCCTGTTTATGATTTGGTATCTTATTGCCATGAAGAGTTTGTTCTGTTAGTCTAATGATCATTAAGGTTGGTGAGTTATTTTCTCTAAACCATAAAAGGGAGGAGGGATAACATGATATGTCTGACCTCCAATGGCTGGGAACTAAGTTTTTAAGATTTTTTTCTGGGGCTCCCTTGGCCAAGGGAGGTCCATTTAATTAGTGAGGGACATAGGATTTTAATTTTTCAATTCACATACCCTCTTTTTGGTCAAAATATGCCAGAGACAGCATCAATGGCCAAACTTTTTTGTTTTTCCATATTATTGCTGGGGTAGTGTGGCTATCCTACTGTGGCAAAGAAATTAGACCCAAATGACTTAAAGCTAATTAATAATTCTAGGCATCTGTGGGAATGGAATTGGGCAGATACTCATTAACCATTATAACTTTTTTAAGTAACATAACAGCCAAAAACCAAAAGCCAAAATGCAAGATTATAAAATCAATTTATCTATAAGTTTTGTGTGTTGAACCATCAGCCATTTGGGCATCTGTGAACTCATCTTTGATTTGGAGAATCTGAACTAATTTTAGCTCTCAAAACAGGCCCTTTAAAATTTCATGTGCCCCTCTCTTCTGCAGTGGTCCCTGGGCATAGAGGGAGGGTGGTTGATGTTGTATAATTTAACAGCAGCATATTTGCAGTGCAAAATGGATTGGCCTTAGTGGGATTGAATTGTTTTTAAATTCTGAAGATAAAACAAGACATAAAGTATTAGCAATGTTTCAAGCAAAAAGGTCATAGTTATGAGAATGACTGGAAAAGGAAGCTCACAGGTAGCTAAACATTCAAACTATCTAGCATCATGGATATAGAAAGAGATAAAATTATTGAATCCAAATTTCTTTGAATAGAGGCCTGTTAACTTGAGTTTGGTGTCAGATAATGGCAGGAGTGAGTGCCTTCTTTAGATGAGATATGTGTACCCAGGAGTCAAAACCCTGTAACTTAACAGTGCAATGATTGTTTAACAGCACCTGATAAGTATTGATATGGTTTGGCTCTCTGTCCCCACTAAAATTTCATCTCAAATTGTAATCCCCATGTGTCAAGGGAAGGACCTGGTGGGAGGTGATTGGATTATGGGTGCAGTTTCCCCCATGCTGTTCTCATTATAGTGAGGGAGTTCTTACAAGATCCGATGGTTTAAAAAGTGGAAGTTTCCCCCTGTGCACTCTCTTCTGCCACCATGTCAGGCATGCCTTGCTTTCCATTCACCTTTCACCATGATTGTAAGTTTCCTGAGTTCTCCCCAGCCATACAGAATTGTGAGTCAATTAACTCTCTTTTATCACCTGACTGGAAGTTGTAAAAAGATTCTGCAGCCTTTAAGTGATTAATTTTACAGCTTTGATAAGTCTCCATTAATAAGTCTAGGTCTGAGACTTAGTTTAAGATTTTATTTTGAGGTTGTTTATCAAAGATGTTAAAGGACTCAAAATATTTGAACAAAACAGAATAAGAGTTATTCATTTAACCAAATGTGTAATAAAAAATGCTTTAAAATCAATACAGAAAATTACATACATATAGAAACTTTAAGCCTTTTAAATTTCAGTTTGCCCAAGTAATTAAAAACCCATAAATATATAACATAG
Source organism: Macaca nemestrina (assembly GCF_043159975.1). Classification (NCBI taxonomy): domain Eukaryota; kingdom Metazoa; phylum Chordata; class Mammalia; order Primates; family Cercopithecidae; genus Macaca; species Macaca nemestrina. Next base: position 58,095,071 of record NC_092143.1, read on the forward strand.
GGATTATTTTGATAAAATATAAAAACTTTGTTTTTTAAGTCAGTTACGAAAAAGGCAAAGAAAAACCTGCAATGTGTTTGCTTCTCCTTATGGGAAACTCATTTAGATAACCTGGAAGTCAAACTTGAGGAAAACAGGACTCGAAGTCAAACTTGATGAAAAAAAGACTCACATTCAATCAAACACAGGAAAAGGTGTTCCAGGTTATTAGTATATCATAGAAATAAATGACTCTTAGTGACTGCATGGGAAGTTCTTTGGTTACATGGAAAAATTCAGACATATCAAGAAAAGCTGAGTACAAAATCAAGTTATATTCAAGGAAAACATTGCTTTTCTATATAAAACATTTCCACATTAGTCTACAACAGTTAAAACTGGAGGAAAAAAGTTATAGAAGTGGATGAAAAAGTTGAAGGGGAGCGTTATCATCTTAGGCCTTATCAATGGGAGAAAAAGCTGAAAGCAGTGAGATACAACAAAAGTTGAACTTCTGAGATATGAATCTGAAAAACTTTCAAAAAGAAACAGGTTATAGAATTAAAAATCACAATTCTTGTAATTTTATTAAGAGTAAATCAGTGCCTTAAGAAAACCTTATTTTAGCATAGAGGACCAATTGTAGAAGAATTGTTATAAATAATTCCCTTTTAATTATAGCTAACTGAATCACATCAAAATTATTTTTATAAATTATTTTTTCATAAACCTTATTACAACTTATAAAATCATCTACAGCATACTTGGACTTTCTGATTTGTTCTATACTTCCCTCTTTTCTCAATAACTAGCCATTTTACTTTAGGACCAAAATTTACCATGTAAGATCCTTTCTTACACACAGTTATTCTCTTTTTAAACTTTCCTAGTGAAAATACATCTTCATGTTCATAGCCTTCTTCATACTTCTCTCATACTTACTGGTTCCTTTCTACCTTATTTCATAAACAACTTCTAAATAATCTGCCTATCACATAAATATATTTTTTCTCAGTAGTAACACAGCTTTACATTTCTTATAATTTATTCTCTCTTCAAAGCCCACAGACACGCTTTATACAGAGAATTATTATGTCAACTAGAATTCTTACTTTTAGTAACCTTAAATTATAGTGAAAAACTAGCAAGCAAGAAATCCTGAATAATCTGTCATATATTAGTATGTTATGGATGAAAACACTCCAAAATTTTTATAAACATGTTTCCCCATATCAAAATCCTTTCTTAATTGAAAATGACTCAGATATCCAATGAGCATCTATTTTTCAATTCAAAGTAATTCTAAGATTTTCAATTACACAAAGTTTCCTAGAATTATTTATCCTATTTGCATGTACTCAATTCTTTCAATTATGACAGTTTACCTAACTTACATCTTAACTCAGATATTAAACGAAACCAGTCATCATTTAAAGTTATTTCCCTATTAACCATTTTTAAAGCCTGTGAACATCAGGGTTCATCTAAGTAAGAACCTTAAAGTTAAACTCATGAACATTTTGCCAATAACTCAGATGATTCAGCAGTTTTCATTGAACAAACGATCTTGTATTAGTCATATTTGTCAAAAAAAATCACATAAACAAAGATTATTGTGTTTTTGGTTGGGTTTATAGTCTTATGACCTGATATAGTCTTATGACCCTGATATCTTAAAATATCTATCAAATGCAAATATAAAATAATCAATAAACTCAAAAATGTGTGGTGAAAATTCCAAAGACATTTCTATTGTATTTTAGTAATAAATTTGAAACCATTTTTATCTACCAAAGATTACTAAATTCATATGAACTTGAAAAATATTTGAACTTATTTAATGTACGACTACTCATTTACTTATAAACCAATTTGGTAGCACACTAGACATAACACATAAAGCACGTGCATACACATAAACACATCTAAACAGATACATACACACACAAGACAAGATTCAATAGTTTTTGCCTTAAAATTCTAGCCATAAGATACCATCACAAACTCACTGACCTATAAATGCCACCCTGTGGTCTGGTAGCTAACATTTGGTACTTTCGCTGGCCTATAAAAGATAGCTGGATCCAAATTATTCCTGAAAAAAATGGGACCTGTCCATATGCCAAAACTTTATTTTCCCTAGTAGATAATCTGATGAAGGCTGTAGACCAAAGTTAAGGGTAAAACAGTTTTCATGGCGGTTTAATTTTTTTAAAAAAAAACTGTTTTATCTTTTTTTCCTTCAGTTTCAAATTAATTTTCAGTGTTTACATTTTAGCTAGAACTTGCTGAACTGCATAAGAAAACACAACTTCCAAGTAACCTCAAATTAGTGGTGCTATATAAAAAGTGAGTTTTATCTCAACACTAGTAGCTTAATAATGGGAAATTCAAAGCAGGCAGTAAGGAAAGAGAGAAATAGAAAGTGATATGGTTTGGATATTTGTCCACTCCGTATCTCATGTTGAATTGTCATCCCCAGTGTTGGAGCTGGGGCCTAATGGGAGGTGTTTGGGTCGTGGGGGCGGATCCCTCATGAATTGCTTAGTGTTGTCCTCACAACAATGAATGAGTTCTCTTGGGTCTATTAGTTCACCCAAGAGCTGGTTGTTTAAGAGCCTTGTACCTTCTCCTGTCTCTCTTACCATGTGACACAGCTGCTTCCCCTTCTTCCCCCATGAATGAAAGCTTTCTGAGACCTCACTAGAAGCTTTACAGAAGCCAGAATCATGCAAAATCATTAGCCAAATACACCTCTTTTCTTTATAAATTACCCAGACTTAGGTATTTCTTTATAGCGGTGCAAAATGGACTAATAGAGAGTTTTAGAAGACACTACTTAACTCTGTAGTTGCAGGTTAACTATTTGATCTCTGATTTTTCTTGCTATAATTTGCCCATCAGTTTAAAATGTATGCAGAAATGGGCCATAATATGTACCAGCTGTAATCCCAGAAAACCTAGCATGCATTTGAACTTTCTCATGTTTTAAAACATATAGCCCAGGGCCCACAAAAACAAAGACAAATGCAAATGAACTGGTTCTCAAAATCAGATACAAGTCCAACACTGTTCCCCCTCTCCAACAGGATAGCCCAAGGTAAAACAAAATGGCTGGTTCAAAGAATGAGCCCAAACAGAGGGAAAAGGGAGTTGCCAGCTGTACACACCAGAGCAACTTGTCCTGCTTCTGAATTGAGTCCGTTCACTCATAGAGATTTTTCAATACCTTGTTTCAGCAGTATGCGTAGAGACAGCCAGTACTGCCAAGGGAACTAGTGGGGGTCCCTGGAGGAAAAAAACTCCAGCAGCTGATAGGGACATACCCACGAATTCCTTAACTGGGGCCAGCTGGCCAGGAGCAACTTTTCCCTGGCTGCAGGCTTCCCCAAATTGTGAGTCCAAACTATTTCTGCTTGCTGCATGACAGCCAATGCATCGAGAGACAAAGAGTTGGAGGAAGGTAGACAACTTTATTTCAGGAAGTCAGCAAACAGAAAAGATGGCGCACTAACATCCTAAAGAACCATCTTAAGTCAGTACAAATTTTAGACTCCTATTATGTTAAGAGCAGGGTGAAAAGAAAGAGGTTGAGATTAAGAGGTGACCGATGACTGCAGACATCTGGGCACCAGTGAGGGGCTTAGGAGGCCATGAAACCTTTCCAGTTTTGGTCAGGTCACAATGCCCCCACAAATTCTCAGCACAACATTGTTACTTGTGTGTACACCCTCTTTATCTCCTCAGGGGTAAGTTTTAGGAAGGGAGTATTATTATCTTTGCTTTAAACAATAAATGAAATTATTCCCCTGGTTAACTTGGCCTAAATGCACAGATAAGCAAAAGCATTTAACCTAAAAGATAGCACACCAGTGGAGTGGGGATGGGTGTTGTGAGGTTACAGGCAAAACTGAGTCAGTAATGTTGAGCCTACTTGTCACTGTCATAGTCTGACTAGATGTATAGAGTGCATAAGGGCAGGTGACAGAAAATGTGGCTGGCAAGATTGTTTTCAAACTCTGAAGAGCTTTGCATGCAAGGAACTTTGGGTTTTATTCTCCGGGAAAAGAAAAGAAGTCACAAAACTTTTTAAAGATCAATTAACATAAGTGAATAAAAAATTAACTTAAGAAGATGTGAATATGAAAAAGGAAACAGAATTGGTGTGTTATCACAATAATTCAAATGAGAGATGATAAGCTCTGAAGTTATGCATTGACAATAAATGCTTCTCAGATGACAATAATTGTCATTTTCAACATGTCACTGACAGGACTTGGAAATTATTTGACTGAAAGAAGTGGTGCTAAGAGAAGAAAAATTCTTGGCATGATGCATTAACTAGAACAAGGAATACTGGTGATATAATGGGTGTTGTTTTGTTTTTTAATTAAAAATTTTTTCAAGGACTGTCTGGAGGGAAGAGAAAATAAATTTAATATCAAAATTTAAACTGAATAATAGACAATTCAGGCACAGGCCCCAGAGGAGAAAACTGAGACTAGGGGTAAGAATTTGAGAGTGACTATTATATATAGATAGTAACTGAAACCACATCTGCCATGTGATCACCAGCTAAAACAGTGCAACTATTTTACCAAAAGAGAATGTTGTGTCAAAAGGGGTTAAGAAAAAAATAATTCAGGAAATATTTTTGGCTGGGCACAGTGACTCAGATCAGACCTGTAATCGTAGCACTTTGTGGGTCCAAGGCAGAAGGATTGCTTAAGCTCAGGAATTTGAGACCAGCCTGGCCAGCATAGGGAGGCCTGGACTCTACACAAAATAAAAAAAGATATTGGTTGGGTATAGTGATGCATATCTGTAATCCCAGCTATTCAGGAGGCTGAGGTGGGAGTATCACCCAGGAAGTCAAGGCTGCAGTGAGCTGTGATGATACCACAGCACTCCAGCCTGAGTGATGGAGTGAGATCCTGTCTCAAAGAAAAATCTATTTTAAAAAGAAGATTTTCAAAAATAAATAGAGCCCAATTATAAACAATGGAATGGTTTCAAAAATGTTTTGAGTTGTCCTAAATGTAGTGTTTTTAATGAAAGAAAAAAAAGAAACATACATACATTGATGATATGGTTAGGATAGATTATTTTTTAATTTTTATTTTAGGTTTCGGGGTACATATGAAGGTTTGTTACACAGCCAAACACATGTCATGGGAGTTTGATGTACATAAAATTTTGTCACTCAGATAGTAAGCCCAGTACCCAATAGTTATCTTTTCTGCTCCTCTTTCTCCTCCCACCCTGTCGCTCAAGTAGACCCCAGTGTCTGTTTCCTTCTTTGTGTTCCTAAGTTCTTAACATTTAGTTCCCGCTTATAAGTGAGAACATGTGGTATTTGGCTTTCTGCTCCTGTGCTAGTTTGCTAAAGATAATAGTCTCCAGCTGCCTCCGTGTCCCACAAAAGACATGATCTCATTCTTTTTTATGGCTACATAATATTCCATAGTGTATATGTACCACATTTTCTTTATCCAAGCTTCCATTGATGGGCATTTAAGTTGATTCCATGTCTTTGCTATCATGAATACTGCTGCAATGAACATTCACGTGCATGATCTTTATGGTAGAATGATTGATACGCCTCTTGGTATATACCCAGTAATGGGATTGCTGGGTCAAGTAGTAGTTCTGCTTTTAGCTCTTTGAGGAATCACCATACTACTTTCCACAATGGTTGAACTAATTTACACTCCCACCAAGGTGTAAGTGTTCCCTTTTCTCCACAACCTCACCAGCATCTGTTTTTGACTTTTTATAATAGCCATTCTGACTGATGTGAGATGGTATCTCACTGTGGTTTTGATTTGCGTTTCTCTAATGATCAGTGATATTGAGCTTTTTTTTTTTTTCATATGCTTACTGGCCGCATGTATGTCTTCTTTTGAGAAGTGTCTGTGCATGTCCTTTGCCCACTTTGTAATGGGGTTGTTTTTCTCTTGTAAATTTTAAGTTCCTTATAGATGCTGGATATTAGACTTTTGTCAGATGCATAGTTGGCAAATATTTTCTCCCTTTCTGTAGGTTGTCTGTTTACTCTGTTGATAGTTTCTTTTGCAGTGGAGAAGCTCTCAAGTTTAATTATATCCCATTTGTCAGTTTTTGCTTTTGTTGTGATTGCTTTCGGTGTCTTTGTCATGAAATCTTTGCTTGTTGCGACGTCCGGGATTATATTGCTTAAGTTGTCTTCCAGGACTTTTGGGTTTTACATTTAAATCTTGAATCCATCTTGAGTTGATTTTTGTGGAAATGATCCAGCTTCAGTCTTCTGCATATGACTAGCCAGTTGTCCCAGCATCATTTATTGAATAGGAAGTCTTTTCCTTGTTGCTTGTTTTTGTCACCTCTGTTGAAGATCAGATGGTCCTAGATGTGCTGCCTTATTTGGGGGCCCTCTATTTTGCTCCAGTGGTCTATGTGCCTGTTTTTGTACCCATGTCATAATGTTTTGGTTACTGTAGCCTTGTAGTATAGTTTGAAGTTGAGTAACCAGATGCCTCCAGCTTTTTTCTTTTTTCTTAGGGTTACCTTGTTTCCATATGAATTTTTAAATAATTTATTTTCTAGTTATGTGAAGAATGTCATTGGTAGTTAGATAGGAATAGCATTGAATCTGTAAGTTGCTTTAGGCAGTAGAGCCATTTTAATGATATTGATTCTTCTATTCATGAGCATGAGAAGCTTTTCCATTTGTTTGTGCCTTCTCTGATTTTGGTGAGAAGTGTTTTGCAATTCTTGTTGTAGAGATTTTTCACCTCACTAGTTAGTTGTATTCGTAGGTATTTTATTCTTTTTGAGTCAATTGTGAATGGGCTTGCCTTTCTGATTTGGTTCTTGGTTTGACTGTTGGTGTATAGGAATGCTAGTGTTTTGTACGATGATTCTGTATCCTGAAACTTTGCTGAAGTTATTTATCAGCTGTACAAGCTTTTGGGCTGAGACTATGAGGTTTTCTAGGTATAGAATTATGTCATCTGCAAACAGAGTTAGTTTGAATTTCTCTCTTCATAATCAGATGCCTTTATTTTTTTTCTCTTGCCTAATTGCTCTGTTTAAGACTTCCAATACTATGTTGAATAGAAGTGGTGACAGTGGGCATTCTTGTAGCAGTTTTCAAAAGAAATGCTTCCAGCTTTTTCCCATTTAGTATAATATTGGTTGTGGGTTTGTCATAGATGGCTATTTTTTTTTCTTGTTCCAAAAATGTAATATGACTTAATGTTAAAGACACCATCTTTTTCCTTTGTTAAAATTAAAAGATGTTTCTGAGGTGAAAAATACTATGATATGCATATAAAACCAATGATCAAATAACTTATATCTGTAATTGTATTTTTGAAACTCCAGAAAATATTTAAAATTTTCGATTTGGTCATAATAACAAACTCCAAATTGAATGTTACCAACCTATACAAATACATTTACATTTTAAATGTGGAGTTTTTTGGTCAATAACTAAATGGCGAAGTGTTACATTTAAACCTGCAATTTAAAAAATGCTGAGTCTCTATTTTTGCTTTTAATAAACAAGCTTTGTGTTGATCAGGAAAGTTTTAGAGTAGATGACTTTGCATTGCATTTAGTTACTTCTTGTCAGTCATGTATACATATATATTTAGTTAAGGATTATCACTACTGTATTTACTTTGTATTTTTCTTTAAGCCAATCATTCTCAAGCTTGTATTTTTCACAGTAATGCATTTTTAAAGAATTTATTCGGTCGGTCGCGGTGGCTCAAGCCTGTAATCCCAGCACTTTGGGAGGCCGAGATGGGTGGTTCACGAGGTCAGGAGATCGAGACCATCCTGGCTAACCCGGTGAAACCCCGTGTCTACTAAAAAATACAAAAAACTAGCCGGGCGCGGTGGCGAACTCCTGTAGTCCCAGCTACTCGGGAGGCTGAGGCAGGAGAATGGTGTAAACCCGGGAGGCGGAGCTTGCAGTGAGCTGAGATCCGGCCACTGCACTCCAGCCTGGGCGACAGAGCGAGACTCTGCCTCAAAACAAAAAATAATAATAAAAAAAAAAGAATTTATTCATATTATTTTGATTGACATACTGTACCATAATTTTAAAATTTATAGGGTACAATGTGATGTTTTGATATATGTACAAAGTGTATGATGATTAAATCAAGCTAATTGACATATCCATCATTTCACTTACCTATCATTTTTTATGGTGAGACATTTGAAATTTACTTTTTGAGTTATTCTTAAGTACATATCATTATTGACTGCAGTCATCCTGCTGTGCAATAGAGCACAAAACCTGTTCCTCCTGTCTATCTGAAACTCTGCACCCTTTGATCAACAACCCTCCATTCCATGTCTCCCCACACTGGCTAAGAGGCTGGGTAACCATAATTCTGCTCTCTACTTCTCTGATTTCAACTTTAGTATGCTCCACATACAAGTGAGATCAAACCTTTGTTGTTTATAAAATCATATGAGTATGGGTATGTGTAAGTAAATATTGCTACAAAGAGAATTTGTTAAAATAATAACCTGTTATTTGAAGAGTTTGATAAAATCCTGGTAATAGGTATCCTGCTGTGACTTTGATTTCTCAAGTCAGAAACAAATTTAATCTGGTGTATTTGTCATTTCAAAGCTTGTCATTAGGTTCTCTGGATTTAGTCAAAACATGAATTGACTTATTATCTGTTTCAGTGTGTTTGGGAGCATCTTTGTAAAGAACAAAATTCTGTGTTGCTTACTTAATCATTTGTATGGTCAGCAAGGACAGAACATTATACAGAATGCTCCTAACTACATGAAAGAAATTTCCTGTGTGTTGTTGTATATGTGAGGGTATGCATGTCTGCATCTGAGTGTGTTTTGTTGCTGCCATCAAAAATCACTTCGTAACATCCCAAATAATAATCACATTCACTTTGAGTGCAGACAGTTTTTCTTAGCAGAAAAGCATTTTAAATGGGAGCTTTGGTTCTCACAGAATTTTTATGAATTTTCCTGGAAACTCAGCAATTTACTTAGTTCTGGAACACTTGCTATCAAATGAAAGAAGAGAAGCTTTTAGAAGGTAGAGCTGTTTTCCAGTAGTTTATACACGAAACAAATTGCACTCCCTTGCCCCATCTGTACTAATGGAGCAAAGGAGACATTTACAGCAGTAACTTCAACAAAAATACTTTTCCATATAGATTACAAAGAACATGTAAGGTCAGGAGAAATCCAGTAGAAAATCTTAGCGATAGTAAAGGCAAATTGAGGCCTTCATTATCCACGTGTTTACTATTTTATGTGGTAATATTCTTAGAAGTTCAATTTAAGGCTCTTTACCTTAAATCACTAATACCTGCCCTGACCACATAGCATGATATTCTCAAAATTTAATTCAATGCCAAAATGCCTTGTACACTTCAAAGTGCTATAAGAATATCAGGTAAAATGCAAACAGAAACAAGGTACATGTATTACTGAATATAGCAGTAATTTTATTGAACTTTTCTGGTCACCTTTAATGGCAGAGAAAGTTACTGAAAACATAAAAACATTCATTTGATGGCAGAGAATATAAAGTCTAAACAGTGGAATTCTTGGAAGATTTAGAAAAGTTAATGAAACATTTTATATGCAATTTTTATTAAAACCTATTGTCAAAAAGTTGAATAGAATCAATCAAACTTCATTTTATAAAAAACATGTCTATCAAATATATTGCAATACAGGTAAAGCATTTCTTAGGCATCTGGAGTAAGTTAGGAATTCAGTGTGTTGGCTCAGGGACCAAATCAGGTTTAGCAAACGCAAATTTTGTCTGTGTCCAGTTTCTAAGGACAAGAGTACAAAGGAGTACAAACATGTTTTCTCAAACAGTGTGCCAACGGCAGGCCATCTATACTCTTCTAAACCACTCTCAATCTTGCCCTTAACCTGTAAATCTCACAAATCCTCTTATAAATCCCTTTTTTTGGATATATGAAACACATATTGATACACATCAAGAATATATTTATTGATAAGCCCAGAGACTTACTATAGAAGTCACCATAAGTGTTTCTTTAATCTCTTATAGATTATTAATCAAATAAATCTAATCAAAACAACTCTGTGCATTATCTAGTGTATTGTCTGTGGTCATTCATTGATTCAATTTTGTTTTCATGACATTATAAAAAATTTGAAATATGTCTAATGAAAGCTAGGATATAAAATTGTTTTCTGGATAAGTGCAGTGGCTCCTTCCTATAATTCCAGCACTTTGGGAGGCTGAGGTGGGACGATAGCTTGAGGTCAAGAGTTTGAGACCAACCTGGGCAACATCGTAAGACAGTCTCTACAAAAACTAATAAAAGAAAAAAATTAGCCAGTAGGGCAGTGTGCACCTGTGGTCCCAACTACTCACAAGGCTGAGGCAAGAGGATCACTTGAGCCCAGGACTCTGCGATTGCAGAGAGCTATGATTGTGCCACTGCACTCCAGCCTGGGTGACAGAACAAGACCCCATCTCAAACAAAAGAAAAAAAAAGAAGGAGAAGGAGAAGAAGAAGAGGAAGGAAGAGGAGGAGGAGGAGGAGGAGGAGGAGGAGAAGGAGAGGAAGAGGAAGAAAGAAGAGGAAGAGGAAGAAGAAGAAGAAGAAGAAGAAGAAGGAGGAGGAGGAGGAGAAGAAGGAGAAGAAGAAGAAGGGGAGAAGAAGGAGAAGGAGAAGGAGAAGGAGAAGAAGAAGAAAGAAGAAAGAAGAAAGAAGAAGAAGACTTACCTTATGGTGAATAAAATGTGTTTCATTGCCTGGATGTGAAGCCTTGTAGCATTATAATATTATCTTCTTGTGAAAACAATCTTTGTGGTAACCCAGGAGGCAAGCTGTCAGCTGTGAGAACTTTGGGAACTCATAATGATGATTATTTCATTTGTTTATTTATTATTTATTTACTTTTAGATACATGGTCTCACTCTGTCACCCAAGATAGAATGCAGTACCACAATCATAGCTCACTATAGTATCAGACTCTTGGACCCAAGTGATCCTTCCACCTCAGCCTCCTGAGTATCTAGGACTACAGGCACATTCCACCATTACCAACCAACTTTTTAAAATTTTTTGCAGAGACAGGGTCTTGCTTTGTTGCCCAGGGCAGTCTCAAACTCCTGGCTTCAAGTGATCTTCCACCTCAGCCTCCCAAGCATTGGGATTACAGGCATGAGTGACTGCAACTGGCCCTGGAACTAATGATTATTAAATTTTTCTTCAAGTGGAAAATATGACTCCAGGGATATTTAATTTTTATGTCATTAAACACCTTTCTTTAAAAACAGCAATAATAATCATTCAAGATAAAAATATGAATTAACTTTTTATTAAACTTTTGCCCAGAAGTCACTATGGACCAGATTTTATTGGGAGTTTCATTTATTGTATTTCTCAACATATTGTGGACTGCCAAAAACACTAATAATGCAAATCCATGTCTGAATATAAATGAATCCCTACAAGGCCAGTGTTGATTATTAATGGAATAAATTATCTGCCTACTTAGTGCAGTTACTGTGGTTTGGAATACCAGTTAATAATGAAAGAAGGCAATTTTTAAAAAATATATCGCATAGTTTGAATTAATTCTACCATACAAAAGGTCAAAGAGAAAATACTGTGGCAATGATGCCTTCTCCCTTTCTCCTTTTTACTCATCAATAAGAAACTCTTCTGCAAGCACATTTCATTGTTATTTTCCAAATACAAAGAAGTCAACTTGTATTTTTCAGAAGAGCCACCATTTTTCCAAAACCAGAAACTCAAGTTTTATGTTGCCCAAGTTATTTCCACTACAGGAATGGTGGGACTGTTTGAGGCCACCTTTTCCCGAGGACCCCAAAATTGCCTTGAAATATAGAAGATTGTGTCTTCTTTCAGAGTTTCCATAGCTACAAGTATTTGCAGAAAGAATACTTTGCACCTTGGTAGTTTTCATAATGCTTTATGTGTGGTGATTTTATAAGTGTAAAACAGAATAAAGCAGAGCTGCTAGTCTGGTTAAAGAGGACATAAAAACATATTTATATGCCTTCACCCATAAACTCAGGAAGACACTGAGTCATTTCCCCCAGAAGCCTTATAGTTCCATGGACATCAGCTTGAAATCAACTGCTTACAGGAAATAGTCGTATGCATGAGAAAAATTAATCCATGTGAACATCACAAGTTCATCTCTTAATCTTTTGGCAAGATTTACTCATTTATTAAGCTTAACCCAAATATGACATGCCTATTATAGTGGAGGAATATATAAGTAATCATATCATATATATATATATATATATATTTTTTATATTATATATATTTCTTTCTCCAGACAGGAAGGTTAGCTCTCCAAGATGGGAGATTTTTCATTGTACCTTTATGAAAGTTTATTGGACAGTGTGTGAGGTGTAGTAATTTTTGGTTTGACCACTTTCCACCCACGCACTCTGTCATCGTAACATGCCATCGGGTTCCAGACCCTCATGATACCTATGTTTCTCTACCACTATTTCTTTATTAGTAATTCTTGTTTGCCATAGCACTATAATAATGTGATCATTTACCTCTGACCTGCTTATTAGCACACACACTTCCAGCAACAACAGATTTCTTGAAATATCATTTTTAATGTCTAATAAGTTAAACTCCCTTACTGTCTATAATATAAAAGTTCATCATAAGTACAAAAGGAAACATATATTGTTTGCCTATATATCAAATAGAAATATGTATTTTAAAAAGTTCTCATTATCAGCTGTAAATTTGATGCTGGCCCAATACTGTGTTTTATAGAGAACCACAGTATAAAACTCACCCTTTTTTTGGTTCCATATGAACTTTAAAGTAGTTTTTTTTTTCCCAATTCTGTGAAGAAAGTCATTGGTAGCTTGATGGAGGGATAGCATTGAATCTGTAAATTACCTTGGGCAGTATGGTCATTTTCACGATATTGATTCTTCCTATCCATGAGCATGGAATGTTCTTCCATTTGTTTGTGTCCTCTTTTATTTCATTGAGTAGTGGTTTGTTGTAGTTCTCCTTGAAGAGGTCCTTCACATCCCTTGTAAGTTGGATTCCTAGGTATTTTATTCTCTTTGTAGTAATTGTGAATGAGAGTTCACTCATGATTTGGCTGTTTGTATATTATTGGTGTATAGAAATGCTTGTGATGTTTGCACATTGGTTTTGTATCCTGAGACTTTGCTGAAGTTGCTTATCAGCTTAAGGAGATTTGGGGCTGAGACGATGGGGTTTTCTAAATATACAATCATGTCATCTGCAAACAGAGACAATTTGATTTCCTCTTTTCCTAATTTAATACCCTTTATTTCTTTATTTTGCCTGATTGCCCTGGCCAGAACTTCCAAAACTATGTTGAATAGGAGTGGTGAGAGTGCATCCTTGTCTTGTGCCGATTTTCAAAGGGAATGCTTTCAGTTTTTGCCCATTCAGTACAGTATTGGCTGTGGGTTTGTCATAAATATCTCTTATTATTTTGAGATACATTCCATTAATACCTAGTTTATTGAGAGTTTTTAGCATGAAGGGCTGTTGAATTTTGTCAAAGGCCTTTTCTGCATCTATTGAGATAATCATGTGGTTTATGTCGTTGGATTTGTTCATGTGATGGATTACATTGATTGATATGCATATTTTGAACCAGCCTTGCATCCCAGGGATGAAGCTGACTCGATTGTGATGGATAAGCTTTTTGATGTGCTGCTTGATTCAGTTTGGCAGTATTTTATTGAGGATTTTCACATCGATGTTCATCAGGGATATTGGCCTAAGATTCTCTTTCTTTGATGTGCCTCTACCAGGCTTTGGTATCAGATGACGCTAGCCTCATAAAATAAGTTGGGGAGGTTTCCCTCTTTTTCTGTTGATTGAAATAGTTTCAGAAGGAATGGTACCAGCTCCTCTTTGTACCTCTGGTAGAATTCAGCTGTGAATCCGTCTGGTCCTGGACTTTTTTTGTTTGGTAGGCTATTAATTACTACCTCAATTTCAGAACCTCTTATTGGTCTATTCAGAGATTCAACTTCTTCCTGGTTTAGTCTTGGGAGGGTGTATGTGTCCTGGAATTTATCCATTTCATCTAGATTTTCAAGTTTATTTGCATAGAGTTGTTTATAGTATTCTCTGATAATAGTTTGTATTTCTGTGGGATCAGTGGTGATATCCCCTTTATCATTTTCTATTGCATCTATTTGATTCTTCCCTCTTTTATTCTTTATTAGTCTTGCTAGCAGTCTATCAATTTTGTTGATCTTTTCAAAAAACCAGCTCCTGGATTGATTGATTTTTTGAAGGTTTTTTGTGTCTCTATCTCCTTCAGTTCTGCTCTTATCTTAGTAATTTCTTGCCATCTGCTAGCTTTTGAATTTGTTTGCTCTGGCTTTGCTAGCTCTTTTAATTGTGATGTTAGGGTGTCAATTTTAGATCTTTCCTGCTTTGTCTTGTTGGTATTTAGCCAAGACAATCCTAAACAAAAAGAACAAAGCTGGAGGGATCAGGCTACCTGGCTTCAAACTATACTACAAGGCTACGGTAACCAAAACAGCATGGTACTGATACCAAAACAGATATATAGACCAATGAAACAGAGCAGAGGCCTCAGAAATAACACCACACATCTACAACCATCTGATCTTTGACAAACCTGACAAAAACAAGCAGTGGGGAAAGTATTCCCTATTTAATAAATGGTGCTGGGAAAACTGTCTAGCCACATGTAGAAAGTTGAAACTGGATCCCTTCCTTACACTGTATACAAAAATTAACTTAAGATAGATTAAAGACTTAAATGTAAGACCTAACACTGTAGAAACCCTACAAGAAAACCTAGGCAATACCACTGAGGACATAGGCATGGGCAAAACTTCATGACTAAAACGCCAAAAGCAATGGCAACAAAAGCCAAAATAGACAAATGGCATCTAATGAAACTAAAGAGCTTCTGCACAACAAAAGAAACTATAATCAGAGTGAACAGGCAACCTATAGAATGGGGGAAAATCTTTCCAATCTACCTATCTGATAAAGGGCTAATATCCAGAATCTACAAAGAACTTAAACAAATTTACAAGAAAAAAAACAAACAACCCCATCAAAAAGTGGGTGAAGGATATGAACAGACACTTCTCAAAAGAAGACATTCATACAGCCAACAGACACATGAAAAAATGCTCATCATCCATCACTGGCCATCAGAGAAATGCAAATCAAAACCACAATGAGATACCATCTCACACCAGTTAGAATGGTTATCATTAACAAGTCAGGAAACAGTAGATGCTGGAGAGGATATGGATAAATAGGAATGCTTTTACACTGTTTCGGGGAGTGTAAATTAGTTCAACCATTGTAGAAGACAGTGCAGCGACTCCTCAAGGATCTAGAACTAGAAATACCATTTGACCCAGCAATCCCATTATTGGGTATATACCCAAAGCATTATAAATCATGCTACTATAAAGGCACATGCACATGCCTGTTTATTGCAGTACTATTCACAATAGCAAAGACTTGGAACTAACCCAAATGTCCATCAGTGATAGACTGGATTAAGAATATGTGGCACATATATACCATGGAATACTATGCAGGCATAAAAAAGAATGAGTTCATGTCTTTTGCAGGGACATGGATGAAGCTGGAAACCATCATTCCAAGCAAACTATCACAAGCACAGAAAACCAAACACCACATATTCTCACTCATAGGTGGGAGTTGAACAATGAGAACACGTGGACACAGGGCAGGGAACATCACACACCGGTGCCTGTTGGTGCATGGGGGGCTGGGGGAGGGATAGCTTTAGGAGAAATACCTAATGTAAATGAGGACTTGATGGGTGCAGCAAACCAACATGGCACATGTATTCCTGTGTAACAAACCTGCACCTTGTGCACATGTACCCTAGAACTTAAAGTATAATTAAAAAAAAAAAAAAAACTCACCTTCTTCGGTACTTTCTAACAGCAAAGAATAACTTTCAGAATTAAAATATAATAATAATCTGCAATTTGCTGACTACCAAATCTAATACCAACAAAATGTGATTCAAGGTTCCTTCTTTAAGACATTTTCTTTTAGGATTATGCTATTCTAAAGTAGTTTACTCTTCCAGAGATTTCTGTGATTTATTTTTTTAAATCTTTTTTATTTCTAACTTTTGTGGGTACGTAGTAGAGATAGATAGACAGACAGACAGACGGATAGATAGATAGATAGATAGATAGATAGATAGATAGATAGATAGATAGATAGATAGATATATGAGGTACATAATACGTTTTGGTACAAGCATGCAATGTGAAATAATTGTGGAGAATGGAATAACAGTCCCCTCAAGCATTTATCCTTTGAGTCACAAACAATTCAGTTACACTCTTTGAGTTATTTTAAAGTATAAAATAAGTTATTATTGACTATAGTCACCCTGTTGCACTATCAAATAATAGTTAATAGTTATGTATTTATTTGTTTGCTTATTTATTTATTGAGATGGAGTCTCACTCTGTCACCCAGGCTGAAGTGCAGTGGCATGATCTTGGCTTACTGCAACCTCTGCCTCCTAGGTTCAAGTGATTCTCCTGCCTCAGCCTCCTGAGTAGCTGGGATTATAGGGGCCCACCACCACACCTGGCTAATTTTTGTATTTTTAGTAGAGACGGGGTTTTCCCATGTTGGCCAGGATGGTCTCGAACTCCTGACCTCAGGTGATCCACCCGCCTCGGCCTCCCAAAGTGCCAAGGATTACAGGCATGAGCCACCGCATTCAGCCATTTATTCTTTCAATTTTTGTTTTTACCCATTAACCATCCCCACCTCCCATCTCACCATTCCCTCACTACCTTTCCTAGCCTCTGGTAATTATCCTTCTACTCTGTATGTCCATAAGTTCAACTGTTTTGATTTTTAGGTTCCACAAATAAGTGAGAATATGCAATGTTTGTCTTTCTCTGTCTGGTTTATCACTGAAGATAATTATCTCCAGTTTCATCCATGTTGTTGCAAATGACTGAATCTCATTCTTTTTTATGGCCAAATAGCAATCCATTGTGTATATGTACCACATTTTCTGTATTCATTCATCTGTTGATGGACAGAGGTTGCTTCCAAATCTAAGCTATTGTAAACAGTGTTGCAACAAACATAGGAGTGCAGATACATCTTTGATATATTGATTTTCTTTCTTTTGGATAGATAGCCCACAGTGTGATTGTTGGATCAGATGGTAGTGCAATTTTTAGATTTTTGGGGAACCTCCAAACTGTTCTTCATATTGGTTGTACTAATTTACATTCCCACCAACAGTGTACAAGGGTTCCCTTTTCCCCACACCCTCACCAGCATTTATTATTGCCTGTCTTTTGGATATAAGTCATTTTAAGTGAGGTAAGACTGTAGTTTTTAGTTATCTCACTGTAGTTTTGATTTATATTTGTCTGTTCATCAATGATGTTGAGCACTTTTTCTTTTTTTATTATTATACTTTATGTTCTAATGTACATGTGCACAACGTGCAGGTTTGTTACATATGTATACATGTGCCATGTTGGTGGAGCACCTTTTCATATGCCTGTTTTCCATCTGTATTTCTTCTTTTCAGAAATGTCTATTCAAATCTTTTGCTCATTTTTAAATTAGATTATTAGACTTCTTCCCTAGAGTTGTTTGAGCTCTTTATATATTCTGGTTATTAAGCCCTGGTCAGATGGGTAGTTTGCAGACATTTTCTCCCATTCTGTGGGTTGCCACTTCACTTTGTTGACTGTATCCTTTGCTGTGCAGAAGGTTTTTAACTTGATGTGATCCTGTTTGTCCATTTTTGCTTTTGTTGCCTGTGCTTGAGGGGTGTTAGGATTTCTATGATTTAAATGACAAGAGTTTAAATTACAATTAGACATTCTAGTTCATACACCAATTTCAGTCAATTAATGTTTGCATTAAATATATCTCAGAGGAATGATTTTTTTAAAAAGTAATGCTTGGAAAATAAATTTATATCTACATTCAAGTTTTTAAAATATTGTCCTGTGTTTTCCTTTCAATTTTCTTTTTTTTTCCTTATTTTTACTTCAATTTACTTTGAGATAGTTTGCTGTTTGTTTTATAGTCTTACTATAAATGAAAACATTTGAAAGCCTATAGATTATGTGTCTCACGTGTGCAGCTGAGTATAATGGTCAGAGTTGAATGGGTCAGTTATAGTGGATTCAGTTCGATGAACAAGAGTAAAACCGTAACTGTGTTATGCTGACAGTCGTGGCAATAATTTCACAATATAAATGGTCATAGTATTTTCAATATAACAGTACTGCTGTTTCCATAGAGCAAACTAATTTCATATTTCCTCATTTTCATCCCTTTGGGGCCACAAAAAATATATTTAAAAGTTACTTGTTCCATTAACCACATACTCAACATTTGAGAGCTGCCAAATACTTCTGATTGTGCCAAAAATCTCTCTGAAGAACTCACTAGAAATCTTTTTATAATTCTTTCTATTAATTCTTTACTTCCCAACAAAAAGTAAAAAAAAAAAAAGATGAAGAATGCAGAAGAAAGTGAATTCATATATGTATATATTTTAAGTCTTATAAACTCACAGCTGAAGGGGAATTCAGTCTGTGTTGCTATTGAAAGTATATACAGTTTATTGCAATTTGAACATTTTATTTCCTCACAACTTGACATGATTAGAAGGACTGAAGAAAATTTTGTGAACACTAGCATAGCTTAAAAATGAGCAAACAAATAAAAAACTGAAAGGTTTGGATGAATTCACGTCCTTGTCAGTCTGTTGTAATGCATGTAATGGAATCAGCTTGGAGTCGGCACTCAAATTTTGCTGTAAACATAAAATGATAAAAAGAGAAAGACACACACACATACACAGAAGAAGAGAGAGATGACAGAGAAGGAGAGAAAGGAAGATAAAAGGGTGCAAAATAGATTTCAAGAACCCAACTTTTATTCAATATTTATTTTCCATTGTAATATCTCTTCATTTAAATTTTAAAGCCTAGCAAGTTATTTTAAACAACTTTAACATAAAATTTACCCTTCCAACAATTTCCAAGTGTGCAGTACAATATTGTCAGCCAATGCACATGGCTGTGCAGCAGTGCCCGGAACTACTCCACCTCCATCCCTTCATGACGGAAACTCTATACCTGTAGAAGACTCTGCAATAGCTCCTCCCCAAGTGCTGAAAATGCTCATTCTACTTTATGTTTCTTTGTCTTTGATTACTTCTGATACTTCATAAGTGGCATCGTGCAATATTTGTTTTTTTTGTGGTTATATCACTTAGCACAATGTCCTTAAGTTCATCCGTGCTGTAGTATGATGGGGTTTCTTTCATTTTGAAACTGTATAGTACTCTATTGTATGTATGTACCATATTTTCTTTATTCATTTATTTGTCAATAGATGTTTAGGCTGCTTCCACCTCTTGGTTATTGTGAGTAACTTTCTTCATGTCATTTTATATTCAGTTGAAAACTGTCAATTGTTGCATCTCCAATCTGCCCACATTGTTATTTTGCTTTCCTTATTTTAGTTTTTAGCGAAGATGTTAAAAATGGGCATCTGTGCTTACTTAACATTCACTATATATTTTTTCTTATTCAATGCAGATATTTAGATGACAACAAAGTAGTCCTGTTCAAGGTGAAATAGCACAATGAGGTGATAAATAATGGAATGCTGTCTGTCCTTGCAGGATGAGTCTGCTCCAGCTGACAAACAGTGTAAACCAGAGGCGACCCAGGCCACTTACTCAACATCAGCTGTTCCAGGCTCACAGGATGTGCTGTACATCAACGGAAATGGGACCTATAGTTACCATAGTTACAGAGGGCTCGGAGGGGGTCTGCTAAATCTGAATGATGCTTCCAGTAGTGGTGAGTATTTATCATAGATAGTGTTTGTTTGTTTGTTTGTTTTCTTTGGTGAAGGGAGGTGGTGGTAAATTTTTTAAACTTGAGAGAAGAAAATGGATAGACTGTGATAAGAATAATCAGTGCCAATCTGCTATTAATAAAAACAAGGCCATTTAATACATAATGATTGTCTCTCTACTGTCTGTCCCGCTTGTGTTGCTGTCTCTGAAAGTGGCAGCACTTCATACAATTGAATGATTGCTGTTTATACTAAAAAAAAAAAAAACTCAACTAGAGAAATAGCAAAAGCTTTTTTTCTAAATAGTGATTCATTCTGCCACCAATGCTGTAATGCATATTCTTTCCATGTTCAAAGAGGCTTTTGACTTGGAAAATTTGAGGCACCAGGAACTTTTCCAACTTCATGAAACATACACAGTCATAACTAAGAACATACAAAATGAAACAACACATGCAAAGGACGCATGGGTCTCCAGAAGACAGTCTGTCAATGTCAATGGCATGCTCTATCAGCAGTGTTGTGCTGGAGCCAGCCTGTACTGACTCTTGGTTGGTAAATTTTTAGGAATTTTCTGAACTTATATACCAGGTTGAAGTCAAAAGGAGTCAGAAATTTAACTGTATAATATAAATCCATGCATGTATGAGGAAAAAAATACATGGATAATGTTCTTATAATTGAGTGGCAAGAAAAACTTTCCTAACTATACTTTAAATCCAGGAGGAAAGTTTCATTACAAACACACACAGACACACACACGCACACACACACACACACACACACACAGACCCCTTTTGCATGACAAAAAACACCATAAAAAAGTAAAAAGATAACTGGAAAATGTATTAGCTAACTCTACCACAAAGAGTTAGCAGGTCAATATATGAAGGTCTTCTAAAAATAAAGGAAAAACTATACCCAAAATCATATGATTAAAATGCTAGAAAATAAACACACAATTCACAGAAAGACAATGCAAATGTTCTTTAAATATTTATAAAGTTGTTCAACCCCAGTCACTCCTAATAAGAGAAATGCAGTTTCTACCCATCAGTTTAGCAAAAATCCAAATGCTTAACAGAATTTTTTTAACAAGACTGTGGTTAAAAAGGTACTATCATGCCTTGCTCAATGCAAAAAGTTAGAGTGGAATCTGACAGTATATATTAATAGAAAAAATTGAATGCACATTTACCATTTGACCCAGCAATCTCTCTCTTAGGAATCTATTTCAAAGACACACTGACAAAGTTACAGAAAGAGACATGTTCAAGGCTATTTATTGCACTGTTATTTATAAATGCAAAAGAAAATGGTTGCCAATAAAAGTGCCCAGCAATATATGGCTTACTGATTGAATTATAGCTCATCCAAACAAAAGAGTATAAATAGTAATAGGAACTATCTTTTCTATTTTTAGGACAGAGTTTCACTCTGTTGCCCAGGCTGGAGTGCAGTGATATGCCCTTGGCTCACTGCTACCTCTGCCTCCCAGGCTCAAGTGATCCTCCCATCTCAGCCTGCAGAGTAGATGGGACTTACAGGTGCCTGCCACCATGCTGGGCTAATGTATTTTTATTTTTTTTTTAGCAGAGACAAAGTTTTTACCATGTTGCCCAGGCTGGTCTTGAACTCCGAGCTGAAGTGATCTGCCCACCTTGGCCTCCCAAACTGCTGGGTTTACAGGTGTGAGCCACCATACCCATCCAGGAAATACCTTTATATGCTATTATATAGTGATCTTCAGGTAGTGAAAAGTACTTATAGAATGCCAACATTCATGGAATAAGGATTTATACAATTCGATGCATAAACTATAACTTTTTTTAAAAAGTTTATGTAGATGTGGGAGTGGGGAGAGAACAGTATAAGGGGCAGGAATAAAAGCTAGAATATTCCTAATATGTTTGGTTTTTACACTTTGTTTTATATATTTAACTTTGGAACAACATACATTTATGTAATTATTAAACTGTTTTTTAAAATTCTTCAAATTAAGAGAAAAATGATGCAAATAAACTCAATTGTTTAATGAGTCGTTGGCATAGCCTCACATAGAGGAACTTGTCCAAGTGATTCCAAAAATCATAATTTGACTCCATAAGATTGAAGCCAGTGATTAAACCTTAAAGTATTTTTCAGTAATCATATTATTATTTGGGGACTGTTGTCTATGTATTGTGGTTAAAAGCAAATTGCTAGTTATGTGGGTGTCAGTGAAAGCTAGCATTTTCAGCAGGGGTCAAAGTAGACACAGATGTAAAATCAGTACATTTAAGCAAAAACTCCGTAATCTTGTATTTGAATTGGTAGTACCAGTAGGAACTGATGATTTTTTTGTTTGTTTGTTTTTTACAAAACACAAAATATATCTTTTTTTCCTGGAAATGCTTGGAAACCACGGCCAACTTGAATTTAAAATTTTTAATCAGGCTGGGTGAGCTTATATTTTGGGAGAAATTGCATTATTAGTCTGAGTTTATACTCTAGGAAATCACTTAGTTTACAATGCTGGAAGTATGTTTCATATCTAGCTAAATAATTCTGGGGGCTCCATGCAAAATGAAAATATCAAGCCTCTTGTTTAAAACTTAAGAATTTAAGGCATTGACAGTAGAGTATTAACCTAAGCTTGGAACTTTTCGAAGCACATGGTACTGTAGGACTACAAACATTTCATGACCCACTTTGCACTTTTATTTCACTTAGTAAGCCAGAGGAAAGCATTGTTTTGTCATTAAAGGCAGAGAGCTACCAGTGGTAAGAAAGATAACGTATACAAATAAGGAAAAGGATAATACACAAGTGAGAACACTTTGAAAGAGTTTTTTGAGAAGAACAGAGAGCACTTTGGGGCAGCTACCAATATCCTGGGTAAAAATTGATAGTAAATCCAAAGAAAGTTTTGTTATGCATTGTCAGTGAGCAGGGCTCCCTAAGTCCTTCCTGACCTTCAACCAATTCTCCATAGAGGAACCAAAATAATTCTTTTAAAAAGGCCAATCTGATCACATCACTTCACCATCTAAAACTTTCTATGGGCTTTCATTGTTCTTAGGGAAAGAATGTGAGCCAGCTCTTCCAGCTTCAAGGTCTACCCACCTGAAGTTTTCTTTCACCTGCTTCTCCGCCACTCTCTCCTCATTTATTGCATGCTCTTTCTTTAAATCCAAAACTCCAAGTCTAGATGAGGTATAGATATACACTCTCACAGTATCCTCAATTTATCCTCTGAAGCATGTATGACAGCACGCGCGCGCGCGCACACACACACACATACACACACACACAATCACGCAGCATTGGTATCCATTCCTCAATTATATTTTTCAGTGATGCCTAAAAGCCACATAGGAAATTTGGTATAAATCTCAGGTATGCAGCCATATAAGTGTTTAGAAAAGCACGTTTTATAAATGCACAGTTTGAGTATAGATGCTGTGGTACTATGTTGAGGTCTACTTTTTCTGTATGTTTCTCCCCCAAAACTTTCCTATCATAAAATGACAGAGGCTAAAGGGACATGAGAAATCATTTGATAGCAACCACTTCATTGTGTAAAGACCGCAAAGAAAGAAACAGGGCTGGAAATTTATGTGACTTGCTCAAGGTCATGCATAATGATTTTGGAGTTGTTTAGTTAATACATGCATTGGCTCTTTTTTTTTTTTTTTTTTTTTTTTTTTTTTAAGGCAAGGTCTCCCTCTGTCACCTAGGCTGGGGTGCAACTGCAATGCTCCCACCTCAGTCTCCTGAGTAGCTGGGACTACAAGTGCTCACTGCCATACCTGCCTAATTTTTAACTTGATTTTTTAAATTATTTTTTGAGACAGGATCTCACTATGCTGCCCAAGCTGGTCTTGAACTCCTGGGCTCAAGCAACCTTCCTGCTTTGGTTCTTATATGATGATATCTTAAGAACACAGCAACCAATAACATCAAACACTTCAGGCTGTCTGTGTTCACTTCAAATGAAACAAAAGTCACAGATTAGTCAGTATGGCATGCAGAAAATTAAAAATGATGTGAATTTCTTTTAGCAATGACTTTGGTCTGAGTGTAGCTGAATTTAAATAAGCAACAGCAATAACAGCAACAAAGATCAAAACACTAATCTTGGCAAACAACAGCTTTAGTCTCAAACCAAAGAGATTTGTCTAGTGTACATTTGAGAAAGGAGTCTAGCAATGTAATGGTAGCAAGAGAAGTGATGTTTCCCTTGTTATAAAGCAGCTCTAAATACCAGTTTTGTATTCTTCACCCACAAAATGTATACTACCTGTAACAATGATATTGTCTCCTGCTCTTTGACTTTTGTTTGTTTAGTTTTTGCTTGTTTTAATCACAGAAAGGCAGCTAAATTGATAGGGCCCACAATATCCTTTATTTGGGTACTTTCTTCATAAATTCTGGAAATTCCAAATGGTCTAACTTTTTAAAATGGCATTATCATATCTATCATTTCTTCATCTTTAAGACATCAAAATAGTCATTCCCTGTAACAGTTTTGGAGCTCTGGAGAAAGAAACTACATACTTATGCATAAATCTTGAGAGCTAAAAAGGACATAACTGAAGATTAGCATTATGTTAGATGCCAGCATCATAGCTGATGGATGACAACTCCAGTTAATCTCAGTTTGAGAATTCTTGATTTTAGGATTTGTAGAGATCTGAAATATATGGAAGGGAGCTCAGTTTGAGAATTCTTGTTAATCTCAGTTAATCTCAGTTTGAGAATTCTTGATTTTAGGATTTGTAGAGATCTGAAATATGTGGAAGGGAGCAGTAACTTCTAAGAGATCAAGTAGAATTATAACCTTACATATGATTTAATTTATAAAATAGATGAAAATAATCAGAATTCAAGTCACTCACTGGAGAAGTTGTGAAGTATGATGCAGGTTGGCAGTAGAATTAGGAGTGCAAAGATTGAAGGGAAAAATGATGTTTCTAGAACCTTTAAAACAAACGTAATTAAAATAACACCATCCATGCAGATTATATCATGTTCAAGACAAATTTGTAGGGAGAAGAATAAAAGAGGATACCTTAGCAGCATTTGAATTTGATTTAAATATTTTGGAGTTCTCATGTTCAAATCTTTGTAACTTTAAAAGAAGCAAAGTTGGATAAGGCAGAATCAATGACATCAAGAAAACAAAAAGAGATATATTCTTCCTCTTCTTGTCTATATGTCAAAATCCTTTAGGACTCTGATTAAACACTTTCCTATTCTACCTCATCATCCTTCCGCTCTTTGGAAGATTGATCATTCCCCTGCGTGCGTCTTTATTCTAATACCTATCTCATTGAATTGAGAGATATATTTTCAAGACAATTTCCCATTATAGATATGCATTCCTTGAAAGCAGAAACTTCATCTTGTTCACTGTTATATCCCTCTAAGTAAGGTCAGACATATAGTAAGTGCTCAATAATATTTGCTTAATAAGTGAATCTTTAGAAAAAAATAGAATGATGTCAAAAGGAAAAAGGCTACAGAGATAATTAGGTACCTTGGATGGCAGGAGGGAAGGGTTAATCTTAGATAAATCAGAACGATTGGAGGCAAGGAGATTGATTAAACTGAACTTGGAGATTCTATGGGTGAAAAAAGAAGGCTCCAGTTCACTCATCAGTTTATGGGTCTACAGCAGTTTTAGAGTTTTATAAACTCCTATTTAATAGCAATAGGAAATCTTGCCCGATTGGAGACTTCATAGCAAGGAAATATTCTGTCTACCAATGATGCCAGGGTGCCCTTCAAATCCATCATTAGCCAACCTCCATTTGTTTGGAGCTGGCAAGGGGCTGCACCCAACAATCCAAATTTTCAAGTTGGAGTATTATCAAAATGACAGCAGTTACAATCTGTATAAAGAATTTATTCAAATTATCCAACTGAAATGAGAGGCAAAAAAGCAGCCAATCCTCCTGTTATTATCACACCATTTACATAGGACTTTGGACTGCTTTCTTTCTATCAGGAAGTTCACATTGAGCTGTCTAAAGAGGGCAATTGTAGTTCACCGCAGTTATTCACTGGATCTCTTGAGTCTAAATTATATGCATAATGCATAAGTTAACTACTGATGTTTCCGCTCTACAAACTCCATGGGGGGAGACTTTTCAACTCTGTTATAAACTGGGCTGATATACAGACCAAAATCTATCAAGACCAAATTGTAGTAATAATGACCATAATCACTAACATTTGTATAGCAATTTCTAGTTTTCCCAGCTCTTTACATTCATTAGCTTTCTTGCTCTTCATTAATATTTGGGGTTTGGGCTTTAATGATTCCTTGGCTCAGGTCCTTTAATTATGAGCCTAAGGAAACTTGGCCATAAGATTCACCATCACACTAGAACTGGTTTACAGTGGTGTGACTGACTGTGTATGTTGATAGTGCCAGAAACCAGCATTCTGAAACATATTTTTTCATCTGAAATGTTCAAAGGAGCATTTTTATTAATTCACTGCCTTTACTTCTTACCTCCCTTATACTTTTCATTGCACTATAACCAACTTCTCCCCACCATTTTGCTGAAACTGGTCTGGCTAAGTTTATAGTGACTTCACTTATTGCCAAAAAAAATGGATTTTTGTTCTTTATTTGACTCGATTTCTTAAGCATATCTGAATCTATTGATTAGAACGTTGAAATGTCCACCCAAGAGGATCTTGACTATATCCAAATGAGTATGGGAATAGTCAGTAGGAGTTAAGGATGTCTTCTTAAAGTGTGTTCTCTTTTTCTCTTAATACCCTAAGGAGCACAATATTGGAAAAAGGGAAATGTTTCATATCAAACATTTTAGAGAAATATTTTGAAATACATAAATTCTTGAAATACATTCATTCTCATGGTATATTGTGCTTCTCAGATAATTTTTCTCTTGCTACCTTTCTAGAATTTCTTTTCTACTCATGCCCCTTCATGCTGGGATTCTCTCAACATCCTGTACTTTTCCCTTTAATACTCATGTTCTGCACAATGACCAAGATAGAACTCATAGCACTTACAATTTTGACTAGAAAATACTCCCACATGTGCATAATGACCCCAATCTTTCCCCTAAATTTCAGATTTTATATCCAGTTCTCTATCATGATCTAGACATTCAGATAAATCTAATATTTGATTTGATAAAATGAATTCTTCATCCCCATGCATACTATTACCTGTCTCTGGGGTTATCTCATGCAGAGATAACCCCAGAGACAGGTAATAGTATGCTGATATGAGGCAGAGATGCACCTGCCTCTTATCAGCTATTGTGTTCCCTATGATACCTTTTCTGTTTGCCTTGCTAATTTTCTGGCTAACTTTTCCTCCAATGTGTTCCCATGATACTCTAACCATATCTCATATTATTTAACCTGTCTGTTATGTGCTCCTTTCTAGACTATAGACTATGCACAAGGGCAGGCAAGGTGACATTTTTAAAACTGTCTTACCACCAAGTGTTAGTAGGTAACTGCCTTATATATGAGTGTTCAATACATAATAAATGGATACATGAATGACTGAGTGAAAGAAATTGCTTCAGTAAAATATTATGCCTCTTAAGGGATCTTGACTAAATCCAATTGACCATGGAGATAATCACTTGGAGTTAAGGATGTCTTCTTAAAGTTTGTTCTGTTTTTATCCTAATATCCTGAAGAGCACAATATTGGAAGAAGGGAAATGTTTCATATCAAACATTTCAGAGAAATATCTTGAAATACCTAAATTCTGCTTCAAAATCTATTTAGCTTAAACCCCTAGTTCAGGAAAGACATGTTTACATAAGTAAGCAGGGTCATAGGAAAGTGTGCTTTTCTCCTTTAGCTTACACTCTCAATAACTTGTTCTGGCTCACTAACCATAAGCAAAGATGTAGTGCAGATGTATGGGGAGGGAACCATCGTCATCCTGCTCCTGGAGACCAGCTGGATGTTTCCATTATGTGAAAAACACATAAAGTCTATTATGTAGAACTTTGTAGATAATAATTTTATAGAATATAGCCTAAAAGTCATTCATGGAAGCTAAGCAATCCCCCATGATGAATTTGTATGACCTTTACACAATTGGAAGATCTGCGTGGTGGTAACATACTATGTGAAGAAAAGTGACTCTGTGATCTAACTGAAGTAAACATAATTGGAATTATGCAGTTATTTTATCTCCAAGAAGGTCCAATGAAACCTGAGTGAGTTGTCAAAGCACATTCTGCAGCACACGGTGAAACTTTGTTTATAAAAGAAACAATGTGTTATATTTAGGATTTTTTTCCACCAGTGTGCAGCTTGCTCAAGCTCTCCCATCTGTGTTTCCTTGATGACCTGACTTATTTTCCTATTTTAAACTCTATTAATTTGTATCCATATATTGATTGTTTTCTCTTTCTTTAAAATACAATTTTATTTAGGCCTGTGCCATCTAACATTATAGCCATTATCCATATGTGGCTATTGAAATTAAAATTAAACAAAATTCAAAATTTAGTTCCTCCACCGGGATCCATTTCAAGTTTTTAACAGCCAAAATAGTGAGAGGCTACTGATGTAACAACACGGAGAAACATTCCCATTCATCACAGAAGTTTCAGTTGGACAGGGCTGATTCCAAACTCAACTCTTCTCACCTTATTCACGTTATTGTATTGGCCTTTGGGTCGTTTTGTCATTGCAGAATACCTTTTCTGTGTTTATTCCATCAGGTTCTTTGTATTTAATCATTTGTCTTATATCATTCACTCCTCAATGAGATAAATGGGGTCAGTGAACAACCTTATAGAAACTTAATGCTGATTCTTAAATAGTAATGCTTTTAGTTCAATCTGCCTGCTTTTAAATACCATCCACTCATGTTAAGGTTCTGAGAAGAACTAATCCCAATGTGAGTTATAATGTAGGCATTGAAAACTACGTTGGCATAAGCTGGGATTACTTAAAAACTAGAAACAAAACAAATTTTAAAAGAATTTAATTGTGACAGAATTTGAAACTGTGTGATGTTTAAGGAAAGCAAGCTTAAACTCAAGCTATTTTAAATATGACCACATTTTTGACACTGAGCTCATTCTTTGTTTCCAGATTTTCCACAAATAGTATGATAATGACCTATAATTTGATTGAGATTGTGAATTATTTATACACATATATAGAGATACATAGATTCAGAGAGATGATGCTTATTTGTAAATTTTAATGATTTAAAATTATGTTAATCATTTGCTGAAAAATTGAAAGTAAAATTATGTGAAAAATTATCTGCAAATATAATTAAGCATCTTTCAGTTTATCTGGCTGAGCCCTCACATCTTTCACTGGTTTACTGCAGGGCAGAAAGCCTCCAAGAAAGGCTCTGAAAAGGGAGGTGAGTGACCCTGTGTGTTCCCTGAACTATCCAGCACTTGTAATTGGTTTTATAGTTCAACATTGATCAGGCTTTTCTGGCAGCAGCTTCCTAAAAGCCTGTTCTCTAACTGTACAGTAAAATGGATCTTTACATACTCTTAAGAACCTCTTGGGAATTTTTTGTTGTGCCTACTCACTGAAGGGAAGGAATGAAAAGTATCCTGGGACCTTCCTTCTTGAGTCTGCTAGTAAACTGTTTAGGGTCTTTCCAGGTGACATAGGCTCATTATGGTTGACTTGGGTTGTTTTCTTTAAACAGCCTCCTTTGAACTTTGACACATCCTCTGGGGAGCTATCTGAACAAACCGGTTAAATATCATTGGTCTCACCAGCCCTCTGCCACTTAGGAAGGGGTTCTCCTGGGAACTCAGAATGTTCTGCTTTTTCAGGAAGTCAGAAATCTCACTCTTTATATGGACATTGAGCTAGCCATTGTCCACATGACCCTTTCTTGGGCTCGGGTACTGATGGACCTTCCAGAAATAGGAACCAAGCATTTCCTACCTCCACTAAAGAGCTTGGGTCTGTCTACTTGAATCATTCCAATAGTGTAGTCATGCTAAATGTGCTTTCGTTTTCCCCTCTTCATAAAATCTTCAGCCTTTGAGCATGATGACAATTATTATGCTAACATCTTCTTTTGTGATTTCAAGGCACAAGTTAATTTTTAAATGTCATTTGGCTCAACTCACTGAAAAATGCTTTTTCTGAAAACGCTTTTTTCATCCACGAACAATTGCTAGAACTAGTGGAAGTAGATACATTAAATGTGGGTCCACACAGTGCAAGTTTTGCCTCCTGAGTTATTTGATCTACTCACTAAAATTCAGAATTAAAACTGATTACAAAATTAAGTCTGTAATTGACGAACATTCTGGCCAATATCTAAATGGACAGAGAGAAACAAATTACTTCTTATAATTTAAATCCATTAGGAAATATAATCCTCTGTGTGTTCTGAATGGATCTAAAAGTAGCTTGTACAGTCTTCTGAATTTAGGATTTTTTTTTTGTTGTTGGTGCCTATTTCTGGTGATATATGTTGTTACGTCTTTTGTGTTCTTTGGGACAATATTACAAGAATAATTTCTTTTACATTTTATTCCTGAAAGCATATTTATGAGCAGTTTATCCATAATTGTAAAAGAGGTCATACTATGTTTATTTTCATTGTGTTTTTTCAAATCAGACATACCTTTTGTACATTTATAATATACTCAGCTCTCCATGTTTACATCCTTTAAAAGCCATTCTCGATACAAAACTCTGTCCGACTATGGTCTGCTCCCATGATTTCTTCTGTTTCTTGTAAAATATTAATTTGTTTTTTTAAGGAATATAATATATCAGCATTAACTATGCCATACAGTAGATTATGATTTAAGTAGATTATTCCTCTAATCTAACTGTAAACTTACACTCTTTTGCCAACATCTCCCCAATATTCCCTACTCACCCCAGCCTCTGGCAACCACCATTCCACTCTCCACTATATGAGCAAATTCTTTGGATTCCACATATGAATGAGATCATATAGCATCTGTCTTTCTGTTTCTGGTTTATTTCACTTAATATAATGCCCTTTTTGAAAACTGCTAAGTGAGTAGATGTAAAATGTTCTCACTACAAAATTATAACTAGGTGAGGTAATGTTTTTGTTAATTAGCTAGATTTAACCATTCCACGATGTATGTGTACTTCAAACCTCATGTTGTTCATGATAAATATATACAATTTATGCTAATTAAAAATAAATTTGAATAAAATACTAATTTGCTTTCTAAGCAACTGAATAACAAAGGTGAGAAATGAGGAGACAGGCATTAACATTAATGGAAATCCATCAACCCTGCCTTTCATCATATTCAAGAAAATATGCTGTCTAGGTTCATGAAAATGATTGTGCCTTATTTTAAACCTGTGGTTGTTTGACGAAGCAATGTAAATATTTGATAAGAAATCACTAAGAGAAAGCAGACACACGTGGTCTACATCTAAGTACAGATTCTTAAAATTTTCTATTCCTTAAAATTGTAATTTTACCTTCATGGCTTACTGACTAATAGTATAAAAGAAGTAGCTATTTCAGTGTAAATACTCTATATTTCATATGAGTCACAGTTTCATAACATAAAAAAAAATCTTATGTTTGTAGTTTTGGATGATTGTAGATTAAATGTGATTTTTTTTAATATGCAGAATATCCATGCTTGCTGACCTTTGGTTTAGTTTAGTGATTCAACTTAATTATAGTCTACTATTTGCTAGACTTCCATCATTTATTCTTTTATAAAGTTAGAGCCTGTTTTTCTCTTCCTTACCTTAAATTATTAGACTCTAAGAGCAAAAAGGATACTCTAGAGGTAGCAGGATCTACCCACCCCAATTTCATCCCCACTTCCAAAGCAACAAATATTAAAATTACTTGTCTATAAAACACTTAATCTTAATATGTAAGTTGATTAAAATTTGCTGAGTCTCATTTGACAAAAAGTGAGACAGAACAGTCTCTGAGAAGTTTAAAAACAAATGGGTCAAACTTAAATCATATCAGGTGTACTTTGTCCTATAAATACATAACTTATAAATATGAATTTATATTTATATTATTCTATATAAATATCTTATGTGCTATAAGATTATTTTTATAATTATTATCTACTTAAAATTTAAAATTTGAGGGATTTAAAATATGTGAATACAGATGACATATCATAGGTACCTACATATTTGTAAGATTATTGATAGTGATAGGAAGAAGCAAATTGCCAAAAAGAGGACCATTTTTTTAATGTTGTACTTTAAAACAGTGAGACAAATTATTTCACAGCACCTTAAGAAATTTTTACTAAAATAATATTTTCCAATATAGTAATGACTAAACTGAGGGTTGTATTGGATTTTTACAATACTAATATAGTATCCTTATCAGCTATCAATTTCATTGTTAATTACTAGTAAACTCAATTCCAGAGGAGCTAATTCTTCATTAATTCATGTGTCTTACCTCATGGGGCATCAGTGTTTCTGTTATAGATTTTCGTTGTCCTGTTTTTAAAGGAGTGGAATAAACTACCAAATTTAATCACTCTGGGATAAATGCACATGCGTGTGTGTGTGTGAAATACAGGAATTTAAAATATTTCATACGACCATTAAGCATACAGAACAAAACACAACTCCTATTAAATATTGTATTGTTATAACAGGCATCTATGTTATGGTGAACATGTCTTAGTAATTATCTCAAAATATTGAATGTGATTTAGAATACCTTCCCTTTGGGATATTGTAAGGGAATTCTCCTAAATAGAGTATACAAATGTGATGGTTAATTTTATGTGTCAACTTGACTGGGCTATAAGATGCCCAACAAATGACCAACCATTTTCCTAGATGTGTCTGTGAGGTATGTCTGTATGAGATTAACATTTGAATCAGGCTGGGCTCAGTGGCTCACACCTGTAATCCTAGCACTTTGGGAGACTGAAGCAGGTGGCTTGCTTGAGCCCAGATGTTCAAGACCAGCCTGGGCAACATAGCAAATCCCCATCTCTGAAAAAAAAAAAAAAAAAAAACCCAGGTGCCCTGGTGTAGTAGCGTGGCCTGTAGTCCCAGATACTCGGGAGGCTGAGGTGGGAGGATCACTCAAGTCCTGAAGGTCAGGCTGCAGTGAGTCCTGATCATATATATGGAATTGTGTGTGTGTGTGTGTGTGACATGTTACAGTCTTTTTTTTTTTTTTTTTTTTTTTTTTTTTTTGAGACGGAGTCTCGCTCTGTCGCCCAGGCTGGAGTGCAGTGGCGCTATCTCGGCTCACTGCAAGCTCCGCCTCCCGGGTTCGCGCCATTCTCCTGCCTCAGCCTCCGGAGTAGCTGGGACTACAGGCGCCCGCCACCTCGCCCGGCTAATCTTTTTGTATTTTTAGTAGAGACGGGGTTTCATTGTGTTAGCCAGGATGGTCTCGATCTCCTGACCTCGTGATCCGCCCGTCTTGGCCTCCCAAAGTGCTGGGATTACAGGCTTGAGCCACCGCGCCCGGCCCACAGTCTTAACTTCCCAGGAATTTCTAGGGATTAGTATGAATTGTGGTAAGCAAGGGACATGATGAGAACCTCCAAAGTGCCCTGAGGAAATACTACACAGTTTTATTATTTTACAAATTTATTTTATTTCACTTTTAAGGGAACAGAAAATCAATAGGCTGCAATTTTTTACTGTCAGTTGTAAAATTTATCTGTACATTTGTGTTTATTCAATCTATTTCCAGAAATATTTGAAGACTCTTTAAAGATGTAAATTAAATGTTCCAGCTTTGTTAGAGCACTGATAACTCAAGAAAATAGTAAAAATTTACTAATGAGTTTGAACTTGAACACAAGTTTAATCTCCAATTGATGAAATATCATTTAATATACAGAAAAAAATTATGCAGTACACAGCTATCAGATAGTAAGATTAGCAAGTGGAAAATCTGGGTTCAAATCCTAATGTAGAAACTTCCAAGCTATGTGAATTTAGGCAAAGGATTAACCCCCTGGTATTTACAAGTAAACTGTAAATAATACTATTTTTCTAGTTTATTTGTCAGCTTGTTGAAACAGGAGAAATGAAGTTAAATTATGAATGGTGGGGGAGCGCAAATCATAAGATTCTCTTCTCTTTAGCAGTGGCCGGAGAACCCAGTGGTCTAAGCAATTGTGATATTTTTGACCTCATGGGCTCTCTGGAGAATAATAAATTGATGCTTTATTCTTTCTGGTTTTAGGGATTGCTTCCTGTTATTTGAAAATGTATACATGTATGTAAATATATACATAAACAAATGATATAATAAATCATTATGCCCTTATGTAGTATGTTTGTTCAGCTTAAGTTAAAAAGTAACTCTTCTCTCTCCTGCAGTATTTGTATCTTTCCCCAGAAGCCAAAAATTGCCTGGAAACAGAAGCATGCTAGGAGTCTTTCCCTTCACAAATTTTTTAAACTGCTGGGACACTGATTCTCACTTTAAGTTATCCTGTGATTTATCAAAGGATCAGTTAGGTCTCCACAAAATACTGAATTTGAAGCTTGAGTAGAAAGGTCATTTACTGGGCAAACTCAGGCAGTTTACATAGCTGAGTACTGGGAATTAGCAAATGAAAGTAGAGGAAAGATTAGAAAGGCCAATGTGGCAAATAACTGCTTCTCTTTAAATTGACTGTGTAGAAAACCCCCTTAGATAACAAACAAAAGTGCTGAGATGTTCAACAGAAATTTTTCTCTCTTTTTTTAAACAAGGTCAATTTAGATCAGAAAAATGAAATAAAACACAAATGGATCAAGACAGTGGGAAAAGAAAATTTTAAAATGTTTTAATTGGTGTAAAAATTTAGAATTTAGAAAAAGCAGATCCAAGAGATTTGAGTTTTGCAGTACTTAATTTTTTAAATGTGTGGGAGATTGATATTTACAGTCTTCAACTAAAATTAACCTTTTAAGTAAACAGTCAAAATTGCCCTCAAATCAGTCCGGGAATATATTATGAAGGAGATCTAATTTAACCTGCAATTGCTGTCAGTGTTTGATCCTTAGCTTTGCTAGAAAGAAGTCTTATAATTTTGGTGGGGGAGTACAATCTATAAGGTTATCTTTTCTCCCTTGAATAATGCCTTAAACAGTTACTTGGCCTTGACACTGATACATATCTTGCTTTTTGTATTTTCTTAAGTATGTGTACAATATGTATCTTAGCAACTTGTTACTTTGTAGAGAAGTATACTATTTATTGGTAACCTAATGTTGATTAATCAGTGTTAACTACATAGAGAAGTGTAAACTTAATGACATCAAGAGGAGTGAAGTATTTGAATGTACAATCATATTAGGCATCTTAGGGTTACAGTTAGACCTAACTGGTTTAAAAATGACTTCGGTTTGACATAGACTACAGAAGAGACAAATAGTTACCACTAAACTGTAGTATCAATCTTTTCTCTAATCAAAGGGTAAGTTATCTGAAGATGGAGAGTTCCAAGACCTTATACTTACATCTCATATTTGCTTCTGTTGTTATCCACCATTTGTTAAAGGACAAATTCTCAGGTGGATGCATAAATAAAATGTAGTTCTTTTTTGATAGCAGTGACCCAGATAAAATATAATCTTGCAGAAGTATTGAAAGAATTTTTATATGAGGGTATATGACATTACAGCTGTCCCTCTGTGTCAGTGGGCTCCATATCTCCAGATTGAACCAACTGCAGATAAAAAATATTGGAAAAAAATCAAAAGTAAACATAAAAATAATACAAATGAAAACATACAATATAACAAATATTTATATAGCATTTGCATATATTCAGTATTATAAGTAATCGAGAGGTGATTTTAAACATACCAGAAGATGCACATAGGTTATATCTAAATACTGCATCATTTAATATAAAGGATTTGAGTATCCTGGATTTTGGTATCCTGGACCCAAGTCCCCAAGGATATTGAGAAACCACTGTAATTGACTTTAATACAAAAGCTTGGGGGAATTAAATATTTATTAACTAATAATGAGAGTAACTGTTCATCAGAAGGTTACCATTGTCTAGGTACTATTGATATGGTTTGGCTCTGTTTCCCCACCCAAATCTCTTCTCAAATTGTAATCCCCATAATCACTACATGTCGAGGGAGGGACATGTTGGTAGGTGATTAAATCATGGGAATGGTTTCCCTCATGCTGTTCTCATGAAGGTGAGTGAGTTCTCATGAGATCTGCTGGTTTTATTAGTGTTTCACAGTTCCTCCTTCATGCACTCTCTCTCACTTGCCACCATATAAGATGTGTTAGCTTCCACTTCTGCTGTGATTGTAAGTTTCCTGAGGTTTCCCCAGGCATGCAGAATTGTGAGTCAGTTAAACCTCTTTCCTTTATAAATTACCCAGTCTCAGAGTATTTCTTTATAGCATGTGAGAATAGACTAATATAGAAAATTGGCACCACAGACAATGCAGAACTGCTATATAGATAACCTGAAAATGTGAAAGCAACATTGGAACTGGTTAAGGGGCAGAGGTTGGAACAATTTGGAGGGCTCAGAGGAAAACAGGGAGATGTGGGAGAGTTTGGAAATTCCTGGAGACTTGTTGAGTGGTTTTGACCAAAGTGCTGATAATAATGTGGACAATGAAGTCCAGGTTGAGGTGGTCTCAGGTGGAGATGAGGTACTTCTTGGGAACTGGAGCAAAGGTCACTCTTGCTATGTTGGTGACAATTTGTCACTGCCCTAGATCTGTGGAACTTTGACTTGAGAGAGATGATCTGAAATTAGAACTTATGTTTCAAAGAGAAACAGAGCATAAAGGTTAGAACATTTTGCAGTCTCACAATGAGATAGAAAAGAAAAAACCCATTTCTGGGGAGAAATTCAAGCCACCTACAGAAATTTGCATAAGTGATGAGGAGCAGAATGTCAATACCAATACAATGGGGAAAATGTCTCCAGGGCACGTCAGAGATCTTGGCAGCAGTTGCTCCCATCACAGGCCTGAAGGTCTAGGAGGAATAAATGGTTTCCTGGGCCAAGCCCAGGACCCTGCTGGTGCTTGCAGCCTCAGGACTTGGTGCCCTGCATCCCAGCCACTCCAGCTCCAGCTGTGACTAAAAGGTGCTAAGGTAAAGGTTCAGTCATTGCTTCAGAGGATGCAATCCCCAAGCCTTTGTGACTTCCACATGTTGATGCACCTGCTGGTGTACAGAAGTCAAGAATTGAGGCTTGGGAACCTCTGTCTAGATTTTGGAGGCTTTATGGAAACACCTGGATGGTCAGGCAGAAGTCTGCTGCAGGGATGGAGCCCTCATGGAGAACCTCTGCTAGGGCTGTGTGGAAGGGAAATGTGGGATTGAAGTCCCCACATGGAGTCCCCACTGGGGCACTGCCGAGAAGAGGGCCACCATCCTCCAGACCCCAGAATGGTAGATCCACTGAAAAATTGCACCATGTATCTGAAAAAGCCTCAGTCACTCAATGCCAGCCCATGAGGGAGCTGCCCAAGGTCGTGAGAGACCATCCTGTGCATCAGCATGCCCCGGATGTGAGACATGAGTCAAAGGAGATCATTTCAGAGCTTTAAGATTTAATGACTGGCCCACTGGGTTTCAGACTTGTATGGGACCTGTAGCCTTTTTGTTTTGGCCAGTTTCTCCCATTTGGAATGAAAGCATTTATCCAGTGCCTGTGTCCCCACTGTATCTTGGAAGTAACTATTATGTTGGTACAAAAGTAATTAAAAGTAATGGCAAAAACCACAATCACTAACTTGCACAAACTCCTAGACAGAAGGGCACTGCCTTGACTCAGATGAGACTTTGCACTTGGACTTTTAGGTTAATGCTGGAATGAGTTAAGTTTTAGGGAGACTGTCAGGGAGGCATGATTGGTTTTGAAATGTTTAAAAAGGATGTGAGATTGGTGAGGAGGCAGGATCAGAATATGATTTGGCTCTGTGTCCCCACCCAAATCTCCTTTCAAATTGTAATTCCCATTATCCCCATATGTTTTGGAAGGGACCTGGTGGGAGGCAATTGGATCATGGGGTTTGTTTCCCCTATGCTGTTCTTATGGTAGTGAGTTTTCACAAGATCTGATGGTTTTATAAGTGTTTGACAGTTCCACCTTCACATGTGCTCTCTCGCCTGCCACCTTGTAAGATATGCCTGCTTTCCTTCTGCCATGATTATAGGTTTCCTGAGGCCTCCCCAGCCATGCATAACTGTAAGTCAGTTAAACCTCTTTCCTTTTTAAAATTACCTAGTCTTGGGTATGTATTTTCATTTTATTTATTTATTTATTTATTTTGAGACGGATTCTCGCTCTGTCCCCCAAGCTGGAGTGTAGTGGCATGATCTCAGCCCACTGCAACCTCTGCCTCCAGGGTTCAAGCCATTCTCCTGCCTCAGCCTCCAAAGTAGCTGGGATTACAGGTGCCCACCACCATGCCAGGCTAATTTTTGTATTTTTAGTAGAGACTAGGTTTCACCATGTTGGCCAGGCTGATCTTGTACTCCTGACCGCAAGTAATCCATCCACCTTGGCCTCCCAAAGTGCTAGGATTACAGGCATAAGCCACCATGCCTGGCCTCACATATTTATAACAGTGTAAGAATGGACTAATACAACCATGTACCCCAATAACAAAGCCTCAAAATTAAATGAAAAAGTAACAAAACAGCAAGGGGAAATTGAAAGTCATAATGATAGCCATGGAGTTTTAACACAAGTCTCTCAGAAAAACAAAAAGCAAACAAAAAAAGATACAAAAGAAAAACATTTGGATTTGAAACAAATAATTGAAATTTAATCTAATAGCTATATCTAGAATCTGACTCCCAGATATCTAACAATACATATTCTTTCACATATGTTGACCACCTAAGCAAATGGAAAAAAACAAAGAATCATTAACATGCAGATAGCATTGTGTGGACAAATATTTATAATTATCAAAGATGAAAATGCTACATAACTGGATTTATGGAATACAACTAATTTAGCATTTTGGCATACACATTAGAAAAAATAGAAAGTTAATGAACTAATGATTTAACCTGAGAAGTTAAAACAGAGAAAACCCATAGACAATAGAATAAGTGAAAAATTGGTTAAATACAAATCAAAGAAGCAATAGGGAAGACTAACAAAGGCAAAAGCAACATTCTTGAAAGGGATTTTTAAAAAATATGACAAGATGAATAAAGACAGAAGAAATATAATAGAAATTTTAAAAAACAAAGATTAAAAAGTATTAAATTAGTATTTTTATGCGATTATACTTGAAAGTTTAGAGATATTAGACCATGTTTTACAAAAGCATAATTGGCCAATATTAATTCAAAAATGGATATTCCAAATGAACCTGTAACCATTATATAAATTGAATCAGTATTATAAAAATCTGCCCATTAAAAAATTTCAGACTCTGATGGTTTTACAAATTTTTACCAAGGCTTCAAAGGCTAGGTAGTCTTCACTTTAGACAAACAATTCTAAAAGGAAAAAGGGATAAAAGAAGAGAGAGTACTCCAGCTCATTTTA
Source organism: Macaca nemestrina (assembly GCF_043159975.1). Taxonomy (NCBI): domain Eukaryota; kingdom Metazoa; phylum Chordata; class Mammalia; order Primates; family Cercopithecidae; genus Macaca; species Macaca nemestrina. Next base: position 58,134,459 of record NC_092143.1, read on the forward strand.
TGATACTACTATAATTCTATCATCAAAAACAGTATTAGAAAGGCAAATTATAGTGTAATCACACTTGTGAATATAAATGAAACTCATTAGCATGTTGAATCTAACAATGTATATTTAGTGTGATATTTTAGATATCTTTAGCCCACTGATAAATATTCAGTCATCTGGAGAAAGAAATTACCACTTATGGAATATCTACTATAACCAGGCGTTGTGCTGGATGGATACTTTATCTATATTAGCTAACTTAGCTAAGATCCTGAGGTTTCATAGTTGAATTTTTTTCTCTTTGGCAAAAGTACTACAATATCATCATGCATACCTTGATTAAACATCTGATCACAAAAATAAGAAATGAAATGGCCTACAAACAAAGTTTTCAAGTGGCAAATTTGTTAGCCAACCAGGGAAAATCACTTCATTTACTGATAGCAAGTTTATTAAATCACATTTTACTGCAACAGCTAAAGAATTGTGTCCAGAAAAATAAGCCTTCTCAAGACTATTAGCATTATGGCAAGAACAGTGCTTGAAAGTTTGAGGAAATTGAAATATTGGTAATATAAATAGTCAGCTAACAAACAAGGTAACTGTAGTTTCCAGTAGTTTTCCTTGCCTCTTGATTTGAGATGGTACTAATACTACCCTGTTGTTGCTTACTGGAGGAGTCAATGATAAGCTTGAAGTGACAAACAGCCTCTATGAATAGTGAGTGTGGAACACCTATAGGTGAGAATATTTTCAAAGTTTCAAAAAAAGTAATTCAATACAATCTGAAGTGGAACTTTCTAAGAGGTGTGAAGCACAAAGAGGGTTACTTGGACATACTTACAAAGTTTGTTAAAACATAAAGCATATGGTTATTCCTTGATAGAGCCATTAGCAGTTGCATTGTGGAAAACACTTCAGTATTTCGTTCATGGTTAAAACAGTAGTATCATCTTTAAACTTCATTTGTTCTCGTCAGTTAACCCTGTTCATTACTGTGAAATTTTGTCAGAATAGAATCTGAATATACTGAGTTGTCCTACCACACAGCAGTTTGATGGCTTCCTGGTAAAATTTTATTACAATTTTTTTTTCAGATCAGGGCTAAGGTTAAATTTTTTCTGAGTAAGAACTGCCCTCAAACAGTATCAGTAAACACTCAATGGTTTTGGAAATTAGTTTTTGCTGCAGAATTGGCAATGTTTCTTTTGAATTCAATCTGAAATTACAAGATAAAACAGTACTTATATGCAAAGCTTATGCTGTGGTAAAGTCATTTTGATGATGGCTAATACTGTTTGAATCACAGTAATAGCAAATTGCTTATAAACTTCTTGTCCTATCAGAAGTTAAAACAAGGGGGACGGAGCAAGATGGCCGAATAGGAACAGCTCCAGTCTCCAACTCCCAGCGCGAGCGACACAGAAGACCGGTGATTTCTGCATTTTCGACTGAGGTACTGGGTTCATCTCACTGGGGAGTGCCGGACGATCGGTGCTGGTCAGCTGCTGCAGCCCGACCAGCGAGAGCTGAAGCAGGGCGAGGCATTGCCTCACCTGGGAAGCGCAAGGGGGAAGGGAATCCCTTTTCCTAGCCAGGGGAACTGAGACACACAACACCTGGAAAATCGGGTAACTCCCACCCCAATACTGCGCTTTAAGCAAACAGGCACACCAGGAGATCATATCCCATGCCTGGCCGGGAGGGTCCCACACCCACGGAGCCTCCCTCATTGCTAGCGCAGCAGTCTGTGATCTACCGGCAAGGCAGCAGCGAGGCTGGGGGAGGGGCGCCCGCCATTGCTGAGGCTTAAGTAGGTAAACATAGCCGCTGGGAAGCTCGAACAGGGTGGAGCTCACAGCAGCTCAAGGAAACCTGCCTGTCTCTGTAGACTCCACCTCTGGGGACAGGGCACAACTATACAACAACAAAAGCAGCAGAAAACTCTGCAGACGCAAACGACTCTGTCTGACAGCTTTGAAGAGAGCAGTGGATCTCCCAACACGGAGGTTGAGATCTGAGAAGGGACAGACTCCCTGCTCAAGTGGGTCCCTGACCCCTGAGCAGCCTAACTGGGAGACATCCCCCACTAGGGGCAGTCTGATACCCCACACCTCACAGGGTGGAGTACACCCCTGAGAGGAAGCTTCCAAAGCAAGAATCAGACAGGTACACTCGCTGTTCAGAAATATTCTATCTTCTGCAGCCTCTGCTGCTGATACCCAGGCAAACAGGGTCTGGAGTGGACCTCAAGCAATCTCCAACAGACCTACAGCTGAGGGTCCTGACTGTTAGAAGGAAAACTATCAAACAGGAAGGACACCTACACCAAAACCCCATCAGTACATCACCATCATCAAAGACCAGAGGCAGATAAAACCACAAAGATGGGGAAAAAGCAGGGCAGAAAAGCTGGAAATTCAAAAAATAAGAGCGCATCTCCCCCGGCAAAGGAGCGCAGCTCATCGCCAGCAACGGATCAAAGCTGGACGGAGAATGACTTTGACGAGATGAGAGAAGAAGGCTTCAGTCCATCAAATTTCTCAGAGCTAAAGGAGGAATTATGTACCCAGCGCAAAGAAACTAAAAATCTTGAAAAAAAAGTGGAAGAATTGATGGCTAGAGTAATTAATGCAGAGAAGGTCCTAAACGAAATGAAAGAGATGAAAACCATGACACGAGAAATACGTGACAAATGCACAAGCTTCAGTAACCGACTCGATCAACTGGAAGAAAGAGTATCTGCGATTGAGGATCAAATGAATGAAATGAAGCGAGAAGAGAAACCAAAAGAAAAAAGAAGAAAAAGAAATGAACAAAGCCTGCAAGAAGTATGGGATTATGTAAAAAGACCAAATCTACGTCTGATTGGGGTGCCTGAAAGTGAGGGGGAAAATGGAACCAAGTTGGAAAACACTCTTCAGGATATCATCCAGGAGAACTTCCCCAACCTAGTAGGGCAGGCCAACATTCAAATCCAGGAAATACAGAGAACGCCACAAAGATACTCCTCGAGAAGAGCAACTCCAAGACACATAATTGCCAGATTCACCAAAGTTGAAATGAAGGAAAAAATCTTAAGGGCAGCCAGAGAGAAAGGTCGGGTTACCCACAAAGGGAAGCCCATCAGACTAACAGCAGATCTCTCGGCAGAAACTCTCCAAGCCAGAAGAGAGTGGGGGCCAATATTCAACATTCTTAAAGAAAAGAATTTTAAACCCAGAATTTCATATCCAGCCAAACTAAGTTTCATAAGTGAAGGAGAAATAAAATCCTTTACAGATAAGCAAATGCTTAGAGATTTTGTCACCACTAGGCCTGCCTTACAAGAGATCCTGAAGGAAGCACTAAACATGGAAAGGAACAACCGGTACCAGCCATTGCAAAAACATGCCAAAATGTAAAGACCATTGAGGCTAGGAAGAAACTGCATCAACTAACGAGCAAAATAACCAGTTAATATCATAATGGCAGGATCAAGTTCACACATAACAATCTTAACCTTAAATGTAAATGGACTAAATGCTCCAATTAAAAGACACAGACTGGCAAACTGGATAAAGAGTCAAGACCCATCAGTCTGCTGTATTCAGGAGACCCATCTCACACGCAGAGACATACATAGGCTCAAAATAAAGGGATGGAGGAAGATTTACCAAGCAAATGGAGAACAAAAAAAAGCGGGGGTTGCAATACTAGTCTCTGATAAAACAGACTTTAAACCATCAAAGATCAAAAGAGACAAAGAAGGCCATTACATAATGGTAAAGGGATCAATTCAACAGGAAGAGCTAACTATCCTAAATATATATGCACCCAATACAGGAGCACCCAGATTCATCAAGCAAGTCCTTAGAGACTTACAAAGAGACTTAGACTCCCATGCAATAATAATGGGAGACTTCAACACTCCACTGTCAACATTAGACAGATCAACGAGACAGAAAGTTAACAAGGATATCCAGGAATTGAACTCATCTCTGCAGCAAGCAGACCTAATAGACATCTACAGAACTCTCCACCCCAAATCAACAGAATATACATTCTTCTCAGCACCACATCGTACTTACTCCAAAATTGACCACGTAATTGGAAGTAAAGCACTCCTCAGCAAATGTACAAGAACAGAAATTATAACAAACTGTCTCTCAGACCACAGTGCAATCAAACTAGAACTCAGGACTAAGAAACTCAATCAAAACTGCTCAACTACATGGAAACTGAACAACTTGCTCCTGAATGACTACTGGGTACATAACGAAATGAAGGCGGAAATAAAGATGTTCTTTGAAACCAATGAGAACAAAGATACAACATACCAGAATCTCTGGGACACATTTAAAGCAGTGTGTAGAGGGAAATTTATAGCACTAAATGCCCACAAGAGAAAGCAGGAAAGATCTAAAATTGACACTCTAACATCACAATTAAAAGAGTTAGAGAAGCAAGAGCAAACACATTCGAAAGCTAGCAGAAGGCAAGAAATAACTAAGATCAGAGCAGAACTGAAGGAGATAGAGACACAAAAAACTCTCCAAAAAATCAATGAATCTAGGAGTTGGTTTTTTGAAAAGATCAACAAAATTGACAGACCACTAGCCAGACTAATAAAGAAGAAAAGAGAGAAGAATCAAATCTACGCAATTAAAAATGATAAAGGGGATATCACCACCGACCCCACAGAAATACAAACTACCATCAGAGAATACTATAAACACCTCTACGCAAATAAACTGGAAAATCTAGAAGAAATGGATAATTTCCTGGACACTTACACTCTTCCAAGACTAAACCAGGAAGAAGTTGAATCCCTGAATAGACCAATAGTAGGCTCTGAAATTGAGGCAATAATTAATAGCCTACCAACCAAAAAAAGTCCAGGACCAGATGGATTCACAGCTGAATTCTACCAGAGGTACAAGGAGGAGTTGGTACCATTCCTTCTGAAACTATTCCAATCAATAGAAAAAGAGGGAATCCTCCCTAACTCATTTTATGAGGCCAACATCATCCTGATACCAAAGCCTGGCAGAGACACAACAAAAAAAGAGAATTTTAGACCAATATCCCTGATGAACATCGATGCAAAAATCCTCAATAAAATACTGGCAAACCGGGTTCAGCAACACATCAAAAAGCTTATCCACCATGATCAAGTGGGCTTCATCCCTGGGATGCAAGACTGGTTCAACATTCGCAAATCAATAAACATAATCCAGCATATAAACAGAACCAAAGACAAGAACCACATGATTATCTCAATAGATGCAGAAAAGGCTTTTGACAAAATTCAACAGCCCTTCATGCTAAAAACGCTCAATAAATTCGGTATTGATGGAACGTACCTCAAAATAATAAGAGCTATTTATGACAAACCCACAGCCAATATCATACTGAATGGGCAAAAACTGGAAAAATTCCCTTTGAAAACTGGCACAAGACAGGGATGCCCTCTCTCACCACTCCTATTCAACATGGTGTTGGAAGTTCTGGCTAGGGCAATTAGGCAAGAGAAAGAAATCAAGGGTATTCAGTTAGGAAAAGAAGAAGTCAAATTGTCCCTGTTTGCAGATGACATGATTGTATATTTAGAAAACCCCATTGTCTCAGCCCAAAATCTCCTTAAGCTGATAAGCAATTTCAGCAAAGTCTCAGGATACAAAATTAATGTGCAAAAATCACAAGCATTCTTATACACCAGTAACAGACAAACAGAGAGCCAAATCAGGAATGAACTTCCGTTCACAATTGCTTCAAAGAGAATAAAATACCTAGGAATCCAACTTACAAGGGATGTAAAGGACCTCTTCAAGGAGAACTACAAACCACTGCTCAGTGAAATCAAAGAGGACACAAACAAATGGAAGAACATACCATGCTCATGGATAGGAAGAATCAATATCGTGAAAATGGCCATACTGCCCAAGGTTATTTATAGATTCAATGCCATCCCCATCAAGCTACCAACGAGTTTCTTCACAGAATTGGAAAAAACTGCTTTAAAGTTCATATGGAACCAAAAAAGAGCCCGCATCTCCAAGACAATCCTAAGTCAAAAGAACAAAGCTGGAGGCATCACGCTACCTGACTTCAAACTATACTACAAAGCTACAGTAACCAAAACAGCATGGTACTGGTACCAAAACAGAGATATAGACCAATGGAACAGAACAGAGTCCTCAGAAATAATACCACACATCTACAGCCATCTGATCTTTGACAAACCTGAGAGAAACAAGAAATGGGGAAAGGATTCCCTATTTAATAAATGGTGCTGGGAAAATTGGCTAGCCGTAAGTAGAAAGCTGAAACTGGATCCTTTCCTTACTCCTTATACGAAAATTAATTCAAGATGGATTAGAGACTTAAATGTTAGACCTAATACCATAAAAATCCTAGAGGAAAACCTAGGTAGTACCATTCAGGACATAGGCATGGGCAAAGACTTCATGTCTAAAACACCAAAAGCAACGGCAGCAAAAGCCAAAATTGACAAATGGGATCTCATTAAACTAAAGAGCTTCTGCACAGCAAAAGAAACTACCATCAGAGTGAACAGGCAACCTACAGAATGGGAGAAAATTTTTGCAATCTACTCATCTGACAAAGGGCTAATATCCAGAACCTACAAAGAACTCAAACAAATTTACAAGAAAAAAACAAACGACCCCATCAAAAAGTGGGCAAAAGATATGAACAGAGATTTCTCAAAAGAAGACATTCATACAGCCAACAGACACATGAAAAAATGCTCATCATCACTGGCCATCAGAGAAATGCAAATCAAAACCACAATGAGATACCATCTCACACCAGTTAGAATGGCGATCATTAAAAAGTCAGGAAACAACAGGTGCTGGAGAGGATGTGGAGAAATAGGAACACTTTTACACTGTTGGTGGGATTGTAAACTAGTTCAACCATTATGGAAAACAGTATGGCGATTCCTCAAGGATCTAGAACTAGATGTACCATATGACCCAGCCATCCCATTACTGGGTATATACCCAAAGGATTATAAATTATGCTGCTATAAAGACACATGCACACGTATGTTTATTGCGGCACTATTCACAATAGCAAAGACTTGGAATCAACCCAAATGTCCATCAGTGACTGATTGGATTAAGAAAATGTGGCACATATACACCATGGAATACTATGCAGCCATCAAAAAGGATGAGTTTGTGTCCTTTGTAGGGACATGGATGCAGCTGGAAACCATCATTCTTAGCAAACTATCACAAGAACAGAAAACCAAACACCGCATGTTCTCACTCATAGGTGGGAACTGAACAATGAGATCACTCGGACTCAGGAAGGGGAACATCACACACCGGGGCCTATCATGGGGAGGGGGGAGGGGAGAGGGGGGAGGGGGGAGGGATTCCATTGGGAGTTATACCTGATGTAAATGACGAGTTGATGGGTGCAGCACACCAACAAGGCACAAGTATACATATGTAACAAACCTGCACGTTATGCACATGTACCCTACAACTTAAAGTATAATAATAATAATAATAAAAAAAAAAAAGTTAAAACAAGAAGTAAAATCTCCATTCCCATGCAAATTTGCAGTGAATATATTTTCTGAGCACATACCACAGACTCAGCAATATTTTAGTACATTGATGCAAACGCAAAGTAAATTCTCATATTTCAAATTCCTTTTCACTGTTCAGTTGAGGAGCTTCCAGTTTAAACTTTAATTGGAAGTAATTAATCTGCAATGTATTGACCTAATAAAAGGTAACTATCAGGAGAAGGATCTAATAGAATTCTATAATGACTTTTAAGTGATGAATATGCTCAATTAAAATAATATGGTTGTGACCTGATAAAAGTATTTGAAAATACATATCTGCATAAGAAGACATTTTCAAAGATGAAACACATAAAATATCACTACAAATCTTCATTAACAGATGAACATTTGCAATTGATTTTGATGAAAGGGAACACTAACAGTGAAGCTCAATTAAGAAAAAAGCCCCTTCCTAGAAAAAGAATTTTACTCTCCTCCGTAGTAAACCTTATTTTTTAAAAAAGACTCAATTGTTGTTATAGTTTGAACTTTGTCCATGAGAATGTTGTAAAAATCTGGTTTCTCTCTTTTTGTGTAAGTACCTACATATTATTAATATCGGCAATTCTGCCTCTTGGCCTGAGATGACTAAAATATTTACTACCTTGTTCTTTGTTTAAAAATTTCACCACCCCCTGTAGTAAAGAATGAATTTAAAATGTTCTTCACTTATTTAAAATTGTTAAATTAATTGCCAGTTATCCAGACATTTCGTAGTCTATTACTTGGGATTGGAGGTCCTAGCTGAAGAAGGGAATGTAGAAGAAGGTTGTATAAAGCTAGGAATGATTTTATATTCAACTCAGGACCCGTGGTAATATTTAGTGGCAAAACAAACATGATTAATTAGGAAATGGACAATAACTTATTTTTCTCTATCAGCAGTGATTCATGTGGAAATCACTGTAATCAAGCAATTACATTTTTACAATTTTAGATGACTTTTATGGTAATAATATTTCCATATATTAGAGGTTACTTTACTTGAGTAAGTCACATTAAACCATTGTGTTTTATGTCTAACTAGTTTTGTTTTAACCACAACTAGTGTTATTAATAACATCACTTATTTCCTATTTCTTAAGTACTGGCTGTAGAAAAATCTGGCACTTCTCATTTATTGATTATACAAACATTGATTAGTCACTGATTATTATTGAGGCTTCCTTTGTGCCAGGCACCAACACAGCTCCATAGAATGATATGGTAAATGAGACACAAAGGGTGCCTGCATTTATGGGCCTTGCATTCTTACCTTCAGTCTAATTTTTTATAAATATAAATGTATGCCATAGTCTTTCAAAGAGAATTTACACTGCTAAAAACAAAACTTTGTCCTAAGGGGCCCTACTACCTAAGGATAAATGACACTAAAATATGATCACAAAAACAAGTCTATTTAAAACAACAACCAAAAATGCACCATAAATAGGGGAGAAATGTTCAGCTCATAATTTGAAAAAGAAAATGAAAAAGAAAATGAAGAAGTAAAATGAAAATACACATTTTCATTTAACTGAAATTTATTTGTAACTTAAATATCCCTCAAACCTCAAAAAAATGAATAAAGAATTGGTTTTGATATGTGGAGCTTAATTTTTCAAACAGCATTGTATGTTAACATGAAATACCTTTTATCTCTTATTTATCTTTTCAGAATGATCATAAAGCAGGTTTGCATCACTTTGGTAAAAATGTGCGCACTTATATAAATGTGGACCTAGCAAGTTGCCTTGGTGTTTGCCTTTAACCTTGGATATCAAAATCATTTCTCTTGAAGTATCTTTTGTGTCATTATCCTTGGTCATTTTCTTGTTAACTGGTCCAGCTTTTCCAGAACCATGCTTCTCAGTAGCCTTTTGTGAGATTTAAGCAGGTCTCCAAGAATACTTTCCTAGACTTCACTAAATTTAGCATCTTTATAAAATTTGAATTTTTACTTGTAATTGATATGCATTCTAATCAGATCATATTGTTGGGGTTGATTAAGCCAAACCAGTCAAGTATGGGATTCACTCAATGAGGAAGAAATGAATGGTAGTGACAAATCAGTGAGGGCTATTTGGTCACTAGTGAAATATCTTATTTGCAAATATTTTTATTTTAGCTTGATTCCTCACCCAACCCCATAGTAGTGAAGACATGAATAAAAAACACTCAGCTAAAGGACTACTTATAGTTTTGGTTTATGCACTCTATCCTGATCCTGCAGATCTGAAAGAAGCCAGGATAATGAGGTCAACTGTCTTCCAGACAAAGAATAATAATAACTTGGAGGTGTGAATAGCCTCTAAATGGCAGAGCTTTCTCTAGACTATGCCTGTGCTAACAAAGGTCTGAAGGAAAGTGAAAGCTGGGTCTTGGTTTGGAAGCTTAGAACATTGAGCCAGCGGTAGAGTGTAATTCACAAACTGCCGAGTAGAATAAAATCAATCTCCCTCACTTCAGAAAGAATTGGCGCCCTTGCCTCAACTGTTTCTCATTTCTAGTTAAGGATGTCAATCAACTTGGATTGACAGCAAAAACCATCAAAATGTTACACCTTGTAATGAAATAATGATAGTCAGCCAACCAGATACTAGATAACTACACAGCTGAGAGGAAAACCCTTTCAATATCTGTTATAAAGATCTATCCTGGTACTGGGCCTCTTAAATATAAAGAAAAACAAAACTTAAAGTGGGTTCATCTGGAGACCACTACTTCTGTTATGCCTTTTTAATCCACTCAGAACTTTCCAAATAAACTCAATGATGTTAATGATTTTCCTCAATACAGGTTCAGTAACTTCTGTTTGCAAAGGTGACATCGCACATCTCTCTTCCAGCTTGTCATGTCAGTCTCATGATTTTGTAAATAGCAGAACAAATGGAAGCTAAGTCCTGCTAGAAAAATCAAAACTTTGAAAGGCCACTACAGAAGTGGAAATACATTTCTCTCAGATGTCAGAGTTCTTGTGTGCTAGTCTCATCTCTGCTCTAATTAAATTCCATGTGAAGCTATTTCCCTCTCATGGGACATCTCATCTCCTTTGTGGAGGTGGAGAGTGGAGGGGGTTGGGTCTTGACCTATCTCCATCATGCTTCAAGGAGAACCAAAAGGATAAAATAACATCTCTTGTTTTAGTTCACGAAATGAATACCATTATCTGAAAATTTACACATGGTTTGGAAAAATCTGTTAAAACATTTTCAAGTTATAGAATCATTACAGTTTTGGAGCACATGTTTAGTTATGTGCTTAGTACTGTTTTATTCAAGGATTTAAATTTAATACTGCAATTTTAATAATTACAGTAAAAATGTCAGCTAAGAACTATAAAAGTGAACACTTAATAATTGAAAGAAGTATCTTCCCAACACAAATGACTGAATGAAAGATTTTAAATACCTTTATAAATAATTTTTAAGTAAAAATTTACAAAATGTTGTCAAAAAGCATACCCACCAGATGGCTTAAATATGTAGGAAAAGAAGGTTTCGGCACATGAATGTGTTTTGTGCAAATAAATACAGAGACGGCATTAAAAACACTTAAGTCAGTATTCCAAATATCTAGGTTCTCTGTGGTATTGTCTGCAGTAATCACTTACTTATTGCACTTCTAAAACAAATTCCAATGTAATATGTCAACACTTTTAATACTAATCAGCCTGGTAAACAACATCTGCCTGAAAGGAATAATAATAATAATAATAATATACCTAAGTCAAGTCCTTATTGTGCCACTTAAATGTTGTTAAACTCTAAACATATTTCTGAAGTCATTTAGTCCTTAGTTTCCTTTTTTCTAAGTTGACTAGTTTGTACTCTAAAGTCATTAACATCACAGTTTTTTTTTAATTGCAAATTGATGGGGTCTAAGCTATCTGTTAATGAATGTAACAAATGAAAAATGTTTGTAATTCTCATCATTTTATGCTACTATGAGAAGCTTCTACAACATATGGAAGACAGATTTAAAATTGAATTTTTCAAAACACACATGTTCCAAGAAAGTTTTCACCATCTCTCCGCAGCAAGAGGTGATTTCCAGAGGCTGATTCGGGCATCTGAGAGAAGTCCAAAGAGAAGCCACTCAGTTACCATTACATTGCTCATTAATCTTTCTGAGAGTAGATGTATTTGATTAAAGAGATCACTAGCTTCTCGTGGAAGAATTCATGAATTCTTCAACTATAATTTATTGAATGCTCACATCCAAGATGCTAGAACAAATAATATTTATGTCTAATTTTGTGATGATTTTCTTTCTAGGACCCACTGATCTCAGCATGAAGAGGCAATTGGCGACTAGCTCAGGATCCTCCAGCAGCTCAAACTCCAGACCCCAGCTGAGTCCAACTGAAATCAATGCCGTGAGACAGCTTGTTGCAGGATATCGAGAGTCAGCTGCATTTTTATTGCGATCTGCAGATGAACTGGAAAATCTCATTTTACAACAGAACTGAGACAGACAACCACCATATTCACTGAGGTCTAAATTTGCAGTTTCCACTAATGACATTTTGATTTCCCAACAGAGATACTTCTGGTCTTACTGCAGTCTTTTAAGAGAAATACTTCCATTATGCCACATTGTCCTTGATCCATAAGTGATGTGTTAAGGTGCTTCAAAGGAACTCTGGCCTCTGAAGTACTTGAGATACTTTAATATGTCCAGCCTATTGCTTTTTGTTTTAGTGTGTCAGCATAAATATCAGGGGCATAAAAGGCTATCTGTTCTTAATTCAAGGATAAAACAGAAGAAGCTTGTGGTATAAAACAGTAGTTCAAGATTCAGCTGAAATATTAGTGGAATTTGCTACTGACTCATTGGACTGAAAGCTGAAGTACCTGGCAAAAAAAAAAAAAAAAGCCAAATTTCTTGTTGCTACAGGATATAACAACAATGAAAAGGATCTTGTATTTTAAAAAAATATATGTAATTTTTATAAAAAGAAAACTTGTTTTTCATTCAAACTTGTCATTTTTACTTTGGTAACTTTTTCATAGGTCCTAAAAGAAAACTGTTTTGAGAAACTACTGTAAGTACCTTTTCCACATCCCTTGCCTTCTCCTCTTTCCAAATTCTTTCTACAAAAATAACACTTGATGCTGGAAAAACCCTTGCCTACGTTCTTTCAATCATCACATCAGGAACTACTTCCAAGAAAAGCCTGCATTTCTGCACTCATGCTGTTCTCAAAAACCCCACTCAACACTGCAACTTTATCATAGCAGTTTTCATCCCAGAATTTTTTTAATGTTAAGACAAGACATATCATTGAAAAAAAATCACACCTTGGTTTCTTAGAGCTGCTCGTTCCTGATTGCCGCTGCTGTCTCCAGGCATCCCTCTAGCAGCAACTGGATGTAGATGACTGAATGTTAAGAGGTTGCAAGTGACAATCTGAAAATTTGCACTCTTGTGTGTAGTTTTCTTTTCATTTCCCTCAGAAATAGTTTCCAAAAAGATCATTACATCTCCTGATATGATTTGTATAATTTTCAGTTCTAGCTAAAAATAATGTAAAGAACTCTCAGCGGATGCAGCTGCAACTTACAATGAACTGTGCCCTCCTATTCCCCATATTTTATCCTTGTTTCTTATTTTATAGTGTGGGATACACATGAGTGGTGTTTTCTTTGTGCACTGAGGCAAGCCTATTTTTAAAATATTTAGGGAGAAGTACTTTCGTTCATGCTTCTTGTACAACTTTTTTCTGTTGTTTAGCTTTGGTTGGATTACAAATTCTTTGTGCATTCCTGAATTTGCCTTATTTCATGTAAAATTTATGTCATTCAGTTTTTGACCATGAGTTTGAAGCATCAGTGGTATTTCTTATCTACTTGTTACATATAGTTTTTCAAGTAATGACTGTGATTGTGACCGAGTAATGTGCACTTTTTCTTGTAACTGTGGACATTGCTATGCTTTTTTCTTCTAGTGTTTCTAGAATTACTGTTCCTTACAGTTACGTAAACAAAAAACAAAACAAAACAAAAAAAACTTTTGTGATACTGTTGGTGAATATAATGTGAAAATCTTATTGAAATATGAGTATTTTGGGAATACATAGCTGCACAAACATCTTTTAAGATGTGGATTTAGAGTTTGCTTATTTAAATGAAAATTCAAAAATTGAGGGCTGGTATAATTTTCTCTGTTTTGTTTGGTTTAATAAACAGATTTCTGTGTTAAAACAATGATTGTCAAACCTTATAAACTTTCTGAGGGATATAATGCTTAATTTTTAGCCATTTACTTTTAAAATCTAAAAGGCTATTTTCTACCTACATTTAGCACAAAATTGGCACTTCAAATTTATTTCTCAAGAATATCCTAATATCCCCCAGGGTCTCAACATTCATTCTAGTAAATGATTTATTCCAAGAATGGGTAAGGAAATTAGGAAGCCAAGACTGCTTCATCTGATTATTCAAATATGATTAGAGAATATTTTTGTATACTTTATTACTTTTTTTTTCAGGAGTAACCTGTTTTTTAGTTCTTCCTGATTTAACATCTTGGATGAAACACGTGCTTGTTTTAAGTGCATATTTTATACTTTTCCTTTTGCTATAATAGTATTTAAAGGCTTGGACAGGGTTTCTATTTTGCAAATTAACACTCAGGCTTGAATTCAGCATATATGTCAAAAATTCTTGATGGTTAAGAAGCAAAGGGAGTAAAGAAGCTAAATTCCAACAAGGTGCTCTTGTTTCTATTTCATTTTCATCTTCAGTTATGACTCCCACATTCACTCACCAAGGTCAAAATACCCAAAATCTGTGTTCCGCACATTTGTTCAAAAGAATGAGCATATTGGGACTCTCATCATTCCTGGGAGAGTACAATGGTCAAAATGAAGTCCATTTTTTTCTTTACTTGTACCTGAAAAACAGCCTGGTCCTTTTTTTACCCTCTGTCACAGCAGAATAAAGAGATCACATTTCTTTATAAAGCATTTTGGAGAAACTGAGTGAAGGTTCATACTCTCATTCAAAATAGGTGATTAAAAAATAGGAAACTATCATTAACACAGAGATAAAACGGAAGCCTCTGTCACTTCTGCCAGTTAGCTTATCATACAACACCAGTTTCTTGCCACATATGTATTATTTTATCATACTTTTAAAAAGTGCCTTGAAATAACCATAGACATGCAAGCACAAAGTCACTGAATCTTAAATTGTGTAGTACAAATAACCATACTCAGTGAAAAGGGCTTCAAGATACAGTATCAGCCACCATTTAAGGACTATTTACCAAGGAAATGCATTTTGCTTCCTCTACTTCTCATAATAACCTGAGATGAGCGTAGTCACTCTCCATTCTACAAAGTCATCTCCAAAAGAGGAAATGAGTAATCAAAAGCACAAAGACAGTGAAAGCTGAAGCCGTCCTTTGAACCCAGGCATACCTGATGTCAGAGCCCACCCTGTTGGTCACTGTCATCTGCTCCTTCACGGGTACTAAATAATTAAATTCTGCGCTTAGAACCAAGCTTTTACACTGAATTTTAGAAGTTTTGTATGTACAGATTAATCATATTTATTTATTTAAAAATGCACGTGACTTATCCAATTATTTGACTAAACACAATTTTATTCTCCTACAGAAGATGTAATTTCCTTTGCGATACGTTCTTTACAAATATTAAAAGCTACCATAAAACCCACCACTAATGAAAATCAAGTACACAAAGCATGAAAGAGAAAGGCAGTGACTTTTTATCAATGGGGGCCAGTATTGAATTCTGTAAGGAAAAGTAAAAGGGATTATCCAGTTGAACCCGTATAGAAAAATTCATTCACTTGAGATTTTTGCCCCAGACACTATACAGGTGCTATCCTGCTATTGTCATTAACCCTGACAGCATGAACACAAATATCATTCAAAGATTAAACTTTCTATGCCAAAAATATTTTCTAATTTCATGTGGCCCATGTTTTAAGATGTAGTTCATAGAAAAAAATTCAAAAATAAAGTAGGTAGACGTTATCATATCTTTTGAAGTGTGTTTGGGATGCCGATATTCAGTAAAGTAAATTGAACACAAGCTAATCTACAGAAACTTACTATATTAGTTTTAGCTGTCTTCTTTCTTAAAAAAAAAAAATCTGTAAGGACGTAAAATGCTATTAATAAAGTAACCTATCTCCAGTTTTAACATCAGTCATGTTCAACATTTAATTTTTTCTGATTACAAAAGAAACTTGGGAAGTACAAGAAAAAGATAAGAAATAAAAATAAAGGAAGAATTAAATGTCAGCATCTATAGAGAATTACGAGAAACATTTTGTAGCGTATCTTTCCGATTTTATCTAAAATGTATATACATATTTTTTTCTGTTTGTTTTTTACCATATGTGGTCTTTTATCATAACCTAATTATATACCATACATATTTTCCAAATCAGGCATTCTTCTTAAATTACTTTAGTGATTGTGTAGTGTGACATTATGGGAGTGTACTTGTAATAGTTTTCTACTGTTGCTTCAAAACCCCAAACAACAAATGTATTACATAACCAACCGTAGGTTAGGTGTTTCACTGGTCTAAAATCAATGTGTTGGCAGGCCTCTGCTCCTCTGTGAAGGCTCTAGGGGAGAATCCATTTCCTTACCTACTCCAATTTCTGGAAGCTGTTTATATTCCTTGACTGGGGACCTCTTCCCTCATCTTCAAAGCCAGGAACATAATGTATTCAAATCTCTCTATAACTCTGCCCTTTTCTTCCTCTTCAAAAACATTTAAGGATCCTTATAAGTATACTGGGCTCACCTGAATAATACAGCATACTCTCCTTTTACTAAGGTTTGTTAATTAGCAACCTTAATCCATCTGCAAACTTAATTCCATAATCTGACATGTAACACAACATATTCACAGGTTCTATAATCAGGATGTGACTGTCTCTGGGGAGCTATTATTCTGCTTACTTCTGTAATTAATTTCTCGTTTTTTCTTTTAAAAACCACTCTGTACCCAGTTGCATTTTCCCATTCACTTGTAGAAAATATCTTAAGTCAGCAGCACAAACATTTACGAATAATTGTTAGCTGCTGCACCTATAATTCTTCTTTTGTATAAAGGGTGTGATCTTTGGTAATTATTTTAATGGTATTTTTCTTGAATGTCTCTCATTCAAATTAAATGTAATAAACAAATATGATAAAAGTGCAACTAAGACTTTCAAGGGAAATAAAGCAGAAATACCTCTGGACCCTTTCCTCCACATTGATTCTTAGAAGGTGTTTCTGCCCAAGAGATTTCCTGAAGTATGTTTGAGAAGGCTCCAACTCATTAGGAGAGAAGAGTACATGAGAATCCAAAGCTTAATTAAATTCAGAAAGCAATCCAACCACATTCATAAAACTTGTGGTAATTACCAGTGGCATTTTATTTACTCTGAACAATTAAAAGATATATTTAATGTTAGATGTAATTAGATGACATTTCTTTTAAAAGAGAGTGTTTGGCAACAACATATCTACTGAATTTAGGATGATCAAGTGAGTTTAAAAATTAAATCTCTCCCTTGATTTCTTTGCTAAAACCCTTTTTATTTGCACATTAAAAATTGTATTTCATCTCATTTACTATGTTTTTTTCCCCATTCAAGGCTATTGGCTGAAATAAGAGAAAATTAAAGATAATTTTCAGGACCGCTTTTAATACTATGAGAGAAAAAATACAGTAAAGCATAGACCACACAGACCAAATGCTGTTACTAAAAGTGTGGAATGGTACCAGTTTTTTCCCTTGAAAGTTTTAACTTCTAATATTCTCTGTTTATTGGGGAGTGGATTAGATAGGGCTGCCCATGAGAAATGTCTTCTACTTATTTAAGGCACTCCATCAAGGTGATAATACAGTGGCCAGAAATTCCACAGTAGATTATTTATTCTTATTTCCTTTGCTGGTGGAAGGACTCAGAGATCTGCTCTGAGCCAAACCCATAGAGTAAGCAAACCTCTTAGCTCATTTTAATTTTCATTCATTTAATCATTGTGTATTCTTTCCCTACTAGGTGCTGAGCATTGTGCTCTGATACAGAAAAATTACAATTCCTGCTTCAAAGAGTCAATATCTAATGGAAAAGAGGGACAGAAGTACAGTTGGTATAATACAAAAGGATGAAGTGTAAGAATACAACACGCAATGATAGGACTGTGCCAGAGAGGTCAGGGGAGGGCACAGACCCGGTCTTGGGGGCAGAAGGGTGAAGGGAGGGTGTAGCTCATTATAAAGACTGGATCATTAGAGAATACCTGGCCAAATGTTGAGAGAATCCTTTGAGAGAATAGGAGAAGAGAGAAACATGTGTCAAACGAAGAATGTTTCAACTGCAGGAGCAACAAAATGCGAGGTACAGAGGAGGCAAGGGATAACAAGTGCACAGTCACTCAAGTTTAGTGTTGCTGGAGGGTAGAGTTTGAAGACAAGAGATTCCTGGAGAAGAATAAAGGGGCCAGATATGCCCTGTAGAGGATGAAGAGGAACAGACATATTTTAAATAGTGGAGTGGCAAATGTGGGTTGGTCCCTTTGTAGAATATTGCATGATGGATCTGAGCAGAAACTTCTGGAGTAAGATGAAGTAACACTGCATCATAGAACCTTCCTTCCATCACCCAAAGTGAAAATCCCAAAAGGGAAAACAAACAACAAAAATGATTGCATGAGCAGCATACTCACATGGAAGGAAGGAAGGGTCTTTCTGCTATAAGCATTATATGGTGGGAGCCAGAAAAAGTCAGAAAATGCCACGTATTACTGCGACCACCTGAGGGCTCAAGAAAAGCGAACCAATCCAAGTCTGCTCATAAGTATATATATATATAGAGAGAGAGAGAGAGAAGGTTCTTAGCCTATAAGTGGTTTTGGAAAGGATACACCAATTAAGTCTGGCGGGGGAAAATTTCTGTGAGAAATCCTGTACCAATATGACATTGGAGGCACCAGTCAGGAGTACAACTTCCGATTGAATTCTAAGATAATATATAGAAATTTGAATTTGACCTTTGGTGTTGGCAGTATCTGCAGCTAGGCTGAATACTAATGAACAAAAGGAGGATAATTGCTTTAGGAGTGGCAGAGGCACGCCGTAGAATTCCTGCTGATCTAAGGTCCAGCACTACTCTGCTGTCTGCATGGGATGCGTACACTGTGAGTGATGCAATGTTTCACCTTGTCCCATCTTCCAAAGAAAACACTACCCGTGAGGAACTGTCATTTCACTAGTAAAACCAAACTAAACTAAACTAAAAGCCAACGTGAATACCATATCATGAGGTTGCAGCTTCGTTGCCAAACTAGTCCTTCTCCTACACCACTAAGGAAACTCTGATAGTTTTTTTCTTCCAGTCTTCCGAGGGGCCCCACTATGTCTTGGGCTGGCATAGTGTATAAGGCACCCACCCTGCATTGCTGTAGCGGATAGAAAATGTGTGCAACAATAGACTGCTCTGTTTTTAGGAACCCTTTGAGAAAGAATGCTTACAATTAAAGATTTGCCATAAGGTGACATCATTATAATATAGGGTTGTCAAATGAGGTGAAAACGTGTTTCCCTGCTCTTGTGGCTTATTTTAGCAAGCACAGCATTTATTGAAGAAAAAAATGTATTATTGGAAGATACTTTAAGTATAGTTTCTTTTTTTTTGAATTTTTGTGAACTCTTCTCCCCTGTCTGCCTTCCTTTCTTCCTATAACGTGTCATGTTGTTTCTTTAACTTTTGTTTATATTTAAGGGGCATGCTCTGTTTAATTTACTGTTTGTCCTAATGCGGTACGATTAAACTCTCCTTGACATCTTTTTCCCCCTGTCTGAAATGTACACCTTTCCTTTTCAGGTTAGCAGCTGAAGTGTTGGGTATGTGAGTTCTATGCCCAGAGAGCAGAGGCATGGAAGGTGTTTCCGGCACTGAGTCTGGGGCTATAGTCTCTGATATTCTTCTGCCATTTTGCTGTTAGTCCAGAACTCACTCCACTTGGGCAGGACTATGTGGGATCTTATTTGCGGAAGGGGAATTAGCCTTCAGATTCCCAAATTCCCCGTCTCTGGGTAGACCCTTAGAAGCTTTGCTTTTGATAGAGGCAGTAAGACCCAAATATATATTTCTCCTAATCCTTTAACCCTTCCCCCTCTGTAGCTTTGCCTGTTGTCCTCCTTGTCAGAAGGAAGATACAATAAGACAAGCTGAACTCATGAATTCTGGCCCCTGTGTTGTTAATGAGTGGTGGGGAGGTGGGTCACAGTAGAGGAGAAAAGAAAGAGGATGAGACAGGAAGGGAGGTGTCCCAGCTGAGATCTGTTTATTTTTGTAGAAAATTTTCCCTGGGTACCACCATCCTCCTACCTTTACTCTTTAGCCCTTCTTTTCTTGCCGGAGAACACACAAAATGGCAAGTCCTGATTAATTTTCTACTTAGGGAGACCTGTTGTGAAGACAGGGAGGTACTGTTTTTTCTCCATCTGGGCCTTATTGTTTCACATTGCATTTCTAAGAGTTATTGCTTTTATATGTCACAAACATACGCTATCTATGTTTTTCTACTAATGTCTGATACTCACTTTTTGACACTTACAATGTTGGAGATTTTTAAACCTAGGAATTTTTGGTTTTCTCTCCCCCTTCACCTGTAGGTTTTTTGTTTTGTTTTTGTGTTTGTGATTTTTTTTTGTCTTTTTCATAATAAAAATTCATTAAGAAAGTCATTCAACCAGTATATATTAAATGCTTCTAACTTGCAGAACCCCATGCTTCTCTGGAGTCAGAGGTGGGAGATTAGATAGAAAAGAAATCTATGCTTATGAAGGATCTGTAAGTCACCAGTGAGTATTTTGGCACCAGGGCCTATACCAACAGCCACTGAACTAGATCTGTTTGTCCATGTGTAAAATGAGAGTAAGCTCTTTCTCAAATATAAAAGCAGTAAATATAAAAGCAGAAGGTTTTGCTGTACATACTGAATAAATAGATTCCCAGAGTGCTATTTCTTTTTTGCATTTCCACTTGAAGCTCTGAGATACATTGTTTAATTTTAGAAAATAAGAACAATTATCTCCACTGGCCAGTATAACCAAATGAAGGCAAAAGACTTATGAGCTTATTCCAGTATTTGATAGGAACATGCATTTGAGCCCTACTTTGCACTCCTAGGCAGCAGAGGACATGCATAAATGCTCCAAAAGTTGCTTACATGAGGTCCCTATTGGGACTCCAGGTACACCAAAAACAACAAAGCCATAGGCTTATTTTAAAATTTGCACCAGATCTAATTTTCAATCTGCTCACTATTTTGGACATGGTCATTTAGCAATGGGAGAAAGGAACATTTGAAAAAAATATAAACTATAATACTAAAATTTTCTTTCACATTTAAATCCCATGTGGGTTTTTTTCTCATTATTTTTGTCCATGAGATAACTGAGGCACCTACAGCTTAACCACTTGTCCATTGTGGCACACTAGTAAGTGGTGGAGATGTGATTTTAGCTCTTGCCATCCATATATAGAGACCATGATTTGGTTACTCTTCAAACACACGCCCAATGCATTCCATATTTGTATAAGGAGCTCCCACCAAAGACAATAAAAACTTACCTCTTTTCACTGTTTTAACTGAAAAAGTAGAGATAATGCAGGATTTACTACATTTTCTGCATTACCAGAGAGGAGTGCTAGGTAAGAGTCTGATGCCCTGGTCCATAATAGCATGAAAGGTAAATAAAATCTCAGGGCCAGGAGCGGTGGCTCATGCCTGTAATCCCAGCACGTTGGGAGACGAAGGCTGGCGGATCATGAGGTCAAGAGATTGAGACCAACCTGGCCAACGTGGTGAAACCCCATTTGCACTAAAAATAAAAAAATATTAGCTGGGCGTGGTGGCATATGCCTGTAATCCCAGCTACTCTGGAGGTTGAGGCAGGAGAATCGCCTGGACCCAGGAGGCAGAGGTTGCAGTCAGCCAAGATCGCACCACTGCCCTCCAGCCTGATGACAGAGCAAGACTCTGTCTCAAAATAAATAAATAAATAATTATATATATATATGTATACACATACACACACACACATACACCACTATCTTGGGACCCTAAACTCACCAAGCAAAAAGGAAAAGTTCAGCTTCAAAACGGAGCCATGTAAAACTCTCTGCCCTCGTTTTGTTCGTACACAGAGAGCTGCAAGACAGAAGGCCACATATCGCCCGAGGTAGCCTCCCTCATCCTGGCAGTGTAAATGCACACCTTATTTTCACAGGTATGGGGAAAAGACAAGGCTAGAAATCATCCCTCAGCCCACTCCGAGACAGATGCATATTTGACTTTTTCCTCTACTCTATGTTTAGTTTATCATACGTAAAATGCAGATTTACTGAGCTAGTGATAGATGAATAATTAACTGTTTGTTTCTCTTTCTCCTCCTGCCTGCTTTTTCCCCTTTAAATATTGAAGTCCTCAAAACCTTCTTTGGAGCACAGGCCACAGATGCTACTGTAACTTGCATCTCTTTTTTCCCAGGTGTATCCTCAATCTTGGCAAAAGAAACCTCTAAATTGATTGACACCTGTCTCAAACACTTACTGGTTTACAATAGTTAGCATTCCTTGTGCACTGCTATGTATCTACGCTGTTTTAGCAGGTAGAACTTCTTACACCTTTATCATGTTTATGAGGGAGGTAGCATTGTTTTCATATTACAGATGAACTTAGCTTCCAGGCTATCCTTCCTCTAACAATTTATTGCTTATCAGTGAAAAATCCTAACATTTATATACAGCTTCAACTTATGATTAGAAAATAAAACAAATTCAACATGAACATAAATACACATGCCAAATCTCGTTTATTCTCTAATTCTAAAATTATGCCATTTTAATGCCATTCTATATCTCTCTGATCCTAAACAATTCTTTATCCTAAAGCAGTATTTCTCACAAAATGTCAGCTGTAAGTGTGTGGTATAAGCATATCTTAGTTGTGAAAATAGTTAAGCTTTCTCTCTTCACTAGCATAAAACACCCCCACTCTTCAGCCACAACTAATAGATAGCGCCTAGCACTGTGCCAGACACTATGGGCTGGGTCAAGTCTCAAGGACAAATTAAGGTAAGACAGCCCAGCAGGCCACAGGCTTTTTCTGTGGGCTTCTAGTTCTCTTTCTCCTCATCCTCTCTTATCACTGTCACGTCCCCCGTGTGCTTCTCTGGGTGCCCAGCTAAATAGTTCAGGCAATGAGACGTGTCTATGGTGGCAGAATTACCTGGTGAAGGCAGGTGATTCTTGCTTCTCATTCAGGAGAAGGATCCCTCACTTTTTTTTCTTTTGAGACAGAATTTTGCTCTGTCACCCAGGCTGGAACACAGTGGTGCCATCTCAGCTCAGTGCAACCTCCGCCTCCCAAAGCAGCCCTCACTTCCTCATTTTATGCTAATCTACATCCCATGATGCCAAAGAATTCTTTATCCTGGAGTAGTAGTTATCAGTATCAGCTGGAGGACCTAGGGTGGTATGTGTTAAAGTTTAGACACCTGAGGGCCATCACAGCTGTATCTGAGATCAGAGAGGAGGTAGGTGGGGGTGGGGGATGGGCATGATAGTGTAGTTAGGGCACAGCAATCTCTCATCTTAGTAAGCTAAGCTCTCCCAGGTGATGCTGAGGCAACTTGATTGCCTTAGAAGTTCTAACCTGGACCAGAGAAAGCGAAGAGATGGGCCAATAAGTGGATATGTTTGAGGAAAAATGAAGTGATGGCCTGAGAGCCCAGAATTGAGACATGTTCCTAGAAAGTTATTTTGCGGAGAAGCTCTTAGATCCATGACTCCTACTTTTCTCACAAATAAATCACCCAGCTGTCTTCCCAGAGACCCCACCCTATCCCTTAGCAGCAACCCTGTGAGGAAAGGATGGCCCAGGTCTTCTGGTTTATAACAGAAAACGCTGGGTGGTTGGGAGTGTTCCTACCTCTTGGACTGAGTAGAGACATATTTTTGGCACATTGAAAAAGATCAGTAAATGCTTTTTATCACACAGTTATTGCTACGTTTGGGAGCTGAATTCCATTATAACATACTCTAATTACTTATACTTTTATCAATATAGTCATAACTATACATATATTCTGAACAAGGGTCATCAAATTAAGGCCAGTGGACCAACTCTAGTCTGCGTCCCATTATTGTAAATAAAGTTTTATTGGAACACAACCATGCTCATTCATTACATGCTGGTTATAGTTGTTTTCACGCAATAACAGCATAGATACAAGAAAGACAATATGGTCCACAAAACCAAAAATATTTATTATCTAGTCCTTTACAGAAAAATGTTTGTCTAGAGGATTATATTATAGATTATAGCTCTCTACCACTACTGTATGCCAGGTGCTTTACTTGGGTCCCTTGTACATTATCTTTACTGTTCTCAATAACCTTCCCAGTTGTTATGATCATGATAATGCAGGGGAGGAGTGTTAGACAGGTCAAGGGATCTGTTTAAAGCAGACATCCAGAGCCGGGCGCGGTGGCCCACGCCTGTAATCCTAGCACTTTGGGAGGCCGAGGCGGGCGGATCACGAGGTCAGGAGATGGAGACCATCCTGGCTAACACGGTGAAACCCCGTCTCTACTAAAAATACATTAAAAAAAAAAAAAAAAATAGCCGGGCGTGGTGGCGGGCGCCTGTAGTCCCAGCTACTCGGAGGCTGAGGCAGGAGAATGGCGTGAACCCAGGAGGCGGAGCTTGCCGTGAGCCAAGATGGTGCCACTGCACTCCAGCCTGGGTGACAAAGCGAGACTCTGTCTCAAAAAAAATAAAAAAATAAAGCAGACATCCAGAATTCAAACAGTATTTTGTTTGTTTTCTGACTGCGAGTCTTTTATGAGCTGTGCTAGGGATATAATCACCATGTTACACTTTTAATGGGAAAAATTGTTCTTAGATAAAAACATGACTCTAAAGAAATGTGCTATGGGGAAGCAGCCCATATGCAATTTGGGGAACTGACTCTCAGTCTCTAAAGATTCTTTCCTGATAATCTGGCTGCCCCATCATCGTGTACCCTATTTCATTTTTATTCCAGTAATTATAAGTGCTTGAAATTATTTTATTTATTTGGCCATTTCTGTGGATTGTTTTTCTCCTCTCAGTAGAATGCAGGATCCTTGCAGGCAGAGTTTTTCTTCAATTTGCATCTGTAGCCCAAGAGCTGGGAGTGTGCCAGGCACAAGTGTCACTGTTCCGCAAGCATTTGCTCTGTGGCTCCTTAGTTAATAATAAACGTTTATATTGTCTTCTTGTCTTAAAATACAACATCTGAGTAGAGACTGTAATGCATAGCAAAATTTGTCTTGCTTATTTGCCAACGATGGAAAATTCTTTTTTGAAATCCTTGGAAGCACTCTAGAGGAGAACTGGGGTAGGTGTTGATTTGTTGCAATGCAGCATTTTGAAAATTATCACAATATCTCTTTAGGGGATTCAGTGGAATAAACCAGGATCATATACACCACGAAAAAAACAACAACAACAACAGCTTTTTAATCACTTAAACAGCAACTCGAAAAGAACATGATACTGCTCCTCATTTAACCCCTTAGAAGTGTGAGTTCACAGATTGCTACATCCTGCCCCCTACTGGAAGAGAGAGTAATGACAAACAGGGACTAGCAAGAGCACTGAAGCTTTTTTACCAAGAAACAAAATGTTTCTTTTTGCTGGAGTAAATTACATGTTGCAACTGCTCTTCCCTGCTCCACATTCCTTTCTACTTCCAAAGTAAATAAATAGTAAAGCAAGTGGAGTATAAGATGGCTACCAGTATAATAAAGAGAAAAGCAAACCTATATATAGGACACGTTTTGAAAACAAAATTAATCTTTTGTTTATGTAGAAGTAATTTTAAAGTGTGATTTGTTTAATAATTAACTCTCCACCTCAGTTCTTATCATCTGGCACTCTGTTGAAGAGTATAATTGGAAAGGCTATCTAAATTAAGCTTCTAAAAATTAAACTTCTGAAAATTAGGGAGGTAGCATATATTCATATTTACTTGTATTAACTCATATTTAGTGCAATATCTTTAACGTTTAACTCATAGAGTAAATGTCATGTCTAATATGATAAATATACTAAGAAAATATATAAAGTCCCTGATTTTAAAAATGCCTATTGTATAAGATACGAAGTTTCTTTTGTAGAGAAGACTGATTAGTTACACCTGACCTTAATGTTTTCTTCTGACCTCCTTGTCCCTTCCAGTTTCACAGCTCATCCTACCAAACCTCACGTGTATGTCAAGATAAAGCAAGCTATCCATATCCCGTTACCCTGTGCTTACCTAGATAAGGACACCATCCTATAAACCAGCATACTGACCTCTACCAGTATATAATTTTTTATTTAATCAACAATATGCACGACATCTTTTAAAGCATTAGCTAAATAAGCCAACTATACACTGATTTGAAGGAGGCGCTTCCAAAATCTCCCTGAAAACATCTAATATGAGCAAGACCGTCTAAAAGACAGGTAACCGAGATATCTTCCAGTGCCTTTAAATTCTGACCCTGTGCTAAGTTCCAACATCACAAAACAAAGTGTCTATGCCTCCAAACTATAGGGTAATGCTATCTCTCTAACTTTAAAGGAGTAACAAAAGAAGTTGCATGTAAAGAATGTATCATTTCTTTTGGAAAACCAGCATCATATTTTTGATTTCCATGTTTCCATTACATTACCCAGTCCAAGGTTCTACCAAGTAAGGTTATCTTAGAATCAGGACAAGGAAAAGCTTTTATCTATTGGTGGACTCTTATTAGATGGCAAGAAGAACCATTATGGTTAATAGCATAGACTATAGAGTCACATTGCCTGAATTCAGATTCCAGCTCTCTCGTACCATGTTACCTTGAGCTAGTTATGTTAACTTCCTTTGTCTTAGTTTCCTCATCTGTAAAATGTGGGTGTCAATAGTACCTGCCTCATAGGGCAATTGTGAAAGTAAAAGAAGTTCATATGTAAAAAGTCCCTTGGAACCAGACCTGGCACATAGCCTTTGAGAGATGTCAGCTGCAACCCAAATTTGTTTCTGCAGCTGACTCTGTTGACACAAGGCTCAGAGCTACATGTCAATTCTTCTGCTGTAACTGATTCCAGACACCTGCTTCTTCTTTCTCTCTCTCCCTCAATTTACTTATTTATTATCATTGCTCTGTTTTGTATCATTTTTATTAATATAAGCTGATGAACTATTTTAAGGAAATGAACAAGAATGAAATTATTTATTAGGTGGACTAAACTGAACTTGTCCTCTTTGGTCAATTATTTCAGTCCAGATTACTTAATTTTCTGCTTTATAAAATACTCCTAAATTAGGTCACATCAATTTCAGAAAGCACATCTTAGAATATACATCTTCTATGTGCATGAAAATCCAGAATTTTAAAAAAAATCTTGTCTTCCTATGAGACTTCTTGGATGACATATAGGTGTTAACAGTTTAATACATGCATATAAAGAGATACCTGTTAACATGTCAAATATGTTGATAGGTTTCCATGCTCACTGAGACTCACATGGATAAGGAATGGAGCAGAGAGCAGCTATACTCTACTGGCACTGTGCTGGGAATAATTTGAAATCAAGCTTCTCTTCTGCAAAGCCCAATTCTAGTAAAAAGGTGCAAGAGGGAAATCAGTGCAGAGTGCAAGTTCATCGGAACAGGTTGATCTGGTTTGCTGGAGACTCTTAGAAGCCTCCTGGGAGAAATGTGGATAAAAGTTGTTGAAATAGATAGATAACTCCAGGACTTAAGCTCTCAAACACAAATGAGGAACAAAGACCAGCTTTACCTCCTGGGGAGTGCCTTCTCCAGATAAATGCAGATAACTCATCAAGGCCTCTGCCTTGAGTACTTAATTGCTGGAGAGGGAACGTTTGGGCTGCATAACAAAAAGCATTACTTTTATTTTCTCAGATCAGCCTTAAGGAAGTGTCCCAAGTTTCAAAGGGAAAGCACCTGAGACAGAAAAAGTAAGTTAATAAAGAGTTGTAATAAAAGAGGCATCAGAAGTTGGGGGAACAAGGCTGTTTTATTGGAGACATTGAGTGGGGATGGCAATGGGATTAGCAATTTAGAAAGAAAGCAAAAAAGCATGCATTATCCCTGTTGACTATCAGTAAACCGAATGTGGCTCAGAATGCCAGTCAGGAATACCCATAGGGTAAAAATGTGTTTAGGAGTGGAAAGAAAAGAAAAATCAAGTCTTGGGATGGCAGTGGCTTCACTTTTGGTGGTTCAGAGACAAACTCTAATATTCTTTGTCAACTGAAAAATGGTGAGGTTCATACACTTGGAAAGGAGAGCTTTGATTCTCATCAAGTGTTGCAGCCCCCAGGGTGGCCATTCTGACAGTCTGGGAAGTGTAGCCGCTGGCCAGAAGCCAGAAACAGATATGCTGAGGTTGAGCCAACTAGGACAGGGATTTATGCTGAATGGGGTGGGCAAATATACATATTCAATCATCTATAAAAGGAGTCATGAATATTTATGAATGGAGAAACATGCTAATGTACAACTGGGCTTCGTGTCTCATGTGGTTCCAATGTTCAAGAAACGGCTGAGTTCACATGATCCAAGGGTAGAGTATTTGGCTCTCTGATGTCAGAAAGTGAAGCAGAAGAGGAAAGTTTTCGCTGTGCATCCTCTGAAGACTGCTCAGAACTACTGCTTCCTTGGTCGTCTCTTATCAAAAAGAAGTTTCTTCTTGGTAGTCTCTTATCAAGTTTCTTTTGCCAAAACTGCAAAAGAAGGGGCAGTAGCCAAGCAGTTGGTTGATATCCACAGTGGAATCTCTTGAAAAGGGCTGGTTTCTGCTTAGCTTTTAGGGAAGAAAACCTCATGTTAGTCAGGGGGAGAGGGGAGACGATGACAAGATGTATTGGGCCTCCCATTCTGTCTCATGGCCATGAACTCAGTTTTAAGGTTTTCCTTGGGTCCCTTTGGCCAAAGGTTGGTGGTTGTGTTGAGGGGTGGGGGAGGTGTCTGTATAGTTGGTCCTGGGGCTGATACTTTTATTTTTATTTATCATCCTTGTTATTTTTCCCTCTTCAGTGGTGAAAGCTGGAATGGTAAGTGCTGTAAAGAAGATATGCCTCGCAGGACTCATTTGTTAGAAGAAGAGGCAGTCTGCAATGTAAAGTCAGCAATCCCCACTTGTAAATGTTATTTGTTCCCTACACCACACTGAAGCAGGACTCAGTACCTCTTCTCACAAGCCAGGAGGAAATCTCTACAACCTGATTAATTGTAATCTCTACAGTATGATTAATTGTAATCATACTTCACAGTCTCATTTGGAATATGGGGACAAGGGGAAGTTACAACACAGAATTACTAACAAAATACTTAAAAGTTTTAACCAGATGTGCCTGTTTGTTTGTTTGTTTTAATTCATCTTTCCCTATACTATCAACAGTGTGTTTTTAATCTTCCTAACTTCACTAAATTTTGTCTCCTGTCTCCTGGATTCCCCTCTCAAACCTCAAGTGTCTCTACTATTTATGGATCAAACAATATCCTCAAGTCTGCATCTCTACATCATCATCACCACCGTGATGATCCTCATGGTCCTGACCATAGCAAACATTACTGTGTGTACTTTTGTATCCAACACTGGTCTAAAGGTCAATTCACTTAATCCTCACAAACACTCAGTAGGTTAGGTTTTATTTATATTGTGTAATTGGGAAACCATTGGAAACAATAAAAACTTATAATATCATATTTATTTATTTGTTTATTTTTATTTATTCCTGTATTTATTTTTTTGAGATGGAGTCTCACTCTGTGGTCCAGGCAGGAGTACAACAGTGCAATCTTGGCTCAATGCAACCTCTGCCTCCCAGGTTCAAGTGATTATCCTGCCTCAGCCTCCTGAGGAGCTGGGAGTACAGGTGCATGCCACCATACTAGGCTAATTTTTTTGTATTTTTAGTAGAGATGGGGTTTCACCACTCTGGCCAGCCTGCTCTTGAATTCCTGACCGCAAGTGATCTGCCCGCCTCGGCCTCCCAAAGTGTTGAGATTACAGGCATGAGCCACTGAGCCTGGCCAAAAGTTTATAAATTGATTTTTATACTATAAAATATTAAGTAATAAAATAGTTATGGCACAGTACAACTGAAACTTCGAAAGTCTGGGACTCTTCAAGAAAGTATTTACATAGAAAGTAAGCTGAGTTTTAAGAGATATAAGCAGTTCAACAAGGAAAACAGACACTATCACTACAGGCAATGCATTGTTTAGGTTGACAATGGTAAGAAGTTTTATTGAAGGACAGATTATTTGAGGAAGAATGATTAGTGATGTACCAAAACAACAAACAAAAAAAAAATTGAGGCAAAATAATAAATTGGATTTTAATGCCAAATAAATACATGTGATCAATTTTAAGTAAAAGGAATTTAGAGATTTTCAGCACAAAAATTATATAATCAAATTTATATTTTGGAAAATTCACCCAAAGTGAGCAATGGAGGACAAATTGGAGGAGGTCAAAAAGTGTGTAGGGTGGTGGTGCTGGATGTAAACATATAAGTTAGGCCACTATGATTGTTAAAAAAACAGCTTTAGTTTAATCCTCAATTCCAAATGTCCGAAAGTATCTGCATTCCTTTTTTCAGGAAAGGCAAGTGATGGTAACAACCATTCAACCATTTCCTTAGCCTTTTTTTTCTTTGTTTCTCCAGTTTTTCTTGTGTATTCTAAAAGAATGATATTATCAGAAACCATTCAAAGTCAATCCATTTCTTGCTTTGAATCTATTTTCCTCAACTTCAAATTCCTAGACTTAGAGTCATTTAGTCACTGATTAAGCAAATGCTTACTGGGTATCTACTACCCAGCAAGCATAAAAGTTTATTTCTTCCTAATTTTCTGCTCCTTTAAGATAAACTGTTACCTTTTTGGGAGGTCCAACCTCTTAAGATCTTGGGAAAAGGCAAGGTAAAAGGATGAATTGCTCATTGAGGGAAACCATCATGTGAAAAGACTCTCTCTCTCTCTCTCTCTCTCTCTCTCTCTCTCTCTCTCTCACACACACACACACACACACACACACACACACACACACACATTTAATGACCTCCTGGGATCCAGGAGGTTACAGGGAAATACAACATGGACCCACATAGAAGCAGATTAGAAGCTAGGCAAAGAGGTCATCTTAGGTAACCCCAAGCTCTAATGAAATAATGTGTATCCTGTAAACCACATAATCTTTCTGTGATAACTGTTTCCCTGTGTTATGCTCAAGTCTTCTGAAAACTCTTGTTTCAAAGCTCCAGTAGTCTCCATTAAGGAAGGATACCAGTTGTCTTATTTCCATACCTGGGCCCTGTGATCAGAGAGAAGGAGTGCCCCCTTAGGGCCAGTGAGGTAAAGCAAGAATTAATTTTAAAAGTGAAACTTGTAAGAAAAAAGTTAATAATACTGTGTTGTTCACTTGAAATGTGATAAGAGAGCAGATTTTAAGTGACCTCACCACATACCTACACAGATACACACACCCACACTCACACAGTGGTAACTATGGGTGGTAATGAATGTATTAATTTGATTGTGGTAATCATTACACAGTGTACACATGTATCAACTCATCATGTTGTACACATTGAATATATACAACTTTTGTCAGTTAAAATGTTTTAAAATAATTTTTTAAAAAGCCCAAACAAATAAAATTCAAGGCCAAGGACTTCCAGTTTCAGCCACAATATATAAAGAGCTTAGAAGTCACTCCTCCATACGTATAATAAGAAAAAGCTGGACAAACTGAAAATCAGCGACTGTCCTTGAACACATCAAAGAACTCAAGGCTAACTTCTACCCAGTAACCTGAAGAGAGAGGTAAACACAAGCCATCACTAAGACTTGCTTATCCGGAGCAGAAGCCATTCACATAAACTGGTAGAAATGCTTAAATGGGAATTTCGACAATTTTCTGAAAGCTAAATGTGGACGACTGAACCAGTGAGAAATCTTAGGGGTTACACTCAGGAGAGGGCCCACCTTCAGGTATTTTCTCTCCAGTAGCCCCATTCAGCTCTCATGGTGAAGATCCACGCAAGATCCCCAGATGTCTTAGGCAGGAAGAAAAGGAAGGTAACCATTGTGAAATAAGCAGGGAGTTCTTCATGACAACAGTTTCCTCCTCAGGAGAAAAATCTTTACCAGAGACTTATCTCAACTGGGGAAGGCACATTCTTGCCATTTCACACCCTCATCCTTCCTCTCTCAACTAAAGAGTTGAGGGGACACTATACAGCTGGAGAACAGTTGAGGGGCACTATACAGCTTTGTGAAGATTAAAGTCCAGAGACAAAGGACCACTAAAAGACTAAGATTTAATCTTAACATTAAAGAATGTTCCCCTCTCCCACCTAACTTACCAAAAGGGTTTCAGTACAACAGTAGAGTGCAGCTAAACAAACAACAGATAGACTGTTATTCAATGGAGGAGAACTTATGAAACCCCACATCAAGGAAAAAAAAAAGGCAAAGATACTAGAGGAGTTTTAAGCTTCTGATATCCACAGTTACAACAAACATTAAATGCGATCCAACTTCTAAACAAATAATAAATCCTCACACTAAAAGCCTATTCACTTGAGTTCATGCTATGGACTGAATGTTTGTATCCTCCAGAGTTAATATGTTGAAGCCCTAAACCTCAATGTGATGGTATTTGGAGGTGGTGCATTTGGGAGGTAATTAGGCCATGAGGATGCAGTGCTCTTGAATAAGATTAGCACCCTTATAAAAAGAGACACAAGTGAGATAATCCTACACTCCAGCATGTGAGGATATGGCAAGAAGGTTCCTGTCTGCAAATCAAGAAGAGGGTGCTCACCAGGAATCAAATCAGCTGGCATTTTGATCTCTTACTTCCCAATCTTCAGAAATGTGCGAAGTAAACTTTTGTTTTTTAAGCCACCCAGTCTATGTCATTTTTGTTATAGTAACCCAAATGTAGTAAGGCAGTGCTTACTACCCAACAAAATGTGTCTGGCTTTCAACAAAAAACTACAAGGCAAGGAAAACACTAAGAGAAAACACAATCTGAAGAGACAAAACAAGCATCAGGACAAAACTCAGAGAACAAATCAGATAGTCTGATAGTTCAAACTATCAGACAGGAGTTTATTATTATCTTTTTTCTGAAATGGAGTCTCACTCTGTCACCCAGGCTGGAGTGCAGTGGTGCAATCTCAGCTCACTGCAACCTCCACCCCCTGGATTCAAGTGATTCTCCAGCCTCAGACTCGCAAGTAGCTGGGACTACAGGCACACGTCACTGCATTCGGCTAATTTTTGTATTTTTAGTAGAGATGGGGTTTCGCCATGTTGGCCAGGATGGTCTCGAACTCCTGACCTCAGGTGATCCATCCAACTCAGCCTCCCAAGGTGCTGGGATTACAGACAGGGAGTTTAGAATAACTGTGATCAATATGTTAACAGCTCTAATGGATAAAGAAAACAATATGAAAGACTAAAAGCATAAGGTAAACAGAGATGTAGAAACTCTACAAAAGCATAAAAATTAATGCCAGATGTCAAAAAACTGTAAGAAAAATGGAAAAGTCTTTGACAGGCTTATCAGTAGACTGGACACAGATGAGGAAAGAAACAGTGAACTTGAAGATTGGACAGATGAGATGATTTTCCAAAACTAAAATACAAGAACAAACAATATTTTTTAAAAAGTGTAGGAAATATGGACCAGTTTTAAAAGGTATAACATACATATAATTGGAGTATCAGAATGAGAGGAAAAATAACATGAAGCAGAAAAAGTATTTGTATTAATAATGACTTGAGACTTTCCAACATTTATGACAGAAACCGAACCATAGATACACATAGCTTGATACAAGCATATAAAAAAACACAGATTTACCAAAGAGGTAAATATGTGTGTGTATATATATTTATATTTATATTTATATTTATATTTATATTTATATATTTATATGGAGTCTCACTCTGTCGCCCAGGTTGGAGTGCAGTGGTGCGGTCTTGGCTCACTGCAAGCTCTGCCTCCCGGGTTCATTCCATTCTCCTCCCTCAGCCTCCTGAGTAGCTGGGACTACAGGCACCTGTCACCATGCCTGGCTAATTTTTGGTATTTTTAGTAGGGATGGGGTTTCACCGTGTTAGCCAGTATGGTCTCAATCTCCTGACCTCGTGATCCACCTGCCTCGGCCTCCCAAAGTGCTGGGATTACAGGCGTGAGCCACCACACCCAGCCTAATTTTTTTTTTTAAACTACAGGTAGGCATATATATTAAAAATGTAAAAAGAAAACACAAAGACAAAGACAAAATCTTGAAATAAGTCAGAGGAGGAAAATACAACCTTATCTATAGGGGAACAAGAATAATAAAGTATACTTGTCAGAAAAATGTAAGCAAGAAGAGGGGAAGTAAAATATTGAAAGATTTTACAGAAAAAAAATCCCAACATATAATTATATGTATAGCAAAACTATCTTTCAAAATCGAAGGATAAATAAAGACTGTTTTAGATAGAAAAACAAAAACAAAAACTGAGAGAAATCATTGCCAGCTGACTGGCCCTTTAAGAAATGTTAAAAGTAATTCTTCAAGGAGGAGGAAAACAGCATAGGTCAGAAACTTGGATCTAGTTAAATAAAGGATGAGCACTGGAGAAGAGATACATGAAAGTCAAATATTTTAATTTCTTAGTAGATCAAAAGATAACTGTTTAAAATAATAACAGTAATAATGCATGAGGTTATTGATCACAACATATGGATAAATGAAATGAATACTAAGAGTGTCATAAGATTGAGAGAAGAGAACCAGGAATATGCTGTTACAAGGTACCTGCACTGCACAAAAAGAGATTAGTATTTAAATGTGGACTTAGGTTAGTTAAACATAGGATAGTCCTGTGAAATTTTTTACTATGTTTACTCTAATGATATCATTCTAGTTCTTTGGTCTTTACAATAAAACATGCCCTCTCTATCAGCATGTATGGGCATCAGTTTACAGTATCAGATATAATTTTGCATCCCTTAGGAACTGATTTTTTAATATAAATTATGGATCCTATTACTCGTGTACCTATTGATTTTTCCCTCTTTTTATTGTTCCCCAGAAAGCACTTTATGTCATGCCTTTGGGCACTAAATCACACTATCCTGAATTCATTTTATTTAAACTTAGTTTCCCTTTACCTCATTGTTTCCTTGATTTTCCATTTATTTTTATCATGCTATACTCTATGGATCTCTGTGAACTACTTTAAAGCCTTTTATAAAATAAGATAAAGTAACACAAATAAATGAATCAATATAGTTCCAAGTGTACTTATTTGCAGAAAAAATTATACTAATCACTTACAGTAAACCAAATGGCATTTATCCCTTTAATCACTGATGAAGTTATTTTTATAGCTGCCTCATTGTCTATGAACCACACTGAAAGAGCAATAATGTCACTATGGCTTTGTCATTCTTTGATACCATTTCTTATGTCACATAGTCATTATAGTACCTGTCACTCTTTGAAGAGCATTAATTAATTGCCAGCAAAATAACAAGGATTATTATTGTGATGTGGTTTACACTCATCATTTCACAGACAAACATAATCCTAGAGTTGGAATCTATTTCAAAGGATCATTTGTTCCAGTCCTTGCCATCAACTGATGATTACTTGCAAAGCTCCCCAATTACAAAACCCCTGCAGGTTCTCCTAGAGCTGTTGAAGGATCTGTTTGCTTTATTCTTCCAATAAACATGGAATGAATATCAAATATTTTAATTTACAAAAAGAAAAATATTTCCTTATCCACAGTAAACACTTCATTCTTCCTCAAAAAACATTTAATTACATGATCTGAAAACATTTTTTATTTCTGGGAAATGGTTATTAAAAGTCTTATTTGAGGGCAAGGACAAATAAAGTTGTAAAAAGCTATAAAAATTGAAGTGAGAAAAGGCTCAGATCCCTCGGTAATTAACAGGCAACCTAAAAAGGCACTGGTACAGTACCATTATATATTCATTGTGTATATTCTTAAGCCATCATTCCAGATCCCCCTCAATTTCCAGTAGGCTATATTAACAAATAAAGTAGGGTTTGCAAAGAGAGACAAATCTTAGTCCTAATGTGTTGACCTATGGGAATGTATTGTGATGCCTGCATTCTTTGCATGTGCCCTCTGCCACAAACCATGTAAGAGGAACTGGGTAAAATAATCATTAATAAAGACTGAGGGTTCCTAAAACATGGCATCTCATTCCAACTTGGATGTCTGTTTTAAAAAAAACATCAGTTGTGTCATCTCTAAGTGACAGGGGCCTCCTGGTTTGCCCCTGTGAGCTCATCCTCCCTTCCTTTGAGTACACTATCAGCTCATTTTTCTATCTCCCCCACAAAAATTGTTTAAACCCTCTGAATTCAAGTACAAAATCACTTTCTAGTAAAATATATTTTAATGAAGATTTTTGAGGAGATAGAGGAGGCAAACAGCTGATTTCAAGGAGGGTCAATACAGTGAAGAGTGTTTAACAAAGTTATGAAATCCTCAGATTTCATTTTCACAAATTATCTTGTGGGACTGTTCTTCCATAAAACACATATTGAGCAATGTTGCACTAAACTCAAAATCAGCAGCAAGAGAATAATGCCCATCCACATCTCAGTATTACTACTTACTATTGTTTTAAGTTTTAATCAATGAACTAAGAACAAGAAAATAACCTTAAGAAGCATAATTATTGGAAACGTAATAAATTATTGTAGTCAGAGAAGCCATGACAATAAATTCCAAGACTCTAAGAATTAAAAAGAGAGCTCAGTAAACTCTACAGGCACAAGGAAAAGGCTC
Source organism: Macaca nemestrina (assembly GCF_043159975.1). NCBI lineage: Eukaryota > Metazoa > Chordata > Mammalia > Primates > Cercopithecidae > Macaca > Macaca nemestrina. Next base: position 58,170,953 of record NC_092143.1, read on the forward strand.
AACTATTAATTATTAATAATAACTTCTGTGCATACAAGCAATAAAGAACTAAAGACTACAAAGGGAAAATATTTATTTGATATCAATAGAAAACATTAATTCATTTAGAACACCTCAGAGGAAAATGTAAAGAACCCTTATGAAGAAGGCTGTGCAGCTTTGCTAAGAGATTATTTTAATACTTGAACAAATGGAAGAATATGCCACATTATGGCAGAGGAAGACAATATTATAAAATGTTAAATCCTTCCAAGTTAATTTATAGTATTAATGCAATTAAGATTAAAAATTTTTTTGAGTTTTTTTTTTTTTGGTCACCTGGTAAAATTATTTAAAAGTCACCACAGCTGAATAAACAAGTGAGAGGAACAAATAAATGTTGGGGGAAAACGGAATAAAAATTTTCACTATCAAATATCAATGCAGATCACAATCTTTCATTAATTATAATGTGGCAATGGCAAAAAAAAAGTCAACACATAGATTAATGAGATAAAATATATGAATCTCTGAAATAGTAATATATGTAATAGCCACAAATAACAAAGATTCATCACAAATAAATTAAGAAATAATTTAATAGATGAGGTTGAGAAAATTGGTTAAATATATATACAAAAAAATAAAGCAGACTCTTTCCTCCCATGATGAAACAAACAAATTCTGCAGAATTTAAGAAAGGTACTTAAAGAGGAATCAAAGCATACAATTTTTAGGAGAAAATGTTTGCCATTGGGATGGGTCCTTCTCTACTTAAGACTTTTATACAGAGGAAAAATTTAATTAGCCTATATATAGAAGCAGCAGCAAGCTCCAGTATACTGTGGAAATTATCACATATATACATGAAGAGGAAATGAAATATAATTTGTCCTCTCATACTTGAGAATTCCACACTCAAATCTTGTGTCCTACCTCTCTCCCTCTAACAGTTACACAAATTCCCACCTAGTGCTTGCTGTGCATCTGCTGTTTTTTTCTTACTCTGCACCAGCTTCCTTGTAGTTCTAATCCCAAATAACTTTAGTGGGCTTCCTCTATACACAACATACCTAAGAGCTCAAGTTCCTGCGAGTGACCTGCAAAACATCTGTTTTGAATTTCTAGAAAGGGGGTCATATGACTTCGCTCATATTTTTTGATGCCGGTAACACTTATCCAGAGGGTGATGTATTTTCTCATGTAAACCAGGACAATTTTGAGAGCAAAAGCATGCTCAATTTGTGACTGGGGCTGTCCCAGGCAAAAAGGGGCTAATGTTTCCCCTAGCCTGTCATGAGCCAGCCAAAGTTTGGTTGTCTGTTAGTCTACTGCTCATCCCTACCAACACAGCTGTGGTCACATATGACGAGGGAATTCATGCTGCAGCTAACCAGACTTTGGGCTGGAACAGGGTCTCTGAGAAATCTGCATAGGCAGAACAAGCACTTTGAAATGTGGCCCTCTATGGAAGAAGATAGAGAAAAAAAAAGATGGGCTTAGTAAAAATTATAAATTTCTCTTCACCAAAAAGTATAAAAAATTAAAAGGAAAAATGATAAATGAACAATATGTGCAACAAATATAATATAAATTGTTAATATCTTCAAATCTTTTTCTGTCCTAAAGTCTTATCTTGTACTATAAAGACTACAACAGAAACTTTCATTAGCAGAACTACAGTACTTGTATTCACAAACCAACTGAGACTAAACAGGACTACCTGAGAAAAGTGGAAATTAGAACTTCAGTTTTGTAATTCATTTTCAACTCCTTACCCTGAGAAGAATTATAATCAGTGCTTCTCATTACCATCATAATTTAAAAATTATAATTTCCAAGAAATCTTTGCTTCTTGTTTTTATCTATTACAGTTATTTCACATAAGCTTAGAATAAAAACGAAATTTTTAGGCATGACGTTTGTAATTGCTTATTCTAGAACATTTAGAACTTTAGGGTTAGAATTAAACACATACACACACACACAATTTCCCACTCTGATCTCTAGTACTCCACTCTGATCTTTCATACCCCTCTCATCACTATGGTTACCTATCAAGGTTTTTGGTCAGTTTTCTTATTTATTTTAGACTAAGACACCCAGTTTTGCATCTTCCTCTACACCCTCACATTCTATCATCTTCAGTGATATTGACATCACCATGATTACCCACTTAATGTTCTTGGTGCTCAGGACACTCTGGTTCTTGAACCTCTCATGCCCAATAAGTGTCTCTTCTCCAGCGAAGCTTCCCAAATCCATGGTCACAGCCTGGCTGTTGACATCGTCTCTCAGTGCTTTACCACTAAAATCATAAGTTCAAGTGTCCTTCTCCCTCACTCAATCCCCCTCACTCACTGTTTGAAGGTTTATTTACTCTAGTGACCTGATATTGCTTTCTTGTACAGCTGATCAAACTGTAGCCATTATTTTAACTCATAAGAATTTCCAGTTCTTTAACATTTTCATTTTCCTAAACCTCCATACTCTTCCTTTTTAGCTTATATAGCTGAAACTCCTTCAGTGATCATTTAAATAATTATTGCCAATAACTTAATAATATAATTTACTGATCCATCTGTCTTTTTGTCTTAGCTATTTGGCAAAGCCCCAACCCTAGGTGAATATATCTATATAATTTCTTTGTGGTTGGATCAATGAAGGCAAGATCTGGTGCGGAAAGTTACATGCAGTCAAAGACTGGCCCCACAACAAATTCATGGCGGCCTGAAATGGGACTCAAAAAACTGCAAGGAAGGAAATTTCCATCATCAGTTCACTCTCCGATTCTTCACAATGACTATTTTTAAACCTTCTCATAATTAAAAAAAAAAAAATCCAGCTCCCCCCATTCATATATTCTCTCTTCCTGTCTCAAGATGTTTCTATACCACAGCTGTATGATATTCTTAAATGTTTCTAAACGAAATCATCTACAACTTATCTGCAACTACTGTGAAAGAATTGCCTGCCCGGTGTCCATTTGATTTGTCCTCAATCCTTCATAGCAAAGCTATGATTCTATTCACAGAGGCAAATTATCAGACTCTTCCTGGAGTTACGGTTGCCCAGTGAGATGTAGGTAGCAGCCATTGGCCAAGACTCCCTATACATTTTTTGAAAGGTTGCTGATCAATTTTGGATAATTGTTCCTTCTTTCCTTCACTTTCCTCCTCTTTCTTGGTGCCTGAAACATGGAATTGATGGCTTCAGGGTCAGAAGCTATCTAGGCCCTTGAGGTGACATGGAGAGTGGTAGAAATGAGTTAAGAAGGGTAAGCAATCTTCAAACATATTTTACATTAAAAAAATACATTTTAATCTGATTTATGCCACAATTACCTCCAGATATTAGTAGCCAGATTCAATTAATAACAAACGTATCCACTCACATCCTATCATCATTCGTCCTGTGGAAAAATTACCTCTATTCTACTAAGATCTAAGCCTCTGTCTTATAGTTTGGATCTCATCTACTCCTGTTATCTTGGAAAAATTGTATTATCTGTATCATTCCATTTTTGTATATGCAATCCTTCCTTGTATCATGCTCAAGCCATCTTATGTTAAATAAAGAGAAAAAGGAAAAAACCTTTATTGATTTCCACAGCACTTCCATGACTTTATTATTTCTCTCACTCTTTGTAGAGCAAAGCACTTTAAAAAAGTATCCATATTTACAGGCACCATTTTCTCCTTTTCTGCTCCATTTTCTTGTTTTCTGTTCAATTATTAACCTACTCTAATATGGCTTCCACTCTCTTGTCTTCACCAAAACGGTTATTGCTGAAGATAAAAACATCTTCTATGATATAAATTCCAATAGATTGCTTTTAAGTCTCCATCTTGTTTGACAGCTGAATGGTTAGGTGCTTGTGACTATTTCCTCCTTGCTTTTGGACCCTTGTTTTATTTGGCCTCTAGGAAGTCTTTTCTTCTTATTCCCCTGGCCACTTCTTTCCCCTTATTTCTCCTTTATAGAGTAATCATTTTTGGCCTGGCTTTTAATGAAATCATTCACTACCAGGTCCTAAATTATTTCTTATTTCATTCATCCCCACAGTGTCCATTACCGTCATATAGAGCTAACTCAAAATTTTGTTTCTCAAGCTTCAGCATTTTTATTTTCTGGTGAACAGTACCACCATTATTACAGTTGCACAACCCTGGCAACTAGATGCCATCTTAGGTATTTTTCATTTCTTTATCTCAACCAGTCCAACACCAAGCTCTGTTGGTTCTCGTTCCCAAGATAGATTTGAAAGCCTGCCAATGCTATCTCCAGCATTCCAATAGGATTCACATACTTGACCTTCACTGCACTTATTATAGTAATAATTTATATTTTTTCTGCAGGAATTTTAAATTAATAAAAATCTCACTCACTAGACTACATTCTACATGAGAGCACAGCCATACTTGTTTCTTTACTAATCTATCCCTCTCTCTGTTATAGCACCCGAAAATAACAAATGTATACTGATAAAATAAACTAACACATATACCTCAATAAACATATTACATCTCTTTAAAAATGACTTTAAGGCAGGGCACAGTGGCTCATGCCTGTAATCCCAGCACTTTGGGAGGCCAAGGCAGGTGGATCACCAGAGGTCAGGAGTTTGAGACTAGCCTGGCCAACATGGTGAAACCCCATCTCTACTAAAAACACAAAAATTTGTTAGCTGTGGTGGCACATGCCTATAATCCCATCTACTCAAGAGGCTGATGCAGGAGATTCACTTGAACCTGGGAGGCGGAGGTTGCAGTGAACTGAGATCATGCCATTGCACTATAGCCTGGGAGATAAGAGAAAGACTCCGTCTCAAAAAACAAAACAAAACAAAACAAACAAACAAAAACAAACAAAAAAACATTCTAAATGCTCCTAATGCAGTGCCAAGAGCTGTACTTACAACTGAACAACTGAACTCTCTTTGGTAAATAACCAGTACAATATGTGTGGACTGTAAGTCCCTTTCTTTAGCACATTCTTTTGGCAACTGATGTATGCCATGCACTGTGCTAGTTGCCAGGAAGTGCAAAAGAAGTCATAAAACTTACCATCCAGGTCTCACAGTTTAGCAGGAAAGATACGCTTTTACAAGTGTTTAATTGTTAGGATTAGATTTCAGTGCAAATGGCAAAGCCCAAAAGAGCAGAGGATCAAATAAGACTGAAATGTATGACTTTCTCCTAAGTATATGAAGTTTAACACAAGTATGGGAGTTCTGCAATAATTAAGATCACAGGGTCCCTTCTCATAGCCTAGTAGGTTTACTCCTGTGCCAGCCTGAGCAGCAGAAAGAAAATAAAATGGGGGTGTGGGAAGGAGGGTACACTTCCTTCCTTTTTAAGAAAAAGGCGCACGTTTTCTGGATCTTTCACACACCAATTCTACTTCTTTCCCTTTGACAAAACTTAGCCACAAAGCTGTTCCTAGCTGCAATAGTAATCAGAAAATGGACCCCTAAAAATTGAGAAATTTTAACACTGAGGAGGAAGGTAAATATGGAAACTGGGAAGCATTTTCTACCACAATAAGAAATACTAATATGAAGAAAAGAATATTAAATAATAAACTAGAAGTATAAACAAACTGTAATAGGTGAACACAGGAAAGAGAAAGCAATTCTGACTGGCACGGGAAAGACTTCACTGTCATAAAAATGGTTCTTAATATATAAAAAAAATTTAACAAAATAGGAAAAAGAAGGCAAGGAGGAGGCATAATCGATATAAGACATCCAGAAATATTGAATAGTGTAGGAAAGATGAATAGTCAAGGCTGACAAGAACCCTGTGCATGGAAGGTTTAGCTATGGGGAAGGAAATCTCTTGGGAAATAAGGTAGGGTGTGGTAGGGTAGGGTGAGGTAGGGTGAAAGGTAGGGTGAGTTTCAGATATTGAGGGCTATACATTCTAGACTGAATATACACCCTTGGCATTGATTAATAGTCAAGAAATATAAACTGCTTCTATTCTTACCATTAATTATACTTTTCTATTAAACTTTCTATTTTGTCATTTCTCCATTATTTCAGGGAGCTTGCAACCAGTACGTTCAACATTACATCTTGCTAATAGTCAAGATTTTGGCTTTGTTAATGTCCCAGACATAGTTACTTGAACCATGTTGTTACTTTATAACAGAAAGGAAGTCAAAGAATGGAAATCATCGTTGCTACTCTGTGTCATCCTTCTGATTGAAATTAATTATATTCCTTAGTGGCACAGGCATCCATGAGAACCAGTGTGACACATTTGAAATGGGCTTTTATGATGAACTAACTTTTTAAAGTAGAGCAATGTATCCCTCCCCAGTACTGTACTCCCCAGTGAAACATAAGAGCCTTCAGTTTATCCAGCCAGATAAGGAACTTGCACTTCTTTTCTTTGGATATTGGTAGGGGAAAGGGGAAAAATGGCAGAAGAGGAAGACGAACAGCTGATTCTTGTCAACTCAGAGCATCAGCTTATGAAAGCAGCCCTCGGAGAATAGGCTAAACCACAGTCACTTGCTGCTGACATGCATTATTAGGAAAGCAGCCGGAAAGGGGGCTTTTCTTTCTGACGCATGAATATTTGAATCTGAGGCTTTTGTTATAGCTTTCTCATTGGAATAAGTTCAGATTGAAAAAGTAAAAACAAAACACTCATGCCTCATATTTATGTTGCCAATCATTTCTCTGTTCCCTGTAATTACACAAGACATGACTAATGAAAGCTTTACTTTCTGACTTATTGTAATGAAGACATTTGGCCATATTTAGTCTTGGCCTATGCAAATTGTGTGAGGTCACATGACCTTCATAACAACTTTACTATCATATCCTGGAGAGAAAGATTATGCTGTTACAGAAAGAGCAAAAAGCTTTGTGTGTAAGGATCTGAGGTATGGAAACATACCTACCACGGAAAATGGAAGGTCATTGAGATATGGTTTATGTAAATAAATTGGGAAGTTGAGTGTTTTTAAATTTTTTATATATATAAAATAGAAACTTTCGAAATGTTCTTCAATTAATTCCTGAGCCTGGCCTTTACAATTTATTTAAACACACACACACACACACACACATTTTTCATTAGGCGTATTTTTCAGAAAAACAAAACCAATAGGACATACATCTATGTGTATGTGTGTGTGTGTGTGTGCAGAAATTTACTTTGGAAATTGACTCATGTTATAATTTATTATGGGAATTATAGAGGTGGAGAAATCCCATGATTTGCCATCTGCAAGTTGGAGAACCAGAAAAAACAGTGGTATAATTCAGTCAAGTCTGAAGGTGAGATGGGGGAGGGGGAAGGGGAGAGACAGAAGTAAGTCCCAGATCAAGTCAAATGTTTGAGAACCAAGTGTGCCGATGTCTGAGAGCAGAAGACAAATGGCCTAGCTCAGAAAGAAAGGGTAAAGTTTTGTTCTATACAGGCCTTCAATAGATTGGACGATGCTGACCTACACTGGTGAGTGCAGATCTTCTTTACATAGTCTATTGATTCAAATGCTACTCTGTTCGGGAAACATACTCACAAACACACTCAGTCAAGTTGACATGTAAAATTAATCATTACATATTTCTATCAAGGTCTCCAGTGAGAAGCCAATGTCTCTAGCAGTGGAGAGTAACCCAGGTTATCCAGGTTTAACCCAGGTTTCACCAGATTCCTCAGCTGCTGGGTATGAGAAGGAGGTCATATGAGGATGACACTAAGCTGATGCCTCCCTCACTACAGGACCACACTGACAACTCCCAGGGGAGCCTGAGGATGTTTCAAATGTGTTTAATGAGGTGGAGAGTTCCTCATTGTCCACTTTAAGTCACATTGTGCTGGCTGCCTTCAAAGTCCACGAGAGAGGTGCTCATTCTCATTCTCATCATGTCCATGCTTGGTGCCTGGTTTGCTGACCCAAAGATGCAGAGTTCCTGGTGTGGCATTGCCTTTCTTTCACTCTTTATTGTCCCAGAGCCACATTACATTCTATACGCAGTGGGAGAGTTTGGGCCTCTCATCAACTCCAGCTGCATTGTTGTCTACTAGAATCCGAAGTAGCAAAATGTATGCCAAATGTCCTTGGTGGAAACAGTCCTGTAAGTTCTTTTCTTGTTTTCTCTTTTTGGTTTATTTTTTAAAATTTTTACCTAAAATTAAAACTTTTCACCTTCTCTAAGGCTCAAGACTGTTCCCTGTGAGCTCAATTGGGAAGCAGAAATCAGAGAGATCTCTGATACCCCAGCTTTTCCATTTCTGACTTCAGGAACTGAGCCTAGGCTGTCATCAGCTCCACAGGATACAGGCTTATTTGATTCCGGAAGCTGAAAAGTTGCATCATCTACCCTCTGCAAGCTGGACACCCAGGACTGCCAGTCATTTGTGGTCCCAAGGGCTGAGAACCAGGACAGCCAATTGTGTAGGTTCCAGTCCAAGTGCAGAAGAGCGATGTCTCAGCTTGAAAACAGACAGAGAGAGAGTAAATTATCCCTTATCCTACTTGTTGTTCAATTCAGGCCTTCAACAGGTTGGATGATGCCCACCATAAGGGGAGGGCAATTGGCTTCCCTCAGTCTATGGACTCAAATACGAATCTCATTCAGAAACACTCTCACAGTCACATCAAGAAATAATGTTGATCAGATATCTGGCCACCCCATGGTCCAGTCAAGTTAACACATTAATATAACCACCCCAAGTCTACCCCTTGTCAATTTGGCACCCGTACACATCTACTTAAACCATACTTTAGCCTCAAATGAAGACACAAACAAGGTCCTAATTTCTCCTAGCATTGTATGACTATCCTACTTACTACATAAAACCCACTAATACCCTACCCCAAACAGGAAGCAATGTCCTTGAGTGGTTTACTCTTTCTTATCCTTGATATCCTGTAACTTAAATATTATTATGTAAAATTGACAATATTTAAATATTATAACATAAAGTTAATACATCACATGTTACATAATAAGGAAACAGGAAATAAAATATTTTGCTCTACCTCTGTATCTATCTATATACATATGTCTATATATAGATTTTGCTCTATAACTAGATAGAGGTATCTCTTTGTACATATAAATATATACACACAAATATATATTTGTAGCAAAATATGTAGGAAATACTCATGATGATTTACTCTCCTCAATTCTGTAGCTGGTCACATGACCAGAGCTTGTATTTATAACTACCTTCTTCTACTACCCATTATTTACTCCCTTATCTTCAGCAAGCAGCTCAGCTGGTTCTGGTTTGTTACCTGGTAGGGAGATCCTTCAGATATAACCACCTTTATATCTGAAGGGTCTGGGCCATTGTTAGTGCTGATTAGATTTTTGTAGTTTTTCCATTGACCTTAATCACAGGGCCTGGTAATAATAAGAGATGTCCTAAGGGATCACTGTATTCCAAACAAACTTTTTATTATCTCGGTTGTGGAGTAGCAGTGCAATTTTTCCTTGGTAGTCAGGATCAATCATCCCAACCAGCACAGTAACTCCCTTCTTTGGCTGTTGATTCAAAGGCATGAGGATTCCAAAGTGGCCAGGTGGCAGTCTCAACTTCCAGCTCAATGGAATCACTGTTGTGTCTTCTGGTGAAGGCATTCTTGCCTCTGGCATTTAAACCAGCAGAACATAAAGTTCTGGAAACAGGAAGCAAAAATTTAACTACCCTCTGTGGGTCCTAGGGGTCACTGGGGTAATAGTGAGTGGTACCATTGTCATTTCCACCCCTTAATTCCTGGATCCATGAAGCCTGGCTATCAGAGAAAGCTGATATATTAGATGCTGATTCAGAGCATATATTGGACACTGATTCAGAGCATCTACAGTCTTCTGAAGAACCTTGCACCAGCCCTGCAAGGTATTGCCACCTAACTGACACTGTAACTCAGTCTTCAAAAGGCAATTACAGCCCTCTATTAAGTCAGCTGCTTCAGGATGGTGGGGAACACAGTAAGACCGGTGAATTTCACAAGCATGGGTTCATTGCCACACTTCCTTTGCTGTGGAGTGAGTTTCTTGATAGAAGCAATGCTATGTGGAAAAACATGGTGGTGGACAAGGCATTCTGTAAGTCCCATGAATGGTGGTTTGGGCAGAAACACTATGCAGGAAAGGCTAATCTAAATCCAGACTAAGTATCTATCTCAGTAAGGATAAAACACTGCCCTTTCCATGATGGTAGAAGTCCAGTGAAATCAACCTGTTGATTTGTAGCTGGCTGGGGAAGGGTGTCATACTGGGGACTCAGTGTTGGTCTATGCTGCTGGTAGACTGGGCACTCAGCAGTGGCTATAGCTAGGTCAGCCTGGTTGAGTAGAAGTCTATATTGCTGAGCCCATGCATAATCTCCATCCCTGCCATCATGGCTATTTTGTTCATGAGCCCATTGGTCCATAGCAAAGTTACTGAGGGAAAAAGCCTAATATCCACACAATAGGTTATTTGATCAACTTGATTACTAAAATTATCCTTTGCTGAGGTCACCCTTTGTTGAACTTGCACATGGTACATAAATATCTTCATGTTTTTTTTTTCCCATTCAGAGAGGTCAATTGACACAACCCTCCCCCAGAGTTCTTTGTTACTAACTTTTTAATCATATTTCTCCCAAGTCCCTGACCATCCAGGCACACCATTGATCACAGCCCACTAATCAGTATTTAGTCACATGTCTGGCCATTTCTCTTTCCAAATGAAGTGAATAACCAGGGACACTGATCAAATTTCTGCTCATGAGGAGGATTTCCCTTCACCACTGTCCTGCAGGGATGTTCCCAAAAGGGGCTGTAGTGCTGCAGCTGTCCAGCTTCAGGTGATGCCTGCATATCATGCAGAACCATCCACAAACCAGGTCCAAGTCTTGTCTCTACCTGTCAACTGATCATAGGGAATGTCCATGAGGCCATAGGGGCCGGATGGGAGAGAGAATGCCACATTGCAGAGATGGGGACCATGGGTATTTGTGCTACTCTTTAATGTACATGTGTCTTCAGGGCCAGCTTTGGCCTAGTTACATATATACCACTTTGATTTGATGATAGAATGCTGTTATATGTGCCCAGTTTCAAGGGTTGGTAACCATATGATACCCAGTTCATGTGGACAGCTCAGCTCACATGGTAGCTTGATGGCCCATGGCTAAGCATTCAGTCTCTATTAATGTTCGTTAGCAGGCCAATTGATAAATGTAAAAAGTATAAGAGAAATGGACAATCACTAACATAACACAGCAACGGTAATTATTATAGGCAAGATCCCATAATAGGGTGAAAGTTCGAGAAGAAAGGATATTGTGGCAAACTAGGAAGTGGGAAATGTGACAGACACAACCTTCATCTAGTGACCAAGGTTAATTATCACCATTTATAACGTATATCAACCTTATATGACTTGTGATGTGACGAGGCACTGAGGAAGTCACATTACTTCTGTGATACTCTTCCTAAAAATGTGTAACCTCAATCTGATAATCAGAACACATCAAACTCAAATTGAGGTATACGCTATTAAAAAACAGACCAATATTCTTCAAACATATTGAGAAAAGACTCAGAAAATGTCAGATTGGAGAAAACTAAGTAGGCATAACAACAAAACACAATGTTGGATTCTGGATTCTGGATTGGATAGTGGAAAAGGAAAAGGATGTTCATAAGGAAATTGGTAAATCCAGGTCCAAATGAGATTGTAGCTTACCCATTATTATACCAAGGTTCATTTCTTAATTTTGATACCTGTGCTATAATTACACAAGATACTAACATTAGAGAAAACTGCTAGAAGGATACACAGGAATTCTGTACTATTTTCCAACTTTTATCTAAGTCTAAAATTAGTTCAAAATATAAAGCTTTTGGTGCTTTTAATCACCTTAGAAGACTGCGGGAGTTATGGAAAATAGGGACTTGACTAATAAACATCAAAAACATTTTATTCCTCAGTGTCGGTTCAACACTAAATGATATATTGCCAAGATAAATGTATAACTGTATTATGCTTGTGCCAGAAATGATATTCTGCCTCATAGTCTATAGATGTATGTTTTATATTTCTTTAACTAAAAGGATAATTCCTAGGATTTCTTAACAAGAAAGAAAAGTCTATCCAAAGTGGGAGTTGAAGCCTCTGTCTAGAGAAGAACTGCTGGCAACTTGTGACTGCTTTTCCCACTTCCTCTCAAGGTTCCAAATATTTCTGTCAGCCAGGGAAACTTGTTGATAAGAACATAATCTGGGAATCCACAATATGCTAAGTGTATTGAAAGAAAAAAGAATGCTTTTGGTGAAAATATTTATAGAGCCTTATGATATCTCTGCAATAAAACTGAGATTTTATGATAAACCTCAAAGCCTCCATTTCAAAAATTGAAAATGATGATACTTAACAAAATTCAACTAGCTAAATTTAGAGCAATTAAGTGAGTCTAATCAGAGAATATTCTCTGGCTTTGGGCCTACCACACTTCATTTGATTGTGAATAAAACACATTTCCATTCACAGCAATCACTTGACTTCTAGCACTTGGTTATTCTGAAAGAGGCAACAAGTATCAATAACCATATTGGGTCCATGATACCTACTTCTTTACATGAAGGATCTATTTGTATTTATTATGGCCAGCTCCAGTCGGCAACACGCTTGTTGACAGTTGACTACAACAATCAGGGAAGACATGTTTCTTTCCCTTGGTTTGCCTGGCATACAATTTATACCCAGGAAGCCTGGTCCCTTTTCCTCTTTGAAGTAATGTTTTACTTGTCCCAATATAGTACTAGAAACTGAATCAACAGATTCAGAATGCAACATATATTCCTTATGAAGGTAGAAGACTATAGGAATGTGAACATGTTTAATTATTCTGTTTTCCACCCCTCCTGAACCATGTTCCCCTTCTCTGCATTGCTCTGTGCAGACTGGTAGCTCTACTTTCTGACTTCCATGTGGGTTTGGCTAGTGCCAGTCACAGGAAGAAATGGAGAGTTGCAAGGAGAGAGAGATTAGGGTATTTCCCCCTGCCTTGCAACACTTTTGGCAGTGGTTGCATTTCTCATGAGAATAAATATATATTCTAGACATGAATTTGCCTCTCCTTTCCAATATGCTCTTGCCAGACCTTTGCACGTAAAGTGACTAAACGTATTATGTATTGCCATGGTGTCCCACACAACATCATCTGTTATGGTCTGATTCTTTGTCCCCCTTTCTTCCAAATTCACATGATGAAATCCTAGACCCCAAGGTGATGGTGTTATGAGGTGGGGTCTTTGAGGGGTGGTGATTAGATCATGAAGGCGGAGCCCAAATAAATGGGATTAATGCCCTTATATAACAGACCTAAGAAAGCTTCTTCACTACTTCCACCGTATGAGGACCCAGCTGAAAGGCACTGTCTATAAGGAATGAGCCCTCACCAGACACAAAATCTGCAGGAGCCTTGATCTGGATGTCCCAGTTCTCAGAACTGTGAGAAATAAATTTCTGTTGTTCATAAGTTATGCAATTCATGATATTTTTGCTATGACATCCCAAACTATTACATCAGCTTTATCCTTGGGATATTTTAATGGCAAAAGATGTTTGGCAATGCAACCACCTCAAATTTCACTTGCCTTACCATGAACCCCATCATCCAAAAACAGCTGACGTTTAGGTTTTTGTAGGTATTCATTGTCAAGTGAGGGTGTTTACTTCCAGTTTTATATGCTCAGAATTTTTATATTGAATGGATATTAGATGTTATCCATTTTTTGCATCTGTTGATATGATTATAATATTTTTTCTTTAGCATATTAATGTGGTGGATTACATTAACCGATTTTTTCAAATGTTAGACTAGCCCTCTATATCTGGAGTAAATTCCACTTGGTCATGGTGTATAAATATTTTTATATATTATTAGATTTGGTTTGCTACTACTTTGCTGAGCATTTTTGCATCAATGTTCATGAACGATACTGGTTTGTAGTTTTCCTTTTTGTAATTTTTTTTTCCGCTTTTGGTATTAGGGTAATGTTGGACTCATAGAATGTGTTGTAAGTACTCCCTCTGCTTTTAGCTGGAAAAAAGTGTAGAAAATTGGTATACTTTGTTCTCTAAGTGTTTGACAGAATTCACCAGGGTATCCATTTGGTCCTGGTTGCTTTCTGTTTTGGAAGGTTATTAAGTATAGAGTTGATTTATTTAATTTACACAGACTTATTGAGATTATTTCTTGTGTGACTTTTGGTAGATTGTATATTTCAAGGAATTGGTCTATTTCATCTAAGTTATTAAATTTGCGGACTTAGAGTGGTTCATAGTATTTTAATGTTCATGGGATTCGTAGTGATGCCCCTCCCTTTATTTTGAATATTAGAAATTTGTGAATTTGTACCTTCTCTTTTTTTCCTCGGTCACCCTAGAGATACAGTGCCATGGAGCTTGGCATGCTGGCAGGTGGAGCCTAGTGAGAGGTGTTTAGGTCCTGCATGAATAGATTGATGCCACGCTCCGGGTAGTGAGTCAGTTTTTGCTCTCCTGAAGCTGGATTAGTTCCCACAGGAATGGACTTGTTTTATGACTTTATGACGACCTACCGACAAGAACAGGTAGCTATAAAGCAGGTCCGCCTCCTTGTTCCCTGGCTCTTTGCACACACCTGTTCACCTTTCTGCTTCTCTGCTATATTGTGATACAGCACAAGGCATTCACCCGAAGCTGTGCACATGCTGGCGTCATCCTCTTGGACTTGCCAGGGGCCAGAATCATTGGCTAAATAAACCTCCTTTCCCTATAAATTACTCAGCCTCAGATATTATGTTGTAGCAAGACAAAAATGGACTAACAAATGGTCTGAGTGTATACTTTATATGATATATATTTTTAAAATATGTTAAGATGTGTTTTATGCCCCAGAATATGGTCTATCTTGGCGAATGTTATGTGTGAGCTTGAGAAGAATGGGTGTTTTTCTGTTGCTGGACGAAATATTTTATAGATATCAATTAGATCCAGTTAATTAATATTATTCAGTTAAACTATGTCCTTACTGATTTTCTGCCTGATTGATCTGTCCATTTCTGATAGAGGGGTGATAAGGTCTCCAAATATAGTAATGGATTGATCTATTTCTCCTTGCACTTGTATCATTTTTTGCCCCATATATTTTGACACCGTACTGTTAGGTACATACATATTAAAAACTGTTATGCCTTTTAAAGTACTGACCACTTTATCATTATGTAATGCCTCTCTTTATCCCTGAAAATTTCCTTGCTCTGATGTCTGCTTTATCTGAAATTAATATAGTTACTCCAGCTGTCTTTCAGTGTTAGCATTATATAACTTTCTCTACCCACTTTACTTTTAATCTACCTGTGAGTTTATATTTAAGGTGGTTTTCTTGTAGAAAACCTATAGTTATATCTTCTTTATTCACTCTGGCAGTCTCTGTCTTTTCATTGGCATATTTAAACCATTGATATTTAAAGTGATTATGGATATAGTTGGTTTTACATCTATCATGCTTTTATTGTTTTCTATTTGTTGTCTTTGTTCCTTGTGGGATTTTTTGTTGTTGTTGTTGCCTTTTACTTTTTTCTGCCCTTTCTGATATTAACTGATACTTTATGTAATTCTATTTTTCCCCATCTTAGCATACCAAATAATTTATTCAAAAAAATTTTTAGTCATTGCCTTTGAGTGTGCAATATACACTTGCAATGAATCCAGCTCCTCCTTCAAACAGTAACATCCCAATCCCCTTTCCTGTATCTTATAACATCATTGACATTAATCTCGCTTCTCCATAAGCTCTACATCACTGCTATTATTTTGAGCAAAATATTGGCTTTTTAAATCAGCTAAGAATCAGAAAAATATAATACTCTATTTCTCTATTTCTTCTCTAAATTCTTTCCATCTTTATGCGGATTTGAGATGATATATATTATATATATCATTTTCTATTTTTCTAAAGAAATTCTTTCTAAACATTTCTTGCAAGGCAGGTTTACTGGCAATAAAGTCCCGGGGAAATTTTTGTCTGAAAAATCCTTTATTCCTTCTTTCTTCAGTTTTGAGGGATAACCTATAGGTTGGTAGGTTTTTTTTTCTTTTTTTTTTTTTTTTTAATTTCAGCACTTTAAATATTTCAGTCCTTTTTTTTTGCTTTTTTTTAAGGCAGTGTCTCACTTTGTCACCCAGGATAGAGTGCAATGGTGCGATGATCGGTCACTACAGCCTCAACCTCCCTGGGCTCAGGTAGTGCTCCCATCTCAGCCTCCCTTGTAGCTGGGACTACAGAAACATGCCACCACACCAGGTTAATATTTTCTGTTTATTTGTTTTGTTTGTTTGTTTTGTGTGGAGACAGGATTCTGCTGTGTTGCCCAGACTGGTCTCAAATTCCTGGCCTCAAGTGGTCCGTCCACCTCAGTCTCCACTGCACCTGGCTTAATTGTTTTTCTGCAGCTTGAACGTGATATTCGTAGGTGGTTTTGTTTGTTTGTTTTGCATTTATCCTGCTGTGGTCTGAGCTATCTGGATTGTGGTTTGCTGTCTATTACTTTTTTAAATTTCAGAAATTGCTTCAAATATTTCTTCCTCTCTTTTTTCTCCTTCTGTTAGTCTCATTGTACATATTTACACTTTTTGTAATTGTCCCATGGTTTTTGGATATTCTGTTCTATTTCGTTCTTTTTTATCTCTGCAGTTTAGTTTTTGAAATTTCCATTGACATTGCTTTCTTATTGATAGCCAGACATAATGTATTGAGTAAAATGAACTCAAGTAAATAGGTCTTTAGCATTAGGTTTTATGATGATCAGGCTAACAGGCTATACTTCCTGTTTGCTGCAGTTGTGATGTCAAAGGCTAAAATTTCTCATGGGTGTCCTTGTTTCTGTCTCCACTATTGCCTTTGGTTTTTCCCTAGAGACTTCTTCTTAAATAAAGTTTGAGACATACAGTTCTTCCTTGTTGTTCCTGTTATTATACTGAAGTGCTATTGATGTGGTGGAAAGGCACAGGGAGCACAGAACTATTCTACAGGGTTAAAATTAAGTCTCAGTCTTTTAATGAACTTGTGCCCCTAGTCTGTAACCTTAACCAGTGCTTTCAATTTTGTGCCCCCTTATATGAGACAGAAAGTCTAGAGGGGTTGGAGTTAGGAATTTATCCTACCCTTGGTCAGTTAGACTCTGAAAAAAAATCCTGTTAGTTTGCCTTTGGTAAAATAATTTCTTTCAAGGGAAGATTTTGCTAAGAACAGAATGCTTTGGGCATATTTTAATATGGCAAATTTTCCCCTTCTCCTGCCATAAACACAAGAGTATTTGTTTAATCTTTACTTTGAGAATCTGGAAGGGCTTTTGGAGGTAAAAGTCACAAAAGCATAGGACGCCCCACTAAGTCTGGCTCCCTCTTAGAGTTTCTAACTTTCAATATATGTCAATATCGAATCTCCAGCAATTCATCAATTACAGTTTAACTTTTCTACCCTGATACTTGTTTCTGAGGATGTTTCAGCACCAAAATTTCTGCTCCAATGGGCTACGATATTCCATATTTGGTGGCAGTGATTGATTTTGTGGCCTCAATTCTTTGATGAATCTAAGAAGAGTTGTGGGTCTTCAATTTGATCTTCTTTTGTGAAGATGAGAATGACAACTTCCAAACCTTTCACATGCTGGAACAGAAACTGGAAGTTCTCAGCATATTATTTTTAGTTTTAAAAGCTGAAAATCCATGAATGTTCATTACCAGCAATGTGAATAAATACATCTGTGTTATACTTATATAATAAATTATTTTACGTTAGTAAATTTAAAAATTAATGAACTAGAACTTTCTATCTCAATAATGATAAATATCATAAATATTTTTCTGAGGGAAAAAGTAAACTCATTTTGATACTATTTATATAAAGGCTAGAAACTGTCAGATCAATATTATATTGTGTTTAAGGATGCATAAAAATGTAATAAAAATATAAAGAAAATATAAAGAAATGCAAAGGAATAATACATTACATATTCAGGATTGGAGTTAATAGAGGAGGGAAGAGGACAGGGCGGGAGTGTGATGGAATCAGGGAGGGTTACACAGTTCCAAAAATGTTGGTAATATGCTATTTCTTAAACTGGACAGTGATTTTATAACCATTATTCTTTATACCTTTTACCTTAAATATTGTCAAATAAATGTATATCCATACCTTGTGATAGTATTGAGCTAGCAAAATGAAGAAAGTGAAATAATATATATAGACTTGGAAAGATCACTAAAGTATCATTTAAAAAAAACAAGTCATGCAATCATGTGAATGGTACGAGCATGTTCGCATATATGTGGATATAATATACATAAAGAACAACAAGTTTCCATAGCAAACTTTACTTTTAGTGATCGTTACCTCTTAGGAGGACAGTTACAGTTTGGGGGAGAAAGAATTTTTTAAAATTAGGTTCAACTCTGCCTATTTTTGTATTGTTTGATTATTTTACAAGAAGTATTTACTATTTATGCAATAAAACTAAATGGCATTGTTCCTCTCTCCTAAAATGCTTATACTCTATATATGTTAATAGTATATAACTGGGGAGAGGGAGCTAGTAAGGAAGAAGGATAAAAGGAGAAAGTGAGAGGACTAAGCAGGGAAACAAAGAAACTCAACGCTCCAAAACTGCAACACTGAAGTAAGGTGAGGAACACTTTCTTCTCCTTTATAATTCATTTTGATTGACTTGTTGATATAGACAGGACTAAAGAATCTGTGGGCAGTAGATAGAAGAGGTGGACAAAATGATGGTTCAGCTACCCAAGAACCTGAACTCTTAGAAAAAGTAATTTCTGTAATAGCATTATAGCACCCTTTTTAAAGTCTCATGATTTTCTTTCCTATGTATATTTATCCAGTATAATCATAAATATCACCCAATAAACCTCATGCAGAAAGATTCACCAAGGAGGGAATCTGACGTCTGAAAAAGATTGGCTTGTTTTGGAATTAGTTAACAATCTTAAAGAGGAGCTTCCTAACTCTTCCCTTGTGATCCAAAGTTGTAAACTCTTGGCTTTGATTCCATATTTTGGGTTTCTCTAGAAGAAGGAGAGAGATTTTCTTAGATGGTTGGTTATGCACTTGAGTGATTGCATAACATTTAAAGTTTTACAAGGGTTTAATATTCACATCTTGTAGAATAAAATTACAGTCTTAAAATTTTGATCCAGTGTTGTTAAAATTAAAGCAAACTATAAGTCACAAAAGTATTTTATAAGCTTGGTAGGAAAGAATATTATTTTCCAATTCCTTGGTATTTCAAATTTTTATGATTGCAAGGTTATAATATTTATATTACATTCAGTGATCATAGAGTAAGCAATGTACATGCTAAGACACAAGATGGAAAGGATAAAGGTCCTATTTAAATTTATGAAGGCTCTGTCTCTTGCTATGTCTTAGTCATAATACTACAAACAGAACACTAATCTTCGGGAGATACTCAGTGGGAATTGCAAGTTAGTTTGGTGTTTGTTTTTCTTGAGACATTAAATAGTTCTTGTTCATCTCCTGGGAAGAGAACACTCAAACTTCATAGGGCATGCAAACATTGTATTTTTAATTTAGTATACAGAATATACTTGTTAGAGGAAATGAAAAATTTTCATTTAAACTGAAAATAAACTGACCATCCTTATGTATCAACAGATAAATTATGTGGGCTACTCTGTTAGAAGAACACTCAGAGCCCTGGGTCTATATATTACAAACAAAATATAATAGTGCCTCTAGCAGACCACAATCCCATTTCAATGCAAAATGTTTTCACTGTCATATACAAAATCACACTCTGTGTTTTTTTGTCACAATCTTGAATTTTTTCTTCTGCAAATCAAAAATAGTTGAGATAACTTGGATAGTAATTTCCTTATGAAGATGTACTATATCTAGTCTAATTAGCTGTTCTTTTTCACCCATGCACACATGTTCTTAATCATTACTACTATCAGACTTTTAGCTATTATAATCACTTTTCTCAACATTGATTTCTTTTTATTGTTGACTACCTGACATGGAAAGTTCACAAACATTAAGATATTAATATTCAGGCCGGGCGCGGTGGCTCAAGCCTGTAATCCCAGCACTTTGGGAGGCCGAGGCGGGTGGATCACGAGGTCAGGAGATCGAGACTATCCTGGCTAACATGGTGAAACCCCGTCTCTACTAAAAATACAAAAAACTAGCCGGGCGTGGTGGCGGGCGCCTGTAGTCTCAGCTACTTGGGAGGCTGAGGCGGGAGAATGGCGTGAACCCGGGAGGCGGAGCTTGCAGTGAGCCGAGATCACGCCACTGCACTCCAGCCTGGGAGACACAGCGAGACTCCGTCTCAAAAAAAAAAAAAAAAAAAAGATATTAATATTCAAATATAAATTTAGGTTTCATCTTCATTGGTTAGTACATGAAGAGAAAACAACCATGATACAACTATTATACATTTGCAATATGAAGTTTTCAAATTTATATCTAAAAATACAGGATTTTGGAGTTCAGAGAGTAAGCAAGAAAGAAAGGCCGGGCACAGTGGCTCACTCCTGTAATCCCAGGACTTTGGGAGGCTGAGGCGGGCAGATCATGAGGTCAGAAGTTCGAGACCAGACTGGCCAACATGGTGAAACCCCATTTTTACTAAAAATACAAAAATTAGTTGGGCGCAGTGGTGGGCACTTGTAATCCCAGCTACTTGGGAGACTGAGGCAGGAAAATGGCTTGAACCGGGAGGCAGAGGTTGCAGTGACCTGAGATCGCGCCACTGCACTCCAGCCTGTGTGACAGAGCAAGACTGTCTTGGGAAAAAAGAAAATAACTGTTCTACATTTTTAAAGAAATCATTTCTTTAAAGAAAATTACCCACTAAAAGAAAACAAATGAGTAATAATCTAATCTTAATAGCTATCAGCAATAGATAGTAATTAGAGTTTACTTACTGAGAGCCAGGCTTTAGGGAGTTTTCCTGCATTATCTATTTAATCTTTTCAGTAACGCTGGGAGGTATAATATTTCATATCATTTTAGTAAGGACAAAACCTATAAACAGAAAAAGTAAGTAACTCACTCAGAGCACACAGCTGGAATTGAAACAAATCAAAGCTAGACCGTTTGGCTCAAGTCTGCCCTTTTAATCTTACCTTTAAACCATCCAATATCCTATTTCCATCAAGTATACTGTATTATCCAGTTCACATCCAGTATACTTGTTTACCTGCAGCTGATACCAATGAAACAACAAAGCAAAACCCTCAAATTGTAATATGATCATCAAAACCAGACATATGCCAAACCCACGTCCTTGAGTTTTTCTAAAACCTAAAATAAACAAGGAACAACTTCTCCATTGTTCCCAGCACTGGCGAATATAGTGTAGGAGTCTTCTAAATGCATTTTAAAATATTTTTCTTGACATACATGTTCTATATTTTCTTTACAATATTTTTACTCACCATGTAGTTAGTTTGTTATTCTTCTTCCTTCTGACCTCCTACAAAGAAAATGACTTTTATTTGGCTATGTTATTTCTTATAAAAACACCGTTCTGCTTTTTCCATACATCAACCATCCCATATTGATAACATTAACTCCTTATAGTACCCCTAAGGGGGTATATCATCAGACTGCGAGAGGAGAGAATTATCTTTTCTCGTATGCATTCTATCTTCTTCAACTCCATATCCTTTTATCCTTCTCTTTCCGTGTTCAGCAACGCAAAAGGTCAGTCCTATTTTATATAAAATGTGTATTTGCCACCTGGTACTTTTCCTGATTAAAAAAATCAGCTTCTCAACATGGTTTAAAATTTTTTGATAGAGGCAATGCAGAATCCTAGCAGAAACTTGGAAATAGTAGCACATTTTTTTCCTCAGGTATAATAACCTCTGAATTATTTTGTGACAGTCTTAAAATGCTACCTAAATACAACGGTGAACAGTAACGAAGGTTTGTGCCTGATGAAACGGGTTACATGAAGCTTGATATAGTTAATAAAACTAACTTTGAGTTTCATGAGCATTAAATCAGATGGTTATGAACTATTTCCTTGAACGATGGGGAGGAGGGCATAAAAGACGTTTCACACAAAAGCCTTTTCCACATAAAGTAATAAATCATATTCTGTGTGGTCACCTACAACTATAAATGCCAAGATGTGGCCATTTTCCACCTCAGTGAATGTGAACCAACAAAGGTGCTCCTAGAATGAACTTGGTCTGCCCAAAAATATTTGAATTTAACCAAAGGAAAAATATCACAGTTTTTTTCTAGTGCCTTACTTGTAAGAGGTACTATCCTGGATGTTTTCATATACTGTCATTTAATTGAAATTTCCTCAACAGCCTTCTGTTGAAGGTGTTGATATTGTTACCTCTATCTTTACAGATGAAGGAATGGAGGCTTAAGAAGCTTGATTCAGTTGGCAACTGGCCAAACTGGGATTCAAGTTACTGCTCCTCTATGCAACACACAGTCTCTCCCAAGGCAAGACATATTGACTTCATCAAGGAGATTGATACAAACGGGCCAGTTATGAATAATGTGCATGCAAACCACAAATACCTTTGCTTCCCAAATACCTCCTTTCTCTGCACTCTCCTTAGCATTTCGGAATTATGTTTCTTTTTTAAAAAAATATTTACCCTTGAATTAATATATATTATTTTCTCCAAAAAATGCAAATGTTTTAGGGAATGGTAACAGAATATTCTATATCTATCATTGATACTTTAGGATGAATAAATTATTATACTTCTTTCTGGGGGGGGCAGTTTTAATAGAGGAAAGTAAATGGGAGAAAGGGGTATATACAGGGTAGGTAGGTTGAAGATACATTTCAAATACTTCAAACTGTTAGCCCTGCATGGCTCCCTTGTCTGTGAACAGAATATCAAGCACATTTTCAGTGAAAAACTTTAAAAAAAATAGGACGCAGCTTTAAGATAGCATCGTTGGACCTCTTTTTTGAATTCATTGAGTTACTATAATTCTAAAATTGATGGAAAAGCATTTTCATGGTAGATGGCTAAGGCTTGGCAAGTATGTTTTAAAAGGAAGTCTATATGTGTCTCCTGAGTTCATCTGGGATTACTGTACCAAAAAGAAAGTTGTGATCTAACCTTCAGAAAATTTTTAAGTTTCTATTTCTTCCACAAGGACTTCTCTATTGCTTGTGAAAAGGAAACTAAAGGTCCCAAGTCACATATATATTTCCCAAAACAAAGTCAAAAGCTGTGGTGATTCTTTTTATTTATTTTATTTCTAGTATGAGAATTAAGGTATTTTTCCCAAGTCAGCTATTCTAAGAAGAAAGTTGTTAATAAAGGGAAAGACAGTGAGAAGCTTTTCAGCATTGGGAGAAAATTGTTTGATAGCAATGTTTTATAAATCAGTTTGGTAATTGATAATTAATAACTAACATGTCTTTAAATAACACTATTTTTCTATTTGAGGTGTTTCTATGTTCTCCAAACATAGGTGATAAATGTAAAGCCATAAAATTCTCTTATTACTCAAAATATGCTTGTCAACAATGGCAAGTAAGAAAGTGCTTACATATCGTATCACTTCAGTCCTTGGTGGAGGACGGTGTAGCCATACTTCCTGCTCTGTCAGCTAAACCCACAAAAGATTAAATGCTATGTACATAATAGCCAGTTAGTACAGGTCTGTCTTGGAGGCTGGCAGGTGTTTCCATGAAATTTCACCCTGCCTGTCACAGCACACAGGGAAGCCAGCACCTGGCAACCTCCTCAAAAACAGCACACTCTTTAATTGCTTTGAAACAGCACAAGCAGCAGCAGCAGCTGCTACCAACATTGTTAAGTAAACAACAGGTTTTGCACCTGCTGGAACAAAATCCTGACCTTAATATTGGCCAATCAGGTGACCCCCGTGTAACTTAGACAGCTTGTCCTAATGCGAGTGGCCTAGGAGATGAGCAGTAGTCCCTCAGTATTGATCCTTCCCCCAGATATGTAATATCTGCCCCTTAGTTGCCTTTTGAGGGCATTGAATTCAGCCCCTTTATATGAAAATTTGAAGAGTTAAATTTTTCTTATGGCCACTTCATTCTAGTTCTTTCTCTTTCCCTCCTCTGTCTTCTTTTCAGAATGCTAATGAGAAAAGATGACTTGGCTCTAACTTCCCGTAATCTGTGTTATCAGTGATTCCTTTTTAGAGGCCCGCAATGAAGAATGGGACTAGAGCAAATAAACTTTCTACTACTGACCAAAGACCCAACCTTTTAGCCTCCATGAACAGAAAAAATGAGAAGATAAAACAAAATATTTTTATATACAATATAACAGCTGGGTTTTTCAAAAATATAATTTTCAGTAGTTTCATGGCCTTGGATGGGTATTTCCTTACTGTGTACTGAGACCAGGAAACTCAGTTATAACAGCCAAGCAACAGTGAAGTCAAATTTAACTCTGACTCTCACTGGAAAGTCCTTCTCACCCTCCACATACATACATATGATGTTCTTATTTAGCAGGATCAGTTCCTAGGCACAGTAAGAAACACAGTTCAGGCTTTAGGGAATATAGGCCAGAAAAATGGAGAAGCAAGGGGCAATGGAGAAACACAGCCCCAGAGCATTCATGACCATTCTCCCCCTTGTTCATAACTTCTACAAACTGTAGAAGTCCTTCCTAGTGGATAAAGCATTGGATTTGACTGGAACACACACAAGCATATCACAACTTCTAGGTGGGGAAAGACAAATTATAAGGTGATTTTATAGAGCAAATGACGTAATAGTCTCAATGACATCAGATGACAATTAACTGGTGATGTGGTTTGGCTGTGTCCCCACCCAAATCTCATCTTGAATTGTAGCTCCCATAATCTCTATATGTTGTGGGAGGGCCCCAGTGGGAGGTAATTGAATCCTGGGGGCAGGTTTTCCCATGCTGTTCTCCTGACAGTGAATAAGTCTCATGAAATCTGATGGTTTGATAAAGGGCAGTTCCCCTACACATGCTCTCTTTCCTGCCACCATGAAAGATGTGCCTTTGCTCCTCCTTCGCCTTCTGCCATAATTGTGAGGCCTCCCAAGCAACATGGAACTGTGAATCCTTTAAACCTCCTTTGCTTTATAAATTACCCAGTTTTTGGTATGTCTTTATTAGCAGGGTGAGAACGGGCTAATACAACTGGGTTTTAGCATGCATTTATTTGTGTGTTGTTTAATTCCCAGAACAAGTCTTCTTGCGACTTGGCTGGTTTATAAAAGTGATACAACAGAGGGTTTGGTTTATCAGAGAGAAAGTATATTTTCAACAAAGAAAAACATGCAAACAGTATAAACTGAGCCTTGAGATGGAGAGAGATAAATGGAATATTGTGAACCATGGGTGAAAATGTACTCGAATATGTTTTAGGTTCTTTCATTTTCATCATAAGCACACTTATTTCTTAACCCAGTAGAACAAAGATTGGATAGGCCTGCAGGCAAACGATCAAAAATCTGTTTCAAATCCTAAAGCCAACAGAATGTTTTGCCTATGGCTTGTTTATACCATTTGATCAAAAAGAATAATGCAATTGTGAGTTAGTCTGAGGTTGAGGAATTTTTCCAATGAAATAAGTTAATTATTTATTAATATTGATTTGCTAGAGTGTTTCTGCAAAATCAAAGTATATTTCTTTTTCCACTTTAACATTTCTAAGAATTATGTAACAACTCTCCAAAGTTGTTATTAAACCTAATAACTATATTTTATACCATTCTTGATGCAGCTGATCAATTTTCTATATCAAGCTTATATATTCATATGTTTTAAACAAAGTAACATATAAGTTATGTGCCTCATACTTAATAATTGAAGAAAAATGATAAAAATGTAAATTTTCCATTTTAGACTATCTCTTGAGTCATACCCACCACTAAAAGACCAAAATATACACACTGAGAGAAATGTACTAAGAAGTTGATGGGGAAATCTCTAGTGGCTCATTGAATCCAGGCTCTCAAATTTCCAAAGAACAATTAGATGCTTTTAGCCAAGATCTATAGATTATATAAATGACATGTTAAGAAAATAGCAAAAATCATTCCAACTTTTCCTCTTCCTCCATCCTCTCTTTTAACATCTGCAGCAATATCACAAGAAAAACATTTTTTTAAGGTTGAAAGAAGATGCCAGTATCATGATCTGGATTATATCAAGATTCAGGAGTCTTTGGAGCTTATAAGCATTAAAATATTTTATTTGTGTTATGTAATGTCCCTTTTATTTTATCCTATGGAAGTATACATTTTAAAATAACGAACAAATAGGCTAAAATAGTTTTGTGTACAATTAGAAAATTGAGGTGTCTTTCAATTTATTGTCGCTGATATCATTTAAAAAATCTTATGTATATTAAAAACTGAAGAGCTTCTTGCTATCCTCTAAATCTATCTATAATCAGCAATAAAGTAGGATTTAAAACATACCTAACTCTAGGGAGTTTTCTGAAGGAGTAGGGCAGGAGTACACTCTCTGTTCCTGAAATATATGGACAAGTGCTTGAGGTATATAAATAGAATCATACAAGGAAAACTAGTTATTCATAAAAATGAAAGGGGGGCATTACTACACCTGAATCTCAGAGTTTTTGTGCCTTTGTATGTGAGTCTGAGAACATTATATAGCCTTCTGAGCTTCAAAGTTTTCATCTGTACAAAGAAAATAAATTGACATTCAAGAGACTACTGTGTGAAATATCTGAGAAGGATGAGAGTGAATGCTCGAGGCTTATTGTCCATCTCTGCATGTGCCAATTCTCTTAAACATAGTTGAGGCTACATATTTTCAAAACCAACAAAAGAACAAATCTCTGTAAAGATATTACTCTTCCTTAAATCAAAACCAGTTTCAAATATTTTTTTAAAGATAACTGATAGGGGAGGCCAACATCTACATGGAAAAGAAAGAACTTTTGTAAGTTCCATGAAATGATGTTATGTTAAGGCTTTTTGCCTT
Organism: Macaca nemestrina; assembly: GCF_043159975.1. Taxonomy (NCBI): domain Eukaryota; kingdom Metazoa; phylum Chordata; class Mammalia; order Primates; family Cercopithecidae; genus Macaca; species Macaca nemestrina. The sequence continues at coordinate 58,197,945 of NC_092143.1, forward strand.
ATATATAACAGAGCCTAAATAATTGTTGCATTAAAAATTTAGTCAGGTTCAATGAGGTATAATTTACCTATGAGAAAATGCATGGGTTTTAAATATACAGCTGAATGCATTTCAACAAATGTATATACTTATATAACTACCATCTTAAGATATGCAATATTTTCGTTCCACAAGAGAAAGTTCTCTCACGCCAATAATCCTCACTTCTCCTTTCTTGTCCAGCGGGCAACCACTGATCTAAATTCAGAAACTATATTTAATTTCATCTGTTATACAAATTCATAGAAATGGAAGCATACAGCATATATACTTTTTTCAGGCTGTTTTGTCCAAGAATGTTTGTGAGAGTCATCCACGTGATTCTGTGTACAGTAGTTCATTCATCCTTATTGCTGACTAGTGTTTCACCATGTTAATGTATCATAAGTTGTTCATTTATTCATCAGTTAAAAGACATTTAGGTTGTTATCAATTGTATGGCTACTGTGAATAAGATGCCAGAAACATTTAAATGCAAATACTTGTGGACTACATTTACATTTAAGATGTCAAGCTTTTTGGCATAATGTTATATATAATATTCATAATATTCCCTACTTCTTGTTTTCCTGCTTATTTTTGAGTTAATTCAGCACTATTATGATTCCATTTTATCTCTTCTCTGGTTTATTTACGTATTTAGTTTTGTGCATGAACAAGCATTTACATTTCCAAACCATTTGCTCCAGTTAAAGTTACCAAAGGGTTTTCAAGCAGAGGAAGGCACCAGAGGAGGAAACTGTCACAGTCCACTGTCATGGAGTACCCTACTTTGTATACAAAATGAGAATTCACTTCGATTTTCTCCTGCGCCACTTATCAATTTATTGACTCTCTTGGTTCCAGACTCACCTTTCTTTGACTGCTCTGTGATAGCATAGCTGGATCTGTTAATATTTTTCTTATTACAGCTGACACACACAATGTTAAGTTTAGGCAATAGAAAGTATTGAAAAGACAGTGCTCCTCTCTCTACATGCCTGCATGATGTGGCTTTTCCAGTGTCCAGCAGTCAGCAGTCTGTCCTGGCAATAATAGGAGGCCTTGCAGTACATTCAATAGTAAGTACTTGTTTGTGAACAGCATACCCCAAAACCACAGAGGATAGATTTCCCTCAGGTCCCACTGGTTCAGCATCTCAGTGGCTTCTCTACCATTCAGTGAGCCACAGTTGGCCACATCCACAAAGGTTTGGGGCTGGGCTTTGAGAATGGGTGTCTCTTTTTTGACCACTCTCTCTGCCCTAGATGTAGTGAGGTAAGTAAAAATAATTCTTTTTGTATCTCCCTAGTCCAACCTTCATTTCTCTGGTCCTCTGTTAAAAATAATAATTATGAATATGAAACTTTCCCTGTTAAAATTACTGTGTGATTTCTCTCTTCTGCTTTAACTTTTGCTGAGATAGAATTAGCACCAGAAAAAAATTCTAAAATTCTATACTGTTGATTTTTCAGCAGTATCATTACGATGTGCCTAGATATGTTTGTTTTTGTGGTGGTTGTTTTTTGTATTTATTCTGAACACATGATTTACTGCTTTCTTTTTAAATTAATTTAAATGTTATCCAATTTTTTCAAGTATTGCTTTATTTTTCATTCTTTTTTTCCTTTTGCCTAGTATTCCAATTATATGAATATTAAACTATTTGGTGTTATCCTACCATGGTTATGTTCTTATGTTTTCAATCTTTGTCTCTCAATTTGTATGATTTCTATTAACTTGTTTTCAATTTTAATGATCCTTCCTCTGTCCAGTCCGGTGTTACCCCCCCACCCCAATTAAATGTTGTTATTGCAAAAACTATATTAATCAGTTTCAGTTCTTGGCTTCCATTTGGTCCTTTCTGGGGCTTCAACTTATTTCCTGAAACTCTCCATCTTTTCACTCATTATATCATGTTTTTCTGTAGATTCTTTAACACATTTATTATTATTTGTGTTATAGCTATTTTAAAGATCTTGTTTAATAATTCCTATATCTTCATTATCTGTGCATTTGTATCTAATGCATGATTTTCTTTTTAACCATGAGTCATCCTGCCTTTTTGCCCTCTTTATTATTTTCTGTCGTATATTGGATACTATGTCTAAAATATGTGTGTATTATTTGTTTCTTTCTAAAAATAAGGAATACACTTTCCTCTATCAGTGTTAGGTCACTAGGCTGAATTAGGGTGAGAGGCTGTTCGGTTTGATTCAATCAATGATTGAGCTGATTCGGACAGAGGCTGTGGTTTCGATTCCTCTAGAAGGGCTTTGGAATTAGAACAGGGAGTTTCGTAAATCTGTCCTTGCTCTTTAGCCCCACCTTTGTATACCACCTCAGTATTGATATATTTGATCTCATCAGAAGTTGAATTGGGTGGGAGTTCAGTTATGACTTTGGTAAGACTCAACTCATGTCTGTCTTTGAATGGTTTGAAGTTACCTTCTCCCTAGACTGGGACCCTGGGATCAAATCACAAGACTGCTGGACCTCAGAACTGCCCATCTGTGAAAGCATGAGACTGTGGGACTATGAGACTTCAAGACAGTAGGAATACAGATAACAAGGCTGCAGACATTGACTTGGAGAATCTGAGTTTTCTTTCTGCTTTCCCAGCCTACACTCAGGTTCTGTTACTCACTAAAATTCCTATGTAAGAGAATTACTTCACAGAAAGAATTGTCTTTGTTTTTGAGGGTCCTGCAGCATTCCAATCCATGGGCTTGTTAAAAGGTGGCCGGGTTGCCTCTCTCCAAGCCAATACTGTTTGGAATCTATTCTCTACCAGCCCTGCTGCCTCCCACAACAATTGGATCCAAGTATGAAAACATCAGCTGTCCCTGAGCTGTTTCTCAGAAAGACTCATCCCTCTGAAGTTTAGTTCTTTTAGATTTTTAAACATCCACAGCCTTTCATTTGCTTTGAAGAAAGTATACTTTTTCTAACCTGGTGATTTGTTGTTTCAATGGGAACAAGGTGTATATGTGAAGATTATATATGGCCCACAGAGAGAGAATATCCATGTCTAAGCACAGAGAAATACCTTTATTAAGAAAAGGGTCAGATAACAAATTAATAAAAGTTAATTTTTAAAACAAAAATATTAAAATACCCATTAATCTCATTGTTCCTTTTTAATTATTTATATTAAAAAGCAAAATTACCACTACGCCTCTCTGATTTGACTCCAGAGTTACTTGTTAACATTTTGGTGAATACAATTTAATACGATTCCCCATTGGATATTTTGCTATACTTATAGAGGCAGAGCCCTATATACATATAATTACATATGTATTTTTATTCAAAAAATTGATTAGTTCAACACATACTGCACTGTAATACGTTTGGTTCACAGTCATCTTTCCAAATCAAAATACATAAGTTCTTGTTCTTTTTCATTGATATAGAGAATACTCTTGCACTGCCAAACCAGTATTAAGCAACAGTCCTCTACTGATAGCCATTTAGGTTTCTTCAATATTTTGTACAGACAATATTCTTATAGTTATATCTTCATACATTCCTAAAGTAATGTTTCCTAAGAAATATAGATTTTAGTAGACGAAAGACAGCTTTTAACATTCAAGAATAAAAGTAAAGCTATTGTATTTGATTTCATGGTTTAGCTTTTATATTTTCTACCTAGTAGTGATTTATATAAATGTACTTGTCATTGTAGATATGACTGTGATTAATCTTTATTTTTGGCCAAAGTGTTTGGTTTTAAAAATATTTAATACAGAATCATAAACACTTGAAACGCTTCAGTAAAACACAGAGGGAAGGACAGGGGATTTGTTAGCCATGTGCGGCCGTGAAGCCCAGCTCTGCCGTGTAGTGGCCACGTGTAACATCTTTCAGGGTGTGAAGTAAGCACAGTAGCAATTCTGTGCTTTATAGTTGTTGTGAGGATTAAATGAGAATTTAGGCATTTAGACAGTAGGTATATACACAGCAGTTCCTAGCTACTATCATTCTCATTCTGGAAATATTGATCACAATGAAAAGAAAACAGAGACTAGAAAAAAATCAAATTAACAAAAATTAGTCGTTAACAACTAATATAATGTCTGCAGATAAAAATCAGAGCAATCATATGGAAAAAGAAAAAAACTCCAGGAGAATGAAATGCCAGTTTTACATTTCTGAGGTGGTCAACATCAATACCAAAGAAAGTAAATTGAAATATTGCATAATCATTTTTTGTTGATGGAGAGGAACATTTAAAATAAATAAAACTCTTATGTAAAGAAAAGGAGTTTTGGGGATAAGTGCATTCCAAAGAGGATCATTAAGCTTTTTGTCTCAGAGGCAGAAAAGGGGGATGACTGGCAAAATAGTGAGACATCTTAAAATAAATGATGTTCTTATGTACAGAGGTCATTTTGTTCTCCAAATACCAAAAAACAGCATATCGCAGTTTCATACTGTACTGGCCAATTAAGCTACAGAAAATAAAACCAAACAAATCAATTACAGTTTGTCTCTTTTTCTAACAGAGTATTATCTTTAAAAAGATTCAAAGAAATTTTCTTACAAAATCCTAACTTTTGAACAGTGATGCAGCAACTTTCTCCCTGTACAGAACAGAGTCATAATGACCTAGTGAAAGAAAATTTCCTAAAATAAGGCCATGTGGTAACGCTCCCTTGGATACCACACAAGACAGAGTGGTTGGAGGAATCCTAAATAACCTACTAGTAGTCCCCTATTAGGTGGGGAAAACCCCTTACGTTTTCAGCTGGCCACTCCTGCCCACCAAAGCCCATATTGCTCAAATGTTCCTGCCAAGCCTGAAGGGAGAGAGGCTTCCTGAGCAAGTATTATACGCTGACAGCTCTCTTCCACCAGCACCTATGTTGCACACAGAATGTCTATTATCATTTACGTTTCATGAACAGGTTAATTAACTACCAACTGAGGCGACAGACTGAGCAGGGGCTATGGAAAATTAGATGTAGGTGCCAAATCCACCCAGCTTCCTTTAGTGGGAGCAGAAAAAGGGTATCGGAACCCAAACTTCAGTTTTCGTCAGATTTCTCTTGTGTGTCCAAACATTGGGAAGCAGATCCAGACACGGCCATTACAAGTTAATGCCATGGTCTCTCCCATTCAGCCTCATTCTGTGCATGGAAAACACAGGTAACGACCATTCCGAAGGTGACCGCATAGCTACCGGGTTTCTCTGTGCGTAAGGGATAAATAAATCAGCTGTGATTATGGAAAAGGAAGCCAATACATAAAATGTTTGTTCTCTGCAAGGGATGGTGCTTTCTATTGCTATGAAAAGGGATCCCTCTGTATGTGAAAGGCCTCCTACCCCATCTGTTTTCTGATAATCCAGGAACAGGAGCTTTTAACACAGCTAGATTTTAATCAGCTTATTTTGGAAGCCCTAACTTACAGTGGTTCGAGAAACTTTTAAAACAAAGCCAGCAGAGAACTGTGCATCATCTTGTAGGACAGGAAGGAAAATTCATAATGACAAAAATTACACAGAAAAAGAGACAGACATATGTATAGTTTAAATAGTTTAGATATTTGGCCCCAACCAAATCTCTTGTTGAATTGTAATTGCCAATGCTAGAGCTGAGGCCTGATGGGAGGTGTCTGGATCACAGGGGCGGATCCCTCATGGCCTGGTGCTGTCTTGCCAATAGTGAGTTCTCATGAAAGCTGGTCATTTAAAAGTATGTGGCCCCTTCCCTAGCCCCAACTCTCACTTGCTCCTACTTTCGCTATGTGACGGTGCTTGCTCCCACTTCACCTTCCACCAGGACTGAAAGCTCCCTGAGCCTTCACCAGAAGCTGGTAAGTGCCAGCACCATGCTTCATGTAAAGCCTGCAGAACCATGAGCCAATTAAATATCTTTTCTTTATAAATTACCCAGTCTCAGGGATTTGTAGCAATGCAAGAATGACATAATACAGTAGTCAACTTTTATTTAGAGAGACATACTGTACCTGTTTTGCTTTTCTTCTTTGCATTATACTGTATCTTTTCTTCTTTGCATTTCTTTGCTTTTCTTCTTTGCATTATACACTATCTACTCTACCAGAGAATATACAAAAATCATAAAAGAAGGCAATGGCCAATTATTTTTTGGCAGGTGCCAAAGGCCCTTTGGTATAAGTTTCCCATACTGGGCATGGGAGGAGGTCGGGAGTCTGAAAAGCTACTGCTAAATGGCTTCGCAAGTGAATCAGCATATATTAGCATATATTGTGTTCTCATTAAGATTTTCTTTTTAATTATAAATTACTATGTGTTGTAGAACTTTCTTCATTTATTTATTTGAATAATCAACCAACCTTTACTAAATGTGGGGTGTGTGTTTGTGTGTGCATGTCCAGGACTGTGCAAAGAACTGGGGAAACAGGGACTAAGATTTTTCTGGCCTTTTAGAAGTTCAGTCTGGGAAGGGAACTGATAGCTGAATTCCAAGCACTAGGTTCAGAGTTACCTCATTTGTGTCTTACACCAAGCCTTTATGGTAGGTTCATGAATTATATTTTATAAATGAGGATACTGAGGCTCAGAGATATAATTTGCCCAAGGGCATTCAGCTACTAAACGGAAAAAGTAAAAGGAAACCCAGTCTCTATGGCTCCAAAGCACAGGTTCTTCCCACTATCACACACGGTCTATAGTGGGAGAGCCAGGAAAAGTAAACAGATGATACAATACAGCCCAGGGAGCAATGGACAAAGAGCTTCCCCAAATAATTCTATTTTTCTTCCTCCCTCTAATGTTATGGGCTGTTAATCGGAAGCAAAGTCAATATTGCGACTGCTTGTTTTTATATTTCTGCCTGACAATTCATATACAAGGCTTCAATCTGGGGTATCTTTGAGAGCAAAAAGTCTCAGAGCTCTGAAGCATTGATTCAGTAGCACTTCTAATTAAATGGTTTAATAGCAAGATTTATGAAAAATGTACATAGACACTCAATGGCCAACCCCCTCGCTCTCAGCAAATCATGTTTTTCCTACCGTGGGGGAACTGATTGATTTAACTGTGGCCCAACATTCTGTCCATATTTGCACTTATCCCAACTCCTTTTTCTCAAATCTAGTCCCTTCAAAGTCCAGTGTTCTCAGTACAATTTGAAGGCACTTTCTCCAGTTCTTTGCTCCTCCAGTATTTTCCTCACTTTCCTATATTTTTAACGTCTCTCTGTCCTGGCTGAAGAAAATTCAATTCACACATATGTGAAAGTCTCTTCTACTCTAAAATAAAAAACAGCAAAACAGAAACAATACACAACCTAACTCTGCATCACCCTTTCTTTATTGCTTTTTGTCTCCTCACCTTTCTTAGTGTTCCGAGTTTTGTCTGTATTTATTGTGTCCAATTTCTCAGTTTTAATTTTTTTTTTGTTAGATGGAGTCTTGCTCTATTGCCCAGGCTGGAGTGCAGTGGCACGATCTCGGCTCACTTCAACCTCCACCTCCCGGGTTCAAGCAATTCTCCTGCCTCAGCCTCCCGAGTAGCTGGGATTACAGATGCGCACCATTGCACCTGCCTAATTTTTGTATTTTTAGTAGAGACGAGGTTTCACTATATTGGCCAGGCTGGTCTTGAACACCTGACCTCGTGATCCACCTGCCTCGGCCTCCCAAAGTGCTGGGATTACAGGTGTGAGCCATCGTGCCCAGTCGAATTCTCTTTTTAACTGCATGTGTGGTGGTCTCTGACTCCTCAAAGAATCTGAATTACTGCAGTACTTAATTTTTCTACTCATTTAGTTATTTAACATATTTATTAAGCATCACAACATACCTTAGAAGTTCTGAAGTCCATGATTTCAAATACACAGGATCCCTTAGTCCCTGAATTTTACAAGCACTTTTAGCTGCACACGATACTGTTGATGCTTGCCTTTCATTGTATTTCCTCTTACTCTTTTTCTCTCTCAAGTATTGTTTCTTAGTCACAGTTGAATGCACTTGTGCATCTTGTCCCATTATATAGGGTTATCCTGGAGTTCTGTCCTCTGTCCATTGTTTCATTCTCTCTACACACTATCCTTGAACACTCTCCTTAATTCCAGTCGTTGAAGTAGCATGTATAAGCTTATAACACTCTAATATTTATCTTTGGCTCACATCTTTTCCCAAAGCTTCAGAATCATTTATTTAATTTCCTACTACAATTACAATTTTGATGTCTCACTAGCATATCAAAGTCAATATATCACAAATTGAGTTTTACAGAGTTTTCCTAATGGTATTCTCTTCCTTTGCTTGTTAACTTAGATATAGGTACTGTTATACACCCAACATTGAAAACTAGGGTTATCCTAATTTTACCCCGTCATTTATCTATTCCCTCCCTGCTATACACACCATAAGGGGATTCCCAAATCCTCTTTATTCTTGCTCTTATACATCTCCAAAATCCATCTTCTATCATCTCTGCCCTTATGGATCAGATTCTCAACATCTCTTTCTTGACCTACTGCAATAGTCTCCTCACAAATACCTCTGTGTCTGGCTTTCCTTGTTCTCCTTGTTCTCTACAGTGGCATTAGGGTTGTTTATACAAAATATAAAACTAACCATATATCAGCCCTGCTAAAATTCCCTCAGTGGCTCACTATCACCTATGGCACGAAGCCCAAACACTTTTTGTGGGACAGGAGGCCCTCTATAACCTGCCCCGATATACCTCCTCCAGTGTCTACCATGCCACGATGCCCTACTCACACTCTGTGCTCCAGCAACAATACATTGCTTAAAATTTCCTGTCTATGCCATACTCATATATCTTCTACTCCCCCTCTGCTTGAAATATTTAGCGTTATTCATTTTGCTTGGATAAGTCCTACTCAATGAATATTCAAGGTATAGATTCAGCATGGCTCTTCTAAAAGCCTTCTTTCAATCCCTAATCTGAACTAAGAGATGCTTCTCTGTGCTTTCATAGCTACCTACGTCATAACATTTGTCACATTATTTTGAAATTTCCATTTAGATGTCATCTTCCCATTGAAACTAAAGGATATTTGAGCACAGCAACCATTGTTAATTAATTGTTTATCTCCAAAACCTACCACAAGGCCTGTGTCAGACAGACACAGTAAATTTTTGCTGAAATATCCATTACAGATTTGGTCTTGAGGAATATGTTCTGTGTGTTTGTGTTAAAAATGAGTCTAGTTCTGTAGTTTAGCTGAACCAGATGGGCAATTCACAATATTCCCAAAACAACATACTGTTCCTTTGATTACTTTTGGAATAATTAAACAAATCATGAATAAATTGCTATGGGTTTCCTATTTGGGATCTCTTGTTTCTCCTCTTAGGTTTATTTTGAGATGCCCCCAATGATGCCCAATGCATACTTCTCCAAGAGAGAAATAAAATAACCATATATGTTCATCCATATTAATGTTTTAAGGGAAAACAAAGAACTTTATAATGAGTAATAAGCTAAATTTTTTTGAAATTATTTTCTCATATTTACTACCATTTTTTTTCCTTGATCATTAAATTAGCCAAGAATCTTCATAGTTCAAGATGGCAGCTTCTTCCTTGCTAAAAGTTTATTATTCAAATCTACATAGTATATCCCTCTGAATTAAAGTATTAGTGTTAGCTTACAGGACAGTGATTAGCAGTATCATATATTAAAATACCACATTTGTACAATGAGTACAGTTTTCCGCATGGTTTACATATATATTATCCCAATCTTTAGAAAAGCCCTTATGATAAGTATTAATATACCAATTTTATATTGTATATGTAAAGATGAGAATCCATTGAGAATATTAAATCAATGCATTTTATTCCCTGCATGTAGTCATGTTTCTGCACACTGTTTTTGCCATCATAGCCTCTGAAAAAGGAAGGGGATGAAAAATGAAGGGGATGGGAAAGAAGAGGCCATGATGTTTAGTGGAGCCATGGCAAACGAGGACGAGCAAGGAGTCCTTCCTTCTTGGCCTTGAGTGGTTAGTGAGATGAAGAAGGAAATTAAGTTCAACAGCTGGGGGAGACACAAGGTTGTCATGGCCTCCCTTCCTTTGGAGCTAAAATTCCAAAGGAAAACATTTGTTGAGAGCAGAGTTAAAAGTAAAGGGGCTTTTGTACTATTGACTAGTTGGGACTCTGAGAGAGACCTGTCTCTCAGAATGGCCCCTACCCTGGTGAGGAGGTACACAAAGGATGATCAGAGGTAAATTAAATGGGATGCATTGCTATAACTGTGGGGACTGCAGTTTTAGCAGATCAAAGTGAGGCTGGATAAGCAGAGGGAACTATCAGAGCCAGGAGAGAAAAGTTCATGGACTCAGCTGTGGACACTTGCTGAGCAAGTGTTAACCAGCAACACCTCTGAAAAGACCCAATAAGACAAAGAGCAGAACAGGAACCTGGGGACATATGGAAGGGATAGCTTCTACACCTCCACCATAAGATCACATGTACCCTTTCTCTCAGATTATCAGATGTCATCTTAGAGAAGAACAGGAGACAGAGAAGGGAAATCTGAGATGGGGACAGTTACTTAAAAGAGGATGTAACTGCATTTTTGTATTTAGCTCCCACAGCTAAAAAACCGGTAAGTCATGATTACTGTCCTACAACAACAACAGCAACAAAGCTGAACAAACTAAAAATCAATGAATTTTCTTGGATCAATGAGAGGACTGACATCACAGGAAAACATAGTCAAGGTCTACTTATGTGAAGCACAAGTGACTGGAACCAGAAGCTTACAGGGATACTTAAATGGTAACTTTTAAACACTGCTGGAAGTTGGGTTAGCTTCAAAGTGAGAAACTCCTGGGGGCCAGAGTCTTCGGGGCACCCACAGTTTCATAAATTGTACAAAGAGGGACCAGATTATAACTGAAAATAGCCAAAACAAACAAACAAACAAACAAAAAACACTTCATGTATCTAGTGGGAAAAGAGAAAAGTAGTTACTTTGAAATATTCTCAGTAAATTCTCCATAATAAATGCCAAATTTCCTGGAGAAAAGAATTTACCAGAGCCTTATCTTACCTAGGAAACAGGAGGACAATTAAACAATGCTACCCACCTAATTCCTGTCTCACCTAAGCAGTGGGGAAGAAAAAAAAAAAATCTATGAAACACTTAAGAAGTTATAGTCCAGGGACTCAGGCCCAAGAAAAAATGAGATTTTAATTATAAGATTATAGAATGTTTCCTCTCCATGACTTCTTACCACCACATAAACAAGGCTGTAGTATAAAAACAGTGGTTTAGAGTTGAAGCACAGACTGTGTTTAAAAAGTTCTTAGGGAAACCCAAAGACCATGAGAAAAAAGAAAATAAGGACTGTAGTTTAGGGAAATGTTAAGCATCTAGTCACCATAACTCTAGAAAACATTAAGCTCAACCCAACGCCTAGCCAGGCTAACATAAAATCTCAGTTTAAAGTCCTTTATATCTCACTTCCTATTACCTGAAATTGAACCACTAGAACTTGAATCTAAAAGAGAAATTATGAGGCCCCAGATGATTTTACTGCTAAATTCTACCAATCACTTAAAGAAGTAATTCCTATTCCCTACAATATCTGTCAGAAAATAAAAGCAGAGGAAACACTTTCTCATTTCATGAGCCCAGAATTATTCTAATACCAAAATCAGATAAATACAGTATTAGAAGAAAACTATAGATGAATATCTCTCATGAACATAAATGGGAAGTTCCTTAAGAAAATATGGCAAATTTAATCCAACAGTATGTAAAAAGAACTATGCATAGAGATCAAGTGGCATTTATCCCAGGTACACAAGTCTGGTTCAACATTTAAAAATTAATTAATATAATCCACCATATCAGTAGGCTAAAGGAAAAAAAAAAGCATACAATCACATTAATACATAAAAAGCACTTAACAAAATCCAGTACATATTCACAATACAAACACTCAAGAAAACCAGAAATAAGGGGCAACTTCCTCAATTTTATTAAAAAGAAAATTCTACAAAAAACCTACAACTATATCATAGTTAGCATACAAGGTCACCATACAAAGCCGACTGCTTTCTTATATACCATCAATGAGCAACTGAAATGTAGAATTAAAAAATTAAAAACACAAAAATCATTCATAATAGGAACAAAAAGTGAAATACTTAAGTATAAATCTAAGAAAATATGAGCGTTATCTATATGCAGATAACTGTACAACTCTGACTTCTAAAAAATAAAAAACTACATAAATGGAGCTATCCCATGTTCATGGATTAGAAGTTTCAATATTGTTATCAATTCTTAACTTCATTTATAGAGTCAATGCAAGCCCAGTCAATATTTTAGCATACTATTTTGTAGCTATTGACAAACTAATTCTAAAGTTTATATGGGAAGGCAAAAAAATAATACAAAACAAAACAAAAAACCTGAAGAAACAACACAACACCGAGGAAGAAGAACAAAATTACAGGATTGATATGACCTGACTTTAAGACTGTCTGTAAAATTGCAGCAATCAAGGCAGCATGGTATTGGCAAAATAAGAGACACATTGATCAATAGAACAAAATAAAGAGCCCAGAAATTTACCAACACAAATATCTTCAATGGTCTTCAACAAAGGAGCAAAGGAAAGTCAATAGAGAAAGGACAGTGGCACTGTAACAACTGGATGTTCATGTACAAAAATAAACTAGATATAGACTCCATTTCTTTCACAAAAATTAACTTAAAATTAATCAAAGCCTAAATGTAAAATATAAAAGTATAAAACTTCCAGAAAAAAACTTAAAAGAAAATCTATGTGACCTTTGGTTTGCATATAAGTTTTCAGATACAACATCAGGAACATAGTCCATGAAAGTAAAAAAATGCTAAACTTTATTAAAATCAAAATTTTCTACGTTGTAAAAATGCACTACAACATAATTAAAATACAGGTGATGGTTTTGGAGAAAATATTTGCAAAATACAAATTTGATAAAGTATATATATCCAAAATATACAAACAACCCTGGTTTCTCTTCAGATAATAGAAATCTTTCACCTTTTACAAAATATACAAACAACTTTCAAACCTCAACAATAAAAAAACAAACAACTCAATTTAAAAATGGGCCAAAGATAAAGGACTTGCCAAAGAAATATACAAATCACAAAGCAGCACAGGAAAATATACTCAACAGAAAATGTCATAAGAGAATTACAAATTTAAAGAACAATAAGATACCACTACAAATGTTAGAATGGCTCAACTTTATGCTAAATACTGGTGAGGATGGAGAGCAACAAGAATTCTCATTCTGCAAGTGGTAATGCAAAATGTCACAGTTGTCTTGGAATACAGTTTGGCAGTTTTTATAAAGCTAAACACAGTCTTACCATACAACCCAATAATCAGGCCCCAAGGTATTTACCTAATTGATTTTAAATTTAGGCCTACAAAAAAACCTGAACATGAATGTTTATAGCAGCTTTATTCATAATTACCAAAACTTGAATCACCCAAGATGATCTTCAGTAGATAAACTGATAGACTGTAGTACTTCCAAACAATGGAATATTATTGAATGATAAAAATAAATGAGCTACAAAGCTAAGTGAAGACATGGATGACCCTGTATCTAGCTAAGTGAAAGAAGCCATTCTGGAAAGTCTACATACTCTATTATTTCAATTATACAACATCTGGAAAAAGGAAAGACTCTGGAGACAGTAAACACGTTGGCAGTCACCAGGAGTTTGGGGAGAGAAGGAAGGGTCGAATAGGTAAAGTACGGGATATATCTAGAGCAGTGAAATTATTCTGTATAATACCATAATGGTAGTTACACGACATTATGTATTTGTCAAAACCCAAAGAACTTTCCAGCACAGAGGATAACATTAATATAGGCAAATTTAAAAACAATTGTTTAGGAGGCCAGGAGATTGCAGAGTGGAATGCAGACATATCAAGAGAACCTATCTGTATATAAATTTATAAATAATCTCAATGATGGGAGTTGTGGGAATATGTGCTGACTTCAGTAACTTTGGGAGTGGCTGAAATTCATTAAACTAAAAGCAAGAGGAACTCCACGTTAGTACCGTACCATAGTTGATACAAATTATTTCCCATTGTGGTATAGGTTGACCTTCTGATATTGCTACACATTTATACTGATCTTGAACAATTAAATAAATGGATGGTGGATGGTGGAAGCAAGCTTTCTCACTATGGAGTGGGAATTTGGAGATAAGCAAGGTAAGGACAGGTGGATGAGCTCTATATAGTAATGGATCAGAGTTGAAGACATTATGAATTCATGTTTAACTTCCTAGAGACATAGATGCTTACTTATATAAATAGGTGTGTAAACATAGATAAGTAGACCCACATATACTGCCTTATTCTCTCAACTGAAAAGGCCAAGAAGTAAGGACAACTCAACAACAAGAAACCCATCTAGTACCGAGATGTTGATTTCTAATACCATTGGTTTCTAATACCATTTTCCAATTAAAAATAATAGGGCTCCTTGGATAAACAGCTGATTTTAAAACCAGGGCAGAAATTATACAAGATGAACAAGATGCATCTGTGAAAATACCTCAAAAGTAACTCCTCAAAAATTAGTCATCAATAACTAGAAAGTCTTTGAATTATACACTATGAACCTCGAGTATCCTGTGTTGCTATTACAGAAAGTTAAGTGTTAAAAAAATTTTTTTAAAGACCAAAAAAAAAAAAAGAAATTAAAAATTGCCCAAACACTCTACATTGATGTGGATATTCCAAAGAAACACAAGAGCTAACTGAAGGAGATCCCAATGGCCAAAAGCAGAACAATTTGAGCAAGAAAATGAAGTATCGGATTATACTTTAAAATACAAGATAAATATCCATGAGTCCATACTGGTATAAATGAATTACTGAATAAATATATCAATAAATGAGGGGGAAGATAAACAATCTGTCTTGAAATAATTTATGTAGATACCCTGTTCTCAAGGAACATATAGTGAACTGAAGCGTGGCTCTCCAAAAGATACGTCTACCTGGAACCTGTTAATTTGACTTTATTTTGAAAAAGGGTCTTTGCAGATGCAGTGATGTTAAGGATCTTAACATGCAATCATCCTGGGTTATCCAAGTGGGCCCAAATCCAGTAGCAAGTGTTCTTATAAGAAGAGGGAAAGACTGACAGGGGCCTTTTGAAAACAGCAGAGAGAGTTTTGCAGCAACAAGCCAAGGAATGCCTGAAGCTACCAGAAGGTGGAAGACACAAAAATGGATTCTCCCTAGAACTTTCTGAGCATGATTCCACTGACCCCTTAATTCCAGACTTCTGGTCTACAGAACTGTGAGAAAATATATTTCTGTCATTTAATCACAAAGTTTGTGGAAATATGTTACAGTGGCCTTAAGAAACTATTATGGAGAGGGAGTGCACATTCCCACTCTTTAATGTGGAATGTGTCTAGTGATACTCCTTTCAAAGAGTACAGGATGGAATGGGGAAAAAGGAGTAACTTTGCAGTAGAGAAACCTGTTGTTAATAAATACCACTTCAGTCAGGTAATCTATGTCAGTATCAGCAGTGACAAATCATGTTGATGTGATGAGGATTTCACTTTATCTCCCTTCCTCCCAAAGCCCCATATCTGCAGTCTAATCATGAAAAAGACATCAGATAAATTCCAATAAAGATGCATCTGAGAAGATACCTCAAAAGTACTCCTCAAAACTTATAGTCATCAATAACTAGAAAGTCTTGGAAACTCCACAGGCAACAGGAGCCTATGAAGATATGATTACTAAAGTAATGTAATATCCCAGATGGGATCCTGGAACAGAAAAAGACATTAGGTGACACTAAGTAAATCTGAATAAAATAGGGACTTTAATTAAAAATAATGCATCGATATTGTTTCATTAATTATACTAAATATACCATACTAATGCAATTTGTTAATGACAGGGAAAACTACATATGGGAGCTCTTTGTATTATCTCTTCAATTTTACTTAAATCTAAAACTGTGTTAATATATATGTATCTTATATATATATTAGATACATATAATATAAACTGGTCTAATAGATATTATATTCTAATATGTATTATATATAATATAAACTGTTCTAACATATATTAGAATATATATTAGAATATAATATCTATTAGACCAGTTTATATTATATATTACATATAGATTATATTACTATATATAGAGAACAGTTTATATATATATATATATGGGTGTTACTTTAAAAGTAACAGTTATTGGATCAGACTGAGGTTACCAGACTTGGCTAAATTTAATTTTTGAATTTCCCTCATGTTAGTGAGCTTTAGCTAGAACATAAGGAAGCATTTTATTTGCACTTTTAGATGGAGTATGTGCAAATTAACCAAGGAAATTAAGAATCAGAGACTTAAGAATCACAAAGCTGCTAATGGTAGAGCTCTTACTTGAACCTCTGATCCCAGACTGTAAAGTCCAGATTATTTAAACTTTACCTGTGCAAAGCACCATAGGAAGTTAACCAAAAATAAAACAGTCTTTCTTTCAAAGAAGCTACATTATACTTATCACAGATCCATTTAAATATGTTAAATAGTAAATTTCAGGTGATCTGAGAAACCCAGGCAGTATATTTCAGGAGGATGGTACAGACAGAACCATATTATGGACATAGAATACGTAAGATGTATAGTGAAAAAAATGAGTCAAATTCACTTCTGTAATGATTGAAAGATCCACACTCAGGAAATAGAAGAGAACACAGTAAACTCAATTATCCACATTAAAAAAATATTACTGTGTCTTTCATGAGCTTTGTCCAAGGTCTTTTGGTTGATGTGGATCAAAAGCTTAAAGGCCTCACCTGTCATCTAATGTTTTATGGTTTATTACTATTTGATAATCTAGAGGGTAAAAAATGTAATTAGTTCACTTTACAACAGTCACAATTTAACACTGCAGTAGTTATTTATCCAATATCTGAAGTATCCTCTTTTAAAATTCTAACCATAAGTACTTATTTCCACAGCATGATTAGGAAAGCTACAGAAGAGAAACTTAATACTGCAAATTGTACATTAGCAAAATATTCATGAAGGCAAGTGTTACACAATTAGCCAAAATCTTTAGTGATCAACTGTATGAAAATTCAGAAGTTACTTTAAGAACATTAAGAATATAAATAGATTAATCCTATGAATGAAATGCAATAAAGTTAACTCCATATTAAATTTGTAATATCTGATTTCACGTATATATAACAAGTACGCTACAAGATATTTAGAATAATATATACTTGTTCAGTGATGGAAATTTCCTTCAAGAAATGTACCCTTCTGGTTTTTGCAAGAAGAAATAAATAATTACATAACTCTAGTTTATTCAGCATAAGGGCTGATAATAAGTTAGAAAATAAATTAAAGCAAAAAGCCTTCATTTTAACCAGCAGGACACATTTTCTTTTCAAGTGAAATGCTCTTTAGTGAAAAGGCTAATAAAGTATAATTAGTAAGTACATTAAAATTCATGGAGTGGATTTTAATTTGTCAAAAACTTGCTTTTATCCCCCTACTCAAATAGCCTATGTGAAAAACAGTCAAATAAATGTAAAAGGTAAAATGGAAGAAATAGAAACCCTGGAGCTGACACTAAATTAAAAAGGCAAAGGAAAGGAGAAATAGCATTTGCCTTTGTGCTATACTGGATGCTGAGCTCATTTTATGTGTTTACCGAGTCCCAGCTCATATCTTTTTTCCCACAAAATGAATAAATTATTCTTCTCAATGTAAGGTCACCTCTCTAGAGGCATTCATAATAGGGCTTTCACTGTCCACTCCTCTCCAGGATATATTAAGTTCTTAAGGGATTATTACAGTTATATTACATGTAAGGATACTGTAATGACAGATGACAATCACATACTTTAAATCTCTAGACTATATATATCAGAATCACCTGAGTTGCCTATTACATATGTAGATTCTTGGGTCCCATTCTGATATACCAATTCTGATGGCGGATACCCAGAATCTACATTTTTGACAAGTATCTGTATGAATTATTGGCACACTAATACTTGAGAATCTTTGTTCCAGACTAACAAAATTGATTACAGGATAAGATATATAATTACCGAATAAGAACTAAAAATGGAAACATAAGATACAAAAGTTTAATGAGCTAACACTTGAATTTGTTTACAAAGTTAAATAAAAATATTTTTAAGAATATCACAATATAAATTAAATAATAGTAATATGGATACATTACAAATGGATTTCAGTACTGTTTGAAGATAATTTATATTGGAAAATAACACTTCTTTCCTCCTTTTCTTTCTTAAGAAAAAGTGAAACAATCACTTATTATGCCGACTTTGAGATTTGAAAAATATAAAAGTATCGTATCTATGCTGTTTAAATGATTACTGTGTTTTAATATTTGTCCAAGTCATTCTTCAAGCTTTGTATTTAACGGTTAAAATTTTACAGAGAAAAATGAAGCAGGGAAAGTGAAAGAGAGAGAAGTGAATGGGGAAGCCTACTGTATACCAGTGGTCAGCAGGCACTTAATCTTATAAAGACATAGAAACAAATACTTTAATGGGTCTTAATGTATTTCCTGTCTTGTTTACTCAATATTTACAGTTTCATCAGTAATAGAAATGTATATCAACTGTTATTGTTTTGAAACTACAAAGAAAAATTTTGATTGATTTTAATGAGTTCAGAAGCATAATTAGAACAAACATGCATCAAGTCATTTTACACATTCTTAACACAATATAAATCACTATGTTTCTAAATTAATAGAGTGCAATCAAGAATTTATTCTTTTCAGGTTTATAAGGCACTAATTCTCTAAGGAGACAGAAATAAATGACAGATCTCAATTTGCCATTAGGGTAACAATCTTCCAAAGTCAAAATCTGACACAGCAAGCCATACCAAAAGGGTGACATAAAGGTAAGAGCCCTGTGACCAAAGGAAAAACAAAAAGTGTTTTTTTCACAAAAAAGTGAAAATTATGCCTATCCCTATGACCTTAAAATGACAGGCTGGTCCCAAAGAAAGATCTCTGCAGAAATGAATGACCCTGAGATCCAAGTCTTTATAACTGACCTTTCTTTGCCCTACCTTCAAATCCTCCAAAGCCTGCTTCCCTAGTTTAGAATTAATAACCTATAAGGCAACATTCATGAGTGTGATTTTCACAATTACTGAAGGGTCTTCCAGTCTTCTGTATTCAGAACAACCATAGTAGACAACCATGGCTTAATCAGAATTTGAAATTTGCTATTGTTTCATGCTAGTGCTTTTGTATTCATTTTCTTTAGCTCCAAAATTACTTTTTGACAGTGGCTTTTCAAAATTTTGATTTAAGATTGGCTTCAACTTTGTGAGTTGTATTTTCAAGCAAAAGACGCCTCTGTTTTACATTTGTCTGACCTGGTTGCTCTTTGGGCCTCAAATTGTCTTGTTTTGTGTTGAGGAATCTCAATCTTCATCCCTTCTGAAATTCATGTCTTCTTTTGGAAAACTGTCCCCTACAGAGGCCTGAAGACTATTCCAGGTCGTTGGGATTTTACCTTCTACCCAAAGGAATGCAAAAAGGAGCCACTAGCCCAGTGCTTAATTATCTTTTCCTTCTATCTCACAATACATATTTCATAGGCTTTAAACATTATATTTATTGTTGTGTATGCTCTGTAACAATTCAAAAACTAGAGAGGAGCAGGAAGGTAGTTTTCCTGTCTATCCCACACATATGCCACCACCACTGATGATATTTGGGTGTGTATTTCTTCATTCTTATGTCAAGGCTTTTGCAAATGTATGCAAACATTGACTTACATAGCTAATCTTTGTATTTCTCATTTGGTTTTCTAGATGTGGTTTGTTTTCTAAAATATCTTAGTAAATTGGAGAATTTCTTAGAATTGGAACTTGTTCAGATATGTATTTTCTTATTTTTCCTTCATGGTTTTATATATTTTCATTTAAATCAAACTCTGGAGGCCTTGCCTCAGCTATTAGAAGACCTGAAAGACTTTGTGTGGCTGTGCTCCTGATGAACTGCCTCTGGCTGTCCTCTCTTGCTGGTCCGGAGGGAGGTCCAACTATTATAATTTGGCTTCATCCACAGCTTTTGTCTTCTCTGAGTTAAAGGTGATTGGATCTAATTCGGCAAGCAGGTGTTAGCGATTGCTACTGTGGGGCAACTGTCCTTTGCACAGGACTTATGAAAAATTAGCTTAAGAAGGACCCTGTTATAGCAAGAAAAAGATTCTAGAATCTGTGGAACAAATAATGTCCGTTAGCAGATTAGTCATGTGGACCCAAAACATCTTAGTGTTGTTCTGTGGAAAGATTTCTCTCTGACTTGACACGCTTTAACTGCTCATTCCTAGACCTGCAAAATCACTGCTGCTTCAGAGCAAATTGATTCTACCTACAAGAGAGCTCCTTGTGAGCAACTTTACTGGACAATTAGCTAGATGAGCAATATATATAAAACAGATGGAGCAGCCACTGGGTGGCAGCAGAAATGTAATAAACACCCTGTATCAATGTACTATCTTATAGTTTAATCCTATCACTTATCATTTAGCATGCTGTAAGACAGTATTATTTTATATGATAGATAATATTCAACTAATTAATTTCTCTAATATAAACTAGCATATTCAACTATGAGAAAAATAAACATTTAAAACTAACTTAACTACCTAATATTCAATGAATATAATTTTTAATATTACCTAGAATGGCTTTGTGAAGTTGCATAGTTGCTTTTCCAATACTTAAAACTTGCTATTACTTTTAATAGCCATAGAAATCTGATAACAGAAGTCACACATATTCAGAGAAGAAATGTTGAAGAATTCAGAAAAGATAAATAAAATTACTCACAATCGTCACACCTAGAATTAAACATTAACAGTCACTTGCAATTATATATATTCTCTTTTTTGATGTAGAGTTGTTTTCTCAGCAATAACAATTGGCTGGGTGTCATGGCTTATGCCTGCAATCCCACACTTTTGGGAGGCTGAGGCGGGAGGATCACCTGGGGTCAGGAATTTGAGACCAGCCTGGCCAACATGGTGAAACCCTGACTCTACTAAAAATATAAAAATTAGCCAGGCATGGTGGTGGGTGCCTGTAATCCCAGTTACTTGGGAGGCTGAAGCATGAGAATTGCTTGATGGGAGGTGGAGGTTGTAGTGAGCCAAGATCTCACCACTGCACTCTATACTGGGTGACAGAGGGAGAGTTTGTCTCAAAAAAGAGAATAAATAAATAAACAGGTCATTTTTACATAACATTTTAAGTGCTATTTTTCACTCAACATAGTACAAATTACATATCATATCATTGGTTATTTTTCTCAATATTATATATGGTGATTGCATATTATTCCCACATGGCTAGACCAATTTATATAATCGGTTCTCTTTTGTTAAATATTTGCCAATTTTTCTAATATTTACTCTTACAGATAACTGTTGTGAAATTTGAAGGCTAGGTAGCCAATGATTTTCAGCCTTCCAATATTAAGTGGTAAATTAATAGTTTATATAGAGAAAGATTCTGGTACAATGTGTTTGTTGCTTTCTGATTAGAACTTTCTGATTAGAATCACTTAGAGTGATCCAACATAAAAACCTCAAGGGTGAGGGCCAGAATTCAGCATCCATTTCAATGCACTTTGAAGTTTCAGAACCATTAGCAATCTGAATAAAATTATATAGGCTGAGGACCTCAACAATAACATTACTAGAAAATGCACAAACTGGGAAGAACATTTAGCTTTCATTTGTCTCAATTTCTTCCTTTATTAAGTGGAAATGATGATATATCCTAACGTTAGGGTAATACTAAGGGAACAATGGTGTTTATCGAGAGTTCATTTCCAATTTCAAAATGCAGGCTTTGAAGACTCTGTTAGGAAGAATATGACTCTTTGAATACTAGAGATCATATATTGTGATCATAACAAACAACAAACATTATGCTAAGCAGTATATATGTATTCTACCCTCACAACAATCTTGCAGGTTACCGTAATTCCATCTTATAGGTAAGCTTGGACGGTCAGATGGGTTAAGTAACCCAGATTACATTGTTTGTAAATGTCAAAATCTGAATTCAAACAAGACTTTCTGGTCCTATGGTCTGTGTTCTTTCAACTCTAGTATTCTGTCAGGCTATATACAGAAAGGTAGAGGTACAGCCAGCCAGACGAAGTTTCTTCCTGGTTCAGTACACAGTTATTGTATGCTTACTGGTTTCTCTCTTCCCCATGGTACTTAAATATGGCAAGTGAGTATTCAGAGCAGATGCTTTTAGAGTTTATTGAAAGGTAAACCTTGAATTTATGTTTTTTGGATTTTTTAAGCCTTTGCATTTTTAATTGTCAAGTACAGGTCAAGTGGTGTATACAGTGTTCAGAAGTTTTGAAAAAAAGTAACAAAATACTCCACTAAACAAAAACATATCTCTACTGACAGTTTTCTTAAAATTTACAGCTAGCCAGGTGCAGTGGCTCATGCCTATAATCACAGCAACTCTGGAGGTTGTGGTGAGAGGATCAATTGTGCCCTGGAGTTTGAGGTTGCAGTGAGCCATGATACACTACTGCATTCCGGCCTGAGTGACAGAATGGGGAAACAACAGGTGCTGGAGAGGATGTGGAGAAATAGGAACACTTTTACACTGTTGGTGGGATTGTAAACTAGTTCCACCATTATGGAAAACAGTATGGCGATTCCTCAAGGATCTAGAACTAGATGTACCATATGACCCAGCCATCCCATTACTGGGTATATACCCAAAGGATTATAAATCATGCTGCTATAAAGACACATGCACACGTATGTTTATTGCGGCACTATTCACAATAGCAAATACTTGGAATCAACCCAAATGTCCATCAGTGACAGACTGGATTAAGAAATTGTGGCACATATACACCATGGAATACTATGCAGCCATAAAAAAGGATGAGTTTGTGTCCTTTGTAGGGACATGGATGCAGCTGGAAACCATCATTCTTAGCAAACTATCACAAGAACAGAAAACCAAACACCGCATGTTCTCACTCATAGGTGGGAACTGAACAATGAGATCACTTGGACTCGGGAAGGGGAACATCACACACCGGGGCCTATCATGGGGAGGGGGGAGAGGGGAGGGATTGCATTGGGAGTTATACCTGATGTAAATGACGAGTTGATGGGTGCTGACGAGTTGATGGGTGCAGCACAGCAACATGGCACAAGTATACTTATGTAACAAACCTGCACGTTATGCACATGTACCCTAGAACTTAAAGTATAATAATAAAAAAGAAAAAAGAAAAAAAAAAAGTACAGCTATTCACAACAAAGAAGACTGGAGCAGTCCACGCACACTGAAATTTACCTAAAACTGCATAGTTTAAAAGGGCAGCACCTTTGGAGAAAGTGGGTTCTTTCAGCTGACTTAATAACTTTGACTCTTACTTTCCTTATCTGAAAATGAGAAAACCACCTTCTTAGTTCTCATAGGTGGCTTTAGATCTAGCAAAGCCTGAGATAAAGTGATTAATACATAAGACCCTTTATTATCTTGCTTGGTGAATAAATAATCCTACTTTTTCTTAGAAGTCTAAGGACATGGGCAAAGGAAAAATAAATAATTTAAATCATTTACTGAAAAAGTTACACTTTTTGTCAAGTTGGGTCTTCAAAAATAGCTGATCTCATCACTCATGCAAGAACCTTGATAAACAGAAACCCTTACAAGTTCATTATCTTACCTTGTATAGGAGCCTCCTCTTCTTAATAGGAGATTCTGAGAATGAGAGATAATTTTATTTTAATTACCTACCATCGTACACTGAGATCCAGAGCCTTACATTTGTTTCTGCCTCTGCATAGGAGGCCTCTCCGCTTGTTGTCCACTTGACGTGGTCCCACACTTTCACATCTTCCATTCTCTATGCAAATATTCTTTCCCTCTCGGTTGTTTTGGGCTGCACAACAGAATACCATGGACTGGTGGCTTCAACAATAGAAACTTATTTTCTTATAGTTCTGGACGCTGGAAGTCCAAAATCAAAGTGACAGCAGGGTTGGTTTCTGGAGAGGTCTCTCTTCCTGGCTTGCAGATGGCAGCCTTCTTGCTGTGTCCTCACATGGTCTTTCCTCTGTGTTCACATGGACAGACAGAGATCTGGTGTCTCGCTCTTCTTGTAAGGACATCAATTTTCTTGGATTACAGTCCCACCCTTATGACCTTATTTAAGTTTAATTACCTCATTATAGGTCTTATTTCCACATACAGTTACATTGGGTTTAGAGGTTCAACTTACGAATTTGGTAGGGGGGCCACATTTCAGTTCATAGCACCTTTTCAGCTAGGCCTTCTCTGGGAACCCTTTATACATTACAACCTCCATGCTCTGATATTTTTTATATACTTACGATGCTTTGTTTTCCTTCATAGCACTTACCATTTTCAAATATACTATATGTGTTTTGTATTTATCTCTTTGTTACCTGTCTCCATCCACTGGAACAAAAGCTCAAGAATGTTGACAATTTGTTCATTGTGGTACCCATAGCATCTCTGCCATGCCCTGGCAAAGAGAAATCTATGACACAAATATTTATTTTGTGTATTAATGAATTATCCCCATGTTATGCACGATGGAAGCAACTACAGATACCAAAGTAGAAGAGATATTACACCTTCTCTTCAGTAAATTTTAGTCCAGAGACATATAAGGCTCACCATAAATGAACTATAGCTCCCTGTAACCATAAGATATCACTCAGGGAATGACCAAAAAGGAATATAGGGATCTGTGTTGTGCACAGTCCAGAAAGACATTTGCTTTCCACACAGAAACTAACTTCATCAGATTTGCATAAATCTATTTGCTAAACTATGAGTCAGGAAATCAGATTTTTCCATTATTAAAGTTATCATTCATTTTTGGTAATATATTAGCCTACTATGAAACATAAAAACAGGTCAAATCTGTGTGTGGAAGGATGTTTTAAAATTCACCTTCACAGTCATAAACAGAAATGTCCCATGACCATATTTTAATAAACAACCACGTGTAAGAATAACTGAACACAGAGTCCAGTTTTTTCTTTCTGATAAATTACTTTGATAGTCTTTAAAAAAAAAAAAAAAAAAAAGAAGGAAATTACTTTTAGGTCTTGACGAAAGGGTGTTCCAACCGAAGAGTTCCCAAATCTTAGTAACCTGGAAAGGTGGTTTTATTTTTTTTCAGCATCACTTCATTAATCTGAATGTAAAACTATAGAAAAAATAATGTCTAATTTAGCTAGAAAATAACACTCATTTGCGTGCTAAGGTCTAGCAACAAAAGAATGTTAATGCACATTACTACCTATTACTACAACAGTGAACACAAAATGAAATGAACAGATGCTGATTTACCTTCTCTGGTGAATCATGCATGGCACAAAACTGCAATCCTGAAGCAAGCTAGACCATCTGTGCTGTTTTCTCCAGATGAGCCAAATTTGATGACAAACCATTCTCCATATATGGGAGTTTTTCTTTCTTTCTTTCTCCCCATTTTATATTAGAAAGCATAGTTTCTCCAATAGAAGATGCAGAAAACTATTTTGCATCTTCTACTATATTGCTAAATATTTTGACTCTGAGCCTGGATAGAGCAGTCTGGAAATTAAATATAACTTCAAAAGAGACATCTTTTCAGAACTTGCATTCCTCAATTATTCTCTCCATCCATACGCAAGCTGTTCTGGGAAATAGGATGACCCAGAAAGGTATGTTTGAATAGCATTTCTGATAAATTTCTTCCGCCTTATGATAATGTTTTATGGTACAAATTTTCTTGAAAAATCAAGTCACCAGAAAAACGCTGTATTCCGTGTAATTCAGGGCCTAGCATAGAGATGGTGATAGAAAAAATTTTGCTTATTGAATGTTGGATGAATTTTGGCACTGAAAGTGCCTTCATCTTTAGAATCCCTTGACAAATATTAAAGGTCAAGGAGTGAGGTCTTTTTAAATTCAGTGAGATGACACGTTTTACTTAAGTAGAAAAGGAAGTTAAAATCTCTTTTTGAAAATAGGAAAATGCAATTTCTCACTAAATGTAAAGTTATAAATTTCTTAGTTTCACATTATCTTCAAATAAATACTTATTAAGATACTTAAAACATTAGGTTGCCAGATGGCTTTAAGATAAATATTTGCAAGCAAGAGGTGATAAAAGATGGGTTTGGCCTGTGGGCAAGATGATGAGTCAGACACGAAGCAGGAATGTGAATCACCCAACGTCACGCTCTCACAGCTGAGGCAGGATGACAACGCAGCATGGACCACTTGGTGCTACAGACTAGGCTTCTCTGTGGAGTGACAGTCATCGCTTGTGTCCTCGGTCACCAGCGTGGAATTAAGAGAGTGGTAGGATTCACTTAACCAGGCAAGCGTGTCTTGGAAAAATACTGACACAGGTGAAGCTAATCTCTGGCACTATATATATCTTGGTGTTATCAGCTGGATGACTCTTGTATGCTTTCATTTTCTCCAATGATGAAAATATTTTCCTTCTGTGATCACCAGCAGAGTGGGGAGCTTTTATTTCTCAAAAGTACTGGATGACACATTTATAAGTTCCTTGACTTCAATCCAAACTTGCAGCTTGCATGTGTAACTCTTTGTTTTCTTATTTGAATCCTATTAAGTAACAGGAATAGTCAGAAGCAATTTCTTCTCCTTTAAAAAAATTAATTGCTCACTTTGCAATTTATATCAAGATACTCCATTTTTTTGCCATTGGTTTCTGTAGTAGTCTCTGTAACACTAGTTGACTTTTACACACGGGAATATGTCTTATATTTTTAAAAAAGTATTAAAGAGTCAATGACCACCAAGGACATCAGGCACCATAAATATTGTTTCAATATGTTAACTTCTAAAATGTCAATTATTAACATTACCAACATCTGAACAAATTCCTAGATTCATGAAAGAAGGCTTTAGGGACAGAGCTCTGAACTATGTAAAGGATCAAGTAGTAAATATAGAAAGCCATGCTTGCTCATGTCTGCCTGCCAGCATAATTTCACAAAGCCCCCTGACTCTGTGACAAGATGCAGTTCTCTGGAAGAATGCTTTGAAGACAAAACTGGATAGAGCACACGGTTCCCACATCTCTTGAATGAGTCACTATATTCCTTAAAGGATAAATGACCCTAGGCCTTGCCTATTCCTACAATAAGATAATGCCTGCAGGGTCAGTGATTATGCCTCTACAATCTATAACCAGATGTACTCTTGCACCCAGAATTTGATATGATTTTGCACGTACTGAACCTTCACTGCCTGTATAAAAGCGATGAGCCAAAACAGTTTTGGAATAGTCTTATGGCACCTCTCTGAAAGATCTCTCCAAGGCTATAGTCCTGAGTCTATAGTCCCCAGTAAGACTTCTGAAGAAAACTAACTTTTAATTCTTTACAAGCTTGATTTTTTTTTTCTCTAGTGGACAGTCAAAAAACTTAAAAAGATCATTATCAGAAAAAAACAGTCTCTTTATTGATGAACCCTGTTCCAGGAAAGCAATTGGTATACTGATGGGGAAAAACTTGCTCTCCTGCCCCGTGGTACTGCCCTTAAACCATGGCAGATGAGAGGAATATGTGTCCTTCTAGAGGTCTCATTCTCAGCCACTGGCAACCCTACATAGTTTCACCCACTTGGTTGCTTCCTTCCTCATTGAACCTTGCACATATCTTGGTTATATTCTTGTCAGACTAAATTATTTTATTGTCTTTCCCACTAACCTATATATTTTTTCAAGGTCTGAGACCCTCTGATTTTTCTAGGAATCCTCAGGAGTTAGCAAAATCTGTGTAGCAGTCATTGCATCTTCTAGCAAATAAGAGGATGAGCTTTTGTTTCTGATAAATCTTTATACCCCAAATCTTAGCTGAGTGTCCTTAACTTTAAGCTCTCTAAGCCTCAGATTCCTTATTTATTATAGATACAAAAATGGTGCTTTCTTTATACGTTTTTAAAAAATAAATGTGATAATACCTGTAAAATGCTTTGTGGCACTTGTTACACTGCATTTCACTAATATTATCAATTATTGTTTTAAAATTAATACATTTAATAATGTTATCAACTATGACTTTTTAATCTTTATTTTTAATAGAAATTTTAAAATCATGCTATCTTAACTGTTATTTTAAATAATTTAATAAATTATTTTTAACCATATCAATTATTTCTAAATGAATGCTATATTTTTTTAATAAGGCCTTTTTGGAACAGCTCTGGAAAATCGCTGTAGTATACACTGAAAACTCTTAAAAGTTTATCGATATGAAGGGAATTTGTAAAATCTCCTCCATATTCAGATCATAATGTCTTCTTTAGGCTTATTTTTTAAGGTAATAATATTACTGAAAGTCACAATTATAAAACTGGAATTGTAAGGACTGGTAGCTTTGATTATTCCCAGTTGCTGCCAAGCAAATCTTTTTGGATAGAAAAGTTTCTACCAAAGACTCTTTCCAATATCAGCATATGAAGAAGAAAAAGAAAGAAACTGGCTGCTACCAATCTCACAGTCTTTCTGATGAACAAAAGGTGAGGACATTCAGTATTTATCCAGGAGAGGTAATAGATTATTCATAAAGTCCTACTCTGAATATAGTTTGTAAAAGTTTTTAAATTTGTTGACGTTTTCTAAGCTACCAGCTAATTTTTCATAGCTTTTACTATTCTTCCTGGAGATGTAAAGATTTTATCAAAAATATGCACCAAAAGAAACAAAGAAATCTACATTGAACTTACAGGTTAAAGGAAGAAGGGGTATAAAATGTGTTAGTGGCTTCCACTTAGAAACCATTATAGAATACTGTCCCTATTCCTACGCCAATCCTTTCAAATCCTCATTTTAAGACAAACTGATTTGCAAATGATGTTCATATTACACTAGGAAATGTTTCATTTATATATAAATGGATACACATAAATGTTGTCACTTCTATAGGAGGAGAGAGAAACCCAGGAAAAGCTCACATTTCCTACCGTTACTGAGGTCAGTCATACTTTGCTATATCTGGGACGATGCTATTAACATCCCAGAATTGGTCACTGAAATGAATCAAGGAAAATGGAACCATAGTTCTGCACTCCTCTGAGGTCCCTCTGTGTCCCTTCTTCATTGAAGAATGAAGATTCTGGACACACTGTTTTCCTGAAAGAAAATCATAATATGAAACTACAGATATAAGTTGAATCAACAGTGAAATATATTTTCAATTTAAAAACTTTTGACAAAATACTTTGTGATGACCCTATAGAAAATGAGATGGAACGTATATAACTTCAAGCGTCCGAGACCTTGTTTTAAAGGAGCTGGTGCTCCTACTCTCGGGCCAAGTTGTTATTTATGAGGAGTGTCCATTTGCACAGCATGGTGAGTTTACTAAATGAGGACCTGTACACTTCAAAACTACTGAGTACATTTCAAATATTCTCACCACAAAAAAACAAGTATTTGAGATGATGACTATGTTCACTAGCTTGATTTAACTACTCCATATTGTATTCATAAATTGTAACATCACTTTTTAACCCATAAATATGTACAACTATAATTTGTGAATTTACAATGAAGAAATAAAAATTTTAAAATGAGACTTTAGATGGTAATTTTAGCTTAAACAAAGTACCTCTGAAACAGACTTTCCCATAAATACAATGAAGGTACTAAGTAAAAATCCTAACTGCTGATAAAAGCAGACTCAGGGGTTCCTTCATTCACAGAACTGCCATTCAGCCAGTCTTCGCTGATGTGTTTTTATAGGGCCATTGCTTTTGTGTAGCATGTGCTTAGACTGGTTGGTTGACCCTTCAAAGATTGTCAAATATTTTTAATACATGCTTTACTTAAATAGATAGCACAATGGGATATTTACTATAGTTGCAAAACTTAAAACTGGTTAAATAAAATGGTCAATACTTCAACCTTTGTTTTCTTAACTCAAGCGATTTTCCTCTAAGTAGTGAGAGTCTATGGTCATTACATTGGCAACTTGGGTAAAAGTTTCTATAGGGATGAGGACTGGGTTCATTACTCAATTTAGACTTCTAAATTAGTTGTGACATTTGATTATTTCAACTTATCATTTTTGCAGATCACTGTGAAGCACTGTGTGTGATCTTCGCTTGAAATATTCAGTCTAGGCGATCTATAGACTTCAAATAATTTTATGGGATGTGAAACACTTTCTAGGATTTCTGTTCAATTGTCTTCTGTAGAAAGAAGGCCAAAACTGTTGTATCAACTACATGCTAGCTGGGATCCTTCTAAATAACATAATTATGTTCTATTACAATGAAGTATTTATGTGGTAAATACCGGATAAATCACTTGTTCTTTGATAAGTGCTATGATGGATACAAATAAATACTTTAGATTCTAACATAAATTATTATTTAAATTAGGCTACATTATTGTATTAAAAATAATGGGACATTTATACAAAAATTGTGTAATTGTACTTTTATTAAAATAAAAACGCACAGAGCATTCGGGTAAGTTTCACTAAATGTCAGCTTAGAGAATGCTGAGCTGTTCAGTTTTATCCTAATAGGTTTTGGACTAGATAATGCCTGTGGGGTAATGCAATGAGAAACAATTTTAAAAACAAACTCTGCAATTCAAAATAAAATTAAGAAAGCATTTTGTAAATATGTTAGTAGAAAAAATCGTGGAAAAAGCATCATCATTGTAGTGAAAATAATGTAATTAACCTAGAAATACCCATCCTCTACTGACGTGAATAAATTGGACTTTTAGTATTACTATTAAATTTGGTTTTTGGAGGAGGAAAAAGTATTTTTTTTTCCCTACAAAAGTAAATATCCTCTTTCGCCATCTGGTGGCTAAACACAACATTTTCTGTGTAGATGAAAAAACAGCAGATTTAATAGCCAACTGTGTTTAATGCTTTGATTCATCTTACTGAAAAGATATGCATATTTCTTTAACCTAGGTAAATATAACTGAGCCAATTTTATTTTAATGGCTCACAGCATTTCACTCAAATAACTCTAGCTATAATATTTCATGTAGGATTTTAAAAAATTAACCAAAGCAATTCTTTTAAGAGATCATTTTCTGAATTATTCATTTTGAAAGTTAAAAATACATGTGATAGTAACAATTTGTTTAACTGAATGCTTTTTGGTATAAAAAATGAAGACCTTAATGAAAACAGAAAGTTCAAATATAGTCTTAAATGATAAGCATTAACAGCTACCATTCATTTCTGAAGTTTCAGTTTTAGCTTTTCCTGTTTTAAACATAGTTATAACTATATGTTGACAAGTCACCATTACCAAAAAGCAGCATGAGTAATTTAACAGTATACGGTTTAAGTTGTCCCTATACTTTTTTAAAATAGAATTTTCAATTGTTAGTACATTTAACATATATAAATCACTTCATTTTATTAAAAAATTAAAATGACAATTATTTCATGTTTAATTTCTTTATTTTCTCCAGAATATCTTAATATTGAAACCCAAGTTGTTACTTTGAGAAAGGGAAAGACAGAGAAACATGAAGAGACAAACACTTCATTTCATTTAACTTATGGTATTGTGAGCAGTCACTTTTGTAGGCAACACTTGTTTTCTTTGTAGAAAAGAAATAAAAAACAAACAGCACCATTAAAGAATGCATGATCCCTGAATTCTAAACAAAACACTGCCTAAAAATTTTTTTAAATGCTTGTTGCACTCAGTCACATTTAGTCAGGTATCAAAGCAAGCGTAACAGTATTAAATTGTTGCAGTCTTACTGAATCAACTGCTCCCCCTTCTGAGGATTTTACACACCTTTTCTGAGTTTTTCCTGTGGGAATAATATATTCTTTGGTAGAGGACTGAAGGAGGATTTTACTTTTCTGTATGCTGATATAAAATGTCTATGTAGGTTCAGGGCCTTCGCCCCCAATCTGTGTTTGTCATGCATGTTATGTTTGGGTTGATTTCACATTTTGCTGTTACACTGTAGGAGTAATACCGCCTTTAAAAAAGGCATTAAATGGCTAATGTCAAACAGATGTAAACATTCAGAATACTGACCAAAAAAAAAAAAAAAAAGTACAAACGAACACACATTAAAAAAAAAAAAAAAAAACTACTGAAAATATGTACCATATCAGGTTTCCATGAAGTAGGGGACGGAGGGGAATACAGCAGTACAAGAAAATTATGGCAACCAAGTAAAGCACTTTCTTTGAAACATTCAAGAACAGTACAAATACAACAAAGTTTTTCTACAGTCTAAATTATTCTGCAACTATCAAATATAGTACAAAGCGAAATAGTATGTGCTATAAAAAAGCAGCTCCTTTAAATTATAGTAAAAATGCTTTTTGTTCGCTTTACAGTGACAAAGCATGAAGACTGAAGACGACAGGAATTTTATATTTAGTAACATTTTGGCTGCATAGGCCCCTGACAGTCTGATTCCGAGTTCCTGTTCTAGGACTCTTCACAATTGTTCTCTGGGAACGGAGATGGACAGTGACTCTGGGCTCTGCGTGCTCAGAAGGGGTCATTCCCACTAGGCAGCTACTGCCATGCTGGGCCTCACCACCATACAGACGATGCTACCCTAGGCTTGGCTTCAGCTTCTAAAACCTGGGACTTCATTATACCACGGAGGAAGTGGGAAACCAGAGGCCACGGTAACTTCCACTTTTGAAATTGTGCGAGGGTTTGTAAATGAAATGGGGCTACAGCAATGCGTATTCTTACTCTCCACTGCATTATAAAGCACCATATGCACCAGCTTGTTTTTGTGTGTTTATTTTGAACCAAGTAAGAATATCCAAGGTCCAGCAGTCAACTAAACCTTCTATATAGCTCATCCCAGAAACACACACCACCCCAAAGTCTTCATAGCAACCAGGCTCAACCTCATAGGTTTGTTTTCAAGTTTTGCTTTCTTCAAACTAGACCTTCGCAGGGAAATATATAACTATGGTGCTCAGTTCACCAAAATTTCTGCTATTCTCACTTTGGGGAAGAAAAAATGTTTTCATTTTGAAAGTGAATTTGCATCAGAATGCTCTTATTAACATGCCCATTAACTAACCTAAATGTCTTTATACACCTCAGGCATATGCATATCTTATAGGAGGAGGATTAGGGAATAGCAGTTTTCTTCCTTCCCCTGCTCCAAAAGTGCTACTTAGGGAAATACATCCTTTGTGAGTAAAAAAAAAAATTGTATGGTACATGTGCAAGTTCTATTCCTGGTAAGAATAAAACTGTGTCCAGTAATCAGGATAATGCACGTGCTAACATTTGCACACACCACAATAACCATGTAGTAAATAACATACTCCATTTGCACATAGCAGACACATGTAGAAATCAGAAAACTAAGAACCTACTCAGTCAATTCAAATATACTGGCTTTTGTGTGTATATATATCTCAAATGGAAACCTATAAAATATCTGACCCACATTTTACATCTAAATTTCTCTTCTTCCTTTCCCTTATATTTTAGCTTAAAGATACTAATTTTTCAGTAATATAAACCATGTGAGAACACTAGGAATTTGAACTGGAGCAAAAAAAAAACAAACAAACAAACAAAAAAAACAAAACAAAACAAAACAAAAAAGCAAGGGCACAGAAAAATTATGCTAATCGGACCTGGATGATAGAATCCATGCACTATCAACAACTGATTCTCCAAGCCTGTTATGTGAAAAATCAAACATAGAGAAGGACACTTTTCCTTATTCCCAATAAGCAACTTGCAGGCAGTATTCAATAATGAAGGAACTGGTAATGAGCTCAGTACCTCATCAGCCTCAATTGTACCTCACATACCGAGTGCAAAGGTTCTGTAGACTGGAGTTTCTTCCAACACCATGTCAGTTACTGATGTGATGGGCTTCAATTTGCTGGTGTAGACAGTATCTGACACTGGTAAAGCAGTGATTGAGTTTGGAAGGAGTTGGCATGCAAGTGTCTATATTATAAGGGTGCCCCGCTGTGAGACTAAGAGCATGATCTTTGAAATCAGGATGATATCAGAGCCAGGCAGACAAAAGACACCACTGATAAGGATGCCACCCCAACACAACCTGGCGTGCAGTGAAGAGAAAACTAAGGATCCGCTGGAACTTATGCTGCATTCCTTGGGAAAGGCTGGTTAAGTGCATTGCTAACGTTCTCAGTCATTAGTTTTGCCAATTTTACTGTGAAAAACAGAAATGACAGTACTGAAGCACCAAAATCATGGCTACAGCAGCAGGCCTTTCTTTTCTTTCTAAGATAAAGTACCTCTCACTATCAGCAATTTGTTATTCGAAATGATGTCTCTATCACCTAAAGAAATTTGGCAACATCACAATAAATATGGAGAAAAAAACATATCATATAGTTTGTTATTATAAAAAATCACAAGTGTTCTTGTTTTCAGGAATGTAATTTCTGCTCATTCCAGTCAACTTTTAAGACGTGTTTTACGGGAATGTCAAAAAGTTTACAGTGACTAGGATGATCCCATGTGAAAATATCGGTCATTCTTACCCTGGATACAGATGATTCCCCACCCCCCTACGTTTGTTTTTCAAATTCTACAGCCACAATCAATCAATGGGTTAATGGCACTCCACATTTTGTGCTCTGTAATCTGAAGTTAAATGGGCGTGGTTGGTTTTTGTTTTCTTTCATCTTTCCTCAATGTGCATGTGCTTCTGAACTTGCTTTTGAAAACAGAGCCTCCTGAACTACGGCTGTCCTCTGGTTTGAGGGTGGCCAAAGTATATGGAATGTAGCTCAAATACTCAACACGCAGATTTTACTGGATGCACACAGAAGATAACTGTTAAGATGCAGTATCCCTTTTTCAAAAGCAGTTCCCCTAAATATGAAGAATGTATTGAATATACCTGAGGGAAAAACAAAACATGCCATACCTAGAACAGTTTTTTTTTTTTTTTGAAATAAGGGTTGAATTATATAGGTTGTAAATAATGAGAAAAATAATTGTTCTGAAAAATGTTGATGCTTTAGCTTGGGTAGTCCCTCTTATCATCAATGACACTTTTAAAAGGAGAGGGCCAACCTCTGAAGGTCTGAAGCCAGAATGCACGGGTGTCATCAATAAAGGGCTACAATGATTTCCACCCCCCATTTTAATATCTAGTAATTGATTACCATGAATAGGATATTTACATTATCAACACATTTATGTGTTCATATACAGCATTTTATTTCCTTGCTTTGAATTTTAGGGCCTTTTTTTTTTTTTTTTTTTTTTTTTTTTTTTCCAAACCTACTCTTAAAAGCCATACATGAAGCTCTAAAATCCTCTGGGCTTATGGCTATTGGCTGACCAATTGATTTCATATGATCAGGTGTCAAAGGGCTAGAACCAGATTGCTGGGCATGAGTCCCATGCTGCAATTTCAGATGTAGGACACATTTCATTACAATATGTGTACAAAATCCAAGGAAGATCCAGATATTCTGCCATAGTCTTTGAGAAAGAATAAAACAGGAGGAAAGGTAATACTCAGGATAGTGGATTTCATCAATGGCATACCTCCTTTCATATATCTTTTGTGATAGGAGTAAATACAAGGAATCACACATTTAAATCAGACTCCCCTTTCTAAATAGGATTTAATCACTGTGGTAAAGCCAGGTCCAGAAAAGTCAACTGTAAAATTCCTTGCTGTAATGGCTCATCTATAGAAAAATGCATAACCACTTTAAATCATTCCTCTCATTCTCTTTATATATCTGCATTTCTGGTTATTAAGTAATTAAAAATTTCCTTTTCCTATCTACACCGGGGTTAAAAGAAAAACAAAAATGGGGCATTGACTTGTATACACATGGACAGAAAGAAACTTTCCAAAGCTAGGAATGGCAGCTGAACATGTAAAAGACATGCCAGTGAGCCATTCAGTTGGGAATGCATCCTCCCCTTTATGAGAAATGCAAGAAAATAATGCCATAGAGAAAAGGTACCTGCTTCAAAGCAAAATAAATTAGCATGATAGAAACCACTGCATTATTCGATGTGTTGCTGCTGATGCTATTTGGCTTTTCCGTGTGGAAAAGGGATACTGCATCTTTCACTCATCTCTTATCGTACAACCAGGCATGCTACACAGAGTTTTGAAGGACCTATGCAGTCGTCATGGCAGAAGGCCCCACAGCCTTTGCACACAATCATGGCTTTCAGCCGGCAAGAGCATTTCAGTTCCAATTCATCTGCATTGCTGCTGTCGGCAAAGTTCTGAACGGGCATCTGAGCGTTCTGACCAGGCAAGCCCGTGGCAGGATTGGAGCCACTTCCCAAAATCCCAATGGACTTTTCAATTGCAGATGCTGCCCTTTTGAAACTCGTGCTACCAAAGTGTATTGTTGGATAATTTCCACAGAGCTGCTGTTGTTGCTGCACCTGCATTTTCTGAGCAGCTAATTGGGTAAAAGGCTTTTGTGGCTCAGAAAGCAAATAGGAAGAGAAATCTGCATTTTTTAGTGCGAATGCTTTTAACTGTTCTTTCATTTCATTCTGGTCATAGGAAACTTGTTTCATGCCCAGTTCACAGCTGCTGCTTAAACCTTCCTCAAAAGAAAGAGGTTCCGATTTTATATTGCTACATATGCCCGTGGACTGTGGCCAACTAAGTCTCTTAGTGGTTTCCATGGTAACTGGAGGTTGTTTTGGATCGGATGGGACTTCTGCATTAGGGAGAGGTGGAGGTAGTGGAGGTGGTGGGGGGGGAGGCGGGGGCAAAGCCAAGGGTGGAGGGGGAGGGGGAGGGGGAGGCGGTGGCGGCGGCGGATGTACTAGCGCTTTGTTTGGCATTGCATGTGCAGTGCCTCCCACCTCATCACCTTCTTTCATGGGCATATTGGGGGATAACATGTTGGCTAACCTTAGCTGGTGAGGTGCTGAGGAAAGACTAACCTCTCCCAATCCCTTCTGTTCAAGATGCCTGTTGAAGGCAAATGCATTACACCCCACTGGGGTCTTGGAAGAGGCCTGTAACAGAGCTGCAGTAGGAATGGGGCCCCTGGCAGCCATAGGCATTTGGTAAAACTGCTGTCTGTGTGAGGTACCAGCGTCAGGGTGGAAGCCGCCATTCTTGTCAACATGAAATAGGTTCTGCTGGAAGCTACACGAGGGGAGCAGTCTCTTTTGCTGTTTGACCTCAGGGCTGTGAACAATTCTGTTCTGCATGGAGTGCTTGTTTAGCCATTCTTGCTTAAATGTCTGGCTGTGTCCCAGCTGACTCATGCCAGAATTGATGACACAAGGCACCCCTTTAACATCTGGCTCCACCAACAATTTTCCTGGTTCACATTTAACTTGAGTGTGTTCTCCTACAGTCCTAGCTACTCTCTTTTTGGGGTGGTTTTCTCGCTTTCTCATTTGGAGTGGTGCAAGAGTCCCTGCCAAGTAGCCCTTACCATCTGGATTTGGAGAGCTGGGCGGAATTTCAACGTTTCTCTCTGGCGCTGTTTTACCCACTGAGGTAGTTTGAAGAGGCAACGGAAGCCTGTTGATTTCAAGCTTGGCTCCCAATCTGGGTTGCGGCAACACTTTTTCCAAAGGCAGGTTGCCCTGTAGTAACTGCGTCACCAGCGGGTTGTTAGCCTCCACAGAGGACAGGCGACAGCTTGAGCTCCCTGCACCAGGGACTCTTTTCAGGGTGTCGGTAGCTAAGGAAATAGCCTCTTCCATGGGGCTCGAGGTGGAAGCCTTCACGTTCTGTGTTTGTTGTACACTAGAGGCTACCTCTGCAGCTGGAGGAGGCAGCTCAGGGCCGGGGAAGTCTTCAGTGTCCATTCTAAAGCCCTTGTCTGCTTCATGAAGTTCAGATTTCACAGGAAGAGCGACATTTGTTATGAGATTCCTGGGATGAAGTTCGGACACGTTCAAGTAGCTGGCATGTTCAGTTTTGATAGCCTTTGGACAATTCTGCTCTAGATATTCTTTTTGTTTACTTGAACCCGAGTGAGTAACCAGAGGCTGTCCTGTGCTCCTCATCCCATCATCACTCCAGCAAATCCGGTTACTTGGGTTATACTGATTGCTACAGGTTGTGTCTGCCTCACTTTTGAACGTAGCTGGGCCACGTGCCTGCTCAGCAAAGTTATGACTAGGAGCAGTTGGCTCATTTAATTTATCTGGAACAAGGGGTAATTCTCGGAGACTTGTGCAGGTGGCCTGCAATATTTTACACTCTTGTTTTGCTGCCGAAGCAGCAATGAAAGTGGAACTGTGATCTACACCTTCACTGGCAACTGGCTCAGGCCTACTAATCACAGAGACCTGAGGACACGCCATGGGCTGTATGGATGCCTCTGTCCTCACTGGCCTGCCCTGCAGGTCCAAGTTGGCTTCTGAACTTTCAACGGAGACAGTCAGAGACAAACTGGAGGTCAGCGTGGTGCTGTGGTCAACGATGACTTTACACGGAATTGATCGGTTTATGGCTGCTGGTGCAAAGCCCCCTTGTGGTTGCTGAGGTTTTCCAGAATTATCTGCCCTGTTTCGAGGCCCTGAATTTTTGTCCAGACTTTCAGCACTCAACTTGGGAGGACTATCATAAGAGTTTATTGTCAGCATGTTTCCACTAAACATTGCAACGGTTGGGTGTGCAACCAGAGAGTCTGTGACCGCTACGGAATCACTGCAGCTGAGGGCTGCTCTCACAGTGGTACCCATGGATACAGTGGCCTGTTCTTCACTCCCAGGTATGGCTATCTTCTCAGGAGGAAACCTGTTGTTAATTCCCGTCGGGGGAATCAAGACAGAGCTAGCGGAGAGGTGGTTTGGCAAATTGTTTCCGATGGCGGGAGTTGGCACAGAGGTGTACTGAGTGGAGACTACGTTACTAGCACTGCTGCTTGATATTAGTAACTGCTTGTCATCCATGGAGCTTGATATGCTGGAGCCCTCTGTAGCGGCTGAAATGGGAGTGCTTTCAATACATTTTGGTATAATGGCTATGCATGGAGTGTCAGTTCCCTGGATGGTTTTTAACATGCTTATATTACAAGCAGAAATTGTAGTGTTTGCACTGTCAACAGACATCAGGACGGAGGATTTATCAACAGAACTCACAAAGGGATGTTCTTTAACTGCTCCCGATAGAGCAGTGCTGCAAACAGATACAGGGACAGAATGTCTATTAAAAAGCATGGGCACGCTGCTGTTTTCAGAAGAGGTAGATGAAACAATCTTCTCAGATACATGTGACACAGGTATGTTTTCATCAGAACTATGCACAGATAAGTCAGTGGCAGTTTCTGGAAGTTTACTTGGGTTAAGAGACTGCTGTAGTACAGTGGTGGTCTCCCGGAGGTGGGCAGACTTGTTGCTAGGAGATCTACAGTTTGGATTGACAATAATGACACCAGTCGAACCTTCCATTTTTGTTTCAGGGGTAGAAGAGACTTCTAAGTTTGGAGGCCCTTCCTTTGAGCTGAGCAGAGGCAACCGGGTCTCTTTAGAGGTCTGGAAGAGATGGGCTCGAGCTTGATGCTTTGCAAAGAGCTTAGCCTTTGTCTGTTCTTTGATGTGTGCCAGGGTTCTCGCCTTTCCACCCTCTCCTGGGCTTCCCATGGCTCCAGAGACAATGCTCGCTGCGGCAGCTACGGCAGCAGCTGCAGCAGCCTCTCGCTGGGCCCGAGCTTGTTGGGCCCGGGCCTTGATATCTGCGAGGGTCCTGGCTCCTGTGTTCCTCCCGCCACTGACGGATGTGCTAGTGGATGCTCGAGACTCGGGTTTGGAGACTGGTTGGCTCTTGATTATAAAAGGTGGCCCAATTTTGGAAAGCTGAATCTAAAAGGAGAGAAAAAAAATATATAACGTGCTTCATATATGATCACAGAGGAGGCACGTAGAGGGTGATAATGCAAGGGAAAAGATAATCTCAAAATGTGCCATGAACTACACCTAAATCCCTGGATGTGCCTTTAGGGTATAAAGCAACAAGAAATGTAGCATGAATATAAAAAATTAAGTTTTTAATCTGTTTTAATCTACAAAAACATCCATTGTAACTTCATTTGGAATGGAAATGAAGCATCTTCTTAATGCGTCATATAAATGGATACAAAATTCATGCTTCTAGAATTACAGCAGGCTAAAAAGACTTCAAGATATTTAATTTTGAAATTATCTTTTTTAGTGGCATAAAAAACTGGAACTTCAACTCTATTTGTCTGTCTTAATTTGACCCAAAGAAAAAAGCCCTGACTGAGATACAATTAGAACTCTCATTTTGACTTTACACAAAGGAACTGTGATCCTAGGTTAATCACTGTGTACCTCAGTTTCTCCAATAACCTCTCTGAGCCAAGAACTCTATGATTTTTCCTTTTTTTAAAAATTATATTTTATGGTCTAGGGTACATGTGCACAACGTGCAGGTTTGTTACATATGTATACATGTGCCATGTTGTATGATTTTTATGCACTCCCATGCTACCTTGCATGCTGCTTTATACATGTATCATAAGAACACAAGAGAAGTTTGTAAACTCAGTTGTAAAATGAGACTAGTTATTTCTGGTCTATTTCCTTCAAAGAGCTGTTTTAAAGATGGAATGAGACTACATTTGTCAGAGTGTTCTGTTTTCCAAAGGGATTGTATTATCATTACATTTGCATAAAAGCAAGGGAAACTCTGATTTTCTGCCTCTAAAGAATTTATGCATTGGGCAGTTTCTTTTGATACTGGTAATCCACAATCTGCTGAATTTTGTAAATGTCCCAACCCATACTGTTTACCAATTCTTGGTAATTAAGAGACTCACAGATTCATCACCAAATTCATGAGGCACAAGGTCTAACAGCCAGCATTCCATAGCAAGGCTGTGTTGCTCTAGTCACTAAAAGCATTCTTAGACATGGCTGTGTAGAGCTGGAAAGACTCTAGTTGACATCCCTCATTTCACAGTTCAGGAAACTGAGGTTGTGCAGGTAAAGCAGTTTGTCCTGCGGTCATATAACCAGTGAGTGACTAGAGCCTTTGGGCTTCT
The DNA here is from genome assembly GCF_043159975.1 of Macaca nemestrina. Lineage (NCBI taxonomy): Eukaryota > Metazoa > Chordata > Mammalia > Primates > Cercopithecidae > Macaca > Macaca nemestrina. Next base: position 58,239,058 of record NC_092143.1, read on the forward strand.
CATTCGGTGCTATTTCCATGTATTCTGTTTCCCTTTTTTCCAGATTATATATATCAATTTAGAATTATGCTTTGGAACTTTGATAGATGAAATTGTCTTCCTGAGCTATCTTGTTTCTCATTTTTTTTTTTTATTATACTTTAAGTTCTAGGGTACATGTGCACAACGTGCAGGTTTGTTACATATGTACACTTGTGCCATGTTGGTGTGCTGCACCCATTTGTTTCTCATTTTCAAACTGCTTGTGAAGTCTCTCTTCTATTCCAAAGGCCAAGAAAAGAAAGGATAATTTTGGGGAGAAGATTCAATTCGCTCTTTTAATATTTTTCCTAGTGTAAAAAATTAAACATATTTTAAATAATTAAACTTAAATATCCTTAAGCAAGAGCTCTTAAGACCAAACATCAAATATTCTTGTAGTATTTACCTTTTCTTCACAGTGCTTAATTTGCTAACTATGTGCTCAATAATATGGCAAGATGGTAACATCTTGCAAGATTCTGACATATCACAACCAGGATACTGACATTGATACAATTAAGATACAGAACATTTCCATGACTACAAATTTCCCTCATGTTGTTATCTATCTATCTACTATCTATCTATCTATCTATCTATCTTTACATAAAGTCCATATGACTTTGAAAATTAGCTTTTGACAGACTGGCATGTTTAAAAATATCTCCTATGAAAAGTTTCTATTATTATTTCTATTGCTTCAGAAATTAAAATGCATAGTGAGTTTTTAATTGAACTTAATGCTCATCTTTTAGACCTCTAGAATCTTGCTTACTAGAGGTTGCTTTATTAAAAAGAGTAAGTACAACCATACTTTTAAAGTCAGCCTGTGGAGAACATGAGTCATATATAAAATGAAAATTTCATACATTTTATATCTACAGATAGAGCATATTTTTTTATTCAAGAAGCTTGAGATGTTTATAATTCTAGACCAATGCTATGATGGAATAATCCACTTTACAGTACAACAGTATAAATGCACTTAGATAAAAGCATCAAGTCAGTATAAATGACAGAGGGTAGAAACTCAAAAAAAATTATACTGGGTTTATGCCGTAAGTTCTCTCAAGAACGTTCATAGGACGCTACGTCATCTTTCACATGTTCCCAGGTTCACACAGGTCTCTGCCCTACACCTGGAAATCCCCATAAACCCAGGGGTCTCAGTGGCCTGGAGACATTTCCAGCCCTATTCTCTTTCTTTAATTCGTTTTTCTTTAATGCTGGGTCTAAACATATGCATGTATCTAAACTGCTTTTATGAATTCAACACAAGGTCATAAAGAAGATCATTTACTATTAGAGGATGATATTATAAATTGCTGCATAAAACCTAGAAGGAAGAAAATCTAATTATTCTTGAAAAATTAGGCTTCTAAATAGGAAAAGCCTATCTACGGAATTGTCTTTTGTTTAATACCATACCTTGAGAGGGGGAACCCTTGGTTCCTCTCTTGGAGGCTGTTCTTTCTCAGGTGGGCTGCTAGATGATATGTTCCGGGTTGACTGATCATCTTCTATCCTAGCTCTCTTTTCCTTACAGATTCCAAAGCTGTGTTGCTCTGCAGTTTTCCTCTTTGATATCTCTGAATCTCTACTTTCATTTCTCATCCCATCAGGTGACTTGGAGGGCTCTGAGGGCTTGGAAGTATGTGAGGTTTCTAACCGACTCTGTGTACTCCCTTGCTTGTGTGTCTTATTTCTAGAGCCTTCTGAAAATGAAGTCTTATCCACTGATGAGATATACTGCTTGTCCTGTAATTTAGCAGATGGAAGCTCATTTCCCTTATTCTCTGTCTCTTCAGAAAAGACAGATAATTCCAATGGTGAAGATAACACTTTTTTTTCTGTTCTTTGCAGGACGCTATGATTTTTAACTTTTATCATTTCCGCAGAAGCAAGTTCTGGAATCGAAGCAGGGTAGGGCTTCTCAGTGTCAACATGGGATTTACAAGTTTGCTGACTCAGGGTTTTATTGTGCAAATCTTCAGACGGAAATGCTTCAGGAGTAATGGAAGAAGAACTCATTATGATGGGTTCGGGAGTATTAGATAGATTCTTCTGCTGTGAGGTAAGGTTCTCTCCCACAGGTTTGGCAGCGGCGGAAGACTCATCTTTCTGCGGGGAGAGCGGCTCTTCAGATACAGAAGGTGACTTTCTTTGCTGATGTGCCATTCTCTCATTTATGGAAGAGTTAGAAATTGGAGACGCTTCTGAAGGAAGTGGCAAACTGGATACAAAAGTGGTCTCAGAGGTGAGAAGCATGGAAGACACTGAAGAAGTTTCTGATGTTAAAGGTAAGTCGGACATCGGTGAGGTTTCTGATGTTAAAGGTAAGTTGGATATTGGTGATGCTTCAGATGTTAATGGTAAATTGGACATAAGAGATGCTTCTGATAGTTCAGGTGAAGTGGATATTGGAGAGATTTCTGACATCAAAGATGCATGAAGGTTTTCATCAGTGGAATTTCTCTGGTTGTATTTGTCTGTATTTTCAGTGCTAGACACCTCAGAACAAAATGTTGTCTCAAGGGAGGCTGGAGTACATGATTCTTCTGATGTGGACTGTGTTTCCCCTCCTGGGGAAGGCAGGCTGGTACAGGCTCCCTCTGGGCTCTCCGAAGAAAAGGACGTTTCAGAGATGCAGGCATTTTCTGAAAGCTGTTCTTCAGGGTCACTCTGTAGCTCCATATCTACAGAAATTCCTTCATTTGGAAACCGGCCTTCTAGAGAAGATGACCCTGTTTTTATTTTGGGGGTACTGGTCTCTATCGCAGTTTCTGACTCCTTACGTTCTGTGTCACTGACATGAGTCACAGATGAAGTGGAAGGAACAAGAGAATCACAGACTTCTAACTGATCGATAACAACTGTCATTTCTTCCTGGGGCGATTCTGACTTCTCTTCTATCTTAATTTCAATATGAGGCAAAGTTTCTAAAACATCATTCATCATAACACAGGACTCCAAGTTATCTTCAGGAGGTGCTGTTTGGGGTTCTTCATGAGAATTGGTTGGACTTTCAGACTCCTCAGAAAATTCAGGTATTGTCTTATGATTTTCATCCTGGCATTCACAGATACTAGTCTCTACCTCTTCCGTAATTTCCTCCTGAATTACAGATTCTTCAGGGATCAAGATATCCTCTGACTCCGATTCTGCCATTATATCTTTAGCTGGAATTTCTACCATAGGGCAAAGAGTAGCACAGAAACCGGGCTCTGGAGAAGCTGGGCTTTTCATGCTTTTTGACTGTTGTTCTGCCAAGGGTGTCTGTGCAGAAACTGGAAGGCCAGAAGTCCCACATGAAGAACTACTCTGAGCTCCGGCATTGTTTGGTCCAGTAGTGAGCTTCACAGATTCCTCTCTTGACATGCCCAGCCTGTACAGAAATTAGAGATAAGAAATTATTGCTCAACCACAAAACATGAAAGATACAACTGGGATCTCTCAGGAATGCAGTGTTCAATAGAAGTAAGTGCATCAAATTACATTTATAATCACTAACATGCTTAATTTATGTAAACCAGTTTATAATGATGATGTTTCTTTGCTGCTTTTGTAATCTCAACTAATACTCTGCTTCTGGTTAAGAGCAGTCTAGATTTTTATTTTGTAAAGCAAGGAGATATGAACCTTACCAAGTGTTAGTAAAGGAATAAGAAAATTACATACAACAAAGTATTAGAAAATATTTATAATCACTAACATGCTTAATTTATGTAAACCAGTTTATAATGATGATACTTCTTTGCTGCTTTTATAATCTCAACTAAAACTCTACTTCTGGTTAAGAACAGTCTAGATTTTTATTTTGTAAAATAAGGAGATATGAGCCTTACCAAGTGTTAGTAAAGGAATAAGAAAATTACATACAACAAAGTATTAGAAAATATGAGCAGAAAAGCAAAATAACAGATAGGATATATATTTTTTAAATCCAGAAGTAGAAAAATGCTCTTATAATAGAAAATTATATAGTTTTTGGAGGATACAAGAGAACCAAGAAATTAAGATCAATGGAAAATGAATGAAATTCATCAAATTCTGAAATTGAAATGAGTTCCAAAGATTGGTTTTCTTAAACTAATCTAAGAAGTATTACTCAATCACCTTATTTTGGCATCTGTCTATGGAAATTTCATTAAATAATAACAGAACATATTTGGGGTTATCAAAGTTATTCTATCAGCTTACATTTGTGTGAAGCAAGACTTTTAAATTCTTTCATGCAGATCTCTTACTGTGAAGATATTCCATACATGACAGGTACCGAAAAATCAAGAAATAATTGAGCATGATGTTCAGGTCTTAAGGCAAATCTAAACAGAGTTACAGTCAAGGGTACTGTAAATCACTGTTTTCTGTCATATAATTTACATTGTCAGCATCAGATGGTAGAGAAACATGCTGCTCTAAATGAAGTTAAATTGGGGTACAGGCAATGAGAAAGATAAGCAGGAGAGAGAACATTTCCAGAGGAAAAAGCACATTTAAGTGAAGAAATATAGTCATAGTAACATTGATGCAAACAACACCTCAGTGAAAACCACTTTAACCTTTGCTTTTTAAAAATCCTCAATGTGAAAGGGAAATAACGTTGAATACAGTTTTTGGGTATTTGGCCATTGCCTTCTTTATTTAAATTCAGAAATCTCTGAAAAGGTAGAAAATACTGCCTTCATAAATATTCTCTTTCCTTTCAATGTTCTCTAAGATGAATTCAAACTAAGCTACAATTTATAACTATACTATATACTGAGAAGATCAGAAAAACAACATTACGGATAAATTTAAAGCAGAATAATCTTCAAGAAATAAGGTTCTCTGGGACTAGGTCAAGCAGAGGTACCATTGATACTAGAATAAGTACGTAACATACAGAAATCTATCCACTGGCAGCCAAATTTCTGCTAGGTGGTTAATAATATTATTAAACACGCAGATAGGTAAGTTTATATACACAACAGCACTGTATAAAATATGCCCATGTCAACGTTTTCTTATTTTCACAGAAAAACAGATTTAATATTGCATAAGGCATAGGAGGAGGAAGATATTCACAGTTCCTCATACTACGCAAAGGAAAACCCTGGCCTCCAGAAATCTAGACACAAATTCACAAGCCAAGCCCTGTAATACTTAGCATTTATACAAATGATGTAAAACAAATATAGAATAATACTATATTATAAAGAAATTAGGCAAGTGAGAATCATAATAAATACCTAAAAAAATTGAAAACTAAGACAGATCTTAACTGGACACTAGTATAAATGTTTAGACACATTTTTGAAAAAAAAACTTAGAGCAATGAAAAGGCACATGGTGTCAGGCAACTACAAACTGTCTGGTGGTAGGGGAATAAAGGTAACCTGGGAGCAACAAAATGAGAAGGGCAGTCAATGAAATATTCAAAATATATCTGCATGCAATATGTAATGAAAGACAGAAAAGATCAAGAGACAAGTCCAGTGATGTGAGAGGACAAAAGCTACTGATAAACTACAGCAAAAAAAAAAAAAAAAAGGCTAAGTAGAAGTATGTTTTGTATTCAGAGCTTAATGACGGCAAGAGCTTAATTGTTAGTGTTTATTAACAATATCATAGCTGTCACCTTCTAGGGAAGGGGCCCTAGATCTGATATCTAAGGGAATCTGGAAAGCCTCTAAATTTCATGCAAAAAATATGCCTGTGCGTGAATTTTTCTGAGAAGGATTTGCAGGATTAAGACCCCAAGCAAGTTACTTAACCTCACTGTTATAAACCTGGGAAAATTACTTAGCTTCACTTTCCCTCAGCTTCCTAATTTAAAAAAATTATGAATAATGGTATCCATCTTATGAAATTGTTGGGAGGATTAAGTGAAACATTTGCAAAGCTCTTAGAAGCATATCAGAGCCAGTGTATACTCAATGATTATTTGTTACATGAAAGAAAGTTCTCTGTAATGTAAGTCCCTTGAACTGAGGTTCTCTGGGAGTAGAGCTTAGGTAGTCCTACAAACAACTGCATCCCTGGCATCCAGGAGAGTGTCTGGCACAGAGGAGATGTTAGATAAATACATTAATTTAATAAAAGAATGGATCTATCACTAAAAATTAAGAACCAATGCTTTGGAGGTACTATCTCAGTTAGGCTTCTGCCATTACTAAAAAGAGCACTCCCAGCATTTTCTTTCACAGGCAAAAGGAGAGGGAAGAAGGCTCCTAAGTGGTCTTTAATCTTATCCTCCAGGGTTCTTAATCCTGCTGGGCAACAGCATGACTCCTGGCAAGCTTCTAAAACACAGACTCCTGGGCACAACTCCTAGATTTTGATTTAGCCAGGCTTGAGTGATATTGCTGGTGACTTCATGTGAAGACATATAACTAGCTTGTCACATTTTTAATGTTTGAGAAAAGACATTAATTATCTTTATTTGGTTTTGCTTAATATATATGTGTGTATATATACGTATATATATAAATATATACATATATAGTATATAAATAAATACACACACACACACACACACACACACACAGAAATCCTGGCACAGCAATTAAAAACAGGCCTTCCTACTCAAGAGGACTACGGAGTGCCATTTAGGACAATTCATGAAGGCCAGCATACTCTGAGCACCCTACTCCAAGTGGTCTGTTAAGTATCTAATTTCTTTACATGAAGAGCTCTCACGTGAGACTCCTTCTGGCATGTCTGTCTTTCCCCCATTTACAGTTGTAATTGTGTGAAATGAGATCACATGACATAGGTCTTGTTACCTGCAACCACCTGTGTCCTTTACACAAAATAACAACTTTCAAGCATTGATTTGCATGTGGGAGGTGGAGCGTAAGTTCCTCTAAGGGGGATCTGAAGTGACTGTCAATAGTAAGTTCTTAAACCCCTCCTTTTTTAGGGATCTGATTTTCTGAGACACTAATATTGCCAAAGCAGAATGTGTCTCTGCTAAACATGAGGCAAAAGTGAAACTGCTCTCAGGGTTAGTTCATCTGCTACCACACTATGATGTAAAGGCTCGTGTTACTTAAAAAAGAAGCTCACACACACACATAAATTAAAGACAGATTACATTTGAAGAGGAAGATAAAGCAAAAGATAATATCTCAGGCTCTCCCCAAAACAAGGACTAAACAAAGATTAAAATGCATTAGGCACAGTCAATATTTTTAGAAAAATGTGAGAATTAAACACGTGCCTAAAATTACTTATCTATAAAGCATTAATCCATGAACATACTTGAAAACAGGAGAATTTTACTCAAATCTGTTAAGAAATTCAAAAGTGACTTCTTTAAGATTTCATGTGCTACTTTCAGACCAAAATAAAATCTCATGAACAAGTTATAAACCCTTGAAAATGCATTTTTTAAAAATTTAAGTGCTGATATACCACTATAATTTCATCTGCAATTTCTTACACTGAGGGACTACTGCCTTTTATCACAGGTTTATTAAGTTTTACAGCATATGAGTGTGCTATGTGAAGCAGAGAATTACATTTTCATTCCCTTCTCAGAGAAATGAGAAAAAATACTCTAGTACTTACTTTTCTCCATAAAACCTCTCAAAGAATTTTTCTTTCCAAGGTTCTGTTTTCTTTTCCTTCTCAATTTCTTGCCTTATCCGCAATTGCATCTCTGGGGTAAACTCTCCTAAAAAGAAAATGCTAATGTATTGAGTAAATGTGGTCACATCTTTTGCCAATTAATAAAGAAAACATATAATTCATCTGAGTAAACTTTTATGGATCTTGAAAAGCACTAGGACAAATAATGATAACATTTCTACAGCTTCCCTTTTTATGAACATCACTCAAGATGTTCATAAAAATGCTAAAGCTAAATGCTTTAGAAGAACGCTAAAGAATTTAGCAAATGTATTACATGCTAGGGGCTACAAATAAAAGAGAGTATATTCACCGTCCTTAAGGAAATCAGTCTGCTGGAAATAGACTATACTATAATGTATAAAGCCCTGTATAGGCCATAATAAATGTAGTGAAATACAGAAAGTAAAGCGCTTAATTCTGCCTACGTTGATTAAGGAGGACCACATATAGGAGCTGATTCTTGAGTTAAATTTTGAAGGTTACTCAGGCTTTTATAAAGTAATTAAATCACAAGGCCAGAGGTATGAATCCATATATTTATGATCTTTTGAGTGGCCAATTGTGAGTAAAACATATGAAGAAATAAAATGGGAAATAAAAGCTGAGGTCAGTTACCCAATAGATGTTCTAAAGAATGTTCTTCACTTTTCTATGAGAGACAGGGGGAGGTTCTGGTGGCATTCAGTGTAGAAGGAACATGGCCAAATAAGCTGTCTAGAAAAACAGGTCTGACAACAGAGTGAAGAACTGGAGGACTGCAGCTATAGGGCTACTGAATAGCACATAGGAGAGGTGGAGATACTGTTGGGCCAGTAGCAGCAGGAATGTTGAAGAGGAATCAAGTACAATCAAGTAACAGTTCATGACCAGATAGGCATGGAGAAAAGGAAGAGGATCAAAGACATCGGTAAGGTTTCAAACTGAGGAACTATGAGGACAGTTGTGACATTATAGAAATAGAGGAAACAGAAGAAGGAGTAGAGAGGGAAGAGAAGCTAGTGAATTTAATATTGGGCATTTTGGTTTAAACTGCCTGTTATCAGCTAATGAGATCTGCTAAGCACTTGAAAATAAAACACTGGGGAAGGAGTGGGGGGGATTAGGTAAGGGGGTGAGGGCCAGATTTGAAAATTCTTGGCATGCTCGCAATAGCTAAAACCAAGGTGGTGAATGAGGCAGCTTAGGGAATACTATGATTAGAAAAGAAAATGTTGGAGGCATCAGATGGAAGAATAGGGGATCATGAGGAAAGCTGAGCAAGGGCTGGCAGAAATGCAGCCCCAGAAAAATAATTTAAATTCTGTTTTTAAAATCTAAAGTAGATGGTTTCAAGTCAGATGGGGTGAAAAAACAAATGAGATATTGGTGAAGGAACTTGAAATGTAAGGACTGAGAACAGTAAATTGGAATTTGCCATTAGTAATTTTTTTTTTTGTTTTTTGTTTTTGAGACAGGGTGTCACTCTGTTGCTTTGGCTGGAGTGCAGTAGCATGATCAGTAGGTCAATCACTGCAGCCTCCACCTCCTGAGCCTAAGTGATCCATCCACTGTAGACTCTTGAGTTGCTGAGACTATAGGTATGCACCACCACGCCCTGCTGATTTTTGTATTTTTTGTAGAGATGGAGTTTCACCATGTTGCTCAGGCTGGTCTTCACTCCTGAGCTCAAGCGATCTGCCTGCCGAGGCCTCCCAGAGTCCTGGGATAATAGGCATAAGCCACCACGCCTGGCTAGTATTCTTCTCTAGGAGGAATATTTCAGTTATATAGAGTGGGCCCACCCTGACTGTAACAGTGTGAGTGTGTAAAGAGGAAAAATATAGTAGCATTGGGCACTTTTTAGTCTTTCAAGAAACTTGGTGACTAAAGCAAGAATAAGGTGAAGCAGTAACATCCGGGGAAGAGATCATTCAGTGAATTTTCTTTAGGTGCCAGAATGCTTAAGAGAATGCATAAGGGATCAAACAGTGTCATTAAAATTACCATCCCCAAGAAAATGTTGCTGCATCAAAAATTTTACGATGTTCAAGATAAAATTATGCTTTCTTCAAAAATATCTGACATCAATAATGTCAAGTATAACAAAAGAATTCGTGAACTCATTTGGAAAGGGATATGAGTTTTTACTAAATTAAAGTGTACTGTGGGGGGAAAAAGACTGGGAAATCAGAGAAAGGTACAAAGCTCAGTACAGTATGTGTACTCCAATAGGTCACATAATAATAGAAAATACAAATTTACCTTCTGCCAGTCGCTGTTTCCACCCTTGTGCTGCATATGCAAAGAATTCATTATTTAGAGCTGAAGTACTGAGGCGTAAAATTCCATCACTTCCCATCTAGGAAAATAAGCCGACAAAAACAAGGTTCCATCAGGAATAACTCAAAGCAAAAGTATGCAGGAAAGAATCAAAAATTGAGTGGTGTTTGGTGGTGTATGTGTGAGGGGGAGGAGGCGGGAAGGAGACAGAAAAAGGAGAAGGGAGAGTAAGCAGGAGCTCCAGTGAGAGCATGTGCAGGGTAGGAGGAAGACAGGAAAGCGACCCAACAAAAGATTGGTCTCCTGGGATGAATACTAGGAGATTAGATGTATGCATTCTGCTTGCTGATGTGTAGGAGACAGAAATAATTAGTGTTGTCCTTGGCTGGCTTCTTATGTAGTTGGTGAGTGAATTTAAAACACATAACAAGTTAAACAATGTCAAGCATTAGGTGAGTGAGAATTAAGAAGCTCAAAATGTAAAAGCTCGGAGAATATATGTATGTAGATATGAGAGTGTAGGAAGAACCTGATGCAGCCTCATGAGAGTCTAAGAGGATCTGGACAGAATGGTTAGAGATAAAAGCATAACGTATACTGTCAACGAGCATGAGCATTACTGTAGAAGCAGAACATAATGAACTATCAGTAACTGGGGCATTTATGAAGGTGTGAAGATGCTTTCATCTGCACTAAAAGGCCTGGCAAACTGTAAACCCAACTAGATCTTCAAAGATTTCCTCTTACTTCCACATATAGAATTCACATATCCTAAGCACTGATTATAATTACCTGAAAACACACTTAGAGATTTCTTATCCTCATTTTTTTATTTGTTTTTGATCTTCTCTACACTCCATTTTCACCTATTGAAATACTATCACTCTTTTAAAATTTAACTCAAATAATGCCTTCATGAATGTTTCAGCTGAATCATCATTCAGGAGCAAAGGAGAATACTGAACATAAAAAGCAAGTGTATTATCTTAAAGTGGATAATAGCTAATCAAAGCCAGCAAAGAGAGACACTGAGAACAAATGCAAGATACGCTGATTGTTGACGCTGTGACATCTACAGGGAGGCCACAGATTCGAGATCGTGAGGGTCTTCATTTAAGATGGCACTGGTAACCACACTAAAATATTCAATACACTTGAAAATTTTCAGGCAATATTTCATTTATTCATTGATTTATTGTTTATTCATGCTCAATTATTTCATCTTATTCAAAAGAAACTTGTTAAGCCACTCATATGAACCTATGTTCAGGGCACATGTATGGGTGCTGGAAATTCACTGGCAATAAAGAAAAATACCCTGTATTTATACTCTGAATATATTCTACATAGAACAGATACTTTTGGTCCTTGTACGCCCTTTACCCACCTGGGTTCAGCATGACTGATGTACAGTTACATCACCATGTCAATGTCCCACCTCATAGGTTTACCAAAGCTCTGATACATGAATGAATAAATGTCTCAGCTTCCCCATCCTTTGACTGGACAACTCTCGCACACTTATCTCTGCAGCGTGGTTTATGCACTCAACCAAATGGGTGCTGTTTGGTGCTATGTTCCCAATGGCTAGAATACATGGATCTGGGAACTAAGGGATAGAATGAAAAAACCTTTGCACTATCATTCCCAAACAACCACTTGCAGACTGCATGCATTCTGTCCCCATAGCTCTAGACTCTGTGGGATTAGAAGTCCAGGTTCCCAGCAGGGAATCACTTCTATTACAGCAGGGTTTCTCAAGATTGGCACTGTTGTCATTTGGGGCTAGATAATTCTTTTTAGTGGGGGCATGTCCTGTGTAATGTCGGATATTTGGCACCATCCCTGGACTCTACCCAGTAGATCCCAGGAGCAATTCCCCATCAGATGTAACAACAAAAAACATCTCCAAACACTGCCAAATGTCCCGTGGGGGCAAAATCATCCCTAGTTGAGAACCACTGCACTAGTGGATAATGTAAGGGTCCCATTGTAGCCAAAGCTTTGTCTGGTTACTTTGTATTACTCATGCTCTTGGACCAGTAGGCAAAGAAAGGAGATAGGATAATCAATCAGCCCTAACCATCATGAGGAAATAAGACTGCTGCAACAGGGAAGGGATGAACAGAAGGGTGCTGGGAATGCCGGGGATTCCCTGGGACATCTCTTGGTGTTATTCGTGCCTCGTGATTGACATCCTGACAGGGCAAGACAACCAATGGCTCAAACTCCTCAGGGATGGTGGTCGGGGTCACTTCTAGAAGTGCTAAGAGTGAGAAAATCAGAAATGAGTATCAAAGGAGGGAGATGATGAGCTCCAACCACATCCTTAAAACCAGCTTGAGACTGGCACAGCCTATAGCTGATCCACTAACCCTCTGGTCATAAGTCTTGTTATTTTCATTTTTTTCTTCTTTCCAATATATTAGTATTACGACCAGTTACTTTTTAAAGAGTTAAAGACAGAGGGAGCTTAATGTGAGGCACAAGATCTGAGTGGCACAAGAGGAAGTCTACACCAGACATTTCTGATACTCCACTTTATATCATCTTGGCTACATGAGTACAGAGTAAAGAGGGTAAACAGTTGAATCCACTTAGGTCCAATCTAAGCCTGTAACACTCTAAGACTTTCTCTGAAACAAAAAGAACTTCAAGTTCCCCTGCAGGTACAGCCTGGAGATGCAGAGTTTGTCCCTGGGTGCAACTCCCAATTTATTAGAGACAACAGACTGTAGAAAAATGCTTCATTCTCCTGCTGTCCTCCTGTGGAACAGTTTTGTGGCTCATTCTACACATTTTCTCCAATAAATGAGCCACAGTGGTCCAAAGGGCTTCTCTCCTCCCTGTCTCACCCTATTTAACACCTGGCTTTGGCTCTAAAATGACCTGTCCTCCAGTTCTTGTTCCAGTCCTGTTTCAGGAGGGAAAAGGTGAGGAGGTTCCTAAGTAAGACACCAAACCTAAAGAGCTTGGGCTTTATGCTTCACATGGGAGCAGCCCAGTAAATATACCATAGGCCCCAGGTTAGTCCAAGTTTCCCCCTCAGTTTACTCACGCATATTTATTACCTTTTTCAATGTAAGCCATGATGGTGGAAAGTTGTGAAGTGCCACTCTAGGCAATGGGAAACATCAAATTTTTGAAGCCAAGGAAAAAACCTAAAAGGTATGTGTTTAAAAAGATGACTTTGGTAGCTGTGTAACAGAAGAGAGAAGGAAAAATGAAACTGAGACATTGCTAGAAAGGGTATTGGAGTATTTCAGTAAAAGGCTATGAAAGAAAAACAAATCTGAGATATATTTATGACTGGATGAAGGTCTTCAGGATTAAGAAGGTAAAGTCATTGGGAGAACATTTCAGGAGACATCGAAGTTGCTCAGGATGATTCTGGGAGATGGGGTGGATGAAATGATGGCCAACCTTGAGTACAAGTCTTCAAGAAATGTTATAAAGGAGTTTTAGTAAAGCCAATAAGGGTGAGGACAAGATAGTCATATAAATGATATGCCTCTATGAAGTCTGACATTTTTCTACAAATATTAACTTTGAATAGATGTCCTTGTGATTCCAGAGCCTTGAGAAAATGGCAACTCAATTTAGAAAGATTAAAAGGGAAAAGGTATTCATATTGTAAAGACAGATTTCAATTAAGACTAATAGGTGGAAGGCAAGTTCTCTGAAGAGGGAGAGAAAGTTACTCACTCTGGAGCACATGCATAGAAGGCATGGTGGATTAGAATTATTCTGCATTTGAGGACTTAAGACTTTGCCTTATAAACTTCTATAGTCAGTGTAACATTTAGCATCTTGCAGAGAGTAAGTAAGTTTATTGTACTGCCCTTGCTTTGGGTAGTGAAGGATTTAAAATTTAACTCCAGTAGCTGACATACAGAAGTTGAGTTCCATATATCCTACCAAGCCAGGGGCATGGTGAGTAATTAAAATTTCAGCATAATTTTAAGATACAAATAAATACCAGATCCAGATTAGCTCTGACAGATTCTCCAGATCTCAGCACATGGAAATGCAAGGCAGTGTGACATAAACACACTCAAGAATATGAAAGCTAGCCCTGGAGGAAAATATTTTTATTTTAAAAGAGAAAAATAATTTTAACTGCCAGATCCCCAGGCTGTGACAGACAGTACAATTAAATACTAGTGCTGAATTTGATTTAGGAAATAAATGCCAATGAAATGTTTTAAATACACCATTAATTTTATGGGTTTTAAGAAATACTGTCCGAAAGATATATTTGAATGAACTGGAACGATAAACATTTCTGAAAGATTTATTCCTAAGCTATAATGTGTTTTCCTGATTACCCAAAATAGAAATGTTCATTCCCCAAATCACCTAACTCTCTTATAATGAAGTATCTAACTATTGATAAGTTATAGTTCCTATTTCATTAGCAGGAGAAAAATTCTGAACATAATCTTTGTTCCAAAGGAAAATAAACACTAAAAGAAAACTTACTCACATAGAGATCCTTTTACAAAGGTGTATACTCTTTCTTGGTAAGTATATCATGTGTCTTTGGTATGGATACTATTAACATACATTTTAAGGAATGGGTGCCAACTCTAATTCAAAGGGTTAAATAAACTGTCCTCCTTGCGTATCATACAACGCTTGAAGAAGAATGCATGTTAATTGGGTGCAAGAATAGATTTATATTTGATAATAATCCTTTAAACCTCTACTTTCTAAACCACTGTTTTCTTATTTTGTGTTTCTTGCAAGTGATTCTAACTGCATGGTATGAGAGTTGCTGAGAACAGCGAGTTTTGGAGTTAGAAAGTGTCTAAATAATAATGGTGCACCGAGAAATACTAAGTAATCTGGACTTCATTCTACAGGCAATGAGGAGTCATTCAAAGTAAAGCCAAAACATGAAGAAAACATTCACATTGAGTATGTGCAGGTAAGATGATTGCTGCTGTACAGAGGGTAGCAGGATGAGCCTCTCTAATAGAATTAATGAGAGACATTTGAGCAGAAAGAAATGCAAAAGCAAGCCACACAGCCAGCTGGGAAAGAGTTAGCCAAGCGAAGAGAATGTAAATGCAAAGGCCCTCAGGTGGGGCTTGCAAGGAGGCCCTTGGAGCGAGAGAGCAGAAAGTGGGAGGAAGAGGAGCAGAGGGGACAGGGTCACCCTGGGCCTTGTCACCCACTGTACAGACTGCCTTCTCCCTCGGGGGGGGCTGGAAAGCCTTTGGAGGGTGTTGGTCCAAAGAATGATAAGTTCTGACATTTCCAAAGGTTAGCTCTGATTGCTGTGTTTAGAAAAATATTTAGAGTACTGCTGTCTAATAGCAATATAAAGGTGAGTCACATACGTGATTTCAATTTTTTCTACTAATCGTGTTGGAAAAAATAAAAGAAATAGGTAATTAATTTCAATAATGCATTTTCTTTAATCCAAACTATCTAAAATATTATTTCAACATATATTCAATATAAAATATTGTTAATGAGGTCTTTTACATTCTCTTTGAAAATGAATTCTTCAATATCCAGTCTATCTTTTTAATAGCACATCTCACTTCATATTCTAGTGAGCCATATTTCTAGTGCTCAAAAGCCTCAAGTGGCTAGTGGCTACTGTACTAGACAGCATAGCTTTAGCAGATAAAGATCTACTGGGCACACTAGTATATAGGGTTTTCAATAATCCAGGAATAAAATGATAGTAGCTTGGACTGGGGTAACAGCACTGGAGGCAGCGTGAAATGGTTAGGTTCTGATTACAGCCCGAAGATTGAGCCAGCATAATTTGATGATAGATTAAATGTGTGGTATGAAAGAGGGCAGGTGAGGATGCTGATTATAATTCCCAGTAGATGTCTTCGATATGTTACTCCTACTACAGTGTAGAGGATGCCCTGGAAAAAGGCAAGACTAAGACAGGTATTTCTGTTAACTAGCATCAAGAGCCAGCAGAACCAATGATGAAAAGTTTTCAGATTGTTCAGGCAGTGGAAACAGAGAGGAAGGAGAACATTCAAGAGAAGTATAAAAACCAGAATTGATGGTACTGAGAGATAACTGGGGTTAAGAAAGATGAGACAAAGATGTGGAAGATGATTCCCAGGAATAAGGCTTGCTAACTGGGTAGAGGCTGGCACCAAACATCACGACAGGAAAAGGCACAAGGGGGAAACAGTATTTAGAAATAAGAAATGAAGGCTTTGGATATGTTGATGTCATTAACTGAGAATAGGGCAAGATGCTCAATGGTAAATATTTTTCCAAATAGGAACGATTAGCAAATAAAGTGTAGTTGGAAACATGGGTATAGATGAGAACATTCGAAGAATATTTACCAAAAGAGAAGATGGCTTAAAGCAGAGTCCTGAGGAATACTAATGTAAATGGAATGAGGAGGTAAAGTAGATCCTGTTAGGAAGACTAAGAAAAAGCAGAAAGAGGTAGGAAGAAAATCAGAGCAGGTGGCATCATATTGATAGGTGTAAGGGAAGAATGTGCTTGCAGAAGGTGATCTGTATTGTAGATGTGCTAATATCTATCAAGCCTTTTAGCATTACTAAGGTAAACAGTGTGTGCAGTACACTATGTTAGCTGCTGTGTCCAATACAAAAATCAATAGGATCTTTACAGCAAAGACAACCTAGACAGTGAGACACTAATCAGGAGTCCAATACAATATAAGAGAGTAATGAGCATATGAACTATCATATGTTGTTATCATTGAGCCACTTATACCCTGCATGATCAAGCACCCAATGCCCTTGTAGTCTACATCCCAGTACGAATAAAAGCCAGGGTATTGACTCTCTTTAAAAGGTAAATTTTAATTTTTTCCTTACCACTAAGTATAATTCAGATGGCCCAGGAGATCTGAATGATATGCTCAAGATTTATCCACAAGGGAAAATGTTATCCTTTAGAATAACATAAAGATAGGCATAAAAATGAAAGAAGGCTATTAAGAGGGAGGGATTCCCTAAAGGAGATAGATCAGCAGTATGCCAAAGACAATTTTGCAAATAAGTTTTCAAAGTTATTTCCAAAATTGCAGTAAGACAATATTACCAAAATTGTGTTTTGAAAAACAGGTATTTTAATAGATAAATCCATCTAAAAGAAATGCATTCTTCCATACAATAAATATAGCCTGCATGTACTAAATATGGTTAAGTAGTTTCATTTACTGTATTATCTAGTATGCTAAAATTTATTTTAAATCCTGAAGAATAAATTATACAGTATTTCCCAAACTTTTAAACTTTATAATCATCTCACAGAACAACCATCAGTATCTCATGGAACAACTATTCCCCAGAATATAGTTTGGGAACTGATGCAATAAGCGTTGTAAAAGTATCATTGACAGAAACAGCCAAACGTGATAAACATGGGACAATGAATTTCCCCATGCTAGAGATTATGTCCCTCTTTAACAAATGAATATAAGTTTCTATTCTGAGAATATTGTGAGAACTAAGTATTCAGAATCAATAGTGAAAAAATATTAAAGATAATGTAATAAACCTTAACCTACAAGCTTGAAAACCTCAAGTCAAAGCCACTGAAGGAAACAATTCTTTGCAACCACTGTCAAAAAGTCCTAATATATGTAATAATTTTTTAAGTATTGTGATTATAATGCTGTAATCAAGACTGTATCTAGTCATATGAGGGCTAAATAAAAACTGTTATACAGGCATACCACAAAGACACTGCAAATTCAATTCCAAACTACAATAAAGTGAATGTTGCAAAAAAATAAGTCACATAAATTTTTTGGTTTCCCAGTACATATAAAAGCTATCACTATACTGTAGTCTATTAACTGTACAATAGCATTATGCTAAAAATCAATTTACATACCTTAATTAAAAATACATTATTTCTTAAAATGCTAACAATAATCTGAGCTTTCAGTGAGTCATACTTTTTTTGCTGGTGGAGGGTCTTGCATGGATGTTGGTGGCAGCTAACTGATCAGGGTCGTTGGTGGCTGCTGAAGGCTTGAATGGCTATGATAATTGCTTAAAATAAGCTGGCAACAAAATTTGCTGCATTGATTGACTCTTCCTTTCCCAAAAAAACTTATCTGTAGTATGTGATGCTGTTTGATAGCATTTTGCCCATAGCAGAACATCTTTCAAAATGGGAGTCAATCCTCTTAAACCCTGCCGCTGCTTTATCAACTAAGTTTATGGAATATTAGAAGTCCTTTGTTTTTACTTCAACGATGTTCATAGCATCTTAACCCAGAGTCAATTGCATCTCAAGAAACCACTTTCTTTACACATAAGAAGCAACTCCTCACTTATGAAAGTTTTATCCTAAGATTGCAACAATTCACTCACATCTTCAGGCTATACTTCTAATTCTAGTTCTCTTGCTATTTGCACCACATCTGCAGTGACTTCCTCCACTGAAGTCTTGAACTCCTCAAAGTCATCTATGAATATCAGAATCAACTTCTTCCAAACTCCTGTTAATGTTGCTATTTTGAACTCCTCCCATAAATCAGAAATGTTCTTAATGGCATCCAGAATGGTGAATTATTTCCAAAAGACTTTCAGTTCACCTTGTGCAGAACCATCAGAGGAATCACTATCGATGGCAGCCATAAAAAATGCATTTATTAAATAATAAGACTTGAAAGTCGAAATCACTCCTTGATCCATATGCTGCAAAATATGTATTGCATTAGTAATATGAAAACAACATTAATCTCCTTTTATATCTCCATCAGCTTCTTCAGTGAGCCAGTGCATTGTCAATCAGCAGTATATTTTGAAAAGGATATTTTTTTCTGAGCAGTAAGTCTCAACAGTGGACTTAAAATATTCAGTAAGCCATGTTGTAAACAGATGTGCTGTCATTCAGGCTTTACTGTTCCATTTACAGAGCAAAGGCAGAATAGATTTTGCATATAATTCTAAAGGGCCACAGGATTTTTGGAATGGTAAATGAGCACTGGCTTCCACTTAAAGCCACCAGCTGCATTAGCACCTAACAGAAGGGTAAGTCTATCCTTTCAAGCCAGGCACTGACTTCTCCTCTCTAGCTATAAAAGCCCAATGACATCTTTTTCCAATTCCATCTGCATTGAAAATCTGTTGTTTAACACAGCCACCTTCATCAATAATCTCAGCTAGGTCTTCTGAATATCTTGCTGCGGCTTCTACATCAACCACTGCTGTTTCACCTTGCACTTTTAGATTATAGAGATGGCTTCTTTCCTTAAACCTCATGAGTTAATCTCTGTTAGCTTCCAAGTTCCCTTCTAGCACATCTTCACCCCTCCAAGCTTTCAGAGAATAAAAAAGAGTTAGGGGCTTGTTCTATATTAGGCTCTGGCTTAAAGGAATATTGCGGCTGATTTGATCTTCTATTCAGACCACTAAAACTTCCTCCATATCAACAATAAAGCTGTTTCCCTTTCTCATCATTTGTGTGTTCAGAGGAGTAGCACTTTTAATTCCCCTCAAGAACTTTACCTTTCCATTCACAACTCAGTTAATTATTTGGTGCAAGAGGCCTAGCTTTCGGCCTATCTCAGCTTTCAACATGCCTTCCTCACTAAATGTAATCATTTCTAGTTTTCGATTGAAAAGTGAGACGTATGCAACTTTTCCTTCCACCTGAACTCTTAGAGGCCATTGTAGGGTTATTAATTGGCCTAATTTTAATACTGCTCTGTCTTAGGAAATAGGGAGGCCTGAAGAAAGGGAGAGAAATGGGAGACAGTTGCTCAGTGAACAGTCAGAACACATTTATGGATTAAGTTCACTGTCTTATAAGGGCATGGTTTGTGATACCCCAAAACAAATACAATAGTAAAAAAGGTCACTGATGATATATCGCCATATATATAATAATACATTATCATATTTTAATATTGAAATATATAATTATAATAAAAATGCTTGAAATATTATGAGAATTACCAAAATGTGACACAGACACACAAAATGAACACATGCTGTTGGAAAAATGGAATGGTGCCCATAGACTTGCTCAGTGCAGGGTTGCCTCCAACTTTCAATTTACCAAAAAACACAGTATTTGTGAAGTGCAATAAAGCAAAGTAAATTAAAACAAGGTAAGCCTACATGGCTTTCAACCTTCCTCCAAGTAAGTTTTAAAAGTATGGCGTGGAATCAAGCAAAAGTGAACACAAAGTAAATTTTAGAGAGAAAATATTACTGAACAAAGCAGCACTTACATGGAAATGTGGAAGGCTTTTTGTCATTATTGTTACGATGGAGTTTTAAAGAAGATGTCATAATAAAAGCCTGTCTTCCTCTAAGCTGTCCTTTTCTACTACTTACTGCTTTTGTGATATGTGTATATATGTACCTCTCTACATCCATCTATACATATATATACACATGTACTTTAATATACATACATGGAACATGCATACACATTTATGCAATTATCTATATACACATGTACATATATGTATATGTGTACATATAATTTTTTCTTTTTCCTTTGCAAATAGAATTTTTAGTCAATCCAACCACTTGGCCAAAATAATGGTCTCCTTTCAAGTGGAACCTTTTGCTGTTCTCAAGAGAATGAGAACTATCCTCCGGATCCCACCACATGACCTGTCTACATTTCCAAATCAGCAGAGGAGATAATCTGTCAGATGTTGGGGAGGCTATTCCTTAGAATAAGACTGTAGGAAAGCAATTTCTTAGGCCCCAATTAAAAGAAAGAAAACAATTCTCTTGTTCTAAGACAAAAGGGTTTTCTTATAATTGCTGCTAAGGATTTTAGCATATATAATCAGGAAAGCCATATTTGAGGGATGTATGCAATGTTAAAAGCAAATGAAACAAGGAGAATATTAATATTGATTCTCTAAAGGTTTCAGGTATTGTTTCAACTACTGTGCTTACATGGGATTTCCCTTAAGCTTTCATGCAATATTAGTTAAAACAATAACTATTTTCCAATGATACTATTCTACAGTTTAAAATTCTGACACCTTTTCTAAGAATCAATCTGTTTTCATATTCCAAAGACAGGAATTGCTATTAAAGTGCTATAATTTCTGATTCTTCAGCAGCCTGCTCAGAAGAGATGTAGCCTGTGGCAAAATCAGTAAAAATAACTGAAATAAAGACATCTGAAGGCAAAAATAAAGCCTCTGACAGATCACGCTTTCATCAGCTTCTCCACAATTAGAGAAGTGTTTGATGTTCACAGTATATCTACTTTATGACAAACTTGTGGAGGACCTTTGGCCACATCTTGGGACATTCTGCTGGGCCTCGATGAGAAGTGATGTTTTCAAAATTGGAACAAGTAGCAAATATGAGAATGTGTATGTTTTAAAAGAGAACCTTTTATAATTGTATTTTCTTTAATGTTCCCTCTGTGTGTAGCAGAGCGGGGGGGATGGGGGGGGAGGGACTTCCAATGTACCCAGTCATGAATACTAATGTTTTATTTAGTGAAACTCAAGCTCATGTTCTTGTATAGATAAAATAAGGTTATGTTATAATGTAGTGGGAATCGATGAATCACTGTTTCCATTTGTAATACACTGAACAGCTGTGTTTAAGTGACTATCTATTAGTCATTCCTTTCTTTAACAAACATTTCACAGCATCTACTATGTGCCAGGAACTGTGAAACAGATAGACAGCTTCTGCTGCTCCAAGAGCCTTGCACCTAGAGCGGTAAAGGGTAAAATGTCCTTTTTAATGGCATGGGGCATACCTAGAGAAGGAAAGGATGCTATGAGAGTCCCCAAGTCTAGGTATCTAACATATCTTTAATTCCCCCTTGTAGCCTGGTAATATCTATGCCCAAAGGTAACTGTCTTATCCTCTCCTCCCCTTTAACGTTGGCCCTGATCTACTTCTTCTTCCATAAAAACGATAACAACAATAATAAAGACTATCATTAACTGAGTGCCTTCAACAACCCTAAAGATGGGTACCTTAGTCTGTCTGGTCTGCAATAAAAAAGTACCATAGACTGGGCAGCTTATAAACAACAAAAATTTATTTCTCACTCCTATAGAGGCCAGAAAATTCAAGATTAAGGTATCAGCAGATTCAGTGAGGGCCTGTTTCTTGATTCACAGATGATGTCTTCTTGCTGTTGCCTCCATGGTGGAAGGGACTAGCTAGATTTCTGGTGTTTCTTATAAGAGAATTAATCCCTTTCATGAAGACTCTGTCCTCATGATCTAATCACCTCCCAAAGTTCCACCTTCCAATAACATCACTATGGGAGTTAGGATTTCAACATATAAATTATGAGGAAACACAAACCTTCAGACTCTAGCAGTAGGTAAGCAGCAAAGTAGGATTTGACTCCCTAAAATAATACCTTTTCTATTATACCACATGACTTTCTTTAGTTCACATGCAGGCATTCATTCTTCCATTGAAAAAATTTATGTGCTAGATGTTGGAAATACAACAATGAACAAAGAAAGGCATGCTCCCGTTTTATCAAGTTGTAACTATAAATTGTGTTAAGGTCTCTGAAGAAAACAGAAGTACAAGAAGGGAAAATTCTGGGTGCATGCGTGTGGAGGAAGGACTCTCCAAGGCATTTACTTTTAAGCAGAGTTGTATGTGAAGGGAGGGCAGGAAAGAGCCTTAGGGTAAGGGCAGAAGGAAAAGCAACCACAGCTCTGAAAAGGGAGGTAAGAAGTCTTGTTATGAAGGGAAATGATGCGAGAGTGTGGTAGCTGAAGGACTCTGTGGCATCACAATTGTTGCTGCTGTTTCCTCCTGTTTTATTTTTTGGATGGATATTCCTAGCTAACAAGAATCCACTCTCCATGGTTCAGTTTCATTTGTGAACTATGAATAACAAACTACCTACCTTCCCAGAGTTTTTTTGTGAGGATTAAATGAATAAATATATGTAAAATATTTTGAATAGTGCTAGCTTACACAAAGTTCTCAATAAGCTGAGATATAATATTTATTATTTGGTAGGAGGTGTAGCAGACATACTCTAGGAGCCCCTGATGAGTCACACACTTGTAGAATTTCTTATAGCCAATAGAAAACGGAGGAGGTAATGGGCTATCACTCCCTTGATTTTTTTATATTATATGAAATGTCATCTTAGCCAAAAGGGGCAGAAATATTCTCCTGCTGGCCTTGAAGAAGCAAAAAAAAAACAAAAAACAAAAAACAAACAACAACAACAACAACAACAAAAACAGATTGTAAACTGCCTAAGTGGGTAGCCTTTAAGAGCTGGGGGCTTCAGCCCCACCACTGTAAGAAAATGAATTCTGCCAGCAACTTGCATGAGCTGGGAAGAGGACCCCATGCTGCAGTTAAGAATATAGATGTCAGTGCCTTGATTTCATCATGTTAACACCCAGAGCAGAAGAATCAGCAAAGCTGTGCCCAGACTCCTGACCATGAAAACTAACCTAACTCACTCTCAACCTATAGAGATAACAACGGCATGCTACTTTAAGCTGATAGATGTGTGGTAATTTGTTACACAGCACAGAAAACTAATACAGGGAAGGTGAGAACAACTCACTTGGTTGCTACTCCTTTCTTTATCAGTTGAGAGACAAAATTATATGCGTACATGAGCTGGGTGTGTTTGAGTGTGTGGGATATGGGTCTATGGGATACATAATAAGGGACTTCCCACAGTACTAAAAGCCAAAGAAGACAGATTAGAAAGAGCAGACTATAATCTCCATGAAGGCAGGGATTTGCACAGCATGACAGATTAGAAACTTAATTAATGTTGAAGGAACTCGTTTTGCCATGATTTAGTTGTATCACTATTTGGTGCCTCTACTTAACCCAACCCAGTTTGTGATACTTTTGTTAAGGTGTAAAAACAACAGATTTTATAAGGAACATACAGGTAGTAGGAGCTACTTTTAATCTTTGATGTAAAGTAACAAAGAGATAGAGAAAGAAGACAATGGATTTTAGCTTTTGCCTAGGGGTTATCAATGCTACAGTTATGTTACTGTAACACAACCTTCCAAAGTGCAATTTATGGCTTCTTATTAAATCAATTAGCTGTGCACAAACGAGAAAATGGGAGGTAAATTCCTTTCATTTAATTTGGTATGATTTAAATTTCTACATATTCTGGTTCCTCTAACATCCTCTAAGGCCAAAAAAACTAAACCAAACCAAACCAAAACAAAAACAACAAACCAACGCCCAGCCTCTCCCAACCCGCAAAGCATCCTTCTGATGTATTCAAGACATTCCATGGTAGTCTCCTTAAGTAACCCAGCAAGTCACAGTGGAAAGACAGCTTGATTTAAAGTTAGCAAATTGGTCTACTAAGCCCAGTTCTGTATCTTCACAGCTGTCTGAAGATGCTCCAATTTCTTAACAGCTTTGAGTGGCAGTTTGTCTCATTATTCAAATGAGGAAGTAAGCATACTTGCAAAGCTGTTACATGAATTAGAAATAATAAATGCAGATAACCTAATATACTAACATATGAGGAGTAAACATTAAAAAAATTAATATATAATAATACTAAGTGCTTAGCTTGTGATCCTTTAAATCATAGCATTCTCAAATATGCCATTAAAATGGAAGGCAGATATCATGATATTTAAGAAGCAACAATCAGAAGTGACTCTACTTTGAAACTAGGTATCACAACTGGAGAGTTTAATGTTTTGTTGCTCTAGTGCTGGCTGGTCACCCGACCTCTACTGTCACTGTTATTCTACTGAGATATCAGCTCTTTAGCCTTGAGCAAAATCAGTCCCATTACTCAGGCTCTAGCTGATTGACTTAGAGATCAGAGTTGGAGCCAAAGCTGGGCCAGAGACATATTACATAACTTAATTAATTAATCACCTCCTCGATATACAGGGAAAGAGAATCTGGGATACCAGAAGAGACACTGTGACATGAACAGATACCCTAGAAATATATAACAAAAGAACAGAGGTAAATGTAAATGCATGTTTAACATCACCTTCCCACTCAATTACTGTTTTTTTTTTTCAAACCAGCAAATCTCCATTTCTTACAATCTGAGCAAGGCCAAAGTAACACAACCAGAAAGTATTACACTGAGTAATCTATTATACATTTTCCACCTTGAAGACAGTATATAGCTCATTGAAGAAAGGAATTCCATTTGCAAAGAAAGCCTAAGACCATGAAAAAAGTTGGACTGCAAAGTAATTACAAGCCAACAGTTCACTTTATAGAACCCTATACGGGTAGGGTTTCATAAAGACTGCAAACCAACCTTTAAATTTTCCTAACAAAATGCCAAACATGCCACCTAAATTACACCAATCCCAAACACCTAGACAAAAATCCTAAAACATACAACTCTCCTCTTTCATTAGTAATAGAGAAAGCCTGTCATCTGACTTTTGAAACACCTATGCCACAATTAGCAACATGTCAAACCTTCATACTTTTACTTCCTTGTTTCCCAAAATAGATTCTATCATAGCAACTGATGAGAAGTTCCTAAGGAAATAAAGGATTTAAAGATCAATTAAGTTTGGGAAACACTATTTATACAAAGTTGAAATGTTTTCTTCACTGCAGAGCTCTGGGACTTTTACTATGCAAATGAATTAGCATTTCCCAAACTCATGAAAGCTCAGAACACTGCTCTCTATATTCGATGGGTCTGCTTTTCTACAGATTGTGTTCACTGTAAGAAATGTTGCTGTACAGTATCTATAGGTCAGAGCACTGGAGAATTATAAACCTATAATCTACTTTTGCACTCTATCCCTGAATTGACACGTCTTGCTAAACTCAGTTTAATGAACTCTCAACTTACCGTTAAAGAATTGGCCTTTATGAACAAGGTCTTTGCCCTTTTAACAAAATTGCCATTGAGACTTTATTCAAATGTTGCTTGGCATGACTGACACTCAAACCAATGACTCCTTTTACTAAAAAATGAGGTCTATGTGACTTACTGTGTTTGTCTTTTACCTTTGCTGTCTGGAACCTCTGAAATAAGTGTGTGTTCACATCCAGGGCCCCCATTCAAGAGCATTTCTGACATAATGGGTACATTCTATCCCCTTCTCTTTATTACTCACCACTTGTCTCTTTACCTATGTGCCAAAAATTTTATTTTTTGATATGTGCCCCCTCAATTTTTAAATGTAAAGAGATCATAAGTAACAAAAGCAAATTTGAATACTCTCAGGTTTTCTGCAGATATTTGATTTAAAACATTACCCTTCCCAAAACTAAAGATAAAAATTAGAAACATCATTGTTAGTGACAAAAATATCAGTCACACAAATATGATGTTTTAGACAGTAATCACATTGAGTTTTTCAATAATTACAAATCATCATTGGGCCCACTTTCTACAGAAAAATCACCCTTCCTTCCAGTTACTGTGGCTTGAGGGATAACAGAAAGCTAAGATGAATGTGTATAATGTGTAAGTGACATTTAAAAAGGCTAATGTGGGCCGGGCACAGTGGCTCATGCCTGTAATCCCAGCACTTTGGGAGTCTGAGGCAGGTGGATCATGAGGTCAGGAGATCGAGACCATGCTGGCTAACATGGTGAAACCCTGTCTCTACTAAACATACAAAAAATTAGCTGGGCGTGGTGGTGGGCGCCTGTAGTCCCAGCTACTCAGGAGGCTGAGGCAGGAGAATGGCGTGAAACCAGGAGGCGGAGCTTACAGTGAGCCGAGATCACGCCACTGCACTCCAGCCTGGGCAAGAGAGTGGGACTCTGTTTCAAAAAAATAAAATAAAAAAGGCTAATGTGAAAAGCAAAGTGATGATACAGCAGCAGAATATGTAGCCTACTATTTTTTTAATATGCTAACATATATAGTAGATCTGCACATGCCAGATTGGCTTTAGAGTGTAAAGAATGAATTTGTTGAATTTTTGGAGAACTTGCTAGTTTGGAAGCAGGTAAATGAACAACATTCTTGAAGGAACAGGGAATTTGGGAAGTTTCAATAAGGTCAAGTAGACTCAAGATAAATTAACACATCTACACATGCACAACCTAGTCATAATATTCAGCCCCAGAGTGTGGACACAATGACACAAAGCAAGAATAAAGTAAAACAGAAACTAAAATGCAGAGGCCTCATGTGACCTTCATGTCCATTGTCCTGAGTCGGTTACTGAAGGGGTTGAACTGAGGGAGGAGCGGGGCCTTCTACCAACTAGAAGCAACCTACACCTTCATTCACTCTCAGTGTGATTTGAAGCTTTGCAATCAGCTGTCCTTAGATAGGTAACTTTACCAATTACAAATTGAATTAAACCAGTCCACAAGAAAAAGTGGACAAGGGGTATGAAAAGGTTCCCACCCCAAAATGGATTCCAGATAACACTAATAAGCCAATTTAAGCAGAGTAACAGAGGAAAGCAGGCACAGGTTCTTGCCCTAGTATGAATTCATGTGTGTCACATGGAGAGAAAGACCTGGGGTGGAGAATGGGGGAAGAGTTGGGGGCCTGGTGGAACACGTACCCCACAGGTCTAGAGGATGTCATCAACTCAAGAAAGGAGTGATGGTCTAAAGCTGAGTTGGGGAAAACTTGGACAGAATGAAAAATGGGAAATATGAGAACAATAAGAAATACCCATGGCCTGTTTTAGAGTTAGAAAGAACCATGTGTTTTGGGGCAAGTTCGTGTTAATGTGAAAGTGATTAAAATAGAAGATCTTTTAATGTTCCTTCAAGATCTAATGTTCTATGGCATAGGTAGAACAAAGGAAAAAATGACAGTAACTAGGTTCAACGAAGCAGCAGTTAATGGAAAGAGGGTGAAATGGAGCTAGGAAGGACCTAAGTGCTGCTGGATGAGGGGTGATTCCATCATCCTGGGACCTGCCTATATTGAATTCAATCTGAGCCCTTGGCAATGTGCTGTGCTGAAATGTAACAGAGAGACACTGTTGAGATGCAAAGCAACACAAAGTATGAACACACAGTTTAAATATTTTCTTCACTGCAGAAAAAGCAAAAGACAGTGATGACTTCCTGGAGAAAAACTTTATAAAAATAAGAAATACCACTTGAAATGTGTCTTGGAAGGAGGTGCAGTTTCCACAATTAAGGTGGATTGCTGGCCTTTTGTGGGCAAAAAGGAAAGATACAGAGGCCTTGTCATGTGCACATATTCACCCACCAGTAGGAATTGCCAGCACCTCTTATGCCATACAAATGCCTCCACCGACACACATGCAAGTTAAACACCCACTATGATGACTTGAGACCAGCATGTAACACCGAAGTTTTGCATGGGTTTTAACACATACAGAATTTTCTTTCTAGGAATGTACCTAACCTGAATTTTGGTAGAACACTGCACTTTGCTGTGTTAGAACTTTTATAACTGTTGTTCATGGAAAATTATGTTATGGAAGTTACCACTTGTGGTATTTCCATTAATATTCTACATATATGTATCAGTCTCTAACTGCAGCTCTTGCAATCATGGTCAGTTGATATATGCATGCAGTTATCCAGATGGCCTGCTCCCTATTATGTCAACATGGATGCTCATGCCTGACCACTGACATCCTAGAACACTTAAGGTTTGGATATTAAACATTTCCTTTTATATAGTATATGACATATATTTGATGAAGACAATGAATGAAAACTTAGGCTGGGCATAGCGACTCACGCCTGTAATCCCAGCACTTTGGGAGGCTGAGGGTGGTGGACCACTTGAAGTCAGGAGTTCAAGACCAGCCTGGCCAACATGGGCCATCTCTATAAAGAATACAAAAAATTAGCCAGGTGTGGTGGCAGGTGCCTGTAATCTCAGTCACTCAGGAGACTGAGGCAGGAGAATCGCTTGAACCCAGGGGGTGGAGGTTGCAGTGAGCCAAGATTGTGCCACTGCACTCCAGCCTGGGCGACAGTGAGACCCTGTCTCAAAAAACATAAACAAAACAAACAAACAAAACCCTCGATGTGGTAGATTGCTAACTGCCTCTCTGTATTCTCTGCCTCATTCTTGTATAGTAACAAACCCCACCTCTGATTTTGAGCTGCACTAGAGATGATCTTTCCCAGACTCCCTTGAGGTTACTGGTGGCTATGTGTCCAACTTCTTGACAAAGGAATGTGAGCACATGTGATGTATGTAACTTGTGCACTCCTGGTATATCCCCAGTCATTTAGCTAAAACATGGATGAGCCAGCGTCAACCACTGGGAAGGAGTGCAACAGCCTAGCAGCAGATGGGATAAAAAGAAGAAACAGAAGTACTATGCAACTAACTGCCAAACTCTCATGGATGCACTGGCTACTTGCAGACTGTTATTTGAGAGAAAAACCACTAT
Organism: Macaca nemestrina; assembly: GCF_043159975.1. Classification (NCBI taxonomy): domain Eukaryota; kingdom Metazoa; phylum Chordata; class Mammalia; order Primates; family Cercopithecidae; genus Macaca; species Macaca nemestrina. The sequence continues at coordinate 58,268,246 of NC_092143.1, forward strand.
CAGGTCTAAGCCACCATTTTCTGGGACTCTTTCTTACAGTAACATAGCTTCTACCTTGACTAACGCACCCTGAAAACCAACTAACAAATGCACACATACACACAAACATATAGACATACACACATGCAAAATACTGCAGAAAGTTTCAGGAGTATCCTGAATCCCTGAAGCCTTTCTTGGTATTCTGAGCTAAATATTTTATAGTAATTGGGGTAGCTAAAAAGCATCTTAGGAAAACTAGCTTTAAAATCATCAGACGAACTTTTGTTTCAGAACAACCACAGGAATACTCACCTTATCAGCCAGTATTGTAAACTACAGGTGAAATAAGAGAGCAGTCTGAAATACAAAACAGATTAAATGACTGGCTCCTTCCCTAATAACCTAAATTCTTTCATATCTCATCTTTATTTTCAGGCCTGCAAGCAAGTAATCTCAATGAGTGTCAAAATCTATTTAAGTACGTTAATGTTAATGCCAGGAGCAACAATCGCTTAGACTCTAAAACTATAATACAATTCTTTTTTAAACGACAGAAAGCATTAAAATACCATCACTCATGTACTCTTTCCGTCAGGAATGAAAGATGAAATTTTAAAACAAATATATTCTGCAATAAATAAATAAATATATCAGGTGGAAAACAAACAGCCAAAATCATACTTTATGATTAACTACTATAAACAAATACAAAAGAATTTTTGCAAAATAATAGCAACTAGAGGATCAACAACAGTTCTCAAATTTCTGCCAATATGTTATCTAGTTTCCCTTTAATTCTATATCTCATCTTAAACAAATAATAACACCTAAAATATAATCTATTGTCTGTAAACCAGAAATTGGAGGAGTACATGAAACTATTTTCATATAGCATGAACATTTAAGAAATAAAGATTGCATATTTTATGACATTATCACCATTTTTTTCCAGCAATTGCAGGAATGTCTAACATTTTTATCTTTTTGACACAGTTTTTTTTATTGCTGAGTGATATATAAGTGATTAGACCAAAAATGTAAGAGTGTGAGCCCCTGAGATAAATTTGCAGGGAGACAATTGCTATGACAATACAGCCTTGGCTCTGCAAGGGATCCCCATAGGCTCTCCTAGACACAGAGTGATCTAATCACACCATATGGTCTCACCCACAGGACTCATAGGATCTATGCACAAACAATCAACCATCTAATTTATTCAAATGATAAAGGGGAGGAATGGCTTTTAAATTTCCAAGCTGTTTAAAAATCAGTTACCAGTGACACAATTCATTATCATAACTGAAAAATGTCTCCATTTAATTAAATAATAACCATACACTGAGAAGTTAACAATTAGTCATTTGGGAATTTAGATTTTCCATAATATGATTCCCACCTCATAAAGAGGAATAAAATGCAGTTAATATAAATGTTGTAAAAATGTGGACAAGAGGAGTCCAACCAAATTTTGGAAGAAGATCACATGTATTTTGAAAGCAAGTTTAAGGCATATTGCACAAAATCAAATATAAAATTAAATGAGAAGAACATTCATCAAATTTGCACATAAAGGCATAAAAAAGAGACAGCAAATGTGAATGCCATGGACATTAAAAATAAAAAATTGTCTATTTCACCAAAAGGAAGAGAGAAATTACGGCAATAAAACAAATACAAACATCTGTTTACAAAGGAAGATGTAATTTGGTTATTTTGAAATCAATGCAAGAATAACCATGGTATCTACATTCATTCTAAAATGACAAAATTGGACTCTGGGGCTACAGTATAGGAAACTAAATAGAAAATCTAAATGAAATAATTAATCTGGCAAAATAAAAAAGTGATAACATTTTAAAATCAACCTTAGAGAAAAGAGTACAATTATATTCATAAGACAACAGTATTTTGTATGCAAATTTATTTTATCATAACATTTTTCAAGCATTGTATAAAATAAAGGCCTTGTTTTTCCCCGAACAAAAAATTATAAAAATTCAGTAAAGAAATAAAATTAGAAGTTTAATACGACCAAGTGAAATGAAAATGTATATATTTTAACTATATGTTTAAAGATGATAGCTTGATGTACACTTCTTTCTTGTTTGAAAGAAGAGAAAGTAAAAACTGTTCATCTTCACCAATAGATTTACATCTAAATAAGTAGGAAATTCTAAATTAGATCATTAAGGACAAAAATTCAAGAAAAAATTGATATTGGTTGGAATCGATCCTATTTAAAAGAGTGCCCAGAAAGATATATGTCTTTAATAAGATAAAAAGAAATGGTCTAATTTTTATGTCTTTGAGCATATTCAGAAGCACACATTCAGAAGAACATGTTCAGAAAGCATTCCTTTACGTGAACTATGACCCACTGAAAGAGAAAACTCAAATGGAAAAATGAAGTTAATTATGGACAATTATTTCTAGCCCATACATTCTGCTGTCATAGTTTCTTAAACTAAAACTATTGCTAATTACAGTTTCCTAGCTAGCCTTAGTAAAGTGCCAAAGAAATAAGGTACAAGTGGGGGAAAAATAACACATTGATCAGTGACCATCAGTCAGTTTTGTTTTGTTTGAGACAGAGTTTCGCTCTTGTTGCCCAGGCTGGCGTGCAGTGGTGCTATCTCAGCTCACCGCAACCTCCACCTCCCAGGTTCAAGCAATTTTCCTGCCTCAGCCTCCTGAGTAGCTGGGATTACAGGCATGTGCCACCACGCCTGGCTAATTTTTGTATTTTTAGTAGAGCCAGGGTTTCTCCATGCTGGTTAGGCTGGTCTCAAACTCCCAACCTCAGGTGATCCACCCGCCTCAGCCTCCCAAAGTGCTGGGGTGACAGGCGTGAGCCACTGCACCCAGCCCATCAGTCAGCTTTTAAGTTAGACTTACTGTACGTCCTGACAAGGAGCTAGGTGTCATGGTGGGAGTGGAAGTGATTAGGAAGCAGTGGTCAGAGTGGGGAGAAACATAACTCCAGTTGCATGTGTGACAGAACAGACAGTTCACTGCAGAGCCAAACAAGTTAGGGCGGAAGAATAGTCATTTTCTTTAATTTCTGCACATGCGACATATTTTACTTGAAGTGTAACATATATAGAAAGCAAATGAATCATAAGCATAGCTCGAATCACTTTTACAAAATGAATACTTTTTTGTTATCAGCAACCAGATTAAGAAACAGAACATTAACAACACTCAGAAGTGCTCCCTCCCAGGTACTAATCACTAAGGGTAATCTTTTTTTTTTTTTTTTTTTTTTTTGAGACGGAGTCTCGCTCTGTCGCCCGGGCTGGAGTGCAGTGGCCGGATCTCAGCTCACTGCAAGCTCCGCCTCCGGGGTTTACGCCATTCTCCTGCCTCAGCCTCCCAAGTAACTGGGATTACAGGCGCCCGCCATCTCGCCCGGCTAGTTTTTTGTATTTTTTAGTAGAGACGGGGTTTCACCGTGTTCGCCAGGATGGTCTCGATCTCCCGACCTCGTGATCCACCCGTCTCGGCCTCCCAAAGTGCTGGGATTACAGGCTTGAGCCACCACGCCCGGCCCACTAAGGGTAATCTAACACCACAGATTAGTTTTGCTTTTTTTGACCTTTACAAAAATGGAATTACACAGTACATATATTTTGTATTGGGCAGTTATGCTCAATATTGTGAGATTCATCCCTGGTGTTGCATGTAGACGTCATTTATTCATTCTCATTGTAAATTCAAACACTGGAATACTATACAGCAATTTATTTATCCATTATGCTGTTGATAGGCATTTTGGTAGTTTCCAGGTTTTGGCCATTGTCAACACTATAGCTATAACTTTTTTGCTCTTGTTTTTTTTTTTTTTTTTTTTTTTTTTTTGGTAAACATATCAAGGATTTCCATTAGGTATAAACATAGGGAAGAGTTTATATGCTAGGCCAACTTTAATTAATACTGTCAAACCATTTTTCAAAGAAGCAGTTCACTCCCACCAATATAAGAGTTCTATTTCACTTCCTCATCAACATTTGTTATTGTCAATATTTGCTTTTTATATTTATGAATGTGTGTTTTTCATCCTCCTGGTCAAGCAGTTGTATTACACTGTGATTTCATTTATGTTTATTTGATGACTAATGAAGCTGAGCAAATTTTCATATGTTTATCGGCCATTTAGACATTTTATGAAGAGCTACCTCATGTATGTTTTCCCAACTGATAGGAATTATTAGCATTAATGAGCAACTGTAGCAAAATTGTTGAATCAAAATATCACTGATTGATTAAAGTCAATGTCATTGCTAAATGTTAGCACCAAATATAAAATTAAATTTTGGAAAATTATACATAACCACATGAAAAATACCTTGGAATAAGCAAATTCAAATGAATGATGTGGAGAACCACTCCACATAAGTGGTTCTTCAATCTCTTAGCCTTGGGGAATTTGTCCTCCTGGAACCATTTGGCAATTTCTAGAGAATACTTTTGATTGTTAGGGACTGTAGGCAGGGGATGCTAGGTATATCTAGTAGATAGAGGCCAGGTATGCAGGTAAATATCCTATAAGGACAGGTAACCATCCCCAAGTCCATCCCCCACGACAGAGGATTATCCATTACAAGATCAGTAGATGGGAGACAGTGTTACATAGAACTTATGGACTGGAAGACTCAATATTGTATACATGTCAGAGTGTACACAGAAACTCTCTGGGGTGAAAGATAATGTTCATTATTTTGATTTTGATTATGGTTCCATCGGTGTGTTTATATGTCAAAGTTTATCAACATGTACATGTTCAATATGAGTGTTATTTTACATCAATAGAGCTGTTAATTTTTTTATTCTCAGAAACAATTTATGAAAACTGAGATGACAGAAAAGTTCTACAACTATTAAACAAATTGAGTCTGTAATTAAAAGTTTTCCCAACAAGATCTCTAGTTCAGTTAACTTTACAAGTATAGTTTTTCTAACATGTTGAAAAGATATAATATAAATCTTACAGAAACTCTGGCATCAAATAGAATATTCACTAGCTAATTTTAACAGAGCATCATTAATTGTATTACCAAAAACTGTCAAGGACATTTTTAAAAAGGAATTTTACAGGCCAATCTCCACTTGATCAAAACTGTAAACAACAAAATATTAGCAAACTGCATTTACATGTGCACGCATGGGCATGTGTATATAAGTTCATTCTAGGAATAAAAGGATCACTTAATATCTAAAACAATTGGTCATCTATCACATTAACATAATAAAGAAGAAAATAATCATCCTAATAGATACAGAAAGTATTGTTTGTGATTAAAACTGAGAAAACTAGGAATGGAAGGAAATGTCCTTAATATGACAAAAAGCATCTACAAAATATATCTGTTTTAAGCATCTTGCATAAAGATGAAATAAAATCTTTAAACCCAAGTTTAAAAACAAGATATAGATGCCACCTATCACTTCTCTTCAACACTATACCAAAGATGTTATCCAGTGAAGTAAGGTAAGAAAGGTATAAGCATTTAAAAATAATAAGTAAAACTGTAATTATTATAAACAACATAACTCTGGGTATTGACTGAGAGGATAAAAAAACTATACACTATTAAAATTAATAAGTAAATTAGCACATTCACTGGAAAAAATCAATATGTAAAAATTGATTTGTATATCAACAAAAATAGCAACAATTTATAATACCAGCAAAAATCAGCAAAGACACAGGAACAAATTGATCAAATGATGTATTACCTTTCCTAAGGGAACTATGAAATATTGAGAGAAATTAAGGAAGACCTAAATAAATGGAAAGACAAGTTACGGTCATGGCTTAGAAGATTCAATGTGGTGAAAGTTTCAATTCTTCCTTAAATTGTTCTATATATTAGATGCAATCCATAACCAAAATTCCTGTGCTTTTAGGAACATTGATATTATTATTCTAAAATTTCTAAGAAAATACAAAGGGCTTCTAAACAAGGAAAAAGAACAAAGATAGTGAGCTATCTCTACAAGATATCAAGCCACCAATGATCAAGATAACATGGTTTTGGTGTAAGACAGACAAAAAGACTAATGCAAAGGAACAGTGTCTATAAATAGTTGCTCACATATCAGGTCAGTTGTTATGACAAATGTAACATTACACTGTGGGCGGGGGAAAGAATGGCTTTTTTAATAAGATACGTTTGGTCAACTGGATATGCACCTAAAACAAATTAATCTCTATCTCATGTCATACTCAGGTGGTTTGCAGATATAAATCTAAATGTAGCATAAGTACATCTCTTTACAAGATGCAAATAGACTTAATATATTAAGACAAATAAGCAAATTGGAGTACATTAAAATTAAGAACTTCTCTTCATCAAATGACAACACTTAAGAGAATCAAAAGACAAACCACAATGTAAGAATATATCCACAATATATTTGACAAAGGACTTATACTCTGAATTTATAAGAACTGACACAAATCAACAAGAAAAAGGTGACCCAATAAAAAAAAAGCACACTAAAGACTGGAATATCCAAGTATCCAAAAATGCATCAAGTGTTGCTCAACCTCATTAGTCATCAGATAAATGCAAACTAAACCACTGTGAACAACTGTAAAGTTTGATAATATCCAGTCCTGGTAAGGATGCTGAATACCATGAATGTTCACATATCACTGGTGGCAATGTGAACTGGTGTAATTATTTTGAGAAACTGTTTTAGTTTCATAGTATCTTCAAAAGCTGAATCTATGCATACTCTATGACTCAACAATTAGACTTGTAGGCATGTATCTCAAAAAATTTTATATTTAGGTGGACCAAAATCATAGATACTAAAATGTCCATAGAAGCAAAATCACAGATACCAAAATGCCCATGTTATCTTGATTATTGGTAGCTTGATAACTTGTAGAGGTAGCTCACTATCTTTGATCTTTTTCCTTGGTTATTAGAAGCCCTTTGTATTTTCATAGAAATTTTAGAATAATAATATCAATGTTCCTAAAAGTACAGCTATTAAAAGTAACTCCAAAATGAAAAAAACAAAAACAAATGTCCATCAAGAGAATAAGGAATTATGATGTCACTCAATGGAAATACTACACAGCAATGAGAACTGTTGCTACAGACAACAAAATTAGCTAAATACAACAGAGTACATACCGAATGATTCCAGTATATAAAGTTCAAACACAGACAAAAGTAGCTAATGGTGAAAAAAGTCAGGAAAGTAGGTTATTTTGTGTGGGTATTAACCAAAAGGGCAACAGGAGTTTCCAAAATGCTAGGGTATGTTCTCTCTTTTTAAAAAATCTGGATGCATTATAAGGCTATGCTCCCTTTTTAGAAAAAATCATTAAGCTGTACAGCTATCAGGTGGGCACTTATCTGTATGCATGCTGCGTTCCAATAAAACTTTCACACAAAAATTAATGAATATTTTTTCCTTCCATAATTTCTTCAATTTTATAACTGATCTGTAGAACAAGAAAGATAAATACAGTAGTTGAGGAACATCTGGCATCCATAGTATCATGGAGGGATATTTGGAGGGAAAATTTGGAGCTTGTTGAATATAATGTGGGTCTAATATTTTTCTGCAGTTACCTGCAGCTTGGTATGTATTTAAAAATAAAAAAAAATAGAGTTCATACTTGATTTTGCTGCTGAAAATGTCTCTTTTGATATAAATTAGAAGTTTGTAGTAGTTAACTGATCATGCTTTAAAATGTAATAAACTGTCACACACATTAGATATAAGGAAAATATTTTCAGTTAAATTTAAAAAAAACACATAATATCCTCATTTGGAAATGAGTCTATATAAAATTGGTGGGCTGGTATCCCAGTACTTATTCTTCCCCAGTGAAATAAATATGTAGTAGATATTGAAAACATAATAAATGGTAGCTTCATTGTTATGCTATCTTCTGTAATATAAATTTATGCATGCACATTTTAAGATATCCAGAAAACAAAAATATTTATCTCTTAAGAATCAACTGTATATTGAAGTATTAAAATATATTAACATGATAAATATACCTAAGCTATTAAATATGTCAAATAATATCTGAAAATAATAGCATATTCAATTTTAACCAATTTTTCTTGGCTTTGTTCCTTTCCTGTCAATGGAATTTCTGAATGGATAAAATATTAGAAGAAAAATTTAAGAACACAGATGACAGAAAGTAACACTCTGGAAACTATCCCAAAAGGAAATTAAAGAAACTGGGTAAACTGAATCACTTAAAACATTTCCTCAACCCTCCATTGAAACAGACTTTCTATACTCACCATTTATTTAATGATACTTCTAATATATAAAACACAGTATTTAAATAATCAGGATTTTGGTACTAAAATATCAATGAATAAAAACTAATCTGTAAAGGCTTAATACAACATTGCTCTAGGCAAGGAAATCATATTATAAATATCATTAACACCTTTGACTTCACACATTATCAATAGCAATGCTTCTGTTTTAAACTACTGTACCATTTTCTAAGTTTGTGTATCTGACTGCTTCTAGATTATAAAATGTTGAGCACAGGCACTGTATCTACTCATTTTTATCCCCAATGGCTGTCAAAGAAATGGGACACTTACAAGTAGCAAAATGCAGTTTATGTTATTGTGATCACTGAAAACCTACCAAAATAATGACAAAATAAAGGTAAAAATCAAAGAAATGGTCTTCTTTGAGGAAACAGTACTTTAAACAATTACTTATTAAAATAGGTATTTATAACGGAAACTGTCAACCTCCCTGTGTTAATGACAATCTGTAATATAATGCTCTCTTTAGAGGCATCTGTAATATCAAAAAGCTTGGCAAAGTGCAACTTTTCTTGAATGTGAAGTGTAACTTAAGATAACAGGAAAGAATATAAAGAAGTTTCCATGAGGTGTTTTTACTAACAGAAATAAGATGTTAATATGAATTTCATTTAAAAACAGTTATTGAGTACCTACTACATTACAGCACATATTGAAATATACATACACTACTACTATGTCACTTTTTGGAAAAGAGCAGTTTATTTAACAAGTGCCTTTGGCATACTTGGAAATCTAGCAGAAGAAAACAACTTTAAACCAAAATTTATTACCATATAAAAAAGTTACATAAAAAAATCTAAAGGTAGTAGTTACTCTTACAGAATGGTGGTGTGGGGAGCTCTGTGCAACTGTTCCCCGGAGAATCAATCATAATGGCAAAAAAATATTTTAAAAATTACCCAGGTAAGAGTATCTGGAAATTCGCCCTAAGGGCATATAACAAATGAAGAAACAGTTATTCAAAAATTCTGCTAAATCTTGGAAACTACTGCAAGAATCTGTGTCACTTAAGTTCTGATCCATCCATTCCATCCTATAGATTCATGTGAGGGAAGCTCCTCTCCAGGCAATTTTGGCCAAAAAGTATGGAGAGGGACAGGAGTGGGAGTTGTGGGGGCATGATTTCTCCTCTCTCAATTCCCAGTTAATTGACACAGTAATCAATGGGAGAGGAAGAGGCAGGTCTGCAGCATTTCTCATTCCTTCCAGCTTCGAATTCCAAAGGCTAAATACCTGGCAAGTACAACCAAGAGGTCAAGGGCTCCTTTCTTTTGGGCAGCGGCCACTCTAGGGTGGTGGCTCCACCCCATGAGTGACAGGCCAAGAATACTAGGGCCTTTGCCCCACCTCATTCATAGGGTGGATGTTTCATTCCAGAAGAGGCAAGCTGAGTAACCCCACCCAGTGCTCTGCTACTAAAGCAAAAATGTTACTTCTGTCCCCATCTGGAGCAGTGACTCTAGATTTTGTACAGGCAAAGAGGAAGACGGTAAGAACAGAGAGTTTCTACAGTCTCCCTAAAGCAACCATTTAGTATAGAGTATAGGGAAGTTTGTGCCTAAGAGTGATCTTGAAACCAATGGAGATTTTGGTCATGAGCAATTTAGAGGAGACTGGTAGCTTTATGAACGTAACAAGCTAAAAAGTAAATCAACTAACGTACCAGAGAGAACCAGGGAAAGAGATAAATAAGAGGCGCTCCCTTGGGACCTGAACCACCTCAAAAACTGGCCTAAAAAACACACTGCAAAGGAACTGAAATTTAATTTTATCAGACTATGGAGCAATTTATGCCCAGCACATTGTTGAAAACAATAAAGCAATCAGGCAGCAATTAATGAACCTAAGGTCTGGGTGTGATAGGAAAGCAGATTATAAAATCTTGAGCAGTGATTATTATCTTAATAATTTTATCCCCATTGCTTATCAAGGAAATAGTAGACTTAGAAACAGGTTCACAATGGCAAATGTAATTTTACTGTGAATGGCAAATGTAATTTTACTGTGACCATTGAAAACCTAATTCATAAATGGCAAATGTAATTTTACTGTGACCATTGAAAACCTAATATAAATTAATTTATGACTGGCAAATGTAATTTTACTGTGACCACTGAAAACCTAATATAAATTAATTATCCCATTCCCCAAACCAAATATAAACAAACTCCTAAAAATTATGGTATATAATGATAAAATAAAGGTACAATTAAAAGAAATACTCTCCATCTCTGAGGAAAATATACTTTAAGTAATTACTACATTTCACTTAGCTATTCATAATAGCTTAACAGAGAGAGATCAGGGAAAAGGGAAGGTCCATGGTGACTGTGCTGATGACCAAGGCTGTGCCTCTTAATGCTGCAGAGAAAGTAGCTTCACTAAAATAATACAGTCAAATCGCTAACCAAATTAGTAAAAAGACAACAATAAAAACAATTCCTGAAGGAAGAGAGTAGCAGTATACATGGATGCCATAAGATATAACCTATAATATCCACTTGCAAAAAGAATGAGAGAGAGAGAGAGATACAGATAGGCAAAGAAACTGGAAAGAATGACTCAGTCTAGAAAACAATCAGACAAGAAAATCTTCTATGAAATGTTTGATGTTGGATTTAACAGAAAAGGTTTTTGAAGTAGGCATTTTAAATATCTTTAAATATCTAAAGTAAACCATGTTTACATATATTAAGGAAGGTATAATGACAGTGTCTCATCAAATACAGAACATCAATAAAGAGAGAGTGACAACGAAAAAGAGTGAGATGGAAATTCTGCATTGAAAGGTAAAATAATGAAAATGAAAATTTCATTAAGAGGGGCACAACAGTAAATTTGAACTAGCAGATGAAGGTATCAGTAAACTTTAAGATACAGTAATAGAGATTATGCATTCCAAAGAAGGGAAGAAATAATTTAAATAAGGAACAGACATCATAGATATGTGGGGTACAAGTACTACTATGGGTAGTAGAAGTGATAAGAGAGAGGAAAAGGAGAATAAAATAATAATAAAAAATGTTTAACTTTCTAAATTTGATGAAAAACTACCTACAAAGTTCAACAAATGTTAAGCAGGATAAATGCAAAGTGATTCATACCCAGACACATTCTGGTAAAAATGCTGAAAGCCAAGGAGAAAATTCTGAAAACAACAAGAGAAAAATGACTTATCATGTATAAGAGAACTATAATAATATTAACAGCTTGCTTCTCATCAACCCAAAACTCAGTGAAGAAAAAAATCATATACGATAACATTAAAAGAACAAAATAGTAAGGAATAAATTTAATAAAAATATAACACTTATACTCTGAAAACTAAAAACCACTATTGAAAGAAATTAAAGATCTAAATAAGTGGAAACTCATCCTCTGTGGACAGATCAGAGGACTTGGTATTGTTAAGCAATGATGACACTCCCTAAAGAGATTTATAGATTCAAGGCAATTCCTATCAAAATTCCATCTGGCTTCTTGATAAAAATTGGCACACTTATCTTAAAATTCTTATGGAAATTCAGGGACCCAGAATAGACAAAACCATCTTGAAAAAGAAAAGCCAAATTGCAAAACTCACACTTATAAAAATCTGAAGGGAAAAATTTTAAATATAAAAAGATTAGAATACTTTGGAGGATATTCATATATTATTAATGTAGGGAATATATTCTTTAACTAGACTGAAAAACCCAAATCATAAAGAAAAAGCTCACTTTTTTTTTGTATAGCTGCTAATAACTTCAAAAAAAGACAAACGACAACAATCTTTTGGAAAATACCGTGTAAAATGCCCCAAACTGCTTTATTACTGTAACTTTTAACCCTCATCGTGCTCTTCTCTCTGACCTCGCTAGCATGTTAACTTGCTCCTACCATGACCATTCTTGAACTTGTGACCCGCTGTGTCTACTCAACCCTTTACTTTTACCCAGTCCATTGTTCTTTCTTCATTCCCCTCCTTTTCAAGTTCAGCTTTTCTGGTCCATCACGTCAACAAGATTCTTGCCCTTCCTGTCTTTTGAATACATCCATATGGCTAAAGCTCAATCTGTTGTGGATGGTTCCATTCTACAGCCAACATTTTTGGAAAAATTTAAGCAGAGAGGTTTGTTAATAAAGCATTCAATTTCAGGGCCCTTATCACTCTCTAAGGTAGCCTGATGTGCTTCTTTCAGTGAACCTGCTTTCTCACTCTTCAGTTGCTATTTCAAACTTCACTCTCTTTTCAGTTGCTATTTCAAACTTTATTCTCTTCTGCTCAAGCTTCTTACCTTCCTCCCTACCCTCATCCTACCTATCACTACCAGTACATGATCCTGATATCTATTTTCGTGGGGCGGGGGGGGGGGGGGAAGAACCTGTGGTGATGAGACAGGAATGCCCTAGATTTTCCACTAGGAAACTTCACATACATTTACCCACTTTCTTCCTCTCTTCCAGTTTTTCTGGAAGCAGTCCTCTGTCCCCTTTCCACGAAAAAATATCTCCACCAGTGCCTCAATAACCATCTATTCCACCCCTGCCTTCAGGGATCATTACAGTAAGCCACCAATTTCTATTTTTATCTTGATTACTTAATTGCTCCCTCTCATAGGGCCTCTATCACTTTGATCTCTAAACATATTAAATCCTTTGCCACATGAAAAAATAAACCAAACAAAACCTCATCTCTCTCCTTAACATGTTGTTCCAGTTACCCCTATGCCTGCTCCACTTTCAGGCAAATTTACTAAAAAGACAAGTCTGCATTCTCAACTTCTTTCTTCTCTAACTTACATCTTATTTAACTCCAACCTAGATTTCTCCTGAACAAATAAATGAAATGGTTCTCAAAAAATATGCTAATTATAAAGGAGATAAAATTATCATTCTTACAAGTGATATATTTATATGAAAAACTCAATAATATCAAATAAAAACTTACAATTATCAAAAATTGAGTAAAATGGTCTAAGAAAAAAATAGCTTTCACATACACTAAACACAAGGATATTACAAAATAAAATACCCCATGTATTATAGCAATTTTAAAAAGAACAGTGGCCTCAAAATACTCAGCAAAAAATTTGAGATCTAATGCTCCATTTCGTTGTTCATGTCACACGTTACATTTTCATGTTCTTTGTAGGGGAATGTGAAAGAGTTCTATGAAATATTCTCCTTCCAGTCTATTCAGAAACCACTCCAAACCAGTTTTTCACCCCGAGAATGCTACCAAAATTGTGCCTGTCAAGATCACCAGTGAATCACATAGGTGAAATTGACAGTAAACCTGCAATCACCATCTTACTCAATACATGAGTAATACTCAATAATCTCTATCACTCCATCTTCAAATTTGCCTATTCTTTCATTTGCCAGTTCAAATTTATTACTGCGGCTCTAATGAAATTTTCATTTTATTCTACTCTTCAACCCAGAATTTCCATTTGATTCCTTCTCATTGTCACTATTCTTTATTGATGATGTGTATTTGGTGTGACACTGTCATTATACATTCCTTAATTTATGTAAGCATGGTTTCCTTTAGATATCTGAAGATAATTACAATGCCTCCTTTGTAGTCTTTTTCTGTTCAATCTAACATTAGAGCATTTCATAGAAGATTTTCTTGCCTGACTGTTTTCTAGACTCCTGAGTCATTCTTTCCTATTTCTTGGCATATATATGTATCTCTCCCTCTCTCTGTCTCTCTTTTGAAAAGTGGATATCTTAGACTATATTTTGTAGCATTTCTATATACTGTTACCCTCCCCTGCCTTCTTCAAGTCTTAGTTTTATGGTTGTCTTTTTATTAACTTGGTTAGAGATTTGGCTATATTATTTTAGTGAAGCAACTTTCCCTACAGCACAAAGAGGCACAGCCTTGGCCATGAGCACAGTCACCCTGGAACTCCCCTTTTCCCTGATCCCTCTGTTAAACTATTATGAATAGCTAAGTGAAGTGTAGTAATTACTTAAAGTATATTTTCCTCAGAGACAGAGAGTATTCCTTGCCTCTCCTAAAAAATAAATCATGCCCTCCTTCCTAAATACTCAGTTCCTAAATAGCATTGGAAGTGTATTCAATGATACAATTCTAGTTTTATGCTACCCCACTTCACTGATGATTACTTTTCCGATTCTTCTGTAAGCTCATTCTCTTTTATTCAGCCATTAAAATTTGGAAATCTCAGACTTAAGCCCTCTTCTAAATCTATTCTATAGCCCTTTGTGTTTATAAAAATCCATGGTTTTAATTAACAGGCATACATCAATGGTTCCCAATTCCTTTTAACTCCACCTTAGAAGTTTAACCTCCAGACCTGTAGAGCCAATTACTTATTCATTATTTCCACATAGATTTCTCAAATGCACCTCAGATGCAGCATGTCCAAAATGGAAAACATGCTGTCTTCTCCATTTGTGCTACTAAAACAAAACACTCAAGACTGGGTAATTTATAGAGAACAGAAATGTATTTTCTCACAGTTCTAGGGGCTGTGAGATCCAAGATCAAGGCACCAGTAGAGTTGATATCTGGTAAAGGATATTCTATGATTCCAAAATGGCACCATGTTGCTGTGTCCTCACTTGTTATAAGAGAAAGAAAGTCCAGGCAGGTCTCTGAAATCTCTTCTATAAGGGTTTAATCCCATTCACAAGGGCAAAGTCCTCATGACTTAATCACTTCTCAAAAGGCCCCACACCTCTTAGTAACATCAGCTTGGAGTTCAAGTTCCACCATTTAAATCCTGGAGGGATACTTACATTCAAACCATAGTACATATTCTTCCAGCTTTACCTATCTCAGTTAATGGCACCACTATCCATCTCCTGGGCTAGCAATACACTGAAGCTGAGTCAGGGAAAACAATGTAGTTATAGTTCACAGGAAGGGAATAGGAGAATAGAGTATCATAGAGAGAAAATTCCGAAGTTCTTAAGCTGAATGTTTTTTAAAATTATCATGATTTTTTTGAGAGACAGAGTCTCATTATGTTGCCCAGGCTGGTCTCCAACTATGGGGCTCAAGTCATCCTTTCCCCTTGGCCTCCCAAAGTGCTAGGATTACAGGCATGAGCCAATGTGCTGGGCCATCAGCTGAATGCTGATCAGCCCACAAGTGTGAGAAAATTACCAGAGGTTGGGCAATAACCACCTGAAATGAATAGAGGTAACAGTGCTTATACAGGGCCAGGAACAGCGCCTGTTCTCATTAGTCAGACTGGAAAATCATATGCCTCAGTGGTGGGGAAGACTTCACTATAGACTGAGCACTAATCTGGTTCTGTCTAAGATATCATAAGATTCCAAAGTATCATATCATTTCCAAAACTTCAACTGCATCAAATTCATTCATGTGCCAGCTCAGAAGCTCTTTTTTCTGTTCTTCAAATTTGTATTTCCAGGGGGCTTTGTGCATGTTCACTACTTCTAATGTTGTTTCTCTTGCTAGACTATAAGCTTAGAGAAGGCAGGACTCACAATGATCTCATGTAACATAGTATCTCCAATGTCTAGAACCTTGCATAGCCCATCATACAATTTCAATTGATATTTGTAAAATAAGTATATTCTTTTGAATCAACTCAACTTTATTAACAGACACTGTTCCGATCATTTTCAATCTATTTTAGTAACACATAAAGAGTCATGTTCTCTGAACTGTCACACGGGGGTCTCTTTTTTTAAACTGCCAAATCTTTCCTATGTCTAGTTATTGATTTCTGTCCTTTCCTTCTAAGAGGGTGAAGTCAGTAGGTGTTGGATCACTCATAGACATTGAGACGGCTTCCATCAGAAACTCTGTTGGATCCTGCACAAATCTTTCATTCGCAAATAAACAATCAGGAAAAAGTACATGTTTATGTTTACTCTAGATGACATTTGTCCAAGTTGAGGTTGGCAGTTGTGAGGAGCCGAGATTGATTCTTCAACAAATAACATTTTACCCATATATTTGGTGATATATCATTGAGGTGGAGCCTTTCTTCGGCTAGCAGGTCAGCTAGGCTTTAGCTAGAATGCAAGACAACTCCATAGCAAGCTCAGCCTGGAAACATTTTCTGCAATGGGATCTTGCTGTTATAGAGGCTAAATCCTGATGAACACTCCCAGAAAGCAAGAATGATATTGAGATGTGCTCCTCCTGACTGCTCCACCCTTGCCTCCAGCCCCCATCACTCAGAGCTAGTTCTGGGCAGGAAAAATCAGCAGTCCCTTCTAGTCAGAACCCACAGAGTTTCCTCCTGAGACAGTCACTCCCACCCATCATCCCTCTGGTTAATCTAATCTCACCTTCATTATCTCCTGCAGAAACTCCTCACAGTTTTTGGCATCTGGATGGCATTCTTCCCCTAGGTTCCATGACTGATAAAGAAATATATTAATGGGGAAAAGCCAATGTCACTTGAATGAGGAATTGGAAGTGGTGAGGGGAATTATATATGCATATTTATACTAACGCTTTAATCCAGAGGTTCAAACGTCATTACACTGTTGATTTCCTGCTTAGAATTGATTCTTTTATTCCTTTACAATGAACTTTAACAAATTTTACAACTGGAATCACAGTATTTTCTCGGGCAACTATATTTTTTGAATAGGGTTTAATAACTACTGGGAGTTCTAAAAATGACTTTATAAGTGAAATCAGTTTTCTTTTCTCTAACTTTGACCCTAATTTAGGGGAGACTCACTGTATGACACCTGTTCATAATGATCAGTGGTGACCCTGGCCTTAGAATGCTCCTTACTAAAAGAACAGGCACTAATGTGTAATCTACCACATGCATGATTCTCTCCCTCAAACTGTCTCTTTTTCATATTTAGGACAAAGCAAATGTTAAGTCATTTATCATTCCTGGATAAACAGGCAGCTAAGAATTACACAGACATATATTATTAAGTAAATTATGTAAGAGAACAAAAAGAGAATTATGTAAATATTAGAGGGCAATATTAAGTATTTAGTAATCCAATATGCTAGTGATAGTGGATTATACATGGCCAAAGATACCCTTCCAGGCTATGAAGCTGCTGCTTAGTAGCCTGTACAAAAGAGAAAGAAAGTGGTTTAATGCACAGAACAGTATGTTATTCAGGTTAAGCGATTTTGTGTTTCTCTATTAACTGCCTTATGCATGGACTAGAATCGGCTCTGTTTGCTGGATTGCCTATTATGTGCAATTACTTCAAAATCTCTAATTAATTGAGTCTATAGTTATTTTACATACACTGAAGCAGATACCCATGAACAGGATTTGATGTTAAATATCAGTTAGCTAAGAAATGAATAATATATAGGTAAAATTACTTTCCTCCATAAAGAAATTCCATCTTATTAAATAAATTATATATACCTCCGTACCCTCCATGAAGCCCAAATGGTGAGAATGAAAATATTCAAGCATGATTGGCCAGAATATCTTTGGCTATGTATGATTTACTATCACCAGTAAGTGACTTAGGCAAGAAGAAATAATGGATCTTCTAAGTACTTTAAGATATGCTTTCAGACTCAGCGAAAAAGCCAAAGTGTCAGCTCCATTAAAATAATTACATTTCAAACACACTTACTTTTATCTAAAGGCTTAAGATACTAGTATTTTTCATATAGTTAATACTTTTGAATTTTATAATCTTTTAAGTAAATTGACATTTCATTATATAAACTATTGGTAGAATAAAATAACAGTATAATTTTTAAATCAATATATACAGTACATAGAGCAATCTCTAAGAGGAGCCTGAGTTATCGAAAATGTATGAGCTATTTCCACAGAGGAAAAAGACGGAAAGCCCATTCGCATTTGCATTTATAAAGGCTGCAAGACTTCTTTAAATATATACACTGACGCCAACAGAGCCATCAGAAATCAATAAATCACATTCTCCTGTGCTGTAAAACGTCTGACACATACATCCATTTTCCTAGTCCAAAATTCTCCGCAAAAGGGACTGTGTAAATGTTCCATTTTAGTTTAATGACATTCTCCACAGTTAAAATCATGTGCATTATTGCCAGTGAGTGCAGAACCGGAGGAACACAAAGCTAGATAGGATTTTAAAGAGCATACACAGTACCTACCCTTCAGTGGCTAGTTATTTAACAGACCATAGACAACATAGATATAATGCGAAAAGAATTGAGAGTTTAGTAAAAATTGACTAAAATGCTGCGATTACCATTTGGACAAAAAAAAAATAGTAGGCATAACTTATTCAGAAGCAGGTGGGGGACAGTCTTATAAATATTTGCAGAGATAGCCCCGTCAGCCCTGATAGCACCACATAGAGGGAGTCAGAGAAGAACATCAAGCAAAAATGGTATCGATGACAGAAATGACAACAACCTATTCATCAGTGAGGTTCAATTTGAAAGTGTAATAAAAACTTTAATAGGACTCCACTTTAGTTGACATTCCACCAGCTGCCATATATTTTTTAAAAGGTCACAACATTGTTCTATGTAGACACAGTTTATAAAGTACAAATTCTTAAAGAAAGGAGAGATCTGCTATGTATAATCGAGGAGGTTCTAAAAATTCTCCAAGCACATCTTGCAGAGAGCTATGCACAAAGGCATGTCTGGCTACAAACCCGAGCAGTGAATTTATTAAGCCAATATTCCCATATGGGGGATTGAGGGAAGAACTACTTGTAATTCTACCTATCTGCTACCACTGACCAATCCTGCTCTGACTTCTTGGTTTCTCTGTATTTCATCTCTGAACCAAAATGCTGTGGTCAAGAAGATGACTTTGACCCATGTGTTTGCCTAAACCTGATCATATCAAAAGTGTGTTACTCTAGTACCCCATAACACTTCATTGATCAACACACTTTCCTTCCTTCCAACCTATATTTTCCTCTCCGCTCAGTCGGCCCAGCTCCTCCAACCTTACTTTCCTTCCTATGCTGCCTGAAACTCATAATCAACCACATCTAATCAGTCAACAAGAACCTTACAAGTCTCCTAAAATCCTTCAACTCCTTCAAATTTGAGCCTTTGTAAATCTCTACTTTTACAAAGTCTAACTTCTGGCACATGTGTAGCCAAGATAAATGCATAAAGATTTAGCATTGCTGGGGTGAAAAACATAAATAGACCAACTGTGTCCACTGCCATCTCTTCTCAAATGTGCCCTCAATGATTCTCAGCAACCACTTTTTTCTGCAGGATGAAATTCTCTATGAAAATCCACCAAGCCACTTTTCATGACCTTTTTACTCTCCTGAAATCCCTGATCCTCTAGTTTCTTAGCAGACGCTTAGATACAGCACCATGCAGGTGAAAACTTTCACTTCCTACTGCATTTTCCATATTTACTTATTTTTTACTCTTTCTTTCCTGCTTCCCTCTGATCTCAGAAATCAATACCCTTTTTCTTTTTCTTAAATAAGCTTTATGTCCAATTTAAGTCAATTCTTTCTTATGTATTCTAAAACTTTTGTCAGTAAATCAAATCGTCTCTCTTCCATCTTAAATTTCTCCAATTAACTGCCTCAATTTTAAGCCAAAAGCATGTTTAAGTCTACCCCAGCTTTAAAATATTACCAATCTTTTGCTATTCTCAAATGCACAATAAACATAATGCCAAAAACATATATTCAGCACCTCCTTCTCCCCCAAATTCAATTGCCAAGTTTGGATGACTACTTCCAAAATCTCCAATATGGACTGAATTGTGCCTCCACAAAATTCACATATTGAAGCCTTAACCTCAACATGATTTTCTTTGGAGATAAGGCTCTTAAAGAGGTAATTAAGGTTAAATGAGGTCATAATAGCAAGGCCCTAGGCCAAGAGGCCAAGTAGAGAGGCCTCAGGAGAATCCCACCATACTGGCACCTTTATCTTAAACTTCAAGCCTCAAGAACTGTGAGAAAATAAACTTCTGTTGTAAGCCACTGGGGCTGTAGAATTTTGTAATGGCAGTGTGAGTAGACTGATAAACAGTTATTTTCTATTCTATAGTATCTGTGGCTAAGGTTCTTACATTTATTAGACAAGTTAAATTAGCTTGCTGAGTAATTTCCCAGTCTATATTCACTCAATCACCACTTTGGGAAACCTTTACTGAGCACCTACTATGTGCTAGGCAAAATGAGGAGGAGAAACAAAGGACTGTCCTGAGGCCATTATTCCAATGAGGAAACAAACACATGAACAAGTTAATTAGAGACTATAGGGAGTGCCAGGAAGGAAATAAACAGAAAAATAAGTCAAGAAACTACTAAAGAAGGTGTTTTAGGTGGGAGGGGAGGCAAGAAAAGCTTTTTGTGAAAAGCTTGTGGGGGATGAGAAGGAGCTGGTCTTGCTAAAGGCATCCCTGTCAGGAAAGCATCCCTGCAGAACTATTAGGAAGCACAGAAGCTAAGACACAGAAAAGGCTTGGGTTTGAGAAAGAGGAAGGAGGGTATGGCTAACCCCCAGAGCAAGGTGGGGAGTCTGGGACTCCTCCTCCTCTGCTCTACGCTTCAGTCCCTCATCACAGCTCTTTTTCAAACACATAAATACATGTATGCCATGTACCAATGTAAAATCCTGGTATGTTCTACATAGCTTACTGACATTTGAAGCCTTTTAGAAAAATGCTTGTTCTAACCTACCTTTGTAGCCTCAATTTACTCACATTATATCCCAGCCATTTCAAATTATGTGTTGACAGACAAAAAGTACTTTTCTGCCTTTGCATCGTGGGGACAAGGAACATCATGTGGAGAAAAAGGATGAGCTGGGAGTCGGACAAACCTGTGTTTCCATTCTCACTCCCATGGTTTTACTTGGAGAAAGTTGGGTTAGACCTTTTTCCTCCCCAACCCTCAGCTTCTACATATAGAAAGTGGGGTTGATAATACTGTTTAGAACATTATGGTAAGAACTGCTGATAATATATGCAGAAGACCCAGCATTATCCCTCATCATCATTACTGGCACATATCCTCTACTGGAATCCCTCCACATTTCTTTACCTGATAACCTTCCTGTATCTTTCCAGACCCAGCCCAAATGACACCTCCCCTTTCAAGCCTTCTCTAAATCTTTTTTTTTTTTTTTTTTTTGAGACAGAGTCTCACTCTGTCGCCCAGGCTGGAGTGCAGTGGCGTGGTCTCGGCTCACTGCAAGCTCCGCCTCCTGGGTTCATGCCATTCTCCTGCCCCAGCCTCCTGAGTAGCAGCTGGGACTACAGGCGCCGCCACCAGGCCCTGCTAATTTTTTGTATTTTTAGTAGAGACGGGGTTTCACCGTGTTCGCCAGGATGGTCTCGATCTCCTGACCTCTTGATCCACCCGCCTCGGCCTCCCAAAGTGCTGGGATTACAGGCGTGAGCCACCGCGCCCAGCCACCTTACGGACAATGTAATTATCTCCTCTATGTTCCCATAGCATGATACGTATACTACAATCAGAGCACTGTTGTGTAATTATAGGCTTTTACATCTCTTTCTCCCCTCTAGAACAATTCTCTCTTTCAGGACAGGAACTGTAACTTATTAGCAGTTACATCATCAGAGCTAGCAGAGTCTGGTGAATTGTAGGCATTAAATACGCTTTGGTTGAATAAATGAAATGAAATATACATCCCATTCCTACCCCAAACCAGTATAATTTTCTTACACCTCTATTACTCAACTTCCTCACAAGGTCTGCTAGTCAAGAGTCCCAGCAGGCACAAACAGCTCCTTCAAGTTGGAATCATTTGAGGAGAGTAAAGTGATGACTTAAAAAGGTATGGCCCAGGGGCTGCAACACCAGAGGACAGTGCAGTAAACTAGAACTAATAATGGGAGCTAGTGTTTGACATGAATTGTGAGGGGAGGCAGAGCTTATCAGACCACAGGCAGAGAGAGAACTGTATGGAGAGGACATCCTGGTAGGAGCTGGCCAATGAATGAAGACTATGCTGTCATTGCAGGGAGGATATGATGCTCAATCTCACTTTTCTTTCTCTATTCAATCCATTGCTGTGACTTCCCAATAGCTGAACCAAATTAGAATCCAGACAGCCTTCTCTTCCGTCTTCCGAACATTTAGGTATGATGCTTAAAGCATTGTAAGTGTTTAGAGAAGGGGAGAGGGGTGCAGCCATGATCATGACAGTCCAGGAAGGGATCACAGAACAAAGTGGGGTGAGGTAGCATGGAGAGGTGGCCTGGAGAGGAGTTTTAGAGTCCAACCACAGTAAGGAGGGAACCTGCACTGAGGAGTAGCCTGATGTGCAGTGTCAGAAGTCTAACAGGAAGAAGAAAATGTCCAAGCAAGGTGGGTGGCCTGTCATCGAGTCACAGCCTGTGTGCAATGAGGAGATCATCCACATGGGGGCGGTATGGTAGCCAAAATGGAAGACTGTACCTACAAGGCAATAATCAAATATCTAGATATATTAAGAGTAAGATAAGCTGGTTTCTCACTGTCAGAGAAGTAAGAGACATCTGTGGAAAGAGGAAACTAGAATGGACCATGGGGTATTAGATTAGGATTGGAGGTATTAGTGAACTCAGGATTACAAGATAGAGATATCTGGAACTAAATGTAGATATAAATTGTGTTATGTTTATATATTATGTAAATAGGCTCACACACTTTCTTCTACATGATGTTCCTTGTCTCCAAGACAGAGAAGTTAAGGAAGCATTCACACACACATATACAGGTGCATGTACATGGGTATTCATACATATATATAAATGTACTTTTCTGAGATCTCTCTTAGATCTAGGAGCAGCAACATCCTTAACAAAAAAGGGCACACCTTTCATGACATCTTCCACTAATGGGAACCACGGCTCCCTGAAGAAAGGGTTCATTCCTGGACTGGGGCAGAGAAAGTATACTATAAGATCAGAACACTTTAACATGCTTCAAAATAAGGAAGTGATCAAAGAATGACTGATGTTGGGCATGGTGGCTCACACCTGTAATCCCAGCGCTTTGGGAGGTGAATCTGGGGGGACCACCTGAGGACAGGAGTTTAAGACAACCCTTGGCAAGATAGTGAGACCCTATCTCTTAAAAAAAAATAAAAATAAATAAATAATAATGGAGACATGTCAGAGGGCACAGCAGCCAGCTTTAATGGGCTCTTGTGGACCAAATGTGGGACAATTTAAGCATAATAGCCTAGTGAAAAAAGGAAATAATGAAGGCATACATATAGATGCACACACACATGTGTGTCTGTATGTGTTTGTATATGAATTAATACACTGAAAATTTGAAGAGGAACAGGATATTTACACAGTTTAAAAGAACTTCCTCACAAAATACTATTTAATTACAAAAGGGAAAGGAGCAAGTTTACACTGGAAAAGCTTGGCAAATACACTTTAATACAATGATCAAGTGAACAGCACCAGTATTGAGTCAGATCAAAGTTGTGTGCCACCTAACAGGACGCAAGAAGAACGCAGCATAATTTATTTTATTTCTCCCAAAGGTACATAATCTGAATCTGAGTAGGAGACATTATGCAAACTCAAATTGCTTTATAATGTTCAAAAGTGTCAAGGTCATGAATATCATGGAAAGACTAAAGAACTCATCCAAATGAAGGAGACTACAGAGACATAACAACTCAATGCAGTGACAGATTTAGTACTGGATGCTGTTGCTAAACGTGACACTACTGGGACAACTGGCTAAATTTGGATAGAATCTAAGAATTACATGATAATCATCACTGTTAATTTCCTGATTTTCACTGGTTACACTGTGCTTATGTAAGACAACACGTCCTTGTTTATAGAAAAGATACCTTTCAGCCGAGTGCTGTGGCTAAGCCTGTAATCCCAGAACTCTGGGAGGCCGAGGCGGGTGGATCACCTGAGGTCAGGAGTCCAAAACCAGTACGGCCAACATGGCAAAACCCCACTTCTACTAAAAATACAAAAAATTAGCCAGGTGTGGGGGCAGGCAGCCATAGTCCTAGCTACTCAGGAGGCTAAGGAAGGAGAATGGCTTGAACTCGGGAGGTGGACGTTGCAGTGAGCTGAGATCACTCCACTGCACATCTGGATGTAAGGGTAAGACTCTGTCAAAAAAAAAAAGAAAAGAAAATACACCTTTCAAGTCATCATATATTGGGAGAGAAAGTGACACTGGATCATCTGGCTGCAGACTTATTCTCAAACGCCTTCACATTTCTAAAAGTTTATGATTATTTCAACATTTTTTTAAAAAAGATGATGGAGGGCACAGGCCCTCCTGATGCAGTAGTCCACACACAGGCTAGCCTTCTGGAGAAAAGCAGCACAAAGACTGAAGTGTGGGTATGAAGGAACAAATGAAAGATATCTTAGTCTCCAGTGACTTCCCTTTGTACATTTGACACTACTGCTTGTGTATGATTGACACATTGATGATCTCTCATGGATTTGTTATTTTCTATCTATTCTCTGGCTCTTTCCCATCCTCGTTGTTATCCACACTCTCCACAAATACCTGTAATTCTCTGTGATGACTATGCTATCTCCCAATCTCATCAAATCCCATAGCAGACACAATAATCTATGAATATATTATCATTAACTCCATCTTCTACTGTCTTAAAACCTGCATACATAATGACTTTCTGGACATTTCAAATAGTGGAAGCATTTCAATCCAACATGTCAAAAATAAAACTTAATTTCGACTCCTCTTCAACAGGTGCTGTTAATTGCCTACCAAGCATATCCCCTGGTAAAACTTGTAAAAAAACAGATTTTTACAGTATCTCTGACCTCTACCGTAAGTGCACCATTTTACTTCAGGAGATGATGAACACACTCTCTAAGCTCCAAGGACAGGCATATTTGGTTTAGGCCAATTTGTATATTCCATTCCCTTGGCTACAGTCATTGTTTAAGAAATGATCATGTGATCCAAATGGTACCAATAGTGTGACTCTTAGGTATTTTGCTTGAAATACTAGTATTCTCCCCATGCACTGAGGCAAGTGCTCACATCTTGATTCAGGTAGCCATCCTACACAAAGAGATTTGGGTTTAGAAAATATCAGCAAGGCAGAAGATTTTAGGAAGTATTTATTTAAATAATTAAATGGACCTTCAATAATAACTGAGACCTAGGACCAACAACAAGAAGCCCACTCAAACTTCCATCTTCTAATTAACTGAGCCAACAAATGTCCTTTTATGACTTAAAAATCTTTGAGTTGGACTTTCTTTTACTTGCAGTATAATGTATGAAGAATAAACTTAAGTATAAAACTAGATACAGCAATGTGATAAAACTGGGGTAAATTTAAAATATAATCTAAGATAAACAGAACTTTAAAAGACAGAATGAGAAGTACAAATATAGGAAAACAAAACACTCAGAAAGACTGCCTTAACAGCCGGCAGTGTCAAGATAAATGTGAAACTCAGTTCCCATATTTTGAGGATGTAATACTGGAATGAACCCGTTTCACATGGGTCCAGAGTAGGAGGTCCTTTTAGGACTACTTCATACTAGGAAACAGGAGAAACTTGGGGTAGTCAAAGGAGGAAAACAAGAAAGCGAAGAGTTTCAGATTTTGTAAACTATGTGAAGACATAATTGAAATTTTAGGTATTTCCCATAATTGTAGGACCTTCCACTGGCTCTAATAAATCTATGTAATCAAATTCCCATTCCCATGCCATCTCCACTCATTATGGCCATGAAATAATGGTGTTCATCTTCATTTGGACATTTGCAATAAGTTAGACTAAAACAGCAGCAGTTTTGCTAGTTTGTTGCACCAAGTCACCTATCCCTTTCTGCTAGAAAAGAAGGTTGAGTCCACCTTTGACAGGAAGAGCATACTAGCTCTGAATTTCTTGCTATAAAATGCTGACAGGCCCACAGAGCTTCTCTTTCTTAAGTCACTCTAGAAAAAATCTCTAGTTGCCTTCTAGATCTTTAACAATCCCATTTTATAGCTGTCATTTATTCCTATTCATCCTGGTAGAAAATATGTCTGGAATTCATTCCTTCCATTTCCAACTCCAATACCAAGGTCAAACATTTATCTCATACCTCAACTACTGCAACTGTCTCCTAACTAGCCTGTCTGTGTCTTATCTTTTTGCTGTCCAACCCATCATTCACAGAGATACTTGCTCCCAAAAAAGAAAATAAGGACTGCATTTTATGTATCCTTTGGATTCTCTTCCCTTCTCCTATGCCCAGGCATGAGAATACATGTTTAAACTACTTCTTGCATGTCATTTCCCATTTGACAAGTTTTTGATGGTACCTACTGGTGTCAGAAAAAGTTCAGAGTTTAGCCTACAATCAGGCCATCAAGGTTGTAGACCATATTCCCCTTCAGCAGAATAGCCCCCCATTTTCTCCTTTAGGTGGCTCCAGTCATACGGAGATACTAAATCTTCTGGAACACACAAGCAATATGTCTTTGTAAATAGCAGGCCTTTCCTTTGTAAAATTCACTTTTCTTTGGCTCTACTTAAGAAACACCTACCAGTCCTTTAAGGTTCAACTTAAGCATCCTCTCTACTATAAACATCTTCTCCAGTACTACATTCAGATTAAACTTCTTCATCCTCTACATCTTCAAAAGACTTTCTTTATACTTCTATTATGACATTTATGAGATTCTAACTGGTTTTATACTAAACTTGGTAAAACACTTATCCATTTATTAAACTTCTTTTCTAGTAGTGAACAGAGTATTACATTTCCATAAGAAGTTGTTTTCCTCCCTTCTGTTATTCTTCCACAGGATTTATTCTTGTATCCTCCACAAGATCCATTCCTGCATACAGCACACAATATATGCTCAGTAAATATTTTTTGAATAAAATAAGTTTCTCAATGGACTAAGTGTTATTCAAGGACGAGCATCGTGCCTTATTCAATTATATTTCTCATAGCGACTAGAAAAAGCTGAGTAACACAAACTGCTATAGGTTGAAGAAAATATTAGGCTTAGACTCTGGCCACCAATATTTTACTAAAACTAGGACAATCTGTTCTTTTGTCATTACAAAAATATGTATTGAGTACACTGTTGGTATGTTTTGGGGGTTGTGTCCCCTCCAAGCCTCATGTTGAAATGTGACCTCCAATACTGGGAGTGGGCCTAGTGGGAGGTGTTTGGCTCCTGGGGGCACATCTCTCATGAATGTCTTGGTGCTGTCCTCATAGCAGAAAGTGAGTTCTCCCTCTGTGAGTTCAAGAGAGATCTGGTTGTTTACAAGAGTCTGGCACTTCCTTCCTCTCTCTCTTGCTCCCTCCCCTGCCATATGACATGACTTCACCTTCCACCATGAGAATAAGCTTCCTGAGGTCCTCATCAGAAGCAGATGCCAACAGTATGCTTTGTGTATAGCCTGCAAAACCATGAGCCAAACAAGTCTTTTTTCTTTATAAATTACCCAGCCTCAGGCATTCTTATAACAATGCAAATGGACTAACACAGCTGTAGATGCCAAACCTTATTTCTGAAGCTGGACACAGATTTGTAAACTACACCTGTGTTGAAGTGGAGGAAGTTGTTGTATAAGCTAATAAATCAGATCTCTCCCCCAAAAGTTTCTAACCCCTAAATTCTAAGTCACACAAGCTTGTAACTGAAGAGTCATCAGTGGCTCCTTCCTATACCTGCTTCAAGTGTTATTTGACAAAATGTAAAATTGTTACTATTGGAGGACGAGGTGGTGAAGGAGAATGAGGATAAGGATGATGACAGCTGCATTTTTCTCCTCCTCTTTAATTTCAACTCAATCCTCCAAAATCAAGCCCTCATTATACCTTTTGGGAACAACTAAAATTCCTTTAAAACTATTCTACTTTCATGTTTCCCATGCCTGTCATTCTCTTTCAGTACTGTTAGAATAATTTCCTTAAAAAGTAATGGTCTTATTACATCATAGCTCCATTCAAAATCCCTCAATGGCTTTGTATTACAGATGCAGGGAGAACACCATTCAGACTCCTCAGCTTCATATTCAAGCAATATTCCAAAGTCAACTTCCAATCTGTCCTTCCAAAATCACTTGCACCATTCTTCCTACAATCCAGACTTCCACCAAATTAGCTTTTGATTTTGTACCCTTGGACTCTCACTTGGCACTTTTCCATTCATTTAATTCAAATTCTACCTCTGTATCTCAAGGCCCAATTCAAGAATTTTAAATTTGACTCTGATATTTCCTTTCTGCATATAAAAGTGCAATATACTTTGTACTTTTCCCCTCAAGCTTACCTGTTTCTAACTCATATTTTGGTTATTTACAAACATAGTTTATGTATCCAACTACAGTACATTTAATCACTCATTCAATAAGCATTTACTGTCTTGCTATTACTCCAAAGCACCTAGAACATATCATATTCAGGGTAGATATTAAGTAAATGTTGTTGAAAGAGAAAAAACTCCTATTGAAATGAAAATGTACCCAAAATCAAAATAATCTCTTTCCAAATATGAACAATAATCACCACCAAAGAGATACATATATGTTGCTTATCATATTTAAATATGTATGAAAGAAGATGGATAAGTCGGTAGAAAACAGAATCAAATAAAAAGCTAAGAAAACTTATTCAAAGTAATATGGAAATATTGAATGAATTTTGTCCACTTCAATTCATGGATGTACCTATCATCTCAAGACACAAATTCATAAATATACATGCATTAAGTCCATCAATTGAAAATGATACACAGTTTCAGAATTTACTGAAATAAGAATCATAAGGGAATGTTTCATAGACAGCAGTTTATAAATTTTGTGAAATTTAATAAGTTTATGTGATGAAATTTTTTTCCTTTTCCTTCCTAAGCAAACAGCCTTAAAAGATGATTGATGCCTGCTATTATGCATCTATATTTGTATTTCCTTATTTTAGAAGCTTTTCAAAAATATAAAAATATACTTAAAGCATTTCCAGATATATTTTAAAAATGGTAAAAGGTGATTATTTATAGGCAATCATATTCATACTGATAAGACTCTCAGAGAGCAATTGCAAACATAAATTTTAAATGCCTTTTGGAAATAGTTGAGGATGAAAACATTTACATAATTTCTTAGAAACCCTGGCTTTTTATTGCTGCATTTCAATATTCCCTCTGGGCAAAGGAGCAGCTACTCTAAAGATTTATTTGATAATGGAATGCTTGATTTCTTTGTTTTCCCTTTCCAATGTAAGTTTATAGTTTTCACTCTACCACAATGTACCGTATTTTAAAATGTGAATTGGCTCACTATTAAGAATAAAAATGGTTCTGTTTTAGCAGATTAAATAAGCTAATGACAGCAATAAATAAATACACATAAATTACAGAAATATATTATATCTGTATATAAGTCATCTTTGATAACAGCCCTGCCTCTTCATCATAATGTAACTAGTGGCTGATATCAAATGTCTAAAACTTCTACTTACCTGCCTATCCACTTCTGGGAGCAAAAGCAGGAGGTATTGTTGAAAATGCTGAGGTAAAGAAGCAAACGTATGTTTATTTATTAATGCCCTCAAGTTAGTGTTGACAAGAATAGATCCTGGGGTTTCTATGTCAATGTCCTCAGCTTTGGTCCATTTCAAGTGCCCTGTGACGAACAAGCAAGAGGCATGAATTTACTACAGGTAGAGGGAAATGTGTATGTACGTACACACAAACACAGCCATGTATATCTAGTGAACATGTATATTCAATTATATGTTTTTTTCTATCCCTTTTACAAATGGTATTTCAGAAGAGAAATTCCCAAAGCTTCTTCCATTATGTTTCTGTCTGGCTTCAGTTATCTTTAGTTTTCATAATGTATACTTCACTCAATATCTTCTATATTTTTAGCTCAAAGTAGCACCAGGTTCCAATAAAAAAAAAAATTAGTTGTGAGTTTCCAGTTAATCAGAGTTTTCAAAAACTCCAAATGCATGAACAGTAACAACTACCATTCATGTAAGTTCTATAAGACCTAGGATTAGTGATAACAGAAACAACAGTACTGTTAATTTTAATAGGGATAATTATAGCAAAAATAGCTGTGTGTTCCTCATGTGTCAGGCAATGCACTAAGCACTGGATTATTTCAGAAGGTTCCTATTTAAGGCATTTCCGCGGGTGATAATTTAAAAAGCATTTAAAAAAAAAATTAGGTTGGGCGCAGTGGTTCAAGCTTATAATCCCATCACTTTGGGAGGCTGAGGTAGAAGTCTTGCTTGAGCTCAGGAGTTTAAGGCCTGTTTGGGCAAAATGGTGAGACCACATCTCCACAAAAAATATTTTTTAAAAATTAGCTAGGTGTAGTGGCATGCACCTGTGTTCCCAGCTACCCCAGAATCTGAGGTGGGAGGATCGCTTAAGCCCAGGAGGTAGGAGTGCAGTGAGCCATGATTGTGCCACTGCACTCAACCTCAATGACAGAGTGAAACTCTCAAAAAATAAAAAATAAAAATAAATTAGCCACTATGTCTGAAATGCAAATATGCTCTGCAGGATAATTCCACAACTCAAGGCACACTGCCCTCCAACAGAAAGCTGAATGTAGAGTTCACATCTCAAAATCATGACACACAAGAAAATAACATACTATAAGGGACAATCAACTGAGGCATCAAACACAGACAGAAGAATTATCATTCCATTACTTGAGCTACGATAACTACTTGAATGTGATTATAAAGAGTGTGTTTTAAATCAAAGGTCAGAAAAGTTATGGCTCATGATTTCTATCTGGTCCAACGCTTGTTTTACCACATAAAGTTTTACTAGAACAACATCGTGTCCAATTGTTTATATATTGTGTATGTCTGCTTTTGCACTACAATGTGGAGCTGAAGAGTTGTTACAGAAATCATCTGGCCTGTAAAGCCTACAGCATTTACTCACTGGCCCTTGACGGAAACAGTTTGCCAATCCTTGTTTTAAATAACTAAAGATAAAAGAGTGAATTTTTTTAATTATGAAAACATAGGAAACTATAATAAAAAACAGTCAACCTTTAAAGAGAACCAAATAATACTTCTAGAAATACAAATTTAATTAAGACATTTAAAAATGTTTCAGTGGAGAAAAAAATTATTGAGTCAGATACAAACTTAAGGAAATAATTAGAGGGTAGTGTAAAAATGATGAGTCAAAATGTGATAGGGAAGAAATACAAAGAATGTAATAAAAAGTCAAAATGCATATTTATAGAAGGTTCTGAATTTTTAAAAAATAGACTGCAGAGAGGCAATATTTGAATAGCTAAATATTTTTCAGAATTGAAATAATGATTAAAGTTCTTAAATAAAAGCTACATACCGAATCTCAAGAGAGATAAATACCCATTCCTCCATTTAGTGTTGAAATCTCCAAACATCAATAATAAAAGGAATATCTTAAAACCATTTTTAACAAAAACTTGATTATCTCCAAGAAATTACAATGAGATGAACAGAAATATTATCAATAAATCAATAAAGAAGACAGTTAAATCTCTTCAAAAGGGCAAGAGAAATTGTGTCAATTTAGAGTTTCATTTATAACTATGTCTCTAAAAAATGACAATGACGGCAATTATAAGAATGTTTTTGGTATCCTAAACCGAAACTCTATCCCTTAGAGAATCTTGCTAAAATAACCACTAGTGCGTGTTCTTAACAAATAAAGAAATTTTATCAAAGAAGAAATGCAATGGTTGCAGAGGCAAGGATAAGCAAAGAGACTAATAATAGACATGAGTAAATCCAAACAAACATTCATTGTAAAAAATAATACTAATGACTTATGGAAGAATCAAACAAAGTGGAAATAAAATACTTCACAATAACTATATGCAACATGGTAAGATGTAATTGAAATCACAGCACCATAAAACTCTGATATGCTTTGGGAACAGCCATATGAACTAGTTCTTTATTTTGTTAAAACTGTATATAGCTATTGGAGAAAAAAAAAGAATTATAATTTCCAAATAAATGGATAGATGGAAAAACTCAATCAAATGGAAGCCAGAAAAGGAGGAAAAAATTAAATAAAATTAAGCACAAAACAATCACAATAAAGGTAGCTGGATTTTCACATTAGATTTTAAAAATAACATCCATTTACTTGCTGCTTAGAAGAAATACACTTAAAATAAAAATTATATGGAAAGAATAATAATTAGAAAACGAACAATAAACTAAAAACTACTAATCAGAAATTCAAAACAACAAAAAAGCCAACTGCAAAACTAACATCAGACCAGATAAACAAAGGTAAAAAAATCTATTATTAGGGATGAGAAAGATCATTCCCTAAGTGTATAAGGATTAATCTACTGCAAATATATAGTGACCTTGAAACTACATTCATTTAAATAGCACAGCCTCAAAATGTCAAACTCAGGTAATAACAAAGAAATTAACATCACATAATGTTACCAGAAAGTCTTTTTTTTTTAAATTTATTTATTATTATTGTACTTTAAGTTGTAGGGTACATGTGCATAACGTGCAGGTTTGTTACATATGTATACTTGTGCCATGTTGGTGTGCTGCACCCATCAACTCATCATTTACATCAGGTATAACTCTCAATGCAATCCCTCCCCCCTCCCCCCTCCCCATGATAGGCCCCTGTGTGTGATGTTCCCCTTCCTGAGTCCAAGTGATCTCATTGTTCAGTTCCCACCTATGAGTGAGAACATGCGGTGTTTGGTTTTCTGTTCTTGTGATAGTTTGCTAAGAATGATGGTTTCCAGCTGCATCCATGTCCCTACAAAGGACGCAAACTCATCCTTTTTGATGGCTGCATAGTATTCCATGGTGTATATGTGCCACATTTTCTTAATCCAATCTGTCACTGATGGACATTTGGGTTGATTCCAAGTCTTTGCTATTGTGAATAGTGCTGCAATAAACATACGTGTGCATGTGTCTTTATAGCAGCATGATTTATAATCCTTTGGGTATATACCCAGTAATGGGATGGCTGGGTCATATGGTACATCTAGTTCTAGATCCTTGAGGAATCGCCATACTGTTTTCCATAATGGTTGAACTAGTTTACAATCCCACCAACAGTGTAAAAGTGTTCCTATTTCTCCACATCCTCTCCAGCACCTGTTGTTTCCTGACTTTTTAATGATCGCCATTCTAACTGGTGTGAGATGGTATCTCATTGTGGTTTTGATTTGCATTTCTCTGATGGCCAGTGATGATGAGCATTTTTTCATGTGTCTGTTGGCTGTATGAATGTCTTCTTTTGAGAAATGTCTGTTCATATCCTTTGCCCACTTTTTGATGGGGTTGTTTTTTTCTTGTAAAGTTGTTTGAGTTTTTGTAGGTTCTGGATATTAGCCCTTCGTCAGATGAGTAGATTGCAAAAATGTTCTCCCATTCTGTAGGTTGCCTGTTCACTCTGATGGTAGTTTCTTTTGCTGTGCAGAAGCTCTTTAATTTAATGAGATCCCATTTGTCAATTTTGGCTTTTGCTGCCGTTGCTTTTGGTGTTTTAGACATGAAGTCTTTGCCCATGCCTATGTCCTGAATGGTACTACCTAGGTTTTCCTCTAGGATTTTTATGGTATTAGGTCTAACATTTAAGTCTCTAATCCATCTTGAATTAATTTTCGTATAAGGAGTAAGGAAAGGATCCAGTTTCAGCTTTCTACTTATGGCTAGCCAATTTTCCCAGCACCATTTATTAAATAGGGAATCCTTTCCCCATTTCTTGTTTCTCTCAGGTTTGTCAAAGATCAGATGGCTGTAGATGTGTGGTATTATTTCTGAGGACTCTGTTCTGTTCCATTGGTCTATATCTCTGTTTTGGTACCAGTACCATGCTGTTTTGGTTACTGTAGCCTTGTAGTAGAGTTTGAAGTCAGGTAGCGTGATGCCTCCAGCTTTGTTCTTTTGACTTAGGATTGTCTTGGAGATGCGGGCTCTTTTTTGGTTCCATATGAACTTTAAAGCAGTTTTTTCCAATTCTGTGAAGAAACTCATTGGTAGCTTGATGGGGATGGCATTGAATCTATAAATTACCTTGGGCAGTATGGCCATTTTCACGATATTGATTCTTCCTATCCATGAGCATGGTATGTTCTTCCATTTGTTTGTGTCCTCTTTGATTTCACTGAGCAGTGGTTTGTAGTTCTCCTTGAAGAGGTCCTTTACATCCCTTGTAAGTTGGATTCCTAGGTATTTGATTCTCTTTGAAGCAATTGTGAATGGAAGTTCATTCCTGATTTGGCTCTCTGTTTGTCTGTTGCTGGTGTATAAGAATGCTTGTGATTTTTGCACATTAATTTTGTATCCTGAGACTTTGCTGAAGTTGCTTATCAGCATAAGGAGATTTTGGGCTGAGACAATGGGGTTTTCTAAATATACAATCATGTCATCTGCAAACAGAGTGGACCTCAAGCAATCTCCAGCAGACCTACAGCTGAGGGCCCTGACTGTTAGAAGGAAAACTATCACACAGGAAGGACACCTACACCAAAACCCCATCAGTACATCACCATCATCAAAGACCAGAGGCAGATAAAACCACAAAGATGGGGAAAAAGCAGGGCAGAAAAGCTGGAAATTCAAAAAATAAGAGCGCATCTCCCCCGGCAAAGGAGCGCAGCTCATCGCCAGCAATGGATCAAAGCTGGACGGAGAATGACTTTGACGAGATGAGAGAAGAAGGCTTCAGTCCATCAAATTTCTCAGAGCTAAAGGAGGAATTACGTACCCAGCACAAAGAAACTAAAAGTCTTGAAAAAAAAGTGGAAGAATTGATGGCTAGAGTAATTAATGCAGAGAAGGTCCTAAACGAAATGAAAGAGATGAAAACCATGACACGAGAAATACGTGACAAATGCACAAGCTTCAGTAACCAACTCGATCAACTGGAAGAAAGAGTATCAGCGATTGAGGATCAAATGAATGAAATGAAGCGAGAAGAGAAACCAAAAGAAAAAAGAAGCAAAAGAAATGAACAAAGCCTGCAAGAAGTATGGGATTATGTGAAAAGACCAAATCTACGTCTGATTGGGGTGCCTGAAAGTGAGGGGGAAAATGGAACCAAGTTGGAAAACACTCTTCAGGATATCATCCAGGAGAACTTCCCCAACCTAGTAGGGCAGGCCAACATTCAAATCCAGGAAATACAGAGATCGCCACAAAGATACTCCTCGAGAAGAGCAACTCCAAGACACATAATTGCCAGATTCACCAAAGTTGAAATGAAGGAAAAAATCTTAAGGGCAGCCAGAGAGAAAGGTCGGGTTACCCACAAAGGGAAGCCCATCAGACTAACAGCAGATCTCTCGGCAGAAACTCTCCAAGCCAGAAGAGAGTGGGGGCCAATATTCAACATTCTTAAAGAAAATAATTTTAAACCCAGAATTTCATATCCAGCCAAACTAAGTTTCATAAGTGAAGGAGAAATAAAATCCTTTACAGATAAGCAAATGCTTAGAGATTTTGTCACCACTACGCCTGCCTTACAAGAGACCCTGAAGGAAGCACTAAACATGGAAAGGAACAACCGGTACCAGCCATTGCAAAAACACGCCAAAATGTAAAGACCATCGAGGCTAGGAAGAAACTGCATCAACTAACGAGCAAAATAACCAGTTAATATCATAATGGCAGGATCAAGTTCACACATAACAATCTTAACCTTAAATGTAAATGGACTAAATGCTCCAATTAAAAGACACAGACTGGCAAACTGGATAAAGAGTCAAGACCCATCAGTCTGCTGTATTCAGGAGACCCATCTCACATGCAGAGACATACATAGGCTCAAAATAAAGGGATGGAGGAAGATTTACCAAGCAAATGGAGAACAAAAAAAAGGCGGGGGTTGCAATACTAGTCTC
The DNA here is from genome assembly GCF_043159975.1 of Macaca nemestrina. NCBI lineage: Eukaryota > Metazoa > Chordata > Mammalia > Primates > Cercopithecidae > Macaca > Macaca nemestrina. The sequence goes on from NC_092143.1 coordinate 58,304,337, forward strand.
TGATAAAACAGACTTTAAACCATCAAAGATCAAAAGAGACAAAGAAGGCCATTACATAATGGTAAAGGGATCAATTCAACAGGAAGAGCTAACTATCCTAAATATATATGCACCCAATACAGGAGCACCCAGATTCATCAAGCAAGTCCTTAGAGACTTACAAAGAGACTTAGACTCCCATACAATAATAATGGGAGACTTCAACACTCCACTGTCAACATTAGACAGATCAACGAGACAGAAAGTTAACAAGGATATCCAGGAATTGAACTCATCTCTGCAGCAAGCAGACCTAATAGACATCTATAGAACTCTCCACCCCAAATCAACAGAATATACATTCTTCTCAGCACCACATCGTACTTACTCCAAAATCGACCACGTAATTGGAAGTAAAGCACTCCTCAGCAAATGTACAAGAACAGAAATTATAACAAACTGTCTCTCAGACCACAGTGCAATCAAACTAGAACTCAGGACTAAGAAACTCAATCAAAACCGCTCAACTACATGGAAACTGAACAACCTGCTCCTGAATGACTACTGGGTACATAACGAAATGAAGGCAGAAATAAAGATGTTCTTTGAAACCAATGAGAACAAAGATACAACATACCAGAATCTCTGGGACACATTTAAAGCAGTGTGTAGAGGGAAATTTATAGCACTAAATGCCCACAAGAGAAAACAGGAAAGATCTAAAATTGACACTCTAACATCACAATTAAAAGAACTGGAGAAGCAAGAGCAAACACATTCGAAAGCTAGCAGAAGGCAAGAAATAACTAAGATCAGAGCAGAACTGAAGGAGATAGAGACACAAAAAACTCTCCAAAAAATCAATGAATCCAGGAGTTGGTTTTTTGAAAAGATCAACACAATTGACAGACCACTAGCAAGACTAATAAAGAAGAAAAGAGAGAAGAATCAAATCGACGCAATTAAAAATGATAAAGGGGATATCACCACCGACCCCACAGAAATACAAACTACCATCAGAGAATACTATAAACACCTCTACCCAAATAAACTGGAAAATCTAGAAGAAATGGATAATTTCCTGGACACTTACACTCTTCCAAGACTAAACCAGGAAGAAGTTGAATCCCTGAATAGACCAATAGCAGGCTCTGAAATTGAGGCAATAATTAATAGCCTACCAACCAAAAAAAGTCCAGGACCAGATGGATTCACAGCTGAATTCTACCAGAGGTACAAGGAGGAGTTGGTACCATTCCTTCTGGAACTATTCCAATCAATAGAAAAAGAGGGAATCCTCCCTAACTCATTTTATGAGGCCAACATCATCCTGATACCAAAGCCTGGCAGAGACACACAAAAAAAGAGAATTTTAGACCAATATCCCTGATGAACATCGATGCAAAAATCCTCATAAAATACTGGCAAACCGGATTCAGCAACACATCAAAAAGCTTATCCACCATGATCAAGTGGGCTTCATCCCTGGGATGCAAGGCTGGTTCAACATTCGCAAATCAATAAACATAATCCAGCATATAAACAGAACCAAAGACAAGAACCACATGATTATCTCAATAGATGCAGAAAAGGCTTTTGACAAAATTCAACAGCCCTTCATGCTAAAAACGCTCAATAAATTCGGTATTGATGGAACGTACCTCAAAATAATAAGAGCTATTTATGACAAACCCACAGCCAATATCATACTGAATGGGCAAACACTGGAAAAATTCCCTTTGAAAACTGGCACAAGACAGGGATGCCCTCTCTCACCACTCCTATTCAACATAGTGTTGGAAGTTCTGGCTAGGGCAATTAGGCAAGAGAAAGAAATCAAGGGTATTCAGTTAGGAACAGAAAGTCTTAACATATATTACCAAAACCTGATAGATTGGATCAAAAAAAAAATTGTCTTAAGGTTACAGAGCACTTTTACAACTCAATAATCAATCTTGAACCAACAAATTTAACACAGGGCATTGTACTGAGCCATTAGAGAAAGGAGTTTTTTCCCCAGCATTCAAAAGCAACAAGAAAACAAAACATAACACAACTGTCCAGTGAGTCTCAACAGATACTGAAGAATAATCGAAAGCCTCATCTTTCTGCCCCAAAAGAAATTAAATACAGTACCATATTACAAAGGTATCAATTATCTAATACCCCACACGTCCATTATATGTTTAGACATTCAAAAGCACACTTGTATGTACTTTACACGTTACAGAAAAAAAAAAAACTGTAACGGAAATTATAAAGTATTTGAATTTTTAATGGTACCAAATTTTTTAAAATGCCACTCAACTGATTTTCAAGGTAAATTGCATATATTAGAGGGTAGAAGAAAACTGAAAATTAGAAGTTTACATGTAAAAATAATGAAGTTAATGAATGAACTAAAGAATAATTAGAAAGAAGGAAAGATGAAAAGAAAAAAGCAGACATTCATTAAACAGAAAACAATAATGAAAACCATCAACAATAAAAAATATTTTTTATTAAGCTCTTAAAAGACATCTCTGGCCTGAGATGGTATAAACAAATGTGAAGAGGAATGAAAGGTAAGGACACAATACTTGAGAGAGTACATATTTAAAGGTAGATGTAATTATAATTAAAAGTAGATTTTAAAAAGCATATTATTATGACTCTTTGCAATGTCATTGAAGACAAATTAAGTTTTATACATTTCCAAATTTAACCTGAAAAGAGAAAGATAAATGTGTAAAAACTTTTTAAAAACTGAATTTGTGCCCTCTTTCCCACAAATACACAAAGCACAAATTATACAAATTATAAACGGCTCTAAAGATAAATTGTATGTGGGGAGGGAGACTTACTTTCTTGACTCTGGAACTCCCTATTTCATTACATACATATTTCAGAAAAAAAGAAAAAACCTCTTCAACTGACTTTATAAAAATAATATAACATTTATTACAAAAGAAAGAGAAGTAGGACGATATGAGAGAGACTGTACTAGCCAATCTCACAAATACATAAAATTTTACAAGTTGTTTCTATTCAAAAAATCTAATATTTGTTGAGTTGAGATGTCGGGTATGCAGGCGTCTGTTCTACTAGCATATATATTTTTCTATATGTTTGAAATATTTCACAATAAAAACCTTACACCAGAATTAGGAAGAAGCTTCTCTTCTCAGAAGTAGAGGCAAAGGCCAAACCTAGAGGCAAAAATGTTAAAAAATACATATATATGAAAAAAATTTTGCTTAATTCTTATTAAATGGCATAAATATTCTCATGTAACAGAGTTGAGGTCATTTATTGAGAGTGACTCTGATTGGAGGAAACGTTAGAAAACTGAGAAAAATGTAAAACTTTTTATTTTCTACTTCTGAAACATGTTATGAGCAATGTGAGAAATAGGAACTTACACTGCTATTATTTAGTATGGTATGAAATGTTTAAGAATATCAGAATAAAGATGCTTCAGAGAGGCACATAGTCTTTTATGACAAAGTCAAAAGAAGAACTATTTCAAAGATGTCCACCTAAGCAAAAATACGTTTTATGATTTTGGAACAAAGACAAAGAAGATGAACTAAATTTCTTGCCACAAAGGATGTTTAATTCCATTTTAATTATCCTTACACGTGTACTCTTAATTGGCTTAAGAACAATCCAATTATATATGATTGTCTTATCTCATTAAAGTTGGTACCTCATATCTCCCAACAGTACCCAGAGAAGGAAAAAAGATGTAGTCATTTTAGCGTTTAATTCCCAGACACTTGGCCTAGAGGGTCTGAGGTAGGGCAAAGGAGAAAAGAAGCAACAATTGCTACATTGCCACAGTCTATGCTATACAAGAAGACACCCGACTGATCTCATGATAAAACTCATGGGGAATGTGTTCCACTAGGGTGAGGGAAATTCTCTATTTGGCCACAGGGAGTTCGAAGACCACCAACCTGTGAAAGTTGCAGGCTCCAGAACACTTGTTGATCACTGGGTAGTCTGCTGGCTTCCGGACTCACATTTCCCAGAAGGGAGCCCATACAAGGATAATGCATGAAGTGTGCACACACAGCGACACAGACACACTCACATAGAGAAGCACACGCAAAAGGCAGACCAGGCAGACAAGAAGCACTGCTCAAACACAGAGTTCTAACCCAAAGAGTTCCTCACGATCTCAAGAAATTAGAGAGGAACGATTCTGACAAACAGGTCTGCTAGGTGTAGTGGCTCACGCCTGTAATCCTAGCTACTCAAAAGTCTGAGGTGGGAGGACTGTTTGAGGCCAGGAGATCCAGACTAGCCTGAAAAACAGCAAGACCCTGTATCTAAAACAAACAAACAAACAAACAAACACACACTAGCATAATGGCGCATGCCTGTAGTCCCAGTTACTTGGGAAGATGAGGCAGAAGGATTTCTTGAGCTCAGGAGTTTGAGGCTGCAGTAAGCTATGATGGTATCATTGCACTTCAGCTTGCACATCAGAGCGAAACTATGTCTCTAAAATGAAATTAAATTAAGTGGCGCTCAGAGAAGAAAAATCAGCTTCCAAAGAATAAAATCTAATGGGAAAAATATCTATCAGAGGGCAAAATCTAATCAATATACAACATGAATCAATGTAGTCTTCATAAATGAAGAAATTGTGTAAAAAGTCTACATGGAGCACTGAGTCCATTAAAATCTAGTACCAGGGTTAATGAACTATAGGAATTATGGTTAAACAAATAGAACATAAATGTTATCAACTTCGATATTCAAAAAATATTGTAACAAAAACATGCAGGTAGGAAGCTCTGTAGTGTAATTATTTCCCTATCTTTTTATAAATATATTGTCCAAAGTTGAAATGAGTAGTTAAAAAGGTAATCATTCTTATTTCAGTTTCTCATATTTGTAATAACTCTGGAGAAAACTTTTTTTGTGGCAATATTTAACAATTTTGTTTTTTACTTTTACTTTTTTATTATTTAATATAAAATTAATTAAATTTTGTACTTTTAATTAAAATGGTGTAATACAGGTTTTCTAATATCTCTGGCTATAGATACACAGTAAGAAATGTCAAATAACGTTTATAATGCACTGGAGATAATTATTTTGGATGAAAAGATGTGCGGTTATTATTCAAACTTTATTTTTATATTTATGCTTTGGTTTATTTAAAGAGTATGTACCATTTTATAAACCAACAAAGCTATAATTCTTCACTCCGAAGACATTAAACCAAATAAAATACATTGGAATGAATCCCAGAAGTTAAGCCCACCACGGACATGTATTAAACCCCCCTTGGAGACATCCATTAGAAGCTTACATTTGTTTAGCAAGCACTTTTTAAACTCTTACCGTGTGATTGCGTGATTGCGTAGGAAGAAGTATAATTAAAACTACTTTAGGTCAATGACCTTGAATTCAAGGAACTTACATTTTAGTTAGGGAAAATTGTAAGATATCAAGATATAGAAAACAAGTGGTAAGAGTATATTACTAAAGAAAGTTTAAAGTATTCACAAATCTGTGTTCTAAGTGCCATGAAGACAGTGAGATGATAATGTACTAGGATTGTCTCAGAAATCTTCATGGGAGAGGGTTTTAAGTGGTTTATCCTTTGGTAAGGCAAGGAGAGAGGGTATTATTTAAACAACTGATTAGGCAAGAAAAACATATGCTTCTAACCGCATTTGCAGCTGGCACCTACCCTTCATCCCAGCAGATGAAGTTTCTACTGCCTGGTTATTTGGTAGTTTAACATTTACTGTTATAATAATTTTCAAGGTCTATAATAAAGGAGTCCTTGTAGATATTGTTAGCATTTGTTTTATGCATATCAGAACAGTGTTTTCTATTGTACTTGATTAAGAAATAGGAAAGGGACCACCAAAGTTTTGTTTTGTTTCTTTATAACCTCATCAGAGAAATACACACCATTTTAGAAGCACTATATTTTTCAACTGCACTCACCCCGTGACCAAGTCTATTCAATCAGTGGGCTACTCAAAGAAATATCATCATAGTTTTCATGCATAACCCTGGCCGTGGGCAAACAAACAGAACAAAACCAAAAACCTACATCAACAGTTGTAGCTTCCCAAGCTGGGTGGTATATTTCTCAGGAGAACTTTGAGATTACCATCAGAATTAGAATGACTGAGGAAATTTTTTTCTTTTATTTTCAACTTAAGATTTAAAACTGAGGTTGAGAAATTTTGAAGCTTCTTATTATTATTCTTGTTTTATTGTGTGCTTCTAACCCTCTCTAGGGAAGCTGAGCATGAGAGAGTCTGAGGGGGCCTATGGTGCCTCCTGTACTGAAGAGTGTTGAGAGAACATACTGGGGTCCATTGTGTCTTGGGCTACACTCCTTAGATGTAAGGCCCAAGTGAAACCCATGCCTTGCACAGAGTGAATACCTTGCAATCTGATAAAGCAACTAATTGCTAGAAATCAAGAGGAGGCACTTAGGGGACAATTAGAAGAACTTTGTATCCTTTTAGGAAAATATCACAATGAGAAAAAAACTGTACACTTATACCCTGAACTCTGGTTTTCACTGGATTTTGTTTCAGAATTATTAACTTAAATTAGAACAGACTTACAGCATTTGTTTTAATTCAGCATGGTTTCAACAGGTTAGGACTTATACATACCCACTACTACCTAGAGAAGGCAAGTAAAGTAAAAAACCTCATTTCAAGACCATATGAATCAGATGTCTAACTCAGGTGGAAAAAAAATAGAATAGGGAATACAGGCTGTCTCTATCTGGCTGGCTAAAGGATATGAGGGGGGATCACTCCTTTGCATTGGATCTGCTACACGCTGGTATACAAAGAATGACCTTCTCCACAAACACAGGACCATTTTCATTCAAGAAGATAGGAGAAACTTCACTATGCTGGACCCCCTAGAATGTGTCATTCATTCATCCAAACTTCTAGGTCATTCAGTTAATTAGAATCAGTCATTCATTCCAAACTCATTGAGAACCTACTAAACAGAAGGGCTATGATGGTTGTAGTAAGGACTACAGATGTGGACAGAAAGGCCACTGTTCCAAGGAGTTAACAACTTAATGGCAAAGAGCAGAATGTATGTAAGTATGCCTTACAGAGTATTAAATATCAGTCTGATTCTAACAGGGCATTAAAAACATTACTGTCTAAAAAAGACACGGGCGGCCAGGCACGATGGCTCACGCCTGTAATCCCAACACTTTGGGAGGCCGAAGTGGGCGGACCACGAGGTCAGGAGATTGAGACCATCCTGGCTAACACCGTGAAACCCTGTCTCTACTAAAAATACAAAAAATTAGCCAGGCGTGGTGGCGGGCGCCTGTAATGCCAGCTAATCGGGAGGTTGAGGCAGAAGAACGGGGTGAAGCCCGGGAGGCAGAGCTTGCAGTGGGCCGAGATTGTGCTACTGTACTCCAGTCTGGGGCCACAGAGCGAGATTGCGTCTCAAAAAAAAAAAAAAAAAAAAGGGTTATTTTCTGGACATGGTTATATTTAAGGACCGTCCTTTCAATCCATGCTTTTTCATTTTCTACTGCTGGGCATATATTGGAAATTTCGAAAATACTACTGACTTCATTTACACAAAATAAGCCATTCCATTCAGCTGCTGGATAGGTTAGTCAGCCAGTCACAGTTCCTACCCAGTAAACACCTGCAGTTTACCTTTGACAGAATTGTACTTCAGCTGGCTTATTTTAAATCCCACCTTCTTCCTCCTTGTGTTTGATGCAGAATAGGGTGAGAAATCTTACAATTGCTAGCTCTCCTTCCATGTGTAGTTAGACCTGCACTTTAACACCTATGGTAGTCTCACCATGTCATTTCTTGTGTTTCCCTCAGTGGCGCCTACAGGTCTAAAATATAGGTTAGATGATTTAACATTCAGATTCTATCCAGAATGAACGGCTTAGACTTTGGAGTTAGATATGTCTTGGCCTATATCACTTAGTTGTGTCATTTTCATGCAACCTCCTTAAACCTTCAGGATCTCAGTTCCTTCGGCTGTAAAACAGACGTCATTCTACTGTACAAAATTGAAGTAAAATGAAAAGACATAACTTATGTTAAAATACCTAGACCATTCCATTACATATGGCCAGTGAATGTGACTTCACTTCTCCATTCCTCCATTAGTTTCATTATCTCCATTACTTTATAGTCTAGAACAAAGCAGGTTTGAAATATCAGGGGGCACTCCTTCATTACCTTTTAATTTGCTAACAATTTGCCGAAATCCTTCAGCAACACGATATCTAACATATAAGACGTTTAGTGGCATGCAGGATTTCCTAAGAGCAGACTTGTGTATCAGTCTTTATATCTTTCAGTTGACTTTCAGTATTAAAACAAATTCTGATTCTCTTAATTCATTGAGCATGGACTTCAAGATACAAAAATCAGAATACAAGAGATCCTGGGCCGGGCATGGTGGCCCACTCCCCAATCCCAGCACTTTGAGAGGCAGAGGCAGGCGGATCACCTGAGGTCAGGAGTTTGAGACCAGCCTGGCCAACATGGTGAAACCCTGTCTCTACCAAAAATACAAAAATCAGCTGGGTATGGTGGCAGTGCCTGTAATCCCAGCTGAATAGGCAGGAGAATCACTTGAACCCGGGAGGCAGAGGTTGCAGTGAGCTGAGATGGTGCCACTGTACTCTAGCCTGGGCAACAAGAGCAAAACCCCGTCTCAAAAAAGAAAAAAAAAGAAAAAAAGAATGACTAAAGATCTGAGCCCCTGAGAGGATCCTGATAATGGCACACCTTAGTAACTTTCAGTACTGAAGTAACTAAGGAAATAAATGGGGATGCCCCTGTGCCTTAAATTTTCATACACTCATTACATGGCACTAACTTTATGAAGGTTGGCAGCCGACTGTTTTTAACTAAAGGTCACTGACGTTTAAATTCCTTAGTGTATGATAATGTGGTACTGTTTTGGATTTTTGGTATATTCTTTATATATCATTCTCCCACTATAGTTTTCTATTTCAGAAGCTACTTACATTAAAATACTTACTTTACAACACCCAGAGTACTAGGAAAGAATATGTCAATGTATAGGTAAGTATGGTTATACACAAACACACATTATTTTGGGCTAGAGAATAACTAAAATTATTTAGCCTTGAAAATAATGCAAAACAGAGAATTATGCTGTATTTAAAGATTTTAAATAAAAAAGATTCTGCTTTCCTAAAGGTCTCTTATTTAAATATAAATAAATCCTATTTAAAGTCTTTTTATTGGAAGTATGTCCCAAGATTTAGCAAATATGTCTGTCATAGAGTAACAATTGAAAGAACTTTACCAAAAAAAAATCAGATAAAATCTTGAATTTTATAAACAGATACACTCTGCAAATAAGAATTATCTCAAGTTGCCAAGAAAGTAAGTGGCCGAACAGGTAATAAAGTTCACATCAATAAATCTGTAGTTTCTGCCAAACATTTTACAAAATATTATAATGATCCAGGTTATTATCATGACCCTATTCACAGGTAAAACAACTCAGAGAGAGAAATGAAGCCATCAGGATCCAGGTGCAGCAACAAGGCAGTGGCAGTTGAGAATTCTAGTGTTCAAACCAGGATATGTTTATTTCTGTCTTAATTCTCATGCTCTTTTCTGCCTGAATGCTGTTGGGGGTTCCTGATGAAAAGTTATCAGGAAAGAAGTATGTCGAAGAAAACCTGGTGCTGACTTGAAAGACCTGTGGCCTGTGCCTCCCACATTTCTCAGCAATTTTACATTATTTTTTCAGAGAGCCACTACTAAATATTTTAAGAAGCATAGACAAAAAGCAAGGAAGAGCAATTTTACTGCAGCAGACGCCACGGACAATGTACTCTCCAGTTCAGTGAACCCTTTATAAAGGTTGCATTTTTTTCTTCCAATACAGCATATTCCAATAAAGTATAACCTCGCTGCACAGACAAAGCACTACACATTAGATAGAATCACGACCCGGCAGATAATTATTTTACATGTATCAATTTTAAGTCTCTTATCTTTACCCTCTGCTTCATCCAATATTATCATTCACAAATTTAGTAATAGGCTTAAGACCATTCAGTTGTAACTACAATGTTTCCTTATTTAGCACCCTTTTTGGTTTTGATAAATGGAGGGAAATTTTAATTTCCTTGTTTAATCATTAAAAAAATGTTCTGAGAATTTTAGATAATTTATTTGAAGAAACATAAATTTCTAAAATGTGAAATGGCATAGTCTATTAAACACTCACCTAAACCAGACTTTTTTAATCGTTTTAAGTGCTGACTTGTTTGTTTTCCAGTGGGAGATTTTTGCCCATGTTTCATTTCTTTATCTGAACTGTCTGCTTCACCATTTTTAGATTCGGATCCTAAAAAAGGAAATAGTTATTATGTCATTATCTTCTCTAGCTGTCCTCGAAAAGAAAAATCTAAAATTGTTTGAGGAACTGTAGATATAATCTCCTTTTCTAAGAGTTAATATACTACCTTTGGCCACAATCTGATTCCCCTACTGGATATAAAAAAAGAAGCCCAATAAATCAATCAAACAGAACAAAAAGCAAGAACAGATGGCCTAATAGTGGAGTCAAAACTACGTTCACTGATCTGATAGCTTTTAAAAGAAATAGAGTCAGGTCTTTTGTAAAATACACGAATAAGCTTGAACAATACTATGCCATTTTGAGACAATACAAGACAGAGACAGGAAGATGAAGAAGAAAGGAATCTTGAAGAGAGGGAGAGATTATACCTTTATAAATAACTTTATGTTGAAGTAGGAACAAAAAATACAAACGTTAATCTACAATAAATAGAATAGTACATAACTGATAAAGTGACAGAAGGTAAATTAGAAGAAAAGGTCAGGGCTGCACTGGGGTGAGAAGAATGCTGCCAGAACACAAAAACTAATAAAGGATTTCTGATTTTGCAGCACAGGACTGAAGAACAAATTCACACTCACAAAGAACTGCTTTTGATGGTATTATACATCAGCATGTGGTCCACCCTTAAAGTTCAACATTCAAACAAAAGCCAAAGCAACAGCAACCACAAAATTCACCTACACATTTTCTTACACCTACTGTCTTCATTTGCTGATGACGAGCAAGCTGGTACATTTTTCTTTTCTAAACTGGAAATAGTCTATATTTTTGAATCACTGAGTCAAAGGTATAAAAAAATTAAACCAAACCTTAAGTGGTAGTATTACTCAGTTTCAGAAAAAAATCATGACATCTCTCTCAGTGAGGAGGTCTCCTCCAGGAAGAAACTGGCCAAGCATATGGTATTTCAGCTCTTTACCTGAAGGCGAATCCGACTGCTCATCAGACACCTTCAATGGTGTCAAAACAACACGAGGAACAGTCTTGTTTACCATCATTGAGACTCCATTTCTTCTTTTCTGCTGCTGCCTCAAAGCCTACAAAACATAATCAAAAGATATGACATAAAAATATAGCCAAAATAATTGCTCATAATTGAATTAAATGACTCATTTGCCCATCATTAGACAGAACCTCTTAAGAGACTTAAATTCCACAGAGCCCTTAATTTCTCAGGATTCTTAATAGTTACCTTCATGTCATTTTCCCTTAAAAGCATAAAATCAGGCTTTGGCAAAGGGTATAAGCCCGAGACCATTTTCGGTATAATTCTAACAACAAAGCAGCATTTAATGGTTTCTTCTACCTTAGCACTGTGGCTTGAGAGTCCATGGAATTTGAAACTATGGCTCCCAAGTCAAATGAATGTAAAATAAATGTTTCGAAACCAGGATAAAAATATATGTGTCTGCACTTCTCTCGCAGGTGCGTCCTCTCCAGCGCACCGCTCAGTCAATCAAGTTAACACTGAGTGTCATCAGTATGTACAGCATGTAAGGACTACAGTATTGATGCACTCACTCAGCCGTGGGGAGCACTGCACAAAATCACTGAACATGGCAGGAATCATTTATTTCTGTGAAGGGAATCAGTCCTAATCTTGGAAACCTTGCAGCACTTGGCTTCTGTCTGCTTGACTTTGGGCATTAACCTTCAGAACACGAACATGACAGGTTCTAGCAAATCCAGGAAAAAATGAATATGAGAATAAATCTCTCCAAATGGGAGCACTTTGTGTTTCATAAATGAATCGACCACGGTGATGATAATGTAATAAAAGACATTTAAAAGTTTTGAAATACAGCTTATCTAGCTGATCACTTTATATAGAAAATTACCTGTAATAAAAAGGGTCTTAAGCACACGAAACTGAAAAGCCATTAAATTCACAGCCATAGGAATGCTAAAACTCCTCAAAAGGTTAAAAGGCTGGCTTCATACGGTCTCAATCCTTTTTATTCCTAGTTTCTGTGTAATTTCTACCAATTTTACAACATCCCAGTTACTTGATTAATGTTCTTCAACTGAGAGTTGTCAGAATCTCCTGAAAGACTGCCTTGACTGTATTTTCCCTTGCTGTCAAAAACCGATGTCCTTTTATTTGCAAAGGGTATTAGCCAATGTCCAACTTGTCAACCATAAGATTTAGCAACCAAATAATTACAGAAGTGAAAATTAAATACCATTTAAATGAGAGAAAGCATTTAAATTATACATACAACTTATTCAGATAAGATTTAAAGCCTGATGAGAAAGTAAAAGCTTGGGAAATCTATTACAAATGATATGGTTGTTAATGATAACATAAGACATCTTTTCTTTGATTCTTACATTTACTAAGTTTTCATAAAGTACCCAGCTACTATACATGGGAGAGGGGCAAAAAATACAAAGATTAATAATATGCCTTCCTTCTCACCTTTAGCCTGCTGTCAATAATACATTTAATGAGGACATATGTGTTATAAAATATTTAAGACATTTACTCTTTCTTCAAGATGTATACATAATTGCACATAAATTTTGCACATAATTGAATCAATCTGTCTAGCACTGTATAAGGATTCAACGTACTTTATAGAAATTAACCTAACAATCCAATAATAAAACAGAACACAGCAACATAGCAATTTAAATTACAATTAAGTCCATCTCTCCCCATTATGTAAGACTTCACAAAACAATTAAGCCTGCACAAAGAGTGATCAATTTTTAGGAGCCTTTATAGCATATATTTAAACTACTTCTCATGGAGAAAAAAATTAGGCATTTTAAAAATACTGTGTGTGTGTGTGTGTGTGTGTGTGTGTGTGTGTGTGTGTGTGTGTGTGGTTAGAGAGTTTATTTTAGAAAATATTTAGGGAAAAAAAGATGAACTAACTAGAAGCTGGAATCATTAAGTCAAAGCTGGCATGTCTTTTTAGAGCATTTGTGGTAAATAATAATTAAAGCAATGAAAATTTTGACCTCAATTTCTAGAGCTGAGAGGACTCTGCTATAGAAAAATTAGTAATCAGAAGAAAGCCATAATAAAAATAATGTAAGAATAAAAACCTGTAGCAATTTTTAATTTTAAAAAGACAAGGCAAGGATAAAGGAAGGTGACTAACACTGAGTCTGTTTGTATGATGTTTTTTGAATATATGTTTCCTGATCAGACCACCTGACTGTTTCTCAGTACAATATTTTTTAAAAGCCCTGACACACACTATGTGTCTGTAGGCAAACAAAACTAAATGCCTACTGTATAAAAAGATTTTCTTTTTCCTTTTTTTTTTTTTTTTTTTTGAGATGGAGTCTCGCTCTGATGCCCAGGCTGGAGTGCAATGGTGCAATCTCAGCTCACTGCAACCTCCGCCTCCTGGGTTCAAGCAATCCTCCCACCTCATCCTCCCAAGTAGCAAGGATAACAGGTTTGCACCACCACCCCTGGCTAGTATTTTGTTTGTTTGTTTTTGGTAGAGACAGGTTTCACTATGTTGGCCAGGCAAGTCTTGAACTCCTGACCTCAAGCGATCTCCCTGCCTCCCTCCCAAAGTACTGGGATTACAGAAGAATTTTACAGAATTTCAGAATTTTCTGAAAAATTGGCAGTGTGATGCAGTGGTTAAGGAGTTGTAGAGTCAGAGAAAGATTTAACTAACTAGCTGCTGGGTAAATGACTTGGGTCAATGTCCCTACAAAACAGAGGCAGCAGCGCAGGCAAGATGCTTTAAACAGAAAATCTGCACAACAGTGGTTATCAGAGTTTACCTCACATAGTAAATACTCAACAAATGTCATTTTTTGTTATTTATATAACTTATCCTTTCTGCAACCAACGCATTTTTGAGACCCTATTCAGCTGTACGATAGCATAAGTGCTGCTGATCCATAGTGGTGAACATGAGAGTAGTTTTCATTATTCCACATTTTAGTAAAGGATTGACAAGGAAATACATGAAATCATATAAGTGTTTCACTCACATACAAGTGCTAAGAAAATTATGCCAGAAAGAGGAAGTAGAGTAACTTGGGTGGGGAGAACCAATCTAGAGTGGGATGTCAGAAATGGCCTCTCTGGAGGCAACAAAGGAGGTGAGACATAAATGACAAGAAGAAACTGGTTGTGTGAAAATTGTGGGGTCTCCAATAAGTAAAAAAATAGCATCATATCCACTAGCAGGGATAACTTTTGATTACTACAGAAATTAAAACAAAAACAAAAACAAAACAGAGTAGATGGAAAAAAAGGAGTAGGGAGTTTACAGAGAAAGCAAAGAACTCCAAAATGGTTGCCAAGGCTTTATAAAGATCGGAGGACTTATATTCAGGATGAAAAACATGAGGTCAAATACAAAGCTTCCCTTCTACCCTCCCCATACCATGCCTATGTCTCAAATCAGGAATTTCACTGGGGAAGGGTTTTCTGGTTTTGTTATTCCTTTGTTTCCTCTTTCTTTTTCTCCTGAGTTCCCCAGGATTAGGATTGAGAATAGGAATGAAAGACTAGAGCAAAGTTGTCTTAACCAGTGTTGTCACAGCCATGACATCATAACCTTTTGGGAGGCAGAGGGCCAACTGCTAGATTTGTATGGCCTGCATTAGTGGATGCATAAGAGGCTTTTGCTGGGAGGCCTTTGAAACTACGTTCAACACTGACATAAACCACGCTCTCTCCAGCTGACCTCCGCACTTCCCCTCAGTGCAGGCTCTACGTACCGGGTTCCTCTCATCTAAGTAGGCAGCTTTCCTAGGCAAGGTCTTTACAAATTCCCCATGCTTGACTAGCTGTTCAGCACCTGCTCAGGATACAAGCACAGTCAGCATCCTTGTCCCACTGTACAATGTGTAGCCGAGCCATTATGGTCAGCCCTCTGATTTAACAAATCTCATAATCCTTCAAAATACAAGGTTTAGAACACACACCCCCAAATCTTGAGTTATTTTTTATACATCTGTTGGGGGTTGTTCAATCGACCATCTGGTCTCCTCTTAGTCCTTTGCGGCTATGTCTAACACCTCTCTTCCAAACAGGGTTACTGGTATCATACTGTCTGCAGCTTTGAGCTTTTGCTGAAATTCTAGGAAAACAAGAAAATTCCTATTACACATTATGCTACATATATAATAGAAATCATCTGCAAATTAACTTGTGATTATCTGTATTTGGGTATCTCACAGCCTAAATATTATAAATTCATGGAATAGATTAAGAAAATAGGATTAAGAGGATCACTTTAGATTGTTATGGATGCTGTGTCCTATACAGGGGTACCCTAAAAGAGGGGATGTTATTTTCTGTTGTGACAACTTAGAAAGGGCAGCTTTTTCTATTACACATTAGAGTCTTAATTAGCTAGTGGTGGCCCTGTTGATCTGTCTATAATGTGATTTATTTTGACAGATATTACATAATCAGTCTATTTGAGCCTAGATTCATTTTAGGGAAGGATATAAATGAGACACCTCCAACTGTCTCAAGCCTTAGCTGTACTGAGGAATGCTAATGGACTATCTTGTAGAACAACTTTAAATCCTGTCCTTTCAAATCCAGAAAGAAGCAATATCAAAATCAAAATAAACAAGCAGATGGTGAGTGTAAATGCAGTCTACTATGAAGAAATGTACCTTCAAGCCAGTCACATGTATAATGTTCCACTGTCCAAACCACACAGTACAATTTCAATATTGATGGTGTTATGAGAAGGAGTATAATTGGATTTACCAAGTTTAATGCTTTCAGGTATTATTTAATATGAAAGAAATTTACAAGCTTAACCCTGGAAATGAACGCACTTTTCAAAGGAAACACATACAACATAGCTAACCCAGTCTAGGAAAAGTAAAGATCATATCACACTCACATCAATTCAATTCTGGCTCTAAGTGCAAGGAAAGAAATCAAAAGATGCTGACTGTGCATGCTTTTCTCCAGTGACATATTGCAATACTTTCTTGCAAAAAGAGAGAGAGAGGAAAAAACCCTTTAAATAAACATTTGATTTTTCAGACAGAAAGCCTGTTAGATAGTTCTAAAAATATGGATTCGTTTTCATTCCTATCCTAATGGAAAAATAAAATAAAACTTCAAATCAGAGGCTTTTGTGTTAACTTGGAATTTTAAGCAAGTAATGCCTGCTTTATTTTAACAACGCAAAAACACAAGCAATGTAGCTTAAGAATGCACTGAATGCAGTAACTCTTCCACTGAAAATCTGAAAACATCACATGCTGTGAATGCTAAAAGTTAAATGATTAGAAATACATATAGAAAACAGTGGGCTGTTTCAGGCACCAACAACTTGCATTGCCGCTAGTGTGATAAATGTCAATGCCCATGTTCAGAAACTATTATCATGTAATATAACCTTTGGAATTTCACAGTATTGGTCAAACATATAAAGCTAAAGCAAAATACCAAGAATAGATCTGCTTTGCAATATCAAAAAGAAAATGCATCTGCAACTTTATGAATAAACTCTACTACCCTAAATAAATAATGAAGGAAGTCAAATAAACCAACACAAACAACATAGAAAGGTTATGTTCACTACCATGTCACTTGCTGTAAGAGAACTCATCCTTCTTTAACCTTTCATTATCTTGTGGCTGTTTAAAATTTCTAAAATTTAATCTTCCTGAATTATATTTTAAAATGCAGAATCTAATCTTTTCACACTTTTTAGGATCATAACTAAAATACCCAGGCAGAAAGAAGACAGGGAACAAGGTAATAATCAGCAATCTGCTGCTCTCCAGAGGCTTCTGAATATGCTTATGCAGAAAAAAAAAAGACAACTACTGAAATAACACTATATTATTCATGCAATTATACCCCACATATGATGTTAACTAACATTTTGAGGATTAGAAAGTAAAAGGGACTCAAATATTTGGGAGCAATAAAAGTATTCTATGTCAACAGTCAAGGGACATTATAGCTTCCAGATTGTCCAGCTTACAGTTACACTGCAATCAACAGTGCTATGACATCAAAGAGCCCACTTTCTGTAGCAACGTGCTTCAGGCAGGGGTAGAAAGTGGGGGCCTTCAGACTTAAGAAATTATGCCTGGCATATTTTGTAAGACAGTTTGTTTTAAATTATTTTTTTAACTCCACTTATGATTATAAAGCTATTTGGTTTTAGGAATTTGTTTAAATCTACTTCTTTCTAAGAGTCTACACTGGTTAGTGTATAGACTACTAAAGTCCTACTGAATCACAACATATTTCTAATAAAATAATAATGACGTATATTTGAGTGTGTGTTATCAATATGGGCTGGCACTGAAGATAAGCAGCCTCTATTCAGAAATGCTATTTTTAATAAGTATGCTGTATTGCTTTCCATATGCTATATAACAACTCAAGTATGTAGATTTTCTTGGATAGTATCAAAAATTCATCTATACTATTACATAGCATATGCTGAAAGGCAGCATTTGTGAAGAGGGCAGAATCTAAACTACGGTTCTGGATTCAAACGTCATCTCTAAGATTTACTTGCTTGCGGGGTGATCTTGGGCAAGTTACCTAACTTGGGTCTTAGTTTCTTCCTTTGAAAAATGGAGATATAAGTACATACTTCCAAGCATTTGCATGAGAATTAAATAATATATCCCATGTAAAATGGAGAGTACAGGGTCTAGAAACCATAACAGTTAATTATCAGCTAATGTAATTATTTTTAAGATCATTCTCCTGGCCCTAGGTTCATATGATTATGATTTGTGCATGTATACATACACGTGAAACATATATTCACAAACACAGATCACATGTATATGGAAATATATACATATATATGTATATAACACACTTAGAAAGAATTCTGCATGGTCATAGCCATTCAGCTATCCAAAAGAAAAGAAAGCTGTAGATTTGCTGAGGTTGCTACAGTTTAAAATGCTGCATGTTCAGTCAATTTTTGCAATGCTGTCTTAAGAAATTCAGCAATTACATGGAATCTGGGCAAAATTCTGCAAGAACAGCTTTTCTTCTAAATATGTTTCCAATATAAGTTTGATTATTAATCAAATATTAGCATATTTGCTCTATATTGAGCCATATTCTCCTGGTTACTAATTTGCTATAGGTTATAAAATAGAAGTTTTAAGAAATGAATTAATAACTCTTTCAGGACATTAAGAAGCTTTCAAGACAGGATTCTTAAAACAAAGCTTAGACTCTAAGCAAGCAGTGGCAGTTCCCATGAAAATATGCTCCACAAAAAACACAAAACAAAAAAAATCCCTTAAAATTGTGTAATGTTTTAGTAATTGCAAAAAAATGTTCCAATAACACAAAACCAAAATGATGAAAGTACAAATTAATGATATAGAACAATACAGAAAGCTGTACCTTTATATTTCTATTCATATACAGGAAGATTTCATGGTGTGCACATTTTTCAATTCACTGAACCTCACAAGTATGTTTCATTTATGATCCCATTTATGTTTCTTAAATACCACAGCCACAAGTGTCCATTTTTGTATCTTTTCTTCTATTCTGGTTAGTATTTTATTACCTGCATCTTATTTGCTGTCTGAATGAGTTGCCCAGGCTTTGCTACCTACATTCATTTTTTATTTCATCAATTAAAAAGGGATCTCAACACCGATTTCAGTTTTGTTCTCTGGCATCTAAAACATTTCAAATGCAGTAAGTGGCAAGCTCTCCAAAGGGTACTTGACCTATGCAGGGTGAAATATACTGCTACTACCTTCAATATAATAACCAATGAATGGCAATGCTGCAGTGTCAATAACATGAAATAGGAAGGTGACATAATTCAGCATAAACATGCTAAGTTTCTTTCCTGTGTTTTCTTGTCTGAGGTACAGGAGAAGACAGGTAGAAATGTTCCAAGTCTAGAAGTTTGGATGTGCACATTAAGAAGCTTTAGTGGGGCCGGGCGTGGTGGCTCACGCCTGTAATCCCAGCACTTTGGGAGGCCGAGGTGGGTGGATCACAAGGTCAGGAGATCGAGACCATGGTGAAACCCCGTCTCTACTAAAAATAGAAAAAATTAGCCGGGCGCAGGGGCGGGCGCCTGTAGTCCCAGCTACTCGGGAGGCTGAGGCAGGAGAATGGCGTGAACCCGGGAGGCGGAGCTTGCAGTGAGCCGAGATTGTGCCACTGCACTCCAGCCTGGGCGACAGAGCGAGACTCCGTCTCAAAAAAAAAAAAAAAAAAAAAAAAAAAAAAAAAAAAAAAAAAAAAAGAAGCTTTAGTGGTTGGTGGAACTTAAAAAACTATTTTAAAAAATATAATTTTTCTTTTCCTTGTGATAAATACATCACTAGACTGATACCTCTAATCCTGGATCTGGTAAAGGTCATCAATGGGTGGCTGAAGGGGGAGTTGTTATAGAAGGATCAAAATAGAATGTACAAGAGGAAAGCACTTAAGGGGAAACTATGAATTCAGGGCTAAATACGTGAACCTTCCATTTACTGACACTCTTTGTGTTGTTATCATACGATGGCTCCATCTAACCATAACATCTCCTCCTTTTCTTCTCTGCACAATTTAGCATTTGCCAGTATAACAGAAGTCACTATTATTTCTACGAGCCACTCACTCTACCATGTGCTTTCATCCTATTACCTCAGTTAATTCTCAGATCAATCCCAGGAGCAAGATACTATTATTTTCCACATTTTCTATATAAGGAATTTAAGATTCAGAGAGGAGAAGTAGCTTGCCTAGAGACAGCAAGTGAGTAGCAAGAATTTAAACCAGGGTATGTCAGTGCCCAGAGCCCAACCTTGTAAATATCCCCTCCTTGCACCATCTCAGTGCAAGGCCACAAAGGCCCGTACTGCCTCTGTGACAGCAGAATAATATGGCAACTTTAACTGCCATTCAGCACCAAACAACACTCATTGATGAATACTCCAGATATAAGTAAGCAACACTCACTATTTTTCCTATTTGTAACTTAATGTATCTCAGTAACAACAAATAAATTATCATTTATTTTTATACTATCAGATAAGCACAAAAAACATAGATGTTATTTTTTAAATATGCAATGCATTTATGAACCCAACAGATTTACTACTATAAATCACACATAGACACACAAAATCTTAATACAAATTTTTATGTATTTTCAGTGGATGCATATTCCTTCTTCTATTTTACATTAAAATTTTCAGTCAAGTCTCTCCTAGTTTTTTTCTTTTATCAAAGATTAAAATTATTGAACTGAATATCATGGATGGGGTTGAATTCAGGAAAATTCTGCTTTCTGATTCCTAGGTTCCTACCTACTTGATCAGCAAAACGAACATTACCTTAAGTACACAGAACTGAAGGACAAAGAATAAATGGCAGCTATCTTACCTGTTTAAGAGCCTTTTTGGTGTGCTGCTGGAAGGAAGACACTAACTTGCTTTGCACTGCTGTGTTGGTAAGGCTTGAATCTCGAGTGGAAGATGCTTCATCAGTTACCTGCTTTGAACAAACTAGAAACAGAAAGAGATAATGATATTACTAATTTGAATTCCTTTTTTTATATCCACTGTAATTACACACTTGGAGCTTTTCTCCAATTGAAAATGGATACCTAAAATAAAGCAAAATAGCACAGCAAAAAGAAGAGTATCTAGATATGAAGAAATGGAATCATTTAATAACTGTGTGGCCACAGTTCCATTTAACCTTTTTAAGCCTTCCTGTCCTTACCCGCAAATTGATGGTAATTTCTATGTCACTGAATTATTGTATGGACATAAAAAATAGACAATATCTGCCTCAGGAGCTGGGAGTCAGTAGGTACTATCTGAATTTGAATATGAAGATTGGGTAATGCACAGTATTCTGAAAAAAAAAATCTAAATTAATGCAATTGTTTTAAATCTACCCAGCCTCACAGGTATTATGATTCTTCTACTTCACAGCCTTACTACTATAGAATCTGTGACCTATGGGACATGTTTATTTTCTCCTACGGGCTGAGTCATAAAGCATGGGTAAGGAAAAAAGAAATCTGAGATGCTTGTTACCAACTCAGGATAATTATTTTGAGGAAAAGGGTGCTCTCACAGACTACAATACAACTGCCCATTTTTATCAGAGTCAGGCTTGCATGTTGTCTATTCTATAGAAGACTTTTTCTTCCAAAAGACTGCTTTTTAGGAGAATCAACGTCTCACTGACTTGGGTGACCAAGCAGAGCCCACAGGCAGTGTCTGCTCTCTGAAACCCATGTTCGAGCCAGAACTCTACCTTTAGTTCTCCTCAAACTGAGAGACTTCTGAGTCCTCATTTGACTCCTCCTCAAACTGAAAGACTTTAACACTGAAATGGTTTGAGTAGGAGCACAGATGCAGGCCCTTTTCTGTATACACTGGGGGAGAAGGAGCTTGGAAAATCAAAATGAGGAAGTACTATGATTAGCGACAGAATGGAGGCATATGTCAAAGGCAGGAGGCAAGAGGAAGTCAGAAGAAAATAACTTGAGAACATATTGTAAAGAAGCTCAAAACATGACTTTTTAAGGGCACCAGGGTTAATGCTAATTCAAGAAAACTTTACAAGTGATGGCAACTTGAGAGGTTTCTGACCTGAGTTTTAAAAGAAGGTGAAGAAGTAAAAATTATTGCAGCAAAAAGTGGGAAGCACAGGCATACGCACCTTGAGAACACTCAAGTAGCTTGTGATAGACTCAAACACACCTTGCCTAGAAATAATCATGCGGCCCGTGAGAGACAATTTTGGGAAAAAAATAATCAAATTTTTTGTTAATACAGAAAGTAATCAGACAAATGAACAAATTTAGGAAACTAAAATAACTGTTAGTTATTAATGCCAGACACTTCCGGCACGTGATCTGATTTAATCCTTGCAGCTTTCTTGTAACACAATAAGGTACATATTTCTATATTCGAGAAAGAAAACTAGAGCTCAGAAAGGTGAAATAACTTGCCCATGGTCATAGGGCCAATGAAACTGCAGAGATGGGATTCAAGGCCAACTTAGTCTAGCTTCAGAACCTATGATTTTTCCACTTACAATATTTGGTTTCAAAAGTCAAGATCTGATACAGAAAATATCATATCGAAAGAAGCATAATTTAGTTGCATGATACGGAAACTAGAAGTTAACAAAGGCAGGGGGAAACAAGTCACTCAGCCGCCGACAAGGAAAAATTGAGAATTGTGAGTAAGTGACGGGTCTAGGAAGTACTATGGTTGAAGTAGCAAAAAGATTTGCGGATGAATATAGTGAGAAAAGTCACTGAATTAAAGATCAGATGACTTTTTCGCTTAATATGATTTTTTTCCTTAAGACGGTCTAAATGTTCTAGTTATGAAACAGTTTATTACACTGATCACATAAACTATGGTTCCTAGGCTTCTCTCCTTAAAATAATGACTAGCATAATTTGTAACACCTTGCCAAAGCTTATTATTTATCAAGAAATATAAATAATCATCAGTTTATAGTCTAAACATAAATTTATAGTATTTACTGATAACACAGGTAGTCTTTTCAATGTTCTGAAGTCTATGAAATGTGACCAACTGAGGAGGTGACAGAGAGATGGCAGATAGAATATATGATCCCAAATGAACAGATCTCATGTACGCCCAGCCAAATGTAAAATGTGCATTAGTGAATATGTTTTATTACTTTCACATTCTTATAATGGCATTTATACCCAGAAAACTGGAAACTTACAGGTTAGTTCGTTTAAAGGAGAACTAAATGCAGTCCAGAGATATTAAGGAACTTAGGGAAAATATGAGAAAGCTTCTGCATACTGGGCGTCTAAATACACTTCCAATTTGTTTAGAAAATGCTATTATTCCCATGTCTTTCAAAGGTAAACTTCACTTCCAGCAGGATTAAACAATAACAAATTCTGACCCAGTGTACATGTAACTGAGGCCTCGCATCCCTCTTATTTTCTGAATAAGAAAATAAGCAATATGCAATCATCTGTCCTTCCTGAGGGTAACTGTTATATAGCTCACCAGTTGCTCTATTTCTGACCTAAGAAACCATCAGATAATTGGGATACCTATTTCAGTATCAGCATATACACTGCATCATTTTGGTTAAATTCATTATGGCACTATGTTGATAGTGATTGACATCTATTTATATATGTTGTATCCAAAAGAAAGATTCTATTCAACTTAGAGCCCAGAACTTCAGACGGAGGGCAGGACAACAGTTGAAACTGCATTAAGGAATACCATGCAGTTTGTTCTAAAAATGATTCATTTTCCTTAACTCACTGCTTTATCTTACACTCCATTCTAGACCCAAGAAAAACCTCAAGAATACCTGTCTGAGGTAGTCAATTTTCTCCCTAATCCCTCTTTCTGGAAGTTGTTCCTGACGTTATTTCTCCAGATCAAAGCATATTTCCCTAATTATTTACTTCCCTAATTATTTATTGACACAATAACTATAGAACCTTAAAGAAAAGCAAAATGTAACAGAAAAAAAAAATATGTGATTGTTCCTTTGGGTTGAATAATTTATTTTTAAGAAAAAAAAATCAGGAAAGAAAAAATGGGTGGGACATATTTGCAATTCACACATAGGCTTCACTCAGTGTGCTCGTATACATTTTTAAATTACTGACAAATATGGACCTTTTTTCATGGACATTTAAGTTGCTTTATTCATTCGTTTTCCATGCATATGACATGAAAATAGCTGAATCTAAAAACACTAATTCACTGAGTGCAGCTGGCCTGTGCAGGTTCATGCAGATTCATATTCTGACAAAATGCAAGGTTTTCACTTCTACTTATTCTTGCAGCTTTCTTAATAATAGATGTGATAAATAAATAATGAAGGACTCATTTTAAACAGTTGCCTGAATATTTATCTAACAGACTGACTTTGGCCTCTGAAATACAAGCCAAAGGAAAACTAATGTTAAAGAAAGGATCAGGGAAAATCCCTTGCATGTAAAATTACAACAGGAGCCAGGAAACTGAAGAATTAGGACAGATGTTTTATCCAATAAATATCAAACACTGACATGCAGTTTAGAAAGTGATATCTTCTTGGCATTGAGAACAGAACAGGAGCTATCTTTTCTAACTGTGTACTGGCATGATCACAAAACTAATGCCAGGACCTTATACCTTGAAATCCCACAATACAGTCTGTCCTTTTCAAATTGAAGATGAGGAAACAAAATGAGACTAGTTCTCCCAAGAATTTTTATCATTCCACATTTTTTAAAAGGTATAAAAATACTATTTCTGTCTACATTTTGCTTGCCTACCAAAAACAGGCAAGCCAAAAGGATAGTTAAAAGCTAATCTGCTGATTTTAAATTTGCCTCTCAATACCTCCACTCTTACTCCCCAAACCCTCCCTCATAATACTCTATTTAGAAGACCTGGGAGCAAAAGGAGGTGGGAGATTATAGGTAACCATGAGACAGCCTTGAAGGCTACAGAAGTGGTAACTGCTCCAGCAAACCTGCGGGCTTCAGTGTCTCCAAGTTGTCTCTCTCTCCTTTTAATTTACCATTCAATTTGAAAATACTATTGAACTAGAAAATGTAGATTAGAGTTCCTATTTTAAAGCTGCAAGCTAGGGAGGGGATATGGCTGGTATTCCCTCCTAATGTAAGTACTAATCCACTGACAGATGTACAAGAGGACACCCACAATTGTAACTGTGACCTACAACCCAGGATATACAGGAGCAATCAGAAGGCAAACTTGATATGTCTCTCTTGTCTCACATCCTGCCTACCTCCCGATTCTCACCCTCTATAATCCAGCCAATCTGGAGACTCTTCAGTGTCTTCTGAACACATCTACTTGCTGTGTTTGTTGTACTTGGTCTGATTGTCCCTTCTCCAAATATCCTTTCCCAGCACTCTGCCTGGCAAACTCATCTTGGCAGTCCAAATTCTAAACAGCTTCCCCCAAAGCTTCTCTGACTATCCCAGCTTCTGAGGTAGACTTGCTCCTCCCCTAGCCATGCTGTCTTGGAATTTAGTGTACGAATTCATGACAGTCCCTGCAATGCTGGTGCTGTTGTCTGCCTCAGCAGCCACAGGCTCAGAAACTCAGGGATTTATATGCAAAGATGGGCACAGAGCAGTCGATCTATTAGTGTTCACTGAATTTTTTAAAAATCAAATTTTAAAATATCAAATTCAAAAATTTTGTTTAGAGTATTTTTGAAGTTAACTTTCAACTATGATTTTTAAAAATAATTCATGAAAGTGGAGGTCAGCAGAGCTCTTCTTTATGAAAAAGTACATATAAAATGAATTGTTGTAAACTTGAAAATAGAAGCCTTCTTAAATTATTTTCCCAAATTATTCTACAGTCAATTAGGGATAATATGAAAGCCAAATGACAGAATTTCCTATGAAAGACAGTAGGAAGTTGCACGACCTGCCACTAATTATAGATAGATTTCTCTTTGCCATCTTTACTCATTGCCTTATTTAACGAGTAAAGTCACAGTTTTGTGCTTTTGCATGGGGAAATAAAAATAAAATTTAAAGTCAAAATTAGAAATCACAATGCTTACATAAAATGGCAGAAGCTGTGTGGGTGCAGAACCACAACACAGACCAGGATCTGTACATTATATAGTCGCTGCAAAATAGGTATTGTGTACTATTAATTGCTCTCTGTCCCACTGAGCCACCCAATAAGTAACAGGCTATCTGAGGAAACTGGTGCTCAAAGACCTAATAAAGACAAGGAGGGGAGCAGTCTTTTACCAATTTCATTTCTGTAAGTTCTCTTTCCAAACACTCTCTTTCATTCTTGTGAATAATCAGACTAGATGTTCTCAAATCACAACAGTTTTCTGTATGAATGATCTTGACATACACTATAGGCTTAAAAAAAACTTAAATGAATAAAAAATTTAACTCAAAGGATACATAGTATATTAGGAATAACACTGTGGGTACACTGTTAGAAATCAATAAAATCTGAACAGAGGGCTGGGTCTTAGAGGAAGTTTATTGGTTTATTGATTAATCATTCATTCAATTGCACAACTCTTATTGAGTACTTTCCCTCATGCCAATCACTGTATAAGATGCTGGGGGAAAAAACAGTGAAAAAGATCCAATACCTGAGTTGGAGGCCATAAGAATTTTTAAAAACTGTTTTCAATGAACAACAGACCATTAATTCTACCTGAGGAAAACTACGGATGAAAACTAAACAATAACAAATTTGTTTTGAAAGATCAACAAGCAGACAATTCAGAAATATCCCCAAATGGCAAACAATCACAAAAGTTTATGCTTGGGTTATGCTTTGTTTTATGTACAGTATTTACATTTGAAATTGTGTAAATCATATATTTCGGATATATACAGCCAGAAAATACATGCTACAAATTGTTAAAAAGACTTGAACAGGGAAAACTATCTGACTCCAATTAAATCATTCCTGAACTCCATTTTTAAAATCCTTTTTGCATTCGGCCTACGCAGAATTGCCTTTTCTAAAAACATTTGTTTCAATACAGGTATAGGTATTTGGGTTTAAGCAAATTTCCTTGTTACATTAAAAGAAAATCCAAAGGATATAAGTTGCCAAGAAAAGTTAGTAATTAAATAGATTAATAAATTGCTAGTAATACTAGCAATAAAATAATGGGAACAGCAACTTTTTCCTAAGACCCTTTCAGAGGACAGGAGTCTAAAAATTATAAGCACTGATGCTCTTGATAATATTTAGAATATCTTCTATAATGAAATATACCTAATATAACTGGAATGATTACTATATTTTATAACCTACTTCATTAGCCCAATGAAGCCTCTTCTTCAGAAGAGATTTTCAGAAAAAAAGAGCAAAATAAACCAAGAGGAATGTTGAACCAGATAATAATTATACCAACTATATATCAGTGAGAACATGCTGCTGCAAAATGTCATCATGCCAGAGACTTTAGTGATTTGGGTGGCTGATATCATATGGTGCAAATGCCATTCACCTGCCACAGAAATGGATATGCCACCATCTCATTACAATGGCTACAAATGGTTCACAAACATTTTGATTAGAACACTGAAGCTCCAAAGGTAACTAGGAAGACCATTGTATACACTAAAGATGTAGCTATAAGAATCTCTTCTACAAGCACTCAATTTACCAGCCAGGCCAATTTAATTATACTGTTATCTCTGGATATTCATAAAAATATCTCCTTAAACACAGAAGAGAGAAAACTCAAACCAAAAAATAAATACATTTAGTAGGAAAAGCATATATTGTAGTTATCAGTCTTTAGCCACCTAACCTCCTCCTACCATAGAACCAACAAGGATTTTGCTCACAGGGTAATGGAGATTAATAATACTATATGCTGTTTGTGTGGGAAAAATAACATCAGAGGCTACTTATTTTATACTGGTATAACCCCTGTGATCTTCCACACTGCATCAGGTTTCTGAAACATCTGCAGAGAAATAAAGCAATCAGCCTAGAAAATGAGAAACAGAAAAAAGTGGACAGGAAGGAGATCAGCAAAAGGTTGGTACAGGTTAAGGTTAAGTGTTTCATTCATGGGCATCACTACTAATTACTTCATACTTCACCATATAAACTATGAACTCCAATGTACGATAAAGGGGAATCAGGTTAGCTATCCAGAAGGCAGTTTGAGAAATGTTTATACAATATAACTGTAAAGAAAAGTGAGAGTGAATTATCTGGCATCAATGAAAAAGTACTTTTTTTAAAGAACATGAGTGTTTTGTTCATATGTACAGTGACAGATTATATAAATCAAACAGAGTATTGGCTAGTTAAGATGGATAATTGAGGGAATACCTTCAATTCTGTTTTTATTTGAGGAGTTTGTTGTTTTGAGATCATATTCTGTTCTCGATCTGTATATTATGAAATATTTCTCTCACAATTCAAGAAGAGAGGTGAAAGTATGCTTAAATGGGTCACTTTGTCGCACTTAAAAAGAAAACTTTTTCCTCTATGACTCTGGACTGTTAAAACTGACCAAAATCCATTTAGACAAGAATGAAGTTCACAGTTCAAGAGGAAATACGTAAGAAAAAGAGGTCTCTAAAAGATAAAAGAAATGAAAAGTATCTGTAAATAATGTTTGAAAGAGTTGGGATAAGTCGTTTAGAGAAGTTAAGATGAAGGGGTGACCATCTGTTTATCATCAGAGCACAGAAAAAATAAAAAAGAAGGAAATTAGTTTAATTAAAAGCATAAAAGATTTCAACATAAAGAATAAATTCTTCTCTATAAAAGTTATCAAGAACACAGGGAGAAGTATAAAGGTGACTGTGTGATTTCTATCTAC
Organism: Macaca nemestrina; assembly: GCF_043159975.1. NCBI lineage: Eukaryota > Metazoa > Chordata > Mammalia > Primates > Cercopithecidae > Macaca > Macaca nemestrina. The sequence goes on from NC_092143.1 coordinate 58,332,985, forward strand.
CTGATCATATACTAGTAGAACATTGTCTACTTCAATTGACTGGTTTAAGAAAAACACTGGTAGGAGAGAGGAACTAGGGCTTCAGGATCTTTTGAAGTTCCTCATGCTTCTTGTGAAATGTATAATCTGGGGGCTGGGATAAAAGAAAGGAGGAGAAAGAGGGGGCAGTGGAAGTTCTATATCCTGCCAGTGGTCATTTCTGACTCTGAAGATTATTCGCTTTCCTCTGTGTTTTCTTCAATGTGTAACTAAAACAACATAATTTTCACATACTTAAGTTTCTGTAGACCACCAATGTAGAGCAGGTGTCTCCATGAGCTAACAAAGCTGTTGCCTAAAATACAGAGCTGTTGAATGAAAGACAAATTAGCTTAACCCCCCAAAATTAGGGGAACTGGTTCAGGCATAGAAGGAATATCCTTCCTGTCACCTGCAAGATTCTTAGGAATGGCTGCCGGGTAGCTGGTTACGCTGTGTTACCTTTCTCCACGATCATGTAGAAGCCTGTTGGCGCTCTCCTACCCCCAACCTCCTGAACACAAAGATGCAGACACACACCATCCAATGTAAAACTACACTGGAGCATTCACAGGCAAGTTACTGTAAAACCTCCAGCAAAACGAGACCAGGAATACCAACCGACACTGAGTAGGTGAGCAACATCTTCCAAAGTTACTCAAAACACTCCCTGCACAACTCCACGGTCACCCTCATTTTCCTTTTTTGTAGTCTTGTATAAAACCGCTTCATGAGCTGTCAGTGTGACTACTCCCCAGGGTGTCTGGACCTTTTTAATGTATGCCCCAATTTCTCCATGAAGCTTCTCATCTGCATGTAACTGATGTCTCAATTGAGATTATATTCACACTTCAGGCCTCCTTAACACACTTTTCACTTTTGATAAAAGACCCCTCAAACTGTAGCCTCTGAGCCAATGAAAACAAAGAGTGAGCTGAGTAACGTTTCATTAAGTTAACACAACTCTGCCAAGAATCACACAATCAGAAACCTACTTATAAAACTGGCCATAAAGAATAATGAAAAAGGACTCCATAAAATTCTTCAAATGTTGGAATCATTATTTGCCCTGGGATTTAAAGTCTAAAACATAAGATTCTTTTTTTTTTTTTCTTTTTCCCCCCAACAGAGACTTTTAAAATACTAATTCTCTTGCTAGAGTGCTGCTTCCTCCCTGAAAGTCATTAGGGTTAAGAGCAAGCAGAACCTTTTTTGATCTCTGTGAATGAAATGTGTACAATCTCTAGTTTCCTCATTTAAAAAGAAATATATAGGATGGTTACTGTTGATTTTAAGCGTGAACTATATTAGGGCCACAAAAAAAGAAACTTAATAAATTGTTAATAACAATTTATAGAGGATGAAGAGGGTGAAGACTGCCTATTGATGGTATCATTTCACATAAAATATGTATGAATTCTGCAGACCAGCAACACATTGTGGGTCAACTTAATATGTGTTAGGAAACTCATGATATATCAATGTATTATGCTCAGAAAACAACTCAGACACAAACATACCCATAAATTTCTGACTAAAATAGACCATAAAATTTATAATATTTTATTTGGGTGACACAGATTTATACTTATACAGGCATAAATGGTCATGGGTTGTCAACACAGATATATCGAGTAATTCACCTAAATCACTCTCTGATCTCTAAAGTTTAGCTTTTAAAATGTCAACAGTTTACATTCTCAAGTCTAATTCTTATTAACTTGAGAGACTATTCAGAAGTCAAAGAAACACATAAACATAGTTCTCTGTCTTGTAAATTCCACAATTAATAATATACCACTTTTCCTACATTGTAAAATTTTGCAACAAAACCTTGTAACAAAGTACCTTGGCAACACATCTCCCATTTTAAAGGAATATTTCCCTGCCCAGTTGATTCCAAGAAGAGGACTAAAGTATTATAATCATTATCTTAATTCTGCCTAAGGACTCAAGTGTTAATGACTGGAATCGAACTGCTAAAATTTCTTTCTTATCAGTTTTTACAAAATACTTTCTTCTCAAATACTTCTATGCTTATCCCCTAAATGGTACAGCAAGTGCCAATAAATAGTTGTCAATCTGATATAACACTATGGTAGCAGAGGCTTATTCTTTCAACGCATCAAGGGTATGTTACAAATTGATGGTTAATATTCTTCTCAATACTCCCCAGTCTTTCATCCCAAAGGATGAATATAAGAAGGAAAGATGAACAAAATAGCAAAACAGATGATGTAGTCATCCCCCACTCCCTTTCTCCCTCCTTCCCTACTTTTCCCTCCCACACCCCTCTCTCTTGCTCCCTCACACACACATCTACTCATATACCCGACCTCCTCTCTCTGATCACATTTTCAAAGTTTATTTGTACAGCTGTAGGGAAGTGTGGAAAGTATATTCATTCTAACTTTTGGTTCAAATATATATTAGAAACAGAGTAAGCAAGGAAATCACCTAAAGCAGAGTTTCCTGACATTTATCACTGAATTGCAAGAAATCAAGAAAGCATGTGGTATGCCACTACTTTATTGGGATAAGCCAGGGGTTCCTCTTTGTCAATGTCTTAATTTTAGGATCATAATAGATGTGTACTAACGTTGGAAAGGCAAACTGTACCAGTGATGACTGGCTAGTAAGCGTTCCCTGTGGTTCCAGGCAAGGTATCAGAGTAAGGAGAGCCTGGCCTTTGGTGTCACACCTGGGCTTGCAATTTGGATGGCACATTTAATCTAAGTTTGTTCCCTCACAGGTAAAAATAAAAGTACTCAATACATTTTCAATATCTAGGTTTGAAAATGTGTCCTGAGGCTAGATTAATAAGCTATACCCAGAGGTACAGGGTACTTACATGGAGATGCAATTGTGGTTTGCAGTAAGATGCAAAAGTGAGCAAGTCAAGGAATACTCAAGGAAATAAGCTATTTACTATTCTTTCAGTGATTTCCCAAAGTTATTTCCTGAATGCAACTTCAAAGAAGAGGTCAGGAAATCTAATTTGTGTCACATTAGCTGGAAATGTTTGGGTATGTGTTATTTGGTGAAGCGCCTACTCACATTTTACATGAGGGAAGTTTGCTTATCCCTGCTTTGGCTTCACTATTGGCCGAGTGCTTTCATGCTATCTGTCACCCTTTCTCAGCTACTAAACTCCCATGGTTTCTCTGGAATTTAGGATTAGTCATTATCAAAATCTCCTGCAGCCTCCATATTTTCTCTGAAAACTCCCTCTACTTCTTAATATATAAAATCTGGCTGTCTTCCCAGCCAGGACACTGGCTCCTCTGGAATGCTCTCAGGTGGTAGCCTTTTTCTTTTCTACACCTCTTGTACCACTGGGCCTAGAAATAGAATAAGTGACCTATATTCCCCTCACTGTTCCCTCCAAAACATTCTCCCTCCCTGGTTCCTATGATGCCCCCAGCATTGTATCTCATGTCATCAGACTATATTACTAACTATTCAACCTACTGTACTTATCTGCCAATTCTTGATTATTTTTCATTTTTTGAATATGTTAGCTGCTAATATGACATCCTGTCAATGTTAGTTCTACTATAATTGTTTGTTTCAATATCCATGCTGATGATTCTCTAATATCTTATGCAAGGGTCACCACCAGCCTTTAAAACATCTTTGTGCAAAAAGGAAAAGGCAATCTTTTTTCCAGGTGGACCCAGTCCCATCCCACAGCACTAGGCTGGGCAAATGGAGGGGTGCTGAATTTCAACCACTGATGCCACCTCATCCAGGCAACTCTTGAGTGCACACATGGCCTACACACTCTTGATAGCCTGAAACCTAACCCCCTTCTTTCTTATCAGCTCAGAAAATACATCCCATAATAGTATCCTAAATTCAATCCATGCATTCTACTCTCACATCACTTACACTTCCAACTCATTTCCTTTAGCACACCAAATCAGACAACCTTTTCACACCAATGAGACTTCCTTCTTCACACTATCCTTCAGTCACCTCCACATCGGCTTAAATTCTATGGACGGCCGGGCGTGGTGGCTCAAGCCTGTAATCCCAGCACTTTGGGAGGCCGAGACAGGCGGATCACGAGATCAGGAGATCGAGACCATCCTGACTAACACGGTGAAACCCCATGTCTACTAAAAAAACACAAAAATCTAGCCGTGCGAGGTGGCAGACGCCTGTAGTCCCAGCTACTCAGGAGGGTGAGACAGGAGAATGGCGTAAACCCGGGAGGCGGAGCTTGCAGTGAGCTGAGATCCGGCCACTGCACTCCAGCCTGGGCGACAGAGCGAGACTGTCTCAAAAAAAAAAAAAAAAAAAAAAAAAAAAAAAAAAAATTCTATGGACATTTGCCTTCATTACTCCACTTCATATACCCTTAACTCCTTTCTTTCTTGCTTGCTTCATCATCACATTTGGCAAAACCCCAGGGTCAGTCACTATACACCTCCTCTGCGCTTGTAGAGTGGTCCTGAACATGACTGGAGAAAAATGGACAACCATGTAGGCTGGTCTCTTAGTAAATTCAGGATGAATAACCTTAAGAATGTCCTTAATGCTGTCAGACTCTCTCAGACAAATATTTTGTATCTTCTCCTTAAGTCTACAAAACTACCTCCCCTATTCTCACCCTTAACTGATGGACTTGTTTTCTATTTCACTGAGAAAAATAACACACACAGCAGCACACTTCTACAAGCCCCTTCCACATGTACTCGCCCACCTTCACTTCTACTGAAATACCCTCGCTTTTCCTACTGCCTCCTTTAGAGCACCTGTCTACATCTCTTGCTAAGACCAATCTTTCCATTTGCTGAATAGGTCCCATTCTCCCTCATCTAAGCAAGGCATGACAACAGAACACCCCTGCCACATTATCAATTTTCCTCAACTGAAATATTCCCATTAGTGAATAATTTTCTAATAACCATTTCCCATTTTTTAAACTGTCTCTTGATCCTTTCCTTTCCAGTCATTTTCCCATTCCATTCCTTCCCTTGACCTCAAAATTCCTTGAAAGAATTGTCTACACTTGTGGTCTCTAATTTATCTCCTCCCATTCTCTTGAACCCACTTTATTCAAGCTATGGTCTTACGATTCCACAAAAAATTACCATTGTCAAGTTCATCAATACCCTCATAAAGGTAAATCCAGTGGTAATTTCCTAATCTTCATCATGAATTCACATTATCAAAAGCATTGACACATTTGAGTCGCTTCACCCTCAGAAATACTTTCTTCATTCGGTTTCCAGGACAGAAAATCTTACCGTGTCCATTTACCTTCAGTCTCACTGTTTTCTACACTCTCTCCAAGCTCTTAAAATTCAAGTGCCCCTGAGCTCAGTCTTTGGGCCTTTTTTCTTTTCTATTTACCTTCAGTTCCTTGGTAATGTCATCCAGTTTCCCGTCTTTAACTACCATCTATAAACTGGCCACTTCCAAATCAGTATCTCCAACAAGGATCTTTCCCATAAATTTCAGACAGATAAAATCAGTTACTTACGACATCCATCTAGATATTGAAAAATAATCTCATGTCCAGAACTGAGCTCCTGATCAACAACACCCTTGCCCTTAACTGGTTCCCTTGAAGATTCTTCCATCTAAACTAAGGACAATGCTATTGTTCAACACGCTCACATACTCAAACTCTGGAGTCATCCCCAACTCCTTTCTCTATCTCACACTCACATTTATCTGTCAGCAGCTTCTGTCGGATCTACCAGAATCCAATCACTTTTCATCTCATCCACTGCTACTACCTGCCTTCAAATCAACAACACCTCTCCTCTAGATTATGACAATAGCTTTCTAATGGGTATCCTTGTTTTCTTCCTTGTTCTCGTATCTTTTTCATAGTTAGTGATCCTGCTAAAACCTACATGTGGCCATTGCCTTTCTAGCTCAAAACTCTACAATGGCTTAATTTCTCACTCAAAACAAAAGCCAGCATCAAGGCACCATATAACTTGGCCCCCATAACTTCCCTGGCTTTGTTTCTTACCATACTCTCCCTTGTTCATTTTGGCCTCACAGCCACACCAGCCTCTTGCTGTCTCTGGAATATTTCAGACAGTCTCCTGCCTCAATGCCTTTGTATTGCTGTTCCCTCTACCTGGAGTTCTCTCCCCTGAACGCCTGTTCTCTCATGCTCCTCAGGTGTTTCCAAAATGTAACCCTCTCCCCTCCTCCCCCACTCCCTTATTTTGCCCTGTATCACTTGTCACCACTGAATAAGCTATACATTTTAGATATTGATTTTGCTTATTTTCTCTCTCTCAAAGAAAATAAGCTTCATGAGAGATTTGCTTTTGTTTTTCACCACTGTAACTGCAATGTCAAGAATAGTACTTGGCACGTGAAAGAAGCTCCGTATATATGTTGAGAGAGCACACAAGCACTCACCCAGGCACGAGCGCCACACTAGGAGCAACTGTAATAAGATTCTCCTTCACCCTCCTGAAAGGGAAAAGTATGCCCCACTCACCTCCCCTTTTTGAAAGCCAGAAATTACTGTGATTCTCTGCCTTTTCCCCTCTCTAATCACAAGGACCAGCCAAGGTTCACACCATTACCACAACAATTGGGGGGATGCTCAAAAAGCCTGGGAATAGGGACAACAAGTCAGATGAAAAGTAAAACATCCATAAAGCAGTCTGCAGCCATTCTTGTAATTTCCTTAGGACAATAAGCTGTGTTTTTCCTATATTAAATTCACAAGCTTTGCTACAGATCAGAAAGGAACTGAAGCAGTATCAGTCTTACAGGGTCTATCAGCACACAAGTTTAAATAGCAAGAGCATTCAGTGAGCATGCAGAGGACAAACAAAGGGACTCCATGGCCATTAATAAAATGAATGACTTTGGGTTATTACTGAAATACGATATTTCTGCAAACATCCTTTAAGGTTTGTTTGTTTAAAGGTAATTTACTGATTCCTATGAGTCTACCGACAGAGACTTTAATTACACAGTTTTCTCTCAAATCATGATCTGGGTCCCTTTGTGGAACCAGTGGGTACAGTAGAAGAAAGCACTGCAGCTATTGTGGGACAAAGATTTGCCAAAATTGCAGTGCAGAATTATGTACACCAAAAGAATCACAATATAATTGTCTTGAGGAAGATAAAAATAAGTTCACATGTAAAATTCAGAGGATAAAATTCAGAGGTGGAAAATGCCCCCCCTTAAAATTCTGGAAGGGTCACTCGCTTCTCAAAAGTGTCTAACAAGAAAATATCTTATTTGGCCCTCTTTTCACTGTGAGGAATGGTAACACTGAGCTTCATTTGCAAAAGACAAACCAAGGAACAAAGCTATTATAAAACTACTTGTGATTACAGGAAAAAATCAGCACAATCAGGAATAAAACATTAGCATTCTCAATCCTCCCGTAAGAATGAAACCACTAGTACCCCCAGTAACCCTCTCACTTTGCAGGAGAAATATACGGATACTTAAAGAAGTATTTAAGAAAATTATTCAGGGAAATATGTACTGTTAAAAAACAACAAAAGCAAAGAACTATATACTTCTTTTAGATGCTATCCTTTTTGAATCAAAACACCTTGATAAATCTCAGGGGTAAAAATTTGGAAGACAACTGTATTGATAATGGTGGGCAATTCAATTAATGAATCATTGGCATTCTATATAATTTTTAAGAGAACAAGGGATTATATTTTGGAATTCATCACACTTACCTCCATTTTCTTCTCCACGGGCATTTGCCTCGGCCATATCTGTACCATCCAATTCAGATTCACAGACTAAATCCAACGTGCCATCTGCTGGGCATGACGACTCCTCTTTCTATATTATTTTGAAAAGTGATGATTTATGGAGAAGATGTATTAGCAACTAAAAACATTCAAAATACTTGCAGAATCCTAAGTATGATCAGTTATTTGTGATTTAACATTTCCATACTAATTTACCTTTTAATGTAAAATCATTCTTGGGTTAAAAAAAAAAAATGGGTAAAGCCCATTGCTACTGTTGATTTTTTTTTTGGATAAACTTTTAAAATCTATACCCAAAAAAAGTTTCCTTTTGACATATGTTGTTTCCATTTTTTTTTCAATTCTACATTTTTCCTCATGTAAAGAAATGGCTTACCAACTCAGAATTTTAATCAGTTACTTAAATACCCAACTTGCTACAAAGAGCAATGGAAAAATTACAAGTCTTTCTGATTAACTAACCGGTGTTATTTTCTGAAACACACACGGTGGACCACAGCCTGATGCTTAGTAGCTAAAGAAGAATCCTTGCTTTGTTGTCTAGGTATAACTTTTGACATAAAAAACAAAACAAAACAAAACAAAAAAACACCTTATATGTAGTTAATGAACTTTAAATATAATCCATGACTTATTAAGGCAGAAACTTCTTTCTAATTTCTAAGAAATAACACAACGAATTTACTTATTCCAAGTTACACAACGATTTGTAGACTATAAGCTTTTGTCTTCTGGAATTTTGCATTTCAGGTGGCATTTCCCCTAGATAAAAATGGGAATGCCTTTAAAAAAATTATACTAAAATAATTAAGACTCAGTTATCTGAAGCTTTTATTTCTCTCTTCTTCTCATACAAGTGTGCATTAGTAAAACTTCCTTGAGATCCCCATTTAAAATTGAATATTAGATTCAATTCAATGTTTTCAAGCAAAATGAATAAATGTCTTATTTTTATAAACGATAAGGGTCTACAGGTGTGAAGTCTGTGTATCAACTGACGGTCATTAAGTCAAAGAGTCCATGGTAACTCTGATCATCTTAAACTCCTGGCCGATGACCCATGACACTCCTCCCCATAAATTTTAAGGAATCAAGAATTTTAAGGAAGCCACAACTATTCACCATTACCATATGTCATGGAGTGAAACCACAGATATGCTTTACTTAAAGAAAAATGTCATTGTTTATTCTTAATATGAAATCATTTTTAAGACATCTGTAAACATTTAAAAGGCATAGGAGTCATTCTTCTACTCTTCATCCAAATCTAATTTTGTTTACCTTCACATGTCTGAAAAAATGCATGATACATAGTAATAACAACATGCAGAACAATGCAACTTACTTTGAGAGCATACAGGCCTGACTTTCCAGGGATTTTGAAGAATGTTCCATCCCCTATTCGAGTGTTAGTGTGAAGCATTGCATTCAGACAGGCTAATGGAGAGGTTCCACTAGAAAATAAAAGTGTGCAAAAATGAAGCAGTTTGAGGTACAGCTTCTATTGCAAAACTGTTCTCTGAGTCTCTCTCTCTCTCTCAAAAAAAAAAAAAAAAAAAAAAAAAAAAGACCTCTTTGCATGCCTTTTAAAAATACCCTCCCAACCCTGAAAACATCTACATTACAATAAAGGGCCAGTCCAGTTTTACCAAAGTTAATCAGATGCATCTGTCTTATAAGGCTTCAGGCAAAAGTCTCTTGAATTGAAATTACGCTTTTATTCATAGAGTAACCAATACTGTATTTTACAGACACCAAAGCCCAAATACTTATGTGGTGTTATTTTACAAATAACACCATGAAGCCTTAGCTTTTAAATATTACAGACAACTTGATGGTTGCACTTGAATGATCAAAAAAAAAAAAAAAAAAAAAACCCACCAAGTTCAAGAGCAGCTCCATCCCATAGGTTTAAAAGCAACAAAAGAATAATAAACCAGGGAAGAACTGATTTGAAATTATAAGTATTTAAGTTACTCACAGGACTGCATTTCTCACATGGCAAAATAAGAATGTACATATGTGTTTAGATCTCTGATACAGCCTCTACAATGACATCCTTTTCTCAGTTAGATATGTCAAAGAAATATGTATTGGGAAATTCTGTCCAGCTAACAGAATTCTGTAGTAAACATGCAAGTGATTGAAATATAAGATCACTTTTTAAAGAAATCAAACAGCATTAAACTAAATATCAAAGGACATATGTATAAACATTATTAGAATGAGTTCATATACTTGAATGATGCTTATAAAATATAAAGTACATATGTATTTCCTGGGGTAGAATTCAGAACAAATTTTTGATTGCAAACTAATTATTTAGAAGCTAGAATTTAGAGCTACAATTATTGCCTTTTTAAATTATACACCTATATACATTTTACTTCCTAAAATGCCAAAACATCAATATCTGGTCAAACCAACTTTAGTTAAAAGCCCTACCCCCACTACCCTCACATGCTTCTGAGGAATTATGGGTATTTAATTCATATTCTGAGACAATACAGCCTTTAGGATATGAAGCTTTCAAACTTTGAATTAATAAGTTCCGAATTCTAACTTTAAATTTTGAGGGTAAAAACATAATTTGTGCTCCTAATTAAAAGTTTTCTAAAGACCAAGACTATCAAACCTCTTATATGAAAACTCACCAGTAAAATGCAAAAGTCAAATATGCCGAATTGCCAGAACACACTTAATAGCAAGGCAGCATACATATGCATCATGGTCATAAGAATTTTTAAGTATTATCATCCTACAAAGACAATTATTTTAGGAAGCAGCTTCTCTTTGCCAACATATAAATATGACTCCATTGAATTTGATAGGAAACAAGAATCAATATAAATTCAGTCACAGAACAATGCGGTTGTAACATTAAAGTACACATGGAAATAATGTTGTGTTTAGGTAATATCTTTCCTTATGAAGCTCCTACAACTTTGCAGACCTCATTTCATTATTTTCTCTCACAAAAGATTTTTCTCACATTTAGAGTGGGCCCAGGCATACCTATAAAGTAAAATATATTCATCTCCCCAGAAATGTCTTTCCATGAATCAGTTCCAAATAAATCACGCAATACATGTTATACTGAACACTGCAAATACATATTTTTACATTATACTCTTCAGACAAAAGCATAGAAAATTTGAAGCTAAGAATGATTATGCCAGATTTTTGGAGTTTTAATTTAGTGGAACTGTCAGAAATACAGACTTTCCATAGGGACTTGGCAAGATGATGTTAACACGGCAAGTAAAACAGAATCCAATACATAAAAATGACACAATGTAGAATTTTAAAAATATAACTTAATAAAACTGTTCACCTAATATGAAACCTCACAATGCTGTTTCTTCTCTTTATTCCTAAGGCCCTAATCCATATGAGTCCAAGAACTCAGATTCAGCACGTTAAATAATAATACAGATTTAAAGGCAATGACTAAGTACAAAACAAATGTAACATGACTATAATTTACATTTCCTTTTTAAGGTATAGCAAGCTAAAGATAATTGTAGAAGATAAATTGGCTATTAAATAGCAATTTAATGCTGTGCTTGCTGCAAATATATGTGATAAGCACCCAGTTTTCTACAAATAATAAGCTCTATTAAGCATGAATACATTATTAAATGATACTTTTTAGTAACTCAATAAACACAAGATTTACTATGGAAAAATTTAAAAATATGTAATTCACAATCACAACGTCTCCAAAGTCTCAATGACTATTGCAATTTCTATAAATCTTTCCCAAAAGAAACTTGTTTTATTTCAAAACTATACAACATTTGCATTAGAAAACAATTTGTAATCAAATGCAAATTTCACCACTAAAATCACTCACTGATTAGTCACTTAGTTCTAAGCACACTTTATGATGGAAAAACTAGTTATCCAGGTCCATTTTATTTAAAAACAATGAAAAAGACACATCAAAAGAGCTAAATGCTTGCTAAAAGGTAACTGATTCATCTAGCGTAAAATATACACAGGAAAATGTATTTCAGAAACATTTCACACCATTTCCTTACTGCTGTCATCCTCAGCAATTCCACCAACCACAGAAAACTTAGACTACATTTGCTGCAGAAACATCTTAACTGCTATTGAACAGAAATAAACAAAAGTCTCATGTCATTTTATTATTTTTATATTCAGAAAAAATAGAACTGGCATGTATACTATATATTGTATATACATATATATATCTTCAACATAAAGATTAACTGTGGGTAAAAAAACGAGGCAGATGTACATGCTATAAAAGTTTGTATTCTTAGATAGAACTGATCGCCTTCTATGTAATGGTTCTTCTTTTTAATTTATTCAACAAAATTTTCTTCACAGTTAATGCAAAAGCTCATCACCTCAGTCGGAATTCAGAGGTCTGAAATCCCGTAACTATATGTGTGTATATATGAAATAATAAAACATCAAGGTTTTAATGTAAAAATCTCTGAAATTTCAAATTTACTTACTTTCTAACAAGACGAATTGGAAAAACCGCGATATCCCGATTTATAGAAGGAAAACAAAAAGAAAGGAAGAAAACAAAAAGTTAGTTTTCCAACTTAAAACACAATTCTTCATCTTACCATTTCAACAAATAGGACAATGCACAGGAAACCCACCAAAGTCAAATTTGGCTGCCTATGGGGAGGTTGGGAAAAAAAAAAAAAACTGGGGCACTGGGCTGAAAGGTGACTTTGATTTTTTTCCCCTAATACTTCTATGATGTTTTCATTTTGTTCACAAAGCCCATGTATTTCCATATAATAAATATAACTAGAAATAAATAAGCAGGACAATATTTGTCCCCAATTCTTTTCTTTATCCCATCCCCTATAATTGGGCCCTTTCCTACACACCTGCCAGGGTAGATATACAGCTTATTCTACTTGTTTGTTTTTCCCCCTGGACTCTAAGGCTGTGGACCCTTCTGGTTTGTTTTCATTTCCCACAACCCCTGAAGCAGAACAGGGGTGGAATTTGGAGGCAAGGGAGCAGGCATAATTTAAACTGTCTAGACATCAAAGAACCCCTAGAGATGCTTTACAGAGCCCAGTGCTGTGTGAAATACAGAAAAACTATTGCTTTATATTATCAAATTGCTGATGGAACACACACAATTTTACCGATAGTGAATACTTAGTGAAAGGAATGAAAGGCCTATCTATTAAATAATTTTAAAAACCAGACAGAATACCTGGGGAATGCAATTGGAAGACTATTTGCAGGCATGACAAAGAAAATATAATTGTGAGCCATTATTCCTTTACATATAACATAATGATTTATAATATTTAAGTAATACAAATATTAAACTATTTTATTATATTAATGTTACATCTTAATAAAAATTTCAGATGTAATCTATTTCCTGCAAACATTTCTTTTAATCTCATTTTTAAAATATGGGAATGTAAAAAAATTAGTCCAGTGCAACAAAAGCATAAAAACTCAACAAACTCAAGCAGTTATTAAACATCATAATTAGTTACTGTGCTAAGTACTATTAATACAAATTAATATAAACAATTATACGCTCATTCTTTCAAAAAAATTAATAATCGCTTCTTTCAAGCACTTCAAATATTAGCTTTGAGAAAATATAAAGAAGATATTTTAAGAGTAAGTTAGGTGGGTCTCGGGTGCAGGTAATATTCTAATTCTTGATACAGTATCTGTGTTCACTTTGTGAAAACTGTTTAGAATTTGTAGACTAAATTCTGCATATACTTCAAAAAATGTTTTTTAGATATTAAAAAATTAATAATGTACCCTTAGATTTATTTATTTAATGGGCATGTACCTACTAGTGGAGAAGAATGGGGATGGTTCCTAAACAGACATAGTAACCCAGCGTATGTCAATTGACAACTCAGTAACCTAGATGATAACAAACTACCCTAGAAAAATCAAGGCCAAATGAACTTATTACTCTTGGGAAATATTACTATCAATAAGAAACTCTCTAAAATGACTGAAAATAAAACTTTAAAATTTAGAGTCCTTTATATATGTTACCTGAATGATATCTATATGTATGTAATATATGTAGTTATATAAGTTATCTGAATAATTCCAATACAAAATGTTCTATTCTAAGCCTCAAATTGGATAGTGAAGAAACAGTGTTGCAGACTTCATGGTCTCTCTACAATCACTAATGAAAGCTTTTATTGTGCACTAACAGAGGAATAACAAAGACTCAGAAAATATAAACATAAATGGGAATAACCCATCAAATCAGAGATGGGTCACATTTCAAAGGAAGATATTTTGTGATTTGCTATGTGAGGATATCCATGTGGTTTTCGATATTCAATAGGTCTCTAGAGTAATGTTCAAATGCAGCCTTGTTACTCTTTTTATCAGGAGGGGTTGAGACAAAAAATAATTATCAAATAATATATGCTGTACACTTTAAAAATTTAGAGAAAGAACTTTGAACTCCAGACCTCAATGTGTATCTCTGGTTGGCATGACATGTCTCTCTGTACAACAAATAAGAGATAGACATTTGAATTTAGAACGCTTATCCTATTAAAAAACCATCAAGATATCATTAGATAGACTATAGCGATTCATACAGTCACACTCACTAAATGGACCTACTGTTTTAGGAATCAAAAATTCCAAAACATTAATACAAGGACAAAAATTTGCTTAGTAGTACTTTAAAGCAGGATCTAGAGGGAAATTAAGAAATATCCCTATATAAGTATAAACCAAAACATACGATCTATATCATAATTTTCAAAGACCCTAACTAAAATAGGAGGTGAGGTGGTTATCTTTAATTATAGACATCTAGTAAAGAACATGCCACATACACACCTAGACACTGACAGCTGTTCTTCTACAACGACGTATGTCATGACATGCTGTATTACCACCCCTATGCTGGGGAAGGCAGTGGTGAACAGCGAGGAAGACTGCAGGCTCTGGAACCAGTCAGCCTGAGTTCAACGAGCTGAGTCATGTTGGACTTAACTTCTCTAGGTCACAGGTCCCTCGACTCTAAAATGTGGAGAATAAAACTCACTCTGTCCTAGAGAACTAATCCGAAGATTAAATGAGTTAAAATATATAAAGCACTTAGAACTGTGTCTGGTATGTGGTAAGTGTTCAAAAATTGTCTTATTTTCTTAATACTACCACTACTAACCATAGTAACCAACATCTAAATGTAAAAAGAATGACAAATGGAAAGAAATTAATATTTCACAGCTTGTTTGAAGAATTGGCTCAGGTAATATTTTAATTTTTAAAAACATTTAAATTTCTAATTTCATTTTCATCTCAGTATCAAAAATAAGTGAAGACATGGGCATGTGTACACAGCTCGTCCATAGTCTCTCACATGTGGATAGTATTAAAAGTAACTGATAACTTAGAAAGGGGACAGGGAGAAGAATGATAGCAACACATCTATTACGATAGTTATCATTTATTGGGCATCTATAATGTGCCTGGGCTTTCACAACTATTATCTATATTCCTCATGGCCACCCCAAAATGTAAGCATGATTCCCAGTTTTACAGACATGACTGAGATTCAGAGATGAGGAATCTTACTGAAGTCAGATAACAACTAAGTGATACAGCTGAAATCTAAATTATAATCTGATTCCAAAGTCTGTGCTCTTTCCACTATCTCACATTCTCTCTCCATAGAACTGCCTCCTCCATTTAATCTAACTTAAACACTTAAGCAAATATTTAGCACTTTGAGGAAATACATTTTTAAAGCCACATGCTGCTAAATGATAAGGTGACCTACTTCATTTTCAATACTGCATATAGCAATGACTTATCCAGAGTAGATTTCAAATATAAAGAACTAGGCTGCAGAAGATGACACTGTTGGTTATCTTCCTCTGATAATGTCACCAATGAAAACAAAGGAAGAAGAAACTTAAAGAAAATATGATAGAGGCCGGGCATGGTGGCTGATGCCCGTAATCCCAACATTATGTGTGGCAAAGGCAAAAGACTGACTTGAGGTCAGGAATTTGAGACTAGTCTGGGCAACACGGTGAGACCCTATCTCCACAAATATATATATCTGTGTATTTGATAAATATATATATAAACCATAAATAAGATATATACACACACAAGAGGTACACACACACACAAAAAAAAAATACGCATGCACATATATACATATATGTGTGGTAGAGAATTCAGATCCATAATTGAGATGCCTCTTTATCAAACTGTGTCATTAAGAGAAAACACAATCCTTCTACTGAGCAAACATTTATTAAGCACACTACGTATGTATGTCAAGCTGATCTTGAAATAAATTTGTACTCCAACAGTGTTTTGCACATAATAGAAATGTAGACTGAACTGAACTAAATTTTCTGAATACATATGAAATGACAGGGGACTCAGCAGAAAGGCAGCCTTGAGGCATGTTGCAAACAAGAGAAAACCATTTGGAATTTAAATGTTATCCTTAGTTTATTCCAAGGAGATGACTGAGATGTGATCATGTACAAATATATCATGTCACTGACTCCTATGCAGAGGCAGTCAACCCATGGCCATAGGTGGCTCTTCAGGACTTTTATCCTATTTCCCTAGCCCTGCAAGCTCAAAAAAGTTATTTCCAATTAGGTCAAAAACTATATCTTACAAAATAAAACAGTAAATTTCATATATTAAAAGAATAGACACTGTAATTATATCTGGTATGAAGTAGTTTCATACCAAAATGTAAGTTTCTATATTCAACCTGCAGCTACTCATTCTCACCCATTGTATTAGCAATAGCTAATACTCTACCATTTCCAGAATCTGTTCTGTGGGATATCTGTCCCAAGTGCTGCTCAGAAACATTCTCAAATGTGTTTGGGAAATGTATGTTGCATTCTCCTTTTGCAAACTCATCAAATACATTAATAAGTATTATTGAAGTCTCTGAAAAATCCTATTTAATTCTGTGTTTCCTGATTATATACAATAAAAGAATCCTCTCCACCATAAGATTAAACAACATCTCCTATCATGGCATGCCAAAAAATATACTTAGAGAAATGTTATACCATATTTACATGATTAGGATAACTAGGAATAAAGCGCCTAGCAGTCAGCACTCCCAGGAATGTTTAATTTTACTAAGCAAATGTTAAAAGATTACTTCAAAAGTGTGCAAAAGCTCTCTTTTTTTCTGTGAAAAATACAGTGTGATTATTATATTCCCTGTATAAGTGTATAAAATTGAAAAACACATCCAGGAAGTGTAAATAGCATTGAAAATTTACAAACAGTATCTCTATGTACTTAAAAATACTATGTATTTGCAATACAGGTTGAGCAGCCCAAATCTGAAAATTGGAAATGCTCCAGAATCTGAAATTTTTGAGCATCCACATGATGCTCAAAGGAAACAGCCATGGGACCTTTTAGGATTTCAAATTTTTAGGTTTGGGATGCTCAACTGGTATAACACAAATATTCAAAAATTTTAAAAAGTCAAAAATCCAAGAAACTTCTGGTCCCAAACATTCTGAATAAGGGAAACTCAACCTGCATTATATTACCCAACAGATGCCATGTATAACATGAAAATCATCTCACACATCTCCTCAGAGCAGATCTTCCTCCTGATCCCCACCAGCCTCACTCAGCCATGGGTATAATCTTCCTCCTCCAGCACCCATCCCATGACTGATGCATCACAAAGCCCCAACTAAGTTCACCTGAAACCTTACATGTTTACTTTATTACATTCTATTTCAAAAAATATTTACCTCATTCACAAGACAATTCTATAATCTCTAACTGGTCTCCCTGCTTCAACTCCCAAGTCCAATTCATCCTATACACCGGTGCCAGATAATTTTCTTATTTTAAAACAACAACAGAAACACTGCTCAGACTGCTTCTTAGCCATGCCATTCACTATTGTTGAATCAGTGGTTTTCACTGCCCACCAAAGGAGGCACAAAGTCCTCAGGCCAGCATTAGGGTCATCTACAACACAGTTGCCATCTACCTCATTTTCATCTTCTCCAACTCTCAGAACACTCTCCTATAATCCAATCCAACTCAGTAAATCACCAACCTTCTACAGTTTCCCATGTCTGCTCTGGCTACCATCTGTATGGGGAAGACTTTTACAACCTAGGATATCCCCATTCCTCTAGAACAATCACAATACTTTTCATATCTTTCATGGTTTATTTTCTTTGAAAATTGTTTACATCTTTAACTTTCCTGCCCTTACTACTTCCAACAAGTTTGAAAATTCCACAGGAGATAGACATATTTATTTTTATATTGCCTGACAAGCAATACCAATGTACTCGAAAGTTGTTTCTTGAAATAAATTTAATCACTGCAATAAAAGCTATTACAATCATGGATGTGTAGACATAAAAGACATGCAATGAGCATCACCAAAATTCTTTCTAAATTCATAGATGCAATCATGTCTGTGAAGGACTCTACACACCAAAAGGCTGCAGTGGCCATCTTACATTCGCACACCCTGCATTCTTTTCTTTTAGGGACTCTCCCTTTCATAATGATGTGATTCCAGTATCCATCGAAAAAATAGGATTGATTTCCCCACCAGTAAGGCTGGCCAGATTAAACTATCTACTTGGTCACAGAAACTGGTAAGCTGGTGGAAGTTTGAGTATCTTTTCAAAAACGGATACAGAAAAAAAAGGAAAGAATATAAATTATCTTTCAGTAATAACATTAGCTATAAAGACATAAAAGGGAAAAGCTGGTGCCTATCTCTGCCTCCACAAGGCCAGGGTCTGAAGGGGATAAAGCTAACCAGAGGAAAGCAGAGTAAAGCAGGGAAAGAAAACAGGAGAAAAGATCATGGGAACTCCTGCATTGTCTGGTCATGCTGAAGATCAACCTGATAGACGTCCAAGTTAAATAAGCCAATAAGTCTCTAACTAGTTTTATTTTGGACGCCAAAGAGAGAGCTTATATGACTTGTACAAGCTGACTATTTTTCTAGGCCTCATTTACTTAGCCATAAAATAATGAGTTTAAAATACATGCGTTTTGAGGCTCTATTAATCCATTTCTGGTTAAGGTTTTAAGGGCAATTAGTAATAGTTCGACTATTAGCTTTCTGAAGTCCATTCCAATCAGGCTGCCTCTCAGCATGTTTCTCTCTCCCTCAATGCCCACAGCTCTCCTCTCTTCCTACTCATTTGTCAAGATCCCCTCACCTTCACCTCCTAAAAGCTACTAATCACCTCTGCAGTCCACAATGATGTTCTCTGCACTTCCAAAGGCATTACAGCCCATGCTACTATTGTAGCATTTAGTTCTTTGCAGTCTACCACCACACTGCTTGACAGCAACAAGCTCCTTGAGGACTCTGACTTAAATAAAGATTCTTTGTGTTCACCTCATAGTGCCTTGTGAGATTTGAGCACTCAGAACACATTCAGGGGCTTGTTGACAAGCGAACATTTTACCATTTACAGAAAACAAAATTTCAAGCTTGACAATTCCATGTGTTGGCTGAGGACATCCAGAAATGGGAAATATTAAATACTCCAGTGAGAGCATAAACTGATATAACCAATTTGGAAAGGCATTTGGCAAGATCCAGTTTTTTAAAAAACTGTGCATGCTCTACAGATCAGCAATCCACTTTTTGGTACAGACCCTAGAAAAACACATACTTTCACAAAAAGACATTATTAGTTATAGGAAAAATAAACTGTAAATAACTTAAATGTTCAATAGGTTATGGCTACAGATTTAGATATACTTCTCCTATAGATTCGTAATAAAAGTATAAATCCTGAACTATGACTATACCCAGCAAATCTATGACATTGTTGCTTCTGAGGAGAAAGAAGAGGAAATCAAAGCAACTTCAGCTTTTTCTGTTAGACTTTATATATATATATAAAAAAGAAGCAACTATGCCACAAGCAGTCCACAACTGCTAATTCCAGCTACTGTTTGTTGGAACGTGGGTACTCTGCTGTATTTTCAAAGCAGAAAAAAAAAGCTTCATTATTTTTTTCCTCACAATGTGAGTTTTTTCTAATTCTATCAGATACTTCCCTTGATTCAATTAACGTTTTCATGCAAGCAAATGTAATTACATGGAAAGTGTAAAAGTACATCATTATACCCAGTTAAAAGTCCTCCTAACTCCCCTCAATCCCATCCACTGCCTCAGAAGGTCAATCATGATTTCTTCCAGATATTTTTGTATTTACATTCCTATCTATGCATATACTCAACTTTATGGTTTAGATTTTTACATTTATTTTCAATACAAATGAAAACCATTTTTGCTCTTAATATTCTATAGAATTTAGTGTTTTAACATTTTACTTATTAATTGTTACTTGAATTTTTTTTTTTTTTTTTTTTTTTTTTTTGAGATGGAGTCTTGCTCTGTCATCAGGCTGGAAAGCAGTGGTGTGATCCTAGCTCACTGCAACCTCTGCCTCCCAGATTCAAGTGATTCACCTGCCTCAGCCTCCCGAGTAGCCAGGACTACAGGCGCACGCCACCACGCCCAGTTAATTTTATTTATTTATTTATTTTTTTTTTTTGCATTTTAGTAGAGACGGGGTTTCACTATGTTGGCCAGGATGGTCCCAATCTCCTGACCACATGATCCGCCCTCCTCGGTCTCTCAAAGTGCTGGGATTACAGGCATGAGCCACCACGCCCTGCATGAATTTTTTTGTAAGTGTATATTCTGCTTACAAATAGTGGAAAATTGATAAGATGTATAAGGCATTAATGTAATTTGACATTACCAAAAAGTAACATATCAAAAATGCAAATTAGTTTAATTATAAGATTTTGGATGTTTTTAATATTCATGTAATGTTCTTAAGAGTCTATAAAATATATGTACTCTATCATAATTTTGTATAAGTATTTCCTTATTACAGAACACTTAGTTTGCATTTAATTTCATCCATGAAAAAAGTGCTACAATTAAGACTTTTATATAGTGTTCCCTTTGTGTATGTACAACCATCTCCCTACAATAGATAAAAAGATTGTACTTCCAGTTGGAAGAGTGCTTTGAAAATTTTAATAGCTACTTCCAAATTACCTTCTAATGAGAGTAACTACTTAATGATGGATAGTATCAATCTTTAAATTTTTGCTAATTCACTCGAGGAGTGGAGATGAAGAGGCCATTCCACGTGGGAGGAGCAGCATGAGGGCAGCACAAACGGACAGAAATGAATGTGGTGTGCAGGAACATGATTCCAGAGTGGGGAGTAAAAGAGAGAACAGGATAGGAATCAGATTCCAAAGGGAAGGTCCACACCACTTCATGGCGCATGACATTTGGTTCCACAGTTTAAATGCCATGGCAAAGAGCTTATTCTTCATGCAGGAGATGACAGAGAGCCCCAGAGGACTTTAACAAGGAAAGTGCTCTTGTCCATTTACTAGCACAAAGATAGATTTAAACTGAGATACACCTAGAAGACAGACCAGTTAGAAGTCTGCAGGACTGGCCTGCAGGGAAGATGGAGCAAGCTTTGTCAGAGAACTAATGGTAGGCAGCAATGTGAATAAAGTCAAGAAATACATGCTAAGACAAAAGCAAAACAAAACAGTAGGCTGTTTTTTCTTGTTGTTTTTTGGACAAAGACACTGACAAAATGTGTGAGATAAAAGGAGAAGGAGCTTAGGACTGAGAACTAGAGATGAATGGTGGTATAATTAAGATGGATAATACAGAAGAGATTAGCTTGACGGTATGATGAATTTAGTTCTGGACTCAGTGATTTAAAAGCATGCATCCAAAATTCAGATATGTACATGCATCAGAGAGTTAATGGTGGTGTTCAGGATAAACACTGGGGCAGCTACCAGTATAGACAGTATTTAGAAAATGGTGACAAGTGATTAACACAGTTGTAGAGTAATAAGAGAAAAATGACTGATGTGAGTTCATTATATTCCAAACTTCAGAAAACTATATGAGAAAATATTAATAAGATCAAAGAAAGGAAAAAAATCCTATAAGAATTTTATTATAATATGATGTATACTCTAGCATCAGTATATAATTGTTTTATAAGCCAGAATAAATCTCTCTACTCATAGGTAGAAATAACCTGTAAGTAGGAAGCTATCTGGGAGATCTGGCCAGAAGGAACCATTCCTTTAAATACAGTTTCTTCTTGGTAAAACAAGAACATTACTAAACGCAAACTGAAGAAAAGATGAGAAAAATCACTCAAAATACCAACTCCTGAATATAACTCTAAGCACTATGTAAACTTTCTTCCAGCCTAATTCTTTCCATTCTAAGGTTATTATTTATTTAAATGCTGAATAACAATATTTATTATATCCTTTTACATACTATCACAAACCTATCAAAAATATCACATCAAATGGTTTAAAATATTCTGTGAACTTGTTTCAAGTTAGTGGTCCTCAACCTGGCTGTATGTTACAATTTTAGGGAAATTTTTAAAAATGCAAATTTCAGGGCCAACTTTACACTTATTAAGTAAAAATATCTGGGTGGGGTTGAGGTGTCAGTGTTTTCCTAAATCATTCCAAATGATTCAAATGTGCAACCAAATTTGAGAGTCACTGATATCAGTAGGGAACATTTAAACTGTCCTTTAATTACAATTAAAATAGCACTGATATGAATATCTTAATGCATATTATATTCTTTTCTTATAATCAAGAATACTTCATGTTAGGTTTGTAGAGTGGCATTATTAATTTATGAGATATGGGTTATTCAATGACCTTTGTGAATAATGCCAACTGACTTTTCAATGTGTTGTTTTGGTTTACATTCTCACCAGCAGTATATAAGCAAGACGCATCACTTGGAGTCAAGAATGAAATGCAAAGACTGATTAATTTATTAGGGAACCATAAAACAATTCTCAAGGGTTGCTTTAACTCTGATTTTTAGGATTATTAGTAAGACTGAATGCTTATCCACATATTTGTTTATTCCTTAGTTTTATGCATTGGAGCTCCTCTGCTGTTCATGTCCTTTGACCATGATGCTAGAGGGTTATTGTTTTTTCTTGTTGTTTTAATAATCTCTATATAATTCCTCTAGCATATTAACTAAAAATATTTTCTCCATGGTTTGATTGTGACTTAATGTTTTGTTTTTCATATGCAACATATAAGATGTTATATAGCCAATTATCTCCATCTTTTCCTTTGTGGCTTATTTTACAGCTTCTAACTGTGAAAAGTTATTTCCCTGTCAGAGGTGGATTTAAATGTTACATTTAAATTTTTTCTAATTTTTTTCTAATGGTATGACTTTTCATATTTACATTTCAATTGCGTCTCTATCTTTCTCAACATAAAACACATAGTACATGTTAAAGAAAAAATTATTTTCAACGTGTAAAAAAATCACATGTTGAAGAAAAGCATATTACATGTTGAAGAAAAAGTTATCATTTGTAATTGTTTTCTATGGTTCAGGAAAAAAACAGCACAGTTCCCTTGTTCATTACCTAATTTTTGATTCATCCTCCTACCCCTTTCTCTCCAGAAAATTCTGGTACTACTCATCTGAAATTCCTTGATCAGCAGAATGTCAAAAGAATTCAGGTCAGCATTTTTTCTGGCTATGGGAAAAATTTTACCTTTAAATGTTTGATAAAGGAAATGTCTAAAAATAACTAACCTAACCACTAGTGTTAAGACTGGCATTCATAACACAAGACAAGTGCCAATTTAATTTAGCTTCTTTCTCCTGTCCCTTCCTCCTCTTTCTTTATCCACCTATATTCTCAAGGTGCTTTGTCCACTGGTGGTTTCCATTTTGATTAGAAGTGCTACCATAGAAATATATTTTTTAAAACAAGCTTTCTAGAAAAAAAAAGCCGTAGGTTTCTAGAATAAACTGTAAGTTTTGTGAAATTCAAACATCATAATTATTTAAGGTGGTATGAAATATATATATGTAAAATACAGATAAAATTATGAAGTAAAAACAAACTTTACAAAAGGACCAATTTCAAAGTAAGTCCTCTCATGGAAACAAAAGGCTTTGGAAAGGATGTATAAATAGAAAGAGCAGTGAATTTAAGCACCCTTCCCTTCCCCAAACTTAGTATGCAACACTTAAAAATACATCTTAAGAATACAGTAGTAGGCCTAAAAGAAATTCAATACACCCAGTTCTTGTTTTAATTTCACCCTCAGGGAAATATGATTCATGAGAAACATAAGTTCAGAGCAGGGGGTCGCAGAAATGCTTACACTTGCTACAAGCCAATATTAATACTCTTCTTCCATACATTAAAACCAGTAAAATAAAGGTCAAGATGACTAGGATCAATGTAAATGTTTAA
Source organism: Macaca nemestrina (assembly GCF_043159975.1). NCBI lineage: Eukaryota > Metazoa > Chordata > Mammalia > Primates > Cercopithecidae > Macaca > Macaca nemestrina. Next base: position 58,357,079 of record NC_092143.1, read on the forward strand.
AGAGAATAAATAACAATGTTGCAAGCTAATGGTTTTTACAATTTATAAAATTATACATACATATTAATAAATTCCACAAGCAATGCTACTAATCAGTTATATAAATATTACCTTTGTTTTACAGAAATACCTTCCTTAGGAAAAAATGTGCATTTTGATTACCCATGAGGAGAAATGTATCTATAAACAAAATAAGATTTCCTGTGCATTATTTGACAGCAATATCAATGCTCCAACCAGACACAGAGACTCTCCAGAGAACAATTCCAATAACGAAAAAGGAGAATATGTAAATGTAATCGGGGTAGAAAAGAGAATTGGAGAGCCAAGGTAATAGTTCAAGAAAAAATTATCTTAAACCTGGGCCCCTATTTAATCAACTAACGAAATGGCAACTGATTAAACCATTGCTAAAATTATCGAGAACTACCTATGTTTATGTAACAAAAGGAGAAATATTCTTCTGTTTCCCTTCATTTTTCAATCTTCCTAAAAACACAACTTGGGATATCACAGCTTCTGGCCATTTGGCAAGCATCTTATTTAAGTAAGCACAACTCCAACCAACTCATTTAACTTGAATTAATGTTCTTGGTCTTTTATATTGCCACTTAAAGCTTTCAGGAAATAGTTCCTGGATACACCTGCCACCTAATTTCATGAAATCAATATTTCACTAAAGCTAAGTCAGGAAATCTTAAGGTGCTGAATTCAATTATAAATGTTACTTCAGGAGTTGATAGTAGATAAAATGTAGCATTGACACTGAAAATCATTACAGTTAAAGGGCTTTGTCTTTTGGGGGTGTGGGGGGATTGTTTTCTAAGATACCAGTAACAATCAGTAAAGACAACATGATGTTAGGATAACAGTAACAGCTTTAACCTTTCTAGTGTCAACCTCGGTTTATAAGCACAGAAACAACATTCTCTCTGACTATACCTGAAATAAATCTATTGTAATGATGAGAGACAGCGATCATCAACATAAAATGAAAACTACTAGAATGAGTTCAAACTTCATCCAAAGACGAAAACAACTATTTACTGAAATCCAGACAAGTTACTCTTTAAGTAGAACACAATAATTCACCATATCTCTGTCATATGTACCATATTATACTTAAAAGCAGTGGTAAGCCAAAGTTCCACGTAGAAAAATTTTTGCAGACACATTAAAAACAAAAAAGCTTTTATACACAGCAAACACCTGATATTTGTCTTCAAATGCTATCTTTCCTCAGATAATTACTAACCACCTGATTGCCTTCCATGCACAGATCCTTAGAGTAAGTTTCTAGGATCTGACGTGGGGTATGTTTACTTCATTTTCAGCACAGACAGTGAAGAAATGTCAGAACAAAGACAGAAAATCCAAAATTCTAAACTTGTTCATTTGATAATCTTAAAATTGTTCCTTTTATCACTTGGCTTTTCAAACTAAGTGTGAGGAAAACTCTGGAAATTTTCAAAATAAACATTATCTTAATACATTCCTACATCTCTCATTTCCTCCTTGGTTTGTTCATGTCTCCTAACCATCATTTTCTTCTTCTTTTCAAAATCTTTTCTCTAGGGACCTCACTTCAAGTCTAACGCTTGCCTGTGGCCCACAGTGACGGAAACACTGAGCTTTGGAATGGGCGAGACTCAGGCTCAGATAACAGATCTTTCCACTTATCACTGTGTGAAGTTAGGCAAGATACCTAGCTTCTCTCAGCACCAATTTCCTCATCTGTAAAATGAAGAAACAGCGCCCACTTCTCAATGTTACCATAAGGAATAAATGAGCTAAAAAAAAAATAGAAACTGCTTGGCTCAGTGCCTGACACTGATCAGTTACTACATAAATGTTAGTTTCCTGCCTTTTTGCCAAAATGACATTGAACAGACAGTTCTAATGATATTTACGGATACATACATCTGGGTTTTCTTTTCAGTTCTTTACCTGTATTCTACTCTTAGACCTAATAAACTTCTTCCATGTTCAACACTCAGCAAGCTTTTCATTACTCTAAAGGAAAATACTGAAATCATATTATATAAATAAATAACCAAGAAGAAGCACCACATTTCTAAGCAACATGTTCAAAATTGGAGAAACTCTAGTATATTTCTTGTAATAATTTAAAATGCATGAGCAGTTTAAGGCAAAGTAGAGGCAGTATTTATGCTGCAAATTCCTTAAAACTGCAACCCAATTTGATTCTTAGTAAAGCAGAATCAGAATAATGAAGTGCTTTCAGTGAAGATAAAACAGTCACTGGGAAAAATCAGCCTCAAGAATATTTATTAATGTCATCATGCTACTTCGTTTAGAAGGGTCCCAAGCAAAAGAGTGAACAAGGAGACTACAACTTCAGCAAGAAAGATCATGGAGATGCAGTCAATGTTCACAGGGAAAAAGGCTCTGGATATATACAAGAAAGGGAAATAAAACGCTTCTATCTAGTATTACATAGGATTTTCACGTTTAGATAAATTTGTGGTTATAATATGGCCACAGTTTACACAAACTGTAATTCAGACAGAGAAATTAGAAAGCACACCAGAGTCTCTTGAATTTTCACTTTCCAACAATTCACACTTTCTCACTTTCCATTCTAGTCTGCACTGTCACACTGACAAAACAGAAATAACATATGTGAGCGACACCAATCTGGGAATCACTCTCATAACCTTCTACCCAGTCATTCAAATCGCACTGCCTGACCTTCAGGTGTCCATTTGTCCTCTCATGCCCACTAAATGACAGGGGAATGAGTGACTCTTATGGGGTTCCATACGGGAAGACCCTCAATGTCCATTTTCACCCAACGTCACTAGCTGGTACCTACCCGGAAGGAATGAACGGAACCACTCCAATGCAATCCCAGCCACTCCTGCTAGTTCAAGCATTCGGTTCAGCATCACCTCATGACCAACACGAAAGCAGCTGAGGCTCTAATATAATCATCATGGAAAGTTGTCCCAAATCCTTCATTGGAGGAAGATCCTTCATACACACCAACGCTGTCTCCAAGCCATGCCGGGGTCTGAAACCAGACTGGAAAATATTATATATGTGTATATATAGTAAAACTCCCACAAACCACTTTCTATGACTCTTCTACTTTGTCATATTTATTTACAGCTGCTTAACCAATCCTATATATATTGCCTTCTCAAGATGAAAATATGAACATTTAAGGAAAGATCCTTTCCATAGCAGAAGGTAAACTTAAAGCATATGAAGACCTGGTGCTGCCTGTTAAGGTAGTTGAGGTGATCCCAAATGGAAAATAGTTTGTCCTGAAGGGAAGAAAGAAAACACAATATTGGTTTCCAAGGCTAATCTAAACAGGGTGGACAGAAATCAGTATTCAAAAGAGAGTGAGGGAAAAAAAAAAAAAAAAAAAAAAAAGCCTTGACTCAGCAGATAGAATAGCAATGCCAGATTAACCCTTGAAGGTCTGTTTGATATTATCAAATGTGTCTTTACTCCTCCTGAATCCCACCACTTTCATAATCCTAACTACCATCACCCTGACAGCATTATCCGACTCCCTCCTGATCCAAGAGCGCTAGACTGATTGCACTTGCTTATGATGGAGCAGGGCCAGGAACCTTAGAAAGAACAACAACTTGAAATGGTAAGAATTTTTTTTTAAATGATCAATGGAGCTCCAACAGCTATCATACATAAAAAGCAAAAAGAATTCAACCCAACTAAAAGAATTTCAGTTTTCCTTCTCCTTAATGAATAGGCTTTTAAAAAACAAAGTAATAGACATTACATAGAGTATTTAAAGTTTAACCAGATAATTCACTGTTTTTCCCCCCCTTGGGTCCTTTATTATAAGATTGAGGACTATTTCCTTTTTGCTTGCCCCTTTCACCTAAACTAATATAATAGTGACTACTGAAACTTTTAGTCCTACTGCCAAATTTTACCAACTTCCTCTAGTTCCAGAATCATCTAAAACAAAATTAAGTGGGGTAAATCACTGCAGTATTATTTTCTATGTACTTATCCTAAATTATTTTTGAGTCAAACTGCTATCTATAAAAATGCTCATCACATATAATTGCATTTAAGGTTAATAGAATTCTGTCTTATCTCCATTTAACTTGCTCTACTAGCCAGACTCATTCCATCCTTGTCAGTTATTTTCTATCTATATTAAAACAAAGAAAACTTGGAAATACCCATTTGGTATACTGCCTCCCCTACCTACTTGGTATATATTTTGGTTCCTATGTCAATTATTCTGATGTCAAATACCTAGAAATCTTTTAGATAGATTTGGACCTGAGATAGCAAACATAATACTCATTATGTTTTTCTGGACATCTTTACTAACTTTACTGTATATCATAAAGAATAATAAGTCTCTCACTAAGGATAATGCAAAGAATTGACTCACCTAGGCATAAAACTCGGAAAACATTACTTTGCAAGAGAGAGTTCACTTGGTTGCTTAGTAATATGATGTAGTTTTCTTCCTAAAATTTTAAATTCTCATGTTTGACATACTGACTTCTTGTTGCATAACCTGAAGTTCCAACCACAGTCAAGTATAAGAATCTTCTCAAACCATTCGTTATACAAATATTGGCTGTCTAAGTAATATATGTTCAGTCAAATAAACATTTGCTGTGATGGCCACTATGATCTAGGAATCATACAGGATGTGCAAATGAGTAAGGTATACCACCAGCTATCTTGGAATTCATAGTTTAGTCGAGACAGTTATTAAAAAAAAGTGATAGTGATACACTAGAAATTCCCCCAAGGAATACAAAAGAAGAAACCATATTTCTTAGGGGAGCACCAACAATCTGTATCTTAAGTGATAAATGAGTATTAAGGTGGCAGTGATCCTAATAACCAACAGAGGCTAAAGCATTAGTGTATGTATGTGCAATTTACAGGAATATCAGAAACCAGATTACTATTCATAATTAAAATATATTATATGCTGTATTTAGTTTAGTAGGCGGCAAGTTATTGCAGTATAATGGAAAAATCCTAGCACACAATGAATGTTCAATAAATATTAAACTGAGGATCTCAGACAGAAGCACACAAATAATGACACAGATTTTCCGAAGAATTATTTCCTACATACATATGCACCTCCTAAGAGACAGCAAATTTGTTTTGTTCCCTAAAGTCTCTTCTCCAAATTTCCATCTTGTGTATATGAAGCTTCATAATCACATTTCAAACAAAATTTGGATGACGGTGCAGACACAGGACTTTAAGACACATCCCTTTTCCCTCAAAACACACCCATCAGATAATGGGCAGAGATACTGTCGGGATACTACTGTTAACACTTATGAGTATGGAGGGTGGGAAAGTAAAGGAAATTTTACATTGATATACATTCAGGAGACTGAAGTGACCTAAGCAGCTAAAGAAATACACCACTGCCCCCACCAAAATACAACAACAACAACAACAACAAACCTGAGCACTAGTATGTTAAATGAATTAGGATTTATTGTAAATGAACTGTCATTATACCAAACATGGCAAATTAGGAAATATCAATAGGTATAATTTGCTAAATAAAGTTTTAATGTTACAGTAAAAAAAAATGCCCTCTGAGTTACAAACAAGATCCAAATAAAGCATCTCAGTTAATAAAGGATAATTTACTTACAGGTAGAGTGTACATCAGGAAAATCCCAATCCCTGATATTGGAGTCCCAACATTAGTTTTTTTTTAAATTTTATTTTTGAGACAAGGTCTCACTCTGTCACCTAGGCTGGAGTGCAGTGGCACAATCACAGCTCACTGCAGCCTCCATCTCCTGGGCTCAAGCCATCCTCTCACCTTAGTCTCCCGAGTAGCTAGAACCACAGGTATGCACATCACACGTGGTTGATTTCTTTTTATTTTGTACATAAGGGGTCTTGCTATATTTCCAAGGATAGTCTTAAACTCCTGGCCTCAAGTGATCCTCCTACCATGGCCTCCTAATGTGCTGAGACTACAGGCATGAGCCAGCACACCCGGCCCCAACATTAGTCATTAATGTATATTAAAAACAACTCAGGCTCTGCTTCATTAAGTAACAGTTTTATATTTTGTCATAGAATCTGAATAAAGTACACTAACTAGACTCCCTTTTCTAACTACTGATGAAATTTTAGATAAAAAATTAATATTATATATTTTAATACGTCTTATGGAAACATGAAGCATTTGGTACCAGTAGGCCAAAATACTACTATAAAATATCTTAGAATATAAATTGGATTTCATTCTATCTTGATTAGCTTTCTCCAAATTTCTAACAATGGCAACAAACAGTGACATCTCATAAACTAAATATCTTACAATTGACAGAATATTTTTTCAAGTTTTTGCAAATTATTCTGTTTTTATAATAGTTTGATGCAAGAATTATGATTTCCCCTGTTTTACTGGAAAGACAAGAAAAATAGTCTAGGTGACTTATCCAAGATAACACATTACGTTCAAAGCAGAAACAGAGCTAGAATTCAATTTTCCATTCATTCAATCTGAAAATATCACAAGTCTAGTATTAACAAGGACACCATGGGGAAGAGAAGGATCAATGAGACGTGAACTCTACCAATTAAGGAAACTGCAGTCCTATTACAAGAAAAATTGAGACAGTTTATTAGATACTGCAACAGAGGAACACACATATTATGTTAAAATGAAATTGCAAGGATAAAGTAATGAAGCTAAAGGAGTGAAAGAATTCTTCACAAGGAGGTGGATTTGAATTAGGCCTTGAAGGTGGGGGTGGAGACCAAAAATTGATGAAGGCCATTATAGGCTCAGCATTGTCACAGAGACCTAAAAATATAAGGAGTGTCTGTGTAAACTATATAGGTAATTTTTTTCAAATGAAAAAGTGATAATATATCTTTAATAGAAATCAAGCCCACACATGGTATTTAATGAAAAAACAGATATGGCAGAGGCTGGTAGTTGTTCTCCAAGAAGGACCCTTCCCCACAGTTAAGCTCCTCCACTTTTTATCTTGGAACATGCCTCCTCAAATAAAGATTTATTCTCTAGCCTACCTTTCAGCTCAGTGCAAGTGTATGCCTGACCAATGGGACATGAGGAGAACTGTTTATTCAACTTTCAGAACATGTCTTTAAAGGGACTATGCATGCCCTTTCTTCCAGCTGCAAGCTATCTCAGACCACTGAGATAAGAACAAAATCCTAGAGACAGCAAAGCAACAAGATAGAAGGACCTAGCTTCCTTGATATCCTGGAGTAACAGCTATCTCATAACTCATAGGACTACCCACCTTCAGACTCCAACATGCAAAGTGAACTTCTATTTGATTATGTCACTTAAATTTTGAGACTCCATGATACCAGTGCAAACTTACACATCAGCTTATAGAATAGACTGTGCTATAAAGTGAATAGCTAATTTATTGGATCTCGATTCTCCAAACCTAAGAAAAACAATCTGAAAATATTTAAATTAACTGCAAAGGGTTTAATAAAATCAGCAGCATACACTTGTAACAGGCTATCAAATGCATGTTTTAATTTTAGTCTACACAGCAAGCCTAGACAATAGGAAGGTCAGGGATCAATATCACCATTTTACATGTGATGAATAAGACAACACATAGTGAATTAATTACACAAAGTATTTGATACTATGAATTATATTGGATTTAGCCACTTTTAATCAGTAAAATAATCATTACATATATTATATACTGCATTTGATACACTAAAGATCCATTCATGAAGAAAATTTAAATGTTACTAATGCCAGAAAAAATAATCAGTAAATGAAAACTTGATTTTCACTGTCACTTCACATTACTTCACAATGTTTTCATTTACTGATTGGACTTTTCAGACCACTATGTTTTACTGTGATTATATTTAAATATTTAATTGCTATCCATTTTATTATTTACAGAGAACAGAAGAGAAATTCAATCAGAAAACATAAAATATAATGCAAGTAAAGAAACAGAGTAGGTTGTAAGTCCATGGGGAAAATCTGAAAAGAGAGTAGCTGTTGGACAAACCCTCTTAATCAAATTGTCTACAGACACATCTACTGGCCCTTGTCTCACATATCCCATAGTTAAATGCATTCCAAACAAAAACTGAAAAATAATACTCAATTCAATGATTTCTTCCTGCGAGGTCTTCATTGGCTCACCATGCCTTACTGAACTCAATGGCTCTCTCCATCAACGCATGGCGGAAATATGAGGCAGTCACAGCCCTTTCTTTGTTCTTTTCAGTCTTCCTTTGGGTGAGGTCTTGGTGGCAACAGGAAGCCAATGAGACCAGAATCAAACATTTTAGATCACTATTTGAAGTATATAGTACAATCTCTCTTGCATCCCTAACTCCCGCCAACAGTTTTACAACTATTTACTGTTAGGTAGGTGCAAAAGAAATTGTGGTTTTTGCCATTCCTTTCAATACCCAAACCCACTGAATAGTACCTGAGAACTATTTCAATAGTTCCATTTCAATAGTACCTAAGAACAGAACATTGATCCTTCTTTCTTTACACAGGGTTCAGCCTTCACTTACTTTTGAATATGCTTTTGTACATTCTTCTTAAATTTTGCAACAATAAGCCTCTTCTAAGTTTAAAGATGAGTCAGATATTCACTAGTCCTATCGTTGTGGACAACTCACTTACTTTTTCTAAGCCTCAGTTTATTGATTTGTGAAACAAAAGTCTAAAAGTATATGATCTAAAATGTCCTTACCAGAAACAAAATATAATTATCAGATAAACCTCATTCATGTCTTAGTTTGCATCCTAATGCGGTAGGGGCTGTTTTGAATGATCTGTTTTGAAAAGGAAGTTTGCTCTCAGATCAATTCTCACAAGCTAAATTGGGATAGTAATAAACAACAGTAAATGGTCCATGTAGAAACTAGTCCTGGCCTTCTTTTTGCCAAAGGACACAACTCCTTAGCTATTAAAAATTATGTATCTCCCTATCCTCTTATCACAAACGTACACTTTTAATAAAGACAAGAAATTGTTGGGGAAACTAGGTGGTTGGAAGTCGGGTATGCGGAAGACCGGATTTAAAACTTTAAGTAACTATCTGCTCCAAGTTACTCAAAATGCTTCAGAGACTATTTCATAATTCCCCATCACCTTCTTATAAGAAAAGGAGAGAAGACTTTACCACTCTACCTGCTATAAAAAGTAATTTATAAAACTTTGGGAATTAAGTTATAATTGGATGACTTATTTTTGGTAATACAATAAAAAAAGAACAGAATTAAAAAATAATAAATAATTCTCATCTTAGCAATCAAGTTAAAATTTCGAAAAGTTAAATAAAAACAGAGTAAGCCATAAAAACTTTGGCAATTCCTACTAGTACTCCCTGTATTCTTGTTTAGTACTTTCCTTCTTGTAGTGGGGGAGAGTGGGAGAGGAGGCTTCAAAGTGAGCCTTGCTAATCTTAACATTTAAGAAATTAAGATCTGAGCTATTCTTTAAACCACCTCACTGACAACAACCTGTTCCAACAAATCTTAATTAATGCCAATTTTCTATTTCTGGCAAGCATCAGGTCATCTTCAATGAACACAAATTAAGCTATAAACTGAATAATCATTGTATGAATTGTTGTATTTCATGCAGATATGCTAGAGAATAACTACATTATGAATTTAAGACAGCCACAGTGGCCTGCAACATGCTCTGCTAGGCAATTATGCGTATGTCTTTTGTAAAAATAAAAAGAAAAGTGTGATGTTTTCAGACTTCCCAGTGGGAGTGTAACAAATGGGTGATAGGAGAGTGGTTGAGCAAGTGGTCATGATAAATATTCTGCTTATTCTCTGCTTAAGAACATTTCCTAAAGGATGCAGTCATGCTGCTTCGGAAACTATACTGGGGTATTCATTCATTCAGGCCTCCTTTTCTTTGCCTAGACACGTATCAGAAAAGGAAAAATGATGTTAATAACTTAGCCTCCCTCTACCTCCACCCAAACATTGGATTATCTACATTTTGTTAGCAATTATGATTTGACTAGTAACAGTTAGCAAGAAACAAGAATTTCAATCTATAAGTCCAAGATCAACAATAAAACCTTGAGAGTCTCATGAAGTCTTTAGTTCTCCCATTACCCACAGTATGTTTCCCGCTCTCGAGGCACCGTCTTCTAAAAACAAACAGTACAAAGTTACATTTAAAATATGTCATGCTGCTGTCCATAAGCCTAAATCTTTACCCAAAATGATCCTCCTCATGTTAGACAAGCAAAAACAGTGTGAGGTTTTGCATCCTCCAAATGTAAGTGGGTTGTGGAAATGTTTTTTTTTTTTTTTCCATTCTTCAAAACTATTTACAACTAGCCTATAAACTGAAAGAGTTTCAACATACCTGTCTTTGACAAGCCAGACTTTCATTCTGGGGAGTAATCATATAGGACAGCAACAATCAGGCAGAAAAACTGCCAACAGCAATGGGAGAGTGTTCACTCAATAGAATCTTATAATCAATACTTTTTAAAATCACAGTTTCATTAGACTTAGGCTACAAATGTTTAAGAAGGTTAAGAGCGATTGGCTTTAAGTCAGACATCAAATCCCAGGTTTATCATTTTCTAGCTCGACGAACTTTTTCAAATTACTCACCCCTCATCTGCCTCTGATTCTTCACCGGTAAAATGGGGAATATAGTATCTACCCATCTCAAATCTTTTGTTTCAAGGTAATTTATGTGAAGTCCTTGGCATTAAGCTTAATATAAAGGATCAATAGATGTTAGGTATTATTTTTATTATCATGTCCCTATTTATTAATTTGCTTGACATACTACATAAAACACAGCATTTCAGCACTATGCCAAGAAAATTAATGGTACAAAGGAATGAGTTCCTTACCTTTAAGAGCTTATATTTGTGTTGGAAAGACAACACTTTTTAACATGTTGGAATATCATATACATGAATAATTCAAGAGAGAATTTAGAAATTCTCAACTTTAAAATCAAAAAATAACATTAAGTATGAGGCTTAAGACATCTTCACAGAGAAGAGGCTGAAAGACCTCATTAAATAACACAGAAAATGGTCTGAAATACTCAAAGGCAGAAATGGTATTTTATTCATCTATTAACCCCCACAACTTCTACAGTCTCAAGAACACAGCATGTGCTGAATAAATGTTAACGGAATGAACATATGCCTTAAAACTTCCAAAAAGTAATCAGGATCTTACACAGTAAACACTGAGTAGGCACTTAGTAGGTATTTAATTAACTTAACGGTAATAGCTACATCTCCACAACTTTATCTTAATTTCTCTGAGGTCCTCTAATTTCTGTGATGTTCCTCTAATTTGACAACTAACCACCCCGCATATATATACCTAAGTACTAAGAACAGGCCCAGGAGATGCATACTAGCAGACTAGAGAGAGTCCAGAGATCATATGGACATCTCACACTGCACCAGCACAGTCCATAACTTATTAAAAAAAGAAACTCAATAGAATAACGACCTGAACTCCAGTCAACAATTATCAATTTCATTTCTGCTTGGGTGTGTGAGAAGGCATAGGATAAAGAGTTTTTCATCGTCCTAAAAGAACTAGGATTTATTTTTAGGAATTAAGTGCTATTGCTTTTAGAAAACCTGGCTCAACAAAAATAAAATTTTTATTCCTTCTGAAAACAAATCAACTATAAAAAGAAGTCCCCATGTGAGCATAACAACTGTTTTGCATTTGAATTATGTTGTCAAGTTCAAAACAATGAAGCAAAACTAAAATCATTTTGGCGAGTGGCAATTAAGGGCACAAGCAATAAAATAAGAGATGAAGAGCACCACTTAGAAAAAATAATTAAATAAAATCATCCCAGTTAAATGCCTATTCCTCTTCAAAGATTTTCACCTGCATAGGATACTTGAAAGACTCACACACAATGTAATTTTACATCCATTTTGGGTCCTATTTCTGCACTGAAATATTTATAGAGTGTTCAGTGTTTCTGGAGTAAATTATACCTAGATCTTGATAAAGCTGAAATCACTAAAATTACCTTTTTTTGCTCAATTATATGGAAGAATGGAGAAAGAAAGTTTGACAGCATAAAAAGATATATTAAGAAATGGCCATTTCGTAGCTATAATTGCATAGCTTAGTGGTTATTGATGCCCTGAGGCATCGATATATATGCAGTCACCACAGCTATTTTTACCAAAGGCTTCAAATAAAATGCAAGTAAGTTTATGTTACGTGAATACACACATTATATTTGTTTTGTTTTATTTTGTTTTGTTCGAGACAGAGTCTCGCTCTGTCGTCCAGGCTGGCGTGCAGTGGCATGATCTTGGCTCACTGCAACCTCTACCTCCCAGGTTCAAGCAATTCTCCTCCCTCAGCCTCCCAATTAGCTGGGATTACAGGTGCAGGTCACCACTTCAGGCTGATTTTTGTATTTTTAGTAGAGATGGGTTTCACCATGTTGGCCAGGCTGGTCTTGGACGCCTGACCTTAGGCAATACGCCCACCCTGGCCTCCCAAAGTACAGGGATACAGGCGTGAGCCACTGCACCCAGCCAATATTTGAATATAAAACTTCTTAATTTTATTGGTTTATACGTTAGGAATAACATATGAAAACACATATGAGTAGGCAAAAATGGAAGCATGGTACTGTGTTAAGCATATTGTTATAAATAACTTCCAAAATGAAATACGAAAAAATTCTAGAAATATTATGTTATACTATGAATTCTAAAAATCTTCCAAATTCTGAATCACGGTTATGGACTGAATGTCTTTGTACTTTCAAAATTCATACGTTGAAACTATAACCCTCAGTGTATCTGCATTTGAAGATGGGCCCTAGAGCGAAGTGATTAAGGATAAATGAGGTCCTAAGGATGGAGCCCTGATCCAATAGGATTGGTGTCCTTATAAGAAGAAACAGTAGACAGCTGGCTGTGTCTCTGTGCAGACATATGGAAGAAAGGCCAATGTGATGACACGCAAGAAGGCAGCCACTATAAGCCAGGAAGAAAGTCCTTACCAGAAACAGACACTGCCAGCCTTAATCTGGGCTTTCTGCCTTCCAGAACTGTGAGAAAATAAATTTCTGTTATTTAAGCCATCCACTCTATGGTATTTTGTTATGGCAGCTTAAGCTGACTAAGACAATCACAATTAAGTCTGGGAGGACTTAATAGTGATTAAGAGTCATCTTCCAAACTCACTGCATTACTGAGGCATTCTGTATAAAAAGTATTTCCTTCCCATTCAGCAATCCAATCTTACATCAACAATGGGATAACTACCAGAAATGTGAGTGCCTGTGCACGCGCACACACACACACACACACTTATTTGAATTCTTGTGGGGCTCGACTTCTACTTTTCAAATCACGAAAAAAGTAACAGGAGACATTTCACAATGAACCACAAATAGTCAACTATGGCTGCAATATCAGATGTTTGATTATAAAGGCTTTACAGTTACCCAAGCCCAAGTCAATTACGATTGTGCTGAAAACTTGAAACCTGATCTTGCTGGGTAGCATTTCACATAATGATTTTCTACTCAGAAAATGCTGCCACAGTAATATATAATCTTATCATTCTCCTCAAGAATTACTTTATTTTGTCCCTACATTTAAAAAGTTTAAGTTAAAAGAAGCCTAACTTATTAGATACTACAGAGTTATTTTAAACAATTAGTGATATTCATGTGCAAACTATGACTTCTTATTTAATCAAGTTACACCATTTAACTCAAAACTAATTAAATATGTACAGAAAATATACAATGCCCCAAAACATTTTAAGTGACATATTTTGGGTAAAACCAAATGTATACAAAATTGGCCAGATTAGAAATTCAAAATTTTATCTAAATGTAAGGTGTAATGTAGGCTTTACCATTCATACATAAGCCCTATAGTATCAGAATATTATATAATAGATTTATCCAGATACCATCTAACTAGAAAAAAGTACCATATTTAATTTAATCAAACAATCATCAAACATACAAAAGACTGTAGCTTTTGATTAATCACTTTAAGTGATTAATATGTGTGATACAGTCTCTTGAATTTAGGGATACCTCATGTTTTGTGTGTTTCACTTTATTATGCTTCACAGATACTGCATTTTTTACAAATTGCAAGTTTGAGGCAACCCTGCATCAAGCAAGTCTATTGGTGCCATTTTTCCAACAGCATTTGCTCATTTCCTGTCTGTGTCACAGTTTGGTAATTCACACAATATTTGAAACTTTGTCATTATTATATCTGTTATGGTGTTCTGTAATCAGTTATCTCTGATGTTACTACTGTAATTGTTTGGAGTGTCATGAACAGTGCCCAAATAAAATGGTAAACTTGGTCAAAATTCTATGAAGGCTAGGAGAGGTGAGAAAGCTGCAGAAGAAAAGTTAGAAGCTGGCAAAGTTTGGTTCATGAGGCTTAAGGAAAAAGGCCATCTCTATAACATAGAAGTGCAAAGTGAAGCAGCAATTACTAATGTAGAAGCCCCAGCAAGTTGTCCAAAATATCTAGCTAAGATCATTGACAAAGGTGGCTATACGAACTAGATTTTCTATGTAGACAAAACAGCCTACATTCATTACTGAAAGAAAATGCCATCTAGGACTTTCATAGGTAGAGAGGTGAAGTCAACGTTTGCTTTCAATGCTTCAAAAAACAGGCTCACTCTCCTGTTTGGGGCTAATGTCACTGATGACTTTATGTTGAAGCCAATGATCATTTAGCATTTCAGAAATCCCAGAGCACTTAAACATTATGTTACATCTGCTATACCTGTACTCTATAAATGGAAAAACAAAGCATGCATGACACCACATCTGTTTACAAAATGGTTTACTGAATATTTTAAGCTGTTAAGACTTACTGCTCAGGAAAAAAAAAAAAAGATTCCTTTCAAAATACTACTGTTCACTGACAATGTATCTAGTCACCCAAGAGATGAGGGAGATGTACAAAGAGACTAACGTTTGCTTTCATACCTGCTAAGACAACATCTATTCTGCAGTCCATAAATCAAGGAATAATTTTGATTTTCAAGTCATCTTATTTAAGAAATATATTTCCGGCCGGGCGCGGTGACTCAAGCCTGTAATCCCAGCACTTTGGGAGGCCGAGACCGGTGATCACGAGGTCAGCAGATCGAGACCATCCTGGCTAACATGGTAAAACCCCGTCTCTACTAAAAAATACAAAAAACTAGCCGGGCGTGGTGGTGGGCACCTGTAGTCCCAGCTACTCAAGAGGCTGAGGCAGGAGAATGGCATAAACCCGGGAGGCAGAGCTTGCAGTGAGCTGAGATCCGGCCACTGAACTCCAGCCTGGGCGACAGGGTAAGACTCCATCTCAAAAAAAAAAAAAAAAAAAATATATATATATATATATATTTCCTAAGGCTATATATATATATGTATATTTCCTAAGGCTATAACAGTCATAGATAGCAATTCCTCTGATGAATCTGAGCAAAGTGAACCGAAAATCTTCAGAAAAGAGTTCACCCTTCTAGATGCCATTGAGAACATTCATGATCCACGGAAGGTGGTCACAATAGCAACATTAACAAGAGTATGGAAGAAGTGGATTCTGATCCACTTCAACACTTCAGTGGAGGAAGTAACTGCAGATGTGGTAGAAATGACAAGAGAACTAGAATTTGAAGTGGAGCCCAAAGTTGTGACTGAAATTATTTCAATCTCATGATAAAACTTTCACAGGTCGGGAGGTGCTTCTTATAGATGTGTAATGAAGATAATTTCTTGAGGTAAAATCTACTTCTGGTGAAGATACTGTGAACATTGTTGAAATACAAATAAATGATTTAGAATATTACATTAACTTAGTTGATACAAAGCAACAGCACGGGCTGACTCCAGCTTTAAAATAAGTTCTACTATGGGTAAAATATTGTCAAATAGCATTGCATACCACAGAAATATTTCAGGACAGGAAGTGTCAATCAATACAGAATACTTCACTGTTGTCTTACTTTAAGCAACTGCCACAGCCATTCCATCCTTCAGCAACCACTATCCTGATCAGTCAGCAGCTATCAACATCAAGACAAGGCTCTCTCCACCAGCAAAGTGATTATGACTTGTTGAAGGTTCAGATGATTGTTACCATTTTTTTTAGATAGGGTCTCATTCAGTCACCCAGGTTGGAGTGGAGTGGCACCACCTCAGCTCACTACAGCCTGACCACATCGGCTCAAGTGATCCTCCTGCTTCAGCCTCCCTAATTAATATCTGGAACTATAGGTATGTACCACCAAGTCTGGCTAATATTCTATTTTTTGTAGAAACAGGGTCTCACTGTTTCTGTTGTTGTCCAGGCTGGTCTCAAACTCCTGGGCTCAAGAGGTCCTCCTTCCTTGGCCTCCCAAAGTGCTGGGATAACAGGCATGAGCCACCATGTCCAGCATAAAGTATTTTTTTAATTAAGGTATGCACAGTGTTTTTCAGACATAATGCTACTGCACACCCAATAGACTACAGTATATAAACACGACTTTTATATGCGCTGGGAAACCAAACAATTTGTGTGACTCCCTTTTATGCAATATTCTCCTTACTGTGATGGTCTGGAATCAAACCTGCAATATCCTCAATGAATGCCCGCATTATGGATTCCTTATTAAGAAATGCTACTATAAACTGAAGTCAGTTTTGAGGGAAAAAAAAAAAAACAGATTTGCAAAGGGGGAAGGAAGACTTGGGATAAGATGACCAGAAAAGAAGATAGTGCAATAATCCAGGTAAGAAATGAAAAGTATCTGAAGAATTGCAAAAAGTATGGTACACAGAAAGAAAGACGTGCTTAGGAAGTAAAACTAACACTACCCAGAACCATCTGGCCATGACGTCCGGGGAGTTAAGAATGGCACTGATTGAGATTTCTAATCTGAGTAATGATGACAAGTAAAATTTTATGTCAACTAAGAGCTAGATTATTCTCGAAGCTTGCTTATACACATGTACACACACAAATATATGCAAATTGCCCTGTGTTTCTGTTTAATAACACCATTGTCTCATACATCCCTCTCTAAGTAGCTGACTGTGCACACCATTTACACAATGAGAGAATTAGATGTTAACAAATGGCAGGGATGACACTGTGAGCTAACACTGTAATTCTAAAATGCCCAACACAAACAAACTAGACCACCATTTCAGTATTAAAGGAAGGGCGCCAACATGGAGTCTGCAGATAAGAATTGATTTTGCAGTAGAAATTACTTGCGTTTATTTCTTATCTCTAGGCAAAACATTGCAGCGGCAAGAAAGAATCATCTCCTAAAGCACTAATTAGCAACATAAATCTCACCAAGAGCAATGCCAAGAAATTTTATTGTTTGTCACTATACATGGTAATAGAATTTCTGACATGTTATCCCCCTAAAGAAATGCAACATCTTTAATAAACCACAGTACAAAGTGGAGATTTTAATTTCAGCATATCATAACAGAGACTGCAAAACAGAAAACATAAAAAGTCTTAAACAAAACGAGGTAAAAATAAATTCCGGAATTATCAGTGGAATAAAAAATTCTCATTGATACTAGAATAATGACAAAATCTGGGATGTCAATGCATGTTCTACATCACAAAATCTAAAATATGTCCATTATTCTGAGGAACACTAAACATAACAGATACTGTTTATAAAACTTTTTAAAATGTCCCTACTGAAATATATAATTATAGGTTGCTTCTCTGTAAACAGTTGATGAAATTTAACATAGTTTTTAAATCTAAAGTATGGCATCTCTAATATTGTTAAAATGTACCTCATAAATACTGTCTTGCCCTCAACCCAACAGAGGTTTTCTTAATTGCTTTGTGTGGTTTGTGTGTGTATATATATTTTAATTTTATGACCACTTCAGGCTCATTATAAACTATTTGCCTATTACCAAATAATATAAAACTAAATCACAGTTCCTGCTACATTAGTAACAGGTATCTTATAATGATAATGTCCAGCACATACAAAAATTATTCCTCACTGATGAATGGTTGTTTTGCTCTCACTACATAAGTCAGGTAAGCCTTACTCCATGACCTTGCAACCCCTGGATATGTTACTATTAACAGAGCACACATTTCTTTGGAAGCATCACTTGAAAAATTATGTGAGACATGGCATCAAAAAACACATCCTCAGGCATCAAAAATCCCACAGTCCTCTTGGTAAAGGAATGATAACTTCTGAACAAGCAAATCAAAAACAGAAAATCAGAATTGGAATGACCCCCAAAATCATCCAAAGCAACACTGTAACTAGACTTACTCCTCTTTTCTAAACAAATATTTTCACTTACTGCAGACGAGAACATACTCCACGGCAGCACCCTAACTCCCTGAGGAAGGAAGTGGGGATGTTTAGCTGAGAAGTCCAAAGAGGGATATCAAATATCCATCCACAAAAGCAGCAGACTGGAGTATTCACATTTTAATCCCGTTTATAGAAGCAGCATGGCTATTTGATTGTATGATTCCAATCATCTGAAAAGCCTTCCAATACTTTGATTGATCAACTGTTGACAATTAATAAACATAAAGGAGCAGAAACCCTAAAAACACTCAGAATCAGTGAAGCAAGTACACAGAGGGACCAGAATAAAATGACATTAATAAAATCTTCTATCCTATTATACAGAGGGGAAGTAAAAATTACCAAGAGTATTTTCATAAGAAAGAAAACCAGGTCTTAAAAAATCATTCTATTTTTTTTTCAACAAAACCACATGTCCTTCTGCTAATTTATTATATTCATATTTCATACTTCTTTTTTACCCACATGGAAGGTACTTATTTCATTCTGGCTTTTCCAAATAGAATTTAATCCTACTGTACACATTTCATCAATAATATGGAGACACAGAACATGATGTAAAAAGTCCTATTTTTATCATGTCTACATGAACTTTATATGATTTAAAGTGTCACTTGTAAAGAGGAAAACACAGCATACAATGTCAAATTTCACCTCAAATAACAGTAACATATATACTGAACACATTCAAATATCCTCATTGGTTTTGCCAAAATTACTAATGTAGTTTTTCTATTATAAGTTACAAGTTTAAACTAGTGGCTTTCACAGTGTTTGAAAACAAGCAACAGCACGATAACTTCAGTTGTTCACAGATAATCTGCTGGAAACTATCAGCATACATATATTTAATGGGATTTCCACAAACCTGTTAAGTTTCTTTTGATGTTAAAAATAACTACTATTACACATCATTAAAAACACAACATGTTAAAAAGAAGTTTCTAACTCTGAATGCAAGCCAAAGTCATTACTAAGCACCAGCAAATTAACATCTTGAGAATGAAGATTATTGACTAAACAACTATTTATTGAGTGTCTGCCGAGGGCCAGAAGCGTTAGGTACCCTGCCCTTAAGGAGCTCACACATAGGCAGGGAAGACATACAAAGACAAAATTACAGTACAGCGAGGTAAGCGCTATCGGAGACCTGCCTGACACATACAGAATGAAGGACCCCCATAGTACTTGACACAAATGGCCTTGCTTTGAGTACAGGTTGGAATGATGATGGTGGCTGAAGACCTTATCTTCTATTGTCTAGAAATGCTAGGTACAGTAGAGGACTGTTTGGGGGAGGACCATTAAAACATTACCTCTCATCCATAGAAGAGACCACCAGAGGGTTATGGCCATATTAGTAACTTTACAAGCACTTCCCTGTATTTAATCACGCATATTACTAATGTGCATTTCTTGAAACACATCATTAGTAAATACCTAGAAATCAATCAGCTATGTTTGACCTCATGAAGGTGGAATTTCTAAACTTTACTTAAGAAAAACACATACAGTTACATTTCATTTACTCAACTACCTTAAATATTTGGAAAACATTTAAGAACTTGGAAAGTAGCAAAACAGTACATTAAGGAGGCAAAATAAGTGTCCATATCTGCTCCTTGAAACAACATCCATACATACAAGACAGTCCTAAACTCACTCAAAAGCTAGGTATGTTTATTTTAGAGGTGACTCTAACAAGAAAATTAGAACTAGAAAACAAGGGAACAGGGAGCACAGATGCATGAGTCGTAAGTAATGGATTACCATTGACAAGAAGGGGGAAATTTAAAGAAATAGAATGAAAAAACAAATGGGAGCACAAAATGCATAGTCTGGGGCCACTTGATGCACAGCAGATTTTACAGAAGAAAACTTTAACTGTGTTCTCTTTCTTTGCTTTTCCTTTTCCTATTCAAACTGGTAATTGTGTGCAGGTACTTCACTAATACTATACTGGTTCATGAGTATTTGTAACAAAGGACTTTTTTCTTCCTTACAGAAGGACAAATAGTGACGCAGTGGGTGAAGTGGGGAGACAGATTCAATTTAGAGGACTAAGGAGTTACATTCCCCATTTCAGCGTTCTTTAATTACTCTTTGAAGAAGTTGGTTTTTAAAATTTGTTTGTCTTTGTTAACTACGCATGCTGAAAGCCCTCTTATATACCATTCTGGGAGGACCAGCATTTTGAAAATTTTGAAATCACGCTATAATATAACAAGTGTAATTAAAATGTTGTTGTGAGTCACAGTACAGGGATTTTTATATCTCCAGCTTCATAACAACTGATAACAGCAGAGTCACTCCTGTGGAGAAGAATATCTTAATGAACGAATTTCAAATGTCTGCTTTTAGGAGGTGCTTTTTATGTCCACACTGGCAGATTCCTCTGGCAACAACGCCCACATAAGACAGTTGACATCCTTAGATTTTTAGCCCTTCTTTTCTTTTGACTATGGCACAAATATTTTCAGTGCTTTCTAATTGTCATAAATATTTCCAGGGTTACTGACAGGTGGCAAGAAGAAAATTAATCTCCTGTTTTCCTGATTTTGTTCCCTAACTCCTTAAACTGACATCTGGGTTAAAATAGGATCTCCTTTAACAGAGTTGTTAGGTACTGTTAGCAACTAACCTGCCCACTGCTGCCTCCACTTTGTGGGGGAACAATTAGTGCAAACACAATGTGGTTATATTATCTTAGGCTACTTCTACAAAGCAGGCAGAAAAAAAGTCTCCAAAATAAAAAATGAAAATTTGAGCATAGGTTTCCTGTACCCCAGTAAATTGTGATGTCTATGGACCTACCTTGCAAAAGATACATTTTAAACAGCTAAAGGCTGATGTTACCCACACGTTAAAGTTATAGGAGTTATAGCTGAAACCTACTTTTCACAAAAAGTCAGCCTCAGAAGGATATTTATTTATCTTAGCAGTTTCTATATCCACATCAAATGAAAACATTCAAAAGGTAGTTTGGTAGGTTTAATTTCATCAAGTTGTGACTACTGATGCTCAATGGCTTACAGATGGACAACTCATGTACACAAATCTATTCTATGTAACAAGGCTGATTACATACACATATGACAACATCATAGTTGTTTTATCCTATAGTAAACCTTTTTCTCCTTGAGTAATATCATCTATACGGCCCTAACTTGCTATCTAAAACCATAAAATTAATACCTACGAATAAAGAATCATCACTGAAATATTATCTGGCAACCAAAAGGAATTCCTGTTATACGCTACAACATGAGGAAACCCTGAAAACATTATATGCTAAGTCCAATAAGCCTTTCACAAAAGGCTACATATCTATATTCCACTTATATTAAATGTCTAGAATAGCAAGTCCATAGAGACAGAAAGTGGACTAGCAGCTGCCAGAGGCAAGAGTAGTTGGGATATGGAGTGACCGCTAATGGGTGTAGGGTTTCATTTTAGGGTGATGAAAATGTTCTAAAGTTTGATAACGTTGATGATGCAGAACTTTGTGAATATAACATAATCCACTAAACTGTACATTTTAAAAGGGTAAATATTAGGCTCAACAGTTATTACAGGATGCACCAAGTAGAGTTTCTTAAACATAAGAGGACTAGATTTTCAACCACATTTACTGGCACTGAATTTTATCAAAGTGAGCTCATCTTTATATCCTGGGATCTGCCTATTAAACCTGTAAAAGTGTTTCTCTTTCACCACCTGGTTTCAGAAACACGATCTCCTCTTACAAGAAAAAGAAACAGGAATAACTTCAAGGAGGGGCTAAGTCACACAGTGCTGTTCTTTGTTAAGAAAGTACCTCCTGTATCAATCCATCTAATGTAATGTATTAACGTAACAGGCAAGTCCAAGGAAATCTTAAACCATCCAACTACTTCTCAATTAGAAAAGAATTTGTGGGTAGTTACCCAATTCACAATCAACTACAGTATCAAAATCTAGATACACCTACTGCTTAGCAACGAGTGGCAATTATTATTTAATGAAAACAGAAAATGTTTTAAATATGGATACTGACCTTGTTTCTTTTAACCCTTCTTTCTGAATGACTTCCAATATCTGCTTTGCTGTCATTGGTGAGTTGGGGTGTTTTTCTAGTGCCTAAAATATAAACATAAGATTCCGAGATTATTGCACGGCAGCATACAAAATGAAAATGTATGTGAATCATGCATTCTCTGTTTATTTTACTACAGGGGAAGGGGCGTTTACATCAAAGTAAGAGTCCATCATACAGGTCAGGTGCCCAAAGGGAGAACGTAATTTTTTTGGACATTTAAATCGGAAATTTCTGCAACAAAAAGGGGCCATCCTTCAAACATGTCACAAAGGCATACACACCAAAAAAGAAATGTGAACCCTAAAGAAAACAAGTTAACAAATGTATATAATTTCCTTTATTTAAAAAGTTTCTAATATTTTATGGTGAAAGTCATGTTTTCAGGCTGTTAAAATGTTTCCTAAGATTCCAGGTCCTTGGAAACATGGAGCCTGAATACTACCAATAGAAGAGAACAGAGTGTGGTCACAAACAGCCTCACTGGATTCGTGCCCAAAATATTGAAAGAAGCATACAGGAACCCAAGTAACTCATTACAGTGTGTTTTCCAGTTCAGCTCAGTTTCCTTTCCTTTGCCTTTTCCAATTAATTTCAAGTAAGCCCTTTCCTCTTCCATTTAGCCTATCTCAGTCATATGAACTCAGTCCCATTCTCTTTCTCTCCTCTTCTGCCCTACCTATCTTTTGTGAAAGGGGTTCTTTTAAACAAAGGGTGTGGAATACACAGGACATAGCTGATTATTTCCACAGGTCTTAGACCATCAGCCCTGGAAATCAGGTTCCTTTATTTTTCCAGGGACTTAACCCCATGTGGTGGAAACAATAAACAGTAGTGCCCCTACTGTGCACCAACATGAACTACAGGGACCACATCTGGGTACAAGAAACAAGTTACACACATCTTCACAATGACCTACTCCAAGGGTAGATGACACCTAATTAAAGATGCTATGCAGGAGCTTCATGCTCAAGTCATGGCCTCTTGTAACTTAGAAACACTAGAGTTCCAATCTATTATTATTTGAAGAATCATAATTATTAAGAATTAACAGGGTCATTCTGAAAATGTAAACTTGAAAAGGCTTCCAAATCTGTTCAAAATGGCTCTGTGATCTCTTATACTGTCAATAACCAAATTTCAACTGCTTCACAAGTGAAGGCTCTGTTCATCAAGGCCCTTCAGTGTGTTGCATGCAGCCTGCCCATCCTAACTTTTCAGATACTTTCCTATTCTCTCCTTTCTAGTTCCCAGGAAATTCCCCCTATTCCCAATCCTGATCAGCCCCGTCCTTACTCATAGTTGTAAATTCTTTAAAGAATACAGAAATATGAGCCACACTACAACAAGGGTATAGCAACAAGTATGTGAAAGGGAAAGAAGGAAAGTGGTCCTCGCAGAGGAGGACACTGTAGAGCTGAACTTAACACTGGAAAAGGGGAAACAGAAACATAGGCGAAGTTGTTTAGGGAAGAGGAGTATAAATATATTGGAAAAAAGGCAATAAGGAAACTGCACAATAGAGCTGAAAAGGGGGAAAGAATAGAGCACAGGGGAAAGAGGAAGAAGCCGATATGAAAACAAAAAGCTGACAGAAGTTTTAAAATAAGAACTGTAAGTAGAACAGTACATAATTATGAATTACTGAAAGGAGATGTTGTGTTCACATGGACTATATATAGGGTGAGCACTGCCTCAAATGAAAGGCAATGGGTCTCTCATAAAAGATATGGGCAGGAGGTCAATAGACACAGACACACAGGAAGCAAGCAAGGAAGAGGGCAACTGGAGGGAAAGGCATACGATGGGGAAAGAAGAGAAAGATAGGAGGAGGGTGAGAAAGGAGGAAAATTGAGCTGAACTGGGAATGTCTAAAGGCAAACTGATTAAATCTAGAAAGGGCCAAAGAAGAAACTCCAGTGTACTGGACAATGTTTTAACGGAAATTTGGGTGCACTTGAAATTGGGGTTACTCACTGTGGAGGATTCCCTGTTTCTCTTCCTGAGTACAGGCCCCTCAGCACACCTGGACAGCTCCTCCCAGCAATTGAGAGAATTTGGATAGCCCTGTCCCCTTCTCTATGACATCACATCCTACTCTACAAAGGAAGTAAAAGTGCCAAGAATTACATCATGAAGTGGATGAGAGGCAGGAAGGAAATGAAGCCACACAAAACACCAGAAGCCACCCTCAATTCCTGCAAGACAGAGAACAGAGACAGAGAAGGAGAGGTTCCTGGGTGCGAACAAGCTTTACTGATTGAGCTGTGTAAACATTAATAGAACAAAAGATAAGGAGAAATTATCTTCACAGAACAAAACATTGATGCCATCAAAATAATGTGACACATGGCAGAGACATGAATCAGACTCACAGACAGCCATACTCTAATACACTGAGTAGGGCAAGCCACAGTCAGAGCACAATGGCATCTTAAGCTACCAGACCCAAACCTTAGACTAACTGTCCATTGCCCCAACAATCTCTTGACCATAAGGCACTGCCTGGTCTTGTTGTTGCTTACATTTTGGATGTTTGGTGGGAGATCTGTTTTTTTGTGTTTTTTGTTTTGTTTTGTTTTTTGTTTTTTCTATTGTTACACAAGCAACTATTCATCAGGCTTTTCCATTAACTTCTACTACTTTAATGTTTAGAAATTCCTTTTATCCAGAGAGCATGCAAATGCCTACAAGTGTTTCTTTCAAGTAGTTGTTTTTTAATTCATCTGGAATTTATATTTTTTGCCAAGGTGAAATATTAACATCTGCCCCCTCCTCCCATAGTAAGCCTCACTTCCCCAACATAATTTGTTTCATACGCCACACATGGCTAGTGAGGCATCCTCTACCATATGTTAAGAGTAGGGCAATGAAAACGTTTCAAAATGTGAAACCTAAATATAATTGTGGGAACCCAATATATAAAACACACAAATGCAGAGCTGTTCATGTTGAGCTGGAGATGAGAGAGCTCGGACCCCCACATTTACTCCCTCTAATGGCTGACGGCACTTCTGGGACTTTTAAGAGTCTCCAGAGGAAACTGCATAACGCTGTCCTTGGGGGGCTTGTCCAGGGGTCCCACTAGGTCCCACTGATCTTTCCATCAATTGCTGAGTCAACACTACACTGTTTTAACTGCTGTAATATTATAATACACTTCGCTCGCTGAACAGGACACTGCTCTGATTATTCCTTCTTAAGTTTCTAAATATCCACTTTATTTTTTCCGGATGAAATTGAGATTGGAATTCAACGAAACATCTAATTACATCTAATTAAATTCCGACGAATTTTATACATCATTCCAATTAAGATTTACTTTGTAACCTGTAATAAACATTTTATTATTTTATATTTTCAGTTGCAACTTCGAATATACTTTTTTCAACTAATATTTCCCACATTCTATTGCTAATACATATAAAAGTCACTGAATCAGGGTAATTATTATCTGTATGAATAGTTAATTGAGTTAACAGTTTTAATAGCACACAGTATACAATCATGTTTTCTACAAATATTGTGAATTGCTTCTCCTTTATAATAGCTGTACGCTTTATTTATCTTTTCTACATTATTTATATTGGCTAACTAATCTTTCTTAGTCCATTTCAAAAAATTGTTGCTGAAAATTTGAGCACTTTACAATTCATTTCCTCAAAAACAGGCCCCTAAAACTGCTGAGTTTCGCTAAGAATATCTATAGCTAGAATTATTAGAACTAGCACTGCCAGGAAGATTGGAATTACAAACCACTGGCCACATATCACTGTCTCTTCACAAATCAGAGTCTGTCACAGTGCTCAGTCTTTACATAAAATGTCCTTTCTTTCTTTGTGAAACAAATTGTTCTCTTGTGTTAAAGCTATATTTGTGATCTTACTATACTCAATCTCTGAGATGTCTTGCATCTCTTATATACTGAAGTCTTTTCAATTCCTAGTTACTTTCTTTCTTCTTCACTTCTACTCCATGAAAGGTTTCAAATTCAACACTGCTCTCCACAAACGGGACTCTCCCTGCCTGGCGCACAAAGCATACACACAACTAGCTACGTTCCTGGTTGTGGATCTATTTTTCACAGGAGGTAAACAGATGTACAGAGCTGCCAAATATACCATTACATTCCACCTTCTTATCTAACTAACTCTATCAGGGCCTATCTCAAAGACTTATACATTCATACAGTTTTGAGGCAAGAGTCTCATTCCAGAAATTCCTCCACCCCCCATAGACTTCTACATGTCCTAGGATGGGGAGAAAAAATAAATACAAAAAAGGACCTGTAATACGTGCAATATAGATAAAGGAAAGAGAGAGACGATTGGCCAAATCATTTAGCGCCAAGTTAAGAATGCAATTTTATGTGTGTTAGGTTTGGTCCTTAAGTACCTTTTTGGTCCAGGAACACTGGCTCAAGCATATTAAGGCTTACTCAAGAATTCCTTGGTATCTCTCAAAGAGAAAACTCATTCTAAGTAACTCTAAGATAAACACATTGGATTAGTGTTCCTTTAAAGGTTAAAATTTTGGCCCTTCTGGCCCTAAATAAAACTTTCTGAGAGAGCTTACTTATTTGATGGTAAAACAAAAAATAATCCCTACAATTTAAGTATCATTTCAATGATAGATGTTTACATTTGTGGAATTCTACGTGGGTATCAGTGACCAGGCTTTTTCCCTTTTTCTAACATTAATGTGCCATCTTCCCTTAATCAATACTGGCAGTTCATTAAAGTGTTCAGATGTTTAGGGCCTCATGTCCGAGGTAAACGATTTTGGGGTTATAACAACAATAAACCATTATATACCTCTTTACAATTACAAATGACTTTTATACAATGTATTTTATTTTATTTGCTTCATACAATACATATTAATTTATTTGATCCTCAAAACAATTCAGTGAGATGCATAGAGAAGTATTATTAACATTCTCTGAGATGTGCAAAGCTGAATTGGCTCAAGGTCACAAAGCTAGTGAGTAGATGAACAGGACTTGTAGGCATGATGATACTGATGACAATGTTTAAGTATAATAAGAGCAGCTAATATTTATTAGACAACTCCTACGTGCTAAGTCCTCTCTGGGGGCTTTCCATTATTACAAAAGACTCTAGAGTTAATATATTTAACGTTCCCTATTTCTACTACTCTTGAAAAGCCTCAAAGGTCCATGTCATTTTGCTGAAACGTGAACTTGGGTTACTGATAGTCTTCAGATGAGAAAATAAATTACATCAAAAGTGACAGCACCTCAGCAAATGCCCAGTATTCACAGCTCAATTAGGTTGTTCTTCACTCCCAGCGTATGTGGCTGCTGGTTGAAGGGTTAAAGATGATACTAACAATTTTCTGTTCTATTTAAATGTTCTTTATGGTAAAATTATATGCTATTGTATAGCAGTCCCCCACCTTTATGGCACCAGGGACCGGTTTCACAGAAGACAATTTTTCACAGAATGGCAGGGGGGAATAGTTTCTGGATGAAACTCTTCCACCTCAAACAATCAGGCATTAGATTATCATAAGTCAAGGTATCATTGCTCTCACAAACCCCAGTTCAGGAATTTCACACTTAAGAACAATCAGCCCAGACATGGTGGCTCATGCCTGTAATCTCAACAATTGGGGAGGCTGAGGTATGCAGATCATTTGAGCCCAGGAGTTTGAGACCAACCTGGGCAACATGGCGAGACCCTGTCTCTAAAAACTTAAAAGTAAATAAATAAAAATAAGCAAGGCATAGTGGTGTATACCTATAGTCCCAGCTACTTGGTAGACTGAAGCAGAAGGATTGCTTCAGCCTAGGAAATTGAGGCTGCAGTGAGTAGTGATTGCAACACTGCATTCCAGCCTGGATGACAGTGCAACATCCTGTCTCAAAACAAATGAAATATATGTGTGTGTGTGTGTGTGTGTATGTGTGTATATATATGTGTGTGTGTATATATATGAACAATCAGATATTAAATTCTCAGATAATGGTTTAAACTATATATTCCCTTGGTATAGCACCTGTCAAAATTATCATTAATGAGTGTTACCTTGTTTAATGATCTTCCTGCTCACTGTAAACCTCATGTATTCCCGGGCCTTGGTCCTGATTCACATCTATATCTCCAGATTGTAGCACTACTAACTAGGCTCCAATAAACAAAGACCAAGTTAATTTGGGGAAATATTTTGAGTCATTCTATATTTGGAGCTTTTCATAGAATAATAATGAAGGTTGTGAGCTCTGGAGGCAGATGAACCAGGAACCCCTACTCACTAGCTGTCTGATGTTAGGTAAGACATCAGAAATCTCTGAGTCATAATTTCTTCTCTTCCTTAGTCATAAAAATATTGTGAGGACTAAATGAGATAATGAATGTAAAGGACTTATTATTCCAATGAGCCAAATGACTGCCTACAGTAATGAGTGTTAATAAACAGTAGCTAATATTATTGGCTGAAAAAAAAAGACTGTCCCCCTTTGAACACAGCCTAGAAACGCAGATTTTTTCAATACCAAGAAGAGCACTACCAAAAAATCAGAGGAATTAAATGTGGTCTCTTTAAGATTTCCTAAGTAAACTTCACTAGCTACTACAAATCAGGCTAGCCACATATTCTCATCCCTCACTGCCTGACCACTTCCAAACGTATTCCACCAATGATGCACAGGAAAGCCTGCACCATACTGTGCCTGGTTTCCTCATGGCATGCTTTTAGATACTGTTCAGATGACTAGGAAGAAGAGCATACTAAAGGACCAATTATCTTGTTATGCTTGTTACAAATCAAAAATATAGAATACCAACAGTAACAACTTACTTCCAACAACATATACTGAAACTTTCAAGCAATTATGATATACGGTATCACAGAATATTCATGAGAAGGAAATTCTGTTTTATAGCAACATATTTTAGTTGCCCAGGGTCATAAAACCTGAGCACAGCTGAAAGAAATGATTTTTGGAGTTTCAAACAAAGCGGTCATTCCCTGAATTTGCAGATGAAATTCTATGTAATAGAGAAGTGAATTCTAATTTCCTGTGGGATTTTGGCAACTTTTTTGGACCTCAGTAAGTTTCTAATCATTTAAAACACTTCGCATTCCTTTTTCACACAGAAAGAAAATAAAGTGGCAGACACTCAGAATTTACACAGTGTTCTAAAATAAAGCAAAAAAAGAATAATTGTTTAAATAATGATATGTAAAACTTGTTTTACAAAGTAAAACTTATCTTTAACGAAAGACAGGGAAATCTTTCTATTACAGAAATTTGCAGGCAGTCTATTCTCTTAAGAGCTCAGTAATTATTAAAAAGTTTTTTCAGTACTTCAAGTAAAAATTGTGCTTTCCTTTCATTTCTATCAAGTTATCCTACTTTTTGCCTTTGAATATAACAATAATTATTTAATGTTAAATTACAAACACTGTTTTATCACGTAAGGTCAAAAGGCAATCGTGTTATATAAGTTTACAAGTATGGGATTCAATATGTTATACACAAGATACGTTGCCACATGTTTTCAAACACTATTCAGGCCAAGTCTCCCTTTGTTTCCAGACTAACAGATCCTTAGTTTCTTCATCAATCTTCATGTAAAATAATTTGCAAACACAATCACCCAAATCATCCTTCTCTGAACATTCTTGAGTTTTCCAGTGACACTTTTAAAACACATTTAAGAATTATATTCATTTAAATAAATGAGCTAAAAAACTGATAAATATTTTAACTGTAGCTTGATCCAAATACAATATGGGGAAATCATTTTTTTCTATCTGCAAGAACTACATTCACCTAATACGACACATGCTCTTTTTCAGCAGCCACCTCACATTGTCACTCAACTAAAAGTTCCAGATCTTTCAATATTTGCTTCTGAAATTGCACCCACAGCTCTGTAGTGTGTTTTCCAAACCTGCCAGACATAAGCATATATTTGTTTTAATACACTAGTGGTTGTTTAAATCCAGTAGTTTAGGCTCGAAATCCTATTAGTGCCAAACAGCTGATTATTGAAAGTAACAGTTAAACTCGTCCCAGGAATGTCCTCCACTGGATTTCTACATGCCCCCAAAAAACTTGCCGCATAGAAGGACACTGTGATCTCAAGTGGATTTTATCTTTTTAGTTACACATTATTTTCTCAAGCTTACACAGTCCTTTTGTAACCCCCATTGTTTTCCAATTGCTCAGTTTTCTTTATTTTTTCGGCCACCTATTTGACAAGCATGATTTTGATGTATTCCTCCAAGTTATTCATGACAGAGCAAAACAAAGCAATGGAAAACAAACTGTTATGGCTGCCATTGGGATCTCCTTTCAGACTGATACTGATTACTCAATCTATACACTTTATCTATACATGTTCAATCCAAAACAAATTCATTTAATTATACTATCACCCAGTTTATAAATGTCCATCACTTCTAAACGAGTTTTACAATAAACAGACTTACATCAAATGACTGGCTGAAATTTAGCTCTAATATGTGCATCTTCCTGATGTATAAGTCTAATAATCCTATCAAAACTAAATTAATTTAGTTTGACATGAATTAACTTAGAGAATCCATAATGCCTTGCAGGGATATGATCATCCGCTTCTATATGCTCACAGTCATCTCTTCAACAATGTATTTTATTGAAGGTTGAGGTGAAGCTCAATAGTCTATAATTAAAAAGTTTACCCTTTCTAAAAATGCAGTTATTCTGCATTAAGCATTATTCTAACATGCATATGAGCTCATTTAATACTTTTAACAACCCTCTCACATAGGGCCTATTGTCCCCCTCATTTTATAGATTATAGATGAATTAATGAAGATACAAAGGAGTTAATTTAATTTGCCCAGTGTTACACAGCTAGAAAGTGGGAGAATGAAGATCCGAACCCAGGCCTTTGGACAACTGCTCTCCTGTTCTTTGTGATTATTCCCATGGTTATCCACAACACTTCCTGGTCATACCTGCAGATTCTTTCAGTGTCTTGTCATCGAGGCTCATACGTCATCATTTCTTATCCCATATAACTTCTCTCATGTAACTTTTCTTATCACATCTCCTTGAAAGAAACTTGCACTAGTTTAAAAGAGACTAATCCAGCGAAATGTTTCAAAAATGAGAAATCATGCCCGATGATAAAGTTACTGTGACTTTGATCTTGAACACTGTCCCAATTTTATGGCAGTTAAAACGTGGAGGCAGACATTAGTTAACTCTCATTAGCTGAATGAAAGAAACATGAGTTTGTCAGATCAGATAAATGCTTTCTTATTTCTAAACTAAGAGAAGTGTCTCACATAGACATTTTTATACAGAAGCACTGGGGGGCGATGGACAATATTTACAAGGAGGGTTAAGTAAAAGCAAACATAGGACACATAGTAAGTTTTGTTATAGAACCTCCCATAAAAATCTAAACATAAGACAAAAATATAAATGAGAACATCAGATGAAACAATTAAAGTAGACAATCTTCCCAAGATCTAATATGATTAAATCAAGATTATATACTCTAACAATTTGGGGTTTATTTATATTTTACTACTAGTAGTATACATAGATCTATAATAACTCTGAAAACTATTTGTAGATGCAAGATTAATACAGTATTATGAAAATTAATGTGCTTAGTGTATACTTTTGCCTACATATGAATACTAAACCCCTGCCCTTATGGAAACAGACAACAGGGATACGCAGCATTCCCTGCAGGATAACATGAAAAGCAGCAATCAGTCAAGACCCTAAAGTTTTAAATCTTGGGAATCCTTATAAGATGCTGGTGTTAATAAGAGCAGCTAATGCATAATGCTAGAAAGCATTCAAAATAAGCTAGGCATTTTTCTAAGAACTTGACTTACATTAAGACATTTAATTTCACAGTCACCCAGTTAGGCAGATTTGTTTTCTGTTTGTTTGTTTGATTTTTGTTTTTCTTTTTGTTTTGTAGATGAGAGAACTGAGACACCAACACATTAATTCACTTTTAATTCACTTATACCAGGTTATTCCCAGGTAAGAAGCATAACTGGGATTCAAGTCCAAGTGTCCAAGTGTTTCACCATCACAATATACTGCCTTGTACCAAATGGTAAAAGTTCACTTGGAGAATAATTTAACAGTATTATTAAAACGTAAAAGGCAGGCACTCTCACTTACTGAACCTCATCTACCTTTAGGTATTTTTCTTACAAAAATCCACAGCCTATCTTGCATGTACAATGAAGCATTATATGAGATTATGGCTCCAAAATAATGAGACATAGTCTAAGAGGGAGCTGGTTAAATAAATGAGGGTACATACATACCATAAAATAATAGAAAGAATAAGGTAAGGAACAAGAAAATATGTACTGACATGGGAGGAAGTGGTAAGTAAAAATAAACATGTTGAACAACAATACATAGAGAGGATGCATATATTCCAGTGTCTGTGGTGTACATATACATGTTCCCATAAAGTCTCACCCACATCCCTGCCATATAAAAATATTAGTGTTAACAATTGTAACCCTGGAGACTCTACATATTATGTAAGTTATATAACTTATGCATGTATTATATAAGTTATATAGTTGTTAACAGCTGATTTAAAAGTCAGCTCAAGGCTAGGCGCAGTGGCTCATGTCTTTAATCCCAGCACATTGGGAGGCCAAGGCGGGTGAACTGCTTGAGCTCAGGAGTTCGAGACCAGCCTGGTCAACATGGTGAAACCCTGGTCTCTACAAAAAATACAAAAATTAGCCAGGCATGGTGGCACGTGCTCAAGTCCCAGCTACTTAGGAGGCTAAGGTGGAAGGATCTCTTCAGTCTGAGAGGTGGAGATTGCAGTGAGTCAAGATCATGCCACTGCACTCCAGCCTGGGTGACAGAGCCAGACCCTGTCTCAAAATGAATGAATGAATGAATAAATGAATGAATGAATGAATGAAATAGAGAACGAAGGTCAGCTTAAAAACAAAACAAATACGAATACTCAACCAACAACAGAAACAGTTATGTGCCTTATACTGTAATCATAGTGAAGAATATAAAATACAGGAAGACTGAAATTATTCCAAAGCAAACATTACTCATCACTCAATCTGAGTCAGAAAAATTATTCAATGTTATTCCCACAAACTAGTCTGAAATGACACAGCATTCAGATGTATCTGCCAGAAGAAATTAGTTGTAAAATATATCTTTAGATAATCGTATAAAATGACTTTGTTATATGAAATTATTTGATTCTGTCCACTTAAATGTTGAAGAATGACAATGATGTTTATTTTGTCACAGTTAACAGTAATTATTTTCTCCTGACTACAGATGGACAACAGCACCACCACCTCAATAATCCATTCATTTAACAAATACTCACCAACCACATACATACACCAAAAATGAAATACAATAAAATTTGCCATTACCATCGCTGGAGACACTTATTCTCTGGCTTACTACAGTGGGGGAAGGGAGAGTGGCAAGCATCTAATTTACTTAGAAATAGATTTAAAATGAAAGGAAGGAACTAAACTATATGTCTTCTTTCGTATTCATTCAAAATGCTCATCTACTCTACATAGAAATGACCCCTGCCTACTCTGTTTCCAGTGGTGGTATTATAATTCAGATTCCATGGAATTGTTATCATCTTGGTATGTGTTTGCTGCTATATTTCTAGTAACTAGCATGTGGTAGTTGTGTAATAACTTGCCTAACAAAAAAAAAAGGAGACGAGAAAGAATTGATGTACTCAGTTTATTGTTGTCTGTGCACAATTCCCCACTTCCTTCTTCCGAAGAATGCCCTTTCTCATTTTGGTTTCAATGGAAGCTGTTATATTGCTGACAGTTCACCTATTCCTGTCATATTCCTTCAGGAATAAGCAATTCTTGAAGAGCTGCCTATTAAAGATGGGAAGGAGGGATGGCTGGAGGTGGGGACACAAAGAGGGCCAATCATTAATCTTCTCCAGGATGTACAACCCTAAAACTCAAGAAAACACATCTTGATTACTTTTTGGTAATGATACCATGTGAGGAGAGCCTGCAATTTGCTGGAAGCTATGTTCGTAGGCATGTGAGCCAGGCTCAGAAAATAAGCATACTGTGCAGAGACAGGATGGGAGAGTCCTAGCTACTTTCATTCTTACTCTCCAAGTATTACCTAGAACCTCCTACTTTGCCGCAATGGCTTATAACTTATGAGTCTTCCAATAAATTCTCCTTTTCATTAAATTGGTTAGATGACCAAAGGTTCATAACCAATGTGCTCATTATACTAATTATTGAGCCCATAGTTGATTCCTTTCACAGGATATTTTTAAAAGATACAGGATATACAATAAATGCTTTTAAGTCAGATGCTAACTTACCTGCTTCCTTTAGATTAATAAAACCATAGCAATTCCTAAAACCGCATCACTGGCAACCCAAATTCTTAATAAACAAAAATTCTGAGAAGCAGGTTGTAGTTCTTTGTTAAATATGCACTTGATCCATCCAGAAGTAGTATCTAAAAAATTAAACATTTTACAACAGTGGGAGTCCACGGGCAAAGTTATAAATAATTCTAGTGGTAAAAGTTCTTTACCTAGAACTTTGATGAGTAATAGGTGAAGAAATTCCTGATTCCAAGCCTTCAAAAACAGGACTAACATTTTAAAAATATGAAGCAGGTGTCCTAAGAGCTTAGATTTTAGACCACAGGCTTTCTACAGACCAGTAGACTTAAGCAAAATGTGTGTTCCTGTTTCCAATTTGAGTCATGCATAAATATTTACCATAATGGTTTATACCACAAACCGAGTCAAAGAACTCCCACCCTGATTTACTATACTCAATTATGATATAAT
This sequence comes from Macaca nemestrina, assembly GCF_043159975.1. NCBI lineage: Eukaryota > Metazoa > Chordata > Mammalia > Primates > Cercopithecidae > Macaca > Macaca nemestrina. The sequence continues at coordinate 58,392,368 of NC_092143.1, forward strand.
TAAAATATCTGCATCAAGATTTGTGCTAAATAGGCCAGGCATGGTGGTTCATGCCTGTAATCCCAGCACTTTGGGAGGCCAAGATGGGAAGATCACTTGAAGTCAGGAGTTTGAGAGACTGGCCTGGTCAACATAGTGAGATTCCATACATATATATATATAAAGATTTATGTTAAATGAATTCAGGGCAAATATTTCTACATGCTTCTTGATGTACTACCTACCTTAATATGAGCCAAGTTTTCCAACCCTCCCCAGTTTACCCCTCATTTCTCATCTTCTTAAACTATGTGCTAGAGGAATTAAGGTATATTTATAAGCAAGCAGGACTGGTTTCAATCAGCCAGCATTTGTTGGTATGAAATAGGAGTTGGATCTCTTTGAGAAGTCAATGGAGTATTAAAACTTGCCTTTGCCAACAAAAGATTCTGCATGAAATCAGATAGTCCCTGTTGCTTCCCAGCCTTCCTTAGTCCTGATTTTACAAGCTGAGTTCTGCTTACAACCAGGCTGGGAGCTCATTATACTGTAATATCACGTTTATTTTGATGACAGAAGGAAGAAAAATTATTAACTCTGATGTGATCAAAACAATCATCCCTTTGAAAAAAAGAAATACAAAGTAAGAGTTACCTATTAGCCAACTCTAAATCAGGACTCACATCAAGTCTTGCTTAGATTTTTTCCCAGAGGTTGCCATTCAGCATTATTAAATTTTGCCTAAAGATAAATTAGGCCAGATGTTGCTCTCTTATATTCGCTCAGCTACAGACAGTAGGGTTTAGGCCCACAAGGAATCCGTCTCTTCAATGTAAGTTATCTATAGAAAAAGTATTGAGAGTGCTGTTAATTACCCTTGCATTCAGGTTTAAAAGATAACTATGCCTGCCATCAGGTATGGAGGACATATAATAATACAAACATCTGGATAATCTGTAGGTGTTCCAGTCATAGGGGATATAAATGTAAAATACATCAGCTCCATATTATGGGAAATTAAAACAAAAATATGGGAGATTTAGTTTTGTGACCTTAGCAATTCAGAGATAGCCTCACCTATAATAATATTTCAGTGGCTGCATACCCATATAAAGGCTGAAATTTTTAAAGATAAAGGAATTTGCTGTAAAAATCAATGCCTCCTGCAGATAAATTATGCCATAAACAAAATTACAATTTAATATGTAAGGGACTGTGTAGTTACAACTTAATCCCTGTTTGTGAGAAGGACGGGAAAAAACCTCCTGGTTTTGAGGTTTTAGTTTACAGCATGAAACAGATATGGCTGAATATCAGTAAGTTGAAGGATTGAACAAACATCATTCGTCTGGTTTAAGATGCATGTGGTCAACACATTCCTTGTGGTATGAAAGTCTGCAGGCTTTCAAGACCAGTTTTCTTCATTTTTCCCCCCTTTTCCTACATGAAGGGGTTGGGCTCAATGGGGAGTCTGTGAGCTGCCAGGAGTTTCTGTATGGGATATCTAGGGAAGAGTGGAAACTGGTGGGAAACAGCCCGAGGGTAACTGAGCCCTCAATGGATGAGAAACATAGACTGGAATCTCTGAGACAGACAGGCTGGGAAATATAATCTGCTGGTGGGGGTACTTCTCTCCCAGCACTCCCCTAGGTCAAAAAAAAAAAAAGTGGCATAGGGGGATAAAGGAAAGAAAAGAAAGGAAGAAAGAAAGAAGTATTGTTACAGTGTCTGCTTTCCCCTTCTCAGTGGTGTGGAAATCTGGCCATACCTTTTCAATGAAACACAATTTGTCTCAACTTGGGAACTTAAACTCATTTAAAATGTCCAGGTGCCCTTTCTCTATCTTTTCAACAATCTTGGAATTCAATTCCTTGTTAACCATGATTGTTCTACCCTCTCCGGTTAAAAAACTTTCCTCCTCAGTAGACAAACGGGAGGAAAGACAGTTATTTTATAAGGCAAAAATATAAACAAGATTATCTTAAGACAGAATACAAAAAGATTCCCCTTGTAATGAAAAAATTTTTTACTGGTTTTACGAGTTTAAAATAACAAAACATAAATACTGGAAAGGAAGATTTTACAAATCAATTTAATGTAACGGAGAAGGAAAAAAAACCAAAGGGACTTAACTTTGTTTTCCTAACAGATCTCTGAAGCATGTAATTATATATTTTAGTGCCTCATAAACAAAAGTAAAGGGTGGCCTGGAATAAAAACACCTGTTTTTCTTATAAAGATTGACTCTGTCAGGATAGGCAGAGATATGCAACAGTAAAAATCAACCCCAAAATCTCAGCAGAGTGAAACAAATGCTTATTTCTCACTGACATCTACATTTCCAGCCAAGAACCAAGTTAACTGAAATTCCATCTTGTCACCAGCTTCTGTGATCAATACAACCAGAAAAGCAATAAAGTGAATAAAATACTGACCCGTAAAAGCTGCAAGTCAGAGGTAACAAAACAAAAATGGTTATGCCTAATTCAAGGCAGCAAAGAACTATGATGCCACCACATGTCCCCTAAGGAGGAAAAATGAAAAAAACTGTCATCAATCTAATCCTTATAAGGTGATATCTACTTGCTCACGTATTAAAGACAGAGAAAGATTTTTATTTAAATAACTTAAAATACCTTTTTTCCGTTGTGGATTCTATTTAATATAAACATGTACAAACACACATGAAAAAACTTCAAACACTGTTTTATTAAAGTCCCATTATTTGTTTCCCCATTACCCATTTCTCTAGATGATACCTTTCATGTGCTTAGATTTGCTTTTGAACTGAAGCAAATGAACTGCCTACCACTAGCACCTAGCACCAAGAAGATAAAAGATAAAATTTCATACAAAGATAGGAGAGGGCAGACTCCCCGGATTAAGGGCTTCATTCTCCACTAAAGCTTTTAACCAATGGAAAAATGCATTTAACTTTCATGAGTGCATTTCCTACTACGAAGCTGAGCTCAGAAAACAGTGAATTCCAAAAAAAAATAAGTAGTGTCGCCTGTAATCCCAGCACTTTGGGAGGCTGAGGCAGGCGGACAACGAGATCAGGAGATCGAGACCATCCTGGCTAACACAGTGAAACCCCGTCTCTACTAAAAATACAAAAAATTAGCCAGGCGAGGTGGCAGGTACCTGTTGCTTGAGCTACTCAGGAGGCTGAGGCAGGAGAATGACGTGAACCCAGTAGGCGGAGCTTGCAGTGAGCCAAGATCCTGCCACTGCACTCCAGTCTGGGTGACACAGCCAGACTCTGTCTCAAAAAAAAAACAAAAAAAGTGTCATTAGAAGATTGAAAGGAAATGCAATATCTAGATTTATGCATTCATTTTTTTTTTCCTGCTGACAGACCATCTATTCCTATTTAGTTACTGGAACGTGGTGTGTAAACAGAGCATTAGCAAAAAAATGACAAAGAAATAAAAATTGGAGAAAGGATGAGAATAGGAGATAATATTTTTGTTTACATTCAACAGCATGTTTCTTTTTCGCATTCTCTCATTAAAGATCCTGGTGGATCCAGACTAAATGTGTTTTCTCTTTAAATAGTAGCAACTCTGCCCAGGACTGAGCATGAAAAACATCAATTCTCAGAACCATCCACTTTCCAAGCTGAAAAAGTAGAGATAAATTTCCACAAAGCTAAGTAAAATGTGTTATAAAGAGGTAGAAGGAGAGAAAAAAAATTTTCTGAAACACTACATTTGATTCACTTGGGCTCTAGGGAAGGAGAAATGTTGTCAAATGAATAAACAGAAAATGGCAGCAATAAGACTGATGTCCACAAATTTCTACATGAAATAAGGAATCATTATCTGATGCTGACCTAATCTCAATATTCAGAAAATGAGTGAGGATTCATTCAATGGAGAAGAAACATTTGTTCTCTTTGGTAAATTAATATCATCTAAGGATTATGATCAATAAAGGTTCTTCTTGGCATTTTAGATAGTGAATAAAAATATTTACTTGCATCCAGAAAGTACCTGGAAGCTCCACGAAGAAATGTATATTTTAGTGTGTTAAGATCTAAATAGTACTTGGATTCTAAATTGTGTCAAACTATATTATAAATATTATATATAGACTATTCCTATATAACCATAAAGAAACTTGTCTGTGGGGGAAAATAGAACAGAAATCATCCATGGTAACTTCTAGCCTCTAAATCAGGAAAGTAGGCTTCAGTAGAAACAGACCAAAGAGATATTTAGGTTCTTTATAATGGCTGCCTGAGCTTTAACATATATTTAGCATAAAATAAATATCATAAAAATAATACCAGAAGTAATGAACGAAGAGTACCTACATTAGAACACTTAAGGTCTAAAGTCAGGCAGACCTAGATTAGAATCATTCCTCCACAACTTACAAGCTAAGCAAGTTAATTCACCATCTATACAGCAAAGGCAATGTCATTTATAATTTGTTTTTCCAGCATACTTTCCATCTGCCTTTTATTGGTGCTTTTGTGTAATTTTTGTCTTCTCTATGTGATCCTTATATAGCAATCAATCATGATACCTGATCTTGGCCATTGCTGTTGGTGCAGGAATGGGCATATCAGCCAAGCAAGGATAAAGTAAAATCTTCTTTGGGATTGGCATTTAAAAAATAAGAGAGAGATATGGGCTTGGGAGAGGAAAAGAGACTGAGATTGTCTTTAGGCTGTCCTGGCTAAGGTTTGACAACATACGTACGTGGTGCCAGTGGCCATCTTATCTTGTCCAATACCTGAATAGAATCCTGCCTACACCATGAAGCCAAGAAAAAAACAAAGCTAAAAAAAAAACCATAGAAAGGCCGGGCGCGGTGGCTCAAGCCTGTAATCCCAGCACTTTGGGAGGCCGAGGCGGGTGGATCACGAGGTCAGGAGATCGAGACTATCCTGGCTAACATGGTGAAACCCCGTCTCTACTAAAAATACAAAAAACTAGCCGGGCGTGGTGGCGGGCGCCTGTAGTCTCAGCTACTTGGGAGGCTGAGGCAGGAGAATGGTGTGAACCCGGGAGGCGGAGCTTGCAGTGAGCCGAGATCACGCCACTGCACTCCAGCCTGGGAGACACAGCGAGACTCCGTCTCAAAAAAAAAAAAAAAAAAAAAAACCATAGAAAGCAAATACCTTGATGACATTCTCTAAGTCCCTACATCACCTAGAACTGAAGTTCATTCCTGGATTTCTCCATTATGTGAGCCTTTTTCCTTAAACTAATTTGAGTTAAATTTGTTCCACTTGTAACTGGGAGAAACTCAACTAACACACACTCTAAATCTCAATTTCTTCATTTGAAAAATGTGAATAATATTATAAAATGTCTCCTAGGTTTACTCATAGGATTAAGCAATATAATGCATATAACAAGTTTAGTTCAGCATCAAGCACATAAGTACCCAATCATTACTAGTTCTTATTGCTATTATTAATTCGTGATAAAGGTATTACTGTCCTTTAGTAAAAATTTTATTATGATTGATATACTAAGGTTATTCCATTATATAGAACTCCTATACTCTTAAAAGGAGGCTACAACACTAAGTTTAAGAATAGTTTACTAGCACGTATAAAGGAGATTATTTACTTTGCAAACATTTCCAATCTATGTTGTAATCAATGTACTAGAAAACAGTTATCTTGATTTGAAAGTCAGAGCAAGCCTTTTTTCTCTCACTATATCCTGTTCTTTTCTCTTACTGTACCCTAACTTTCTTCAATCACCCCTTCAGAGTAATACCATCTATTTCCTACAGTACTTAGACTCAAAGCGGGTACCATGAACCAGTTTCACTTTTAAATAAGTGATTGTAAATGCAAAAAGAATCATTCTCAGTGGAGGCAACTCTAGAGTCAGTGAAACTAATTACAAAGTTGTTGCAGGAACTTCGCAAGATGGAAGCTACCAGATACTAACATTAACTGGCATCTTTAACGTCAGACACAAAACTACATTACACACATTATCTTATTTAAATACTCCAACTACTCTTTAAGGTAGATATTATTATTACTTTATTACACAATGAAAATAAAATTGAGAGATGTTATGTAACTTTCTCAAGGTCAAACACATAGTAAGTGGCAGAATCTGGACTCAAACTCAAATCTGCCTGACTCTTAGGACCATCATTAATCTACACTGTCTCCATAACCCATATACAGCCTGAATTAAGGTAAATGACAGTGGAAATGGATATATAAGTGTAGTATTTAAAAACAAGGATCTGAATTCAGAGTAGAAGCAAAAAGATGAAGGTGGCAGAAGTCTGTGATTTACTGGGTATAAAAAAAACATAATAAGGTATAACACTGACAAGAGGGTTTGTGGCTTGAACAAATGTAGAAATGGTGGTGGCTTTACTGGGAAATGAAAGAAAGGAGGAGAAAACTTGATGGGAGTGGGAAAGGGATAAGGCATTCAGCCTTAATGTTGTGGACTTTATTGTTGCTATGAAAATTCAAATGGAGATATTTCACTACAGGAGTTGAAGGGGCCATATATACTTTCTCATCGCTCTCTAGCAGCTAAGGTACAGACATGGAACCTAGAGTCCGCCAATTTGATTCTCCTCAATGTGTATTTTAATCTTCAACATGGGATGCAAAGACAGCAAATTATGAGACTATTCATGACATATGGGGAACACTGGCAGTGTCTCATGCAATAAGCATGGAGTCATGGTGGTGATTATTATTGATGGTATTAGTGCCCACAGCCATATTCCAACTAGACTATTCTTGAAGCATGACCTTGTCTGTGTGTTTTTACTGCCCAGCCTCTAGTGATCCCTATTTGTCAGGCCTCATTCTCCAGATCCTTTTTTTTTTTTTTTTTTTTTTGAGACGGAGTCTCACGCTGTTGCCCAGGCTGGAGTGCAGTGGCGCGATCTCGGCTCACTGCAAGCTCCGCCTCCCGGGTTCCCGCCATTCTCCTGCCTCAGCCTCCTGAGTAGCTGGGACTACAGGCGCCCGCCACCGCGCCCGGCTAATTTTTTGTATTTTTAGTAGAGACGGGGTTTCACTGTGGTCTCGATCTCCTGACCTTGTGATCCGCCCGCCTCGGCCTCCCAAAGTGCTGGGATTACAGGCTTGAGCCACCGCGCCCGGCCCAGATCCTTTTTGATTATATGATATAGTTTATGACCTCCAAAAAAAACAAAACAAAACAAAACCTGCTCCTTTTCTACTCAAATTAGGAGGAGTTGTGTTCTGTTGCTTGCAATCCACAATTCTGAATAATAAAACCAATACATTCATCACTGTATCATGTACAGAATTAAGGGAGTCCTTTCCCCATTGTTCTTGCATCATCCCCAACCCATAAGCTAGATAACAATTTGCTAGATATTAAGGGGAATCTTAAAATACTTCAAATAATTCATAGACTGACAGTGATAAAATGCAATCAATAAGTTATATACCACAGCATGATCCACATTTTAAAGCAAATATATATATACACACACATAGACACTAAGTAGAATAAAGGCAAGTCCACCCATAAACATTAAGACAGAGTACTAAAACTGTACAACTTCAAAAATAAGAGAACCTGTAGCAACTATCAGATACAGAATGTATATTATACCTCTTTAAGAATAACAATTTAACTCACAGTAGAGCAGACATCACATCCATTGATGCATGAACATGACAAATGAACATTTCCAAAGTACTAAGGATAAAAAATTATCAGCCAACTTTTATAACTAGCTAAATTATCATTCAAAGGTGGGGGTAACATGAGATCTTTTTGTTTTTACCTACTAAGTTTCTCCTTTTATTTTTTTAATTGTAATCCACAAATTCAGGGGATAATGCTTCAAAAGGGTGGCTTTTAATTACTTTTGTACCCAATCTTGACTGTATTCAGATTCAATATTTTGAGGATAGGAAGGATTTCAGGAGAGAGGAAGAATGACAGGGTGAGGATATGTGACCATCTACTCATCCTTTTATTTTCTAATTTTTATAACTTCATGTGAGTCTGTATCTCAAAGTTAAAAAGTTTAATAAAAAATATTTTTAAAGGTGAATGCAAAACAAAAACATTTCACCACACAAAAACTAAGAATGTTTGCTACCCAAAGACTTTCACATAAAAATTATAAAGCTGTTAAAAGCAATTTAGAAAGAGGGAGTGTGATATAAGAAAGTTGAACATAGAAGTTGATTAAATAAGCTGATAAATGTAATCAATTAACTAGTGTTAAAAATAACTAATTTGATGTGTTTTAAAAGAATAGAACATAAATCTAAGTCTGTAGAAATTGCTACAAGATGGGAGGGGTGGTGTGGTGTATAATAAATAAAACATGCTAAATTCTGTATATTATTAGAAAATGCAATGATTTATCACTTTAAAACAGTGTTGTCATTACTGAAAAGGGCTTCTTATGGCCTCAGGTACTTTCAGTTAAAGGTAATCACAAACGTTTTAAACAGGAATGACTCAGTAAGATTATAACTGTTCTTAAAAAATAACTACAGGCTCAGTAAGTAAGATTTGGAAAAGAGACCAGAGACACAACTATTTGGAAGGTCAGAACTAAGTAAGATGTAGTGAATGAAAAGAGGAGGAGTTAAATGTGAGCTATATTCAGAAGACAGAATCTACTACTTTCTCTGGACACCATGTGCTTAGGAACACATAGATAACCCCCTAATAGACAGGAATGCTGTCACATTCTTCTTTGCCCAACGCATGACACAATTGTTGAAAGTATCCAATAAATGTTTAAATGAACTGGATAAATTTCATTTGAAATATCTACAATACATGAAGATAGACAAAAGAAACTATTAACAAAATCCTAAAATTCAGGGGAAAGATCAGGGCTGACATCCTTATCAGAGGAGACTTGCCATTGGGCTAGGCAAGCTGACCAAGGGTGTGGGGCAAAGAGGAGGGGGAGGAGACATCCTGAAATATACCAACACTCAAGGGGCAACTGAGAGAAGGGGACACTCAAGTGAGCAGGAAGGAGTTAAAAGTGATGGAAAGAGAGCAATGAAACCATCAAGAAAACCATCAAGAAATCTGATTTTTAAAAATTAATTAAATTTCTAAGATTTACAAATGAGAGGGACAAGAAATGAAAAGAAAAATATTACAACAATTTCTAATTGCAAGGTTTTGAAGACATAATACATTTTTTTAAAAAAGAAGGCAATTTATTATATATACTTGTTAAAATAAGGGTTTATTTGTTGTGTGGACATTTGGGGTGGTGGTGGGAGTGGAGGGTCACAGAGTCCTGATGTTCCAGGCAGTGACTTAGTTCTGTGGCTATGTCAACAAGGATTTGATGCATGTGCAGATTACATATGTAGTAATTTATTTTTGACGTTAAAAAAATGAAGAATAAACAACAGCCTCACTGTATCATGACTCTATGACTGAGCTGGAAAACAAACCCAAAGATCCAATTTCAATTTCTAGTTCCTGAAAATTATTAAAATAGGTTCTAATACATTATGGTTAATAGTATCTTAGAAATGTCATTCACCTTCTGAATAAAGGATGGTCCATCCTGTTCCCTTCTATAAGTCATAAATAATTACGATGATTGACTTTTATTTTTTAAATAAACAGATGCATGAAGAAAAATGGAATACACGTACCTGCCAAAAATACCAATTGTGCAATTGTTTTAAAAAATCATAATCTAGTTTTCTCTGGACTAATTTACGCTACAGATATGCGAAATAAAGCAATGATAAATAATTGTATCATAAATTATACATGTATATATTTAGGAAAATCTTACAATCCTAAGCCTGTCCACTGAATCTAAATTGCACTGCCTTGGAGAATTCCTCAGATTCTAAAAGTTCCACCAAAGCTAAGGTCTTGGATGTCATTTAAGTTATATATTTCAGCTATTAAAGGCAATGTTCTGACAAGCCCTTTGGCGCTAACCCCAGGGCATAAATTTGCCTTAAAACTACAAAAGAATGTGTCAGAGGGCTATATGTCAATCAACCAGGAGAAGTGCCTATTCCCAATTTAGTGTTGTCAGTTGCTGACATTAAAACCAGCAACAGTTAATTGTTACTACTTCAAGTGGGAATACTGAGGGAAGAGGAGAGGTAGGTGTCTAAGTTCAGACTGATAAAGCTATTAATTGCTACCCCTTTATGTAGATTTGTTTAATAATGAAAACAATGTGGCTAATCATATAATGTTTCTATTTGTTCCACAAGGGCTCTTCAGGGAAAGTTTCCGTCAGGGCTAGATTTTGGCAGCTACCAACTGTGCAGGGACAAAAGCAGAACAATCAAGGCACTCAGTGCTGGCAAATAGCTGAAAGTGGTTGTATACAGATGCCCCTCCTCCTGGCCCTATCAGGAAGGAGCCAGGATCTGCCACTGATGAACTTTAAAGGAAAAGTTCAAAATGTAAAGGAAGATAATAATTTCAAGCAGAATGTCAGAAGGAAAAGAGGGAAGGAAGGAGGAAGAGAGAGTGAGAGGAAGGGACTGAGGGAGGAGAATACATATGTAGGCAACCCGAAAGGCAGGGAATAAGTATGACATAGACTTGGGCCCTCCCTACGCTTCCATGCAACAGGTCAATTAAATTCACATCAGTTTAAACACCCATATTGTTTTTTTTTTAAATGAGAGTTTACATAGAAAATTATACATACGTACACACACAGAGACACACATACACACACACATACACACACACATATAAACATAAAATGTGTATATATGTGTATGTGTGTGCATGCACAGACACACATATATATGTTGTCCCAGCCTTGCTTTTTACAGACAGGATGATGATATTGGGGATATCATTAAACCACTCTCAGAAACAGTTACTGGGATAGTCCTAGCTACTGACTAATCTCAACAGGGTATTTTAGGGAACAGAGTGCACTAAGAAGTCTTACACAAATGTAATGTATACAATTTACTGATTTTTTTTTTCACTTTGCCTCATTTGGTAAAGGACATGAGACAGAATTAAATTGTATCATTTAATTTTGTTTTCAGACTCTTTAGTATCAAGTAATGAAAACATTCAGAAACACCCTCAGACCACTGGTGCACCCTCCATCACTGTACAAATGTATGTCGTAAGACTTATGATATAAGTGATATTCATTTTGTTTTGTGCTTCTTTGTGTGTGTGGGGGGTGGGGGGGAATGGGGAGTGAGTCTTTAATTCCCTTTCTATCACCACCTAACTACAACAGCCCCATAGTAAAACTCACTGAATATTAAAATGGCTTTAAATCCCTCCCCAGTCTGATCACAATTACATTTTCAATTCTATCCCAGTGCCTATGCCCCCAAGTCTTCTGGTATTTCTAGATCCCTCCACTCGTCACCCCTATCCTCTTGCCTGCACCTCACCTCTGCCCATGTCGTTCTCTCTTCTTAGAATGCTCTCTCTTCATCTGTTTAAACTTACTCATATTTCAAGGCCAAACCAAGTTTAATCTAATCCATTGAGCATTCCACGATCACCACACACCACATAGCTTCTGCCTTCTGTAAATCTGTAAATGAGCACCTGCTTGATCATTCATGTGTCACCTACAGATGGTGTCAGCTCAGTCATCCTCCACTTTTTCTTGTTCCTCTACCAAACTTTATACTGCTTAAGGATATATCTTTTTATCCTCTACAGCATCTGAATCATATATGTAGGAGCCTGCAACGTGTTTAGGGGCTATATTTCACTTCTCCAATGCATTTCAGTGAAGTTTAAAAATCACTACATTATTAAATGTTGAATTCAATTCCTTTATCAGTTAACTTTTCTGTAGTGAAATTCCCTTCCAGGTACAACTCTACAAGTCTAAAAACCACAGTACACCTAGAAAATAGCCCATTTCTGGCATCTAAGAAATCATCTGTTACCCAGGAATTTGTCAAAAATAAAAATAAAAAATAGAAAAACTTAAGAAATAATCAATTCTTAAAATTCACTTTCATGTCAGCAGGAAATAAAAAATTAACAACCTAAACACCAGGTCTAAGTTCCCATTACTCATTCTTTCAAGTACATTTTTATTCAGCTTGAAACTCATATTCTTTCTAAATAGGCATAGAGATCGTTAAACTCTTTTTTATCTTTCAAACTGCAAAACAGAAATTTAGGTTCCATGTTTGAAAGAAGAGATGATGAAGTATAGATATAAAGAAATGATGCTATGCGCAGACCACAGAAAACAGCTGAATCAAACCAACTGAAATTTTAGTGATTAAAAATAAAACTACATTTGCAAAACTGTATTCGCCAGGTTCATGATCCAACTGCATTGTCAGTTATGCTCTTGTGTACCTTTGGGGTGACCCAAATCACACGCCAAAATGTTTCAGCTCTTGAATGCCTGATTATAACCTAAAATCAAAATACCATTAACACAGTGAGAAAATGTCAATGGCAGTACACACCCTCTCCCCTATCACCACGCTTATCACTCCTGAAAAATTGTATTTATCTCTCAAATACAAAGACAAAAGGTAAGGCAACCAGTACATTACACAATTATGAATTGCCTTTTAAAAATTTTAACAACTACCAATACCATTCAGCTTTATTTTATAGAAACCCTAACAGTTTATTTAGAATGTAATGCATTATGCAAAACAATCTGCACTGTGCAAAACATTCACATAGATTTGCTTTATTAATTAAACGAAATCTGTGTGAATGTTTTGCACAGTGTAGATTAATTTTTAACACAATATGATTCACCAAATTTTAATTGATTTAAAATCTTCAGTAACCCTGCTGTGTTGTAAAAGGTTATGTGCCTGTCTTCTTCCAACAATGAGGTGAATTTGTCATTAAAAATGTTTTACCCAAAGGTCACCTTGAACTACCAAGAAACACACACACACACACACACACACACACACACACAGAGACAGAGAGAGAGAGAGAGAGAAACCAACCAACAAACTAATGTTCATTATCTGTGTGAATGTATCTAAACTACAAGTAAATGAATCAGCCATGTTACCAAGCACAAAGCTATTGAAATAGTTAAGATTTATTTTCAGGTGTCACTGAGACTAAACAAAGATTGTAAGGAATAAAACAAATAAAAGGAAACTCAGGGAACAAATTAATACATTAAACTATTATCTTAAAAGCAGCATTCCCTATAGAACAAAGTGATGAGGATATCAAAAAGCACTTCTCAAAGCAATATTTTTGCATGTCAAAAAAGAATTAACCTAGAATAAATATATAAATAACAGTATGTTCTGTGTTAAGCCAGTAACAAAGAAACCCCTTAGTGCAGTAAAACAAAGTCCTGTCAAATCCCCATTTTTTACAAAGAAGCATGAAGATCATTTCACAATGGTTTAAACTGTATTTATAGTAACAGAGTGAAGACTTGAGATAAAAGTCAAAAGGATTAAAGTCAAAGCCCCAGCTCGACATGAGTTATGATTTTGATTTTTATTCTTATTGTGGTCTACAAATATTAAGACAGAAGATACTTCCATGTGATTGTGGGATCCTCTGAGACTCTACAACCTTAGAAGAGCAGATAAAACAGATGAAAATGCATCTGGTTTGGGAGCCGACTCCATATTAAATGGCAATGCGCAAAGTAACAACTACAACTGCAGAAGGCTGTGGGGGAGGGGAGGAGGCTAAAGGCTGAAATTTCTGCAACTGATGCAGGGCAGAAGAAAAAAGAAGGGGAAAAAAAGATGTGGTATTACTGTTGTAAAATGGCAGCCTGTTAATAATCACTGCATTCCTGAAACACAGGCAAATTATACCACCACTCCTCCTTTCATAGAGTAAGCAAGCCTAACCCATATAAGCATTACATACTTCTTTGAGGAAAATGATACAGCTTGATAGCTGCATCTATATCTAAAACAAAATCCCTAGAGTTGCCACTCAAGAGTTTACAAATTTGGAAACCATATACTTTTTCTCACAAAGAAAGAAAATAGAAATTCTGTTGTGAACTGGAAAGTCTTAGTTACAGTAGAAAGAAATATTCTCTTCCACATATATTTTTCTTTAAGTGAAGGCAAAGCTACATTTATACATAAGCTTTTGGTCATGGTTCAAAATATCTATTTTGCATTTCCTCTCCCCTGATGTCCTATCTTTCAAGAAAATCACACACATGCGCGCGCACATACACACACTCACTCCAGCAAGACAGAGAGATATAACATATTCTGCATGAATTGGAAGATCATCATTCTTAATGTTAATTTGAGTACTCTCTCTTTAGTTCATTTATTGCAAAAACCACATATTGAGTTATATATTTCTATCCATCCTGAGTCTTTACTTTTAAAATCAGGCACCTCATTTAACATTTGATGAAGAAAAGGCTAAAAGTCCCTAACAACAACAGCAAAATCATCAGGAGCATTGTAAAATACAAAATGATAGTATCTATATCACAGAAATGCTTAAAATATCTTATTTTAATTGAGTATAAAGAAATGCTATCAATTATAAAAGTAAAATTTATCATGCAAGTTTAGAAGAGAGTTCAAGTCCATATGCATTCATGTAACCATAAAGAGAAAATGAAAATTAACCAAATATTAATTTGGTTAATGGTGACCAGTTATCACCATTAACCAAATGGATCAATTTCCCCTTTCTTCACAAAATAATAATCAGATAAGTTACTTACATAAATCATAAATTTCTGAAAATGACATTTCCAGTACAATTCCTTGCAATTTTATTCAGTATTTGATTTTAACTGTCACATTTTGAACACATACACATTTATACAACTACCAGGGGAAAAATAACTTGAACCAAATTGAAAAATTACCATAACTACTAGTTCAATATGTCTGGTTAAAATAGAGACATCTGGTCTATCGTTCTTTTGTGTTGATGACTCCTAGTGTGTCTTTTCCCATCAATGAACTTTTCGAGAGGAAAACCCAACTTTTAACAAAAACCTGTGACTTAGAAATCTCTTTCAAATTCTATCAATACAGATATATCATTATTAGATCAAATAAAACACAGTATCTTCCAGAACAGTAACATATACTGATTGAATACAAATGGCTAGCTTTAAATTCCATCAGAGTAATGTTATTTATTAAATAATTCTCTGCAGGCAGATATGGCTAATTCATGAATCATTATTTTTAAATATTTATAAATCAACTCATTGCTCACTTGCTTAAAATACACACTGAAGCTCTCTAATAGTACTTGATTGCCACTCCACGGAACCTGAATAATGCATTTGCAGAAGCCTTGCACATCCCCACACAATTCTGAATTAATGGCCGAGCAAACAATAAGTAATGTACTATGCTCCAGCAAAAACTCAGTGATAACATCAATCTGGCATCTACTTAACACTTACTGCTTACTTCTCACATTTTCTCGACAACTTAGTTTCCTCTTCCAGATGCAGTTCATTAAAGAATCACTATCACCTGCCCATTCATCCACAGAGTGAGAGATTTAGCGATTAACATAATCACAGATAAGGGGAGAAATAACACTACGAAATTAAGAGATTAAGTAAAGGGACCTGGGCACTCCAGCTACCAATAACTAGATTGCAATTAAAAAGGACTTTGTCACTTCTTCGCTGGGTAATAGGGCCAATTATCTAAAACCCTTTGCTAGAATCCAGATACATACCAGAGCAAGGCCCTTCAACCAAACTCAGATAATTACTTTTGACAAATGTTCTCCTTGAGCATAATGTAGTTACTCAAATGCTTTTCAAAATGACTACAGTTACAGTAAAACAATCTTTACAAAGTCAACCCAATAACACGTCCTGCTCCCCCCTCCCAAAACCCCCGCTGCACGCAGTCTGCTTTCTTTTGGCCAATTTATACCAGATAGTAAGTTGGTGAATAAATATTTAATTTATGCAGCCAAAACCCTGAAAGGCTTAGCTTCAAATGTAATGCCTGGCATTCCCGAGACACACTGTACAGAAATATCCTTTTGAAAAATCCTTTCACAGCTGTCCTTTAAAAGAAGAAGATAGGGAGAAAAAAGAAAGAAAAGAAAAACCCACACATATACATGCATCAAACCAAAGACGCCGACGCCCCTCTGCCAACCGGCATTTCTATAGAGACATTCTTTCGATGATTAAAACGTAAGCTCCGAAAGGTTAAAGAAAAGGAAAAGCAGCCAAGTAACACCGCCCAGGAAGCCAGCAGTAAAATACACCTAGCTGTACACTCTTAATAACCTCTCACTATAAATGACACTGACCCAACTTCACCAAACACACATACACACAGACACACACTCACAAATTGCACACACGTGCACAGAATGTACACACAAACATCGAGCAGAGCACAATACCTACAAACACAAACGAACTGGAACCACACAAAACATACACTATCAGTGTGCACACATAATGCACACGACACGGCACACAGACACGCAACCACCTAGCCCACATGCACACGCCCCACAAGTCCGTATCGGACACACACCGTGCATGCACGTGTAAAATGTTTGAACTCACAAACGTCGAACATACACACAGACTGTGCACAGAGTTATTGATGAAATTCCGGGGGGTGGAGGGGCCGGGAGGGAGTGGTAATTGCCACACAAAGGTCTCCGGAGCGGCAGAGAGGGAAGTCTAGCGGCGCCGAGCGCTCGGAAATTCACCCGTGGAGAAGGCACAGCGGAGCCCCGAGAGCGAAGTACGGGGAGAAGTGTCCCGGGCGGTCCCGGACGCGGGGCTCCCGTAGATAATCGCTGCGCCCCTCCGCGCGCGCACGCACATACACAGGGGCCCCCGGGCGAGCCCACTCCCGCAGAATAACAAAGAGCAGGAGCCCGGCGAGCGGGCGGCGGCTCGGGCTGGAAGTGGCCGTCTCCGCCGCCGCGGAGCGGCGCGGGGCGAACTGCGGGGCCGGCGGGAGGCGCGGGCGGCGGGTGGGGGGCGGTACGTACCAGGCGGGCAGCCTCGGCCCAGGTGCGGTCCTTCTTCTTCCTCTTGTCTTTCATGTTTGCATCTCATTGATGGTTCTGATGATGACGTGGGGGATTCCACGGGGTGCTCGGGGTTCGGGCGCGGAGACAATGACCCAGTGACCCGGTGACCCGCACTCGCTCCGCGGGGGGAGGTGCGCGGGCGGCGGCGGCGGCGGCGGCGGCGGGTGGGAGGGATGGAGCGAGGGGGTGGGGTGGAGTGGGTGGGGGCGCGCGGCAGCGGCGGCGCGCGGCGGGCGGGCCGGGGGCGGGGGCGGCGGCGGCGGCGGCGGGGCCTGGGCAAGGGGTGGGGGCGGTGCCGGCCGGGCTCGCTCGTGCGGGGCTCGCGCTGCGCCACCGCCGCGGCCGCCGCGGTGACAGCTCCGGGGATGCTCCGCTCGGCCCCGCTCACAACAATACACTCTGACGTCACGGGGAATGGCGACGCGGCCGCACACTCGCCGCGCTCACACTCGCCGCGCTCACACTCGCCCTCTCGCGCGCGCACACCCGCGCACACTCGCCGCGCGCCCCCTACTCCAGCCACGCCCTGAAACCCTCGCGAGACCCCTCTCACTCCAACCCTGCCGCCAAATTCCCGGGGCGCTGCCCACTTGGTGCAGGCCGTTCCACCCGCTTCCCCCTGTCCCGCTCGGGCCGAAAGCCGCGGACACGGTGGCCTTTGGAACTTGTGTAGGAGTCCGCCCCGCACCTCGACGCCTCTGTCCTGTGCGCTCACGCGTGCACTCTCACTCATACACACTCCCCACTACTCTACTCTGTTGGACTCCCTGAACCCTGTCTCTGCTTGGTTGGGGGAACTCCCAGAGCCTTATTGAAAAGGTACAGAGCCAGTGTCTTCGGATACAGAACTAATAATGTACGTGCAACTTAACACAATGTTGAACCACCTACAGCATCTCAAACAATGCAGGACCAAAGAGCCGAGATCGTGGATCCACGCAATGCCGTACCGTAGCGCTAATTATTTTTAAACAGCGTGTAGTCAACATTCTGTAGAGTAAAACATGATGCACATGGGAAAAACTGAAAAGCTAACGCTTGTGTATTAAAATTATTTATAATTTTCAGGTCTGAGATACATGAAGTGTTGGATTATTACCCTTATTAGCGAACTACCAAAAAATATGTTAAGACTTAAAAGTTGATGGTAATCTTTTCAACTTCATACATCTCTAGTTTGGGTTGGTAGAGTTATTGTTAAGCAAAGAAAAAAATGACGCTGTGACCCACACAGTAATTATGTGTATTTGTCTTGAGTATCTGAAAACAAAAAGGTCACTTCTACCTGCTTATTTTTCTGAAGTTATTTCCTGAATAGGATATTAATGGCATATAAATAGTACTTTGTGTTTTTTCATACACATTATATCGTTTGATCCACAAAACAGCTCAGTTAAACATATATTTTCCCTTCTGCTGTACAAATGAGGAAATGAAACTCAAAAACATGACAACGTATCCAAGATCTCTTGCTAAATCATTTTTAAGAACTCAAGTCTTTTGACCCTAATCTCATGTTGTTTATTCAATTCCATACTGCCTGTTTAAAACTACTCATGTCTAGAAAATGAACGCTTACATCTAATGAAAAGATTTATGTCTGAGAATGAGAACAATTAAAGTAAGGGGATTCCTTTGAGAGCACTGTCAAATGACTGAAGTAATAAAAATGTTTGATTACCAAAATTTAAGCAGAGACAGTTCATAATCATATAGAGCTGCATATAATTCTTTTAGAATATTTGTTTTATTAATTGATTAGACTGAGGAAAAGGCTATGCATCAGTTTTAGAAAATATCAAAAGATTATCTCCACTTTTTCTTTTTCTAAAATGGATTTAGAGAACGCGCTGAAGTTATCCCTAGGGGAAAATTTTATCCATGCAATTTGCATAATTCTATCCAGGTGTATTATATTTTTACTTTACATTTCAAATATATTAAATTTGAATCACGTTCACATCTGCTTTTATTTTCCAGAATTCTCTTTATGGCTAACGTAATTGATATATTTTCAAAGTATTTTCATTCTGTTTTTTCTTCTACTCAGAAATACCTATTTTAAGCAATCAGACCATAACATATAATTTGTTATTTTCTGTGAAATAGTACCTAATAAGAAGTTTTGGAGCCAGCTAAAGGAAAAATACATATTCAGTTATTTCACAGAAAGGCCAATTTCTGGTTATTAAAGAAGAGAAAATATATTGTCCTACTTAAACAGATGTAAATTGATGGTTTTTTTAAAAAAAGCTATTGTTTATGCATTCATTCTCTGACAGAGAGTTGAGTATAAGAACCAATATTATGAACTCACTCTTAGATTCTGCCTCACCTTTTGGGTACTTGAATATAAATAGTCCATAGCAGGTAAGTCTGGTTAAAGACTTGGTGAATAGTCTATGTCAAAATAACGTATTTTACAGAGCACAAGAAGAGGAGTAGGCCACCATTTCAAAGAGACCATTGTTAGATTTCTTTCTTCTACATTGACTTTGTGGCAGGGGGCAGGGAATAGATTAATCAATTACAGATGTTTTATAATTTGGTTAATTATATGAATAGCTTTTCAACATAAAGTGAAATACATTATAAGAAATGTACAAGTAAATTTCTGTGAAAATTAATGGGAGAAAAAACTCTGCTGGGGAGATTAAATAAAGCTTTAATAAAGAGAAGTTTTCAGGTGGGATTTGAGGAACGGGTAGGATTTGAATATTCACACTTGTAGGACTGGAGAAAAGCTTTTTCACACACAAATGCAGTACAGGCCAGCAGGACAATTGAAACCTAGGAAAATATTAAATTAGATAGATGACATCTACCAAGCACTGCTTACATTCAATTAAATTCATATCAGATCACATATATTTCAAGAACTCTTGTTTTAAATGAGTAGTAACTCAGGGAACATGCTCCAGTTAGAATTGCCTGTAAATCCTCCATTGTCTGAGTCCCCGTCCCAATTATACAGTAATGAAGATCCCTCCAGAGTTCAATTGGCATGTAGCACCACCTTCTCTGCCTTCCACCGCTTTCTTCATTTCCATTCCTACTAATAGTTCTGAATTCAACAATGTAAACTTTTGTGCATATCTCCTCTCATCAATTCCAGCAGATTTTTTTCATTTCCTGTAATGTTTATTGCAACATGTTTAACAATCAATAAACAATAGGTATATAACCCAGAGTAAGAAATATTAATTTACATATGACAAAATAGAGGACTTGGAAAATGGTTTACTGGACAAAATGGAGGTTTACTGGAAAATGGGCTAAGTTAATGTGAGGCTCCAAGAGCAGAAAAGAGACACCTAAGGATTTGAGGACAGAAGTTGTTTGTTCATTTCTGTGGTCCCTCAGGAGATACAGACTTTCACGATGAATCCTAATCAAAGAGTTCACCAAATATGGGAAACTTTAGGTGTTTCAGGCAGGGATAGGGGGCTGGGATTCCTTCGGATTCAGACTCCTTGTGTACAGGGCTACCATCCACATGCCTGTCGAATGTTGTGGGAGGAAGTCTGGATTAAATAGAAATATCTTCCATTCCTCTCCCACAAAATCCCACCAGCAGGAACAGCACAGAACAGTAGGTGGAGTGGGGAAGGAGTAATAAAAGATGAGGGATGAGAATAGAAGCCAGGGTGGTAGGGGAGGTGGAAGAGGTCTTTGTTGGTCTGATGGCCATGCCCCATGGGTTTTATTTCTGAAGTAAGTTTGTTGACTGTGCGTAAGCTTAGAATCTCTGAATTTTCAAATAATAACATTTAGTAATTTTAATTTTTCTAAACATCTTTTGTTAATGATCATTTAGAATCTAACTGGTCTGGAAAATCCATGAAGGTGATCCCCTTGTCTTCTTTGTCCACTGCTCAATTCACTAATTTCAAGCGCTAAGCATATTCCCTGTCATACTCTAAGGTGCAATAAATATTTACTGAATAAAAAATAAACCACTGGAAATAAAGGAAAATGATCTCTTTTATTTTTAATACAACAAATGTCCAGCAAATCAAGATAGAGTTTCATCATTTTACTTAGTATCATTTTTTCCTGTCCTATTTGTAGTTTACTGAACAGTTTAGGAAATGTAAAGTAAAATAAAGCTAAGTATCACTATTATTCATTATGTGTAGTCAAGTATTACTGAGTGATGCTCCTAAGGGCAAATGAATTTTGACCTTGTCCCTTTCATTCTACTCCTACATATCCTTTACTTTTTGAGTCCCTCATTATATCTATTTAAAGTCAGTTTATCCTATGAATATAAACAAATTAGCTTCACTTCAGGAACATGTAGAAGTCTTAAAAATATTATCTGAAAGTAAGTTTATCTAAACTTGGGACAATTCTTCCACTATGACATGAGTAGGATAACTGTGATCTTTTTATTTTTACTTGCAATCTATAACAGTTTAATACTTTAAGATTTCAGCATATTTTAATTATGAAGATATGTGTAGCTATAAAGAAAATTAAAATTTTATTTTCTTCAAAATTTTTCTTTAGGTTATTTCATTTATATTGTCAAAGCATATCATTAAAAAGACAAATTAGAACTATTTTGAGACTCATTTTTAATTCTCTGGCCAATTTGTATTGTTTGTATATTTCAGTGCACTAGTTGAAACATAAAATTTTTCATCATATATCCAGACCCTTGGCAGCTAAAGTGTTCTTAAATCTGAGGAAAAATAGAAAAAAGTAGCTAAAAGTATTTCCATAGTTTTCTTTTTCACTTTCTTAAGTTGCTCTTTTTTTCTGTTTTATCTCTCTCCTTTCTTTGTGCAACAACAAACTCTCCTTCTGAGTAGAGCCCTTCATTCAAGAATTTACCTTTTTCCCCTTTAAACCCTTAATTAGCCATAGAGAACACAGTCTGATTTATGGCCTAGCGTTTAACAGGACTCACACTTAATCCATTACACAAAGAGGGATACACATATTCCCTAACAACACCACTCATTAGTTTATACAAGATGAAAACACACACACACTTAGCAAATGTAAATAAAGCTTTGCATGATGCTATCTTATGCATATATAATGTGATCAGAATTTCAACATTGCAGTCTAACAGCTTTTTGCTTATTTTCAAAACTACAAATTAGATTTTTCTAGGTAAACTCTAATTCAATCCCACATTTAGTGGATAAGAAGGAAAATTACATGCTGCTAAATTCATCTTTATGTAGAAAGAATTTCTTCGTTCCTAAAGACTAGAATTCTAATTACAGCTACTGTCTCAGACATAACGGAATCTTGGTCATTTACTGATATGATGTTTCCCTCCATTTTCATGTTTACCAAAAGAGTAAATTTTGTGATGGAGACCCCCAAAAAAGAACTTCAGAAGGATCATTAACAAGTAATTTATTCCAGTAATTTTGTACCTAACTGCTATTTTAAATTGTACAGTAAAACATAGGAAGTATACCCGTTAGATAGTAACCTGATACTGGAACGTCCTCTCCATTCTATGCACAGCACCAAAAGCTCAAAGGAAGATATAAAGCTATTCTGCAACTTTTAAAAGGATGGATTGAAGTGATGGGGAGATAGGGCTCCTTTTGTAACTGAAGAATTCTTATTGCTTTCCCGTTGAGTTTTATTGCAGGGGACACGGCTGATCATCTCAGCCAACACACTTCCAGTAACCAAGGGGTGACATGATTGATTAGCTAAATAGCAGGAATAACTGGAAGATCTCTTAGGAGCCCATTGTGGCCAAGGAAATGTCATCCAATTGTTCATTGGCTTATATGGGGAAAGAAATAAAGGTGGGGGGGAGCGCAGGAATTGCCACCCCCACTGAGGCCCACCTATTAGTGAGTAAAGCAGTAGGACTATATTTAAGAAAAAAGAGAACAATGACCCTGCAGTGGCAGAAATCTGTTCAGCATTTTCATAGCCCCAGTGAGGCTGGGAGTGAGGATAGAACTAAGCCTATTTATCTTCTGTGTGGGAATAGAGAGATCCAGAAAAAGAGATTCTTGCTCACCCACTCCCCGTGACTTTCTACCACTCTATCACATTTAGGCAAGGTATCCCCAAGGAAAAGGATCAAAGATAGTTATGACATTTAGATGTCAAAATAATGAATCATGCCTTTTAACAATATCTGGATTGAGTTGCTGGTAGGAATTTTAATCAATGCGCATTTTTTAGTAGAAAATTCTTTTCTCTCGAGACCCTCCCCTTTTTCAGACCAAGAGGTGATTAACTCCATAGTAGATTGTCTAGATCACTTTTCTACCTAACTATAATCATCTAGTTAATTTCTATTTTATAAAACTAATCTCCCCTTTCTATTTGTGGGCTTATTGCTAAGTTCTCTATGTAGTCAAGGAGTGTTTCACTTTAATAAAATTTCTAAAGTTTTGAAAATTTTCTATTCTTTTGTTTTTTACTGGAAGTATAATTAACATAAAATAAAAGCTATAGGTCTCAAATGTTTGGTCCGATAACTTTTAATAATTGTATATTACCTAGTAACTATCATCCAAAACAAGATACAGAGCATTCTCATCACCCCAAATGTTTCCTTATGCCATTTCCAGTCACTCCTCATGCCTACAGAAACAACCACTCTCAGACTTCAATCACCGTAGATAAGTTTGGCCTGTTAATAGACTGTTAGTAATTTCCCCTATTGGTAGCTCCATCTATTTATTTCTGTAATGGTGTCAGGTGTATTTGATGAAGTCCAATTTATATATATTTTTTTCTTTTATGGTTAGGATTTTTGAGTGTTACCCAAGAAATCTTTGCCTACTCCAAATTTAAGAAGCCATTCTCCTTTCTTTTATTCTAGAAGCTCTATGGTCTAGGTTTTACATTCATATCTATGATCTAACTGTAACTAATTTTGTGTATAGGATGAGACAGGGATCTAATGTTTTTCACATGGCTATCCAGATGTTTCTATACAGTTTATCATTATTACTTTTACTAATTGAATTGACTTGGCACTGTGATCAAATGTTAATTGACCATATATGTATGACTCTATTTCAGGCCTTTATATTTTATCGTATTAACCTGTTTGGTTACACTTATACCAATAACAAACTGCTTTGATGTCAGTAGCTTTATAGTGACCTTGAAATGAGATACATAAATCCTAAAATTTTATTTTTCTTTTTCAAGATTGTTATGGACTTTCTAGATTATTGCATTTCTGTATACAATAAATTTAAAGAATCAGCCATTTTTATATGGATGACATTGAATTTGTCGACTAATTTAGAAAGACATTCACAGTATCAAAATTGGTATATCCATAAAGTTGAATTCATTTTTGGGGGATTTCTTGAATTTATATCAGCCATGTTTTAAAATGTTTGATGTAGTACTCTGGGACATGTTTGTTACATTTATTCCCAAGTTTTGATATTTTCTATGCTATTCAAAATAGTATTTAAATTTGATTCTTGGTTTATTAGCTAATAATATATAGAAATAAAATAGATATTTCAATGTTGATCTTATATACTATGGTGTTAAATTCACTTTTGGTGTTATAGATTCAAGTAGTATTTTTATATGTATATGTAGAATAATTATGTTGTCTATGAATAAGGGAAGTTATATTTCCTTTCTGATTTAATAAATTTTGTTTATTTTTCTTGCTTTATTGCACTGACTAGGTCTTAAGGAGCAATTCTGAGCACAAGTGGTGAGAGTAAACACACTTACCTATTTACATCCTTAAAGTTGAAGTAAAGAGATACATGTTTCACTTAAGTATCATATTGGCTGCATGACTTTTGCAGATACAATTTATCTGATTCAGAAAATTCTCCTCCTTTCCTAAAAAGCTCACAGTTCCTTCCCTGTTTTCTGAATAGGTCTTAAATTTTGTCAAAAGCTTTTCCGGTGGTTTTTTTTTTTTTTTTTTTTTTTTTTTTGAGACAGAGTCTTGCTCGGTAGCCCAGGCTGCAGTGCGGTGGCACGATCTCAGCTTACAGCAAGCTCCACCTCCTGGGTTCATGCTATTCTCCCGCCTCAGCCTCCCAAGTAGCTGGGACTACAGGTGCCTGCGACCACGCCCGGCTAATTTTGTTTTTGTATTTTTAGTAGAGATGGGGTTTCACCATGTTAGCCAGGATGGTCTCGATCTCCTAACCTCATGATCTGCCCACCTCACCCTCCCAAAGTGCTGGGATTATAGGCACTTTACTGTATTTATTCATATGATCATAAGATATTTTTATTCTGCTGATGTAGTATGTTACATGGATTCATTTTCTCATGTTACACCTTATATTTCTATAATATACCACTCTTATTCCTTTTAAGTTTACTTTTATATATTACTGGATTTATTTTTTCTAATATTTTGTTATGATGTCTGTCTTTATGCTCATGAAGAATTTTAATCCTTTATTATTTATTTTTTAATATCTTCTAGATATCTTACTATAGTATTGGTCAACTCATAAAATAAATCGGAAAGTTTGTTCCTTCTTTGTATGCCAAAATGCTGAAAGAATAGTTGTTAGATTAGTATTATTTCTTCCTTAAATGTTTTGTAGAATTCATTCCTGAAACCACATAGGACTGAAGTTATAATTGTGTGTGTACACACGTGTGTGTATGTGTGTAAAGGGTTTTACAGCAAATTCAATTTCTATGATGTATGATAGGCTATTTATTGATTTTCTCTTTTGTTTCTCTGAATTATATTTATTAAAGTTTCATAAATTTTACCGAAATTTATAAATTTATACAACTTGCATGCCTTGCATTTAGCCAATGTAATTTTATAATTTGAGCTTTTATTTGTGTAAATATATACGTTTATGCAACCACAACCTTAAACTAATTTTACAACTGTTTGACCATCCCCCCAAAAATGCCTTCATGCTCATTTGAAGTGAAATCCAGTTTCTAATTCCAGGACATGGAATCACATAATGTGCAATCTTGTAAGTTTGGTTTCTTTCACTTAGCAAATCTATTTTACATTTATCCATTTTTGTTGCATTTATCAGTAGTTTGTCTCTTTCTTTTTCATAGTATGCTACTTTATGGATAAGCAACATTTTGTTTATCCATTCACAAACTGAAGTATATTTAGAATGTCTACAGCTCTTGGCAATTATAAATAATAGTGCCATGAACATTTGTGTACAAGTCTTTCTGTGGGCATGTTTTCATTTTTCTTGGTAAATGCCTACAAATGGAATTGTTGTATTGTATGGTAAATACATGAGCAAATTTTTAAATTGCTCCATCTTATTTTAAGTATGTTTACAAAGTGACACAGTATTTTTGATGAAATGTGTATTCAAATATTTTATCCATTTTAAAACTGTGTCTTTCATCTACTTACTATTGATTTTCAAGACTTCCTAATATATACTGCATATAAGTATTTTACCATATATGTGATTTATAGCTAGTTTATCCCTGTATATGACTTACCTTTTAATTTTCCTAATGGTATCTTTTGAAGAGCAGAAGATCTCAATTTTGATGAAACTCAATTAGCCAAATTTGTGTGTGTGTGTCTGTGTGTGTGTGTGTGCATGTATAGAGTATGTTTATAGTATCGTATCTAAGAAATTTTTACCTTACCAAAGGTCACATATTTTTTCTCATGTTTTCTTCTAGAGATTTTTTAGGTTTAGCTCATAAACTTATGTATATGACTTACTTTGAGTTAGGGTGTGGATTTTATGTGTGCTGTGAGCTACAGGTATCAGTTTATTGTTTTAATATATGAATATCCAATTATTCCATAATCATTTGTTGAAAAGAAAATCCTTTTCTTGATTGATTTATCATGGCACATTTGTCAAAAACTTGATCAACCATGATTATATGGGTGTTTTTCGGCACTGTTTATTGGGTTACATTCTTATATGTGACTTTCTTTATGCCAATATCACATCATTTCAATTAGTATAGTATTATTATAAATATTGAAATCAGGTAGTATAAGATCTTGAGCTTTGTTATTTTTTTTGAAGTTGTTTTAGCTTTTTAGGATTCACTGATTTTTCACATAAATGTCAGAATCCACTTGCCAATTGATTTCTACCCAAAAAGGGGAATGGTGAAGCTGCTGGTATATAATCTATATCAAATCCTTCCACTGTCTTCTCACTTGCATTATTTATGATGAGAAATCTGTTGTCATCCTCATCTTTGTCCCTGTGTTCCTAACCAGTCTTTTTTCTCCCTGACTGCTTTTGGGATTTTTTATTTATCAGTAGTTTTGAGCAATTTTATTTTAAAATCTTGGGTATAGTTTGCTTTCTGTTTCTTTTGCTTTTGGTTCATTGAGCTTCTTGCATCTATGAATTTATAATTCTCACCAAATTTGGAAATGTTTCAGCCATTATTTCTTCAAATGTCTTTTCTTTTTAGTAGTTAATCCTCACAATCCTCCCCAGTAACTGGATACCTTCTAAGAAAAGGAATTATATCTTTATTGCAGCACTGTAACACCATGATTAACCCAAAGCCTAGTACATATGACTTGTCGACCATTATCTGAATAAACTAATATATGCATTTCCAAGCAATAAAGATAACATTTGTTTTACTCACTCATTTTGCTTAGGCAGTGTGTATCTGAATATTACTATCTTTGGTTAGACACAATTAAGTGATTATATGTCACCAGTTTGGATTAATATAATTATCAGTCTTTTGCAAATTACATCCAAACATCTCAGTCCAGGACACTACAATGTGACTTCTCCATTTATCCTTGTATTTCTTTAAAGTCATTGTCACTCCTATATATAAAAGAATCATGGCAGAAAAGGAAGAAGTGAGAGAAAAAGAAGTAAAGAGAAAGGAGGAGAGGGGAGATTCAGTTGGACTCTTCCTTTCAATGCTTTTATGATCAATATAAAATTTTCTGACTTTCATATTATTTGCAATGCCACACTTAGAGAAATTTTATTAACATTTTTATGTATCAAAATAGTCAAATATTTGTTCATGTTAAGGACAATACACATGTAGAAATAGATGCTTCTTGGGAATGTACTGATTATATTAACAATACTAGCTAACATTTATTGATCACTTATTATACCACTGGCATGGTAACAAGTACTTGATTTACTTATTATTTGCAAGAATATTATAAATTTATTATAAATTATGTACTATTGAGACAACCAAATGCTTTGGCAGATGAAAAGGGGTCCCCAGAGAGTCTCCAATCCACCCTGCATGTGTTAACACCAGGCGCTTTTGTGTACATGAGGGAACCAGCCCAGGGCCTTGTCTGAGCATGCCCACATGTGCACTGCAGTGGAGTGCACCCATTGAGGTGGAGCCACAAGCTGGAAGAGGAGACTGGCTTCTTCAGTTCCTGTGTGGTGGCCTGGAATAAATCTGTGAGGTGGGGGACCTAGCAGCAGGATTCCATCTCGTTTTGCTGAGGTATTATTATTTTTTTCTTTTTTTTGCCCAATAAAATCCTGTTCTTCTAACCCTTCAATGTGTTTATGTGTCTAAATTTGCTGGTCATGTGACAAGAACCTGATTTTAGCTGAACTAAGGAGAAAAATTTTGCAACATTTTGGCGCCCAATGTGGGGCTTGAGGAAGGGTGAGTAAAATGTGAACCAAAATATCTTTTGCTCATTTGCTTCTAAGCCTTTTTGTCCTCTGACTTCTTCTGAGGGTAGAAGAAACAGTGCACCACCCCACCCCAATAACTGCAGGCACCTGTAGCTCCCCCATCCCCCTCCCAGCTGGGGCTAGGAAGCCGTTTGTATGAGAATAAGAGGTACTTCCCCCAGGCTCAAGGCTGCACTTTAAACTTTTTTCTTCCTTTCCTCTAACCCTGAAAGCAGTTAACACAGTCCTACACTTTAAGCTTTTCTTTTTTCCTACACCAGGTCAGAAGTTAACTTTTTTTTTTTTTTTTTGAGACGGAGTCTTGCTCAGTCGCCAGGCTGGAGTGCAGTGGTGCAATCTCAGCTCACTGTAACCTCCACCTCCTGGGTTCAAACAATTCTTCTGCCTCAGCCTCCCGAGTAGCTGAGATTACAGGTGCGTGCCACCACACCCAGCTAGTTTTTGGATTTTTAGTAGAGATGGGGTTTCACCCAGTTAGCCAGGCTGGTCTCGATCTCCTGACCTCTTGATCCACCCACCTCAGCTTCCCAAAGTGCTAGGATTACAGGTGTGAGCCACTGCACCTAGCCAGGAGTTAACTTTTAAGAGAGAGGTTTTTTTTTTGTTTTTTGTTTTCTTTTTTTTCCTTTTAGAAGATGTTTTACTAGTCTAGGAATGATAAGAATCACTGTTGACATTATCTGTAAAATTTTAGTTATGAAAACGGATTTGTGAGGTTGGCCTTAAGCTGTAGCCAATCTGATGTGCTTTGCATGACTTTCTGTATGGTCAGTAGTTAACTTTGCTGCAGGTTCCCATCTAGTTTTATATTCTTGGGAATGTGACCCGTAAACACGTGGCAATGTTTTGTTTAGCCTCCACCATTTTACAATGGCAGCCAAGTTCAACCCTGGCTCAGGGAATGAGTCCTTTCTGGTTTGATATCTGCATAATTTTTGCTGTTTACTCTCTTCCCCTCCATGAACCACTTTGCATTTTCCTTTCTCTGAGCCCCTGGGAGTCACCTTTGGTAAAACCAGAAATATTGTCCACTTGGTGTGGCTAATGTCGGGAACGAGGGATTTAAAAGGATTTTCTTAAGAAGCATGCAGCTTAATTAAAAGTGGATATCCAAGTTATAGGTATATTTAAAAGGCCTTTATATTTTCTTTTCTTGAATCTTGTTTTGCTGGCAAAAGGGTTTTTTCTCAGTCAACTGAATTCTTTTTCTCTGTTGTGTCTTGCCACTCTTAATGCATGCATGAGAAGACAAAAATCCAATCAGGAGATCGGCAAATGAAAAATCTCATGGCTACTGGTGTTTTTTCTGCCTGTTTGTGTAGTTATATATGTGTTGTGTGTGTGATGTCTATAAAATGAGCTCTAATTAATTGGCCTAAAGGAAGACAAGTGCTTGGATCAAATATTTTTAGAGGGAAGATAAAAGCTGTGGTAACTTTCAGTTCCTGTGACTTTAATCTTTGAAAAATAAAAACAACCTTAAAGATCATTGGTAAAATGCAAATGTCACCAAAATGTAAATAGGTGGACTAAATTATGTAGGTCAGATACTAGGTTTGATAAATTGTTTAAGGTTATAAACTGCTTTTTTGGTTTTTGAGAACTGTTCAACTTGCCTGCTTAACAATTGGTAAGGCCTGGGACATATGGAATTAACAACACCCTTAATTGTTCTGGAAGGAGTAAAACCTTGGCTGTACCTTGTACATAATTAAAACAACTTACCAGGTTTCACATTAAAATTAAAAATTGCTAGGAGTTACCATTATAATATGTAATTGAGACTACTGGAAACATATTTACATATAAAGTGTGTAAGAACAGTAAAGTGTGTATTTAGTAAAAGATTATAAGA
The DNA here is from genome assembly GCF_043159975.1 of Macaca nemestrina. Classification (NCBI taxonomy): domain Eukaryota; kingdom Metazoa; phylum Chordata; class Mammalia; order Primates; family Cercopithecidae; genus Macaca; species Macaca nemestrina. The sequence continues at coordinate 58,422,784 of NC_092143.1, forward strand.
AGGCATGGAGATGTAAATTCCTGCCTTGGGTTGGTTGAAGGATTGATTTGAATTACATAAGTTGAAGCTGAGGGTTTAAGAAGTGATGAAAGGACTGTAAAAATTAATCTTGCAAAAATTCCATGTGTGAATATATTGACTACATTTAAAAGTGTATAATATGGGTTTTCTGTAAATTGAGCATTGAAAGAAAAGCACAACTAGGTACTTTTTTTTTTTTTGAGATGGAGTCTCGCTCTGTCACCCAGGCTGGAGTGCAGTGGTGCAATCTCCACTCACTGCAAGCTCCGCCTCCCAGGTTCACACCATTCTCATGCCTCAGCCTCCCGAGTAGCTGGGACTACAGGCACCCGCCACCATGCCTGGCTAATTTTTTGTATTTTTAGTAGAGACAGGGTTTCACTGTGTTAACCAGGATGGTCTTGATCTCCTGACCTCCTGATCCGCCCACCTCGGCCTCCCAAAGTGCTGGGATTACAGGCGTGAGCCACCATGCCTGGCCACAACTAGGTACTTTTAAGGCACTAATCTGCTCTTTAGCAAAATTTGTAAAGGGTTTTTTGTTTTAGTTTTTGTTTTGTTTTTTTTTTTGCTTTTTAATATTTCTGAATCATCATTTTGGCAAAATAAATAATTTATAGTCATCAGAAATTCTATTTCATAGTATCAAGTGACTTAAACTTCTCACGTATTTAACAGGTTTCTCAATATCAAACTTCAGTTTCAAAATTGTCTTTCCTAATGTCTGGCTTTTGGATGCTACAGAGCACCCCTGGAGTTTCCAAAAGAGAGGTAAACAGGATTATTTGACATGTTTAGTTACATGGGATTGCCATAATGATGTTCAATCTTATTTAGGTTACATTTTGGGTGAATAATACTAATATATGTTCCAAAATTTAATGACATTTCTAAAATTCTAATGGCTGAGTATATGCTATAAATTGCAAGGTTGTTAAGTTATTGTATACCATAGAGATAAACGAATTTATTTGCCAGTTGTGATTCTGACTATAACCACCCTGGACATTTTATGCTTCAGAGATAATTGCTGTCCTGTTTTGATCCTCTTCAAAACATGGTTTATAATCAACTATAGTACTTTTACAGATGCTCTCAAATGCAGATTTCTGATAATTTTGGAGACTGTAACACTGGAATAAAGGAAAAACCTACCAGACTCGACTCATGAAGAGCTGAAATGTTCACAAATATCAATCAAAATAAGAATTAACTGAGTGGACTGAACTAATAGAAAACTGACTTAATCTTTTTGACTTTTGCTTGGAATATTGCTGATCCTTGTTTTGTTTTTCAGTAAGTCAAGGAAACTTATTTTGGGCTATTTACAGCCTTTAATAATCAAGAAAGCTATACTCCTATGTTAACAAAATTTGGAGCATGTTTGTTTCTCTCTGCCTGGTTCCTGTAGAATGTGGAAACTATCTGTGAGTATTTTTAACTTATGGCAATATAGTTGTTTGCTGCAGTGCAATAAGAATGCATTTTCTTTTGCAACAAGGCACATTTGGAGGAACTGGTGTTTTACCAAGGCTTTGACTGGAAGAGTATACTTCCCTTTAAGGAGACAAGCTCAACTTTCAGAGCAAATAAGAGCCTATTGGAAAAAGTGGCCTCCTACCTTTGTTTACACAGTCCCTTGTCCTGCACAGGGTTCCTAACTTGCTGTGAGTAAAGATTGTCACTTTTCGACATGCCCAGAAACCACATGCTCTTTGAATCTCAAGAAGAGAGGAGTTTACACAACACACAGGTATTTGCAGATACAAACCCATGGCTGGGCTAGGCTTTAAAAGGTCTTATCTGAGATTCCTTGGGGAACAGAACAAAGCCAACCTAAAAGACCTATGTAGAAATAATTATTCTTGCTGCACATTATGTAAATAAAAAGGCCAAGTATAAGACTAAATTATATTTTGCAAACAATGCAGTCCTATCATGATCTGTTTTTAACACAAATGAGGACTAGAGAGAGAGAAATTATGTTGCACAACTTGTCATACATTTGTCATTAAATTCTAGACTCATTAGCTGTTTTTTAAATGTTTGCCTACATTTTAAACTAACTGTGCTTATTCCTGTAAACCAACCAGCAATTTCCAGCTGCAGCTCGAAAGGAACAAGAGGGATTGTTAATGTAAAAATCTGGATCAACATTCTAGTTCTGAGCAACTATCCTGCAAATCTTGCCAGTTTATGGATATAAATAGGGTGCACATTACCTGGAGCTTTCCTTTTTGGGAAAGTAAGACCAAGGGAGCTAACCAAAGTCAAGCTCCATGCACACAAATCTTAACAACATGACTATAGCTACCAGTTAACTGAGCACGTCACAAGAGATCCTTTTCTCTCCCTTGTTGGGGGATGACTCAATTCCACAGCTTCACCTTAGCATTTAGCTTATGAGGAGTCCATACAACACCCGCAAAACACGTTTTTCTCCCAAACTCAATTCCAAGCTTCAAGTGAAAGCCCTAGGAAAGAGAATTGGATTTGAGGGATCCAGAGGTAGATGATAATGGAAATTAAAAGGCATATAGCAGGTGAGCATGACTAATTCCTGCCGATTAAGCCAAGCTTCCTGTTTCATGGATAAAAGTCATGCCAGTATCCATGGCATAAATGAGGTCTAGGGAATTCAAAGGCTACTGACAGCAGGGGAGATGGGGTGTATGTGGGTACGAGCAGATATTCTCGTCCCTGTACCTCCTGTTAACATAGGTGAAATCTGCTTTGACACCCTGGGTGGCACCCTGTTGTGGTCGCCAGGACTTGGGGATACAAGGATGTAGGAAAGGAAGAAGATTGCCTCGTTTTCTCTCCTTCAAGTACCCTGGGTATCTGCTAGGAAGAGAAAGAAACCAGTGATGCCTGCTCCCCACTTTCCAGATAAGTAGCCATGCATCTGCAGTCTGTACCACTTTCAAATGTGTCCTGAACCCCTGAGACTCCTCTGAAAAAAAACGCCTTCCTTTTTCCTTTTTCCTCCTCTGTCCCCTCTTCACTAATAAGTAATTGTGTCTCGTACTATGGAAAACTTCACTCAAATGCATCCTCCAAACTGGGAAGAGTTAATTTCCCAAAGCTTACACTGATTGGCTTAGGATTGGGCTCAGGAGAAAGGAACTCAGAAGACTGACATGCCAGAAAAAGGGTAAATGGTTTTGTTTTGTTTAGTTTCTACCAGTCATGCTTTTGGCTTCCATTTCATTGTGCAAACTGGTAAAAGGCATCAGGATTTTTGAGTTGTACTTGCCCCACACTTACTTTGTTTTGATACATGTTTTCTAATAACCTGGTTTGTCTCTTGTCACCTTCAGGCCATGAAACTCCAAACAGTCATGCGACTGGAGCCTCAGACGATGGCCCCTTCTCTTGGGGACCCTTAGATAGGCCTCTCAGGGAGCTCTAACTGCCGTTTTCCCAAAACAGAACCCCCTGTTGGCAGGGAGCAGTTAAGATCAGTCTTTGTCCTTATCCTTATCCTTATCCTTATCCTTATCCTTATCCTTATCCTTATCCTTATCCTTATCCTTATCCTTATCCTTATTCTTATCCTTATCCTTATCCTTATCCAACAGCAGTTAGATGTACATCTTTCAGGGGGGGAATGAGACGGCCAAATTCCTAGGCAGATAAAAATAAGTTCCTGGAGAATCTCTCACCCACCCCACAAGTGTTTACATCAGATGCTTTTGTGCAGATGGGGGAACTGCCCAGGGTCTTGTCTGAACATGCCACATGCACACTGGGGAAACAAGGTGGAGCCATAGGCACGTTCCTGTGTTGTGGCCTGGAATCTATTTGTGAGATGCGGGACCTGTAAGCAGGACTCCATCTCACTTTGCTGAGTTTTTTTCTTTTTTTCCCCTTTTTGCCCAATAAAATCCTGCTCTACTCACTCTTCAGTGTGTCTGTGTGCCTAAATTTTCCTGGTTGTGTGACAAAAACTCAGTTTTAGCTGAGCTAAGGAGCAAAATTCTGCAATGCTGTTTTTCTTCCTGTTTTAGGGAGGAGGAAGCTAAGCTGCAGATATGTAAATTGCAGAAGGTCATACAACTTGCAAATGACAGAGCTGAGATAAAACTTGATGTGATGCGAGTCAAAGTTTGTTACTTGCACCTATTCTGAGAAACTACACCTTCACACAACAGAATACAATTTTCTACTCTAAAATATTTCTTTATTTTTTAAAAAGTGAAAACGAGGATACATATTATTATATCTCGGATTTTGTTGAAATATATATGCCACAAAGAGATTCTGAGTCAGTTATTGACATATTTTAATCACGTATACTTGTAAAGAACATTTCTTATTTTCTTCTTCTTTGTATGTATATATGTTTATTTAGTAAAGCATGCTCAACATGAATTTGATTTCCTTAAAAATTTTTATATAATTATTTTATAAATAAACTTTATATTCTAGAGCCGTTTTAGATTTATAGAAAAATTACAAAAGTATACAAAGTATTCCCCTATACATCAGTCGAGAGTCCCATATTATTATACTATTGTAGTATGTTTGTCACAGTTGATTAATTAATATTATCAATATCAACTTCATATTGTTATAAACTAAAGCCCATACTTTATTCAGGCTTCCATCACTTTTTACTTAATGTTCTTTTTGTTTCAGGATCCCATAAGGGTACCATATTCATGTAGTTACCATATTATCATATCTCCTTTGATTCATTTTGGCTGTAACAGTTTCTCAAACTTTCCTTGGTTTTGATGACTTTAACAGTTATGAGGACTATGGGTCAGTTATATTTTCAGATCTGTGATAGGATGTCCCTCCATCGGAATTGGTCTGATGTCTTTCTCATAAGTAGAATGAGGTTATTGTTTTTAAACGAAGGCCAGAAAGCTTAAGTGTCATTTTAATCACAAAATTTCAAGAGTACATACTATCAACATGATTTATTACTTTTGATGTTGACCTTGGCTATATCGCTGAAGTAGTGTTTGTCAGGATTCTCTACAGTAAAGTTCTTGTACCCACCTTCCTTTTCATACTGTATATTTTGGAAGGAAGTCACTATGTGCAGTTACATTAAGAAGGAATGAAGTATCTACATAAATTATTTGTATTCTTCTGCATAAGAAATTTGTTTATTCTTCCCATTTATTCAGTATTAATACCCTTTATTTATTACTAATATCACTGTGAGATAATTGATATTTATTTTATAGTTTGAGTTATTTTCTTTCTTTTTTTTTTTCTGAGACCGAGTTGTGCTCTTGTTGCCCAGGCTGGAGTGCAATGGCACAACCTTGGCTCACTGCAAGCTCTACCTCGTAGGTTCAAGTGATTCTCCTGCCTCAGCCTCCCGAGTAGATGGGATTACAGGCATGCACCACCGCACCTGGCCAATTTTGTATTTTTAGTAGAGATGAGATTTCACCACGTTGATCAGGGCTGGTCTCAAACTCCTGACCTCAGGTGATCTGCCTGCCTTGGCCTCCTAAAGTGCTGGGATTACAGGCATGAGCCACTGCCCTCAGCCTGACTTATTTTCTAATACACCTTTCTTTATTTTGGTGCCCAAAATGTTCCAGCTTTGGTGATTCAGAATTCTTTCAGATGGTTTCTGTGTCCTTTTGACACATACCCATCACTATTTCTTTGAGCATTTCCTTATTTGCTGGTTTAGAAGATGCCCCAGTGAATCTTTTATATTGCCTGTCCCAGTCCTAGTATCCTCATTTCCTGAGGAGTCCTGGTTCTTTTATTGGAGAAGAGTATTAGAAACCAAGCTTGTAGTGGGAGGTTCCACATTCTTTATTGTGTAGCACTTGTTGCTACTGAAGTGTTATTTTTAGCTCTTCTCAGCTAAGAGTTCAAAAAAATACATGTATATATACTAACTGATATACAGTCATGAGTCACTTAATGACAGGGATACATTCTGAGGAATGTGTCATTAAGCAAGTTTCTCATTGTGTGAACATCATAGAGTGCACTTACACAAACCTAGATTGTATAGTCTACTACATACCAATGCCATATGACACAGTATATAGTATGTTTATATAGTATGTAAACCTCTACAGCATGTTACTGTACTATTTTCTATAGGAAATTGTAACACAATGGTAAGCATTTGTGTATCTTAACATATCCAAACATAGAAAAGTTACAATAAGAGTATAATATAAAAGACTACAAACGATACAGTAGTGTAGGGAACTTACCATGAATGGAGTTTGCCGGGACCGGGACCGGAAATTGTTCTGTGTGAGTCAGTGAGTGAATGGTGAGTGAACATGAAGGCTGAGGACATAACTGTACACTACTGTAGTAGACTTTATAAACACTGTACACTTAGACTACACTAAATAAATTAAAAATATTTTTATTCAATAATAAGTTAACCTTAGCTCACTGTTATGTTTTTACTTTATAAACTTTTTAATTTTTTAAAACTTTTTGACTCTTTTGTAATAACCTTTAGCTTAAAACAGAAACACGTTGTACAGCTGTACAAAAATATTTCTTTATATCCTTATACTATAAGCTTTTTTCTATTTAATTTTATTTTTATTTTTTACATTTTAAACTTTTTGTAAAAAACTAATACTGAAACACACACATTAGCCTGGACCTACATGGGGTTAGGAGCATCAATATCAATGTCTTCCACCTACACAACTTGTTTCACTGGGAGCCTTCAGGGGCAATAACATGCATAGATCTGTCATCTCCTATGATAGCAATGCCTTCTTCTGAATACTCCCTGAAGGACATGCCTGAGCCTGTTTTACAGTTTACTTTTAAAAATAAGTATGAGTGCACTATAAAATACCTGTAGTAAGTATAACATAGTAAATACATAAACCAGTAACACAGTCATTTATTGGTGTTATCGAGTATTATATACTGTACATAATTGTATGTGCGATACACTTTTGTACAACTGGCAGTGTAGTAGGTTTGTTTACACCAGCAGCACCAAAACACATGAGTAATTCACTGCTTTTTGATGTTATAACAGCAACAATGTCACTGGGCAATAGAAATTTTTCAGCTCCATTATGACCTTACGGGAAAACATATATCATAATACATGCAGTCTGTCATTGACCAAAACACTATTATGCAGTACATGACTTATATAGATATCTGTAAACATTTTTGGATGTAACAATCTGTATCTATATTAAGGCAAACATGAGTTCATATTGATGTCTCCAACTCTTAATTCATTTCCACATGGATCATCCTATCCTTTTCTCCTTACTTATTTATGACCTCCCACTACAACGAGAAGCTTGGTTCCCACCATCTGTCATCTATTTACTTGAATTGCTGGATTCTAGTACACATGCATAGCTGTATTAGATATTATTCCAGCTATCTTATGGCTCCCAACAATTAGGAGCTGGCCTCTTGTCCTAAACTTTGTGACTGCAGCAACTTATGCTACTCTGTTATCCACCCCTCGGTGGATAAAAGTACTATGATCATCCTCAGGTATTCTTTTCTTTCTTTCCCTCCTAATAAGAAATAGTATGCCCTGAAATTCCCGCGGCAGTAAAGAATGTGGAACCACAAACTCCTAATGACAAAACAACAAAAACCTATCCACATTCATTTTATAAAATAAGTCACTTCTACTTACAGGCATGTAAAAACAGCACCAGCTCAGACTCTGCCCTGCCCCACATTTTTGAAATACATTGATTATGAAGAGGTTATGACTATGTCTGTCTCTGAAAGTATTGCCTCTCTTCATTAAATACACAATTAGCACAAATGTTAATAGTAGGCACATGCATAATTGAGTTCAAAAAACTCAGTTTGGAGTCCAGATCGATGCCACCAAATTTCTCTCCTGTGTGATGTACTTCTTTATAATTTTGTTAGCATGTCAGATGTTTTATTAATATTTTATAACAGAAATTAAATGTCTTGAGATTTCAAAATCATCACAAATTGCTCCAGCTCCACTCTGTGGGTTATTATAATGTCATCAAAATCCTTTCATATATGTGTAGAAACCTCCTTACTGGAACTAGTTTTAATTCCCAGTTTGTAGATATACGGAAGGAGGAAACCCTGTGAAATTTAATTTTAATGACGCTGAAGATTTGGAAGGGTGCTTTGGAAATCAGTGTACATTTTTGTCTTCTAGGTGGTTCCCATGGTAAAGAATATTCAGCACTTTTTTGTTTTGTTTTGTTTAAGGAATCAAACCTCTTCAGTTTTATTTTTTTATCTGGCCTCCTCTTTAAAAATTGACAAGGAAAAGATTACAAAAGAATGAATATAAATAGCAGCTGTAGAATACATTCTGCCAAGAATAAATTCTGTGTTAGAATAGTTGATGTATTAAAGCTGCTTTATAGAAAAAAATACTTTTCTTTGCCGCTTCTTAATCAGTGAAGATTCCACTCTCTCTTTCATTGAAACTAGGAACTGTATATATGTGAACAGACAGAAATGAGAAATTAAGGCATATATCAAAAAAAATCATTTCAAATGAATGTCTTTATATAACAGCAGCCCAATAATTACTGTTGAATAGAAGAATATTTAGGAAATGTATTAATAAAGTTATTTTTATACTAGATATATAAAGAGTTTTATTCTTCAAGCTTTTCACCCTAAAAATATTTAAACAAAACTAAAACCTAAGGAATAAACACATATATTTTCCACCTAAATTCAATAATTATTGGTAACGTATTAATTTTGCACTTGTTCTGTAAGTGTGCATTTATGTATTTGTGTGCAAATAGCTTTAGCTATAAGTTTGCAAGTTCGTGGTGAAGAGCTCTTTTTTTGTCCCCATTTCACTGTGGTGTGGAGTTTGAGGGTACAGTTAGCCTCAGAGATGATTTACAAGACAGCTGTAACATCAGAGGCAGTGTTCTTGCAACTTATTTTTCTAAGCATATAACCCAGAGTTAAAATGATATATAAAATATTGATACATATGCTACTGCTATACAACTGTGTACTATATTAGTGCAGTAGCAAATTTATATATTATCAAACATAAATAAAATACAAATTATAAAGTTCTAAAGATTAACTAAGATGCTGGGAGTGTTGACTCACGCCTATAATCCCAGCACTTAGGGAGGCTGAGGCGGGTGGGTCTCCTGAGGTCAGGAGTTCGAGATCAGCCTGGCTAACATGGTGAAACCCTGTCTCTAATAAAAATACAAAATTAGCTGAGTGCGGTGGCATGTGCCTGTAATCCTAGCTACTCAGGAGGCTGAGACAGGAGAATCGCTTCAACCTGGAAGGCAGAGAGAGGTTGCAGTGAGCCAGGATCATGCCACTGCACTCTAGCCTGGGCAACAGTGACACTTTGTCTCAAAAAAAGAAAGAAAAAAAAAAGATTACTACACATTTATTCTTTATTTTAGTTAACTTACTAATACTAGCAAGTATTTCTGTTCTCATTAAAATATCAAATAATCAATATTTGTTTTTAGTGAAAGCACTGTAATTAAAACTATTTTTTAAAAGCTTGTTTAATTCTAAATTAACTAACTAAATCAGAAGTAGAGCTAATTTTGTTCTAAATTAGACTGACTTCACATCCAGTTTCTAATGGTTTTAGAGCTGAAAAGGCACTTCACAAAGATACATATGACTAATGTAAAAGGTTTCACTGGATAAATCGTGATATACATATTTCAACCATATTTGCCAGTGGTGTGAAGAGTTTTGTAGAAGTTCAGCTAACATTTCCATCTTCTCCAGTGCCAACCAGTTGCTTTAGCAAACTACTTGCCAATTGGAAGATGTTAGATTTTAATAATTTTAGCAAATTGGTTAAAAAGACATTTCTGAAATTTTCATTTAGAAAAGGTTAGAAATACTGTTTCAATTTTTTTTAATTGGCCATGTATGGCAATCTTTTTACTAGAGTTCAAGTAATGATCATTTCAAAAATAGAATTGCATAATAATAGTAATATTTTAAACATGTTCCTTTATACTATGAGATTCTTTTGAAAAAGAAGTTATTTTTCTCAGTTAAAATGGTATCTGTCCCATTTAGTTAATAAGTAACTAGGTACATATGCTTTTATTTCTTCAAATATCTGTAGACAACATACTGCTGACAGTTAGTGTTACCATAAAAAAGACCTATAAAATCAAAACAAATGTATTTTTATTTAAAAAAAGGAAGCATATAACTTATCTTTAAGCTCAATGACTTTTGAAAGTACTTCACCGTTGGATCTTCAAACTGCTGTGTGGTACAAAAGGTTTTCAGTGTTCCTTCTGATATCTTTACAAAGTGTTATAAGAATTCTACCATTTAAAACAGTATATTCTATGAAGCCAGTTCACTCAGTAACTTTAATCAATGAGTCAGAGGGCCACTATCAGGGCTTTCCTGTTGCATAACTTCTTTTCTTCTCTTCCCCAGGATACTTCACATTGTCTCCGTGTATATATGCCAGCATCACTCTACATATTAAATAATAGAGAAGTATCCTTTTTTCCATTTTCCTTGTTTATTAAAAAACCTATAAATATGAAAAATCTAATATTTATTTTCAGCTCCTCAACACATGATCTTACATGTTTCCTGGGATATGTACATCTTTTTGTTGGCAACCATAGATGTAAAAGATATTTGCAAAAGATATTTCAAACTTGGGTAATTCAAGCAGTCTCCAATAGCAGAAGTAATATGCCTTGAAGAACATCTATGTCAGGAAGGCTCACCCTGCATCAGTGCTCAGGAAGATCTTTCCAGGAGATCTGCCCAGGAAAAGCAGACATGCAGCACATACGGTCATGTGGGAAGGGTGTCTGTCAAGAAAGAGAAAGGATAGCCATTCACAGGATTACACCATGAGGCTCATGGATTAGAAGTTAAGATGATAGCAATGAGATCAAGAGTGTTAAAAGAAGGAGCAGAGTGTACATATGGGGCTTGCCTGCAATATCTAATTGGGCTTTAGCTCACAATGGAGAAGTCTGATGGGAGAGGAGTGCGAGGGAATGAAAGAACATAATATTCATGGTGGGCTTTGGATCCCAAGTATGACTCTGTTCTAAGACCCATTGGAAGTTATAATAGAGGTTGTGCTACATACTTCTTCCATCAGTCTGGATTGGCTCTGATTTTAAGATAATTATTCCTGCAGTATGTAGAGAAAGAGCCAAGAAAGAGACTGATTACAAATGGAAGATAATTGCATTAACATTTTGTGAGATATTATTTAAAATGCTTGTCATTCATAGAAGGTAGTATGGTGAAATCTACCAACTCAGTTAAGTTCCATATTTCAGTGTAACTGTCAAGTTAGCTTATATGCTGATCTTTACCTATTAGATTATTTACTAGTATCTAGGTATCTACTAGATTTCCTAAAGGGAGTCAGCCACAGGGGCTTCCACATAAAAAATACTTCAGATTATGAACTGGATTTGAGACAAAATTCCACCATTCACTATCTGTGTGAACTAAGGAAGTTGTTTGTTTATTATGAACCAAAGTTAGTTTCTTTCTTTCTTTCTTTCTTTCTTTCTTTCTTTCTTTCTTTCTTTCTTTTTCTTTTTCTTTTTCTTCTTTCTTTCTTTCCTTTCCTTCCTCCCCTCCCTCCCTCCCTCCCTCTCTTAGTTTGTTTCTTTCTTTCTTTCTCTTTCTTTCTTTCTTTCTTTCTTTCTTTCTTTCTTTCTTTCTTTCTTTCTTTCTTTCTTTCTTTCTTTCTTTCTTTCTTTCTTTCTTTCACAGCATCTCGCTCTGTCACCCAGGCTGGAGTGCAGTGACATGATCTTAGCTCACTGCAGTCTCTGCCTATCTGCCTCCTGGGCTCAAGTGATTCTCATTCCTCAGGCTACCCAGTAGCTGGGATTACAGGTGTGTAGGTGTGTGCCACCACATCTGGATTTTTTTTTGTATTTTCAGTAGAGATAGAGTTTTGCCATGTTGGCCAGGTTGGTCTCGAACTCCTGACCTCAAGTGATCTGCCTGTCTTGGCCTCCCAAAGTGCGGGGATTACAGGTGTGAGCCACCCCACTCAGCTCCCTCAGTTTCTTTAAGTTTGAGGTGAAGATAATAATCTGCATCTCATAGGCTTCCTCTGAAGATTAACTATATTATTTTAAGAGATTTTTAACACAGTATTTGACATATACCAAGTGCTTAATAACTGGTAGCTATTACTAATATTGTTTTTAAAGCCTCAATATTCTATGAATGAAAGAACAAATGTATCTAATCTCAAATGTTTATATTTTGAAAACTATCTAGACTTACACTGATCTTATTCATGCAGTAAAGAGGATAGTTCTGGAGACTGCATATTCAGGGAAGATAGAGTGGGTTAGATGTACTTTCCTATTCCTCCTGATAAGTACAGTTAAAAATCCTGAACATCATATATACACAAAAATATAAAAATGTTAAAGGTGAAAAGGAAGAAGTAAATTGGCTTGACAATTTGGGGATCCAAGGGACAGTACATAAATGAGTTCCCTGGATTTTGTATTTTGTTTTTTTGTCTCATATATACTAGGCAGGGTATTAAAGAAGCAGACTACCAAGAGATGCCAAGGGTGCAGGAAAAAAGGCACCAGCAAAGGTCTACTGTCTCTAAGCACAAGACCAGGAGAGGGACAGCCAGGCAAGACACAACACTTACTGTGCTATGCCAGCCAGATATTCCAAGAAGAAACCCATGAACCCGTGGCTCTATCCCTACTCATGCCAGCAAAGACCATGTGGGCATCCTGGATGTCTTTTTTTTTTTTTTCTTTTTTTTGAGACGGAGTCTCACCCTTTTACCCAGGCTGGAATGCAATGGTGCAATCTCGGCTCACTGCAACCTCTGCCTCCCTGGTTCAAGCGATTCTCCTGACCCAGCCTCCGGAGTAGCTGGGATTACAGGTGCGTGCCACTACGCCCAGCTAATTTTTTATATCTTTAGTAAAGATGGGTTTCTCCATGTTGGCTAGGCTGGTCTCGAACTCCTGACCTTGTCATCCACCTGTCTCGGCCTCCCAAAGTGCTGGGATTAGAGGCATGAACCACTACACCCGGCCTGGATGTCTATTCTTACCTGACTATGATGAGGTGCCCCAAGCCCTCTTACTCCCACACCTCCCAAACCCTTATACCAGGGTTGTATCAGAAAAAGCTGATTGGGGCCTGAGACTTTCATCCATGCCAGGTGTTGACAAGGTTCCCCTATCCCAGCAGTGTCAGTAGAGACCACATGGGGAGCCTGTACCTTCACCTTCAATTGGTGGTAACAAGGCATCCTTTCTTTTCCCTGCTGGTACGGTGTTGGAGTAGGCCTAAGGAAGAGCTTAGGCTTCTACCAGGGCTCAGGTATAATAGGCAAATCCTCATGATAGAGGTCACATGGGGGGCCTGAACTTCCAGCCCATGTATTGATAACAAGGAGTACCCTCCTCTCATCCACCCAGGTGTTATAGGAAGCTGAGTCTAGGCATAACATTATATATACACAGCTTACCACAATTTTCTAGTGTTGAAATTTTATCAGTTCAAGTAAAGTGTAGAAACCATACTTTACATCCCTTTACCCTCTCCCATTTATAATAAATTGTTTTAAATAATATCTATTATCTCTGCATATAGTAGAGAGTTATTGAGAGCCACTGTAAACAGTGTTTATGCTGTGTTTATAGATGAGCCTATGCCTAGACTTCTACCTCATTTGGCAGTAAGGAGGCAGAGTCAACCTTTCCCACATAGGAGAGGTGTCAAAGTGTTACTAAAACACAGGATTTAAACAAGAACCAGAGTCTCATAGCATAATATAAAATGTTGAGTATTCATCAAAAGTCATCATACCCAAGAACATCTTTACTTACATAAGAAAATGTATCAACGATGCCAACACTGAGATGACACAGATGTTGGAATTATATGCCAAAGATTTTAAAGCAGTCCTCACAAAAATGCTTCAACAATCAGTTATAAACATGCTTGGAACAAATGAAAAAATGGGAAGTCTCAGCAAGAAATAGAAGATATGAATAAGAACCTAAAGGAAATGTTAGAACTAAAATATACGATATCTAAAATTAAAAATTAAATGGATAGTCTCAATAGCAGAATGGAGAAAACAGATGAGAAACAGTGAGTGAACTTAAGAATAGAACAATATAAATCACAATCAGAATAACAAAGAGAAAATAGACTAACAAGAGCTGAAACTATTTTTTTTAATGAGTTTGCAGCTTTATTTCTTGTCCTGTCTTTATCTGGTTTACTTCCTGATGTTAAAGTAACTTATGTTAAAATACCTAGACCATTCCATTACATATGGCCAGTGAATGTGATTTCACTTCCTATTCCTCCATTAGTTTCATTATCTCCATTACTTTATAGTCTAGAACAAAGCAGGTTGAAATATCAGGGGGCACTCCTTCATTACCTTTTAATTTGCTAACAATTCAGCCGAAATCCTTCAGCAACACGGTATCTAACATATAAGACGTTTAGTGGCATGCAGGATTTCCTAAGAGCAGGCTTGTATATCAGTCTTTATATCTTTCAGTTGACTTTCAGTATTAAAACAAATTCTGATTCTCTAATTCATTGAGCATTCATTGACTTCAAGATACAAAAATCAGAATACAAGAGATCCTGGGCTGCGCATGGTGGCCCACTCCCCAATCCCAGCACTTTGGGAGGTCGAGGTGGGCGGATCAACTGAGGTTAGGAGTTTGAGACCAGCCTGGCCAACATGGTGAAACCTCATCTCTACTAAAAATACAAAAAAATTAGCTGGGCGTGGTGGCAGGTGCCTGTAATCCCAGCTACTTGGGAGGGTGAGGCAGGAGAATCGCTCGAATCCGAGAGGCGGAGGTTTCAGTGAGCCGAGATCACACCATTGCACTCCAGCCTGGGCGACAAGAGTGAAATCCGTCTCAATAAATAAATAAATAAATAAATAAATAAATAAATAAATAACAAAACAGCAAAGAAATCAAATCACATAAAAAGAAACAAGGAAATATAACACAATACATGCAGTTATAAGATAAAATGGCAAAGCTAGTGACTAAGCATAACAATGCAGTCAATAGATCAAATTTATTTTTCTACAAATAAGTGAATGAAATTCTTACCTCATAAAGCAAGACCTAACTCTTCCTGTATACAGAGACAATCCAAAAACAGAATGATGCGGAAAAGTTATAAATAAAGTAAAGATGTATTAGACAAATAAAACATGATAAAAGCAGAGTTTGCAATTCTGATATCAAAATATAATTTAAATCAAAAAGCATTAAGCCATGACAAAAGAGGAAATACTTTACTTCTAACGGTCCTATTTTATAACATAAATGTAGCTGTTAATGAATATTTATTTTTCAAATAACACAGCAACCACCTTTGAAAACAAAAGATGGAAACAGAAAATTTTCCTTTCTGGAAATTTTAAAACCTACTATTAAATAACTTTTGAGTGAAAGGGGAAATAAAAACAAATATTAATTTTTTTAAATAATGAAAATTCAACTACTACATAGCAGGCCTCATGGGAAATAGTAAAAATATAACTACAGGCAGGGCGCGGTGGCTCAAGCCTGTAATCCCAGCACTTTGGGAGGCCGAGACGGGCGGATCACGAGGTCAGGAGATCGAGACCATCCTGGCTAACACGGTGAAACCCCGTCTCTACTAAAAAATACAAGAAAACTAGCCGGGCGAGGTGGCGGCGCCTGTAGTCCCAGCTACTCAGGAGGCTGAGGCAGGAGAATGGCGTGAACCCGGGGGGCGGAGCTTGCAGTGAGCCGAGATCGCGCCACTGCACTCCAGCCTGGGCGACAGAGCGAGACTCCGTCTCAAAAAAAAAAAAAAAAAAAAAAAAAAAAAAAAAAAATATATATATATATATATATATATATAACTACAGATCATATAAAAATAAAAAGGAAAGGTTAAAATAAGGGCATTAAATTTCCAACTAAGATGAACTAGAAAATCAACAGCAAAGTAAACCAAAATACCACATTAAGAAGGAAATAATAAATATAAAAGCAGAAGTTATTGAGTTAAGCCCAGAAAATTGATAACTCTAAATAATAAATAAAAAATTTTGTTTGAAAAACAACAAAATATTCAAATTTCTAGTTAATTTAATGAAGACAATGGAGAAAACACAGACATACAAAGTAATAAATGACACAAATTATTTTGTAAAATATTGAAAAAGGTGACTTTGAAAATCTCTATGCAAATAGATTTAAAAGCCTAGATGAAATTAATAAATCACATAAAAATGATTGTTACCAAAATTGGCCCCATTAGAGTTAGGAAGTTTAACCACACCAATTTCTGTAGAAGAAATAGAAAAAGTTATTAAGGAACTACTCTACAATTAAGCACCAGGCTCAGTTAGTTTCCCAGAGGAAATCTACCAAATCTCCAAAGAACAGATAATCCAATGCAATGTAAAATGTATCTAGTAGAGAAAATGAAGAAAAATGCCCCAACTTTTACTTTTGAAGTTACTTTAACATCAGGAAGTAAACCAAATAAAGATAGGACAAGAAATAAAGCTGCAAACTCATTTAAAAAATAGTAAGGATATACTATAGAACCACATTTAAATGGTATTTATTTCAGGAATGCAAGATTGATTCTCTCTCCCTCCACACACCCACTCACACATATATCTGTAAATCAAGAATAAGGCAAATATTCCCAATTCCCCCTCTATTTTTTTCAACACTGTACTAGAGGTATTGCCCAAGCTACAAGCATGTGAATTAGAAAAGAGAAAGTAAAAAATTCTCTATTAGAGGAAGCTACAATAGTACACCTAGAATACCTAAGAGAATCAATAATATTTCTAACCAATAAAAACAAGTCAAGTAGCGGGATATACAAATGATATACAAAAATCAATAAGCTTCATCTACATAAATAGCCAATTAGAAAATAAAATGATAGAGAAAACTGTCTTCAATTGCTGAAGAAAAAGAGATAGTTAGAAATCAATTTAACAGGAAATGAGCAAAACCTATGAGAAGAAAAGTTTAAAAAAGTCCTAAAAAGTCACAAATGTAGGTTTGTACATATTCTTTAACAAGTCAATATCATAAAGATGTCAGTCTTCCTGAAAGTACTTTGTAAATTTTACACAAGTCAATAAAGTGTCAATAAACTAGTTATATAAATCCAGAAAACTTGATACAAAATTTAATGTGGAAAAATAATCATGCAATAGCGAGAAAAACAATGAAAAAGAGAAACTATAGGGGACTAGTCTCACAAAATATTAAATAAATCAATAGTCTCTCTAACAAAAGCAATATAGTATTGGTCCATAAACAGAAAAACCTATACAGAATAGGTTTTTCAGAAACAGACCAATGTACATATGAAAATTAAGGGTATAATAATGTCATAAGAAATCACTAGGCTAAAATAGACTTTTTAATAAATGGTGCTGAGATAGATGGTTAACAATTTTGAAAAAGATTAAGATTCATGTCTCACATTATACATGAGAAAAAGAAATCTCCAAATGAATTAGTGACCTAAATTTAGAAACTACATACAGTTAGTAAAAGGAAACATGTGTAAGTTTCTCAATAACTAGGATGTTGAAAAGGCTTTTTAATTATGACTCAAAATTCAGGTGTAATATTTAAAAATTGGTAAATTCTACTATATTAAAAAAATGCAACACTTTTGCATGGCAAAGACACAGTAAAGCACATCTAAAGACCAATGAAAAACCGGAGAAAAAATTACAATTTATAGCACAGCTAAAGGGCTAGTATGCCTAATACATAAAGAACTATAAATGGCTTCATAGTGACTGTCTTAACTAGAAGTATTGGAGTAATTATTCAATTTATTTCTGACACTTCCTTGTCATAATCATAACCATGTCTTTCATATAAGAATCATCCTATGTGTAATTTTAAAGAAAACATACACTTCTGTTATTTAAATTACATTTGAGTGTAGCTATAAATTCAAAATACTGAGCCTTGGGCAAAATTGTCTTTTGGCAAATTGAACTGAAAATCATTTGATTGCAAAAGTCATATCCACAACTTGATTTTACACTGATTAGCTAGGTCATTCAGGTTTTAAAAGCAAGTTTCTTTGCCTCATCCCCTAATCAATTTATTGCTTTGCCTTTGCGGTTCTACTATGTATTCTGGATAAGTCTATAGGTAAATCCACCACAGTCTCTTTCACTAAACGGATGTTAATGAATACAATATTGAGCTTTTTTTCTTGGCTAAATTACCTCTAACAAGACATTTTAGAGTTGATTTAATGAAGTGCACTAGGAAGTTAAGTAAGTGGCTTATTTCATTAAATGAGACAGGTTGGAAGAAAGTAAACACAATAAATACTGTAAGGTGTAGGTAATTCTATTGTTTACAAAGTATTTTGAAATCCTTCAAGCATTGCAGCTTTTTCTACTTTAGGATACTATTTGGACATATCTATTATTAAGCTTGCATAGCCACATCCATATACTATTATTATACAGTTTAAATAAGTTAGTAAAATCATCCTGGACCACAATAACTATACATAAAATAAATTTACCAATCTAATATTCGGGGAGATAAGATATAATAAAGTGATTAATGACAGAAGTTTGCATTTTCATTTGAAGGATTTCAAAATACTTTGTAAACATTAGAATTAGCTATGCCTTACAGTATGTATTGTGTTTATTTTCTTCCAACTTGTCTCATTTAATGAAATAAGCCACTTACTTAACTTCCTAATGCACTTCATTAAATCAACTCTAAATAACCATTTTTGAGGTTCGATATTTCTTGTCCTTTATCTCCACATAGAGCAATAAATTATGTGGTTGGAATAAAGATTATTTTAGATTTTTCTCTGGAGTTGCTATTTTCAACATGTTTTACTAAAATTAACATTGGAGCAATTTGGTACATTATTTCTCAAATTATAACTCTAACTGTGTAAGCTGGAACTATTCTCCTTAAATTCACAAATCCTCCTTAAATCTAACTCTCCTGCTGTACATTGATGGTCATGAATGATGATAAGCCCCGGCAATTACTAATAGTTTTCTGGTGAGGGCCCTACTGTAGGGTCTGGTGAATAAATCTGCTCTAAGAGAACACGCATTTCTCAACCTCTGAAGGTTGTTTTGCATTGACATATTGGGATATATTTTTCAATGAGAAGAAACTATTATTCTCGTCTGATATTGTAGACCTTACTGCCTAAGTGTCTGCCTGAGTTCTTGTACCGCCACCACCAAAACGTGTAAGACTGGGAACAGGGAAGAACCAAAATTCTATTAAAATATCTAGGTAAAACTTTTAGAATTTTCATTACAAAATTGACAGTGCTTAACAATGTGTATCTCATAGATCAGTGATTTTCAAAGTGAGGTCCTGGAACAAAAGTAGCAGCACATGGAAACAAATTCCCTGATCCAACCCCATACCTACCTACTCTATGACCTACCTTACCTTAATCTAGTGCTGGGGCCCAGGACTCTGTAGTTTAATAAGCTTTTCAGGTGACGCTGGTTACAGGTCCAAGTTTTTAAAAATTGCCTTCTTAGAACAATCATCATTAAAATGGAAGTACTTTTATTCTGTTTTCCCCCCGTTGATTTATTGAATCAAATTTCAGAAAGAGCTATAGGCATTTTTCTTGGCGTTCTTTCCTTATCTGAATTATTTTTTCTCATTTTTTTATCTGTATTAATCAAAATCTTAACTGCTATCAACCTTTTAGCTGTTAACTTCCATGATTGAGTACTTCTGGGGTAAATGCATGTGCAAAGGCTTTCAGGCCACTTTACGCTTAGATAACTCCAACATTAAACACAGCGCAAGTAGACACGAATCCCAAGGATATTAGAGAGGTGTTTATTTTTTAGCTAATAAAGCCTGAGGGAAACCTTCCAGAAATTTCTGCTTGAGTCCCTGGTCTAACAATTTTATGTGAGGAGTCTCTTTAAGGTAAATTTTAGATCCTCAAATGAACAGTGAAATCCTTTCTTTCCCCTCCTTCAGTATGTGGTATAACTCCCAGCTATTCAGGGATGAATTTGGAAGCAATTACTTTGATGCATGTGTGATTGACTGAATTGGGCTCCTCCTGAATATTAGCTGTATCCATTAGAGAGAACCCAGTTTTCCTACTTACTTATAAAATCTAGCAAAATTCAGGTTTACTTGGCCTTTTCTCCTTTGTATTTCCCTAGATACCATACTTCTGCTTCTTTTTTCCCTGCTTGGACTCTTTCCCAAACCACTTCTTTCTATTTTTTTCCAGCTTAATTTTTACTTCTCACCTCCCCTTTTGTTCTAACTCTACCACTTTTCTTTCTCCTAATTTTATCCTGATTCCTTTGTCATGTACCGGCTGGTTTCAATTAAGGAAACCTTATGTTTACTCTTTTAAGATTCACACTTGAAAACAGGCTTCTGTCATAGATAAGTGTACTTATTGTTAAATGTACTAATCCTGTTCAAAGATACAACAGTATTAAAAATAATGAGATTATTGGTTGTGGTTTCAGATGAACCGGAAAATAAAAATCTTGCACAAGATCTTGATCTGCTAGGCTTCCCCTGCCCCCCTTTTCCTTGCTCAATGGTTTATTACTTTTTGAAGGTAAGCTCTCAAAGCCGGAAAGCTTTAAAACCATCCTCTAATGAGCCCTACCCATTCCTTATCATTCTTTACAAAGTGCAGACTTTGTGTTTTCTTTCTCTTGCTTTTCTAAGAGACAGTATTCAGATTATTTTAAAGGGCTTAGCATCTAGGAAATACTATAAACTTGCAGTGCTGCTTTAATGCATATATACCTTGAGCAAGATCACAATATTCCTCTTTACCTTTTCTTAGACAATGGAAATGTCACATGTCCCTAGAGATTCTTTAGTGCTATACTTTAATAAGTTAACAGAATTCAACTTCACTCTTCCTTTGGCTGAGTAATTACAAAAAGGACTGGGCTGATACATATTAAAGTCTGCCAGTAAAAGCTGCAATCTCACTCATTGGTGATAGGCAATGCTTTTAAATGTTCTTCACTTGGAGTTTTCCAATTATGTTAAACAAACCAGTGTCCTAAACTACCAGTTCTCTAAGTTTGAAATGCTGTAAAAATATAAAATACTTATTTATCACATCACTAATTCTTTGTTGCTTCAGTTCTGAGGTATTCATCTAACGTGCAAATATGTGGAAGATAATCCTACAGCTCCTCTCCCATATCAGTGTAGTTGAGAACTCTAAAACACTTTCTTGGCATTCTTTAGACTTTGTATCCCCAGATTACACTTAATTCTCATCAATTTGGTTGAAGGAAGTTCTGTGCCACATTAAATGAAATAAGAGACAGTTCATTTATTTTAGTTTATCCTGTCACCTGCATGACCAGAAAATAATAGTTTCAACAAATACACAATAATCTAGTTATAGACAATATAACTAACTTGTTTAGATTACTAAGTGCTTATACCTACTTTGAAGAATATAAATACTTAAATATACTTATAAATCAGATATATATATATATTTTTTGAGACGGAGTTTAGCTCTGTCACCCAGGCTGGAGTACAATGGCAGAATCTCAGCTCACTGCAACCTCTACCTCCCAGGTTCAAGTGATTCTCCTGCCTCAGCCTCCTGAGTAGCTGGGATTACAAGCATACACCACCATGCCTGGCTAATTTTTGTATTTTTAGTAGAGACAGGGCTTCACCACATTGACCAGGCTGATCTCGTACTCCTGATCTCAGGTGATCCGCCCGCCTTGGCCTCACAAAATGCTGGGATTACAGGCATGAGCCACCGTGCCTGGCCTAAATCAGATATTTTCTAAAAATTATTTTTTAAAATAATTAAAAAAGGAAAGTACACAGAAATTTTATAAACAACTGTATGTACATACTGAAATGTATAAGCACTTACATTTTATCTTATTTGCTTTGTAGATTATAATAAAAAAATTATAGGTACAGTTATAATTTGTTATAATTTCTATGATCAAAACACTAAAGAAAAAACGTGTATTGTACACTATACCTATCACTTCTATTCTCCACTATGATAAATTTGATATAGGTTCTATCAGTTCCTAGTGTATATTTTCACACACACACACACACACACACACATATATGCATTTATGATTAAAATACAATTTGCAGGTGGTGTTTTAACATTTTTATTTAAATGGTATCATACTATTTAGTCATTCAATAACTGACTTAAAAAATTTGTACTTTCCAATGTATAAACCTGGTTTATATAAAATAATTTTCTACTGTATACTATTATTCTGCTAATCTACATTCTTAAATCGACTTCATTATTGATAGCTAGTTTTTTGCTGTTACAAACAATTTTACAGTAAAAAACTTTGTATATATTACTTTTTATAACCATATGGGGGTGTTTTTTTCATTAGGGAAGATAACTTTAAAATTGTTAGATCATAGGGTATGCATATTTTTAATTTAGCTAGACTCCATTAATGTGTTGAACAAAGTTGTTATACCAATGTATACTCCCACCAGTTGTGAGTAGTTTCAGCTTCTTCACTTATTAGCCAATACGTAATAATGTCAAACATTTAACAATTGTTAACCTAATGAGTGTCATGTTTCATTATGGTGTTAGTTGATACTCAGACTTCCTCTTTTGTGAATTTCCTATTCATATCCTTTGTTCGTTATTTTTGGATCTTTTGTCCTTTACTCACTTATCTGCAAGAATTGTTTTTTGTATTCTAGATACAATATTTGTGTTTACTATACCGCAAATATCTTTAAGTGTGTTACTTGTCTTTTAACTTTGATGATGATGGTGTTTTATACATACACCTTGTTTTTAATTATTATGAATTTAGATTATAATGTTTTTTCTGATTGACCATGAAAGTATAATAATAATTCTTGTTCCACTTCTTCAATATAATTCCAACTTGACATTCAGGTTGAGAAGTAATATTTTATTTTTTAGGTAAAATGTGTTTCAAACAACGTCCTTATTGAGAATCCATTATAATTATTATTATGCTTCTTTGGTAAATAATATTAGTAAGCTTTGAATTCACAAGGCACATAGAACTATATGTTACTGATTAAAGACTAGTTTTAGAAAGTTTCTACATCCTAGGGCAGAAAGGACCCTTAGAGATGGCCTTTTCCTCCCTTTACACGCAGTAGAAATAAAGTCCAGGAAATATTGTGACCAAAAGCCACGGATCCTGGGGAACACACAGCTAGAACTGACCTCTATTTATTCCTAGTTCAGAGCACTTTCTATTGAGCCACAATCTAAGTATCTCTAAGAACTTGGACGTTTTCACTTTTCAGATTTAAAGTTAGTGTTATTCTTAAATGGCCTATATCCTTTCCTTTCAGGAGAGTGACAACGGACTCAGTACTCAGATTTTTAGGTAACATCAGCCTTCTTCACGATGGGAGAAGGTAGGAACACATCAATTAACTTAGGTTCTCTAAGCCAGTGAGTTAAGGAGAAGGGCAAGCGTGCATATTAACCACACATGCTGCTTTTCCTGTGGGCTCCACTCTGCAGGTGGCAGGGAAACCAAACGGAAATGAATCTACCAATTTCAACTCCCAGCAAACTGTTCCCACATTCAGAGAAATTCTCTAGTAAACGCTGAACAAATCCCAGGTTTCCACGTACAAGAGTTAATTTTTGGATGTTTTTCATATTACGAAGAATGTAAACCATGGAATAATTACACTGTAATTATCTTGTTTGAATTATATGCTTACAACGTATTCCTGTAGCTGGAAAATTACTAAAATTTGTAAATGCTTAATTACTTACTTTTTCCTTTATTATATCTATATTATAGATACACATCTGTTAGGAATAATAATCCATTTATTTATTCAGTTCTGTTGTTATTTTTTTACAGGAAGAACTTGTGGTTGATATGGGGATTAAATACATATGACTAGGAATACAGCTTTGGGTCAGTGTGCAGCTATTTTGAAGGGCAGCTGAAATGCTCTCAAACATAACCTGAGCTTTTTATTCCCTGAGCTGTTTGAAAGCAGGAGTCCTTTCATCTTTCTGTGGCAGTTCACCATTTATTTATATATTTTAATGGTAGGTTTCCTAGTTCTAACATCAAGGACTATGCCTTCTTTCTAGTTTGTTCGATTAGTGATCCAAGTAAAACTACAGGGTACTGGAGGGAGAAAGAAAAAAAATGTAATTGTCATAACACTGTAGTACTCTCACATAGGAAGGAAATCTACTTCACAAGCGAGTATACATATGCAATTCCTATAGCATAAAGCATTCTGATTTTTAGAGGTCGGTCTGTGTCCCACATGATATTTTCTAGTTGCCATGGCAATTACTTGTTTTCATTGGGTAACTGAGCGAATGGCCACATCTGTTCTTGCTGCACTCTCTTTCCCCGCACCTAACACAGAGCATAGGGAATAGATTCACTTCTCAGTGCACAAAGATTTATATGCATAACTGTCTCCACATCAAGGGGAGGCTGTAAATCTCAGGTCAGAGAGTCACACTTGCCCTTGAATACCCTCCTTTTTTGTGCCCAAATGTTCTTCTATTCTTCTATAAACACAACTAAATATGCATTTATTCAGCGGAGAAAGATACATAACAGTCCCCTTAGGCAATACATAAATAAATATACATGTATATAGATATATACTGAAGACATGGTAACTTGTTCACCGGTACAATGATATTCTGGAATTCAAAATAAAAGATTCATTTGGATACACTTAGTTGCATCTATTTTTTTTTCTTTTAAATAAATATGTCTTAATTGGCGAGGTTCTTCAGGTAAATAAGTATTCAGATACTTTAGTTTTGGTGCTAATTGGAAGTAGAAGACCTTTGGCACCTTGTTAAATTTGTACTAGCCTCAGAAATAAATAACAGCTGCACTGAGTCAATTCTTTTTTTACTTCTCTGCATCCCCAGAGTGAGACTAGTGATAACAAATGTGTGTAGAGATAATCATGACAACATTAGACTCGATAATAGAGTCATAAGGGAAAAAACTTCTGGTATTAATTTTATGTGCTTTTTATTTTTGAAAAAAGTATTTTATTTAAATTTAATGTAGTTCCATTTTAAATTTAGGGATATACATGCAGGTTTGTTACATGGATTGCCTAATGCTGAGATTTTGGCTTCTAGTAAACTCATCACCCATAGTGAATATGAATCCAGTAGGTAGGATTTAAACCCCTCCTTGCCCCCCAACCCTCCGCTCTTTCGGAGTCCCCAAAGTCTATTATTTCCATCTTTATGTCCACATGTACCTCTTGTTTAGTTCCTACTTATAAATGAGAACATGTGGTATTTTATTTTCTGTTTCTGAATATTTCACTTGGGACAATGGCCTCCAGCTCCATCTGCATTGCTGCAAAAGGCAGGATTTCATTCATTTTTATGGCTGTCTAGTATTCCACATATATATGTGTATATGTAAAACATTTCCTTTATTGATTGACACTTAGGTTGATTCCATAACTCTGCTATTGTGAATACTGCTGTTATAACAGCACAGGTGGCTTTTCCATAAAATGGTTTCTTTTCCTTTAGGTAGATACTCAGTTGTGGGATTGTTAAGTTGAATAGTAGTTCTATTTTTAGTTCTTTGAGAAATTTCCATATCATTTTCAATAGTGGCTGAGTTAATTTACATTCCCATCAACAGGGTATAAGTTGAAAATGCTTTCAACTTCTCCTCTTTCAGTAAGGTATTGGCTGTGGGTTTGTTGTATACAGCCTTTATTACTTTAGCTATGCTCCTTTGATGCCTAGTTTGTTTAGGATTTTTATCATGCAGGGGTGTTGGATTTTATCAAATGCTTTTTTCTGTATCTATTGAGATGATCATATGTTTTTTGTTTTAAATTATGTTTATGTGATGAATCACTTTTATTGATTTGCATATGTTTAACCATCCTTGTATCCCTGGAATAAGATCCACTTGATTGTGATGAATTATCTTTTTGATGTGCTGCTGGATGTGGTTTGCTAGTATTTTGTTCAGGATTTTTGTGTCTGTGTTCATCAGAGATATTGACCTATAGGTTTTATTTTTTTGCTGTGTCCTTGCCAGATTTTGGTATCGAGATGAAAGTGGCCAAGCATAGTAGCTCACACCTGTAATCCCAGCACTTTTGGAAGCCAAGGTGAGAGGATGACTTGAGTTCAGGAGTTCAAGCAACATATCCTGGGCAACATAGCAAGACTCCATCTCTACAAGAAAATAAAAATAAATACAAAAGAATGAAATGCTTTCATAGAATGAGGGAGAAATCCCTTCTCCTCTATTTTTTCAAAAAGTTTCATTAAGATTGGCATCAGTTCTTTGTACCTCTGGTAGAAGTCAGCTGTGAATCTGTCTGGTGCCGGGCTTTTTTTTTTTGGGTTGGGGATTTTTAAAATTATTGCTTCGGTTTCATAATTCATTATTCCTCTGTTCAGGATTTCATTTTCTTCCCGGTTTAATCTTGACAAGTTGTATGTTTACAGGAATTTTTCCATTTCCTCTAAGTTTTCTAGTGTTTGCACATAGAGAATATTCATAGTCATATCTGAGGATCTTTTGTATTTCAGTGGTATCAGTTATAATGCCACCTTTGTCATTTCTCATTCTGCTTATTTGTCTTCCATCTTTTTTTTTTTTTTGAGACGAACTCTTTCTGTTACCAAGGCCAGAGTGCAGTGGCACGATCTTGGCTCACTGCAACCTTTGTCTCCCAGGTTCAAGTAATTCTCCTGCCTCAGCCTCCTGAGTAGCTGGGATTACCAGTGCGCACCACCATGCCTGGCTAATTTTTGCATTTTTAGTAGAGACGGGGTTTCACCATGTTGGTCAGGCTGGTCTCAAACTCCTGACCTTGTGGTCCACCCGCCTTGGCCTCCCAATGTGCTGGAATTATAGGCATGAGCCACCGTGCCTGGCCTTCCCTCTTTTTCTCTTGATTAATCTATCTAGCAGTCTGTCAATTTTATTTATCCTTTCCAAGAACCAAAGTTTTGTTTCATTTATTCTTTGTTTGAATTTTTTTGGTCTCAATTTCATTTAGTTTAGCTCTAACTTTTGTTATTTCTTTACTTCTTCTAACACTGGTTTGGTCTGTTCTTGTTTTTCTAGTTCCTTGATGTGTGATACTAAGTTATTAATTTGATATCTTTTTAATCTTTCTGATGTAAGATTTTAGTGCTGTAAACTTTCCTCTTAACAGTGCTTTTGCTATTTGCTGAAGTTTTGGTATGTGTATCTATTTTCACTTGTTTCAAAATTTTTTAAGCATCTGCCTTAATTCTGTTGTTTCCCCAAAAGTCATTCAGGAGCTAAACTAAACATTCAAATTGTTTAGTTTCCATGTATTTGTGTGGTTTTGAGAATTCTTCTTGATATTAATTTCCAATTTTATCCTACTGTGGTCCAAGAGTATACTTGATATGATTTTGATTTTTTTTGAATTTATCAAGGCTTGCTTTGTGACCAAATATATGGCCACTTTTCAAGAATGCCCCATGCCAGTACCAGCTCTTCTTCTTTCTGAAGCATAGGAATATTCAGGAAAATTTACCCAATTTTGCTATCAGAGTAGACCCCCAGAAACAAGAAATTAGAGAACACCTGTGAAATATTATAAAAGATGAACATCACCAAGGTATATAGTCATGAGACTATCCGAGGTCTGAATGTTACCTAGGCTGTGTTTCTTGAACTCCTGTGCTCAAGCCATCCTTCCAACTTGGCCTCTGAAAGTGATGGGAGTACAGGCATGAGCCACCAGGCCCAGCTACTCTCATCCTGATACCAAAATCTGGCAAGGACACAACAAAAAAGAAACTTACACGTCAATATCCCTGATGAAAATAGGCACAAAAATTCTCAACAAAATACTAGCAACCCAAATCCAGCAGTACACGTCTTATGAGAATGCATATTCTGTGGTTGTTGTGTGGAATGTTCTGTAGATGTCTATTAGGTCCGTTTGGTCAAGACTCCAATCTAAGTCCCAATTTCTTTGTTTTATGCCTTGATGATCTGTCTAATGCTATCAATGAGATGTTGAAATAGCCCACTATTATTGTATGGCTGTCTATCTCTTATGTTCAGTTTTGTTAGTTTTATAAATCTGGATGCTTCAGTGGTGGGTAAATATATATTTAGGATCATTAAATATTTTTGTTCAATTGAACTCTTTGTCATATAATGCACTTCTTTGTATGTATGTACATATGAATGTATTTATTTTTTACCGTGATTGATTTAAGGTCTTTTTTTTTTCCTGATGTAAGAATAGCTAGCTCTACTCTTTTCTGTTTTCCATTTGTGTGATATGTCTTTCTCTATCCCTTTACTTTGAGTCTGGGGTGTCATTACTCTTTAGGTGGGTTTCTGAGAGGGAGAAGATGGTTGGTTCTTGTTTTTTTTTGTTTTGTTTTGTTTTGTTTTCAAATAATTTTCCAATCTATATCTTTTAAGAAGTGAATTTAGGCTATTTACATTCAAGGTTAATATTGATATGTGAGGTTTCATCCCTGTCATGCTTTTCTTAGCTAGTTGTTTTGAGTCTCAATTGTGTAATTGCATTATAGAATCTGAATTTTGTACTTTGTACTTTGTACACATGCTTTTATTACAGCAAGTATTATCCTTTCATTTCCGTGTTTAAAACTCCTCTGAGCATTTCTTGTAGGTCTGGTCTGGTGGTGATGAATTCCTTACTGCTTGCTTGTCTGGGAAAGTCAATATTTCTCCTTCATCTATGAAACTTATTTTGGCAGGATATAAAATTCTTGGCTGGCAATTTTTTTTTTTTTTTTTACTTGAAGAAGGCTAAATCTTCTAACTTGTAATGTTTCTGCTGAGAAGTCTTCTATTAGTCTGATGAGTTTACCTTTATAGATGATTTAGCCCTTTCCTCTAGCTGTCTTTAAAATATTTTTCTTTAGCATTGACCTTGGATAGTCTGATGAATATATACCTTGGTGATGTTCATCTTTTATAGTATTTCATGGATATTCTCTAATTTCTTGTTTCCACCTCAGTAGCAAAATTAGGAAAATTTTCCTGAATTTTTCGCTCAAATATGTTTTCCAAGTTGCTATCTTTTTCTTCTTCTCTCTCAGAAATGCTTGTTAAGTTGCATGTTTGGTTACTCTACATAATACCATATTTTTCAAAGTACTTGTTCATTTTCAAATATATTTTTCTTTATTTTTTCCAACTGGATTAATTTGAAAGACTGGTCTTCAGGCTTTAAATTTATTTCTTCTGCTTTTTCTAGTCAATTTTTAAAGCTTTCAACTGAATTTTGAAATTTATTTTGTCAATCTTTCAATTCCAGAAGTTCTACTTTGTTAAAAATATATCTATTTAATCTTTTATATCCTAAGTCTTTTTTTCGTGTGTGTGTGTGTGTGTGTATGTTTGTGTGTGTGTATTGTTTTTCAACTGTCTCTTGGATATCATTGAGTTTCTTTGCAATCTATATTTTGAATTATTTATCTGTCATTTCAGAATTTTTATTTTAGTTCAGATCCATTGCCAGAGAGCTAGTGAAGTTCTTTATAGCTGTAAAAATATTCTGCCTTTTTGTACTGCCAGGATTCCTGTACTCATTCCGGCTCATCTAAAGAAACTTCTGCTTATTTTTGATTTTGCTATCACTTGGATGGGAATTTTACATTTTTATTCTTTTTTTCCTAGATGAGACAACTGTAATGTATATTATGTTTGGTTGTTTGGCTTCATTTCTGGATGTTTTCAGGAAACCAAGGATCTTTATGTGTTCTTTGCTTGTAGATGGCTTTTGTGCAGTGGCTTTCTCAAATGCTGCTTGTTGTAGCGATGTATTGGATGTATGAACTGACACATTATGTCCTGCAGGGCTGAGAATGTAAAGGTTTCAAGAAGCTTTTCTTGTACATCAGCACTATGCCTTTATGACAGCAGCTTTTCTTTCCAACTTCTATTTTAAGTTTAGGGGTACATGTGCAGAATGTGCAGGTTTGTTTCATAGGTAAAGGTGTGCCATGGTGGTTTGCTGCACAGATCATCCCATAACCTAAGCATTAACCCCAGCATACTTTAGCTATTCTTCCTGATGCTCTCCCTACCCCCAGCCCCTTCCAACAGGCACCAGTGTGTGTTGTTTTTAACCCCATGTACCTGTGTGATCTTGTCATTCAGCTCCCACTTATAAGTAAACACATGCTGTGTTTGCTTTTCTGTTCCTGTGTTAGTTTGGATAATTGGATAGTTAGTTAATTGGAAGCTGAGGATAATGGCTTCCAAGTCCATCCATGTTCCTGCAAAAGACATGATCTCATCCTTTTTATGGCTTCATAGTATTCCATGGTGTACATGTATAACATTTTCTTTATCCAGTCTATCATTGATGGGCATTTAGGTTGATTCCATGTCTTTGTTATTGTGAACAGTGCTGCAATGAACATAGGTGTACATATATCTTTATAATAGAAAGATTTACGTACCTTTGGGTATATACCCAGTAATGGGATGTAGCACTGTATTTGGTGGTGCAGTTCAATCTCCCGTCCAGTCGGTGGCACTTAGGAGTAAAACCTGCTCACTCTGGGACAGCCTGACAATGAGAGGAGGCATCTGCCTTGATCAGGCAGGTGAGGGAGAGCTCATGTTGGGGGGTGCTGAGGCCTCAGGGATAGAGAAGGGTGGGACTCTGCTCTTTGTCCTCGGCAGGCAGGAATGCCATCCTCTTTCTTATCATGCCCTTGTCAGTTCATAAAAATATCATTTTTTTTTCTCCTGGCCATGGCTGAGGACCATGTAAATGCCCCTCTTGCCACTCTTACAAGAATAGGCTTAATGCAGAGCCTCTTCTCCCAGTGCAGAGCAGCAACACTGTGATGTGTCTGCCCTCCATTCCTCTGATGGTGACATTGTGTGTAAGGAGGGGTAGATGGGCTCCGCCCTTCATGGAAGCCCATGAAGTGCAGGCTCATGTAAAACGGGAATGCCGCCACTACATTAAGCACTGGAAAGACTTTCTCTATGTGCACACATGCTGGCCTCCAGTAGGGAGAGCCTCTGCTGCATCCGCAACAGCAGGCAGTGGGAGCAGAAGATAACCCCCACTCCCCATCTGTTCCCGGAAGCCAGTGCCACCTCCCTCGATGATTGGCACATGCCTGCATTTCATTTCTCCCAAGGAGGTGTTTAGTAGGCTGGGACCCCCTTCTTTAGGAGAAGCCTGCTCAGAAGGATAGATCTGCAGGGAACCCACAGCTCCGTAGGGACCCAGTGGTCTCCTGTGATTGCCAGAGTCAAAGCTGGTTGCGGGGTGCCTTTGTGGGGGATCTGGTGATGTGAAAACTCAGAGGTGTGGTTCCCCAGGCAGGAGTGGCCTACAATGGGTACACAACAGTTGTTGATGGAGAAGGTTCTGGTGCCCCACTATAGGACTATACAAAAGGATTACAACATTTTATTTAGTCATCTCGGAGGCCTTGAAGTCAGTGAGTCCTGACTTTGAATGCCATAGCTCTGCATTTATTAACTGCTTTGAGGCATGTTACCTAATATCTTGATCCCCAGTTTCCTTATTTCTAAAACCTGGAAAATGATAGTTATGTATCTGTGATGTTCAAAATTGAAGTGCCTGGAATCATTTCATGTAGGTGCTCAACTGAGACTTTCCCTCTTTATACCATTCCCTGCTGACTTCTCCATTCACCATTAGGCTATTTTATTTCCAATTCAGTTGATTTTTGTTGTTGTTGCTAATGGAAAAAGTACATCATTTAAATCAATGATATAAAACTTAGAAAATTTGAGTTATAAAGAGAATTCTGGCAAATAAATTCTGAGTAGAATGCAACAACTGCAGAATGTACATTCTTTTCATCAGCACACGGGACATTCTCCAAGGTAGACCATATGATAGGCCACAAAACAAGTCTCAACAAATTTAAGAAAATCTAAATAATATCAAGTATCTTATCAGATTACAATGAAATAAAACTGGAAATTAACTCCAAAAGGAACCTTCAAAACTATACAAATACATGGAAATTAAATAATCTACTCTTAGAATAATCTTTGGGTCAACACTAAAATCAAGATGGAAATTTAAAAATTATTTGAACTGAATGATAATAGTGATACAACTTATCAAAAGCTCTGGGATACGGCAAAAGGGGTACTAGGAAGAAAGCTAACAGCTTTGCGATATAGCATTAAGTACCTACATCACAAAATCTGAAAGAGCACAAATAGACAAAATAAGGTCACACCTCAAGGTACTAGATAAACAAGGACAAACCAAACCCAAAACTAGCAGAAGAAAAGAAACAACAAAGATCAGAGCAGAACTAAATGAAATTGAAACTAAAAGGACAAACAAAGAAACAAACAAACAAAAAAAAAACAGAAATAAAAAAACAAAAAGATAAACAAAATTGATAGACTGTTAGTGACATTAACCAAGTAAAGAAGAGAGAAGACTCAAATAAGTTCAGTTGGAAATGAAATGGGAGATATTACAATGATATCACAAAAATACAAAAGATTATTCAAGGCTACTATGAACACAAACCAGAAAAATCTAGAGGATATGGAGCACAAACCAGAAATAAGCACAAACCAGAAAATATAAAGGAGATAGATAAATTCTTGAAAACATATTCATACAACCCTCATAGATTAAATCAGGAAGAAATAGAAACTCTGTACCGTCTAATAACAAGTAATGAGATTGAAAGAATAACAAACAAATTGCCAACAACAAAAGAAAACCCAGGACCAGATAGGTTCAAAGCTGAATTCTTTCAGACATTTAAAGAAGAATTGGTACCAATTCTACTGAAACTATTACAAAAGATAGAGAAAGAGGGACTGCTCCCTAAATCATTCTGTGAAGCCAGTATCACCCTACTACCAAAACCAGGAAAGGACATAACAAAAAAGAAATCTACAGACTGATACCTATGATGAACATAGATGAAAAATATTCAGCAAAATACTAGCTAGTCCAACAGCATATCAAAAAGATAATACACCATGATCAAGTGGGTTTCATACCAAGGATGCAGGGATGGTTTAACATTTGCAAGTCAATAAATGTAATACATCACATAGAATTAAAAATGAAAATTACATGATTATCTCAGTAGATGCAGAAAAAGCATTTGACAAAATCCAGTATCGCTTTATGATAAAAACTTTCAGCAAAATTGGCACAGAAGGGACATACCTCAAAGTAATAAAACTCATCTATGACAAACCCACACCGAGTATTATACTGAATGGGGAAAAGTTGAAAGCATTACCCATGAGAACTGAAACAAGACAATGATACCCAGTTTCACCACTTCTATTCAACATAGTACTGGAAGTCCTAGCCACAGCAATAAGACAAGAGAAAGAAATAAAAGGCATCTAAATTGGAAAAGAGGAAGTCAAACTGTTGCTGTTTGCTGATGATATGATCGTGTACCTAGGAAACCCTAAGGATTCATTGAAAACCTCCTAGATCTGATAAATGAATTCAGTAAAGTTTTAGGATACAGAATCTATTTACACAAATTAGTAACACTGCTATACATCAACAGTGATCAAGCTGAAAATCAAATCAAGAACTTAATCCCTTTTACAACAGCTGCAAAAAGAAAAACCAAAAGAAAACAAACAAAACAAAACAAAAAATTAGGAATATACCTAATCAAGAAGGTGAAATAATGAAATATCTCCAGAAAGAAAACTATAAAACACTGCTGAAAGAAATCATAGATGGCCCAAACAAATGGAAACACATCCCATTCTCATGGATGTGTATAATCAATATTGTGAAAATGACCGTACTGCCAAAAGCAATCTACAGATTCAATACAATTCCCAGAAAATACCATCATAATTCTTCATAGAACTAGAAAAAACAATTCTAAAATTCATATGGAACTAAAAAGCAGCCTGCGTAGACAAAGCAGAACTAAGCAAAAAGAACAAATCTGGAGACATCACATTACCCAACTTCAAGCTATACTACAAGGTTATAGTTACCAAAACATCATGGTACTGGTATAAAAATGGGCATGTAGATCAATTGATCAGAATAGAGGACCCAGAAATAAAGCCAAATACTTACAGCCAACTGGTCTTTGACAAAGCATACCGAAACATAAAGTGGGGAAAGGACACCCTATTCAACAAACGGTGCTGGGATAATTGGCAAGCATCATGTGGAAGAATGAAACTGGATGCTCATCTCACACATTATACAAAAATTAACTCAAGATGGGTTGAAGACTTAAATCTAAGACCTGGCCCCATAACAATTCTATAAGATAACGTTGGAAAATCTCTTCTAGATGGCTTACGCAAAGAATGCATGGCTAAAACCCCAAAAGCAAATACAACAAAAACAAAAATTGATGAATGGGATCAAATTAAACCAAACAGTTTCTGCACAGCAAAAGAAACTATCATCAGGGTGAACAGACAACCTACAGAATGGGAGGAAATTTTTGCAATCTACCTATCTGACAATGGTCTAATATCCACAATTTACAAGGAACTTAAACAAATTCACAGGAAGAAAACAACCCCATCAAAAAGTGGGCAAATGACATGAACAGACACTTCTCAAAAGAAGGCATTTATGCAGTCAACAAATCTGTGAAAACAAGTTCAGCATCACTCATCATTAGAGAAATTCAAATCATAACCACAATGAGACACTATCTCACACCAGTCAGAATGGCGATTACTAAAATGTCAAGAAACAACAGATGCTGGCGAGGCTGTGGAGAAATAAGAACGCTCTTACACTGTTCATGGGAACGTAAATTAATTCAACCATTGTGGAAGATATTGTGGCCATTCCTCAAAGATCTAGAACCAGAAATACCATTTGACCCAGCAACTGCATGACTGGGTATATACCCAAAGGAATATAAATTATTCTACTATAAAGATACATGCACACGTATGCTTACTACAGCACTACTCACAATAGCAAAGACATGGAATCAACCCAAATGCCTATCAATGATAGACTGGATAAAGAAAATGTGGTATCTCTACACCCTGGAATACTATGCAGTCATAAAAAGGAATGAGATTATGTCCTCTGCAGGGACATGCATGAAGCTGGAAGCCATTATTCTCAGCAAACTAACACAGCAACAGAAAACCAAACACCACATGTTCTCATTCATAAGTGGGAGTTGAACAATGAGAACACATGGACACAGGGAGCGGAACAACACACACCGGGGCCTGTTGGTGGGGTGGGTGGAGGGAGAGCATCTAGACAAATAGCTAATGTCTGTGGGGCTTAATACCTAGGTGATGGGTTGATAGGTGCAGCAAACCACCATGGCACATGTATACCTATGTAACAAACCTGCACGTTCTGCACATGTATCCTGGAACTTAAAATAAAATAAAATTTTTAAAAAGTGGGCAGAGGAACAAATAGACAATTCTCAAAAGAAGACACACAAATGGCCAAGAAACATATGAAAAAATATTCAACATCACTATCAGGGAAATGCAAATTAGAGCCACAATGAGATACCACCTTACTTCTCTAAAAAGTGTGATAATTAAAAAATCAACATATAATAGATGTTGGTGTGGATGTGGTGAAAAGGGAACACTTTCACACTGCTGGTGGGAATGTAAACTAGTAACTACTATGAAAAACAGAATGGAGATGCCTTAAAGAACTATAAGTAGAACTAACATTCAATCCAGCAGTCTCACTACTGGATATCTAACCATAGGAAAATAAGTCATTATATAAGAAAGACACTTGCACATGCATGTTTATAGCAGCACAATTTGCAATTGCAAGAGTGTGGAACCAACCTAAATGCCCATCAACCAAGTGAAAAAAGAAAATGTGTGTGTGTGTATACATACATATATGTGTGTGTAAATATACATAGATATGTGTGTGTGTGTGTGTATATATAGAGAGAGAGAATACTACCCAGCCATAAAAGGAATGAATAATGGCATTGCAGCAGTTTGCATGGAGTTGGACACCATTATTCCAAGTGAAAAAACGCAGGAATGGGAAAGCAAATATTGTATGTTCTCACTTATAAGTGGGAACTGAGATATGAGGATACAAAGGCATAAGAATGATATAATGGAATTTGGAGACTCAAGGGGAAAGGTGCAAGGCAGGTGAGGGATAAAAGACTACACACTGGGTAGTCTTGTAATCCTGTCTGTAATCCCAGCACTTTGAGAGGCCAAAGCGGGTGGATCACCTGAGATCGGGAGTTCGAGACCAGCCTTACCAACAGGGTGAAACCCTGTCTCTACTAAAAATACAAATATTAGCCGGGTGTGGTGGTGCATACCTGTAATGCCAGATACTCGGGAGGCTGAGGCAGGCAAATTGCTTGAACGCGGGAGGCGGAGGTTGCAATGAGCCGAGATCACGCCACTGCGCTCCAGCTTGGGTGACAAGACCGAGAGACTCCATCTCAAAACAACAAAACAGACAAACAAACAAACAAAAATGAGCTTTATTCAGTAGTGCATTTTTACATTTATCTTAATTGTCTAAAAGTATAATCTGATTCCTTTGCATACTCATCAAAATATTGTGGCAATTACACAGGGAAGGAAATTGTCTCCTTTAAAATACTGGTAAAAACAAAATTCCCATTAACCAAGCTTTACTACGTATGTCAAATAATCATCCCTTTAAAAAACATATTTTCCTGTAAAATGCAAAGATACAAGCAATAAACTACAATATTCTGCCTAAATGAACTAATAACAACTATAATAAATATTTCAAGGTATAATTATAATGGAGATCTCTTTATGATATTATCTTTTTGCTTATTATGATTGTGAATAAAAATAATCTAGTTCATGCAACAGGTAAATAAAATACAATTTCTAACCTAAGTCGATGCTAAGTAATGCTTTCACTTGAGATTTTGGATTTTCCTTTTCTGTGAAGATTCAGACTTGAGGCTCAGACATTTCAACTAAGGGAGAAATACAAATAATGGAGTGCTTTTGACTTAATACTAGTGTATCAGGGATTTTTTTTTTTTTTTTTTTTTTTGGCAGAATTGAACAGATAGCATCCCCATGCCAAGTCTGCCCTGTGGCCATATCACACTTTACTATTTGCAGTCCTGAGACAAAACTGGGATGTAAAGATTTTAGGTAAGTGTTTAGTAACTTTGCCCACTCTATTTATTATTATTATTTTTTGTCTTCACATAAAGTCAGTTGTGAGTGAAAAGCGGTTTCTTGCAATTTCTTAAATTTAACTCGTTGTGTGCTTTCATAAATGACAAAGCCTATTTTTCTTTTAACTAAAATTGTTCTCTAAAAAAGTACTCTCTCTCCAGCTGTGAAACTGATTGATGTTTTTAAAACCCCCAAGGAACTTGTGCTGGCAGCTAAAGTTGCAGTTTCAAAGAAGAAAAAGATGTGATATGTGTTTCTACCTAAAAAAAAAAAAAAAAAAAAAAAAAAACCCACCTTGATTTCTATTTGCAGAAGCAGAATCATTATGCATGAGGTACTGAAAAAAATCAATGTAATTAATCAACATTGAAAAATTGAATCTATTAATACCTAAATATTTTAAAATTTAAATTAAATTACTTCAAATATTGAAATATCTTCAGGCCAATCTAGCATTCTAGTAAGAAGTGATCTAGCTATGAATTTGTAAAATGCTATATTTATTTTTATGAGGTTGTTTAGAGCTGGGAAAACCATTAAAAACCCATTTAATAGAAGTTAAATACATTACAATATTTATATAGATACACTGAGATTCTGAATTCCTGGTAAGAGACAAGAGAAGGGAGACAAGGGAGAAGAAACAGAAGTAATATTTCTTACTCCTGCTTATAAGGAGTTGTTGTTTTCAACTGAGCTGACCCAAGCTACTGTGGCCATCTGTCATTAGAGCATTCTTCAACTGTCTGAGGCAGGTGAGAGTGGTAAAAAGTTCCTCCACAAACCTTCTGCTAGGTTATATGTTATAATGAAAGCAATATTCAGGCAAATACTGCCACAAT
Source organism: Macaca nemestrina (assembly GCF_043159975.1). Classification (NCBI taxonomy): domain Eukaryota; kingdom Metazoa; phylum Chordata; class Mammalia; order Primates; family Cercopithecidae; genus Macaca; species Macaca nemestrina. The sequence continues at coordinate 58,460,857 of NC_092143.1, forward strand.
TAAATATTTATTAGCAGACAAGCATAAAAATACTAAACCAATTCTTTTAGACTTAGTGAAGTCTCACTCCTCCATCCTTAAGGAATTGTGATAAAAGTACTTTGCATGAAACTTTTATTACAGGCAGATGCTACAATATTCTAACAACGTGATCAGATAAATGTCAGATGGGAAACAAAATCCTCATGCCTAAATGAACTAACGAAAGCCACCAAAATAAATATTCCAAGATAAAATTATAATGGACATTTTTAAATGAAATTATCTCTGTGCTTGTTACGTCTGTAAGTAGAAGCAATCTAGTTTAAGTGAAAAGTAAATAAAGCACAATTGTAAACTCAGTATAAGGCAAAGCAGAAGAGAGTCATAGAACACTAGCTCTTCTTTCTGAAGAACCTGTAAGTCCCATTCAGACAACAGTGTAGAAACGTGTGCAATGTTACTAGCGCTTCAGTTTGAGATTACAAAATTAAAGTCTTAACAAGTGATCATTTATTTATTTTCCAAATTTTCTTTAATGAATATGTATTATTAATATAATCAAAAGTAAAATTGAAATGAAACACGCCCACAAAGAAATACAAAATTACTGTAGTGGGGATAAGAAGAACTGTAATGGTATCAATTTCCTGACTACAAACTTCCATATCTACTATGCCCTAAAATAATGTTGATTCTTCTTTCTTACCATCCATTTTCACAGAAAACCATTAGCTATCCAGAATCTTACTATGGTCCATCACTTTTGAGAACATCAGATCTCCTGGGTTATTAACAAAGAAACAATATAAAATGTTATTTATGGTAAGTAGCCTTTAACTATTCATCAAGGAAATTGGTCTGTAATTTTTTGTTTTTATTTTTGTTTTTGTTTTCCTGGTTTTGGTGTCAGGGTAATGCTTTCTCATTGAGTTGGCACACGTTTCCCCTTCCTCTATTTTTGGAAACATTTTGTATAAGAATGGTATTTTTTCTTAAGAAATGTTGAATAGAATTTACCATTGTATTCATCTGGATGTAGTCTTCTCGTGTTTTACTTGTAAATTCAATTTTTAAAGGAGATATGGGGCTATTCAGATTTTCTATTTTGTTATTTAAAATTTGTTTTTGACTTTATGGTGCTTTATTTATTTATTTTTTCTTTTTTTGAGATGGAGTCTCACTCTGTCACCCAGGCTGGAGTGCAGTGGCCGATCTCGGCTCTCTGCAAGCGCCGCCTCCTGGGTTCACGCCATTCTCCTGCCTCAGCCTCCCAAGTAGCTGGGACTGCAGGCACCCGCCACCACGCTCGGCTAATTTTTTTTTTTTTGTATTTTTAGTAGAGATGGGGTTTCACCATTTACAGGATGGTCTTGATCTCCTGACCTCGTGATCTGGCCTCTTCGGCCTCCCAAAGTGCTGGGATTACAGACGTGAGCCACCACGCCCGGCCTATGGTACATTTATAGTAGATTTTCCTTTGGAGCTAATTTAGCTCTCTACTAATGCATGACCCTTCAGGGGCCCCTTCTGGAGGCTGCAGGTGTTCTGCACAGGTTCTTTATTCTAACTGAAACACACATGTCCATTTCTTTGTGAGCTACACAGAACATGCAGCCTACACTTTCTTTTTCATTCTTTGAATTAACTTGAAGATTTCTGGACCCTTTTTCTGTGTGGTTCCCATGTCTTGGTTACTGTGCCTACCAAATTTCTAAGTACCTCTGCCTCCTCAAACTCTGATATCTGTGCCGTCCACATACTAAGACCCTGCTTTGGTTCCCCTTCCCTGTGTCACATATCAGAAATATCTCCAAGCAAAATGCTGGGAAGATATAGGACATACCTAGTTTTCTATATATTAGTATGGTTTTGGTACAATTTTCTGATAGTAGTTTACCTAAACCAGGTTCTTTTGGTTCCTATTTGCCTGACAGAATGCTTTCACTTTTTAAATGATTCAGTCTTTACAGGTCTTTATTCTTTATGTCTTTATCTTGTAAACAGCATATATCTTGATTTTGTTATTTTAAAGTCCAATCCTAATATGTGTCTTGCATAGTGAGTTCGGAAAATTTATATTTCATCTATTTTTAAATATACTTTTATCTAATTCTATTCACTTTATTATGTAATTCTGCCCTTTTTCTGTTTTAAATCTTATTTTACTTATATTTTCATTTTTATCGATATCTCTCACCTCTAACAAGATGATATATTTACTATACTTTCTTGGCCCTCTTCTACACTCTCCTTTTGTTCTTATTAGTTTGATGTTGCCAAGATTTTATTCTGTGGCAATACATACTTTGTTTTCTCTGATGCTCACTATATTTTAAAAGAAAACAATAAACTTTGCTGACATAATCTGTTCTTCATAGGTCTTCTGTAGCATTGCATAGATTTATTAAAATATAAAAATGTTATAATTAAAAATGTTATGAAAAATGTATTTAAAACTGTTTCCATGTAAATCTCTTTTGGGGAAAACCTAAGGTTTTTAATTCATGGGAATATTTTTCTTTCTTTCTTTCTTTTTTTTTTTTAAATAAATTTTGAGAGGAGAGCTTTATTTCTTTTTTTATTTTTATTTTTATTTGTATACTTTAAGTTCTAGGGTACATGTGCACAACGTGCAGGTTTGTTACATATGTATACTTGTGCCATGTTGGTGTGCTGCACCCATTAACTCGTCAGCACCCATCAACTCATCTTTTAAATCAGGTATAACTCCCAATGCCATCCCTCCTCTCTCCCCCCTCCCCATAATAGGCCCCGGTGTGTGATGTTCCCCTTCCAGGGTCCAGGTGATCTCATTGATCAATTCCCACCTACGAGTGAGAACGTGCCATGTTTGGTTTTCCGTTCTTGGCGATAGTTTGCTGAGAATGATGGTTTCCAGCTGCATCCACGTCCCTACAAAGGGCATGAACTCATCCTTTTTTATGGCTGCATAGTATTCCATGGTGTATATGGGAATATTTTTCTCATGCCCTAATATTTGATTTACCGTGGCTAGATCTAAGCCTCTATATTCAATTTTTTTCAATGCCTTCAAAATATGATTCCCTCTTTATATTGCTTCCAGTGGTTTTGAAAAATGTGTTGATCTGATTATTTTCCTTGATCTGCTCCTTCCTTCTGAAGATTTTAGAAGTTTCTGTTGTCTCTGATATATTCTTTAATACCCAGGTGTGTTCCTCTAGTAATCTCTCCTCTTGAAGAATTCTCTTACACTAGAAATTATTTAGCTGTCTTCTGAATGTTTGTGTCCCCCCAAAATTTATATAATGAAGCCTAACCTCGAGGCGGGCGGATCACAAGGTCAGGAGATAGAGACCACGGTGAAACCCCGTCTCTACTAAAAATACAAAAAATTAGCCGGGCGTGGTTGCCGGCGCCTGTAGTCCCAGCTACTCCGGAGGCTGAGGCAGGAGAATGGCGGGAACCCGGGAGGCGGAGCTTGCAGTGAGCCGAGATCAGCCACTGCACTCCAGCCTGGGCGACAGAGCGAGACTCGGTCTCAAAAAAAAAAAAAATTATAGTATTAAAAGGTGGGGACTTTAGGAGGTTTTAGGGTTGTGAAGGTGAAGCCCTCATGAATAGATTTTTCCCTTTTTAAAAGAAGCCTGAGGGATCTTGTTTATCCCTTTTCTGTAATGTGAGGACGCGGAAGGCGCCATGTGTGAGGAATCAGCTTTCACCAGTGGCTGAATCTGCTGGCGTCTTGATCCTAGAGTCCTTGGTCTCCAGAACTGTGAGAAATAAATATTTGTGGTTTAGCAGTGTTTTTGTTACAGCAACCAGCAAATACTAAGATAAATTTTATTGATATTCATTTTTAAAAATATTTCCTCCTCTCAATTTCTGTAACTGTTATTGTTGATGTTTTATTACATATATATATAAAATAAATATATATAAAAATATTTATTATATATATTTTTTCTTTTTTGAGGTGGAGTCTCACTCTGTTGCCCAGGCTGGAGTGCAGTGGCACGATCTCGGCTCACTGCAAGCTCTGCCTCCCGGGTTTACGCCATTCTCCTGCCTCAGCCTCCCAAGTAGCTGGGACTACAGGCTCCCACCACCACCCCTGGCTAACTTTTTGCATTTTGTTTTTTTAGTAGAGACGGGGTTTCACTGTGTTAGCCAGGATGGTCTCGATCTCCTGACCTCATGATCCACCCGCCTCAGCCTCCCAAAGTGCTGAGATTGCAGGCGTGAGCCACCGCGCCCGGGCCGTATGTATTTTTATTCTAATTTCCATGTCTCTTAAATTTAATAAAAGTTTTTATTTACATTTTACTTCTTCCTTTTGGTAGTTATTCAAGTGGATCTTACAATTACAAATTCATTTTTCAGTTATATCAATTCAACGTTAAACATTGTACCCTTTCTATCAACCACCTTATTTTTCAAGTCACTTTTTCAATGTGGTGTTATTATAATTCACATTGAAAATATCTTGTTTCTCTTTTAATATTCTTAATTTGTATTATTACATTTATTTAAACTTTTTGATTTGTTTGTTGTAATGCTTCAGTATCTGAAAACCTGTTTTGCAATATGCTTTTTTTCCCCTGGGAATGAATGTTCTCTTCAATATCTTATTGCTTCATTCTTGTGGACATTTCCTCCTGGAAGTATTAGCTACTCTGTAAAACAACATGTATCAGAGGTCAGATCTCAGTTTGTAGAGCCCTGTGGGTTCAAGGACGGAGAATGGACGTGGATTATAATTTGAGAGCTCCAGAGGAGAGAAAATCGCAAATAATCACTCTTCATCTGGAAAAATTCTCATTAGAGTTTCAAGCTTTGTCTTTTGGTAAAAGCCAAATTAAGAAAAATGACACCTTATTTTCTGTCAGCTATTGGTGAAAGTTCATTAAAATCTTTAATATAATTGTAGATTTGTCTATGTCACCATTTAGTATGTCAGTTTTTACTTGATATACTTTCAAACATGTAATTTTGTGCACATAGACTTAAGATTTTTATGTCTATCTGATGGATTGTCTCCTTTATTATTATCAAATGCACCCAATAACTCTGGTAATGCTTCTCATCTCTTTACTTTGAAATATTCTGTGTCATAGAATTTATGATTTATCTCTTCTAATTATCATATCATTAAAAATGAGTCTGGTTCTTATTTTATTGAAATATCTGTTCAATTTAAATTGAATTATCTATATACTTAGGTCAATAGTTACCATCTTGCAATTTGCTTTACATGTGACAGATCTCTTTATGTTCATTATTCTATCAATTCTTGTCTTTCTTTGAATTAGTAAAATATTTTTAATTATTTTATTTTGCTATCCATAATACATTCTTTAATTATTCTTATGTATATACATTATTTCATTATTCTTTGTGTGGTGACCTTAGAGATTTCTAGACAGTGGATGTATGATTTAATGTATCTCATAAAATTATTGGTCTTTATCACTTCCTTGATAATGCTAGATCCTAGAACACTCTAATTCTATGAATTCTATCATCATTTCCCTTACTATTTTCATGCATGTTAATTCTGTAGGATTTTAAATTCCACAACACATTACAGTTATTATTTTGCATATACAATATACTTTTTCTATTTTAGGCCTGTCAAATGAAACTGTAGAATATGCAATATAATTTTATAAATACCTCCCTATTTATTAATTGGTCTTTATTGCTTCCTCTATTTCAAAGTAGCTATTTGGCATTGTTTTCATTCTGCCAGTAGAATTTTTTTTTTAGAAATTTTGTTCATGGTTTCACTCTCACTCTCTCTTTCTCCTCCCACTCCTACCACTTTTTCTTTAGATAGTCTAATTAGAGGTTTATATATGTTTTATCTTTTCAAAAAGCCAGCTTTTCATTTCATTAATTCTATTGATTTTATCTTTTCAATTTAATTGATTATTTGCTGCGATTTTTTTCTTTTTTTTAGGCTTGATTTTGGCTTAAGAGTCTTTACTGTGGCTTTAATTGCTTGCTTTTCTCTAATTCCCTAAGGTGGAAACGTAGATTATTTGAGATATTTTTCTTTTCTAGTATATACATTTAATATTATAAATTTCTCCGTAAGCATTGATTTTGCTGCATCCCACAAATTTTGATAAGTGGTATTTTATTTTCATTTAGTTCAAATTGTTTTTAAAATTTCTCTTGAGACCTCTTTTACCCATGTATTATTTAGAAGGGTGTTATTTAATCTCATATATATATTTATTTATTTATTCTCCAGCTATCTTTCTGTGATTCATATCTAGTCTCATTCCATTGTTATCTAAGAACATACTTTGTGTGATGTCTATTTATTAATTTTCTAAGTTGTTTTGTGGCTCAGAATGGCATATCTTGGTGAATATTTCATGTGAGCTTGAGGAGAATGTGTATTCTATTGTTGATGGATGGAATATTCTATGTCAATTAGATCAAATTGATTGATGGTGCTGTTCAATTCAACTATATGCTTTATGATATTTTTTCTTTTTTTTCTTTTTTTTTTTTTGAGACGGAGTCTGGCTGTGTTGCCCAGGCTGGAGTGCAGTGGCCGGATCTCAGCTCACTGCAAGCTCCACCTTCTGGGTTTACGCCATTCTCCTGCCTCAGCCTCCCGAGTAGCTGGGACTACAGGCGCCCGCCACGTCCCTCGGCTAGTTTTTTGTATTTTTTTTTAGTAGAGATGGGGTTTCACTGTGTTAGCCAGGATGGTCTCGATCTCCTGACCTCGTGATCCGCCCATCTCGGCCTCCCAAAGTGCTGGGATTACAGGCTTGAGCCACTGCGCCCGGCCTGATATTTTTTCACTGTTGGGGTTACTGATAGAGTAATGTTGAAGTCCTCAAGTATAATAATGAATTTTTCTATTTCTCCTTGCAATTCTATCAATTTTTGCAATGTGTGTTTTGATGCTTTGTTGTTAGTTGCATATACTTTAACAATTGTTACATTGTTTTGGAGAATTGACCATTTTATTGTTAAGTAGTGCCCCTTATTATCCCTAATAATTTTCCTTGTGCTGAAGTCTGCTTTGTATATAGTTAATATAGCTATTCTAGTATTCTTTTATTTTTATTATTATTATTTTTTGAGACAGAGTCTCACTCTGTAGCCCAGGCTGGAGTGCAATGGCATGATCTCAGATCACTGCAACCTCTGCCTTTCAGGTTCAAGTGATTCTCCTGCCTCAGCATCCCGAGCAGCTGGTATTACAGGCATCCACCACTAAGCCCAGCTAATTTTTTTTTGTATTTTTAGTGGAGATGGGGTTTTACCATGTTGGCCAGGCTGGTTTTGAACTCCTGACCTCAAGTGATCTGCCTGCTTTGGCCTCCCAAAGTGGTAGGATTACAGGCATGAGCCACCACACGTGGCCTCTAGCATTCTTTTGATTAGTGTTACCATGGTATATCTTTCTCCATCACTTTACCTTTAACCTAGATGCCTCTTTACACTGAGACCAGCTCGGTCATGGAGACACTAACCCAGTGGCACTAGAGGAATTAAAGACACACACACACAGAAATATACAGTGTGGAGTGGGAATCGGGGCTGACAGCCTTCAGAGGTGAGAGCCATGAACAGAGTTTTACCCACATATTTATTGACAGCAAGCCAGTGATAAGCATTGTTTCTATAGATTATAGATTAACTAAAACGGGAAACAAAGGGATGGGCTCTGGCTAGTTATCTGCAGCAGGAACATGTCCTTAAGGCACAGATTGCTCATGCTGTTGTTTGTGGTTCAGGAATGCCTTAAGCGGTTTTTCCACCCTGGGTGGGCCAGGTGTTCCTTGCCCTCATTCCGGTAAGCTAACAACCTTCAGCGTGGGCGTCATAGCCATCAGGAGATGTCATGGTGCTGCAGAGATTTTGTTTATGGCTAGTTTTGGGGCCTGCCTATGGCCAGATTTGGGGGCCTGTTCCCAACATCTTTATATTAAGGCAGGTTGTAGACAACATTTAGTTGGCCTGTGTCTTCTCTTCATTATTATGACAGTGTCTGTCTTTTAATTAGAATATTTAGGACACTCACATTTAAAGTTATCATTGGTATAGTTGGATTGATATATACCATGTTTGTGAGTATTTTATAGTAATTGCAGTTTTTCTTTGCTTCTCTTCTCGTTTTCTTCCTTTTCTGGTTTTAATTGAATATTTTATATGATTTTATCTATTATCCTTCTTAGCATATCGATGAGCTTTGTTTAATATTTGCTGTAGCTGTGGGTGCCAGAGGGTTCAATTTCTCTAGTATCTTTATTTTTTTTCTTTCCTGTTATCTTTGAATTTCCCTAAGAATCCCTTTAAAAACATATTTTGTGTCTTGCAGCTCTTTTAGTTGCAATTCAATGTTCTTAACACTTTTGCCTTATTGATGTTGTGGTAAGGTGAGGGAGAGAGGAAGCCTTTGATAATCTTTTGATTAAAATCAGTGTTTTAGTGGGCCTGCATCCCTGAGTTGTGACCTTTTAAATGCTTCTCAGAGGCCAGGTGTGGTGGCTCACGCCTGTAATCCCAGCACTTTGGGAGGCAAGGAGGGCAGATCACAAGGTCGAGAGATGGAGACCATCCTGACCAAGCTGGTGAAACCCTGTCTCTACTAATAATGCAAAAATTAGCTGGGTATGGTGGTACATACTGGTAGATCCAGCTATTTGGGAGGCTGAGGCAGGAGAATCGCTTGAATCTGGGAAGTGTAGGTTGCAGCTGAGATAACACCACTGCACTCCAGCCTGGTGACCGAGCAACACTCAGTCTCAAAAAAAAAAAAAAAAAAAAAAAAAAGCTTTCTCAGTTTTGTTTATTTCTTCTCTGGGTGAGGCAGAAAGGATAGATGGTGCTGGAGTTGGCTAATTGTCTTTTCTGCAGGTCAGATAATGCTCTGATAAAGTCTTTTCCCTTGGAGAGTAGGTCTTTTCTATATGAAGAATGCTCTGGTGTGTTTTCAAAATGGATACTTACCATTCCCCCTGCCAGAATCAAGAGGACATTTTTATTAGATTTTTGAGAACCTGGCAGAGTTCCTAGAGTTAAAATCCATGAAATGATGGGGCCCGCAGGCATTTTCACTCTCAAGCTTGTCTACCTATTCTCAGCTTCCAGCAGTTGATGAAAATGGCCATTTATGTGTTTCTAGCAGATTATGGCTCTAACAGCTTTGGCTCTAGGTAAGCAGATCTCAGGTGTGCCTCTGTATTCACGTCCCTTTCCTAATTTTAAGGTGGTGGTTTGCCCTGTGATTTCAATTCTCTGATAAAGAAAGTCATTGACTTTTAGTATGTTCTGATTTTGTGTTGTTCTAAGCATTGATGACTTACAAGGTTTTAAACCGCACAGCTCTAGAATTTCAAGTGCTTTATATGTTTAGTGCAAGTTTGTAGGCAACACATTCTGGCAGTTTCTGTCTGAAAAACCTCTTTATTTTACCTCCATCAAGGTACAATGAAAAATACTTGTACTGGGTAAAGAATTCTAGGTTAGTAGGTTTTCCTTTCAGTTCTTTAATTGTGTCATTCCATTGTGTTCCATCTTGAGTCTCATTTTTCTTCCATTGCAGGTAATGTGCTCCTTTCTCCTCTCTTGTTGCTTTTAGGATTTTTTTCTTTCTTATTGCTGCTCATCAGTTTTACCAAGCCTAGGGTAGCCTTCTAGGGATTCCTAGAGATTTTTGAAGATGCTCAGACATGTCAAATCTTGCCTATGGTCCATTCTCTCTCTCTCTCTCTCTCTCTCTCTCTCTCTCTCTCTCATTCTCTCTCTTTCTCTTTTCCACTGACTCTTATTACACATTTTATAGGTCTTTTTTTGTACATTGTTGTGGGTTTCCAATAATCTGTACCTAGTTTACTCATGCTGTCTCCTGCCATTTCTAATTTGGTGATAAACATATCAGTAACTTTCTAGTTTTAGACATTGTGTTTTAAGTTCTAGAATCTCAGTTGTGTGTTTTTTCTTGTATATTTTAATTCTCTGATGAAACTCAATAGTTTCAATAATTTGTTAACTATTTTTCTGGACATAACAATTATAAGAATTTTAGAGTCTTTGTGTGCTAACTCCAATATATGTATTATATTTGACTATTTTATTAAAATCTATTTATTTCCTCTTGGCTTTGGTCATGTCATCTCTTGGCATACCTAATAATATTTTATTGTATCTTTCTGATGATGTTATTATGCTCTATTTCCCCCTTTTCATGCTAAGTAAATAGGATGAGTACTGGTTGCCACTGTAATAAGGCTCAGTCTACCTCTGGTTTGTCCTGTTACTAGCCTTCATGGCTTCTCAGTAAAAATATGCTTGTATTCATTGAAGCTCCTCCTGCTAGTCTGTGTCCTCTCAGTACTGCAGGATGACATAACATTCTTTGCTCTTTTTACAGAATTTTGCCTCAACTTTTTAGTATTCTGCAACTGAGAATATTTAGAATTATGTCAGTGTTTAAAAAGGAACCAATTCTGTAGCTGAGACCCCACAATTTTCTACTTTTGTCTCCCCAATATCATGTGTTGGCTTACAGTTCACCTTTCTCTGCAGGTGTCCTCTGTCCTACCAAGCCAGGATTTTAGCCTAGAGCATTAATTTCCCCAAGTCAGTAAAATGACACCATGGTAAAATTTGCCTCATATCATTAGTTCAGTATTCCTGGTGTATTTACTGTAGCCTTTGTTTCTTGAGATAGCACACAATTCAACTGTGGCTCTCATTTTAGCTCTCTTGTTTCTTGTCTCATAGAGCCTCAAAATGTATCAAATGTGCCTGGTATTGAGAATCTACTTTTCTCAATTTTTGGCATGTTAGTTAATTTGACAATGCAAAGCTCTACTATTTTCTCGGCAGGAATTGCCTCCTGGAGACACCTGCACCAAAATTCTGTATTTCTCCTGCTGTGTACCAAGGCAATGATGAGGAAGAAGCAAAAGTAGAATTCCAGCTACCTCTTTACTATTTTATCCTCCAACAGTAACCCCGAATATGCAGTTTGCAAATATTTTCTCCCATTATTTGAGTTGTCTCTTCATTTTGCTGATGGTTTCCTTTGCTGTGCAAAAGCTTTTGAACATGATGTGATACCATTTGTCCATTTTTGCTTTAGTTGCCTCTGACTGTGTGGTATTATCCAAGAAAGTTTTGCCTAGTCTAATGTCCTGGAGAGTTTCCCCAATGTTTTCTTTTAGCAGTTTTAGAATTTGAGGTCTTAGATTTAAATCTTTAATCTAGTTTGATTTGATTTTTATATATGTTGTGAGATAGGGGCCTACTTTCATCCTTTTGCATATGGATATCCAGTTTCCCCAGCACCATTTATCAAAGAGATTGTCCTTTCCCCAATGTATATTCTTGGAACCTTTGCCAAAACTGAGTTCATTGTAGATGTATGGATTTATCCCTGGGTTCTCTATTATGTTCCACTGATCTATGTGTCTGTTTTTATGCCAGTATCATACTGTTTTGGTTACTATAGTTCTGTAGTGATAATTTAAAGTCAAGTAATGTGATTCCTCTTTTTTTGTTTGTTTTGCTTACATTAGATTGAGTTTTTCTGGGTCTTGTGTGGTTCCATATAATTTTAGGATTTTGTTTCTATTCTGTGAAGAAATCTGCTGTAATCATTGGGTTTGGTTTGCTTTTGCTGTTCGAGTTCTTCAAGATGCATTGTTAGGTGGTTTATTTGAAGTTTTTCTTATTTTTTGATGTTTAGCGATACAAGTATAGCTACAGTACTATAGCTGTTAGTACTGACTTTGCTGTTTCCCTTATGCTTTGGTATGTTGTGTTTCCATTATGATTTGTTTCAAAATATTTCTAAATTTTTCCATAATTACTTTATTCTATTTTTTTTTTTTTTTTGAGACAGAGTCTTGCTCTGTTGCCCAGGCTGGAGTGCAGTGGCGTGATCTTGGCTCACTGCAACCTCCAACTCCCAGGTTCAAGTGATTCTCCTGCCTCAGCCTCCTGAGTAGCTGGGACTACAGGCATGCGTCACCATGCCTGGCTCATTTTTGTATTTTTTTTAGTAGAAACAGGGTTTCGCCATGATGGCCTGGCTAGTCTCTAATCTAATTTCATTATTGATCCACTGATCATTCAGGACCATACTGTTTAATTTCCATGTATTTATATAGTTTCCAACATTCCTCTTGTTATTGATTTTCAGTTTTATTCCATTGTGGTCAGAGAAAATGCTTGATACGGGTTCAGGGTTTTTTTTAAATGTTTTAAGACTTTTTTAATGATATAACCTATGGTCTATCCTTGAGAATTATCCATGTGCTGAGGAAAAGAATGTGTATTCTGCAGCCATGGGATGAAATGTTCTGTAAATATCTATCAGGTCCATTTTTTCTATAGTGCAGATGAATTTTGATGTTTCTTTGTTGATTTCTGTCTGGAAGATCTGTTCAATGCTGAAAGTGGGATGTGGAAGTCTCCAGCTATTATTGTGTTAAGGTCTATCTCTCTCTTTAGTGCTAATAATTCACTTCATATATCTGGGTACTCCAGTGTTGAGTGCATACATATTTACGAATACTATATAATCTTTCTGAATTGCCCCCTTTATCATTATATAGTGACCTTCTTTGTCTCTTACAGTTTTGTCTTGAAATCTATTTTGTCTGATATTCATGTAGCCATTCCTGTACTTTTTGGTTTTAATTGGCATGGAATATCTTTTTCCATCCTTTTATTTTCAGTGTATGTGTGTCTTTATAAGTGAGGTATATTTCTTGTAGGCAACAGATCCTTGGATCTTGTTTTTTCATACATTTGGCCATTCTATGACTTTTCACTGGAAAGTTTAGATCATTTACATTCAATGTTATTCTTGATAAGTAAGGACTTATGAATATCATTTTTTTGTTTGTCTTATGGCCTTCTCTTCCTTCTTTACTCCATTCTTGTCTTCTTTTTAGTAAAAGTAATTTTCTCTGGTGATATGATTTAATTTCTTGCTTTTCATTTTTTTGTATCCATTATGTATTTTTGATTTGAGGTTATCATGAGGCTTGCAAATACTATCTTACACCCCATTATTTTAAGTTGATAACAATTTAGCACTGTTTGCATAAACAATCAAGCAAAAAGAAAACTAATAAAAACTCTATTCCTTGACTTCATCTCCCTACTTTTCAAGTTCTTGCTGTTTCTATTTATGTCTTATTGTACTGTCTATGTCTTGAAAAGTTGTAGTTATCATTTTGGATTGGTTCATCTTTTAGTTTTTCTATTTAAGATAAGAATGGTTTACACACCACAGTTATAGTGTTATATCTGTGTTTTTCTGTGCACTTACTATTACCAGTGAGTTTTGTATCTCCAGGTTATTTTTTGTTGCTCATTAATTTTCTTTCTGACTGAAGTTCTCCTTTTATAATTTCAGGAGGTCTGGTGTTAATGAAATCCCTCAGCTTTTGTTTGTCTAGGAGGGTCTTTATTTCTCTTACATATTTGAAGAATATGTTCACCAATATACTATTCTAGGCTAAACTTTTTTCCTTCAGCATTTCAAATATGTCATGCCAGGCCAGGTGTGGTGCCTCAAACTTGTAATCCCAGCACTCTGGGAGGCCAAGGCAGGTGAATTACCTGAGGTTAGGAGTTTGAGACCAGCCTGACTGCTATGGTGGAACCCTGTCTCTACTAAAAATACAAAAATTAGCTGGAAGTGGTGGTGGGTGCCTGTAATTCCAGCTACTCAGGAGGCTGGGAGAATCGCTTGAACCTGAGAGGCGGAGGTTGCAGTGAGCCGGACTCCATCTAAAAATATATATATATATATTTTTTTAAATATATATTTATAAATTAAAATATGTATTAAAATATATATTTTATATATATAGAGAGAGAGAGTCATGCCATTATCTCCTGGCCCATAAGGTTTCCACTGAAAAGTCTGCTGCCAGACATATTGGAGCTCCATTGTATGCTATTTGTTTCTTTTCTCTCGATGCTCTTAGGATCCTTTCATCCTTTCTTCATCCTTGGTCCTTGGTGAATTTGGTTATTAAATGCTTTGAGGTAGCCTTCTTTGGATTAAATCTGCTTAGTGTTCTATAACTCCCTGTGCTTGGATGTTGATATATTTCTTGAGGTTTGAGAAGTTCTCTGTTATTATTCCTTCAAATGAACTTTCTAATCTCATCTCTATCTCTACCTCCTCTCCAAGGCCAATGACTCCTAGATTTGCCTTTTTGAGGCTATTTTCTAGATCCTGTGGGCATGTGTCATTATTTTTATTCTTTTTTCTGTTGTCTCCTCCGACTGTGTATTTTCACATAGCCTATATTCAAGCTCACAATTTCTTTCTTCTGCTTGATCAATTATGTTATTAAAATACTCTGATGCATTCTTCAGTAAGCCAATTGCATTTTTCAACTCCGAACTTTATGGTTAATTCTTTTTAATTATTTCAGTCTCTGTTAAATGTATCTGGTAGAACTCTGAATTCCCTCTCTGTGTTATCCTGAATTTTTCTGAGATTCCTCAAAACAGCTATGTTGAATGCTCTAACTGAAATGTCACATATCTTTGTAACTCTGGGATTGGTCTCTGGTGCCTTATTTAGCTTGTTTGGTGAGGTCATGTTTTCCTGGATGGTCTTGATGCTTGTGGATGTTTGTCTCTGTCTGTGCATTAAAGGGTTAGAGGGAGACCTTGTAATCCTCTCAGTATGAGCTTGTTTGTACTCATCTGTCTTGGGAAGGGTTTCCGGGTATTGGAAAGAATGTGGCTGTTGTGATCTAAGCTGTATTGGCCTTAGGGGAAACCCTAAGCCCACTAATGCTGTGGTTCTTGCAGACTTGTAGAGGTAACACCTTGGTGGTCATGGGTAAGAATTCTCTGCATTACCAGGCAGAGACTTTTATGCTTGTCCCTTAGATTTTTCCAAACAAATGGAGTCTCTCTGTCTCTGCTCTGAGCCACCTAGAGCTAGGGGTGGAGTGACACACAAGTACCCTTGTAGCCACCATCACTGGGAGTGTATTAGTTCAGACCTGAAGGCTGCACGTCACTGGGTCTCACCCATGGCCTACTGTAAACACTACCTGGCTATAGCCTATGTTTGTTCAAGGCCCTGGGGCTCTACAATCAGCAGGCAGTGAAGCCAGTCTGACTTGTGTCCTTCCTTTCAGGGTGGTGAGTTTCCCTAGGTCCTGGGCAGGTCGTGAGGTGTTGTCCAGGAGCCAGAAACTGGAGTTAAAAACCTCAGAAGTCTACCCGGTAGTCTATTGTATTGTGGCCAAACTGGCACTCGAATCACAAGATGCAGTCATTCCCACTCTTCCTTTCCCTTTCCACAGTCAGAAAAGCCTCACTCCATAGCCACTACCACCATAGGCCCAGGCTACTGCTGATGTTTACCCAAGGTACAATGGCTCTTCATTCAGCTTGTGGGAAATGCTGTCTGACCTGGGACTTAACCTTTAAAATTGAGCTCCCCTTTGGCCCAGGGCACATCCAGAAATTCCACCCAAGAGCCAAGGCATAGAATTGGGGACCCAAAGACCCTACTTGGTGCTGTACCCCTCTGTAGCTGAGCAGGGACCTGAGGTGAAAGATAAAGTTCCTCTACTTTTCCCTCCACTTTTCTCAGGCAGAAGGAGTTTCTTTCCGTATCGTCTACAACTGACAATGTGCTGAGACTCACCTAAAGCCAGCAAGTCTCAGAGTCTCACCCAAGGCCCATGGCATACTACCTGAGTTTTGCTGCTGATTATTCAGGGGGCAAAGGCTCTTTAGTCAGCAGGTGGGGGTCCTGCCAGGACTGGGTCCTTCTCTTTAAGGTATGGATTCCCTTCTAGTTCAGGAAGTGTCTAGAAATGTTATCCAGGAGCTAGAGCCTGGAATAGGGGCCTCACAACTGTGCCCAGTGACTTATCCTACTGTGGCTGAGCTGGTATCCAAGAGGCAAGATACAGTACTCTTACTCTTTCTTCTCCTGTCCTCAAGTGAAAGAAATGTGTTTCTTGTAGCCATGAGTATGCAGCTTGAAGTTAGGGGAGGGGTGGGACAAGCCTTCCCTTAGCCACCCCAGCTGGTGTCTCAATAGGTTGCATGCCTCTCAAGTCCACTGGCTCTTAGCTTAGTTCAGCATAAGGAACTTCCCTAGCCGTTGCAGTTCTTGTGCATAGAATGCCTATTAACTTTATTTAGGACTTCTGTACACGTTAGTCTGTGGTGGCGAGGCTTGACAAAACTCAAGTTCTGGCCATTGGGATGGGCAATTTTCCTCTAGCTAGGGCTAATCTGAATGTTCCCTCTGTGGGCAAGCACCAGCTGACTTCAGCCCGGTTTTGCTTTCTGTTCGACAGGGCAGCACTGAAGTTCAATGTAATGTCCCACAATTGCTGCACTCTCTCTCCCCCAAGTTCACAGATTCTCTCTGTGCCATGGGGCCACTGCCTGGGGATGGGGTAGGGATAGCAGGGGCAATTCACAAATGTGTTTCCTACCTGCTTCAGTGCCTCTTTCAGCAATATAAATTTAAAACCAGGTACTGTGAGGGCTCACCTGATTTTTGGTTGTTATGAATATGCTTTTTTTGTGTAGATAGTTGTTAAATTTGGTGATCCTGAAAGGGAGATGATCAGTGGAGCCTCCTATTTGGCCATGATGCTCCACCCTTCCTCCCTATCTAGTTTTTCTGTTGTTACTCTTGGAGGAGGGAGACAACTATCATACCTTTCTAATGTCTTACAAGAGGACCAGTCTAGAATTCTTCTTAATTATGTTAATTTATTTTGTAACAATTTCATTACTTTATAGATTTACTCATATTACTTTCCATGGCTAACTAAATCTTATTACCTAAAAAACAAAACCTCTATTTTAAAATAATATAAAGTAATGAAAATAATTGAATCCTAACTCACACTAGATAACATGACAGTTCTTAGTTTTTACCTATGTTTTACCTTTTGATTCATGTGCTTGAAGAGCTATCTATCTATCTATCCAATAACTTGCAATGGAATGACCAGAATGACTGTGCGTATATGAGAGCAGGGGGATGGAATTGTTAAATCCAGATTCTTGGACCCTTTTCACAAGTAAGGAATTTAAATTTGGGTTGGGGAGTAAGGCCCCATAATTTACGTTTTTTAACAAGCCTTTTCTCCCACGAGGATTTTGATTCATGTTTTATTTTGAGAACCACTCCTCTAAAAGCTCTGATACACACATATTTACTTTCTGAAATGTTCATTAAAATGCAAATGCAAAAAAAGTTATTAATATCGTTGTCATGACTAATTTAAAATTATTAATGAGGCTGGGTGCGGTGGCTCATGTCTGTAATACTAGCACTTTGGGAGGCTGAGAGGGGTGGATAACTTGAGACCAGGAGTTTGAGACCAGCCTGGTCAACATGGTGAAACCTCATCTCTATTAAAAATACAAATATTAGCCTGGCATGGTGGTGCAGGCCTGTAATCCCAGCTACTCAGGAGGTTTAGGCACAAGAACAGCTTGAACTCATGAGGCGAAGGCTACATGAGCTGAGATTATGCCATTGCACTCCAGCCTAGGTTAACACAGCGAGACTTTGTCTCAAAAGAAAACAAAAAAAGATTAATGAAGTTGACTTTAGTTTTCTTGGTTTGATTATTTGTTAATTATACTAGTTTAATCAATTCTTCATGTCAACAAATGTAAGATTTCTGTTTTCACTGCTTTTCATATTCCTATCCGGAAGGCGAATCTTTAATCAATGCAAGTTATGGCCCACCGGTCACCACTGCATATTCCATTGACTTGCTAATGTCATACTTTTGAAATAATGCTATATTCAATTCTGTTTTCAGCCTTTCATTTGGGAGTTTTTTAAGGTTAAACATCTCCAAAGGACTTATACCTTGTAAGTTTTGCTTAGGGTGTGCACAAGCATTATCTCCACTTGTGAAAAAGGACAATCTCAGTAATACAGATAAACACACATGTGTTATGGGAGAGGGGGTAGAGAGTGTAGAACTATATAGTACTTTAACATTTTCTCTGGGGAATCTACTTCTTTGAAGTTAGACAGCTTTTTGTTTTCATCCCTTAGAACAAAAAGTCTAATTATCTTAACTTTTCCCAGACAACTGAATTGAACAGTTCGTTCCTTCTAGGGTCCCTAAACTCATTCTTTAGGAAGGGGAAAGGCTTTCTTTAGTGATTCTGTTATGGTTTTGGTATCTCTTTTGGTGGAAAAAGGTTTTAAAAGCCTAAACATTTCATCTCTCATGTAGCCTTCTAATGCAAATCTATTTATATATGTACTTAAAAGTCTTTGTATAATATCTGTTTTGTTCACCTTTGTACAACAATTCCTGGACCACAGGGAGGTACTCAGTTCAGATATCTTGTATCTCTGAGTTTGAGGTTAGAATTTTAGGAACTTTTCACTGTCATTCTCATATACAATCTACAGGCAGGATATATTTTCCTTGAAATATTTTCCTGCTCAACTTTAAATATGTAGCAAGTATTATCTTACCCCAGAAACTTGTGTGCAAAACAAACTAGCGACTACTTTTCTTTCCTTCTTTTCAATCGCCATAATTTTGGCTCCAAGTCTCTTTCCCTCTAGGTTCATAGGAAATTTCCATTGTATCTCACTGCCATTTTTATTGAGTCAGAAGCCAGAGTATGAATTCAGCAAAGCACTGGGAACTGAATCCAGAGTTGGAAAAGAGAAATTTTAAAAGCATAAGTGATTACTGACATATAAATAAAATGTATCTCCCCAAAAAGTTCAGTGAAGCATAACCTCACATATCAGAGAAAGACATCTGGCTTCAAGATGGCAAGCTAAGTATATGAGAGAGACTGGGAACAGATTAAATCTAAATGCTGTTAAAAATCTTATCCTGCATGAGTATTAAAACTTTAAAGGAAATCACTATTTTTGAAATAAACCTTAAAACTTCTATATTTATGGGTAAGTAACTGGAACAAAGAAAATAAAATCAGACAAATAATAGACAGAATTATTTTTTAAAAAAGAGAAAGATCATCATATGTATAGAACACCATATAAGATGGCAGGAGTAAGTTCAAATAAATAAACAATAATAACAAATTAATTTTGTTAAATTATCTTAGCTCTTTATAGTTAAAAATTAAGCTGCATTTTATTTACTAGGCCCATGCTTAGAACAAAGTGACACCGGATTGCAAAAAATAAAGAAATAGAAAGAAAAAGATTCTAGCAAATGCTAACAGAAACAAAATAACTAAATTCTATTAACAATGATGTGATGATCAGAATTCAAGGCACAACAATAAAAAAGATTGTTTTTAAAAGTGTCACATTTCCAATAGTGATTACATTCAAAAGGCAGGTGTGTAAGTTGGGTGTCAGAAACATAATGGGAGAAACCCATGCAACTGAAACTAAGGAATAGCATCAGCTCAATGTGGCTGAAAGAATTTGAATACTGAAGTCCAATTTAAATAATTAAAGGACTTGTAATCTCCAAGAGGGAAAAAACATACAAAGTCTGACACATCAATACCCATTGTTCTTGCATACATGATGTATGAAATAAAACAAAAATTTATGAGACATGTAAAGTTGCATATTTTCCTTCAGTTCTTCTGATGTGGTTTCCTTTTGTTCTTTGAGCATATTTAGGACAGTTCATTTAAAGTCTTTGTCTAGTAAATCCAATGTCAGGATATGCTCAGGGAAAGTTTCTGTGAATTGCTTTTTTCCCCCTGAGTATGAGCTATACTTTCTTGTTTCTCTATGTGTCTCATATTTTTTTTAAAAAGTGGACATTTAAAATAGGCTTGTTATTGCTGTTCGTTACTAGTGTTAGTGTTATTGCTGTTTCTTGTTAAATACTTTTAAATCTATATTCTTTTAAATCTGTGGCTACAGATGTCTGCTCAGTTAGTTTAATGGTTAGCTAATGAATGACAGAAATTTATTTAAATGCCTGAACAACAAGTCTAACAGATTTTGCCAAAAGTCTCTGTGCGACTTGTGGGGCATTGCTTCATTGTTGAGGCGGACAGTTTAAAAGTCCACCTTCACCTTTACTTCTCATTTGTACAGACTTTCAATTTCATACAGAAGTGAGAGGTTAGGGTCATCTTCCATCTTTTATGGCTACGCCTACAGCCCTACATCTGCACGTGTCCTTCCACATTCCTAGGAATATGTCAGAGTTTTTCAGCCACCTATGTATATCTCATTCCCAAGCTTTTCCTTTAATGGTTTCGGATCTGCTTATTTGTGCTAATAGTTATTGCCACATGAGATATTAAATAATTGTGACTGACTGTTTTTGACAAACAGCTTCAGAGAAAAGAGTATTTACACTGAGTCAGCTCAATGTCAGATCAAATGAAGACAAGCTTTGCTAGTGGGATTGGTCAGAAAGCTCCAAAAAGGTCAAATAATGATAGTTTTCTTGGAATTAGAATTTTGAGAAGATCCAACCCTGTTCTTTGCCCTTTACAGGCTCCTAGGCTGTCGGTTTTCACTGTGATTTTGGAGCAATTGCTTTTCAAGGCTACAAAGGGGCTAGTACAAAGGTCATGGAACTGGGAAAGTTAAAATAGTACAAACCTCACGATTCTTACCAAGATTCAGCCAAAATTCTTGAATAGACACTCCCACATTGTTGAATACCTTTGGTTAATTTCCATTGTTCTGAAAACATTGATTTTAACAAATTTTTGCCAGTATTATGACTGATTTTATGGAGGAGAGGTTTGTTGGAGGTCCTTACAGAGCCATTCTTGCTGACATCCAGCAAAGAGTTCTTAGATTTGACACCAAAAGCGTGAGCCATAAAACAAACAAACAAAAAAAGATAAATTAGGCCTCATGAAAATTAAATCTTTTCTCTTTGGAAGACTCTATTAAGAGAATGTCAAGACAGGTCAAACAGTGGAGGGAGATATTTGCACATCACATATCTGTCGAAGAACCTGTATCTAGAATACAGGCAGAACTCTCAAACTTCAACGTTACAAAAACAAACAATACAAGTAGATGATGGGCAAAAAACTTGAACTGATATTTTACCAGAGAGGATATGTAGATGAAAAATAACCACATGCAAATATGTTCAATGTTGTTAGCTATTAGATAAGTGAAAATTAAAACCACAGTGGGATATCACCACACAACTATGAGAATGCTCAAATAAAAAATAGTGATAATAACAAAAGTCAGTGAAAACATGGAAAACTAGATCTCTTATAGATCACTGGTGGGAATATAAAATGTTACAGGCACTCTGGAAAATAGTCTGGTGGTTTTCTTTAAGAATAAAAATGGTCTTAACATATGACCTAGCAATTGTATTATTGTGCAAATAGGGCAAAGAAATGAAAACTTATTTTTGTACAGAAACTTGTACGTAAATGTTTCTAGCAGCTTTATAATAGTAGCTAAAACCTAGAAAATATCCAAATGTCCTTCAGTAGGTGATATGGTTTGGATTTTTGTCCCTGCCCAAATCTCATGTTGAATTGTAACCCCCAAAGTTGGAGGAGGGACCCGGTGGGAGGTGATTTGAACATGGGGACGAATTTCCCCCTTACTGTTCTCATGATAGTGAGTTCTCATGAGATTTGGTTGTTTAAAAGTGTGTAGCACCTCCCGGTTTGCTCTCTTTGTCCTGCTCTGGCCATGTGAGATGTGCCTGCTTCACCTGCTGCCGTGATTGAAAGTTTCCTGAGGTCTCTACAACCATGCTTCCTGTACAGCGTGCAGAACCATGAGACAATTAAACCTCCTTTTTTTAAAATTAAATAAATTACCCAGTTTCAGGTATTTCTTTATAGCCATGCAAGAATGAACTAATACAATGGGTTTGGTTAATGAAACAGTACATTCATGCCATGGAATGCTATTCAGGAATAAAAAGGAGGAAACTATTAAAACATGCACTAACTCGCTTTAACCTAAAGGAAATTATACTGAGTGAAAAAACCAATCTAAAAAGAATATATACTGCATCATTCCGTCATGTAACATTTATGAAATAACATCATTACTGAACAGAAAGACAAATTAATGATTGCTGGTGATTATGATACGGAAGCAGGAGTTAATGTGGCTATCAAGCATTAGAATGGAGGAGTCTTGTGGTGATGGCACAAGGAGTCTTGTGGTGATGGTATCTTGACTGTGGTGGTGGTTAGCTAAAGCTATGGATGTTATAGAATTTCATAGAGTTATACCCCTGTCCCTGCCTCACACAACTAAGTGCACATATAACTGTTTAAATCTGAATAAGCGCTATACATTGTACCAATGGTGATGAATATTTACCAGTAAAGTTTCAGCCATTCAAATCAAGCAATGTGTTAAAAGAACAATGTCTTATGACTGTGTTGAAGGCCATTTGATACCTACTAAGTACTCATTTATTTCTTCTTGAGTAACCAAAACTCTGATTTTAATTCAGTCACTAGTCTGGCCAACTTAAAAAATATATATATTCTTCTCAATTTTTTAGAGGTTGGGTGGCTAATGAAATGCAACGAAGAAATGGTGGATTGTAACTTCTGGGAAAGCTATTGTTTCCCTGCTACTCACCTTTTCATTTTTCTGGCCTCTGATGAAGATGTGAGGGCCGGATCTCTGGTGATAATCTTGGAATTACAAGGAAAAACCAATTTATGTGCTTGAATTGCTGAACCAATGTCAGCAATTGCTTTACTCTAGACTTCTGGTTATTTCAGAAATATAAGATTGTGTGTGTTTAATCAACTATAGCCCTGTTTCTCTTATTAGTAGCTGAATGCAATTCCTAACTGAAACACTGACCAAAAATTTTATTCATGTATTGCAATAATGGGTTATGAGAAATTATATCAAGACAATTATCTTTGTTCATACACTAAAGAAGAAAAGTTATATAATTATTTCAATGGCTGCTGATACAGAATTTTATAAAGTCTAATATCCTTTCATGAAAATAACTCTTAAATAATGAGAAAAAGAAAAATACTTTCTTAATGCATTAAAATCACCTGATAAAAACCTAGGGAAACATATTTAGTAATGAAATATTAGAAACATGCCCTGTAATGTCAGAAATAAGTACAGAATATCTACTATCATTACTATTATTGAACAATAAGTTAGTGATTGAAGTTAAATTAGGAAAAGAAAAAATGACTTAAAGATTGAGAAGAGATGATCTATTAGTCTTCTTAGAACATTTCAGAGAAATGTTTTCAGAGTTCTAGTAAAAGAACTTAGCAAGTTGCCTGGATAAAATTCCCCATGCAGAAATCAAATTTTTAAAATTATTCATCAATTAAAAAATAAAAAGAAAAAATAAGGACCTGTTTACAGTAGCCTGGTTAAGAACAACAACAATAAACTAAAAAATTCAAGATGTGTGTAAAGAAGGACATAACAATTCAATGCAATGCTATAAATAGATCTAAATACACAGAACTATGCTACACTTATAAATGAAAATATTCATTATAAAAACATTCATAGAGTCAGAATGAGCAAAGTTTTGTGGAGCAATGGAATTGCTTTGATTGTGGTGGTGGTGGTAATACACATGTGTGTGTTTGTCAAAATTCAGAATGATACACAAAAAGAGATTAATTTCCCTGTAAGTAAATGATACCCCAACATAATTTTTTTAAAACTTAACTGGGAAATTTTCAATATGCACCAATAAAAATTGTTGCAATTGATTCAAACTATAAAAAACTGTCTTTCTCAAATTAGTCTAATCAAGAGAATATTTGTAAAACAAAAAATAAATGTGATTTTTTTAACAGTCAGCAAAAGTAAAAACAAACAAACAAACCTGGCAATAGAAAGTGTCAGTAAATATGTGGAGAGCAAGACTTTTTCTAAGTTATCTTTAGGATATCAATACTGTAAATTGATTTGCTCACTTTAGGCAGAAATTTGGAAATACAATTAAAAATAAATTTTTCGAGCCTATGACTGTGCAATTCTGCTTCTAGATATGCATAATTTTAGGCAAAATAAAGTTCACTACAGCATTATTTGCATAATCAAAATATCAAAAACAATGTCTTTCACAAAAGTTTAAATCAAACATGGAATGCACATTTTATGAAATATTATCTGTGAATTAAAATACACAATCTGCAGGTATTAACACAGATACTTAAAAATCACATATTGTATACTACATAGAATATGGTACCACCAAAATAAAAACACACTCAAGAAAAAATTTGTAACAGTACACATACACATTAACTGAAGATAAAAAATGGAAATATGAAGAAAAGACATAATAGTAATTACCTTTGGGGAATGAAAGAGAATACTGGGATTGAGGATGGAGACCAAAGGTAATTTTAGATTTGGTTGTAACTTACTTGAAAAATGTAATACAAAATTAGCATTATTTTGTATTGCTGTAGGTAGTACAGATAAAAATGAATTAAAAGGGTCTGGTAAGTATTTCTGTAAGTAAGTTTTGATGGTGGTGCTCTATTAAAGGGCAAAAACTAATTTTGAATCGTACTGGATTAATACTGAATTAATATAGATAACTTCTCAGAGATTCTATGTAAGATACTTTGAGGGACACCTAATAAAGAAGAAGAAATTGATGATTTCCTTCTTAGGAAATATGAGGAGGTGAATTGAGTTTTGAATTTGAAGGAAAAATTGGAATTTGCAAGTGAAATGGGCCAGAGTGACTAGAATGACCACAGGCAAGCGCACTGGCCAAGGGAGCAGTATGTACAAAGGCCTCAAGCCCTGAATGGGAGTTAAAGCGTAGTGTGACTGAAAACACATGAGGATTTAGAAGGAAGGGGCTCTACAGAAGCTATAAAGAGAACAGAGGCTGGAGATAAAAATCTGGGGTAGATTGTGGGGCCTTCATGCAGTAGAAATGCATATGTTGTTTTCCTGTTTATTAAACTTTTCTCAAACATTTCTACCTATACTACCCATTCTTAAATTGCTAGTTCAAAGCCCATGGTGCTTTCCTCAACTACCCTGATTTATTTTGAGCTTTCTTTTTCAGAATGCTTTTAGCACCTACAGTCTGTATGCATCATTTTGACACTTAAATGCCTACATTCTGGAAGGTTTTTATATTGCTTCAGTTGTCTTTACTGTACAAAAAGACAAAACACACAAAAGAAACAAACAGAAGAAACAAACAGAAGAAACACACACACACACACACACACACACACACACAAAATAATTACACTGGGTTATATATTGTTCTTGTATCCTGAAATGACTGAATAGGGTGTAAGGAACATGATGGATACCCATATTTTCTAAGTTGAACTGAGAAGAGATAAAGTAATAGTTTCCAGATACTCCAATAAAAAATTAATAATCAATATAAGCAACAGAGTTACATAGAGTGGGGACACAAGGAGTAATTTATTTTGGTCCTCATTTTGTTTATTACTTAGCTCTGGTTCTCAGAAAGGTAGTTTTGCTTCTTTGTGATTTTCATCATCTATAAAGTAGGGGTGATAATAACATGTGTAACATTTGTTGAGTGTTTTCTGTATGTTAGGAACATTCCTAAGTTTTTTTTTAACACAGGTAACAGGTAAACATTTTCACCATGACACCTACATAAAATAACAGATAGATTTCTTTAGATTTCTAAATCAAATCAGATCTGTCTTAATCTCCACCTGGCAGGGTTTATGAAAAGACATTCTCAATAGTCCCCCACTCCACAATTCTTGGGATTGATATGAGGTTTACACAAGCTAGGTTTACACAAGCTAGGTTTACACAATCTGGAGAAGTTGGATTTGACTTAGTCTGTATGGGAATCACTTTGTAAGTGTATTGTTCAATTTTAGAGGCCCATTCAAAGTCAAATGGCTTTGCAGCTCCTAATATTTATTCCCCTTCTTCCTTTCAATGACAAATTCAGTATCTAGCACTTTGCTGTATGCCACTAGTTCTCAATTGGAATATGGAGGATTTGGTCCTCCTAGAGACATTTGGCAATAATGGAGACAATTTTGGTTGTTGCAACTTGGAAGGGAGGTGCTAATGGCATCCAGTGGGTAGAGGCCAGGGATGCTGTGAAACATCCTACGATGCATAGAGCAGCTCCCACAAAAAAGAATTATGTGGCACAATACATCAGTAGGGTCAAGATGAGAAATTGCTCTCAGCTACAGACTCATGAAAATTGTGCTGATTACTAAGAACTAAGGAGTATGACCAAAACTCCGCTATCCTAGTATTCCTCCACCTGCTTTAGATGCAAGACTCCCGCTATGTCTTCTGTCTTCCTCAAAATGCACCAGCTGCCTTCCATTCACTCAATTTGGCAGAAATTGCAGCTTTCTTTCAAACAGCAGTTTGGTTCTTTCAAAGACTCATTTGAGGTTTTCTTAGGATGGATCTTGAAACCCAAAGAAATTGATTATTTCTGGAGCAGAGAAGCCAAGTAAACATCAGACTGGCTGTCCATACTACCACAAGAAAAACAAGGTAGGAATTAAATGATTCTGTAACATTTTCTAAAATAGAAAACTGAGCCTTGGGAGAGAGAAAGCCACTTATTTAAGAACACTCAGTTTATCAAAGAGCTAGAGCCATAATTGAAATCTAATCTTAGCAGTCCAATGCTATCTTTTCTGTGATATGTAAAGATCATATTTGACTATGAAGTTGATAGATACTTTAAGTCACTTTCAGAGTCACTTTATCCAGGAAAACGTAAAACAGATGGAAGATAATGCATGTTCCCCTGTAGCACATGTTTTATTTTAAAATATTTTAGTGAAATATAATATACACACTAAAAAGTACACATGTCATATGTGTACAGTTTGATGAATTATGACAAATTGAGTCTACCCCTGTAACCAGTAAGCCGATCAAGAAACAGAACCTTCCCGGAAGCCCCGTTGAGCTCTCTTGCAGTCTTGAACCCTTCTCCTCCATCATTGTAACATAATTTTTCATATCTAGATCCTCTGAAGGTGTCTCTCAGGAGTTCATTATAATACCAGTAATACCAAATTCTATTTTCTCTATATTTTGTCTTTCCCTTTCTTTCTCCCTCTCTCCATCCCCCCTCTTTCACTTTCCCACCTCTTCCTATCCCGTTTCCTTCCTTTTATCTTCTTAGCTACCATGAGTTCACTAAATATTTTCCTTCATCGCCTTTAATATATTAGGGCAAATGTAAAGGAGAATAGGCCCTGAAACAGAAGAACTATTGCAGCAAATAGGAAACCCTACAAAGTTATGCCACTATCACCATAATGCTACTTGCTCATCTAAATCCATTACTACTATGCACCTGGGTCCTAGGGAAGTAGGCATAGTGAATATGACTTTCAGAATAAAATGCCACGTGACTGGAAGAAAACCACATAGACTGCCAAAAAACAGGAAACAGGAAGGGCAGCCAGCATAAAAACAAAACAAAAACTATCCCTCCTGGATTCTTCTTTCTCCTCTGCTGCTTCTGAGTTCGTTTAACATTGAAAATCAATAAATTAGCACTTTCAAATGTTCCATGGACCAATTTCCCCCTTGTGTAGTAAGGATTAGTAAATTTTTACAAATTAGCATAATATTTGAATTATGGATTATATGAGCCACTTTTTTAAAACAATGAGACTGAAGAATGGAAGAAATGGGAGTAACACCTGTTTTATAAATTAATTACATTGCCACAGAGCTTTATGTTAGGCAGCTGTTGTGTTTTACAGGGTGAATTCAATGAGTGGGATATCCAAATCTGGGGAATCATGAGCCGTATGAAGTTGGAGTTTTTCTTTCTTTCTTTTTTTAAAGGCAATTTTATTTCTAAGTGCATTCAGTGATTCAAACTAAAGTGAAAAGCCCTGCCTGATGAAGGCCTTGCTGACTCTGCTTTAAGTACTAGAATAAGGACACATCTGTAATTAGCACATTAATTGCTTTAGCACACATGGTTACTACGACAGTATTTGAAAACAGCTGCAAATAGATTAAACATTCCTAGGAGCTTCATCTGTCAATTTGCTCGGCATATCCCTTCTTCATAAATAATGTAAAATCTGAATCTTAGTAAAATTTTCATTTATTTGCATTAGTGAAGTTCTATCACGTGAAATAATTCTATAAAAATCTGGGCAAATGACTATACTTATTAAGGCTGTGCTGAACCATACCAACAAATCAGCTGTTTTCCAGTTGATTTAGTTTATAAGTCAATCTTGACATGGCACAATTTACTTAATGAACTGCACCGGGATTGAATGGATCATTAAAATAGCCCAAAACTGCCCAAATTCGATTTTAGGTCTTCTCTTATTGTAGTGGAAGGCAACATTTATTGTTCATTTTTCTCCGCAAAATTTAAAAATATCTACCATCTTGTCGCACAATAATTTTTCTAAATATTTTTATGAAATAGAAATGATTCTACTTTACAATTATTAATCAATCTTATTGAATGTTATTGTCTAGTATTTTTTGTATTCTGACTGGAATTTTAATTAGCCTCTCAACTGCTGGTTTGCTATTGGACAAAATTCAGTAGTTACTCTTGTTATTCTCAGAAGAAACAAAATGTTTTTTCATAGCTTATAGGTACTTCATCACATAATCACTTTTGTTTTTAAATAACAATTTCATACAAAATAATACTTATTTCCTGAAATAATTTTTTGGTTCTCAGCTTGTAATATATACATATTTCAAGGGCAGTTATCAATGTATTACATTTAAAGTAATGTAATTTAAATTCAGGTTTTCAAGGAGATATACTGTAGTCTCTAAGGTCTTTTTGAGGCCAAAATTGAGATTCTGTATAGGATAGTATTTGAGAGAGTTTAAAATTAACGCTAATGCTCCATATTTGCCCTGTGGCTTTGGCTGCTCTCCCAGCTCAGACTACAATTTAACAAGCATGGGATCTGTCTTTACCACCTCACAGATGGAATTAATCTTTCCAGTTAACCAGCGAGTGACATAGGAAGACCCTGAGAAAATGGGACAAATATACAAATGCTGGGTTTGGGAAGGGCCATCAGAAAAACTCCTGAGCCCGGGGCCTGGCCTGAGTTGGGAAAGGGAGGAAGAGGCAGGTGAATGTGGGTCTTTTAGTAGTTAGAGACAGTACATGTAACATTCCAGTTTAATGCATTTCCTAGTTTTGCCTAAAGATGATAAGAGAAAATGGTTCCCCATGATACACTGTATGAATGCATTGAGCACTACCTAACAAAATATCTTGTCTAGTAATTATTCATAGAATGAGTTTTTAATAAATACTCGATCGAGGAATGAAGAAAACGAGAGTGTAAAACTCATACACGTTTGGATTTTCCTAAATAAAATGATTTGGGAAATTTTGTCATTGTTTTGTCCTCTCTTTCATGTTGGATACAAGTTTGATTTGCATAAATAAGTTATTTTTCGAATGTTTTAAATCAGAGTGAATTAGTTTAGCATATATTCTAATTATTCATCTCTATCCGTTTTCCAAATAGTACTGATTTAACTGAAATTTATAGCAGTGTATGTGTGTGAATTCTAACGATCCCATTCCTTAATTCATTCTGTTAATAAATGTGACTATTATTTGCATTAAGTGGGAATAGCTCTCTTACATGTCTAGCAGTTTATTGCTTATATTGAAAGGAAAAACCTGAAGAAGTTTCATTTTTCTTTTTTCTGTTTTTTTGGCATTTGTCAGTGTACAAAAATAGAAGTTCTTTCTTTTTTATTTGAATAATTTCTCATTTTGTGTTTCATGAATATTTTTCTCATAAACTTTATTAAACAAATTTCCATGTTAAGATTTAGTTTAGTTATTTTGCTTACATCTCATGGTCTTTTTAAGACTTCTTTTTTGAAAATGCATTTAGCTCAGCAAAGTTAATGAAAGACTGCATTACAGGCATTTCCAGAAACATCTGTAAATCATGAGATATGATGAAAAGATGTTTCACAAATACATATTCATGATTAATTTAATGACATGACGAGCTAGCTCAAATGAAATACCTATGTATTATGAATAATTAACACTGTTACTTTATTAAAAATATCAATTTAATGAAAATAGTTTCTAGCCCGGATTCACAGTGAGTAAATTACTATGCTATAGCAATTTTTGTTGAACTTTAAGCTGTTTTTCTGCCTGGACATCTAGGAAGAAATGAAATTTTTATGAGAAAGTTATCCCCAGAATATAAATATGCCCACTGCCTTTATACCCCTTTACAGCTCTTAAAGTAGGCTGTTGTCAAAACAGCCCAGCCTTGACATAGCTGGAACGCAGTGTAAGAGCATTCTCCCCTATGGCATCCTGAAGGATGTTATTGCTGAAATCAAGCAGGTGGTGGCACTCTCCTCCACTAAACTCTCCAATGCGACCAATCAGGCTTATACCAGAGGGATGTTTTGTAGCAGGAATGGATAGGAAAAGGATTACAGGAAGGGCTGTTCCTTGGCAGGATTTCACTTGAGTTACACTAAAACAAGGATTTGTTATTTTTCTCTTTATTCTGAATCTCTGCCATAGGATCCTCTTAAAATTCTTTCCTAAGTAATTCACATGCCTCTAGATTGTGGTTCTAAACAAATTGGACACGGTATTACCGTGTTCCTTTCTCCCCTGTTCTTCTTTTATGACAGAAAATCTCACCTCTTTTTAAGAATGTGAAGCCCACTTGGTTTTAATAATATGCTGCTCTGTGCTTCATCAAAGAAGATCTGTGTTGCTTTTGCTTTTATATATGTGTTGCAAAAATCTTCTTTATTGTTTCCTCCTCTCTCTTTATCTTTCCTTCCTTCCTTTATTCCCCATTTTCTCTTAAAAGCATTTTTGCTGTACGCCGAATAATGACCACTTAAATATTTCTACTTCCTAATTCCTAGAACTGTGAATGTTGCCATATATGGCAAATGGGTCTTTATAGATTCTTGACTTGGGGAGATAGTCCTCGATTGTACCGATGGGCCCATTATAATCAAAACAGTCCTTATAAGAGGCAGGCAGAGGGAGTGAAAGTCATAGGAATAGGTGATATGATGCTAGAAACAGAGATTGGGGTGAAGTGCTTTGAAGATGGAGGAAGGTGGCCGCAAGCCAAAGAACACAGGCAACCACTAGAAGATGAGAAAGGCAAAGAAATGGATTCTGTCCTCAGAGCCTCCAGAAGGAATCAGCTTTGTTGACACCTTCAATGGTGAAATGGATTTTAGACTTCTAATCTCCAGAGCAATATGCAAATGAATTTGTGTTATATTAAACCACTAAGGTCGTAGAAATTTTTACGGGAGCAATATTAACTTCATATGACTTTCAAAAAGAAAACTAAGTCTAGGCCAGGCGCAATGGCTCACATTTGTAATCCCAGCACTTTGGGAGGCCAAGTCAGATGAATCACTTGAGGTCAGGAGTTCAAGATCAGCCTGGCCAACATGTCGAAAACCCTCTCTACTAAAAATACAAAAATTAGCTGGGCATGGTGGCGGGTGCCTGTAGCCCCAGCTACTTGGGAGGTTGAGGCAGGAGAATCACTTGAACCTGGGAGGCAGAGGGGCGAAGGTTGCAGTGAGCCGAGATCTCACGATTGCACCCCAGCTTGGGCAAGAGAGCAAGACTCCATATTTAAAAAAAAAAAAAAAAAAAAAAGTCTAATCAAGAAAATCAAGAATCTGGTATTATTACACATACTGTTTTAAAAACAAAAGTATTAGAGACTAAACATTGAACACTGAGTGAAAAATTTCCTGCCAAGCAGAGAGTTCAACTGGGCACAGAGTGTAGGTCAGCTGTTAGGTGGAGGTCAGTGGAGAACAAGGTAGAATTATAAACACAAAATACTGTGAACTGTTTCTGTCCCATGTTAGGAAAGCAACATCTCTGAGTGAGGTTGGCTGGCTGTGGGACCATGAGGGGCCATCCATGCAAGCCCTGGACTGGCTAGCAGTGATCTACCGGTACTGTGTTGACCTGTCTAGTGATGACAGCCTCCAGCTCCCACGTGACATGCTGTTTTAGTCCGTTTAGTGTTGCCATAACTGAAGACCAGAGGCTGGGTAATTTACAAATAAAAGAAGTTTATTTTGCTCACAAGTCTGGTGGCTTGGAAGTCAAAGATCAGGTGGCCAGATCTGGTTGGCTCCTGATGAGGGCCATGTGTGGCATCGCAACGTGGCTGAGAAGCAGACAAACAGGTGTGTGCAAAGAGAACAAACATGAGAGGCAGCCTTGCTTTATAACAACCCACTCTCATGGGAACTAAGAACTCATGCCTGCAAATGGCATTAATCTATTCATGAGGGCCCAGCCCTGTGATCCAAACACCTCCCACTAGGCCCACCTCCTAGCACTGTTGTAATGGAAATCAAATTTCAACATGAGTTTTGGTGGGGACAAACTCAAACCATAGCACATGCCCCAACTGGGATTGTGTCATCCACTCAGATCTGTACTGGGATTAGTAATGTAAGTGGCAGGTCGGGGTTTATGGAGAGAGTAGAAAGGAGGAGGAGAGCCATACATAAAATGTTAGTAACTGCATTGGAAATGAAGAGATAAAACAGGGGGAGGGAAGTAAGACTAAAAGTCATAACAAAATATAACAGCTAACACTTATGAAATATTATCAGCTAGGGATGTTTAAATTTTCAGCATTATTAAATCATTTATTGCTTAAATCCTATAAGCAATAGTGGGGAAGGGGTTACTATAATTATGCTATTTTATACTGGGGAACCTTGGGTCCTGACAGGTTTTATAACTTGGTTAAGGTTACACAGCCTGTGGCCAAACCGGGTCCAAATTCAGGTCTTCCTCACTCCAAACTGAACTTTTTCTGCTACCTGTTGCACCGAACTTGCTTTGAATTAGTGTATTGTCTCAGTTCATTCTATCTTTTTAATTTGTTGACTGTGTGGTATTTACCACTACTGCCATTAAAAATGGCTATGATCACAGCTCTGTGGGACTTAAATGATTACAAATGACACTTCACATCAATACTCAGTTCCATTTCCTGTATCACAAGGTTTCCTTGTTAACCTGTCCTATATAAATTGTTATAAGAATGTAAGCTCAACATAAACATGTTAAGTCTTGCTTCCTTTCTACAGTATTTGTAACATAAAATTCATGAGGCTCTCTCTCTCTTTGGTGCCAAAACCCAAGGTTAAAAATAACAAAATCCATCATTATTTTTCTTTGTTTTTGTCATCAAATCCAAAGTTTATGCATTTGTTTAAAAGGTCATAGTTGTGATGATTTACATTTGTATTAAGTCTGAGACATATGTCAGGTTTTATCTTATCAAAAAATATTTTTCAGACAAGCATAGACTGTATTTGAGGGATAAACCACATATATACTTAGGGTACTTAGAGAGTGATACGTTTTTTTTTCTGTTTCTTCTTTCCTATATACGGAAGAGATAGTGCGAGATAATGGGAACATCATGTCATTATCAAGACAAAGAAGGAGTTAGAGATGTTATTCCACATGATAATAAAAAATGATAGACAAGGAGGAGCCCATCTTCGTAAGACAAAATGTTTAACTGTGTAACAGATGCACTAGTCACAAAAGTCAAACCCTCCCCCATGATGATTGACCACTATAAAAATCACATTTTCAAACAGAAAGAAACAAAGATGACATAGGGACGCAGAATTTATACGATGAAAAGAGAAGAGAAAGGGATTCCCTTGAAGGGAAGTGACTAGTGAGAGACACAGTCTATTGGCACAGACAACAAGCATAGGTTGAAGAACCTTCACACTTTGATAATGTAGATTATACATTGAAAAGAACAAAAGAGAAATTTCAGACCTTCCATATACTTCCCCCACTCATAGATTCCATTTATTTTGGAAAATAATGCAAAACTGAAGAGAAGGCATATTTTGTGCATATTCTGGACTATCTGTTGGCTTGACTATTAAAGCTTTCTCTTTCTGACTGTATTCTCTATATTCTCTTCATTATTAAGAGTGGTTCCTGTGATGATGTGTAGATACGAGCCAAATACTTTGTTATGGGAGGAAGTTCAAGGGAGCATTGCTTTGATGATCAAAAAAAAAACTCCCACTTTTAGAAGAGCAGCCAAAACAGAATCACAGTTAACCTAAACTAAGATTAAGCCAAGGTTCTGGGATGATTGTGACAGCTATTTCATAAGAATTTTAACTTAGCTGAACATGTGAAGTTTTTCTTGTGGCTGATGACTAGTAGAAAACACAGAAATGATTTAGTAAGAAACTGGGCAGATTCTGGAAACTTTGGAATGTATGTACACATCAGTGACTCCTCCTCTATTTTCTTTTATAATCGACCAAAACAGTTTATTAAAGTTAATGCAGCAAGGAGAAAACTGTCTTGGTAATTTTATTAATGTCTAAAAAGGATGAAACTATGGAACGGTATTTACTTGTAGAGTTTTTAGGGTCATAGTTGGGTAACATTTTTAACTTAACTTTTGATTTTGAGATGATTATACATTCACATACTGTTATAAGATATAATACAAAGATCTGATGTATCCTTTACCCAGTTTCCCCCAATGATAATAACTTATAGAATTATAGTATATTATTACAACCAGGAGAGTGGCATTGATACAATGCACAGACGTCATTCAGACATCTGAAGTTTTACTTGTATTTGTTCATGTGTTTGTGTGTGTTTATTTATTTCTATGCAGTTTTATCATATGTGTAGGTTCCTATATCTGCCACCAAAGTCAAGATACAGGACATTTCCAACATCACAAGCATACTTCTTGCTGCCTTTTTATAACAACACACACTTTCTCCCTACACCACTTTACCACCACTTGGAGTCAAACGTGGAAAACGTTTTCTTACTTAGTTCCCTTTACTTTCTGTACTTTTAACTATCATTATCCTGAATATCAGATGCTGTTATAGTTTACATTTCAGCAATTATGTATGATTCATAAAACTCATGAGGAGAAGGATCACCTATTGTATAGACCTATATTGTCCCTCTTTCCATTGTTCCTCCTATTACTCCAAGATTTCTTCTTTTATCATTTCCTTTGTTTTTGAAGATCATCCTTTTGCTATTACTTAAGGATAGTTCTGCAAGTGGCAAATTCTTTTAGTCTTTCTTTGTCTGACAATGTCTTTCTTCATTCCTCAAGAGTTGTTTTGCTAAACATGGAACTCAGTTAACAGCTCCTTTTTGTCAGCACTTGATAAATGTGGTGTGACTTCCTTATGGCCTTCTCGTTTCACATGAGAAATCCACTGTCATTGGAAGGGGTGTTCTTTTGTAGATAAGGTGTCATTTTTATCTGGATACTTCCCAAATTTTTTTCTTTGTTTTTAGCTTTTGGCAAATTTGGTTATGCTTTGTCCTTGTGTGGATTTCTTTGATTTAATCATATTTAGGATTTGTTCAGCTTCTCAAATGTGTAGGTTTATGTCTACTGGCAAATTTGGGACACTTTCAGCTATTTTCAAAAATATATTCTTTTAACCTCTCTCACCTTCTCCTTTTTTTCTGGGACTCCAATGATACAAATGTTATGTGTCTTGTTCTTGTCCCCCAATACCTAAAGCTCTGCTGATTTTGCCTGTGTTATTTAGATATGATAAATTCTATGGTGCTGCCCTCAAATTCACCGATTCTATTCTCTGTCATTTTCATTCTACTGTTGAGCCTACCCAGCTGGATTTTTATCGCTGTTATTGTATTTTCCAGTTCTACAATTTTCCTTTTTAAATATTTTTTTTTGTAAAAGTTATCTATTTTTAAAATTGGATTCAGAAGATTTGTAGTTGTTTGTTGAAAGCTTTTTATGATGGCTATTCTAAAAGCCTTGTCAGATAGCATCAACATCTAATTCACCTGAGAGTTGACATGAGGTAATTGTATTTCTGATTCAAGTTGTGATTTTTCTGATTCTTGGTAAGACAGCTGATTTTTAATTGTATTCTAGGCATTTTGACTATTATGTTAGCAGACTGGCCCATTTAAGTATTTTCTTTTGACAGGTACTCACTGTTGAGGGTTAGCATGTAGGTCCTGGCTTAACTTATAGGGCTATAGACTCGAAGTTTAATTTCAGAGCCTCTGCAGTGCTATTTTGGTCTGCTTGGTTTATCTGGTGTTGCGGGGGCTCTGATTGTCTCTGCTGGTGCTGCTCGAGGGTTTAGAAAGAGCTTCCGCAGAGTAGGTTGCCTGGTACCTTCTCACAAAAGATGCACTTCCTGGGTTGGGTGCTTTTTGAGGAGGAGTCTCCCTTGCTTTTGCCAACTCCTACCCCACCCTGCTCCCCCAGTGTGTTTTACTGGGGAGAGGATTCTTGGGCCAATCAGGAAAGAGAGCCCTTTCTACGCTAGGCACTTGTTGCTGTGGGATTCCCCTTCCTGTGAGAGATAGAGAACATGTCCCAAACCTAGTACTTGTTGTGGCGGGATCCCCTTGCCAGTGCTGCCCTACCATTCAGTGTCTCTTGGTCAGTGAAGGTAATCTCAGGGCAAGAGTATGATTCTCTGTCTGCTTATTGTTATCCCGCCTCTCTATCCATCACCCTTGCCAATGTTATCAGGCTTGCCTGGTGTTGTTGGCTTGATTTGGGAGAGGAATGAGGCTCTCTGGGCCATCTTTTGCTGTAAGGTTGAGCGTCAGGAAATGTTGGAATTGGATTGCCTTTTTCTGTTGGGTAGTGTCTTAGTCTAGTCAGGCTTAAATGAAAGACATTTATTTCTTACAGTGATAGGCGCTAAGTTTGAATTCAGAGTGCCAGCATGGTTAAATTCTGGTGGGGGCTCTTTTCCTGGTTTGCAGATTACCATCTTCTCATTATATCCTCACACTGGGAAGAGAGAGATTGATTTTGTGTTTCTTCCTTTTATATAAGACAATTAATCCCATCATAAGGGATCTACCCTAATGACCTAATCTAACCTTGAAAACCTCCCAAGGCTGAACCTCTAAATACCATTGCACTGGGGATTAGAGTTTCAACATATGAATTTGTAGAGACACAAAGATTCAGTCCATAACAAGTGAGGATTCGTGTGACACCCTTCTGCTGAGTTGTTTTTCAAGTCCAATAGTTCCTAACCAGTTTGTTTTCCTCTTTTCACCTTTCAAAGTTCTTTTGTGGTTGCCTTGTGTAATTTTCAGAGTTTATCATTGTACTAGGCAAAGAGGAACACAGAAAAACAATTCTATGCCACATCCAATTCCCTCTTTCTTAATCACTCTCTGGAGAAATATCACAACAAGTTCAGGAATCTGACTTAGTCTATTAGTTTACATGATGCTGCCAGATCTAGGTGGGAAGGCAGAGGTGGGACTTAGTTTTTCCTGTAACTGGCCTGAGTTCAGGAGCCAGTGAAGGGGAAAAACCAATAGGAAAATCACTATCCTTTCCCTACAAACCAAATTTTATTTTATTTGCCTGAAGTTTTCCTACAGCTATAGGGTATGCTCAGTCCATTAATCAGGCAAATAGGTAGTACATTTTGTTGTATATAAATCATACTTCAGTAAAGCTGAATTCTATTTTACAAAAAATAGACCCAAGGATAAAATCTGATTAGTTAAACTACTTTTAATACATCAGAAGCTATTTAAAATCTATCTTTGAAAGACATATCTTTGAAGCTTGTCTTGAGAAGAATTATGGCTATGGTTTTCATTTAATTGAGGGAAATTTAATATGAAAATAATCTAATACATAGAAAGCCTACAAACCTTTTTAGGAGACTGTAGTAGCAAGAAGGTGACCAACTTGGATTAAAATGGACTTTGGTTGCTCAAATTCAAAAAGGTGTCCCTGACCCCCAATATTTTACAGTTAAAAGGCAGGCTATGAAAGCTACTCATCTGCAATTGTCCAAGGAAGGAGGGATGTCTCAGAAGACTAGTAAATAGTAAAGGGTCCAAACTAACATGTAGAGAGAACACTAGATAATGGAGCCATTCCTAGGAGCATAACAAGGACTTAATCAAGGCACATTCCAATCTCCAGAGTAAGAGAAACATGCTACATTTTCCCAGGTGGATTTCAGAATTGTTATGGGCCAGGGACTGATTATCTCTGTTTCCCCATCCCTCCCCACCCCCTTTTGGGGTAGGACTCTTTCATTTTTTAATTTTAATTTTTGTTAATTTTTAATTGATACATAATGATCGTATATATTTCTGGGGTACATTTCTCCCTTTTTGAAAGGAGACACTGTTGTAGCTATCCTGTCCCTATCTTATTATTGCATTTTGGATGTGAATGGTCAGATAACTTATCTTTTTACTTCATAGGTCTCCCGAAGAGCAACATCCAGGGAGTCACATTCAAATCTGATGCAGATCATAAGATTCTGAGCTTCAAGGCTGATGCTCTAACAGGAAGAGACACTGGGGATCCTGGATTGAGGATCATGTTTTGCAAATGGGAGAGACATGAAATTTACAATTAGAGGGAATATTGTAGTAGAATTTTTAAAAATGACCAAACATTCTTTGTCTTCCATCGTAGGTGGAATTGATTTTTCTACCCCATGGATTTGCACTGGACATGTGACAAGCTGTGGCCAGTGGGTCCTTAGCAAACAAGGCCAACAGAGGCTTGAAAGGCATTTGTTCTTTGGAGCTGTGATCCTCCATCACCAGTTTCCAATAACAGATTCTTGACACTATCCTCCACCTGTCCCACCCTTTGAGCCTCCACTGGAAGCATGATTTTTTCTAATGGTTGGTTTAAGGCAACTTAGGCTTTCTCTATCATGATCAGCAAAATCCATTCTTTCTTCACCTCAGCTTTGTTTTAAAGCCATTCCCACGTTGTTATGCATCTGTACATAATGTAGCACCCCATTTCCAGCTATCAAATCTTTATTAGTTATCTATACTCATTTAACAATTTACCTCAAAGCATAGTAGCTATAAAAAATATACGGAAATCCAGACATGCCTTAGATAGGTTCTCAGCTTTGTGGCCTCTAGCAATGCTGGAATCAAGGTGTTGGCCTAGAGATTTAGGTCCCATTTAGAGGCTCTACTGGGGAAGGATCCACTTCCAAGCCTAAGTGATCGTTTGTAGAATTCAGTTATTTGTGGGTTGTACTACCGAGGGCCTCAGTTTTTCTCTAGTGTTTGTCTGGAGGTCTCCCTAAGTTCCTTGCCATGTAGGCCTTTAAACCATGACAGTGGATGGGTGTGGTGGCTCACGCGTGTAATCCCAGCACTTCGGGAAGCCGAGGCTGGTGGATCATCTGAGGTCAGGATTTCGAGACCAGCCTGACCAACATGGAGAAACCCCATCTCTACTAAAAATACAAAATTAGCCGGGTGTGGTGGTACATGCCTGTAATCCCAGCTACTTAGGAGGCTGAGGCAGGAGAATCACTTGAACCCGGGAGGCGGAGGTTGCAGTGAGCTGAGATCGAGCCATTGCACTGCAGCCTGGGCAACAAGAGTGAAACTCCGTCTCAAAAAAACAAAAACAAAAACAAAAACAAAAACAAAAAACCATGACAGCTTGCTTCATCAAAGTGTATAACCTGAGAGGGTAATAGAAAGAGCCAAAAAGGAAGTTACAATCTTTCTTAAACTAATTATAAAAATGTTGTAGAATTCTATTGGTTAGAAGCAAGTTACTAGGTGTAGCCTACACTGAAAAGGAGAATATCACACAAGGGTACAAAATTCAGGATGTTGTGGTCACTGAGGGTGGTCATAGAAGTATACCTATCACAAGGAGGCAGGAAGAAAGATAGGTTAGGGTAATGAATTTTTTTTTTCTTTTTCCTTTCTGCTTTGAGACTCATTTCTGGCAGTTGCTTTACCTCTACTGATGGGCTGCCACTACTCCATAGCTCCGGTAACATAATTTCAACCCCTGCCCCTTCAAACCAATGCGTGGAAATGTTTTCCTGTCATTGGTAATTTCTGGTTGCTTCAACACTTCCTCGCTCTTTCCCTTAATCCAATCCTTCTTCTACAGATGTCTCATTCATTGAAGACTTTCCTTCTAAACCCATCTGAGTTGACTTTTGTTTTCTGCTGGGATTCTGACTCATGAAGTTGGTTTTTGCTATGAAAAAAAATTTGTTTTAATGGGGTAAAACTTGTCTATTTAATAACTGCTTTTCTTTTTGTTGTCGTACTTTGAAAGGCTTTCCCTTCTTCCAGGTAAAGAGGATGTAGCAAAAATTGTTACCCTCCCTGTTTATCTCTAAAGTGTTTATGGTTTTATTTATTGTAAATTTAAATCTTAGTTCTACTGGAAATATATAAGCAGTGAAGTTATTTTATCTGAAAACTACCCATTTATTGTACATTATTTATTTAATAATATTTATTTTTCCTAATGAGAAATGTCACGCATACTACATATTAAATTCATATATATGTATTTCAATTTTAAATTATCTCTATGTCATTTAACATACATTAGACCACACAAAGTGGAAATATATTTAGTTTATTTAATGAAGCTGATATAATTTTAATTATCCAAAGTTGCCCTAACAAAGCAAGGCACTTTTTTCATTCTGAATAAAATTGCAAAAGTCTTATATAAAGTGTTTGCAAATTGAAACTAGAAAGTGCTTTAAAAAAAATAAGGATAAAGCAGGGCTTATTCTGGAAATACAATATCAATAAATCTTTTCATTAAAATTTATAATTACAATGTGTTTTAATTGTGACATACTGAAAAGATGTTTGATATAATATAGCAATATCTTTTAAGAAAATCTTAAAATAGGAATAAAAAATCTAAGTTAACAAAGAGCATATTCAAAAAATCACTATCAAACTAAATTCTGAA
Source organism: Macaca nemestrina (assembly GCF_043159975.1). Taxonomy (NCBI): domain Eukaryota; kingdom Metazoa; phylum Chordata; class Mammalia; order Primates; family Cercopithecidae; genus Macaca; species Macaca nemestrina. The sequence goes on from NC_092143.1 coordinate 58,501,588, forward strand.
GATCAGAATATTCAGGAAGACTCATTATTACTTCTGTGACTCAATATTGTTGGTGGTCCTTGCTAATGCAGTGAGGGAGGAAAATTCACATGAGAAGAAACAAAACTATCTTCAATTGTTGGTAGTCTAATTCTATACCTAAAAAAACAACAGGTTAATAAAATCTCCTAGAATTAAATTTTTTAAAAGTTTGTTGTACCGGGTATGGTGGCTCACACCTGTAATCTCAGTACTTTGGGAAGCTGAGGGAAGATAATTGCTTGAGCCCAGGAGTTCTAAGCTTCAGTGAGCTATGATCAGGTCACTGAACTCCAGCCTGGGTGACATAAAGATCAATATGACTTCTCTGTACAACCAATAAACACACAGGGATGCAAAGGATAAAAATAATTCATGCACCATTGGAGTAAAAGCTATAAAATATGTTGAAGAAATTTAAGGAGGGTTGTGTAGGACATATACTAAGTTTTTCATAAAATACAATTCAGCGGCATAAAGCAAGACCTGAAAAATTGGATGTGTAAATTTAATACATTTTAAAATAGAAAACCTACAAATTTTATGGAATTTTTGAATGGAGAAAACGATCTGAAATTTCACATAAAAAACTAAATATTTGGGAATTGCCAAAAGTAATGAAGAAAATAGGGAGGGAGGACTGGTTTAATGGAATTAAAAATTGGTCACAAACCACTACACTACAAATAGCATAATTTTTACCAAAGAATAGGCATAAATAGATATAAATAGTAATCTAATGTATGACAAAGATGGCATTTTAATTTACTGGAAAATAACATTTAGTCAATAAACTGTGGTATCATAATTGGCCACCCATGTGAATATGCATCAGTCAAAACCTCTGTCCCACACTGTATTCAAACTAATATTCCAGATGGGTGAAGGATTCAAATAAAAATTAATTAGATTATTATACAATTAATTTAATAAATACAGTGAATTTATTATTTAATAAATACAAGTTAATAAATGTACATAAGTTATTATATAATAAAGACAATTTAATAAATATGTATAATTTGTTGTATAATAAATACAACTTATTTATTATACAATAAAATTATAATTAAGTTTAAGAAAACATTTGTATAAATTTGGTGGAAGATTACATTCCCTAGAAAAAATGTAAATCCAGAAGTTATATTAAAGGAAAGATAAACTTATCAGAGGAGATAAGGACAGTCAGTTTAGGTATGAAAAAGCTACCATAAACAAGCCAAAAGACTAGTAATAAACTAGGGGAAAATTACATCTCATGTATGTAATATTGCTAATATTCCAACAGATTTTATATGTAAGATAAGAAAATATCCCACAATTTGTTGGGAAAATAGAGGCTACAAATTAGGAATTCACAGATAAGGAAATGCAATGGCACAAATATATGAGAGCTGCTCACCCTCAAAATTAGTTAGAATAATTTTAATAAGAGCAAAATGAAGTAACAATTTCACCCTTCGCACTGGCCATGATTTAAAGGAACAATAAAAGAAAATGAATACACTCATACGTTGCTGATGGCAAAGTGAAACTTTTCAGAAAGTAATTTCATAAAACTTGATTAAATACTTTGAATCAAATGAACTACTTTGTGAATCTCTCCTATAAAAATAAAGGTGCGTGTGCACGTGCACACACACACACAATTAAAATAAAGGTGCGTGTGCACGTGCACACACACATACAGAAGAATAATTGTTTTTAGTAGTAAATGTTGGAAACAAACTGAGTATGAAATATTATCTACAATATGAAATATTATATGATTTTTAAAAGAGTGAGAGACATTTATGTTCATTGGCCTGAAGGGAAGTTCTTGTTGTATTGTTAAGCAAAAAAGGCAAGTACAAGCAAAAAAGGTGTATGATATGATTCCATTTTGGTAAAAACCAATGAGCAACAATAACGCACAAAAATGTGTGCGTGTGTGTGTGTGTGTGTGTGTGTAAAAGTTGGTGAAGAAACACACTAGTTACATACTGTCTGAGTCTGGGTGGGGATTGCTGTAGTTTGAATATCCTCCCCAAAACTCATGTTGAAATTTTATTTTCATTATAAAAATGTTGAGAGTTGGGACCATTGAGGTGTGGTTGGGTCATTGGACTCTACCTTCATGAATAGATTAAAGTAGTTATTGTGAGAATGGGTTGCTGTAATAATAATGAGTTTAGCCTCTCTTGCTCTTGCCTTGTCTTTCTCTTCTGCCTTCTGCCTTGGGATGACTCAGCACAAAGGCCCCTACCAGATGCTGGTTCTTTGATATTGGACTTCCTAGCTGCCAGAACTGTAAGAAATGTTTTTTTTTTTTTTTTTTAAATAAATTTCCAGTCTGTGGTATTCTGTTATAGCAACAGCAAAACAAACTAAGACAGGGATGTACATTGAGTACACATGGGCACAAAGAGGGGAATAGAATAGTCCCCAGTACTGGGGACTGCTTGAGTACTTGAGCGTGGGAGGAGGGTAAGGGTCAAAAAACTGCCTCTCCAGTACCATGCTCACTACCTGGGTGATGAAATTATTTGTTCACCAAACCCCAGCAACAAGTAATTTGCCCGTGTAATAAACCTGCACAAGTACCCCTTGAACCTAAAATAAAAGTGGAAAAAGGAAAAAGAAAGAGGGGGGCCATGAAATAAGCACACACTCAGTTGAAGAGATGGACAGAGCACTTCAAGGCAATTATTTTCCTGTATTGACAATTATTTGATCCTTTGCTGCTGTTACAATTTTCCACTTTCCTTGTATTTTTAAAACCAGTGTAGTACCTGGTGTTGAGCATTCAAGCATAGAAATCCGGAACCATCTTGCTTTGTTCTACATGCTCTATTAGCTTGAACTGTTTTATGATAAGTATTTCTTTTCCCTCTGCTGAAATCATGGTTTGCTTTAAACTCTCCCCAGGCCTTGGATTTTGAGTCTGCTTAACTCTATTTCATTACTATTGCTTCCATTTTATATCCCCTGCTCAGAGAATCCATGAATAGCTTTATAATTAATATACAGATTCAACTTTGACTCTGGGGCCATTTAAAGAGGACCGTCTCTTTTCCACTGATAATGTTTACAATTTTTTTTTAATTTCTTTTTTTTTAAAATTTATTTATTATTATTATACTTTAAGTTGTAGGGTACGTGTGCCTAATGTGCAGGTTTGTTACATATGTATACTTGTGCCATATTGGTGTGCCGCACCCATCAACTCGTCATTTACATCAGGTATAACTCCCAATGCAATCCCTCCCCCCGCCCCCCTCCCCATGATAGGCCCCTGTGTGTGATGTTCCCCTTCCTGAGTCCAAGTGATCTCATTGTTCAGTTCCCACCTATGAGTGAGAACATGCGGTGTTTGGTTTTCTGTTCTTGTGATAGTTTGCTAAGAATGATGGTTTCCAGCTGCATCCATGTCCCTACAAAGGACACAAACTCATCCTTTTTGATGGCTGCATAGTATTCCATGGTGTATATGTGCCACATTTTCTTAATCCAATCTGTCACTGATGGACATTTGGGTTGATTCCAAGTCTTTGCTATTGTGAATAGTGCTGCAATAAACATACGTGTGCATGTGTCTTTATAGCAGCATAATTTATAATCCTTTGGGTATATACCCAGTAATGGGATGGCTGGGTCATATGGTACATCTAGTTCTAGATCCTTGAGGAATCGCCATACTGTTTTCCATAATGGTTGAACTAGTTTACAATCCCACCAACAGTGTAAAAGTGTTCCTATTTCTCCACATCCTCTCCAGCACCTGTTGTTTCCTGATTTTTTAATGATCGCCATTCTAACTGGTGTGAGATGGTATCTCATTGTGGTTTTGATTTGCATTTCTCTGATGGCCAGTGATGATGAGCATTTTTTCATGTGTCTGTTGGCTGTATGAATGTCTTCTTTTGAGAAATGTCTGTTCATATCCTTTGCCCACTTTTTGATGGGGTTGTTTGTTTTTTTCTTGTAAATTTGTTTGAGTTCTTTGTAGGTTCTGGATATTAGCCCTTTGTCAGATGAGTAGATTGCAAAAATGTTCTCCCATTCTGTAGGTTGCCTGTTCACTCTGATGGTAGTTTCTTTTGCTGTGCAGAAGCTCTTTAGTTTAATGAGATCCCATTTGTCAATTTTGGCTTTTGCTGCCGTTGCTTTTGGTGTTTTAGACATGAAGTCTTTGCCCATGCCTATGTCCTGAATGGTACTACCTAGGTTTTCCTCTAGGATTTTTATGGTATTAGGTCTAACATTTAAGTCTCTAATCCATCTTGAATTAATTTTCGTATAAGGAGTAAGGAAAGGATCCAGTTTCAGCTTTCTACTTATGGCTAGCCAATTTTCCCAGCACCATTTATTAAGTAGGGAATCCTTTCCCCATTTCTTGTTTCTCTCAGGTTTGTCAAAGATCAGATGGCTGTAGATGTGTGGTATTATTTCTGAGGACTCTGTTCTGTTCCATTGGTCTATATCTCTGTTTTGGTACCAGTACCATGCTGTTTTGGTTACTGTAGCCTTGTAGTATAGTTTGAAGTCAGGTAGCGCGATGCCTCCAGCTTTGTTCTTTTGACTTAGGATTGTCTTGGAGATGCGGGCTCTTTTTTGGTTCCATATGAACTTTAAAGCAGTTTTTTCCAATTCTGTGAAGAAACTCCTTGGTAGCTTGATGGGGATGGCATTGAATCTATAAATTACCTTGGGCAGTATGGCCATTTTCACGATATTGATTCTTCCTATCCATGAGCATGGTATGTTCTTCCATTTGTTTGTGTCCTCTTTTATTTCACTGAGCAGTGGTTTGTAGTTCTCCTTGAAGAGGTCCTTTACATCCCTTGTAAGTTGGATTCCTAGGTATTTGATTCCCTTTGAAGCAATTGTGAATGGAAGTTCATTCCTGATTTGGCTCTCTGTTTGTCTGTTGCTGGTGTATAAGAATGCTTGTGATTTTTGCACATTAATTTTGTATCCTGAGACTTTGCTGAAGTTGCTTATCAGCTTAAGGAGATTTTGGGCTGAGACAATGGGGTTTTCTAAATATACAATCATGTCATCTGCAAACAGGGACAGTTTGACTTCTTCTTTTCCTAACTGAATACCCTTGATTTCTTTCTCTTGCCTAATTGCCCTAGCCAGAACTTCCAACACTATGTTGAATAGGAGTGGTGAGAGAGGGCATCCCTGTCTTGTGCCAGTTTTCAAAGGGAATTTTTCCAGTTTTTGCCCATTCAGTATGATATTGGCTGTGGGTTTGTCATAAATAGCTCTTATTCTTTTGAGGTACGTTCCATCAATACTGAATTTATTGAGCGTTTTTAGCATGAAGGGCTGTTGAATTTTGTCAAAAGCCTTTTCTGCATCTATTGAGATAATCATGTGGTTCTTGTCTTTGGTTCTGTTTATATGCTGGATTATGTTTATTGATTTGCGAATGTTGAACCAGCCTTGCATCCCAGGGATGAAGCCCACTTGATCATGGTGGATAAGCTTTTTGATGTGTTGCTGAATCCGGTTTGCCAGTATTTTATTGAGGATTTTTGCATCGATGTTCATCAGGGATATTGGTCTAAAATTCTCTTTTTTTGTTGTGTCTCTGCCAGGCTTTGGTATCAGGATGATGTTGGCCTCATAAAATGAGTTAGGGAGGATTCCCTCTTTTTCTATTGATTGGAATAGTTTCAGAAGAAATGGTACCAACTCCTCCTTGTACCTCTGGTAGAATTCAGCTGTGAATCCATGTGGTCCTGGACTTTTTTTGGTTGGTAGGCTATTAATTATTGCCTCAATTTCAGAGCCTGCTATTGGTCTATTCAGGGATTCAACTTCTTCCTGGTTTAGTCTTGGAAGAGTGTAAGTGTCCAGGAAATTATCCATTTCTTCTAGATTTTCCAGTTTATTTGCGTAGAGGTGTTTATAGTATTCTCTGATGGTAGTTTGTATTTCTGTGGGGTCGGTGGTGATATCCCCTTTATCATTTTTAATTGCGTCGATTTGATTCTTCTCTCTTTTCTTCTGTATTAGTCTTGCTAGTGGTCTGTCAATTTTGTTGATCTTTTCAAAAAACCAACTCCTGGATTCATTGATTTTTTGGAGAGTTTTTTGTGTCTCTATCTCCTTCAGTTCTGCTCTGATCTTAGTTATTTCTAGCCTTCTGCTAGCTTTCGAATGTGTTTGCTCTTGCTTCTCTAGTTCTTTTAATTGTGATGTTAGAGTGTCAATTTTAGATCTTTCCTGCTTTCTCTTGTGGGCATTTAGTGCTATAAATTTCCCTCTACACACTGCTTTAAATGTGTCCCAGAGATTCTGGTATGTTGTATCTTTGTTCTCATTGGTTTCAAAGAACATCTTTATTTCTGCTTTCATTTCGTTATGTACCCAGTAGTCATTCAGGAGCAGGTTGTTCAGTTTCCATGTAGTTGAGCAGTTTTGATTGAGTTTCTTAGTCCTGAGCTCTAGTTTGATTGCACTGTGGTCTGAGAGACAGTTTGTTATAATTTCTGTTCTTGTACATTTGCTGAGGAGTGCTTTACTTCCAATTACGTGGTCGATTTTGGAGTAAGTACGATGTGGTGCTGAGAAGAATGTATATTCTGTTGATTTGGGGTGGAGAGTTCTATAGATGTCTATTAGGTCTGCTTGCTGCAGAGATGAGTTCAATTCCTGGATATCCTTGTTAACTTTCTGTCTCGTTGATCTGTCTAATGTTGACAGTGGAGTGTTGAAGTCTCCCATTATTATTGTATGGGAGTCTAAGTCTCTTTGTAAGTCTCTAAGGACTTGCTTTATGAATCTGGGTGCTCCTGTATTGGGTGCATATATATTTAGGATAGTTAGCTCTTCCTGTTGAATTGATCCCTTTACCATTATGTAATGGCCTTCTTTGTCTCTTTTGATCTTTGATGGTTTAAAGTCTGTTTTATCAGAGACTAGTATTGCAACCCCCACTTTTTTTTGTTCTCCATTTGCTTGGTAGACCTTCCTCCATCCCTTTATTTTGAGCCTATGTATGTCTCTGCGTGTGAGATGGGTCTCCTGAATACAGCAGACTGATGGGTCTTGACTCTTTATCCAGTTTGCCAGTCTGTGTCTTTTAATTGGAGCATTTAGTCCATTTACATTTAAGGTTAATATTGTTATGTGTGAACTTGATCCTGCCATTATGATATTAACTGGTTATTTTGCTCATTAGTTGATGCAGTTTCTTCCTAGCCTCGATGGTCTTTACATTTTGGCGTGTTTTTGCAATGGCTGGTACCGGTTGTTCCTTTCCATGTTTAGTGCTTCCTTCAGGGTCTCTTGTAAGGCAGGCCTAGTGGTGACAAAATCTCTAAGCATTTGCTTATCTGTAAAGGATTTTATTTCTCCTTCACTTATGAAACTTAGTTTGGCTGGATATGAAATTCTGGGTTGAAAATTCTTTTCTTTAAGAATGTTGAATATTGGCCCCCACTCTCTTCTGGCTTGTAGAGTTTCTGCCGAGAGATCTGCTGTTAGTCTGATGGGCTTCCCTTTGTGGGTAACCCGACCTTTCTCTCTGGCTGCCCTTAAGATTTTTTCCTTCATTTCAACTTTGGTGAATCTGGCAATTATGTGTCTTGGAGTTGCTCTTCTCGAGGAGTATCTTTGTGGCGATCTCTGTATTTCCTGGATTTGAATGTTGGCCTGCCCTACTAGGTTGGGGAAGTTCTCCTGGATGATATCCTGAAGAGTGTTTTCCAACTTGGTTCCATTTTCCCCCTCACTTTCAGGCACCCCAATCAGACGTAGATTTGGTCTTTTTACATAATCCCATACTTCTTGCAGGCTTTGTTCATTTCTTTTTCTTCTTTTTTCTTTTGGTTTCTCTTCTCGCTTCATTTCATTCATTTGATCCTCAATCGCAGATACTCTTTCTTCCAGTTGATCGAGTCGGTTACTGAAGCTTGTGCATTTGTCACGTATTTCTCGTGTCATGGTTTTCATCTCTTTCATTTCGTTTAGGACCTTCTCTGCATTAATTACTCTAGCCATCAATTCTTCCACTTTTTTTTCAAGATTTTTAGTTTCTTTGCGCTGGGTACGTAATTCCTCCTTTAGCTCTGAGAAATTTGATGGACTGAAGCCTTCTTCTCTCATCTCGTCAAAGTCATTCTCCGTCCAGCTTTGATCCGTTGCTGGCGATGAGCTGCGCTCCTTTGCCGGGGGAGATGCGCTCTTATTTTTTGAATTTCCAGCTTTTCTGCCCTGCTTTTTCCCCATCTTTGTGGTTTTATCTGCCTCTGGTCTTTGATGATGGTGATGTACTGATGGGGTTTTGGTGTAGGTGTGCTTCCTGTTTGATAGTTTTCCTTCTAACAGTCAGGACCCTCAGCTGTAGGTCTGTTGGAGATTGCTTGAGGTCCACTCCAGACCCTGTTTGCCTGGGTATCAGCAGCAGAGGCTGCAGAAGATAGAATATTTCTGAACAGCGAGTGTACCTGTCTGATTCTTGCTTTGGAAGCTTCCTCTCAGGGGTGTACTCCACCCTGTGAGGTGTGGGGTGTCAGACTGCCCCTAGTGGGGGATGTCTCCCAGTTAGGCTACTCAGGGGTCAGGGACCCACTTGAGCAGGGAGTCTGTCCCTTCTCAGATCTCAACCTCCGTGTTGGGAGATCCACTGCTCTCTTCAAAGCTGTCAGACAGAATCGTTTGCGTCTGCAGAGGTTTCAGCTGTGTTTGTTATTGCCCTGTCCCCAGAGGTGGAGTCTACAGAGACAGGCAGGTTTCCTTGAGCTGCTGTGAGCTCCACCCAGTTCGAGCTTCCCAGCAGCTTTGTTTACCTACTTAAGCCTCAGCAATGGCGGGCGCCCCTCCCCCAGCCTCGCTGCTGCCTTGCCGGTAGATCACAGACTGCTGTGCTAGCAATGAGGGAGGCTCCGTGCATGTGGGACCCTCCCGGCCAGGTGTGGGATATGATCTCCTGGTGTGCCTGTTTGCTTAAAGCGCAGTATTGGGGTGGGAGTTACCCGATTTTCCAGGTGTTGTGTGTCTCAGTTCCCCTGGCTAGGAAAAGGGATTCCCTTCCCCCTTGCGCTTCCCAGGTGAGGCGATGCCTCGCCCTGCTTCAGCTCTCGCTGGTCGGGCTGCAGCAGCTGACCAGCACCGATTGTCCGGCACTCCCCAGTGAGATGAACCCAGTACCTCAGTTGAAACTGCAGAGATCACCGGTCTTCTGTGTCGCTCGCGCTGGGAGTTGGAGACTGGAGCTGTTCCTATTCGGCCATCTTGCTCCGCCCCCCCAATGTTTACAATTTTAACTTCCTTAATTAGCTGCCACCAGGTCTACCTTTATGTCTCATGGTATATGCCTGTCTGTATCCACAGGTATATATAAAAAGTCATAATTGTACCTTACTTTTTGGTTCTGGGAATTCATTAAGACTTTAATTAAGGTCTTAATGAAGACCTATGATCAATGATAAAATTGTTTAATCACTGGATTTTGGAGGTTCTTCATATTTCTAGTTCAGTAGTTTTCATCTAATTTACCTTGTTTTCATTTGATATCTTCATTTAGAAAATTCTACATTGTTAGTTATTTGTAAACTTATGAAATAATGTTGCTAATAATTATCTAATGTCTATGACCTGAAACTGTGCTGAGTATGTGCCTAAACAGGTGATTGGCAGAGCCAGGGAAATTGCTTCCTCCATTAGTGGAAAGATATCAGACCTGAGTAACATATGTCACCAGAATTCTGGACATATTTGTTCATGTCTTCGATATATATTTACTGAGTGTTTATTAGGTGACAAACATTGTCCTAGCCGCTAAGATGCTGTAGTGAATGAAAAAGTTCTGTCCATGCTTTCATGGAACTTCTATTTGAGTAGGGAAAGGCAGACAATAATCAAAATCCATAAGTGAAATAGATAGACCACTGTAAATCTTTAAGATACCTAGTGAATAATATGACATAAAAAGATCAGCGGTATCGGGAGATATAACATGGTTGAAATTCCAAATATAGTGGCAATGGGAATCTTAATGATAATGTGGCATTTGAGCAAAAACTAAACTAAAAAGAGAAATTGATCCATGCATATACCTACAGGGAGAGTGTTCCACGCAGAGGGAACAGCCAATGCAAAGGGTCAGAGGTGGGAGCAGCCGTGTTGCGCTGGGGAAACAGAAGAACGATATCAACATGGGTAGAGCAGAAGAAGCAAAGTGAACAGATGAGTTCAGGGAGACTTGGGAGAATCATATAGGGGACAATAGGTCATTATATGTGATTTTTGTAGAGAAAGGACAGAACTAAACTACCATTTAAAATCACTAAACGTGCTATACTGAGAATCAAGTGAAAATGGCCAAAGACAAAACCAGGGAGCAGGCTCAACAAAGAGGCTATTGCAATAAGCCACTTGACAGAAGATGGTGACTTGAATGGTAGTAATAGTAGAGGTGATGATAACTGGTTGAAATCTGTAGAAGTCTTTAAGGCAAGGCAGACCTCTCAGGATTTATTGATGGTTTCGATGTGTCACATGAAGGAGAGGGATGAAAGACAACCATAGGAGTTTTTGCCTGAGAACTGACAGAGACTTGGCATTATCTAATATGGGGAAACTGGGAGAAGCAGATTTCAGAGGAAGATTAGAGTTCGATTTTGGACATGGTAAGATTGAAAAATAAATTATACAATTAAATGAAAATGTAAAGTAAGCAGTTGGATGAGCCTGCAGTACAGAAAAGCCACTTGGAGATTAAGGATGAGAGGAAATGTTTGAGGTTTGAGGAGAAAGGAAAAGATAAAATAATTGCATAGGAGATTGGGGGAATAAATGCAATAGAAGAATATGCAATGATTGCAGGTCAACATTAAAAGCATATTTGAGGTTAATGACTATAAATTAATTGTGAGACAGCATTATTTAAAACTTTCCTCAAGCAGGTATACAGGTAGGAAATAGGTACTAAGCTAGATTTTAACATGACTGGGTTTTGCCAAGCAAAAAGAAGTTAGAACAAAAGAAAAGAGAATAGTTGGTACATGGTTGGGAATGATTACCATAACTGATGATGGAATTAAGCTTAGGAAATTAGGGGTGAGGCATAGTGAAAATAGATTGTGGATCCCTATACTGTTGAGAAATTACTGGATTTGTGGCTGAAGGAGAGGTAACCCTGAAAGACAGAAGGTGGTGATTATAGAACGGAGCTGTTAGTATGTAGGCTTTCACGTATTTGTGTTGAGCCCTAGAGTGTAATGAAGGAAATTGTCTTAAGATAGAGATAGGATGTCAAGATTATTGACAGTGAATAGGTTAAGAAGCTCAGAGACCAAGATATTAGAAAGACTGTATGCCTGGGTACTAAATTCACCCAAAAATTATGACAGGAGTGTAATGAAGGGTGGGAGAGTGAAGCACAGACAAGGAAGAGCAATTGAAGGCTTGGCTGTTGATTGCAACAAGATGGTAAGTGGTGAAGTCTGATAAGAAGATATTCAAATTGGCTGATTTTAAGGAGGAGGAAAAAAGAGTAAAGTAAAACCTGAAATGAGGAGCAAAGGATATTCTTTTTTTTTTTTTTTTTTTTGAGACAGAGTCTCGCTCTGTTGCCCAGGCTGGAGTGCAGTGGCCGGATCTCAGCTCACTGCAAGCTCCACCTCCCGGGTTCATGCCATTCTCCTGCCTCAGCCTCCCGAGTAGCTGGGACTACAGGCGCCCGCCACCTCACCCGGCTGCAAAGGATATTCTTATTCCACCTCCATGCCCAGTGGTTTTATGAGTGTGAGAGAGAGATCAGCCACCAGTTGAGATGGCCACAAGTGAAGCAGTGTCCTCAGGGAGAACCAGACTTTGCTCAGAGAAAATGGTGAGGAGGCTAAGGATACAGGAGAATTGTTTCTTCTAGAGGGAATATGGAAGGGTTTCATAAGTCAGGAAAGGTGGCAGATCAGAAGTCTCAGCCAAATATTAAACAAATCAAGAAAACCCTTTGGATATAAATAATACTCCTTAAAAGAAAATAAACCTGCACATACCCAGCTCATAGAAAGTGGATTACTTACTTCATTATTTATAGACTTTCCCACCTTTGCACCACAGAGATAACCACAATTGTTCCTGCGAATAATTATGTTTCAAATTCATGTAGGTACCCAGCTTATCCTTATAAAGTATATATTCCATTCTGCTGATTGAGCATTGTTAGAATCTTCAGATGCATTTAAAATATATGTCACTTCTTTGGAATGGTTCTTATGTTCCAAGAAAGGTAGTGTAACAATTACAGGTGAGGAAGGATGAGAGATGATGTCAGAAAATGGAAAGTTTGAAGATGATGGATGACCTGGGAATGCTGGGTAAAGGGTCATGTTGAGATTAACCCTGGTGGTTCTGAGGCTGGCAGTGTTGCTGAGCCTGTCCAGTGTTGCTGAGCCTGTCAGTGTTGGAGGTAAGGCAGGATTTAGTGTCTTGTTAATGTTCTATAGCTCCCACTTGACACCCGCCATAGAAGCTGCCTCTGAGCTCTCTGGAGCCCTGGAATCTTCTTGGTCCTTGCCTGTGAAGTCATGATTCCCGGTAGTAAGCAGGTATTTCTCTGAGGGCAGTTTCCTTCTTGACTCTTGATAATGGAACTTTACAAGTGCACACAAAAAAACAATTCTGAAGGACAGATATGAGGTGAGATAGTAAAATGTACATAATTATTAGAGTTCATTATCAGGGTTCTATGATGATCCCAAGGGGAATGTATGGGTGTCTTATGCCTAGAATAATTTTGGGGGTATACTATCCACTAACGTTTCCCCATGTTTATCTCTGAGTAACCCCTATTCTATGAAGGCCAGTAGCTCTGATGTGATGCTGCCATGTACACAGGTGTGTTTTCTCAGGTCTGTCACCCCAATGGCTACTTACTAGCCTCCCTAGGCTCCCTGAATAGGGAACACTCCTTCTGAAGGCTCTGTCACCTCGCTAGGACTATACAAGAAGACTCCTAGCCAGGCGCGGTGGCTCACTCTTGTATTTCCAGCAGTTTGGGAGGCCGAGGCAAGCAGATCACGGGGTCAGGAGTTGGAGAACATCCTGACCACCATGGTGAAACCCCATCTCTACTAAGAATACAAAAATTAGCCGGGCATGGTGGCAGGCGCCTGTAATCCCAGATACTTGGGAGGCTGTGGCAGAAGAATCGCTTGAACCTGGGAGGTGGAGGTTGCAGTGAGCCGAGATCATGCCACTGCACTCCAGCCTGGCTACAGAGTGAGACTCCATCTAAAAAAAAAAAAAGAAGAAGAAGAAGAGGAAGAAGGATTCCCTTTTCTCAACCCTCAAGTTTCATTCCTTCACAAGGCTCTCTAGTCTCTATCTTTCAAACACTCTGGCTACCCACTCTGGGTTGTCCATCTAACTTTCCTCAATGATGTTAGACTTTCATGAACAACGTTTTATCAATGTTTTGTCATCCTCCGGCTTCTTGATTTATCATTGCAAATGTCCTTGAGCATAGGAAATACAGTGTATAATTTTGCCTTCTTAATAGGAGAGGCGGTAGAAACAGTCAAAATAGGCCCACATTAGTATTTTAATGTTATTTTATGATATGCAGAAGAAGAAAACCAAAAAGGATATGACTTGTGTATATGTCTTTCAAATTTTCTTTTTTGATTAAAGTCAAATTTGATTAAAGTCAAATTTAAGTCACCTGAAAGGCCACGGGGCTTACACCTGTAATCCCAATACTTTGCATCACTTGAGCTCAGGAGTTTGAGAACAGTCTGGACAACATGGCAAAACCCTATCTCTAAAAAAAAAAAAAAAAATACAAACATTGGTTGGACGTGTTGGCGTGTGCCTGTGGTCCCAGCTACTGGGGAGGCTGAGGCAGGAGGATTACTTGAGCTTGGGAAGTTAAGGCTCAGTGAGCTGAGATCACACTACTACACTCCAGCCTGAGTGACAGAGTGAGACGATGTTTCAAAAAACTAAAAAGAAAAAAGAAGAAGAGGAAAAGAAAAAGATCACGCTGGAAATTATTCTTTTGTCTCAGATCATCAACCTTAAATTTGTAGGAAATCATTGTTTTCATTTCTATAGTTTTAGGTTAGTTATGTCTACTTTTTGAACTTCATTTAAATAGAATCATAAGCATAATTTTTGTGTCTGCTTTCTTTCAACTGACAGTGTTTTTGAGATTCAACCTTGTTGCATGTATCAGTATTTTTAATTTGTTTGAAGAAATTCTATCATATAAATACATACATTAAAAATTTATTCTGCTATCAGTGGAATTTTGGTTGTTTCAAATTTTTGGATTTTATGAACAACATTACTATGAGTTATCTGTAGAAGTGGAAAATGCTGATAAGTGGAATTGTTATATTCAGGTGAATATTTAATTTTATAACAAATTTCCTATTGATTTGTAGGAATTCTTTTATAACCTGGGTATAAACCCTTCGTCAAATATATATTGCAAATACTCTTTGGGAGTGGGAGTTACCTTTTAGTTTCTTAACAGTTTCTTTATTGGGAGTCGGAGTTACCTTTTAATTTCTTAACAGTTTCTTTTGATGAGCTGAAAATTTCAATTTTGATGGCCTCTGATATTGATTTTTTGTGTGTCCTCTTAAAGAAATCTGTCTTCATTTCAACAAATGTGATGGAGACATTTTATTTTTTCAGAAGCTTTAGAGTATTACCTTTATTTTTAAGTCTCACATTTTGTCTATGTAAGCATCAATGTTAATATTTTTTTCTTTATATTACATTCACTTGTTTCAGCACAATTTATTGAGAAGCCTATTCTTTTCCCCTCATTGAATTGTCCTGGTTCTCTTACTGAAAATACATTAAACATATACATGACTGAACTCTATTCTTCTGCAATGACCTATTTGACTATCTTTACTTCAATATCACATTGTCCTCATCTGTGTTTTAAGTAAATTTTGATATCTGATACTGTATGATCCCCAACTTCTTTCTTTTTCTTTAAATTTCTTTTTACTGTTTCAGATTATTTTTCATATGAATTTCAGAATTATCAATTTCTACAAAAAAAGTGTATTTTGGCATTGTGTTGAATTTCTATGTTAACTTGGAGTGAATTGAAATCTTAAATCTACTGAAACTTTCTATCCACAAATATGCTGTTTATTTTATTTTATTTATTTTTAAGTTTTGGAATGCTATAACACTATTTCTTTTTGGTATCATTTTATAAAATATTAATAAAAACACAAATTTTACAATCTTATACCTTTTTACATGTACAGTTTAGTAGTATTAAGTATATTCATTGTTATGCAGCAGATGTCTAGAACTTTTACATCTTGCAAAACTAAATCTCAGTAGCCCTTAAGCAGCATCTGCCCCTTTCACCCTTTCCCTGGCTCTTGACAAATACCATTCTACTTTCTCTTCCTTATGATAGCTCACATAAATGAAATCATACATTTCACCTCACATAATGTCCTACAGTTTTATGCTTATTGCGGCATGTGACATGATTTCCTTTTTTAAGGTAGAACCATATTCCATTGCATGCATGTGCCATATTTTCTTTATCCATTTATCTATCAATTTATTTTGATATTTTGATATTTTCTTTATCCATTTATCTATCTATCTATTCCAGGGGTGAGACACTGCGCCTGGTCCAAAGTTTTGTTGTTGTTGTTAACAGTTATTTAATTCTGTCAAAGGATTTGTCAATGTCTTTTAAAATGGTGAAAGATGGATTTTTTCTGTTGAATAAATGAGCAACATTCTTGGTTTTCTAACATTGAATGAATTTTGCACTCCTGAGGTAAATCCTACCTGATTATGATTTATTATATAATTTTTTGTGCTCTATTGCTGATATTTGTTAAATTTTTTTATATCTTTAGAAGATTTATTCATGTGACTTTATTTATTTTTATTTGCCTGCTTTTGATATCATGTTAGTGCTGTGATAAAATGAGTGAAGAAATATTCCTGTTTTTCCTATTTTTTAAAGGTATTTGTGCAGAATTGGTATTATTTCTCTTCTAACATTTGGTAGATTCACCAGTGAAATCAGCTAGGTCTGGAGTTTATTGGAGGGAATACTTTTTGTTACAAAGTCAACTTTTAAAATAAGTATAACAGTATTCAAACTTTCTATTACATTCTCTGTCAGTTTTGGTAAGTTCCTCCATTCCCCCCAGTAATTTGTTCATTTCACCTATGTGGTCAAATATATTAGCAGAAAGTTGCTTATAAATTTTATTATCCTATTAATGTCCATAGGATCTCTAATGATAATAACCTTTTCAATTTTCAAACTGGTACATTATATTTTTTCTTTTTTGTTAGTGATCAGACTTACTAGTGATTCATAAATTTCATTAAACTTTAATGAAAACAAAAATTGGGTTTTATTTTATTTCATCTTTATAGTGACTTATTCCCCTTTACAGATAAAGAAATTAAGTGCTGCCCAAAGTCCTAAATGTGGACTTGTAAACTGTAACTGTGGGGATTCAAACACAATTCTTTCTAACTCTAAAGCTCCGTCTCTTCCTTTTGTCTATAAGATTTCCTACTTCTCAAATGGGCTTGATTGCAAAAACTGAATCTCCAAACTTTCAATGTACAGCATAAAAATTGCCAGATACTCTTGTTTTTGGAATCTCAGTTACCCGAGATGAAGAGTCTAGGGTAACTTTGTTTTAATTTACAGAATTCACATTCAGCACTTCTATGATAGCTCATCATTCAATGTGAAAATCAAAAAACACTATGAGAAAAATTATAAAACTATGCTCCAACATCATCTACCACGGATTTCCTTAGAACCACAAAATAAATAAATCAATAATGATGCACTGGTTATCCTACCTGCTTACATGAAACAACTTAGAATTTCTTTTCTCACCTAGACATGGCTAGGGAAAAAAAATGATTTCAACCAAACAAGAGTATCGGCTCCCTTCAGAAATTTTTAACTGGATGCATCCTGTTAACTCTATATCTACCAAATCAGAAAACTAAGGAATGAACCTCCAGCATGTATGCTTTGGAAAAGTTACCACAATGAATATAGTGTGTCCCTCTGGTAAATAATTTGTGCGCAATTAGTTGAAAAGTTATGCTGTGTATGAACCAAATTGTATGTGCTACAAGCTGTTGTCATTCATTAGTAATATTTACTCCTTTTGAGTGTCCATAATACAAAGCAGGTAGGCAAGCTAATCTGGATTATTTGTATGTTCTATGTGGGGCCATAAAGAACTCTTAGTTCTTTGGTTAATCTTAACATGTTCTACTATTATTCTACAAAGCACATGAGGATTGTTGATATTTTGTAACATTATTTTATGTGAATTTTGCTGTAAGAACATCACATTTTCTGTCCATGCAGAGAAGAAAGTCTCCAGGAGCTGGGAGACTGGAGTTTGATGATATGAATTGGACTAGACGGAAGATTTAGCAATGGCACAGAATTGACTGTTCTAGCACAGTGGGTCTGATTTAAGATTGCTCTAGGCTATTGATTCCTATTCACTAACAGGCTACTAAACAAAACGGATGAGCTAAACCAACTGTAGAGTGGCCCAGAATGAACCACAGAATGAACCTATACTTCCCGGCTCCTTCAAATAGTAAACATCCTGAGTAGGACAGAATCCCTAAGGCCAGCCTTGAGCTGACTTTATTCCAATGTGAAGATTTTTGAGATCAGTATTACAAAATTTCCTTCAGGGCACTCTTTATTTAATAAGCTGTTGACACTGTTATTCAGCAAAAGCCTTGATGTTAGAGTTGTTGCCCATTATTTAGGGGGGAAAAAAAAAGACAGTGTTTGAATGAGTACACAAGTTTACATTATAATGAATGATACTTTTGTTGACTTCATCACCATTATTAATGTGAACAATATATTCATGTTTAATTACCTGTAGAATATATCTCATTGTGTTGAAATGGAATTTTTAAATGTGCAATCCCTTACTTTTTGTGGTCATACAAATTTTAGTCTTTAGGATAAAGACAAATGCAATTGAGGAATAAAAATATAAAGACAATGTATATCAGAATATAATCTTTATGATCCTAAGTATACATATATTACTAAAATAAAGAGATTTGTGTTTTCTGTTTATACTCTGAAAATAGGGTTGCTAGGTAGTATAAGTGATACTTATATAAATTTGAATTTCATGTAAATGAGTGATAATTTAATGATTTCCAAAATATTTGATGGGACATACTTATATTAAAATTCTCTGCATTTATATCTAATATTTAAATTTTATTCAGCATCCTGTTTTTTTTCCCCGTAACTCTGGCAACCCCATTTGAAGAGGAAAGTAAAAATGCTTCAAGAGTTAGTATGCATATTTCACAAAGTTCGTTTTTAACTAAATAGTTTTACATAATTTATTTGAATTGTATAGCCTTATTTCATAATACATTTCTCTTTAAATATTTTACACTTGTGTTAATATGAAAATTACTGATTAAGAGAAAGAAACTCGACAACGTATTTTTTTTAAAAGATCTGATTCATCAAGGTCACGCTCACCTACAAAAGCATTTTCAAGTAATTTAAACAGATGGATAAATGTGCCAGCCACATTCAAAGATTTATCTTGACACGATTTATAGCTTCTGATAAGCTTTTTCTGTGGTTCTTTCTCCATGTGACTTAGTTAAGCCATCATCCAGAGGTTAAACGCCAGAGTTCTCTGACATTTTAAGCCAGTGAACGGTATTTTTTTCCTTTCTCTTGTAAAAAAGAAGTTTCTTTTGGTGCAGATCGAAGCCCATTTGCAATACCTTTGCAATCATCTGTAGAATTTAAGCAAAGAAAACAACAACCTAAAGTAAAAATGCCTTACTGAGGATCCCAATCATTTATTTTCCCCAGTGAAATCTTTCAACAATTAAATTATGTTCTATAGCTACCGTCTGAGAACACATTTTAGATTCTACATTTCTTATTTAATATATCAATAGAAAATTTTAAATATTAAACGAGTAATCTACAAAATATGTTCTGTGTTAAATACAGGAGTTTGTCTTGGTAATTCACATAGTGTCTTTGTGATTTGGCTGTAAAAGCAACGTATTTTTCTGGTGATGTGGAGAAGATGACTTCCAGTTCTTTCTTATACTCTCATTAAATACTGTCTGAATAAATGGGGATCTTAACTGGAACCAAATAAAAGAATCAACTTTCAGAGTAAAATTAAAGAGCACAATTAACTTACTGCCAGTGTACAAGCCTGATAATCATTCCTAAAAGTAGGAATCTGTCTAAGACTGAAATATTTTCACGTTTGGACATAATCAAAACTACAAAGCATAAAGTTCAGAAGTTTTTTTACGGACTTATATTGGTCATAAGTTTATGACTGATTTGTGACAAATTAAGTTATACTAAGTTAAATACCTAGGTTCAGTTCAGTACCTATGTTGACAGAAGCCAGAGGGGCTATACGAGAAGCATCTCTCACTCTAAAATGGAATTTAAAAATATTATACATTAGAGCCATTTAATATAAACCATATTGAAAGTTCCATTTATTATAATGGACCCTCTCCTAAAAACACTTCGTACCCAGTTTTATAGGTAGGTGCACATACCTCTCTCATTTATCATATGTTATTCCTCTCCATTCTAATTTCTGGTATATATTTTCCATGTCAAATATTAGCTCACTTAAGGAAGTGACAGTATCATTTTTCTATTCCAAATTGAAAGAAAAACATACTTGTGAGCCAGTCGCAAATGCCATTAGCTACTTAATAAGAGCAGCTCATGTGATAAGTTCAATGGAATAGGGAAAACAAAAGGAAATAGTAGTGAATATTAAACCAGATTGAAAAATAAAGATAATAGATTCTTAATGTGAGTATAAAAATAATTATGAGGTCATAATTACTGGTAATTATAAAAATAAAATTTGGAGAATGAGAGTTGATTTTGGTTTGAAAGCAAGACAGGAATTCTAAAATTTAAAAAAATCATATCAAGAGTTGTGATTTTGTTGAGAAAATTGAGGGAAACATGTATTTATAATATATATTTATGTATATTTAATTGTAAAATATTTTCCCTGTATATATGTGTACATACATATATGCTCTGATTATATACATATATGCTCTGTATATCTACATACACATGTATGTGCTATATATAGATGTACAAAATATTCTTTTTAAAAATATATCTATATATATCTATCTCTATATAATGACTTTGGCATTTCCACAGATTTATAAAATTTTATACAATTCCTTTAAGAGATATGTTTCAATGGTATTATTTATTCATAGTAGAAAATCCAAAAAGTACAGTAAAAGCAAACAGAATAAAGAATTAATAATACTAATAAATGATGTTTTGGTTTATGTAATTTCAGTAGTACGCTATACACATACACTATTTTTTACTTATTTAGACTCTCGAAGGAGGCTTATGAGTACCTGGATTGAATGTTGAGGCAAAAGTTTGTTCTACATTTTAGGTAGGTTCTTTAATCATTATATTAACTTTAGAGAACTCGCTGCGGCAAACATCATCCACTGGTTAATCCACTACCTTTACAGAGACCCTTTACTCTTATTGTCTTCAAAATATAGACTCTTAAAGCTAATAATGCTTTTCTCAGCCACTGTTTTCATCAATGAAGTAGAAAAAGAAATATGCTTTGATTTTATGAAAAAATGCCCCTTATTGTTTTTTCTGCCTTGAATATGGATGTGGTATCATGAATAAAGCAAATGCTATGCATGGTCAGGTAGAAAAATAATACAGCTGGGTCGTTAGTGGTATCATTGAGCAGCTGAAGCAATTGCAGTAAACCTTTATCTCTGGACTTCTTGTTAAGTAAGTAAAGTATTCACTATTTTTATTGGCATCTGTTATTTGGCCATTTTCTTGTTTGTGGTTAGAAGCAATATTTACCTAATATGAGTCATTACTTGGAAATAGGATGCTACAAATAATAGACCCTAAAATATGTGTTTGATCGATTGAAGGAGATAGAAAAGTGGGCTGAGCAGCCACAGGAATTCTAAGCTCAAAACAGTAGCAAGGAAAAGTTAATGGCTGTTCCTGAAGCCTTTCCTCAAGTCTCATTTCTGATTTGACTCTTGGGAAATTCTCTTGTGACATTAACTCAAGGAATTGTTGATAGATTACACAACAATTTGTTGATAGTTGATCCAAGGTATGTGAGAATTCAGTCAAGTTTTATATATTGGAACCAGCCTTTTTTTCTTTTACATTCTCATTGCTATTGATAAAATATAACTCAGTGGTACTGATGACATAAAGCTGTCCCAGAGAACTATGACTAGGGCAGTACAGCTGAGAAGGCTATGTTACCCAATGATCAAGAACATTCTGGGGAATGGTGTGACTAGTCTCCTAAACCTGAGGGACTGCATGAGTGGCCAGGATAAAAGTACCCTAGAGCTGATTGCTTCTCTTAGCTTATATTTTTCCACCCACATTCATCCTTATTTCTCATGCCCATGCATATCCGGAAGGAGTAATGACTGAGAAACTGGAACGTATGTGTGGGAGTCCTGAGACTTCTCTGTTCTTGCTGTGAATGCTCTATTATTTCCTGTTCTTTATCCTTTTTAAAGGCAAGTGAAGTTGGTGCTGGGTGAACATTATTATGCCTCATAAGTTTAATTATGGAAAAATACAAAATGTTGGCAGGTAATACTTATCATTTTAATGAAATTTATCAATGCCCTACAAGAAGTAGATAGACTAGAGATAGCCTGTCTGAAAGCAAGAAGGGCAGAACATGCAGATTTTTTGTTTCCTGAATTTGTAAATTGAAACCTTAAATGTTGAAAAAACCAACGTTCCTATCCCAGGCTGAAACTGATACTAGCAGAGGCAACAAAGTCCCAGCCTTAGCAGGATATTAGACTGGAGTTCTTATGCAGCAAAAAATAGGATTATGGTATAACCTGCCTACTAAATCCTACACTTTCAAAGAGCATTTAGTTAATGAACACTAAGCAAAAGATGATAGATAGATATAATGGTTTACAAGAAAAGGACAAGATTTTTTAGGTTTATTGAATGTGACTAGGCTATATCCATGTTTCTGGATACTTAAAAATGACCAGGCACAAATAAAATGGAAGACTGCTAATTTCTTGAGAAGACTGTATTGCCAAAAATCACCAGGTCAGGTTTAATAGCCTATGACTTTTAAAAGTTGTCATTTCTCAAACGTAAGTTCAGTTTTGAACAGGATAAGTTTGAAGACCTTAGGATTATCGTAAATATACATATAACCTGGATTTGTACTTTCAAGCAGGTTTTAATTTGCTTAAAGATAGAAGTTTGTAAATGTCAAACAATGGATGGTAGTTAAAACCAAGATATTATATATAGTTCAGTGAGAGTTCATAGTTTGGAAGGAAAGGCAATGACAGAACAGAAGACCTGTAGAAAATTTAAGGGTCAAGTAAAGGAGGCTGTGAAGAAAAAATAATAAAATGAAAGGCTGAAAATATAGGAAAAAGAACTGATCATACTGGATTAAAAAGGAACATAAAGGGTAAATAGTATGTCCTCATTTGTATAAAAAGTTTTTAAATTTCTTGAAGCTTTCAAAGAACTTCTTAAGGATGGGGCACTAAAGATTTAGTGTAAGAAGATTTGTTTTTCATTGATATTATTTTTGTAGCTTAGTTTTAAAAATTATATAGACATGTGTATTATTTTTCAATAAAAATAAAATGATTTATCAAAATAAAAATTCAAGTGGAGGAATAGATATAGAATAGGAAGAATATCACATGATCATCTAGAAAGAAAGATGAGTCCAACTGTGGGTAATTTTCAGAAAGACCAGTGGTAGTAACTTGAGGGTGTATGTGGTGAAAATCTCACTTTTGTTTTACAATAAATTAGTAAGGCAGTTAAGGAATTGGAGGCTCTACCACTAGCTGTTGGTGAGTAGTGGTGGTACGAATGAAAGCGGGAGCTAAAAGGGAATAAATAAAATGATTGCTGAGTGGAATGGAGTGCTTAGATAACAATGAGCTCCATGACTTCCTATCAATCCAAATAAAATTTGCTCTTAAACATTTCCATTTATTTACATTATTCCAAAAATTAAATGAACATGTAGCTTTTTTTCTATGTGTCATTTTCCTGTCCATCTTCTTTTATTTAGCATAGAACACTAATAATGCAGGATGACTGTACAACTATAATATGAATAATATATATTTCTGGTGAATTAATGTTTTATTATACATAGAGCAACCCTTTTATCCCAAATGGATTTGGCTGGTAATATATTCTTTGTCCTCTAAAATCAAAGTATTTCTGCCAGTGGGCATTGCTGTGACCAGAAAAGATTACTAAAAATAAATGAAATTCTCTCTCTTTGTCTCTCTCTAACACACACACACACACACACACGCACACATACACAAATACACACAATTTAGAAATATCTTTAGTGTTTTTGAAAATTGACAAATAGAAACCAAAGTCTGCCAGGGGCAAAATTTACTATTTACATACTAAACAGGCTACCATTATTTAAACAACTGCCATTTTATTTTGTAACTAGATTTGTCTGCTGTGCTTTATTAGTGGCTTACTAAGACACAAGGCTTTCCTTAACCTTCAGGGCTGTGATGATTCAGGGTTCTTGCAACATTAATGTCCTTACCATATTTAAGATTATAAATTTAGTATATGGGAGTATTTAGTTTTCATAGCTCCTCTTCAATTAAAGTAATGTCCACTAGGTGAAGAGTGGGTTGGGAGCAGGGAAATGATATGGTTAAAACTGTGCTTTGAGAATATTAATCTGTTGGGATTATGGAGTGCAGAATGGCATCTGCATCATTTGGCAACCAATTGGATGCTGAGTAGGGTAGGATGGGAGATGTTGCAGCACAGAGTCTTCTACTATGACTCCAGGTGTTTTGGACTCTGAATCTTTTAGGAGTGTTCAAATATGACTCCAATGTCTTGCGTTATAAGTACTGTGAATATTAATTTGTATTCATCGCAAAAGGAGGCAAAGGAATGTAAGATTTGGAGAAGCTGGTGTGTGTGTGTGTGTGTGTGTGTGTGTGTTGTTTTATTATATCCAATTTAAGATTTTGTGGCAATCTTGAGTATTAGTTTGAATCTGCATTCAAGAAGAAGACTGGGGATTGGATAGGAGAGTTGCTTCACTAAATTTCATAAACTGCTAAATTTTAAACACATTTAATTATAACATGTTGTCTGGAAGATTGTTTACAATAAAATAAATAGGCACAAAGGAAATACTGTAAAATATGAGACAAAAACGTTAGTTTCAGACCATGATGTCATGTAGAAAATTTAATACAAGAATGGAACATTTTATGCATTGGCTTTCCCACTAATTAACTGCTGGCATCTCTCCCATGATGGTTACAATTTTTCATTAAAAGTAGGCATTTTCAATATCTGGAAACAGACTTCCAGTGTCTATCAGGGCTTATTCATGACACTCTTGCTTTCACCCTCTACTTTTTCTAGTTCTTCCCTGGCACACTGGTCTGTTCTCACATTGCCATAAAGAAATACCTGACACTGGGTAATTTATAAAGAAAAGAGTGTTAATTGGCTTATAGTTCTGCAGGCTATGCAGGAAGCATAGCGACTTCTGCTTCTGGGGAGGCCTCAGGAAACTTACAGTCACAGCAGAAGGCAAAAAGGGAGCCAGCACTTCACATGGCCAGAGCAGGAAAAAGATGGGTGGGGAGGAACTACATACTTTTGAACAACTAGATCTTGTGAGAACTCTATCATGAGACTAGCACAAAAGGCATGGTTCTAATCCATTCATAAAGGATCCACCTCCATGATCCAATTGCTTCCCATCAAGTCCCACCTCCAACCCTGGGGATTACAATTGAACATGAGATTTCGGTGGGAACACAGATCCAATCTATATCACCTTGCTAAGTCCTTATTGCTTAATGATCATGAGAATGAACTCTGTGAACTCTGAATAATGACTTTTGTGCCTGGCACTGGTCTTCATGGTCTCTTATTTTGGTAAATAACTTCTCTTTCTGGATCTTCGCAGTACCTCTATCCTTATCAATTGCAGTGGAAGTACAGAGAGTTCTGCCAGCTCCATCCAGCTCTCTGTTTTCTGTTACCTTGAACCCCAAATTTAATGCTTCAGCAGCCTTTACCTAGTTCTCATTTCCTAGCTCAGTGAGACTGCCACTACCCTTGAGCCCCAGCTCCCTGTGCCACAGTAGGGGACCATATCCTAGACAGAGAGCTGGAAAAATGTGCAGCTCAACTCATGTGCAGCTCTTCCTTCTCTCATAGATTAGAATTCTGCTTTGCCTGTTTTCTAATGTTCAAAAAAGAGAGATGCTTATATATTTTGTCCAATTTACAGTTGATTGTACTGGGTATAAAAATAGTACTTAAAAAGATACAGGATTATATCTGGAAGCAATGATCCCTAAGGCTATAACATTTTCACAAATAATTATAAATGTTTTGGAGTTTAAAACATTTAAGTAAAAATTGTATATGTTTAAGGTATACAATATGATGTTTTGATATGCATATGCATGGTAAAATGATTGCTACAGTCAAGCAAATTAACATACCCATCTCTTCACAGTTATCATTTTTTGTATGTGTCATAAGAGCACTGAAACTTACTCTCTTGGGAAACTTCCAGTTTATAATAGAGTGTTGCTAACCACAATCATCATGCTGTACATTATTTCTCTAGACAAATTTACTCTACATAACTGAAATTTTGTACCCTTTGACCAATATCTCCCTATTTCCCCTAATTCCCTGGCCCTGGTCACCACCATTCTACTCACTACTTCTGTGTATTTGACTTTTTTAGATTTCACATGTAAGTGAGATCATGCATCTCACTTTCTATGTCTGGTTAATTTCATTTAGCTTAATGTCCTCCAGGTTCATCATGTTGTCACAAATGGCAGGATCTCCTTTTTAAAAACTTAATAGACATTCATTCATGAATAGTGGTCCCTGAAACCAACTGCAATTTCAGCAATTCGCTAGGAGGACTCGCAGGACTCAACATATAGTCACATTTAGAGACCATGATATATTGACTTAATACAGCACGAAGATACAAAGCAAAATCATCACATGGAAAAAGCACATGGAGCAAAGTCTGGAATAAATCAGGCACATGCTCCCAAGAGTCGTCTCCTAGTGGATCACTTAATTCCTCTAACAATGAGTTGTGGCAACATGAGTGCGATATTGTCTGCCAGGGAGGCTCCTTAAAAACTCAGTGCCTAGAGATTTTAGATTGAGTGCCCTCTGCCTAGCATGTACCAAAATCCCAGACTCCCAGAAAAAAAAATAGGTATTTGGCAAACTACACTGTTTACACTAATACTTTATGTCCAGTGAGCCACCTTTATCAGTTAGGGAACAGTAAGAACCCTCCTGAAATTTTAGTTCCCAGATGTCAACCAAGCACTAACTAGGGAAGTATCTCAGAATAGCAATGTCAGGCCTATTATATTAACACTTTTCTGCACAATTTGATAAGTTTAAATAACTCCCAAGAGAGATGCAGAACTCAATCTGATATACTTATTTCGTGAATGATGCCCCTCTATCTTATCTTTCTGACTGAAATTTGTAGTTTATATTTTCACAAAACCAAATATATCATATTTGTTTTTCATGTAATAGGAAACTATACTGATATCATGAATAGGTGTGTAGTTGACCTTCATTGTTCCCAGATGCGATATTTGTAAATTTGCCTAATCACTGAAATTTATTTGGAACCCTAAAATCCATACTCACAGCTTTTGTAGTCATTTATGGACATACACCGGGTGGTGAAAATTTTAAGTAAACACACATTCACAGCTGAGGCTGAACAACACTATGTTCTTCCTTCTTGCTCAGATCTCATGCAGAGATGATCAGAGAGTGGGGATATTAGGAGCATTCGATGTAAAGCAAAAAGCTCCAGGTCTGGGGTCAGTGGGACCAAGTCTGACTCCCAACTCTCGCACAACTTTGGTATGGCAAGTCACTTAACACTCTGAACCTCATTTTCTCTTCGGCAAAATAAATAAAATGCAATCAACCAGAAGTTATTTTTAATATTATAATCTATGCGATATGTATATATCTCTAGATATAGATGTAGACCTATAGATATAGATATACACTTATAAATTTCTACCAGGAGCAATGGCTCATAATTCAAAAATTCAGTTTCCAACAAATATATAGAACATAACTACTGTGAATAATGACAATCAACTGTACATATTTTAATCCCCATTCCATCATTCTTTGTTGGATTTTCTTCATGCTGAAGTTTATAGTTTACAGATTTTAGTGTGTGCTCAATAGTGTTAAAATATCTTAATATTTTCATTATAAAGTAATTTATTTGGGCTACCTTCTAGAATAATTAGTAGGGTATCAGATTTTGGTTTAGGTTGACAACTTTCATATATTATTCCATTTTTCTTGGCATTATTGAGCTGATAAGAAATCTGCTACAGGTTTAATTATTGTTCCCTTTAAGTCAGCAGTTCTTGTCCTCAGGTGGCTTTTAAAATCTTGTCTTTGATATTTTGTAGTTATACTACAATGTGTCTATGTGTTGATTTATTTTTTTACTTCTGCTTTGCTGTCAGAAAGTCCTTTCGAATGGAGTACTAATGAATTTCTTTATTCTGGGAAAATTGTTTACCCTTACCTCTTAATATTGATTTTCCACCAGTTTCTGTTTTTCTTCTAGAAGAGAGATTGGCAAACTAAGAACATTGCCTGTTTTTGTTAACAAACTTTTATTACCCATTTGTTTTAGAATTGTCTATAGATGCTCTGGGGTTGTCTGGCTTGCAAAACCTAAAATATTTACTATCTGGCTCTTCATAGAAAACATTTACTAACTCCTGATCTAGAGCTCCTACTAGATGTGTGTTGAAATAATGTTTACATTTTAAAATTCATTCTTCATACTTTTGAAAGTTGTTGTGTTTCTATATGTGTTCTTGGTTTTCCAATTTATTGATTCTCTTCAAGTTTTCAGTCTAGGGTTTATTTTTTTGCATTTAAAAATGTTAATGATGACTATATTTCCAACATTTTAATTGGATTAACCTCATATAGAATGCTTATGATTCATTTCTTCTTGTTCTAGTTCAGAGTTTCTTGTATATATTTATGAATTTTTTTTCAGTTATTTCATCCATGGAATTGAAGTTCCATGAAGGTAATGATTTTTGTGTGTCTTGTTTGTTCGGCGCTATTCCCAACACCTAAAATTATGTCTAGCATTGAATTGGCATTTCATACATATTTGTTATCATCTAGGATTCTAAATATAATTATTTGGAGTATTTTGCAAAAACCATTTAATGTTTTATTACATAAAGTAAATTTACTTCCAAACTGTTGATTTTGTTGGTTCTCTCTTTTATATTCCTTATGTTGGTTTGCCAGAAGGTGAATTTGCTCCATTTCTAGACATGTGTCCACACTTACCTACGCCCTCTTTCTTCCTAAGAGCAGAGTGTCATGTAAGCCACAGACCTAACCAATGACGGGGGGCTTTCTTGGTTTTTTCCAGAACCTGCTCAAAAGTAGGACCAGGGTAAACAAAAGGGTTCCAGAAGTAAGCTGAGGTCTGGTCACTGACTCTTGCAGAGAACTTTTAGTCCCTCTTATTCAGGATGACTTAAATTCCAGGTGCCTCTGTTGGTTTTTGGAGTACAGGAAACTTGCAACTTCTGCTCCTGGTGCTATTTTTTATTTCTGTTCTGTTTCATCTCTTAGGAATATCTAACTTGTTTGTGAGGTCAGTTATATATTTCTAAAATGTTCTCTTTCTATAGCCTGTGGTTTGAGCCTAGTAGTTTACTCAGTATGTAATTTTACCATTCTTCTTCATCCTCATTCTTTACATTTACTTATTTGTTTTGCACCCACATTTATCTGTTGCCTCTATTAAATCCAGTGTTCCTCTATACTGGGCCATTTTCACTGCCATATAAGCATGGTATAATATATACTATCTCACTAAAATATTTATTTACCTAACATTTTCCTGCAGCTTCAGGCCATACTTTTATTTTGTCTTATGTTGCATGCCTCACAATGGTTGTCTATACTTGCCAACTTTATTTCTTCTCCCATCCTCTTCTCATTGCCCTCTGCTGCCTCACTGAGATAATGCACTTGTGAACCCCAAAGACCTACACATCCGAGTTCACTGATTGTCATTTTTCACCATATATAGAGAATTGAAAGCATTTGACACACTTGATCACACTTGATATTTCTTAAAACATTTGCTTTGCTTCAATTTGGTGATCCTCTTACTCTTCTGAGTGTCGTTTATCTTTCACTCATTCTCAGGCTCTTTCTCTGGGCCCTTGTCAAGTTTCTAGATTCAAAATGATGATGATGATGATAATAATAATAATAATAATAATAATAATAATAATGTTGTTGTGTCCCAGGAATCAGTCTCAGACATCTTCTATATTTATACTTACTCCTTAGAGACTTTCATCCAGTTGCATATTTTCAATTGCTCTGCATAAGCTTCTGATGCAATGATTTATATGTCTCACCTAACCTTTCTCCTTTATCTAGGAGTCTACACCCTGCCTTGGGTATTTCAATCTTAATATGTTCAAAATGGGACTGTTAATATGTTCAAAATGGGAATGATACCTACATTCATTTTGACTGGGAAAACAAAAAAAACCTTGTAGTCATACTTGACTTCTCTCCATTTCTAACAACAAACACCTAGTCTACCAGAAAATCTTGCTTGCTCTATCTTTAACGGTATATTCACAATCTGACCATCTACTACCATGAGTGTGACTAGATGATGTTTAATCCACAATAATCCCTCATCAGAATAGTTACTTAACACTTCAGTTTCCCTTTCTCAACTTCTGGGTCCTATCCTCTGCACAACTGCCAGTGTTTCTTCTAAAATGGAAGACAGATTATTTTATTCCCCCACTCATAACCTTCCAGTTGCTTGTTGTAACACTGATGGTAAAATCTAAAGTCCTAATGCCTGTATGATTTGGTCCTGCTGCCGTATCTAAGTTTTACAGGATTTGGTCCTGGCTACATGCCTGCTTGTTTGATGTAACTTTCTAGCAGTTCTGCTCACTCGTTGACCTCCAGGAACAAGGTTTTTTTTTTTCTTCCGCAAACACACCAAGATTATTTTTCTCTATAATACATATTTCAGCAATGCAGACCTCTATTTGATAGGCGAGGAGGGTAATGATGTCAGCATAATGCAAGGTTGTACTACGTCTATATATGATTGTTTCCCTAACTACATGGCAAGAGGAGTTATGACTACTTCTACAGGGAAGAAATAAGCCTTTGCTCAGCTGCTGCACTGGATGTAAGAACCCACTCTAAGAGAAAACAAGGCACATCTGCCAGCACACCTTACCCGCCAGCCTTGAGTAGCTCTCAGCTGTGTGGGTTGGACTGTGTCCCACGCCCACTCAATGGCTAATGGCTATCTCAAGCTTTCACAACTGTATTTTCTTCTTCATTCTCTCAGCTCTTGCAAGCCTAGCTCTGATATTGAGAGTTGCCAACTGATTTCAAGTTATTGCTTTTGTGCTTTTTTTTTTTTTTTTGAGACGGAGTCTCGCTCTGTCCCCCAGGCTGTAGCGCAGTGGTGCCATCTTGGCTCACTGCAAGCTCCGCCTCCCGGGTTCACGCCATTCTCCTGCCTCAGCCTCCCCGGAGTAGCTGGGACTACAGGCACTCACCACCGCACCCGGCTAATTTTTCATATTTTTAGTAGAGACGAGGTTTCACCATGGTCTGGATCTCCTGACCTCGTGATCCACCTGCCTCGGCCTCCCAAAATCCTGGGATTAGCTTTTATGCATTTTAAAGACCCACATTATGGTAGCACCCAGTCATGCTTAACTACCTACCTGGGTGACCCAGTTGGGGGTACACGTAACTGTTTATGTAATCTGCTTTTGAAGTTGCAAAAATTGTGTGTGATGTGTTCTGTATTCATCCGTTCTCAGGTTGCTAATAAAGACATACTGAAGACTGGGTAATTTATAAAGGAAATAGGTTTAATTGATTCCCAGTTAAGCATGACTGGGGAGGCCTCAGGAAACTTACAATCAGGGTGGAAGGGGAAGGAAGCAAAGGTCTTTCTTCACATGGTGGCAGGAAGGAGAAGTGCCCAGCAAAAGGTGGAAACGCCCCTTATAAAACCATCAGATCTCGTGAGAACTCACTCACTATCATGAGAACAGCATAATGGTAATCGCACATATGATTAAATTACCTCACACTGGGTCCCTCCCACGACATATGGGGATAATGGGAACTACAATTGAAGATGAGATTTCGGTGGGGACACAGCCAAACCATATCATGCTCCTAATATTAATTCCCTTTAAATCCAATTAATTTCAGTACATAACTTTTCAGAAAGCAGTTTGACCCTCTAACACTACTGTAAGTATATAAAAATAGCAGAAACACCTACATTCTCTTGCCTCTGGGTCTTGGCCTCTGTAGTTCCCTCAGTCAGTGACACTTCTCCAAACAGCCTCATGACTTGTTCCCTCACTTCATTCAAATCTCTCTTTAAATGATTCCCTCTTCAAGAGGTCTTCCTAAACAACACATCTAAAATAATACCCACCCTCATAACTCTACCTCCTTAACTTCTCTTAACTTTCTTCTTGGCACCTGACATTACATATCCATTTGTGTATGGATTAATTGTCTGTTTCTCATAGTGGAATGTAAACTTTATCAGTGTAGAGCCTTTGTTTTGTTCACTGCAATAAAAATTTTGGCAAATAGCTAAGTGCTTAGTAAAAATTTGTTTAATGAATGAATAAATGACTCAATGTATGGATAGTTTCATTTTCTAAAAAAAAACACTTCATCAAAAATAGTTTCGGCCGGGCGCGGTGGCTCAAGCCTGTAATCCCAGCACTTTGGGAGGCCGAGACGGGCGGATCACAAGGTCAGGAGATCGAGACCATCCTGGCTAACACGGCGAAACCCCGTCTCTACTAAAAACACAAAAAATTAGCCGGGCGAGGTGGCGGCGCCTGTGGTCCCAGCTACTCGGGAGGCTGAGGCAGGAGAATGGCGTGAACCCGGGAGGCGGAGCTTGCAGTGAGCTGAGATCTGGCCACTGCACTCCAGCCTGGGCGACAGAGCGAGACTCCGTCTCAAAAAAAAAAAAAAAAAAAAAAAAAATAGTTTCGATGCAGACTACTTTAAGAAAATAATTTCTCATTTCCAACTACATATTACCTCAGATAAATTATTTTAAACCTAAGGGTTAATTTCATGAGTTAATCCATTTAGCTACAAATCATTGCTAATAACTTAAATAAAATTGCTATTTTAAATAAAACTTCTTAAATAAAAAATAAAATAAGTTTAAAATAAAACCTCTCAACTAGAAAGAATTGCTTTAGGATGCTTAATGTTATCATTAATAATTTCAAGAGAGTAATTTAAAGCTCTATGGCATAGTAGGAATGCTAGATCTTTAAATTAGAAAAATTAAATCTTACTAAATAATACATTTATAATAATACATTTGTTATAATAATACATTTGTTTAGTTTCATTCTTTATTTTCCAATGAGATATTTAAAGGATCAATACTAGATGATAACATTTAACCTCTTCAGCTATTTGTTTCTTTCAACATTATGGTTATCACAGCCTGTTTTATTTTTCTCTCTCTTTATTTTATTTATGCTTCATGTGTCAGATGGAATAATGGGCTCCACTTCCCAGAGGTGAAAAGACTTCTATGGGGCATGGGTGGGAGTGGAGATGCATGCAAGTTTGTGGGAGGTGAAAAGCAGAGATAGGTGAGGGAGGATATGGGAACTGGAACCAGGAGGTTTTTGTGTGTGTAGACAATTTGTCTCACACATTCACAGGTGAAGCATTTCGTATATAATGTGCTATTTTGATGATTTTTTTTGTGATCTTAAGGAATTAGTAAAGTAGTCATAGTGGTATTTATTACAAAGAAATTCTAGTATTAACATTATAACAAAATTGAACTAATTATAATTTGGAGGTAGATTTGCTATATTTAGAAATATCCCTTTAGCACTGAAGTGTAAAATATGTTTTCGAACAAGTTAATATATGTTGTTTATCTTTTAGAATATTGTGGTGTTAGGCAATAACTTCCTCTATTATCAAGGCTGCCACATAACATAGCTCTGAGAGATTAAAGAAATGCATCTTTCAGGAAAATCAAACTTCTTTTGACAGCAAGTTTTTTATGGTTGTTTTTTGAATCATATGATTTAACTGATCCTATTCTCCTAAATTCAGTTGATTCTAAAAACATTTCAGCAGGGGTAGAATTAAAATCTGATTACCTAAATTTTACTTAAAAATATAAGACTGTTAAAATATTAGAGTAAACAGTTTATATTTTCCTGTGTTTTCTCATATTTGCAGTAGGGAAAAAAACTGGCTAAGATTAGGAGTCTGTAATTTAGCTGCTTGGATTAGACAGCTTTCTGCACCTATTGTTTGTGTATTTTCTACAAGCATACATTTGTTTATTCATCTGTAAAAATGGGATAGTATTAGTAACTACTCCAGATAATTTTTGTGATGATTAAATAAATTAATGAATTTAAAGCATTCAGAACAGCATCTGATATTTAATAGGTATCCAGTAAGGGTAATAAGTGCTTGCTATACTTCTTCCTCCTAAATATGTTTGCAGATCAATGGAGATTTAGCAGCAAAGAATTTAAAAATTAAGAGCAATAGATAAATGCACGTTATTTACTAAGTAAGTAGATACATTATATTTAATAATAATTTAAGAAGAATATTAATCTTTTAAATGTAACATTTTCCTAAATGAAACCATTATTCCATGTAGCCTTAGAAACATTACTTTTGTTAGTCTGTTTTTATATCTCGGTATACAATCATACAATGACAAATAGAGCTTGATGCAGAAAAATTCCATAAGATAGAAGATATAAAATACCATTTTAGACCGGGTGCGGTGGCTCACGCCTGTAATCCCAACACTTTGGGAGGCTGAGGCAGGCGGATCAAGAGGTCAGGATATCGAGACAATCCTGGCTAACATGGTGAAACCCCGTGTCTATTAAAAATACAAAAAAATTAGCCGGGTGTGGTGGCGGGCGCCTAGTCCCAGCTACTTGGGAGACTAGGCAGGAGAATGGCGTGTACCCGGGAGGTAGAGCTTGCAGTGAGCAGAGATCACGCCACTGCACTCCAGCCTGGGTGACAGAGTGAGACTCCGTCTCAAAACAAAACAAAACAAAACAAAAAATACCGTTTTAACAGACATCATGACATACTAAGAATGGAGAATCATTTTTGAGCTTCCTGTTTATTAACAGAAATAATATGACAAAACACTTGAAATTATTGTATGTGTGTTTAAAGAGGTGACATATCTACCATAAAAACTTTAGGATCTGGTAACTCGGTCATAAAAATTATCTTGGGGTTGAAACCTGGCATATACTGTGTTCATTTGAAGCACAAATGGCTTCTCATTATTCACAAATTTTCATTGTTATCTTTTAAAAATCAAGAAAACTTTAGTTGTGTATTTCTAATATATTAAAATCTAATGGAAAGTAGAGTTTCATTACAATGGAAATTTTTGTCTTGAACTTATGGTTAAATTTTGAAGACTGCAAGGAAACACATACACATAATCATAATGGGTATTCTACATTATAATTAATTTAGCAATAGCATCTTGTGTCAGAGGGAAATTTGAAGGCTAAATCAGACATGTGGTGGTCATCACTGCTTGGACTTACACACCCTAGGGCCTTCATTAGGAATAATCACTGTGTTATTCCTTTTGTAAAATTTATAAGCTTTAAGTACTATCAGTTAGAATTAGTCACAGATTAAAGTAAAATAAAATAACTGCAAATGTATTTTCTTCTTTAGAAACATAACTTTTTGATGATACTGAGCTACAGATTGTATGTAGAAGATAAAACTTGTAGAGTTTAAGCTAAATGGTGCTGATTAACACAGTAGGCCATTTGGGGAATATATTTTATTGGAATTACACATTGAAATGCCTGATGGTAGTCAGAACAGAACTATGGGTATTGAAAACTTTTTCTATTCACCCTGATCTAAATTTTGCTCAAATTATTTTTAGTGCAACAGACTATGTAGATAGAATATGTGTGTGTGTGTGTGTGTGTGTGTGTGTGTGTGTGTGTGTGTACAGCTTTCTGGGTAGGAATTTTCAAATCATATATGCAGGTGTCAAATGTAACTTTTTGCTTATCAATTAAATAATCTCTGTTTTGAATACTTGGTTGATGGCTCACAATTGAATCTAGTATATTTCAATTGAGCTAATATATTTTAGTACATTTTGTTTCAGTTACATATAATTAACTCAGAGTATACTCAAGACTCCTCTACTCACCGTGTTTTATGGAGTTCCTTGTCATCAATGGGTGTTGTATGTCCTCTATCTTATGCCATGCATCTGAGTAGGAACCCACCCTAAGGTCTTTGGTTGTTAGCATCTAGTACCACTGGCATCTGAGGCCATGTTTAAGGTTCCACTGTAGCTTTTATGCGTTGGTTTTTTGGGTTCCATAACTATTTAGGGGATTTCATCAATTCATTTCACCATCTCAGATGTCCTATGGCCCTCTGAAGAAGAGCAGTGAACATGGGAAAGATTCAGTCTCACTTTCTCTCTTTTCAGTGACTGTGAGAGATTTGAGCATGATGGAGACTTTCTCAGATTACCTCTACATGGAATTGCTCTGTCACAGTTCCTAATCTATTGTTATTATACCATGCTGGTTTTATGGACTGCTCTCTGAGGGTCGGCATCTTCTTGGGTTTCAACCAGAAAGTAACCCAGTGACTTTTGTATCCTTATCAAAACTATCTGGAATTTCTGCTATTCCCTATCATCTTTTATCCTAAGGCTAGACCCACATTAGGTCAGGTGGGTTTTGGGCACCCTCCTAGACATCTGTAGAAGCATTTAACACCCTGCTGGATACTTTTATTTGCTCATCTGAATCTATTTCTCCACCATTCACCACCCTGCTCTGTGCTCTAAATGGTTGAATTATTTGGAATAAATAAAGGAGAACCCTTGCTTTCTGGCTTCCATCTCTGATGGAGATTCCAGCATGAGATTGGAGGGCAGAAGAAGGGTGATATTTGGAAATTGATTTTCCCGTTTGACTCTTACTACTCTACTGATGGCTAGAACTCCCTCTTCTAGGTATACAGTTGATATTTCTAGGTTCTGCTACCTCTATTTCCCATTACGTGCTCTGGCTATGGGTGGTAAAAACTCACCATTTTGTTATTCCCAGGATTTTTCACCAATCATTTGATTTCCCCAAATCCTGCTTATATGTTGCATGTTATCCTTTTATTTAGCTCTCCACAGTACCTATTTTTAATGCCTTCTTTTTATTGATAGCAGTATTTGGTAGCATATGTGGCCCCAGGAAACAGAACTTCAAATTGGGATTCTGAGATTGGTTTCTCATATAGCTAGGAAGCACATGGTCAACATGCTCATAGAGAGAAATATAACACAGTAGTCTGAGTCAAGGGATAACATAGTTATTCAAATCATTACGAGCTATAGTGTGAAAGGAAGTCCATGCAGAATGTAAGGTATTAGGAATAAGCTGGTTTGTAAATTCATCACTATTGCAACAATAATGATTATAAAGGCTGAGTAGTCAGCTAACTTTGTCACATGACCCTGCATAGTATATACAGAGAAAATAACAAACTGAGGCCTTGAATACTAATTCAGAACATGAATGGAAAATGAGAAAGCTCCTATGTCAGCTTTTGTTGAAGTCCTCATCTCCTCAAGTTTCAGGACAAATATGATTAAGAATCAAGCTAATGGCTTGACTCTAATGAAGGCAGGGATTCAGCACCAATTAATTAATGGAGGCAGAGAGCCAGCACTTGGAAGAAACTTCCGGGTCTTTCATACTAAGTTTAGGGCAGTGGTGGGGAAGCAGACTCACTGGGTAGTCAAAAGGGCAATATTGGGCAGAGATGAACAAGGCTGTGCAATTGGAACGCCCAAATCTCAAGGAATTTCTATTGTTGACTGAGTCATCCCTTTTTCTGCAGAAGGCTTGTGGATGCACTTTACTGTCAGATACGAGGTTGGAACAGTGATCATAATGAGCTTCACAGACAGAGTGACAGCAGATTAAATGTCTCATGGGAAACTGTGATGATATTCAATTGCTCAGGGGGTCTCTAGGAATAAAATAGTTGGACAGCCTCTGAGGTGTTTTGTGACATAAGCCAAGTCTCTAGATCTGGTGAACAAAACATAGATCAAGTCTCCTTAAGGGATTAATACACTTTTACCAAGTTTCAGACCTCAGCTTCCCAGACAGGCTGACATAAAATACCTTAACTGAGTAGCTGCTGGCATAGGCTATGACTCTCTTTCTAAACCTTGCCTTGAAGGGCCTATAGCCATTACCATATATATTGGGTAAAGGAATGTACCCAGAACTTCTGGTATTACTAAGTCCTGCCTCTGAAATAATGCTAATCTTCAGAGCCCCTAAATACCACCAAAGTATAATAGGGTGAGGGCAGTGGGGGATGTGGGGACTCTTGGTCCCCTTTCTCCTTCTACTGGATTCTTCATGACCATCCATGTGGTTATATTCCCAAATCCAGGATGTATATAGTGTAAATAAATATATCACATATTTAGCAGAATCCTCACATCAATACTATGACCCATGAAGTGTGAATAATTATGTATAAAAGCCAATCCCACCTCTCACCAAGAAAATAAACCAACAGTCATACCATGTCTCTGAGGGAATTTCAGAGTAGTGCCATGATCAAAGACTTAAAGGAAGCAGAGTACTGATTCCTATTATAACCCTACTTTACCTCTGTTTGGTGCAAAAGTCACTTAGGTTCTAGTGATTGCAGAATTGCTAAAAATTCGGTTGGTGAATCAGATGTGATAGCTTTGCTGCAACGTCAACAGGGCTCCTGGTTCGGGATATATAATGATGAACTTAGCAATGCTTCTTTTGTTGATTCACATCAGCAAATACAATCAGAAGCAAATTAGATTTACTTGGAAGATGGCAAAACAGCTTACCATAAGGTGCATTACCATAAGAATATGCCAAATCTTTACCTTTCTGTTCTCATATAGTCTGGTGGGCCCTTCATCATTTTGACATTCTTGAACTAATATGCAGGTTCATTATGCAGGTAAAATAGGGCTAATTTTACTGGGTGATAAAGAAGAAAAAAATTTCTCTAGATGCCTTAGTAAAACATTAATTATGGAGGAGGACCTACATTTTGCAAATGCTCTGAATTTTGCTATGCTTTTGAAGTTTCTAAGGGCCCAGTGGTGTTGGGTACATCAAGATATATTTTTCTACAGAGAGATGCAAATGGTGGCACCTTATATCACTAATCAAAGAGGCAAAATACTTGGTGAGTCTCTTTGGATATTGAAGAATACATATACTAATTTTGTGTATGTTGCTCTGACCTGTTTACCACGTAACCTTTAATGTGGTCAGTTTTGAGTTGCACCTGAAGCTGTAAACTGCCGTGTGGCATATTCAGGGTGTGGGGTAAACTGTTCTGCCTCTTGCCTTTTGTCTTACTAAATGCAACAGAATTAGGGAAGTCTGTCACAAGTTGAGATGTTTTTCAGAGTGTCTGGCAAATGGCACTAGGAACCAAATTGCATTTGGTTTGTCAAAGGTCAAGAACTATCCTGCTGAAAACTATTATCTATTTAAATAGATAACTTGATAACCAGGCTTCTTTAAAGGCATACATTTTCAACAGGACACCAAACTACACAAAATATACTACCTTCAAAGCCATAGGCATGCCTAGCTCAGATCTCCTGAAAAAAAAAAAAGAACACACTACAAGTAGTATACTTAGTCGACAGCCTCCAGCTGATGCACCTTAGAGGCGCCTCATAGTATTCACACTGAGGCCGTGATCTCTTTAGGCTTCTCCCAGTCAATGCCTGAGCATGGCAGAAACACTAGAGCCAGGCCATATCTACCCAACATGTGACTCCTATATTAGACATTTTTTGCTTCGGAGTTTTGCATTGGGTTGGCTGGGACATTCTCAGAGCTGCACTAGAGCCTGGGGTTCATCCTGCTACTCTCCCTTCACAGGTACCAGACATGTACATAAAGTACCTGTTCAGATCTTTTGGACGTTTTTTAAGATTAAGTTGCTTGTTTTCTTATTGTCAGGTTTTAAAGCATATTTAGATAGTTCTTTGTATCTTTTATCACATATGTGTTTTGAAAATATTTTCTCCTAGTCTATAACTTGTCTTTCCATTTCCTTAACACCATCTTTTGAATAATAGGGGTTTTTAATTTTAATGAAGTACAACTTATCAGTTTTTTTCTTTCATGGACTGTGCTTTTGTTATACATAAAAAGTCATAACCAAATCTAAGGTCAACTAGATTTTTCTCCTATTTTATAGCTTTGTGTTTTGCATTGAGGTCTATAATTTATTTTGAGGTAGACTGTGTTTTACATTAAAGTCTATGATTCATTTTGAGTTAACATTGTCTAGATTCTTTTTTTTTTTTTTTTTGCATGAGATGTCCAATTGTTCTGGGACCATTTCTTGAAAAGACTGTTCTTTCTCCATTGAATTGCCTTTGGTTCTTTGTCAAAGACCTGCTGACTATTTGTTTTGACCTTTCTCTGGGGTCTCTCTTCTGTTCCATTGCTCTATTTGTCTGTTCTTTCACCAATACCACAGTCTTGATTATTGTAGCTTTGTAGTTAGTCTTAAAGTCGGGTAGTGTCAGTCATATGGCTTATTTCTTCTTCAGTATTTTGTTGGCTATTCTGAGTCTTTTGCTTTTCCACATAAACATTAGAATAAGTTTGTTGATATCTACAACAAGGATCAAGTCATAATGAACTTTCATCTTTACAGTTGTGAATATTCTCATCCACAGACATAGAATATCTCTCCCTTTATTTAAAATTTTTTGGATTTCTTTAATCAAAGTGTTATAGTTTTCCTCACATAATTCTTGTATATACTTTGCTAGATTTATACCTAAGTACTTAATTATGGGGAAGCTTATGTAAATGTTGTTACACTTTTTATTTCAAATTCCAATCATTTATTCATGATATATACAGAAGCAATTAATTTTTTGTATTTTAATTTGGTATCTTGCAACCTTGCTATAATAATTTATTAGTCCCAGGAGTTTTCTCATTCACTGTTTGGATTGTTTTATATAGACCATCATAGCGTCTGCAAACAAAGGTGACTGTATTTAATGCTTCACAATGTTCATACCTCTTATACCCATTTTTTCAAGAGTTAGGAATTCCAGGATATTGTACAGGAGGCATTCTTGCCTTGCTCCTGATTTGGGGAGGAAAGCATCTAGCTTCTCACAATTAAGTATGATGTTATATGTAGGTTATTGTAGCTTTTCTTTATCAAGATGAGGAAGTTCCCCTTTATTTCTAATTTGCTGAGAGTTGAAAAATCATTAATAGGTGTTAGATTTTGTCAAATGTTATTTTTCCGCAGTTAATGATAGGATCATATAATTTTGTTCTTTAGCCTGCTGGTGTGATGAATTACAGTAATTGATTTTCAAATGTTAAACCAATCTTACACACCTGGAATAAATTCCATTTGATATTAGCATAGAATTCTTTTTATAAAATTGTTGGATTCAATTTGTTAATATGCTGGAGGAGTGTTACGTTGATGTTCGTGAAAAATATTGGCCTATAATTTGCCTTTCTTATAGTGTCTTTTTCCGGTTGGGTACTAGGTAATGCTGTCCTCATAAAATGAGTTGCCTCTGCTACTATTTTCTTGAAGAGGTTGTAGAAAATGGTATCATGTTTTCTTATGTTTGGTGGAATTCACCAGTGAAAACATCTTGATGTGGTGCTTACTGATTTGGAAGATTATTAATTAGTGATTCAATTTATTTAATAACTACAAGCCTACTCAGGTTATCTATTTTCCCTTATGTGAGTTTTGGTAAATTGTGTTTGTAGAGGACTACGTGCTCACAAACAGGGTGTTCCCGATAAATCCTGCTCTCACAAACGAAGCAGGGCGTTCCCCATAAGTCCTGCTCTCGAAAACGAAGCAGGGCGTTCCCAATAAGTCCTGCTCTTGCAAACGAAGCAGGGCATTGGGGGCCTGTTTATATGTAAACATCTTGAAAATCCAGAAAGTCAGGGAAAGGTCAGAAAAACAACAACGTGTCTTGTGACTTGGCAACATTCCACAAACGACTGTATAAAATAAAGCGGAGCGCGCCATTCGAGGCGGCTGCCATGTTTGTCTTGTCTTGTGTTGTCTTGTGTGTTCATTCCTTTGTTTAGGAAACACGCGGACCCCAACGTGTGTTTTTCAAGAAATTGATTCATTTTATCTAAGTTATCAAATTTGTGAGTATAGAGTTGTTTATAGTTGTCCTGTATAATTATTTTAATGTTCATGGCATCCGTAGTGATGGACTCTGTTTAATTTTTGATATTCATGATTTATGTCTCCTCTTCTTTTTACTTGATTAGCCTGGTTAAAGGTTTGTCAAATTTATTGTGCTTTTAAAATAACTAGCTTTAGGTTTCATTGACTGTCTCCATTATTTTCTTATTTTAAATTTCACTGATTTCTGTTTCAATTATTATGATTATTTTTTGTTCTGCTTGTTCTATGTATTTATATTTCTCTTCTTTCTCCAGCTTCCTAAGGCGAAAACTTTATTTATTTATCTAATATCTTTCATTTTTCTATTCTGTGCATTGCATGCTGTAAATTTCAATCTATGCACTGTTTTCAGTGTATCCCACAGATTTTGCCAAGTTATGTTTTCATTTTCATTTGGTTCAAAATATTTTTTAAATTTCTCTTGAGACCAATTTTTTGACAAATGTGTTATTTAGAAGTATATTGTTTAATTTCCAAATAATGTGAGATTTTCTGACCATTTTTTCTGTTATTGATTTCTAGTCTAATTTCATTGTGATCTAAGAACATACTTCATATGATTTTAATTCTCCTAGACTTGTCAAGCTATATTTTATGGCTCAAAATGTGGTCTATCTTGGTGAATGTTCCATGTAAGCTTGACAATAACGTGTCTTCTGTTGTTAGAGGAAGTATTCTGTAAATGTCAATTAGATTCAGTTGATTGATAATACTATTTAGTTCAACTATATCCTTACTGATTTCTGCTTGCTGGATCTCTCAATTAGTGTTAGAAGTGTGTTGAGGTCTCCAGCTATAGTCGGACAGCACATAACGATGTTTTGGACAACACCGGACCACATATACAGTGGTGGTCTGATAAGAGTATAATGAAGCTGAAAATGTCCAGTGATGACATAGCCATCATAAGCTTGTAGCGCGATGCATCACTCACATGTTCGTGTTGATGCTGGTGTAAACAAACCCACTGCGCTGCTAGTCTTATAAAAGTACAAGAAGTACAATTATGTAAAGCATATAATACTTGATAATGATAATAAATGTCACTGATGTATGTGTATATTATACTATTTATTGTTATTTTAAAGTATACTTCTTCTACTTATAAAAAGAAGTTCACTGTGAAACAGCTTAATGCAGGCCTTTCAGGAGCCATTTTGGAAGAAGGGATTGTTATGGTAGGAGATGACAGCTCCATACATATTATTGCCCTGAAGAGCTTCTAGTAGGATGACAGGATGACATGTGGAGGTAGAAGAGGTGATACTGATGAAGCTAAACCTATATAGGCCTAGGTTAATGTGTGTGTTTGTGTCTTCATTTTTTAACTTGAAGAGTAAAAATAAAATTAAATAGAAAAAATAAAATTAAATAGAAATACAATTAAATAATATAGAAAATTAAATATATTATAGACTCTATTTTTGTACAGCTGACAATGTGTTTGTGTTTTATGTTATTATTACAAAAGAATCAGAAAGTTTTTAAAAAGTTACAAAATGAATAAAGTTAAAAAGTTATAATACCCTACGGTTAATCTATTATTGAAGAAGGAAAATATTTTATAAACAAATTTATTGTAGCATAAGCGTGCAGTTCTTAAACAGTCCACAGTAGTGTAATGGCCTAGGCCTTCACATTCACTTACCACTCACTCACTGACTCACCCAAAGCAGCTTCCTGTTCAGCAAGCTCCTTCATGGTACGTTTCCCTATACAGGTGTACCATTTTTGTCTTTTATATCATATTTGTACTGTACCTTTTCTATATTTTGATAGACTTAGATACACAAATACTCAGCATTGCTACTATTGCCTATAGTATTCAGTAATGTAACGTGCTACACAGGTTTCCATCCTAGGAGCAACAGACTATACCATGCAGATGTGTGGTTGGCTACATCGCCTAGGTTTGGGTAAGTACATGTGATGATGTTTGCACCATGACAAATTTGCTTAATGATGCGCTTCTCAGAATGTATTTTAATCTTTATGTGACACATGACCATATAATGGTGATTTTTCTATTTCTCTTTGCAGTTATGTTTTTGCCTTATGTATTTTGATGTGGATACACATCAAGGTGCAAGCATATTCAGAATTGTTATGTCTTCTTGCAAGATTTACCCCTTTATCATTATGGAATTCCTATCTTTATATCTTATAATATGCCTTGTTATAAAGTACGCTTTGTCTGACATTAATAAAGTCAATCAGTTTTTCTTTTAATTTGTGTTAGCATGGTATATCTTTCTTCATCCTTTTAGTTTTATTCTATCTGTGTCCTTATATTAAGAATGTGTTTCTGTAGACAACGTATAGTTGGATCTGGCTCTTTAGTAACTCTGTCAGATTCTTTTTTAATTGGTGTATTTAGACCATTTATACTTGAAATGGTTATTGATATACTTGCAGGAATATCTAGCACTTGACTATTTGTTGAACGTTTTCTTAGTTTTGTGTCTTTTAAAATCTTCCCCTCTGTTTATGTCTTTTCTGATTTTAATAGGGCATTTTATATGATTTCATTTTGTCTTCTCTCTTAGGATATGAGATATATTTCTTAATTTTTTGGTGGTTGCACTAGAATTTGCAGTATAAT
Source organism: Macaca nemestrina (assembly GCF_043159975.1). Taxonomy (NCBI): domain Eukaryota; kingdom Metazoa; phylum Chordata; class Mammalia; order Primates; family Cercopithecidae; genus Macaca; species Macaca nemestrina. Next base: position 58,545,774 of record NC_092143.1, read on the forward strand.
TTTATAATTAATGTAACTGTACTTTCAAAAAATTCTGCACTGCTTCATGGGTAATGCAGGTAATTTATTCCTAATTTTTCCCTCCTGACACTTATGACATTGCTGTCATTTTTTTTCATTTATCTACATGGTAAAATCATTCAATACGTTGCTTTTATTATAATTTTGAATAGCTATCTATTAGACCAATTAAGAATACAAAGAAATATTTATTTTACCTTTACTTACTCATTCCCTGATGCTCATTTTTTAAATGTAGATCTGCTTCTGAAATATATCATCTGTCTTCTCTCTGAAGAGCTGCTTTTAAAATTTCTTGGCCAGGCGTGATGGCTTACACCTGTAATACCAGCACTTTGGGCGGCTGAGGCAGGTGGATCACAAGGTCAGGAGATTGAGGCCATCCTAGCTAACATGGTGAAACCCCGTCTCTACTAAAAATACAAGAAAAATTAGCCTGGGGTGGTGACGGGCACCTGTAGTCCCAGCTACTCAGGAGGCTGAGGCAGGAGAATGGCGTGAACCTGGAAGGTGTAGCTTGCAGTGAGCAGAGATCCCACCACTGCACTCCAGCCTGGGACACAGAGCAAGACTCCATATCAAAGAAAAAAAAAAAAAAAATCTTGCAAGGCAGGTCTACTGGCAACAAATTCCCTCAATTTTAATTTGTCTGAGAAAGTCATTATTTTCCCACTTTTGAAGGATAATTTTGCAGCATACAGAATTCTAGGTTGGTGGGTTTCTTTCTTTCAAATCTTGATGTATCTCAGTCGACTCTTTTCTTGCTTACATGGATTTTGAGAAGTCCGCCGTAACTCTTTGCTCCTTTCTAAGTAACATGCTTTTTTTCTCTCCGCTTCTTTTATGATTTAAAAAAAATTGATTTCTTCGCAGTTTGGATATGATATGCCTAAATTTGGCTTTTTTTTGGGCATTTATCTTGCTTAGTATTCGCTGAGCTTTCTGGATCTATTGTTTGGTGTCTGACATCTATTTATGACAATTCTCACTCGTTATTGCTTGAAGTATCTGTTCCTTCTCTCTTCTTCTGGTATTCTCATTATGAATATGTTACACCTTTTGTAGTTGTCCCACAGTTTGTGGATAGTTGGTTCTGTGTTTTGTTTTTTGTTTTTTGTTTTTTTAAGTCTTTATTCTCCCAGATTTTCAGTTTTGAAAGACATGTTATCAAGCTCAGAGATTCTTTCCTCAGTCATGCTCAGTCTAATAATGAGCCAGCAAAGACAATCTTTATCTGTTACAGTGTTTTTTTATCTAGCATTTCTTTTTAATTCTTTTTAAAGATTTTCCATCTCTCTGCTTATATTAACCATCTCTTCTCGCACATTATCTACCTCTTCAATTAAAGCCCTTAGCATAGTAATCATAGTTGTTTTAAATTCATAGTCTGATAATTCTAACATCCCTGCTATTATCCTGGTCTGGTTCTGATGCTTGCTCTGTCTTTTCACACTGTGTGTTTTTTGTTTTTTTGTTTTGTTTTGTTTTTGCTTTTTTTGTATGCCTCATAACTTTTTGTTTAAAGATGTATTTGCCTATCACTCTCCAATTTGAGGGGATATGGTTTTCCCTGACCTCACTTCTGCAATGTATGTAAGAAACTTGTCTTTTTTTGGGTAAAGTGGTGACTTCTAAGCTCTGTATGTGCCCGAGTCCCTCCTTGCTTTCTCAGCTCCCGGAGTGGTGACAGCTTTCAGCTATTGGTAGCCTTATACAATAGACCACCCCTGAGGGTTCCCTTAACCTTGTCACATTTGGTAAACACTGTCTTTATGAGATTTTGCTCAGTGACCTCACTTGAGCATTTCATCTATTTCTTTACAGGATCCCAACTAATGAAAACATTGTTCTTTACAACACTCGTCATCCACCTCCCTCATGATTATCATGATCATTTTGTTTGGCTCAAGTTTCACAGGACAAATGGAGTAAATCGCACTTAGTCGTTTGAAGATGATTTTTTATGTATCCCTATAAAACAGGCTGAGTAATATATTGTGAAGTGCACTGATTTGAGTCACAGTTGGGTTTGAGTTTAATTCTACTCATTGCAAACTGTGCGGCTCTTGATAAGTCACTTAACTTGTTCCAAATCACATTTGCTATGAAAAAGAAAGATAATATATATTTTTTCAAGAGATAGATTTGAGGAGAGGAAAATATATAATCTGACATGTGACAATGTTCAATAAATAAATGGTAGTAAAACTACTGTAATTATTATTTAGAACTTTTTTGGGAAAAGCAAATCACCAATGAATAAACAGAAATTAGCAAGTGATTATGCTAATTGATTATAGAAATAGCCATGAGCAAAGATAAATGTTTCTCATTTTTTATTAGTAGTTTTTCAGTGAAAGACAATTCAGGAGACCTAGTCATGATATGTGTATCTGTGTGAATATATATAGACACATATGCATATATATATAAAGAGAGATAGATTCATGCATATATGTATATATATATACACACATGTATCTATATGCATCTCTGTTCAAGTGTATTCTCTATTGACTTGTTTTGACAGTTAAAGAAAATTTTATACCAGAGTGCTAGGTTCCTACCATTAAGGGGAACAAATGAAAAGTCAAAGGAAATGAAGACTGTCAAATATGAGAGGATGCTTGCTGACTAAAAGGACTGTTGTGCATGGTAGGTGAAGTAGAATTTCTGGCATAGATAATAAGCTTAAGCCACCAGAATAATTTTTCACTACAGGATTTAGATCTATTTCCATGAGGAGTCAGAGATGTAGAAACTATGCCTGTAGCAGTTTGTGAGTCTGCTACTTTCCAAAATCATGATAAATTCTAGGACAATAGATTCAGTTTTACACAATGCTATCTTATAGGAAATATCTGGATGTGCTAAGAGTGTTATGCATCAAGTAACATCATGACTGTCTTAGAGAATAACAATTTAATTTTCCCCAAACGGTGCAGAAATAATATTGACAGCTTATTAAATGACATGAATTTCACAGGCTGTATCTTTACTGAGCATTCCCTTTATATTCACTTTTATTTTTACTTTTCTATAACTCACTTCTTTTCACAAAAAATTTAAGGTCAATACAACAAAAATATGTAATGAAATACTGATATAATGTAAGTATCAGTAGAAAATCAGGACCAAAGAGTTAACATAATTGCTTATATTAAGCTTAACATCTGGTAGAGAAGACATAAGGGGATATTCAGCTATATAAATCTCACAATTTATACATGATTTGCACTAGTTTCTTGGGTTAAACAACTGCTGTCTGATTTGTCCTTGCACTCAACCTCCTTAAAACTTTCTCACTTTTTCCCTCTCTCTACCACTCACACTAGCCCATGCACATATGTGCACACACACACACCCCAGTTTCTTACATAGAATTTTGCATGGGACCATTGAATGATATGATGGACAATATCATTTGAAACTTTTTAAAGTGTAGTGGTATGTTTCATATGTCTTTTTAATATAGTGCTCTTTGATAAATTAGAAAGAGTGATGGAACACAGTAAAAATGACTGTAATGTAGTAAGGTAATAATGTTTGAATCAATAATCTGGTGTTGGTTTCATCTGATTCAGAAAAAGAATTGAAAGCATGCCCAAAAGGCACAGTACTTTACATCTTTAAAACAACTTATATTCTGTAAATTGTATCCTTTCAGGCAAGCTTTATTAAAACTGCCCAGAGAGAGTCTGAGGCTGTGTTCTCTGATGAAGTGTTGGGGCCTAGGTATTCTAAAAAGCATACAGATTGAGAGCAGATCCACATGCTTTATGACAAGCAGATGGGATGAATTAAAGCTTATGATGAAACTTGAGGCACGCTGGCCTGGATAAATGACTACAACTTACTCACAGAGGGTGACAACAGGGATATCTGTAGGAACATTTAGCATTTAGGATCATTTAACGTTAGCTTTAGGAAGTTGTAATGGTAATCTTTAGCACATAAATGGGGTTAAGATTGTCTCCACATTCTATACCATTTATGAAAAGGCAAAATAGTCTGATTTTGAAATATTTGAAAAAATAGGCCAATAGAGGGAAATATCAGTAACACTCATTCGGAACTTCTTACTTCCGCATTGTGTATCAGTGTGAGTTACAACATAAAAACGAATTGGTTGCTGTAAGAAGTAATCCGATGTAAGCAAATTGAATTTTGGAGAATGGCTGCCAAAGACAATTTTTAATTTAGAAAAATTGATTATCATGTCACTCTTTCAGATATAATTAGATACCAGCTCCAATCACCTACTGTGGAACCTTATGTTCTATCTTAATAAAACATTATTATTAGTAAGAGGACTTAGCTCATTCTCCATGACAGGTGTGATATGCATTTAGTTACCCTAAAAGTGGCTGCAAATAATTCTGATGTAAGTTTTAAAAGGAGCATAGAATACTCGTTGGTAAATATAATTCATGAAATAGTCTAGCATTGTCAGGAAATATATTAAAACATAAGCATGCTCAGGTCCTAAGGACTAATTGGATAAAAGATGGTTAGGAAGACAATTGTATGGCTGAAAATGTTTCATATACTGAAAGCTTGCTTAGATTTACCTATACGTCTGTCCAATGTCTTTACTCACTATTTTCTTTCTTCCTAAAGTACATTGTTCAGTGTAGGTCAGCTAATGGTAAAATTTGTTTTTTTTTTTAATTTGAAAATAGTTTTAATTCTGCTCCTGAATGATAGTTTTGTAGGAAATGTATTTTTATTTGATTATTGTCTTCTCTATGCATAGTTATTATATCACTTTATTCTGTCTTTTATTGTTGCTATAGAAAAATTGAATATGTTTGTTCTGCTTTTGTGGAAAATCTGGTTTGCTATTTGCTAATAAGATCACCTTGCCTATTGCACAGAAGGAAAAATATCCTTTCCTTTATAGATTTAGGTTCATAGCTGAGGCCTCTATAACAAAAAAAACATATTAACAAGAGAAAAGCATACATACCGAAGTTTTACATGACCCTGGAGCCTTTATAAGGAAACAAATATCCAAAGAATCAGTTAAACCTGAGTGATTTTTCTAGTAGGTTTGATGAAGAGTGAATAATGGTGGAAAAATATTACACACAGAAAGGGTATGAGCTAATGGTAATAAACTGGGGGAAACCTAACAAGGCCTGTTTGGTTGGATTCTTCTCTGTGTCCCTGTGTCTTTAGCAATAAGTAATAAGGATGCTCCTTTCCTCCAGGGATAAAGAGGGCACCTCCCATATGAGGGTCTTATGACCTAAGCCTGGGGAAGGTCAGAAAATCCTTTCTAGGTTTTATGATGGAGACGGATGGAGAGGAAAGTCAGAGTGACCTTCCTGCTTCCGCAATTTTCTAAAATTTCTTCAGGTTAAAAAATTTTAGGGTAGCATGTCCTAAACCCCATCACTACTAGGTTCTTGTTTATGATGATAAGTCTGGTATTGATTTTTCAGTGTCCGATTTCTGTTCTATTTGAGTTTCAGCTACAATCCTGCACTGGGTTTACTGAGACATCCCTACATTTTTTTAATTTTAAAATACCCACTTTTGTTTATGTGAAGTAAGTTAATATGTGTATTAGCTTTCTATGGCTGTGCAACAAATTACTATAAGTCTAGCAGTTTAAAACAATGTCCATTTATTAGCCTCATGGTTCTCTAAGTAAGAAGTCCAAGTGAGGTTGCCTGGGTTGTCTACTCAGGGTCTCATGAGGCTGAAATCAAGGTGATGGCAGGACATAATCTCCTTTTTTTTTTGTAAGATGGGGTCTTGCTCTTTTGCTCAGGCTAGAGTGCAGTGGTACAATCTTGACTCATTGCAACCTCTGCCTCTCAAGCTCAAGCAATCCTGCCACCTCAGCCTCCTGAGTAGTTGGGACCACAGGTGCATGCCACCATACCTGGTTAATTTTTTCATATTTTGGGTAGAGACGGGGGTTCACCATGTTGGCCAGGCTGGTCTTGAACTCCTGGCCTCAAGTTATCTGCCTGCCTTGACCTCCCAAAGTGCTGGGATTACAGGCGTGAGCCACCGTGCCCAGCCAGGACATATTCTCATTTTGAGTTCAGTGTTCTCTTCCAAGCACATCCAGATTATTTGTAGAATTCAGTTCCTTGCAGTTGTAGGACTGAGGTCCCCATTGCCTTGCTCGCTGTCACCTGGGATCATTGTCAGCTGCTAGAGGCTGCCTGCCTTCCTTGCCATAGGGTCTTGTCAGTCTTCAAAGCTGACAATAGAGAACATTCCTTTGATAAATCGCTCTGATGCTTCAAATCTCCGACTCCAGGAAGAGGTCAGTCCCTTTTAAGGGTTTACCCAATCAAGGCCAACCCATCCTGGATAATTTCCCTCTTTCAAGTCAATTGTGTCATGTAACAAACTAATAAGGAAAATGAAATCCATCATATTTAAAGTCCTGAGGATTATGCAGGTATGTATACCAAGGGGTAGGGTCCTTGGGGTCCATTTTAGAATTCTGCCTGCCACAATAGGGGTTTAGCAATTATCAATGAGTTCTAATTAAGAGAAACTTGTTACGAATGAGATTTCTAGTAGGTAAAGTTTTATTTTGTGAGAAAAATCTAGCTATTGTTTTAATATGCACATTTAGATATTGTGAACCCTCATGAATACATATTTACTGGCATGCAAATGATTCATTTGGTTTGTAATTTAACATTGTATTGAGAACAAGTCAAAGTTTAATAATTAATGGAGGGAGATGGGAAAGTGGAGTGCATTCTTGAATCTATTTTTTAATTACAGAAAGAGCTCTGCTTCTGCATATATTAATTTAAGATTAAGACCTTCCACCAGTTTGCTGGTTATTGCTTCCTTCTTTTCATCTTTGTCTGAAAGAATCACATTCCAGGTACGGACTTGCTGGTTTTCCCCTCTTAGAAAGGATTACTAATTAAATTGCCTCTTAAAGTAATAGATTTTGCTGATTTAACCTTGGCAGGCAATTGCCTGTTCTCAGTGTTGCCTGGAAAAATGATTTCTCTGGATGAGAATGTGAATCTTCATTCTGATCCGGTTTTTTTTTTTTTTTTTTTTTAACTGTCTTCAGTTTATAGTCCAGTGTTTGTTTTCATTCAAGAAGACGGTGAGAGTAGTGTAAGACACGACTGTCCTTCTCTGAAGCCTATTTCAGTTCACAGTGTACATTCACAGATGAAGAAACAAAATGTAGGTGATACATTTTGTGCCACTGATTTATTTATTAATCTGTCGCCCAGGCTGGAGTGCAGTGACACGATCCTGGCTCACTGCAGCCTCTAACTACTGGGCTCAAGGGATCCTCCTGCCTCGGCCTCCCAAAGTCCTGGGACAGGACACGCCTGGCACAGGGGTGTGCCACCACACCTGGCCTTCCATTTAGTATTTTGTCAGAAGGATCAATGTTTCAAAAATTTGGTTTTGAAAGAAAGAGACCCTTAGACAAACGGCTTGAATTAGTCATTTTCCCCACTTCCAGACACTAGGAAAAGTTCTCCTTTCCTCCTTTAACAGTTCGTTGAGGTTTCTCAGTACTGAAGTCACAACCAAACCATATGGGGTTATCATATGGAGTCCTAGTTGTATCGTCCCAAGTGGCAAGAAAGACAGAGGCCCTGCGGTCCTTCCAAAGGTGGACGGTCTGTGATCCCCTCATGTTCTAACCTCGCTGTTGTATGAAAGGGCGTTGACTCGTCTCCACTCCTTCCCTCTCCGGTAAAGAGGGAAAGGAGTCGGGCTGGCAAATCGGTTACAACAGAAAGGGAAAGGCATCGGGAGGAGGCGGAGCGGCGGCGGCCTGGAGCGCTGATCAGGCGCAGAAACGCGGGGAGTCAGGGGCCAAGGGCTCGAGTACGGAGGCCCCGGAGCGGCAGCCGCCCGCTCGCCACGCCTCCGCCGCTGCCCTCGCGGTTGCCTGGATACGGGATAACCGACCGGGGGCCTCGACCGCAGCTCAGCCGGAGGGGTGAGCAGGCGCGGCTCGGGGAGACGCGCGGGGAGAGGCGCGGAGCCGGTGAGTCGGGGGCGCTAGCCCCTGGGCCCGGGGAGCTGCCGGGCGGCGCCTACTCCGCCTGGTCGCCCGCCTGCGCGACTCCCGCGGGAGAACCAAACGCAATTCCCGGCCGCCCCGCGGGAGTTAGAGTCGCCTGGTTCTTCACCCCTTCCGGAGGCGGCGGGGAGTCCTTGCCCCGAGCGTTTGAAAACAATCCCCCAAATCCCCAGTCCCATAATTCCCCAGTCCCCCAGTCCCGCAGTCCCCCTGTTTCCCTGGCCTCCAGTTCACCAATCCCCCAACCCCTGTCCCAAGTCCCCCAGTCCCCAGTCCCTAGTTCCCCAGTCCCCCAGTCTCCCAGTCCCCCACTCCCCCAGTCCCCCAGGCCCCACGTCCACACTGCCGGGGGAAGGGAAGCAGAAGTTCCGCTGGCCGCCTAGAGGAACTTCATCTTGTCTGTAACTGCGTCTCTAGCGTCTTATTCCTTTAAAAATAATTATTTCGACTTTTATTTTGCTTATAAGGCCGCCTTGTGGTGGCTCATGTATTATTCCTTTGAACTGTTATTGATTTCTTTTCTTGATATTTCATTTTCAAGTGTCTACTCAAGTCAAATACTGAACAGCTTCCTGGCGGAGAGGCTGAGAATTGTATACTTGCTTGCTTTAAAGCATCCCAAATAAGATGATCCACTCCAACACCTCCCTTTTACAGGTGAGAAAAGTGATATTTAGAGCTGATTTATGACTTGACAAAAGTCAGATCCAGCAATCTTCAAACTCAGGAATATAAGAATCTCCCGATTGCCAATTCAAAGCATTTTCTATTATTGTTTTCTTGACATTCATCCACTACTCAATAAGTATTTGTGAATTGACTTGGTAGCTTATTACTCCTATTTATCGTTGGATAATCTGTTGTGTATTGATTGCTCTGGGCATCTTGACCCAAATACAGCATTCTTGACCTCTCTTACCCTCAAAATATTATTCCTTGGTTCTGCTGTAGTAATAGGTTTTAGAACACCACTTACCAAGTTTAAGAACGCAGAGACATGACTAGTTGCAAGACAAGTCCAAGAATCCAGAGGATTTTCAGCTATTTCTGTTCAATTGTTATTTAGACATTCGTACAGAAACTAGTGTATTTCTGTCTTGAATATATAATACTTTTCACTTTAATGTTGTAGTTATAAAATTTTATTATAAACTATATCTGGCTAATTTCCAGAACTATCGAAAATATGAGTTTGACTGTTAGTCTACCCACTATCCCTGAATGTGTTGGGATTGCTGCCAGAGCTTTTATCCACAACCCAGACTTCTCTCTCCTGCTGCCACCTCAGATTCAACACAACTTCAGACTCAACTAATTTGCTACCACATCCTCAAAATTTTTCTTCCTGTTCTATATTCCATAGCAGTGAATGGGATAACGGCATATATTCGTCTTTCTTTTGTCTTTAGAATATGGACTTCATTCTCACACTGGCTTATTCCACCAGTCTAGAACCATTATTTCCAAGAGCACTAGACTTATAAATTCCCAAACTTGCACCTAAAAAGAAAATCTAGAAACACTCGATGGATTCTTCTTGCCCTCAGTTGGTTCAATTTGTCTGTCCCAAGAGCATTTAAGTTGGGGATAGGATTACTACAATTGGCAGCAATGTCAGACTATGTGGATGGAGTGGGAAAACAATTTCACAAAAAAAGGAGCCCTCTAGGAAAGAGAATTGCTGGGGAAAAATCCATATTTGTCTACTCAGAGTTTATCTAGGCTTATGGGACTGAAGATCAATGAGAATATTGGCTGCTAAAATGCTAGACTGTGGAATACAGACAAAATGGAAAGGAAGATGATGTATGGTGAATGAGCAGGGAAAAGCAGAAAGATTAAGCACTGGAATATTTAAAGTAGTTGAAGAATTTGTATTGAGGAAATGATACAGGGAGAGAATTGGATTGATTATTTTATAAGCATCTGGGTTATATACCTGGTGGGAAATTAGAACATCTACAAGCAGATGATTGCATGTGTGTGAGCTCTAATGGCCATGGTAACTTCTGCACAATGACACTAATTATGTGTGTGTTTGCCGTGTGTGTGTGTGTGGTGTGTATGCTGTATATGGCATTTTAAAATCGATGTTGAACTTTTAACTTCATTTATAATGCTGCTGAAATAGAAGAAGACCACTCACATTAGAAGAAGCAGAGGCTATCTATTCAGATCTTGCTATAGGAAGGGAGTCAGCCACTATCACTTGCACTGGACAGAGACTCAAAGGCAGACAGGGGAGTGGGAAAGCTATAAAGCTTCAGGTATGTTTTGATTGGAGGTTATTGACATGGTGATGCTGAAGGAGGGCTAACTAGAAGCAGGATATTTTATATGACTGGTCTGAGGATCTTATTTGGCTTTCTCTGCTTGGTCTTGAATTGGAACCAGGAGCAATAATTAGGAAAGCTGGCAGTCATCAACAAAGTCCTGACTGTTCCAGGCTGATCAGTGTGGAAGTTATGGTTTGGCTTTCTGGACTGGTTGGTGCAGATGTGTGGATTAGAGTTTTATTTTCATATGTGGTCTGGCCATAGTCCCTTTATATAGTCAGTCAATGTTCATAAAAATTCAGTTAGGTAAATTTAAACTTACTTTGGATTAGAAAACTGATATTTGCACGCATTGTTTTTATGGACATGTAATTTGTTAATGAACCCTAGTTCACTGAATTTAAATTATTACCATGTATTAATGGACCTGTTTGTATTTTTTCTAGTCTTTGTCTTCTGTTACTTTCTGGAAACTTGACTTCAGGTTGAAACTCCTTTCTCTTGTTTTCTCTGATCCCATTCTTTTTTTTTTCCCTTCAATTTCTCTAGAAATTGTTAATGTTAATTATTCTTGACTTTAATGTCTAAATTCCTTTTCTTCATTGCTGTTGTTATTGTATGCTGGTGACTGGACTAAATATTCTATACACATTATCTTATTTTAACCCTCACAATCACACTGTGAAATATTATTGTCACCATTTTCCACAGCAAAGACTGAAGTTCAAATACATTAACTACCCTTCCCAAGGTCAGATAGCCAGCCAATAACAGGGCCCGTGAGGAACTGAATTCTACATCTAACTGATTGAAAAAAGATGCTCTTTGGCATTTGATTAAACTACTTTAATCATGATATGTCTATTTTGTGTTAGTTTATATCAGGTATGTTTATATCAGGTATGAACATTACCATCTGGCCTCACTTTCTGGGTACTTACTGAATGTGTGTGTGAACAGAGATAATTAGAAGATCTTTCATGTGAACCGAAGGGATTCAGCCTGCCCTTAGATGCTGGAAAACCTTTGGATTTAACCACAAACCAATGAACTGGATGAGATACCTGGGCATGTTAAATAGAAGAGCAAAGGTGGAGGGGCGACAATATGGTTGAATAGACAGTAAAAGAGCACAGCCAACAAGTTATAGTTTGCATGGGAATTAGTTATTTGAGCATCCCTGTACTGATGGTAAGTTGTTTAATGGACAAACTAGACAATTATTTTTGTTTCTTTAAAATTTTTCTTTGTGTAAATGAGACTTTATTATTTAAATTTATCTTCCTTGAGGTTAAAAACTATCCTCATAAATTGTAACTGTTGAGTCTAAAAATTACACTTGTGACAAATTCTTTGAGAGGCTGCAAAAGCTGAGCATTTTTGCTAGAGAAGTTATATGAGTCAGAGGTAATTACACTTTAATCACCTTAAGTGTTCCATTGCTTAGGAAACTCCATTTGCTCGGTTTGTACTCCCAGAACAACTTTATTACAGGCAAAGGATATAGCATAACACAGAAACAACACAAGAAAAATATGCATGAAAAAGGACCTAGAGTTCCCAGGCACAGGTTTCTTTGTTCTCCCACCTCTGGGTCACACGGGTGCTCTTAGCCTCTACCAGACTGTAACCACTACTGGTGTGCATGTGAAGCACTTCTGTAGCAGGAGACCCAAATCTCACAGTGGAGATCTCGTATAATAAGCTTTTCATATAGACATATTCTAGCTATGTTACCAGCCTTTACTTTGAATGTCTTCCTCCCCCAGACTCCACTGAAATTAGGTGCCAATTACAAATTCAATTATTATTACCAAACAGTGCTAGCAGACTGATACATCTTGCTCTGAAACAATTCATGGATCCATGGTTACAAAACATCATTTATCTTTAGTTAATACATTTTACAGCATTGGCCAAGGGTCAGTAGCTCTGGAAATAAACTGCAATCAATCCAAACCAGCTAAGATGAACCTATTATATGCATAGATTATGGATGCAGCAATAAATGCTCAATTCTTTTCCACATTAAAACCAGTAAACAAATAGCATCCTCCTTTGCATCTACATCTCACTTCATGTCTAGCTCTTTCCAGCTCGTATCTGCTCAAGTCCTAGAAAAAGTGGTCTATGAATGTCTTTCATCATCCTCATTCTTTCTGTCCTGGACATCTTGTTACCTAAACTCTGCTCCTATCACTTATGGGAAATGTGTGTGTTAAGGTCATTCATGACCTTCTGCTAGATGAAATGGACCTGTTTGTATTTTTTCTAGTCTTTGTCTTCTGTTACTTTTTGGAAATTTGACTCCAGGTTGAAACTCCTTTCTCTTGTTTTCTATGATCCCATTCATTTTTTTTCCTTCAATTTCTTTAGAAATTGTTAATGTTAACTATTCTTGACTTTAATGTCTAAATTCCTTTTCTTCATTGCTGTTGTTATATGATCTGATCCAACTATAGTTCTATAATAATAATTCCCAAAACTCTGTTTCCAGTCTAAAACCTTCTCATGAGTATTGGGCACACGTACACCATCGTCATTAAAAAGCACCCATAAGTGAAGTTTCAGTAGTCCTCTCTCCTCTATCAACCCAGTTTTCCTCACATAGATCTGATTTCAGATAATGGCAGTGCAGGCTATTCAGTCTTTCATGCCAGAGGTACGGGAGTCATTCTAGATCCCTCTTTTTCAGTTACTGCACTTAATTTATCATCACATCACACTGTTTCTGTCTCTTAAATAGCATTTGACTCTTATTTCCTCCTTTCCATTTCTACTTCGTGTAGCTTATTATAGTATTATATAATAAATATTATTATTATTATAAATAATGTTTACTAAGATCACTTCAGTAGTCTTCTTGGTCATTCTTTGCCTCTAATCATGGTCTTCTCCAATAAGCCCTCCATCGCATAGCACTTGTCTCTCTCTCTCTGTGTTGTTACTGTTGACTGATATGTTCCTACAAAAGATTTGAAGTAGTTAGAAAAGGGTCTCATTTATTCTGGCACCATCAGTGCCAAGCATATAATATATATTGAATACATTTTTTGAATTAATAAATTAACATACACTTTAGAAAAATATGCAATGAGGATATGGTGCTTACATGCTCTAAAACAACATTGACCAAAAGACTTTTCTGCAATCATAGAGCTGTGCTATGATGCAGTAGCCTATAGCTACATGTGTCTATTGAGTACTTGAAGGTGACTAATGTAGCCAAGGAACTGTATTTTTAATTTAAAATTGAACATGGCTAGTGGCTATGATAGAGAACAGCATAGCTTTAAGAAAATAGGCCCCAAAATTGCTCTTTTTAAAAAATATAATTAACTCTTAAGTGGAATAAACTAAAACTGTCTTTTTTTTCTGCTCCAATAATTATGACCACTTTAAACTAAAATTCTGCAGATGGTCTGTCATTCCTAGTTCAATAATTCTGTTCAAGAAATATTTTTGAGCACATAATATTTGCCAGGTACTGTGGATTCAAAGAAAAACAAAACAATTTCCACATTTGAAGATGTAGCAGGAAAATGTCACCTGTTAATGGAATTTGATTTCTGAAATATTGAAAATTAGCGGAAAATTTCAAAATTGATGAAGACACTGGGAAAGAACATTTTAAATATTTTTCCCTCTTCCTCCTCCTACATCTAGATTCTGAAGTAGCAGATGAGAGTTAGAAATGTCAAAATGAATCTTATGATGATGGGAATCATTTCAGATCCCCATGTGAAATATACATCCCTCCTGAAGCACAGTAAGGATGAACTTTTGCTTGTTTCTTTGACCTAGATAGTTTTAATTATCTCCTTTACTTTCTACCTTCCATTTTGTGTCTTCCTGATACCTCAGTTGCTTTCAGATTTATTAATTTCTCTGAAACAATGTTGCAGACAGCCCAATGTCACAACCTCTGGCTCTAGACAGTTCCATCAAACTGTGTCATTTCTGGGGACTGACTGTGGTGTGATAGCAAATTTTACATCAGTATGACAGCATTTATAGCCAAGCTAATTTAGATTACTTAGCAAGTATTATGCCATGAAATCATGTATAAAATGATATCAGTAGGGTCCAAATATATAGTATAAAATGTATTTCTTTACCCACTAATTTGAACATGTCCTTAGAAAACTGCTATACGAAGTTGTTGGCGTAATTTCTTTGTAATAAATTCCTAATGCTGCTTATGACTTTTGATTTTCTTATTCTCCAGATGGCTACACATTTGCACTCTCATTTGTCTGTTATTTCACTAAGCACAGATTTCTTACTGGGTGCTATTATTTATTTATATTTATTTATATCTTTGGTTTGTTTTGCAGCAACAAAAACTGTTTCTCTTAACGAAGAATTTAAGAACAATAGGAAATTAGTGGAAAGCTTAATTTTCCAGCTTGATTTAATACTTCTCAAAAGCTATACTGTTGGATGAATTTTGATTTCTTTACTGAATACTAACAAATTTCTAGAAAAATATTAAATATTGCTTGTATTGAGATCTTTGCTTAGTCATAGTGACTTAAAAGAGGCCAAACATTTATACTTAAACATATTTCAATAACAGAATTACTGATGAAAGCATTACTCTCTTTTTCCCTCGTGGCATAATGATAAACTCAGAGTGATATCCATTTTGATTTTCTTTGTGAAACGTATAAGAAAGTATCTTTCCACACACACACACACACACACACACACACACACACACACACACAGAATATCTGCTATTGAATTATTGGTCAGTCATGGAGTGGGAAGCTATTAAGGCGCTTTACTGTTTAGAATGAAACATAATAGGAAACCTTAGCATTTTATTACATTTTCTCAACTAACAGCTTAAAGCTATATTTATGGATAAATAAAACCACATTGTCAAACTTCACCCTATTCATCTTTATTTTCTTATTCATTTTAGTCTCATATTTTCCTTCCCTATAGATGGCTTACTGGCCTCTGGTAAAGATCGTAAGTATCGTAAGTGGAGGAACATTGAGTGACTAGTGGTGATGGGTTGGGGGCAGGGCAGCAGTACATTACCTGTGTTCAATCTAGTGTTTGAAGGCCTCTAGTAGGAAAAGAAAACTCATGACCTTTTGACAAGATCATATTTAAGGGAGACTTAGTCTTTCCATTTTTATTAAATTTTAATTTGGTAGCTCATATGAACTAGATTTTTTAAATTTAGCAACATATGCTTTGTATTAATTCAGTAGTTTGCATTTTGAGGAAGACCATTTAGGGAATCTGGATGAATAAAAATTGGATATACTCTGGAGATGCCATGCCAATGCATGGATATCCTTTTGCAGAAGCGGAAAAATCAGCCCTAGGTAACAATTCTCAATAGAATTTTAGATGTATCCTTTAGATGTAGGAAAACTCGATATACCCTTCACGTTATCCAAACTTTAAAGCCTACAAGGTTTATAAAAATGACTAGTAGAATGGAGTGTTATGCTTTAGAAGAATAAACAGAACTTGGTGAGTGTTAAAATTTCTAAACTAATGTTAACAGACACTGAGTAATTTCTTTGTTATTCAGACATAACCTCAGAATAGTTGATAATATCAGTCTCTCTTACAAAGGCAATAATTAAGCCTCTAAAAGATCATATTTCATATGCCTTAATACCACATTAATCAATGTAACTATGTTCTCAATATTTAGTTCCTTAAGAGACGGTAGATTTGAAGAAGTTCAAGGCAGCTGTTTCTTGATACCTTTAAAAAAAGTAATTAAATTTATGGACAAAGCCATGCAATTAAAAAAATATTTCTGACATTTATCTTACAGAGCATCATAAATAATCCATAGGTAGAAACGGCATGAAGATAATGTTTCCCTTATTGGGAGGTTCAGTCCTTCTTTAGATAAGTTACTGGATGTGTTTCTCAAGGAGATGTGTTTCTTTGCTACTGAGAGGGACCTGGAGTGTGTAAAATCAGAAGGAAGAGCATCACAGGGTATTGGTATGTGCATCAAGGAGTATTCAATTTGTGTGTGTGTGTGTGTGTGTGTGTGTGTGTGTGTGTTTATAGAGAGGGCATGGGAGATTTATATTAAAACTTGGGTTGGAGAAATCTATTACTACCATCTTTAAGCAAAACTTACAGTTTGCTTAGAAAAACTCTGCTAAAAAAGTTTAGGCTCTACTAATATACTTTTGCTGGTATAGAAAGCATGAATCATAGCCCAGAAACTGAGTGTGTAAAGAACACCACACTTAAGATTTTTCTCTAAGTCAACTAAATTCCAATTCTATGGTGCCTTTCTACTAGTTTAGCAGCAAATTTACCCTCAGTCAATCTTGATATCACTTGTATCCCCCTTC
Source organism: Macaca nemestrina (assembly GCF_043159975.1). Classification (NCBI taxonomy): domain Eukaryota; kingdom Metazoa; phylum Chordata; class Mammalia; order Primates; family Cercopithecidae; genus Macaca; species Macaca nemestrina. The sequence goes on from NC_092143.1 coordinate 58,562,459, forward strand.
CCATACCCAACCAAACCCTCCTGCCACGTGTCATCTCTTCCACTGAGAGTACCAGCCTTTTCATGGATCTTATAGATCACTGCTGACTTCATGTGGCCCCCAGGCCCATAAGAAGCTGAGTGCAGTTGGCAGCTCTCATGCCTGTGATGCAGCCTGCAGTGCACCCAGCAGTCATCTCTCCAAAATCTGGTCACCTCCTTTGCTGCTACCACAGCCTTGTTGGGCTCACAGACCTCTTCCATCACCACTGGGGAATACTTCTACACACCTCACTGATCCTACGTTCCTCTCCAGGATATCCCATGAGTTAAGATCAAAGAGATTTCAGACTGCTTCTGCTTTTCTCCAGGCCAAAAACCTTTAGACAAAAAACTACAAAGTCTTGTTATGATATAAAAATGGGAGTAGATGAGCTGGGTTGGGGAGCTGAATAGAGAGAACAGATGCAATTAATAATTCAATATCTTCAGCTGATAAAATAATGTTTTAACAAATATGGTGCTATTTGGGGTAAAGGAGGGTGTAGTTTGATTACCTGGGAACCTACCGTCCTTTATTATCGAGTGGCTCCTAGTAGGAGTATTTATATCACTGGCAGTAACAAGATTAGTTTAAAGTTGTATATGAAAATTTGTGTTATAGTAGCTATGTATTTATTTTCATATCTACCAGAAAAGATATCATCCTAATGTGAATTGGTGTAAATTGACTTAAATAACACCACAAACAGTAAGTGAAAATAACGAAAAATATGATGGTGGCATCCAAATAACCAGATGTGAATAGCCAGTATGACCTGTGAAAAATCATGTTATTGAATTTTTAAAAAATTGTTATGTTTATAATTGAGAATGCCTATAATTCAGATGTTCTAAGGAAGATGTGAAGACTCTTAGTATGCAGGAAGTTTTCTTGACTTTCAACACAGAAAATGTCCCAAATAATATAAATGGTTAGTTTTCCATGCTCTACTACTCCATTGTTAAAAGTAAAATCATTTGTATTTCACTTATGTAGACGTCATTCTTTTGGTTTTGAGGACAGTGAATCATCACTTGAGCCATTTCCATTATTATTGCTCATGTTCATTTTTAAGCAATTGTGATTTTAAGCTACTGATTAACATTTTGATTAGTTAACAAACTTAATAGTGCAGCCCTCTATTATAACAGGTTAGACTATGTTTTGCAAAAGTCCAGCATCACCGTGGTTTAACAAAACAAAGATCTCTTCTTTGATGATGTTAGTGATGTGGATGAGGCAGCTTTCCTTGATAGGGTCCTCTTCAAGGAGTGGTCTAGGGATCCGGCTTCTTTCACTGCAGCTCTACCATCTGTAACACATGGCTTCTAAGGTTCCATGGAAAGGAAGAGGGCTGGAGAGGCAAATGGAATGATTTTAAGGTCAAGATCTACTCTACATTTCATTGGCCAGAATCCAGTTATGGTCCTGAAACTGTCTTCAAGAGAGGTCAGCAAATGTAGTTTTCCTATTTCTGAGAAAGAGGAAATTGTGCAATGAACCCATATTATTACTTCTACCACAATCCCAAAATATAATCCAGAGTAGTTAAGATATAAAAGACTATTTCATCAAAAGTGTTTCATTGTGCATTTCGTATTGTATTTACTGCTAATGAACAGTTACACATTGACCAAAAATAATGTTTAATAATAAAGCTCCAAATAGTTTTATTATATTTAGGTTTAGAAGCTATCAGAGGCTTACTCTTATGTTACTGAAGTAAAGCTGTTATGGCAATTTTTTGATTTTAGAACAACAAGAGGCTATTTTTTTGTAGATAATTCTTTGTAGGTACAGATGTATCTGAAGTGATTAATATAAATACAGTTTCTGAACCAATATCGCCTAGCTTTGCGTTTATCATGTCACATAATTATCTAAATACATACTAAACTTGTGTTGAAAACAAATTTTCCATTTTAGATGGAAGAGAAAATAATTTTACAACATGAAAGTATTGATCATTTTACACAAAATGGCTGGAACATAGCATATATAATCTACCTTTAACAGTAATGCTATCTCAAGTTTAAGCTTACTTTTGTTAAGAAATAGCTTCTTTCTTTGTTTCCTTGGGTTGCAAATACTCTATATTCTCTAGTTGCAATGACCATTGAAGATAAGTGATTTACAACATGGTTACCTGAATTTACAAAAATTGCTAGACAAAAGTGATTTTTCTTTACATTTGTTATTTCATTAAGGAAGTTTCCCTGAATTAAAAGAGGTTCTTTTTATTTCATGCTTTCTTTTCTCAAAGAGGAATGTGTAATATTTATATCATATATTATTTTTTCTCCCTTATAGGATTTAATATACACATTCACAACATAAATGTTATTACTTTTTATGCCACTCTTTTGCAGTTTGCATGTCTCTACTACATTTTGCTATGTGATAATTTGATTCTTCTATTACTTTATTATAACTTCTGCAAAAATGGTTTCATCTTGTTATTGTTTACTGAAGACTGACTTTTGTCCCTATGTCAACTTTCTCTCTCTCTCCTTCCCTCACCCCTCTTGCCCCGCCCCCCCGCTGCCCACCCTGCTCCTTCTCCCCTTCTTTCACTCTCTCCCTCTCTTTCTCTCTCAGTTTTTGTAGGCGTTGCCAGTTCCAAGTCGTTAGTTCATCTTTTCTGTTTGGGTATTTCATTTTTAATTACTGATTTTTCTAACTACTTATATATTAATCCAGAAAGTCTTTGTTATCCATGTTTGCAGTATCTTTTCCTGACTTGAGTGATAATGCTGAGAAGCTTTATATTTTTATGAAGTCATAGCTCTAAAACATTTTGTAGTTTTGGCGTTATGCTCAAGAATCTGATCTTTTATAAAAACATTTTTCTCTTGTTCATTTTGTTTTATCCTTTTAAACTTTTAATCTATTTGACTTTGAGCCTAATTCTATGGTCTCAAGCACAGACTTCGTAACTCTTTCTCCTGATTCCGTTCAACCAGGCTTACAATTTAAAGCTTGATTGAAAAATACTGCACACGTTCTTCTCATTTAAAAGCATTACTGCACCCAATTGCACATTAAAGGGCCCTGAGAACTCTTTTTTTTTCACCCTAGGAACACGTTATATTACCCTCACTCCATCCACCCCCTAATTCTTTTTGTTTTTTCTTTTTCTTTTCTTTTTTTTTTTTTTTTTTTTTTGAGGCGGAGTCTCGCTCTGTTGCCAGGCTGGAGTGCAAGTTGGCGATCTCAGTTCACTGCAACCTCCACCTCCCAGGTTCAAGCGATTCTCCTGCTTCAGCCTCCTGAGTAGCTGGGATTACAGGCATGTGCCACCACGCCTGGCTAATTTTGGTATTTTTAGTAGAGATGGGGTTTCACCATGTTGGCCAGCATGGTCTCGATCTCTTGACTTTGTAATCTGCCTGCCTCAGCCTCCCAGGATGCTGGGATTACGTGGTGACACACTCCTTGGCTAAATCCGACTCTGCACTGCCCAGGGATAGCACCTGGTAAATGGTTTAACCTCTCAGTGCGTTAGGGTCTTCTCTACAAAATAGGGCCAGTAGGCTGCTGAGGAGTAAATGAATACCTGGTATGTTTTAAGTGTAAGCTATCATTTTTGTTTTTCTTGGGTTAAGACTTTTCTAGATATTTTATGTTAGTAATTTCTCCAAATAAATAAAAACTTCTGGAGGAGTTGTCTCATTATTTTCTTATATACCTCCATATGTCTATCAAACATGTGCAGAAGTGTTCAATAAATAGTTATTGACATTCTTAAAAAATAGAATTGAAAGAAATTTCTTCAGGAACAAAAGCTATGTCATAATAAAACAGGCATAGTACTTTCTAATTCACAAAATAGTTTTTTCATAAGAATTTTGAAGCTTCAAATTTATCAAAATTTGTTATTTTACATTTGAGACAAAAAGTACTTATTCAATATAAATGATGTAAGTACTTTATATTTTGTCAGAAAATGTAAATGCTTGTAGGATATTCACTGCAAAATTGTTTGATGTAACTCAAAGGTGAAATAATAACACATGATACATGATATTGACCTAGGAAATAATTTAACATCGTGAAAGCTGATTTGAATTGCCTGTCACTCTTTAAGTCTCAAGTAATTACCAGAAGGTGAAAAGCTCATCTCTTTACTCAGACAAATTCTGAATACTGTATGAGATATCTTTGTGGATATATGGGTAGAAACTGACTCTGTGAGTTCTAATTTGATTTATGTGAGAAAAATGATATTTAATCTTTCCAAAGATGTGCTTGGCTTTAGCAACACCATGAGATGTAATATTTAAAGCATCTTAACTCTAATCTATTGGATGTAATACAAACAATATAAAGTCAATAGAACTTTATCAAAGAAAGAGAGGAGAGATTAGGAATCATAGTTATAGAGTTTAAAGATTTATAAAATAAAGTATTGTAACTGTGTATAGGAAAGATGTGGAACAATTATCTTTTCATGATTTGTTACTATTTTGTAATATCTTCGCAATGTTACAAAAAATCTAGTCTATTATTGTATAATAAAAAAGATGGTAAAGAAGATATTTTTGTAAAAGCAATTCTTGAGGCATGATTTATTCTTGTCTCCTATTAAGTTACTATATATTTTCTAAAATAAGATTTTTACATTTTGGAACTTAAAATAACAGTCAATATTTGACAAGTACATTTTTGGTATTTCTGTCTGCTTTTATTGTTTTTGCTTTATTTGCAAATCGTTTGTCTTCATTGTTCCTTGAAATAACTTCCAAAATAATTGTTAAGAATGAATCATAGTGATTGCATCTTGAAAACTCGAATATTTTCCCTAGAATCTGTAATTAGAATATTGACCTATAGTTTATTATAAAAAGTGAATCTTTTCTATGTTTAAGGCAGGATTATGCTCCTTCACATTAGGAACAAATATTAAGTCTGGAAACTCTTTAAAATACATGTAAATGTTAATTATTTTACTTTATTTTATTAACAATAACTCAAACTTGGATTTTCAAGATCACATTTCTCAGAAATTTTCCCATTGTTGACAATCCTCATTTTATTATAATACAATTAAATAATTTTATATTCTGTTGGGCTTTCATTATAAAAAATAAAACAGACAAAGCCCTTGCCATTTCAGATCTCTTAATTCAGTGGGAAAAGTAACACACACATACACAATTATTCGAGACTATAAGTGCAATATGATACTGAATTGATAAGAAAGTACAAGGAAAGAAGAAAACAAATATGTTTTATAGTGAGAAGTAAAAGGAAACTTTATATTAGTTAGAGACCTAAGGAAAGGAAGAGTAAAGAGGCTTTGCAAAGGAATGGCTTCATGGAAGCAGATGGCTTGTCTTGATGACTGGTGTGGTTAGAATATAGAATGTAAAATAGAGAGGCAAGAGATGGCAGGAATGTATGATTTAATATTTTTATTGTCTCATGGACATGCAACTTCTATGCCCTGTGAAAAAATTCCTTGCTATTACCAAAAAAGGTGTGTCTGGTCAAATTGATGCATTCCTTGAGGGTGCAAATTGCCTTATTCATCTATTCATCTTTGTTTCCTAAATAAGTCACAGTGACATAAACATAAAACTACAAGCTGATGTTACTAAAGGAAACAATGGGTGGCTGAAATGAAATAAATCAAGCATTATAGAATATTAAAGTGGATCTTAGAGAATAATTCAGTTAAGTCTCTTAGACATTTCTTTAATCTTTTCAATATCATACTTAATAAATGATTTTGTAGCTTCTCCTTTATGACTTCTAGTGATAGAATCTTTGTTACCTCATAATATAGCTTTGTTTTCTGTTGAAAAACTCTGCTTATCAGGAACATCCCATCTCCAGGTGTTTACAGAGATGCGGAAAAAAAGAAAAAAAAATGTATCAGGAACATCTCTACATGATATCCAAAATATTTTTCAGCTGGGTGTAGAACCACCACCTGTTAGTATTACTGCTATTTTTGGAAGAGAGCCTCTAGAAATGTCGACTTAGACTTGCTTCTCTCTCCTCTCCTCGGCCCCATCAGCCCCAGTATCATCATGAGGGCAGCCATGTTAGGAGACAGCATCCTCACCCTGGCCATGAATGTAGCCAGGGCCAGAGAACAGACTCAAGCAGTACAGTACAAGTATCCTGACTTCCCAGCAATGATTGAGTGGATCAGATACGACACCTGATCTAAGTAAGGCTAATTAAAATCCTCTGGAGATAATTGGAATCAAGTGTAAGAAAGAGTCAGCTTTCTCTCTGGTGACTGAAGCTTTGTATTATAAAACTCAGGAGGTTTCAGCAGCTAAGATTTCTGAAACACGGAGAAGTCAAACCGCAGAAAGAAAATTGAAATGACTATAAAAAGGGAAATCTGAGGCCACGGCAGGGAGAATGCTGACAGCATGTAAGTCCCTGTAATTCTGCTTTTCTTATGGATGGACTGCTGAAATTTCCCAGTATCTTTTCCATAAATACTGTGTTTCAGGTTACAGGTTTTTTTTTAAAAATTATTTTTGTTTTTAAATTAATTGAGGACAGCCAATATAATTGGCAACCTGATTTAGACATTTTAAACTGTTAGTCTCAGTAGTGGTTGGTCATTCTTCTGTTTCTGTTAATATTGAAATTCCTGTTTTCAGACCTTGGTTGAGATTCTGTCTCTGTTTCCTGTTTGCTGCCTTGCTCGGTTGTTTGTGTATTCTGTGGTCTTATGTGTTATGTTTAACCTTGCATAGGGGTTTAGAAGCTGTATGGATAAAATATTGGACACTTTAATTTTTTACTTTCAGTTCCAGAATACATGTACAGAACGTACAGATTTGTTACATACGTATACATGGTGGTTTGCTGCCCCTATCAACCAGTCGTCTAGGTTTTAAGCCCTGTTGACACAATTTTTATTTAAACTATGTGTTAGGTCCACGACTACGCCAAATGTCATGCCTGGGGTCAGGTTCGAGCCCATGCTGAGGGTTAAGGGGAGTGAGTGGATGGGCAGATAGCTGAAAGAACACTTGAGGGGCTGTAGGCAGGTGAAATGCAGTTTAATTCAGCAGCTCTCTCATCAGTAGCTCTCTTGCACTAGCTCTCTCATTAGCAGCTTTCTCACACTGTCTTTATCTGAGTTGTCTGCTCCAGCTCTGTGGCTCCTGCCACCCCCATGCCTGCACGTTAGCCTCTGCCTTGCCTTTAGGGTCAGCAGCTTAACTCTTTCTCTCTCTGGGCCGTGCCATGGCTCCCTTGTGTCTGTATGCAAGACAGACAGTTGTGGTTCTGTCTCTCTCTCTTTCTGTGGGTGCCAGCGCCACCTCAAGTCCTATGCACAGCGTCAGAAGAGTAGTTACACCTTCTACAGACAATAGTGACTTAGAACCAAGTATGAACTTACACAAATAGTTTATATAACAAGTGGAGGTGTGCGCCTGTACACCAATCCCACTGAGTCACGCAGGCCTGGATGTCTGCCTTGGCCTATTCCTTGACTAAAGCACATCCACGTACCTTACACATTGACATTAAGTGAGTTCAAAATTTCAATTATAGGTGTAAAGCTGGAAAAAAGCAAATAATTATTTTTCAAATATTCTATAGATTAGGAAGTATTTTCTATTGTTAAACCATTTTTATCTTCTTTACAAAAGACATGTAGACTTCTAACTAATACTGGGCATATTTGGATAAAGTGAATCAGCTAAGCTATAGATAAATCCAGTAAAAGTAAACAAGTGAATATGATTTTTTTGATTACTGGAAGAATACCAATATATTTGCACTGTTTCCTGGAAAAAATAAAGGAGGGAATAATGGCTACTGAAATTATTTAAGATGAACTAAACTTTCTCAATATTTTCAGGAGAATATGAAAGAACAGGAAAGTAGTGTATTATTAATTGCATAGCTATATCAAAGCTATTAAAATAACGTAGATAAAAAGAAACAATATGACAAAGATAAAATCTATAAATACAGATAAGTATTAGGTTTTATAAGAGTAGGTGGCACTTACATCATTGACTTTAAGGCTTTAATTTTTATGGGTGTTTGGAATGAGTTTTCTAAGTTGTCTAGTTGCTAACTTTAGTTATTATTTGTGGATTTGCGCAATGGATGATCCAAACTAATGCTTTATTTTCCATTAAAAAATCAACATTTTGTCAAAGAAAAAACATGGAATAAAGTGGGAGATCTTCATAATGCAAAGAATTAACAAAATACTTTATCTAGAACTCTTGAAGGTAAAACACACATACACACCCCAACATGTGTTTCCCCACATGCTTACCCTAGAGATATTCTAGTGCTATACACAAAGAAAAGTGTACAAGAATCCTTAAAACAAAATTGGTTACAATAGGGAAAATATTTAAAAACAATGGAAATGTTCATCAATAGGATAATAGATAGACTAATACAATAAAATTCTATACAGCAGTGAAATAATACTATATAGCTGTGTGTGGCAATATGAATACACCTAAAAACGTGCACTGAATAGGAAAATATTATGTAGAATTTTTTTTACAGTATACTATTATTCAGATAGTATTAAAGCTAACTCAGCACTACACAGTATTTTGTTTGGAGGACATATATGTGGTAAAAATATACTGAAATCATTGGATTATGATTTTGATGGCTGTAATTTCTGATGAGGCAAGAAAGGAAATGTGACCACTGAGGACTAAATAGGAATTTAAATTGTATTATTAACTATTTTTTTAGGCTGGGTTATAGGGTACAACATTATTTTTATACTGTTTTACAATTTTTCACTATAAATAAAACAAGACAATTACCAATAAAATTGTGAGAGAAAATGGGTAAAGTGAGGTTTTCTGACCAGAATGATAGATCAGAATTTTTGCTTTAGCTATGAAGAAACAAACAAAATTAGAGGAATATAGTGACTTCCTGCGATGCTAGCATAAGAATGGTGAAACAAAAGGATGTATATATGTCATATACTCTTGAAATGTGGAAACAAGTAAATATTTGAGTAAAAACTGGATAACAGAACCAATGCTAGAAAGCTTTACTAGAAAGAGGGAAAAGTGAAGTTCCAGGCAAATCTGTAGGATTATAAACAGATTGCAGGTATTTCATTCATTCATGTGTTTTTTCATTATGCTTCCTTTCATTTTCAACCAGACTTTATGGATGTGCCAGGCATTGTATACATTTGTGCTGTTCAATATGGTAGCCAATAGCCACATGTAGCTATTTAAAGTAATTAAAATAAAATACAATTAAAAGTCAGTTCTTTGGTTGCTTTAGCCAAGCGTATTGATATTCAAGGGATCAGAAGTGATATCAGGTGATACTGTGGCTAGTGCTTACCATTTTGAACAGTACAGATTTAGAACATTTTCATCATGAAAGTTCTATTGGATGGTGCTGCTGAAGATGCTAAGATTAGAGAAGTGAATAACATAGATTGTATATTCTAATGAAAAAAAAGAGAGAGTAAAGGAAAAGATCGTAAAAGTGTAATGTAATGTTACTGTGTCATTAGAAGAAAATGGAATAATTGGCCAGAGAGGAAAGGAAAATGGGTAAAGACAATCAGACTGTAAATACTAATGAAATGGTTTCCTTAGATCATAACAATGGGAAAAAAAGCATTTCTATTTATTGTAATGGGGTAGAAAAGAAAAGAATGTGTGGCTTCATGCATACCAAGAGAAACAATTATTCTAAGAAAAGGGCACAAAAGAGATTTCTAGTAAGATAAGAATTTTAAAATGGTAATTGAAGTAGTAATTCAAGAGGATGTATGAGCTCCCTAGCACAAACAGAAGAATAAGAAACCAGTAGAGGAAGACCCCTGCATTGCCAAAGCAGAGGCATGTAAGGAAGGGCACAGATGTCTTTGCTTTGTGGGTTTTGGGATATGAATTCAAATCTAAGTCTGATTCTTTCTGTTTCTTCTCTGAAATAGGAGGTGATATATTTCAAAAGAGAGAAGTTGGCAATAGAGAGTTTAAGAAGATATGTTTTGAAACAATTGATGTGTAAACTTTTTAGACAAAATAGTACCTTTCCTTTTCTACCAGTCCATTTTTTATGACTCTATTCATTCTCATAACCCTGTTTCTAGAACCACCAAATTATCTATTCATTGTTTTCTGACTGAGTGTAACCCATTCCAGCATTGATTACCTAACCCAGCTCAGCCATTACATCTGGAATTCTCTCATCTGCTCTTCCAGTGACCTTATGTTCTGCCAAATGATACAGCTCTTATCCTGTTTTTCATGAATCTTTCTCTGGTTGTGGTATATTCATAAATGTTTAACAACTAGCTCTCAAGACAAAAACAAAAACAAATCTTGATTTGTAGCATTTGCTGATTTCCATGTTATAAATCTATTCACCGTGGTTCATTTTGAGCTACCACCATAACCACAACTGACGCAAAATTCATAAAACTTTAACAATCAGCTTCCTGGCAAGAACTGCAAAAGAGCTAAGATTTTACCCTGGCAAGTTAACAAGCCAGGCTACTGCCACATTGATGAAAACAGCCTGAGGGTTGCAGGAAGGAAAGCTGGGGCCAGGAGGGTGGAATGCTTTGCAGCAGTATCAGCTGAAATGCAATAGATCTTTTTGTTGTTGTTGTTGTTGTTAGTTTTTACTTTTGTACTAGAACTGGTTATAGAATTAATAATTACCTATCATTTTTTTATCTCGGTCACTCTAAGCACATTCTGCTATAGGACCTTTGCATATTTGTCAGCAATGCCTGGAAACTCTTCCCTAAAATCCTTTGGCACATTCCTTCAGTTAATTATAGGTAGATGTCACTTCATCAAAGAGAATTTCTCAGAAGAACCTGTCTAAAATAGACTCCCTCCCACCTCCACACCATCTCCTCTAATTGCTTCTCTGGTTGTATTCCACATGTTATGATTATATTCATGATCATTGTCCAAAATATTTTCTAAGCTCCATTGTGATATATTCTTTTATATAGGTTATTTATAGTATATTTTTAAATTTCCACATGTGTGAGGATTTTCTAGCTATCTTTTTGCTTTTCCTTTATGCCTTTATTTTAAGCTTTTTATAATTTTTTTTTACCTTTTTAACTATTATTTTAATTTCAGTGGTACATATGCAGGTTTGTCATATAAATAAATTGTGTGTTACGGGGATTTGGTGTTCGGATTATTTCATCAAGGTAATAAGGATATTAGCAGTACTCGATAGGTATTAAAAGTAATGGCAGGCCGGGCACAGTGGCTCATGCCTATAATCCCAGCACCTTGGGAGGCCAATGCAAATGGATCACCTGAGGTCAGGAGTTCAAGACCAGCCTGGCCAACATGGCAAAATCACGTCTTTATTAAAAATACAGAAAATTAGCTGTGTCTGTGGGTGCATGCCTGTCATCCCAGTTACTCAGGAAACTGAGGCATGAGAATCGCTTCAACCTGGGAGGCAGAGGTTGTAGTGAGCCAAGATCATGCCACTGCACTCCAACTTGGAGACAGACTTGGTGTAAAAATAATAATAACAATAATGGCAAATCCACAATTATTTTTGCACCAACCTAATAATTTTTTGATCCTCACCTTCCTCCCTCACAACACCCTCAAGTAGGCTCCAGTGTCTATTCTTCCCTTCTTTGTGTCCATGTGTACTCAATGTAAGTGAGACCATGTGATACTTGCTTTTCTGTTCCTGTGTTATTTCACTTAAGGTAACAGTCTCCAGCTCCATCCATGTGACTGCAAAGGACATAATTGCAATTCTTTTTATGGCTGTGTACCATTCCATGGTGTAAACATTCCATGTTTTCTTTATCCAGTCTACTATTGATGGGCATTCAGGTTGACTCCATGTTTTTGCTATTGTGAATAGTGCTACAATGAACATATGTATACATGTATCTTTATGGTAGAATACTTTATATTCCTTTGGGTATATATGCAATCATGAGATTGGTGGATTGTGAGAGGTGGAGGTTGCAGTGAGCTGAGATCACACCACTGCACTCCACCCTGGGCCTGGGTGACACAGTGAGACTCTATCTCAAAAAAAAAAGAAAAAAAAAAGAAAAGAAAAGAAAGAAAGAGATTGCTGGGTTGAATGGTAATTCTGTTTTGAGTTCTTTGAGAAATCATCAAACTGCTTTCCACAGTGACTGAACTAATGCATAAGTGTTTCTTTCTCTTCACAACCTCACCAGCATCTGTTATTTTTTGACTTTTTAATAGCCATTCTGTCTGGTGTGAGATGGTATCACATTGTGGTTTTGATTAGGATTTCTCTAATGATTAATGATGTTGAGCATTTTTTGATATGCCTGTTGGCCACGTGTATTTCTTTTCTTTTCTTTTTTTTTTTTTTTTTTGACAAGTCTACGTGTCATTTGCCCACTTTTTAATGGAATTATTTGGTTTGTACTTGTTAGTTTGCTCAAGTTCCTTACATATTCTGGAAATTAGACTTTTGTCAGATGCACAGTTAGAAAATATTTTCTCCCATTCTGGGGGTTGTCTGTTTACTCTGTTGATAGTTTATTTTGCTATGTTGAATCTCTTTAGTTCAATTAGCTCCCATTTGTCAATTTTTGTTGCAATTGCTTTTGGCATCTTCATCATGAAATCTTTGCCAGGGCCTATGTCCAGAATGGTATTTCGTAGGTTATCTTCCAGGGTTTTTATAGCTTTCAGTTTTATATTTAAGTCTTAATTCATCTTTAGTTGATTTTTGAATATAGTGGTGTAGGGACGGGGCCCAGTTTCCATCTTTTGCATATGGCTAGCCAGTTATCCCAGTACTATTTATTGAAGAGGGAGTCCTTTCCCTGTTGCTTGTTTTTGTCAACTTTGTCAAAGACCAGATGGTTGAAGGTATACAGCTTTATTTCTGGGCTCTTTATTCTGTTTCATTGGTCTATGTCTCTGTTTTTGTACCAGTACCATGCTGTTTTGGTTACTGTAGCCTTGTAGTATAGTTTGAAGTGGGGATTTAAAAATTTTTTTGGTTCCATATGAATTTTTTAGAATAGTTTTTTCTAATTCTGTGAAGAATGTCATTGGTAGTTTTGTAGGAATAGCAATGAATCTGTAAATTGCTTTGGGAAGTGTGGCCATTTTAACAATATTGATTCTTCAAATCCAAGACTATGGAATAATTTTCCATTTATGTCATCTGTGATTTCTTTCAGCAGTGTTTTTTAATTCTCATTGTAGAGATCTTTCACCTTCTGGTTAGCTGTATTCCTAGGTAATGTTTTGTGTGTGGTTATTGTGAATGGGATCGTGTTCTTGACTTGGCATTCAGCTGGGATTTTGTATCCCAAAATGTGCTGAAATTCTTTATCAGATCTAGGAGGCTTTTGGGCAGAGACTTAGCGGTTTTTTTTTTGTTGTTGTTTTTGGTTTTTTTTTTTTAGATATAGAAACATATTGTCTGCAAACAAGGATACTTTAACCCTGTCTCTATTTGGATGCCTTTTATTTATTCCTTCTGCATGATTGCTGTGGCTAGGACTGCCAGGACTACGTTGAATAGAAGTGGTGACAGTGGGCATCCTTGTCTTGTTCTGGTTCTCAAGGGAAGTGATTCCAGCTTTTGCCCATTCAGTATGATGATGTCTGTGGGTTTGTCTTATTAGATGGCTCTTATTATTTTGAGATATGTTCCTTTGATGCCAGGTTTGTTGCAAGTTTTTAACATGAATGGATGTTAAATCTTATCAAAAGACTTTTCTGCATCTATTGAGATGATCATGTAGTTTTTATTTCTGTTTATGTACTAAATGACATTATTGACTTGTGTATGTTGAACCAGCCTTGCATCCCACTTAAAAAGCCTACTTGATTGTGGATTAGCTTTTTGATGTGCTATTGAATTTGGTTTGCTAGTATTTTGTTGAGAATTTTTGCATCTATGTTCATCAAGGAGAGTGGCCTGAAATTTTTCTTTTTTATTGTGTCTCTGCCAGATTTTGGTATCAGAATGATGCTGGCCTAATAGAATGAGTCTAGGGAGGAATTCCTCCTCCTTGATTTTTTGGAATAATTTCAGTGGGAATGGTAACAGCTCTTCTTTATATGTCTGGTAGAATTTGGCAATGAATCTCTCTGGTCCTGGGCTTTTTCTGGTTGGTGGGATTTTTATTACTGATTAAATTTTGGAACTCATTATGGGTCTATTCAGAGTTTCAATCTCTTCCTGGTTCAGTCTTGAGAAGCTTTTTATTTTGAAATAATTATAGTTTTATAGGAAATTGCTTAGAAATACACAGGAAAGTCCTGTGCTCCCTTCAACCATCAGCTCCCAATGTGATGCTAACATCATATATAACTACAGTGCAATAGTAATACCGAAAAATTTATATGATACAGGTCATGGAACTTATTCAGATTTCAGCGGTAATACTTGCAGTTATTTGTGTGTGTGTGTGTGTGTGTGTGTGTGTGTGTGTACAGCTCTGTGAACTTTTATTATATGTGTAGCTTTTTATACCATCACCACCATCATGAGACTTACACAGCATTCCTTGATATTACTCCTCCCCTATCTCTAGGCCTAGGCAACTGCTAATCTGTTCTCCCACTCTGCAGTTATGTTATGTCATGAATATAAATGGAATCATGAAATTTGTATCCTTTTGAGATTGCAGGTTTTTTCACTCAGCATAATTAGTGTGGAGTTCATCAAAATCGTTGCATGTATCAATAGTTTTCCTTTTCTTCTGGATTGTATCCCATGGTATGGATGCATCACAATTTGTTTAGCCATTCACCCACTGAGAGACATCTAGGTAGTGTGCAGGTTTTGGCTATTGTGGACAAAACTGCTAAGAATATTCATGTACAATCTGAATGAAAAGTTTTATCTGGGATATATGTTTAAGAGTGCAATTGCTGAGTCTTATTGTTAAGTTCATCTTTAGATAGGAAAGGAACTGCCAAAGTATTTTCCAGAGTGGTTACGTCATTTTGCATTCTAACCAGCAGTGCATAAGTGACCCAGTTTCTCTAATACTTGCCAGAATTTCATGTTGCAACTATATTTTTTAAATTTTAGTCATTTTCATAGGTAGATATCTCATTATGGTTTTAATTTGCACTTTGCACTTTTACTGCTGGGCAAGGGTGGGAGTTCCAGCTCCTTCTGGCTGGAAGGGGTAGGAGGAATGCCTTGTTACTTCTCTCTATGTGGCTTCCACTGACACCATGAGAGTGGTGTAGCCTTTTTACTGCTGGGTTGTGGTGCAAGTAATGTCTCACACTATCCTGTGAGGAAGAATAAAGGTACTTCTTTACTTCTGGGTGTGGGTGGAAGTCCAGGCTCCCCACATAGTTTTCAAATGGCCTTGAAGTGGTGGGAGAGTTGAGGAGTAGGGTGTGGTGCTTGAGTCCAATCACTAAGGATGAAAGTCTTTAATCCCTACTGTTTCCTCTGATACCACCCCAGTAGGAAATTTGGGGTCCTCATTATAGCCTATCCAGGGTAGATATAGTCCAGGCTTCTGATTCAGTCTTTGTGGGGGCAGTTTTTTCCCTTGCCTTTTTTTTTTTTTTTTTAAATTTTGTTTTGTTTTGTTTGAGACGAAGTCTTGACTGTTGCCCAGGCTGGAGTGCAGAGGCGCGATCTCGGCTCACTCCAAGCTCCGCCTCCCAGGTTCACGCCATTCTCCTGCCTCAGCCTCCTGAGTAGCTGGGACTACAGGCGCCCACCACCACGCCCGGCTTTTTTCGTATTTTCAGTAGAGATGCGGTTTCACCGTATTAGTCAGGATGGTCTTGTGATCCACCCGCCTCGGTCTCCCAAAGTGCTGGGATTACAGGCGTGAGCCACCGCGCCCGACCAGGTCAGTTTTTTTCTGATGTGTAGTAGAGATGTTACTGTCTTAATGTATTCTCTCTTACTAAGCCGCCCTTTTACTGGTCTCTTGGCTAAAGAAAGCAGGCTTTCGTTGGAACTTTATTTTGTCTATACCCACTGGCATTTCTGGGTTGCTGGTCTCTTCTACTTCACGTTTGGAATATACAAAGCATAGAGAAAATCTCCGAAATTTACTACCTCCTTATTTCTCTGGCAACAGGTCTCCTAGCCAGTCTGCCTTCTTCTCTACACCTTTCAGTCTTCTTATGTTGACTTTATATATAATGCACCCAGAGTTTTTTCTTGTACTTACAGGAGGTAATAAGTAAAAGTGTATCTATTCCATCTTCCCAAAAGTAGAGGCCAGGAGTGTTGAACTTATGCTTGCTTGTGAATTTTTTTTTAAATACTTTAAATTCTAGGGTACATGTGCACAGCGTGCAGGTTTGTTACATATGTATACATGTGCCATGTTGGTGTGCTGCACCCATTAATTCGTCATTTACTTTAGGTATATCTCCTAATGCTATCTCCCACTCCACCCACCCCAGGACAGGCCCCGTTGTGTGATGTTCCCCATCCTGTGTCCAAGTGTTCTCATTTTTCAGTTCCCACCTATGAGTGAGAACATGTGGTGTTTGGATTTTTGTGGTTGTGATAGTTTGCTGAGAATGATGGTTTCCAGCTTGATCCACATCCCTGCAAAGGACATGTACTCATCCTTTTTTATGGCTGCATAGTATTCCATGGTGTATATGTGCCACATTTTCTTAATCCAGTCTATCATTGATGGACGGTTGGTTCCAAGTCTTTGCTATTGGGAATAGCACCACAATAAACATAATGTGTGCATGTGTCTGTACAGCAGCATGATTTATAATCCTTTGGGTATATACCCTGTAATGAGATGACTGGGTCAAATGGTATTTCTAGTTCTAGATCCTTGAGGAATTGCTACACTGTCTTCCACAATGGTTGAACTAGTTTACCATCCCATCAACAGTGTAAAAGTGTTCCTATTTCTCCACATCCTCTCCAGCACCTGTTGTTTCCTGACTTTTTAATGATTGCCATTCTAACTGATGTGAGATGGTATCTCATTGTGGTTTTGATCTCATTTGCATTTCTCTGATGGCCAGCGATGATGAGCATTTTTTCATGTGTCTGTTGGCTGCATAAATGTCTTCTTTTGAGAAGTGTCTGTTCATATCCTTTGACCACTTTTTGATGGGTTGTTTGGTTTTTTCTTGTAAATTTGTTTGAGTGCTTTGTAGATTCTGGATATTAGCCCTTTATCAGATGAGTAGATTGCAAAAATTTTCTCCCATTCTGTAGGTTTCCTGTTCACTCTGATGGTAGTTTCTTTTGCTGTGCAGAAGCTCTTTAGTTTAATTAGATCTCATTTGCCAACTTTGGCTTTTGTTGCTATTGCCTTTGGTGTTTTAGACATGAAGTCCTTGCCCATGCCTATGTCCTGAATGGTATTGCCTAGGTTTTCTTTTAGGGTTTTTATGGTTTTAGGTCTAACATTTAAGTCTTTGATCCATCTTGAATTAATTTTTATATAAGGCGTAAGGAAGGGATGCAGTTTCAGCTTTCTACATATGGCTGGCCAGTTTTCTCAGCACCATTTATTAAATAGGGAATCCTCTCCCCATTTCTTGTTTTTGTCAGGTTTGTCAAAGATCAGATGGTTGTAGATGTGTCGATGTGAGGGCTCTGTTCTGTTCTTATGTAACTGCATGCTTTATTCAAGGTAGTTTTTTTTTCTAAATTTGCTTTACTGATTCCTTCTTCAGCCTAGTCACGGCTACATTAAAATTAAACCAGGGAGTTTAGAATTGCAGTTATGGCAGTTGTCAGTTCACAGATTTCTAACTGGCTGCTTTTCAAATTTACAATATTAATTTTTATTATTTTTAGTTCTGACATTTTAAAATTTGATGTTATAAACGTGATTGATCTATAAAGATGTTAAACAAAGTTGTCTAGTGATATATTATCTGGTAATTTTGCTATTTAGAGTAACTTTGGATTAGTTTATGTTTTCTTTTGTTTCTGTTGATTTTGGTTATGTAGTCATTTTGTGTGTTGAGTGACCTTTGAGTGAACACACAAAATGGGCAAGAATGGCCTTACTGAAGTTTGAAATTACCCAGGTAATTTGAGGCTGGGCTTCAGTCTATGGGCAGTCATCTAATAGACTTTATTTCTGTTTCATTCTGTTTCTTAAAATACAGACTTTTGGGGTCTCAGTCCTAGGAATGGGTTAATTTCTCAGGGCACCTACACTTGGCAGAGTCTGGATTCCATCTTATGTTTCCAAAGTTTTGTGTGGCCCTCACAAGTACTGCCCAATGTCTCAGTTGCTTCTCCTGGGTCAGATGTTGCCCCAAGGGAAAAAGTGGCCTAAAATGTTAGTCTCACTTCTCTGGATTTTTGACTTCTATTAGATCTGGAACTATGTATTCCTTATTACTTTGCTAATTCTTAGATGCTTTTTTGAAGATTCAAAAATTATATTTTAACCAGATTTTTTTAATAATAGTAGAAGCACTTTTTTTTCAATATACCCAGTTCTATCTTACTGGAGGAATTAATTTTCTTATTAATATTATTTAATTTTTCTGGTAATTTTGTGTAGTAGAGGAAATAAAATTATATGTTTCAACTATAATCTTCATTGAATTAAAAAAGTTAATGTCCATAAAACACTGTTATGTTCTTTCAGCATTCAGTTATGCTCTTTTCTATAGCTTACTTTTCTTTAAAAGTTGGTCTTCATGAGGTAGAGTGGTTTATTTGGAAGAGCACTAGGCTTGGATTTAGGGTTTTCTTTCATAGCACTTTTGTCTAAGAAGTCTTTTTTCATTGTATTACTAATTTCAGTCAAGATTTTCTGACTTGTGAAACAAACAAACAAAAAATAAATTAGATGATTTCCAGTCTCTAAACTCTATAATGATTTAGATCTGCAAATTAAATGAGACAATTGTTATTTCTCATGTTATTTCTGTGTTTATAGAATTATTTTCTTTCTGTTCAGCACTTTAAGTTTCTAATTAATACCAATTTGCAGGAATTATAGGGAACAGAGAAACTTGTTAAATACAGCACAGGGAGGTTGCCAGCGATGTAGAAAAATCTATAGGACAAAATATTTGATATTTACATAGGTAAAGTACAGTGAGAAAAAAATGGAACAGAGAACACATAGACTAAAAGATAATTAAGAGACATTTCACTTAAATGCTATGTACGGACCTTGTTTGTATTATTACTTTAAACCATTCTTAAAAACAGAAAATATGAGACAAAAATGTGAACACAAAAGATGTTTAGTGATATTAAAATATCATTAATTGTGTTAATTACATTATTGGTATTATAGCTATGTTTAAAAAAATTTTGAAGTATTTACAGATACAATAATATGATACTTGTGATTTGCTTAACCATTATCAGAAGTAGGGGAGACAGGGCAGTTGGTGGGTGTATAGAATTCAGAATTGACCACAAATTGATAATTGTTGAAATTGGTTGATGGACATATAGAAATCCATTGCACTTTTTGCTCTACTCTTAAAATATTTGGAAAAGGAACTGAAGGAAGGTAAAGAAGAGATGGTAGTAAAGTTAAACTTTTATTATATGAAATGAAAACATCGTAGGTTCTAGAATCTCCCCAGGGCTTTGAACCTATAGCTGCAATTTCCAATGCTAAATAATCTCATGGTCAGCCTAGGTATTGGTTTAAGTCACCAGCAAAGTAGAAGATCAAAGATCCCTCTTTAATGAAGATTTTTATATTTGATATTTCTGAATGAGATCATAATAGTCCTAATAAGAAAAAGAGTACATTGTTGGACTTCCTTACATTTTACATATAATTTAGTACTGATACATAATATATATAAGAATATATATATGTAAGAATGTATATTATATATCTCATATCTTTTATAGTAGAAATTTTTCCTGACAGTTCTTGAATTGCAAATTTTTAGTAAAAATACAAACTAATTTAGATTCATGATATTTAAATATTTTTCTTTCTAATTAGGTTTTAAAATATTCTGATAACTATGCCTGAAAACAAGACAGTTTCCTCTTCTTCCACTAGAGATGATCAAACCAATACAGGTAAGTTTGTCATAAATTGATTTTCTTTGAAAATAGTTCATAGATAAATGGAATTCAAATCACTTACAGAGGAGGGCAACTGCAAAGATAGTAATCTTTTCCAGGATAATGGTCAAAAAACCAAAACTTACTGGGACCAGTAAAGTGAGCTAAGAGAAAAGAGTGAGTCAGTGTAACAAAAACACGTTATCTGAATTATAACCAGTTTCTTTTATAATTATGGATGAACTATGTTATGGATAATAAAATAGGTAAGCAGTACAACAACGGTGTGCTGGAATCAGCTCTTGTATATATCTCTTCTCAATTCCACTCCACTGGTAACTTCAAATTGGCCCTGGTGGTAGTATTTATTCCCAACTAACAGCTGGATACTAAACTTTTACCAGCATACCACTGAAGCTAAACATGGAAAATTAGAAATGAAAATACTAATATAATTCTATTTTTTAAATTATATGATTTTATTGCATTAATTTGCTCTATTTTCTGTTGCATCCTGAGCTCTGACATCTTTTATTCTGTATCATGTTAGCAATGTCATATCTTTGCATGATATAAAAAGAGGTCAGCAAATTATAGCCCATTGCCGAAGTCTGGCCAGCAGCCTTTTATTTACAGACCCCAAATTAAGAATGGTTTTTATATTTGTAAGGAGTTGTGAAAAGAAAAAAGAAGACAATAAGGCCTATGCAACAGAGACTGCATTTGGCCTACAAAATCCAAAATTTTTACTATCTGATGCTTTCCAGAAAACATTTGCCAACCTTGGTGTAGAACTTAACATTGAATACTTTGAGAACAATAGGTAGTCTTTGTATCAGTTATCTACTGCTGCACTGATGCTGTGTAACAACCAACCAAAAAAATGCAGGTGCATACAGCATCATAAACATTCATTTTATGCTCACTTGTGCATGAGTCTGCTGGATGGTTCTGCTGATATCAGGTGGGCTCAGTACAGCTCACTCGTGAATCTGCAGTAAGCCACAGGTTAATTCAGTACCATTATTGATCTTACTTATTTTGGCTGACCTTGTTTACAGGTCTAGGGTCTTTGCTGGGAAAATTAGGCTGATTCAGCTCTGCACTCGCTTGTCTCTCATATTCCAGCATACTATTAAGGGGCTTGATCTCTGGGTTTTGGCAGTTTCAAGAGGAGGGACAGAAGCACAGAAGGCCTCTTCAGGCCAACGCGCAAAACTGGTGCACTATCACTTCTGTCACATTTTATTGATCAAAGCAAGTCACAGAACTGGCACAGATCTATGGGTAGGAGATTAGACTCCACCTCTTGATGGAAGATGATGCAGTGACATTGCAAAGGAAAATGAATACTGGGAGGAGAAAATTATTGGGGTTATTATTGCAATCAACTTACTACAATTTTTTTCAGGGTTATAATTGAAAACAGTCATTTAGTAATTCCAAACGTGGATAAGGTCATGACACAATGGATTTTATTTAAAATTATTAGCCTTGGGTTAGAATCTTATTTCATCACCACATATTTTCTAAATATTTGAAATACCTTGGTTTGTAGCTCTTTATTTCTTCTATCAATATTAATTGAAAAAAATAATGTTATTTCATTTTCATTTATAGAGTTTGTTTTGTAAAGCTTAAGCAAAAGCTTGTTTTTATTTCTGGAAATTGATCCCAATCTCAGATTAGTAACATGGAACAAGTTATTTATTTAAAATAAGTTCCCCAAAAACACAATTTGGAATGAACAGAGTAATCAAATCATACAGGTGTGTAACTCATATTTAAATAGTTGAAAGAACTACTGAAAGTTTTGGGGTTGATTATAATGTGAATTAAAAAGACTAATAGTTTGTTCCAAGACTTCAGAGAGCTGAGCTGATGATTTTCCTTTGAATGACTTGACAAAGCCTATTTTAAATTGGAAAAGAAAATGATTCAGTCTATACTCTTTTGCAAGCAAAAGCTACAAAGTTAATCATATTAAGCATGACTTAAGCCTCCCACAGTCGTTTGATGCAATAGATATATATAGCAGATAAAACTATATATCACATGATTTAATGGAATGTAAGTCTTCTGTGATACAGTCTTCTGTAAAGGCATAAGAAATGGAAATATGTCTGTTTGGCTAACACTTTGGAAAATAATATAGTTAATACATTGTCTTTTAAAATGTGCCTGGTTAGCAAGTTTAGGATTTTTGTATTTAAGTGACATTAAAAACCGTATTTGGAATGCTAACATCAATAGGGATTATCAGTTAAAATTTACTTTCATCACTTTGGCTTCACACCATCATCAAACTTCCTATTCTGTATGTAAGACAACCAACCGTTATAAACAACATTCAGCTAATCCAGCAAAGCATTGAAATGTCTGTGTTTCAGCCACAGGAATTTATCAATCCTGTGTATTTGTTGCCAGTGTTTATTACTATGTCTTCGAATATTTTAAACTTTTAAGTCTAAAGTCCATCTTTGCTGGATAATGTATTCAACCTATTTATGTACTAACTTTTGAAAAAGTTTGTCATTAATTCTATCATAAGAACACAGTGGGAGGTCATATTTACTACTGTGAAACTACATTCAACATAATAACACTTTAAAAAATATCCAAAATAAATCATTTTTTGATGTTCTTTTGTTCATGATGTAACTACTACAGTCATATGGAAACTCTCACTATTCTAAAAATAATGGGGCCAGGCGTGGTGGCTCACGCCTGTAATCCCAACACTTTGGGAGGGTGAGGCGGGTGGATCACTTGAGACCAGGAGTTGGAGACCAGCCTGGGAAACAGAATGAAACCATGTCTTTACAAAAAAATACAAAAAGTAGCCAGGCCTGCTGATATGCGCCTGTAGTCCCAGCTACTGGGAAGCTGAGATAGGAGGATCCCTTGAACCAAGGAAGCAGATGTTGCATGTGGCACTGCACTCCAGCTTGGGTGACAGACCAAGACCCTGTCTCCAAAAACAAATAAACAATTAAATTGGGTGATTATTCTGTGTTCTCAGTTGACAGAAATCATAAAACAAATTACTAATCTTTTTCAGATTGTTCTGTAAAGTTACAGCCATATATCTTAAACAAGCTGACCAATAGTATTTTCAGATGACTCACATTTATAAATGATTAGCTCTGTTTGGAATAACAATTTTTATTACCATTAACAGGACCTTTTAACTATAATTTTTGGCTTTGCAGGCAGTATTTTCTCTGAATACAAAACTGCATTTCATGGCAGCATCACATTTATTTGTATCGAAATACCGATAGTGTGTTTATTTATTAAGGTTTTCCTAATGTATCTTTTCCATAATATGTGTTCTGTATAACAGGCAGAGAGTGAATTTTTTTTACAGAATAGTATTTTGATATTTTAAAATAGAAAATACTTTGCATGTGTAAAAATATCTGAAAAATACATGTAAAGTTTAAAGAATATTGATAAAATTATATATTTGTGCACTTATAATTTGGCTTAAAGAATAGAACCTGGTGTTCACTCATCTCTTCCAAATCGTATTTAATTTTATATATTACATATAAATATTAATATAATACATATACAACTCTATATATTTTATTTCATATAACAAGTTTAACTCTCCTATTAGTTCACTAATGTTTGTTAAATCATTTGAAAATAATAAGTTTTAATTTTTACTTTCTTCTCAATGTAATTGTTTTCCGTTTCCTTCTCTATCACTAGGCTGATTTTTTTGTGTGTGCACCCTGTTGAATGAAGGTGACCAAAATATGCACGCATCTTCCTATTCATGATTTTTAAAGTGAGACTTCTAATGTTTTGTCATTAAATATGAGTTTTTATGGTTTGTAAAGATCGTTCTTTATAATTTTCTATAAATTGTGAACCTGTTGTGAATTTCATTAATGCTTTTTCTACATCTACTAACATTTTTCTGGACTTTTGTTTCCTTTAATCTTTAAATTTAATGACTTGCGTACATGGATTTAAAATTTTTAAACAAACTTCATTCCTGGGACAAACAATTTTTTTAAGTTTATTGTAATTTAATATATTTCTAGATCTTTTTTCATAATCATTCATTTAGGATTTTTGCATCTTTCTTATTCAGTAACATTGGCCCCTATGTTTTCTGAACATTTCTTGTCTTGTTTTGGTAATAAGGGTTTTATAACTTCAAGATTGAATTATAGAGTGCTTCTTTATTTTCTGTTCTTCAAAAAAAGATAATAAATTTTTATTATTGTTTTCTGGAATATTTGGCTAAAATTACCTCTTAATTTGGAGGGATATAATTATTGATACAAAATATTGATTGACCTTAGTACTATTAAGTTTTATGTTTATCTTCTATTCACTATTGATTAGCGAGTTATAATTCTTTCTTTTAAAAATCTGTTTGGTTAAATATTAAATGTATTGGTACAATACTGTTAATAATAGTCTTTATTTTTATATCTATATGCACTTGTTTCTTCTTTACACTCATAATATTGTATTTGTTTCTTCTGGTTCTCCTCTGTTTAGTCTTGACAGTCTTGCCAGAGGTAATTCATTTGTGTTAAACTTTTCAAATTGCTAAGATCAAAACTTTTTGATTATCTCTAGGTTTTTGTTGTTATTTTGCTTTATATTTTATTAATTTGGAATGTTATTACCTTCCTTTTCTTCCTTCTACTTTCTTTGTGTTTGCTCTCCCACATGTTTTAAATTTGGTTACTTAGATCACGAATTTTCAGACTTTTTTCTTTTTTAATATAGTTATCTCAAGTTGTAAGTTTCCCTTGAAATAACAAAGAGATAATAAAAAGGATTGGAGGGTCAAATCAAATCAGACTCATATAAAGTGTGTAGCTTTGCTAACAATTTTAAGGTTATAGGAAATTCTCAAGTACATTTGAAGCAGGGAGACATCTGGGACCATCAGAACAGCTCTCCACATCCTGTCTCACCTGGTTGGATGTGCTCTGCTCCAGATTAAAGAATGATCTGTTTAAGCATGTATGTGCAGCCATGCGACTCATTCAGAAGACTGCCCTCTAGTCATGAAACAGCTTCATTTTCTATTAAGGTAGTTTAATAGTTAACATGATGTTTTTCAGGGAGCCATATCCCATAAACACACAGGTTCAGGTTTGTTTATGGTTATAATTCAGACAGCCAAAAACAACCTGCTAAAAGTTTTCTGTTGATGAGAACTCTCCAGTTAACAAATGTCAATTAGTATGTTTGCCAGAATGTCTGTTATTAGCATGTTTGCTAGGGAATTTGACCTGGTCGCCTGTTTCCTTTCTTTGGGGGCCTCTCTTTTACTCCCCATGGGAAAGTATGGATTATAGACTTGCAATAACTTTTAGATTTAATTGGATTTTGATTTACTTTTGACTCATTATTTAGACCTATGAAATATTTTAGTTAAGAGTTTATTATCTGTAAAATCTACCTCATGGATTATGTGACTGAGATCCACTATATGTTTTCACTAATTTTTTTTTTTCCTTTCTTTCTTTTTTTCTTTTTTTTTTTTTTTACTGAGACGGAGTCTCACTCTGTCACCCAAGCTGAATGGAGCGCAGTAGCACAATCTCGGCTCACTGCAAGCTCTGCCTCCCAGATTCACGCCATTCTCCTGCCTCAGCCTCCCTAGTAGCTGGGACTACAGGTGTCCGCCACCGCGCCTGGCTAATTTTTTGTATTTTTAGTAGAGAGGGGGTTTCCCCATGTTGGCCAGGAAACTAATAACCAGAAATTATTAGTTTCTTGGTTTGTTTTTGCTTTATTATTATAGCCTCCTAGTGGCTGTGAAGTGACATTTCACTTTTTTTTTTTTTTTTTAAATTAGTAGACTGTCTTTAGAGTATTTTCAGGTTTATGGAAAGCTGGTACGTAATACAGAGCTCTCATATACTCACTATTTCCTAACCTACATTCACGGTTTCCAGTATTATTAACATCTCGCATTAGTGTTGTATATTTGTTAAAGTTGATAAACCAATATTGATACATTTTTATGAACTAAGGTCCGTGGCTCATTCTTTGCGTGGTACAGATCTGTGGGTTTTGACAAATGCGTAATGTTATCTCATGCTTCTCAGGCTTCTTTCCACCTTAGATTTAACAAAAAGTCAAGAGGGGCTGAAGTGAATATTTCGCTTCTCCCAACTGGTTAGTCTTTGTTAAGGTAGTTTCCCTTGAGGGGTAGTGATAGACAGAACCGTCCAGACATATTTCAAAATGGCAGTTCTTACCCTGGGAATAATCGAAAATACTTACTTTTCCCCTTCTAGAAGTAGGAAGTATTATTCCCCTAATTTCAACTGTGAGAATATGGTGGAGCTGGAGATAAAAGTAAAAATATACTTGGCCCTCTAAGACTGACTCCCCAGAAGTTTTTAACTCTCAAACTAGTCCACACTCAGCCTCCAATAGTTAATCAATTAGATTTTACACTTTTCTACCCATTTTTGGCTCCAGCAACTTCTGCATTAGCCTGACCCTCCAGTTTTTGGGGTGTCAGTTTGCATTGTAACCTTAATTCCCTGATGGACCTAAGAAAAATTGTTGAGTTTTTCCATTCAGTTTTTTCTTTTAAGAAAAGCTGAATCCTGACTTTCAAGATTTTTATGTGTCAAAGTGTAACTATAATTTTCAAACTGATTTTGACAAAGGTATATTTGCTTTATTCCTCTATATGAACCATTTGTTAGGTTTGGTTTGGTTTTGTTTTGCTTTGATGTCATACATTTTTGTTGAAAACTGGGCATTTAAAATAATAGAATGTGAAAACCTGTGGACATCAGATTCCTGTTCTTCTCTTTTTTTGTTTTGAGATGGAGTCTCGCTCTGTCGCCCAGGCTGGAGTGCAGTGGCCGGATCTCAGCTCACTGCAAGCTCCGCCTCCCGGGTTCACGCCATTCTCCTGCCTCAGCCTCCGGAGTAGCTGGGACTACAGGCACCCGCCACCTCGCCCGGCTAGTTTTTTGTATTTTTTAGTAGAGACGGGGTTTCACCGTGTTAGCCAGGATGGTCTTGATCTCCTGACCTCGTGATCCGCCCGTCTCGGCCTCCCAAAGTGCTGGGATTACAGGCTTGAGCCACCGCGCCCGGCCCTGTTCTTCTCTAGGGTTTGCTTTCCCTGCTGATTTTTGTAGTTGTTAATTTAGCAACTTTTCTGAATTAGTTCTCTGAAGCCGATATTTTTTTTTTGTCCTCTGTGGCCACCCACTGAAATCTCTATCCAGTTGGCTTAATGGTCAATTAATGATTAAACAGATACTTCTCTACATTCCTGGAATCAAATCTCTCAGTCTTTGCTAAGCATCTTTATGTGCATGTTAGGATACATCTTCAACACTCATCCAAGGACTTGACAACTCAGCCTTAGCCTTTCCTTCTGGCACATGCAGAGTCTCAAGGTCAACCAGAGGTGA
Organism: Macaca nemestrina; assembly: GCF_043159975.1. Classification (NCBI taxonomy): domain Eukaryota; kingdom Metazoa; phylum Chordata; class Mammalia; order Primates; family Cercopithecidae; genus Macaca; species Macaca nemestrina. The sequence goes on from NC_092143.1 coordinate 58,589,866, forward strand.
GAAATTAAGGCTTTCATGAGTCTTTTTGTGTGTGTGTTCCAAATCCTCAAATGATAAAGGGAATTGGTCATATGGGTGAGAGATGAGACTGAAGTAATTGTCTGTTGCACTAGTTCTCAGCTAGAATTTGTATCACAATAACCTGAGGAAAAAATTTTAAAAATCTACAAGTCTAGGCTCTCCCCTGAAGATTTTGATAGAGTAAGTCTAATAAAGCCTGGACATGTATGTTTACAAATATTTCCTTGAAGCCAGGCATGGCAGTGCGGCAGCTGTAGTCCCAGCTGCTTGGTAGGCTGAGGTGGAGGGATTGATTGAGCTTGGGAGTTTGAGTATAGCCTGGGCAAATAATGAGACCCCTCCTCTAATAGTAACAACAACAACAACAACAACAACAACAAAGTCCTCAAAATCCAGATACTATTCTGGTTACGAACCACTGAATAGATAAGTGTAATATGTAAATTCTCATGTCTCAGAAACGTAAGAGATCTCTAGAAGAGTTGGATTTTGATAGATGCTAATTCCTTTAAATGTATTCTTTCTAATAATATTAGCCCGACTTTTTCCTGATCATGCTTGCAGTTTTGGAAGTGAAGTCTTGCAGGACATAACCAGATATGTCTAAAAGTGACGATTCTTTAGGAATGAGGCTTGCAGAAAACTCACTCTCTTCTTCCTCCTCTGATGTCATAAATGTGGACCTTTATTTTTCAAGGCTCTGTTGACCTTCAGAGTCAGGGCTGGGACCAAGGAAATTTAAAATGCCACAAATGTTTGTGTTCTTACCAAGATTTATCTGTTTTTCTTGAATAGTTGCTCACATGGTTACTGGAAGCCTTTGCTATATTTCTGGAATTCTGAAAATGTTTATTTTGACAATTTTGCCTTTTTTAATCTTTGCATTCATGGAGAGGTAGATTTTTCAAAGGTCCTTACTTTATCATTTTCTTTGATATCTCTTTTTAACTTTTGTCTTTTATCGGTTTTTGTTTCAAGTTAAGTATTCAGAATTGGAATTTGGGGGACACAGGCTGTGAACATTTGTGTGGCCTTCAATATTTATTTTATATTGTTTTCCACAAATATACCTCACATTCAACTGTGTATCACTATTACCACAACATATTAATACCAGATTTTATTTGATTATTATTAAATAGCTAGTTTATTAAATAGAAAAATGACCACAATTGCTCTGCTTTACATTTTTATTACCAAAGAGTATAAATAATTTCCATGTGTTCATTTAATTATTTAATCTTCTCTCATGTGGACCTTCTGATGATGGATTATTAATAGTTAACATTTGCAACTTATATAAATAAAACCTGAAACCTTTATATATTATTTCTTTTTGTGTCATATTTAGTGAAAATAATTGCTCATCTACCTTATGAATTTCTATCTTGAGTCAAAGAAGATAAAATTACTATGTTTCATATATTGTTAAATTATTAAATCTAAATGCATCATTAAATGTTATATATATCATGTTAACTTTTATAATTTTAGTATCTTTTGAAAAATTTTAAATTCTGGAGTTCATCAGGAATTTACATTAGAAAATTTGTTTGCTGATAGAGTGGTTTTGATGAGCACATGCTGTTGGAATTTTGTTCCTGGAATATTGTGTAACAATACAGTTATCCACCAAGGCAGAAACATGAATTAGAGCATGAATTTATTTGAACCAATGTTTTTCAGGGTCTGTTTCTTGTGCAGCTCTTTGTAGAAACTGACTATAGGCACATCTCATTTTATTGCACTTCACTTTATTGCACTTTACAGATCCTGTGTTTTGTTTTGTTTTGTTTTGTTTTAATTTGAGGTTTGTGGCAACCCTGCTTCCAGCAAGTCTATTGGCAGCATTTTTCTAACAACATGTAGAAAAACTTCATGTATGTGTGTGACATTTTAATATTTCCTGCAATATTTCAAAAACTTTTTCATTATTTTTCTATCTGTTATGGTGACCTGTGATCAGTGGTGTTTGTTGTTACTATTGTAATTGTTTTGTTGTAACATGAACTACACACATATAACACTAACTTAATCAATAAATGTTGCATGTGTTCTTACTGTTCCACTGTCTGTGCCCCACATCTCTTTCTCTCTCCTGTAGCCTCTTTGTTCCCTGAGACACAACAATATTGTACTTAGGCCATTAGTAACCTTACAATGCCCTCTAAGAGTTCAAGGGGAAGGAAGAATTATGTGTCTCTCACTTTAAATCAAAAGCTAGAAATAGTTAAACTTAGTGAGAAAGGCATGTTGAAAGCTGAGATAGACTGAAGGCATAGTCTCTTGTGCCGAGCTGTTAGCCAAGTTGTAAATGCAAAGGAAAAGTTCTTGAAGGAAATTAAAAGTGCTACTCCAGTGAACATATGAATGATAAGAAAACAAAATACCCTTGTTGCTGATATGAAGAAAGTTTTAGTGGTCCGCATAGAATATCAAACCAGACACAACATTCCCTTAAACAAAAGCTTAATCAAGAGCAAGGCCCTAACTCTATTCAATTCTGTAAAGGCTAAGAGAGGTGAAGAGGCTGCAGAAGGAAAGTTGGAAGTTTGCAGAAGTTGGTTCGTGAAGTCTAAGGAAAAAGTCATCTCCATAGAATAAAAGTACACAGTGAAGCAGCAAGTTATCCAGAAAATCTGGCTAAGTTAATTGATGAAGGTGGACATGCTGAACAACAGATTTTCAATGTAGGCAAAACAGCCTTTTATCAGAAGAAGATGCCATCTAGAACTTTTATTGCTAGGGAGGAGAAATAAATGCCTGGTTTCCAAGCTTGAAAGGACAAGCTGAGTCTTTTTGTCAGAAACTAATGCAACTGGTGACTGAAGTTAATGCTTATTTACCTTCCCCAAAATCCTAGGGCCTTTAAGAATTATGTTAAATCTCCTCAGCCTGTGTGCTATAAATGAACCAACAAAGCCTAAATGATAGTACATCTGTTTGTACGTTGGTTTACCGAATGTTTTAAGCCCACTGTTGAGACCTACTGCTCAAAAAAAAAAAAAAAAAAAAAAAGATTTCTTTAAAATATTACTTCCTCTGACAACATATACATCCAAGAGCTGAAATGGAGATGTACAAGGGGATTAATGTTGTTTTCATACCTGCTAACACAATATCCACTCTGCAGCCTGTGGATCAAGGAGTAATTTTAACTTTCAAGTTTTATTAGTTAAGAAATGCATTTCATAAAGCTGTAGCTACCATAGATAGTGACTCCTGTGATGGATCTGGGTAAAATAAATAAAAAACCTTGAGGAAAGTGTATACCATTGACAATATTCATGATTCATGAGAGAAGGTCAAAATACCATTAAGAGGAATTTGGAAGAAGTTGCTTTCAACTCTCCTGGATGACTTTGAGGGATTCAAGGCTTCAGTGGAGGAAGTTACTGAAGAAGTGGAAAGAGCAAGAGAACTGGAATTTGAAGTGGAGCCTGAATATGTGACTGAATTGCTGCAATCTCATGATAAAAGTTTCATGGATGATAAGTTGCTTCTTGGGAATGGGCAAAAAAAGTGGTTTCATAAGATGAACTCTATTCCTGTTGAAGATACTGTAGACATTGTCGAAATGACAACAAAAGATTTAGAATACTACATAAACATAATTGATAAATTAACAACAGGGTTTGAGAGAATTGGCTTCCATTTTGAAAGAAGTTCTACTCTGTATAATATGCTATCAAACAGCATCACATGCTACAAAGAAATCTTTTGTAAAAGGAAGAGTTAATCCATGAGGAAAACTTCATTGTCCTACTTTGAGAAATAGCCACAGACACTCCCACCTTTGGCAACCACCACCTTGATCAGTCAGCAGCCATCAACATTGAGACAAGACCCTCCATCAGTGAAAAGATTATGACTTGCTGAAGGCTCACATGATCATTAACTTTTTTTTTTTTTTTTTTTTTTTTTTTTCAGACAGTCTTGCTCCGTTGCCCAGGCTGGAGTGCAATGGCATGATCTAGGCTCAGTGCGACCCCCGCCTCCCAGGTTCAAGCAATTCTCTTGTCTCAGCCTCCCATGTAGCTGGAACTATAGGTGCCTGCCACCAGCTAAATTAGCCCAGCTAATTTTTGCATTTTTAGTAAAGACAGAGATTCACCTTGTTGGTCAGGCTGGTCTCAAACTCCTGACCTCAGGTGATCCACCCACCTTGGCCAATCATTAACTTTTTAAAACTAAATATTTTTAATTAAAGTATCTTTTTATGGTTTAGACCTAAACAATATTTAGACAATGTTTAGAAATATTTTATTGTTTTAGATATAATATCACATACTTAATAGACTACAGTATAGTATAAATATAACTTTTCTATGCTTTTAGAGACCAAACACTTTGTATGACTCACTTTATTGCAGTTGTCTAGAACTGAACTTACAATATCTTGGAAGTACGCTTGTATTCTTGGTGTGGTCATTATTTCACTCTAATGTGTTCCCTCATTCCTCCTGTTACTGTGTTTTTCATTCAGTAAATATGTATTAACACTTACTATGTCTGGGGTTCTTTGCTACTTGCCAGAAATACGTGGCTGTAAGTAGATATACTCCCTGCCCTCATGAAACTTGTGTGTTGAAGGAGAGAGAGGTCATAATTTATCTTGGTAATTTAGGAAAATCGTTATGAATGCTGAACTTTGGGATATTCTGTTTTTGCATTTCATATGATGATTTTCTATTAGCACAAATCTCAATTTTATAATTGTAAATTGTAGATTTTCTAGTGTGAATCTAAATTTTTTAAAAGAATTCTTTGAGATACCTAAAATATTTGTAAAATTATCTGATAGCTTTTTAAAATTTTTAATTTTTGTGGGTATCATATCTTATGGAATATAATTTATTTTCATATGTCTGTTTTTGTATAGAGAAGAAACTGTTTCTTTTCATTGATCTACACATTTATTTCTTGCAAGTCTTTGAAATATATCCTTAGAATATTAGACATATTCAGATATTTAAAGGACATGGCCCTCTCTCCACTACAAATACGTGCACATATTTGCCATGATTTTTAGATTTTTTGATATTATTGCTCATTTTTAAAATTTAAAAATAATTATTGAGTCACAAATAAAATAGGCCTAATATTTTTATGGGTTATTAAACTGGAAAAAAGAGATACTTTTACAATGTTTATATTCCTAATGTGAACCATAATTTACATTCTTGTTTGTTTCAACATTTTTTTATGTTCTAGTAACGTTTTATACTACCAAAATTTTTTTAAGCCTAGATATAATTATTAAATATGTTCCTACATAGGTTATACTTTTGTAACTATAGTGATATGTCTTTAGGGTTTATTTTTATGTCATTGGTGTTGGCAATGCTGTCTTTTATAAAAATCATGCTATATTATTTGTGACATATATGTAAACTCTCTTTAATCAGTTTGATTTTGTACTGAGGATTTTCTAGAGATGCAGTTATGACATGCATAAATAATTGCATTTATCTTTCTTCATGTATTGTGTTTTTTCAATAAACTGGGCTATGTCACAAGGCCAATCTTACCATACTGTTGGATTTTTTAAATCCATATATAATATAACGTTGGAAATTAGATTAAACCTTCATTTAAGTTCTCTTGAACACTAAACCGAGAAATTACACAGAAAGCTTCTATTAAAATTGTGAATCTATTTATCATCCCAGAATGTCACCCATGATGACCTCCCATTTCCTTCCACAGTGTTTTCTATCAAACACCCTTTTGCAGAGAAACACCATCAAACTTTGTCTTTCTCTTCTACTTACCCCCTCAGCCCTTTCTTATGTAATTTAGCATATATGTCTTTATTCTGATGCTTATTTTCTTCCTGTACCCTTACTAGTGCAATATAGGGCAGAGTATTTGACTCAGGAAGCAAATATTTTACTTATTTTATTTTACCTTTTATAGGTTTAACATGTCAGGAAGTAAAGGCTCTCAGAGAAAAGGCATGGTCAAAGACAAATGAAGGTATCCAAAAGCTACTATATATAATTTTTATCTCTTTTTTTCTGTCACATATTACTGTTTTTCAAAAAATTATAAGCATGAAAATAATTTCAGGCATTCTTCTGTTCTTCCTAATTGATGTTCTGTCAGTGAATATAATTGTAACACTTCTTTAAAAAAATACTTATCTGTTGCTAGTGTATGTTATATACTCCATTTCCTGTGTTCCCTTTTTCATTTTGAGTAATGCATACTTAAGAGTGTTCAAACTTAATCTGTGGGTTTTTTCATAAATGATTATGAGGAAACATCTGTGTCACCTTCACTCACTCCACACATAGACATGCCCGGCGTTTCAGATGGTCTCCCTGTACTCTCCTGAATAATACTTTATGCCCTCCACTACCTGGGCTTTTGTGGTGCTAATTTCCTTTTCTTTTTAATTTTAACTGTAGGGTTCCATATGTATGCATCCCTAAAGATATAATTTAATTTTGCATGCTTGTTAATTGAAATTAAACTGAGTTAATATATGTATGTTGCTGCCTTTGTTCAACATTACTTGTTATCTTCATCCTTGTTGTTACCGTTTTTGCTCAGTGTAGTTTGTGGCTTTCATCCATTTTGCTGTACCATTGTCCAATACCATTCATTACATTTTTTGTTATTTTGAATAATGCTCCTAAAAACATCCTTGTACATATATCCTGTGTGAGTTTCTCTAAGGCATACCTATCAGCAGAACTGATAAGTATATGGTATATCTGTCGTTGACATTATATGATAATGCCAAATTATGTTCCAAAGTAATGACATGAATTTACAGTGACATAACAGTGTAGGAATATTCAAGTTGCTCCATTTTCTTCCTACCACATGACATTGTTAGACTTTTAAAGTATTGACAATCCCCATACTATGTAGCAATGTCTTATTGTGGTTTCAATTTAAATTTCCCTGATTATTACTGATGTTGAAAATTTTTTCATGTGCTTTTTTGGCATTTTGAGTTCCACTTTTGCAAATTGACCGTATCTTTGTTCTGATTTTCTAAAGAGTCGTTTGTCTTTTTTCACATTGATTTTTAGGAATTTCTTGTATAGTATGAATACTAGTTCTAAATCAGTCATATATTTAACTAATTTTTTTTACATTTATGCCTTTTATTTTTAATCTATTTATATTGCCTTTTGATGCACAAGCATTCTTATTATTTTTTCAAGTCAAAGCTTTTTACGTATTATTCAAGGAAATCCTAGTCTAAGGTCATGCAGATATTTGTCCAAATCATCTTCTAAGCATTTTGGAGTTTTGACTTTTACACTTAGATTTTCAATCCACTTGGAACTGATTTTTGTATGTTATTTAAGTTATGGTTTCTACCTTTCTTTTGTGTTTGATTACTTTGACTCTGTACTCCTTATTGCTTTTGAAAAATTATTCATGGGTATTCCATGATGCTTAAAATACAGATGACTTCTTCCAGAGTATACTTGTTTTTGCTTCTGTCAGGAACATAGTGCCGTACCAATATGGCACAAACTTAAAACAACTTCAAGCATAGAGGCTTCGATGGAATGTCCAATGTTGAAAACTCAATCTGCAAATTTCAGTGATGAACAGCCAAAGTTTTAATGTCACAGGGGTGAGGTTCTCTGCTTTTGTTTTTATTTTTGTATGTTTAGTGTATACTCAGAGAAAATATCTCTACAATGTCTTGAGTTCTGGTAGAGGTCATTGGGGTCATTATTTCTGGTTAACCTTTACTCTGAGGCTGTAGCCATTTGCTATCCAAACTTAAAATGAGTTTTACAATTTAGTTGGGAATTAAGGCATTCTAATTTTTTTGTGCTATAGACCCTTTTGAAGCCTATTGAAGCTTATACTCTCTGAATGAAAATTATATTTTTATTGTCATTAAAATTATATTTTAAATATATTATAAGAGGTACAGAAATATTTTGAAACTCGAGTAATTTTTTCCCCATCCAATTTCACAAATCACTTACATTTTGTCTATGGACCCTGAGACTAGGTTGTCTTTTTATTTTGTAAAACTTACAAGTCATCAAACCCAGCCCAAACTTTCTAGGAATTGTCAATGACTTTTGTGTCAAATGTCATTTTGCATCCTGTGCTCCACTTAAAAGTATAGTTTCTGCTTTTCTTTATATTTTTGTCCTAGTAGTTTGTAACTATCTCGTTCATATATGTGTGTGTGTGTATATATATATATATATATATATATAAAATCCTATTTTCAGTGGAAAAGTAGATCTGATAAACCTAGCCTGCCATTCCAAGAAATATGTGTTATATATAGTATTATTGTGTATTGAATTATGCATTTATAATAAGAGGAATTTTTCTGGTTTATATAATATAACAAGTTTAATCCTCTTCTGAGTTTTATTTCTTCCCAAATTTGGGAGATAATGTGCTTTAGGACATATTCAAAGAGTGTGCTATTTAATATATATTCCAAGATATGCTTAGGGAAAAAATAATTCTGAGGTAAAATAAAACTGAGAAATTTTGTATAATTTATATTTTTCTTGAAGGTTCTTTTGATGAAAACACTTTGAAAACTCTAACAAGTCTTGCAATGAAAAAACCTTCTTAAGTAATATGTTATTTGAGTATAGAACTGCATCTTTCCATACTTACAAGAATCTCTTGGAATTATATATTGTAAACAGGTTTTAAAGAGTGCTAGTATAGTTTAAAGACTGGAACTAGAAACAAAGTTTAAATTTTAGTTCTATCACTTACTAACTTTGTCAACCTGGTTTGGTTCACTACCTTTCTGGGCCACATTTTACTCATGTGTAAAATGAAAATTAATGTGTGTTATTGTAAAGATTAAGTATCATAGTATAATAAATATGTTGAAGTCAACTGTCATGTATATATTCAATAAATATTAGTCATTCTAACTTTGAGATTTTTTCATCCTCATTGGTTTAATAAATTATGGTAAATTTATCCTACAAGATACCATGAAACTGATGTTTTATGTAATGTAATATAATTCTAGGTGTATAATTTACCATTATGTTATAAACTTCTAAGAAGTAAAAAACTACCAATTAAACTATGACACATACCAACCTTGAATTTTAAGATGTATCCTGATGTGACTGATCTTAGTGTGTGAAAAAAAAATTTTTTAACAACTTGAAATATAAAGTTGAATTTGCACTGTGGTTTAAAATTGATAAGGAATCTCTCCGTCCTGAGAATGAAAGAAATGTATGTATATGTGTCTCTTTATATATATTTTATATATATACATATACTTATGTACACACTCATTTAACAAACAGAAATGAAAGCATAGGTCCACAAAAATATTATCCCAGACCATTTATATGGCTTTATTCATAACAGTGAAAACTGAAAACAACCTAAATGTCCATCAGCAGAAAAATAGATTTAAATAAATACTCTGTAGTTATGCAATAATATAATGTGGACCAGTGAAAAAGAATGAGCTGCAAATACATGGAGTAACATTGGTGAATCTCAAAAATATATTGAACAAAGTCAGATAAAACATACTTGATACATTTAATTTCATTATTACAAGGTCCAAGAAAAAGACAAAACTAAACTATAGTGGTAAAAATCAAAATAACAGTTGCCTATAGTAGGCGAGAAACTTTCAGGGGTGATGGAAATTTTTTCTAGCTTGGATCTCATGGTAGTTACATTTATGTACACACTTATCAAAATGCATTAAATTATAAATTTAAGATGGCATTTTCTTGTATGTATGCTATAAAATAAAAAGTAGTGTTTTACTCTAAAACCATTAAAACATTTTTATATATTATAAATACATATACCTTACATACATAAGGTTTAAATGCTTGCAGAATGACTTATGTTAACATATACTAACAGTTACAGATAGAATATACGTTAAAGCTCACTAAAGCATAAAATAAGGCATACATATGAAATATTCTCATAGGTATAAAGTATCTGGAAGTACACACAAGAAAATTGTAACGTTAGTTGCCTACTGATAACCAATCTTGAGTTGTGGTGTCCACTTTTCTTTTGTGTTTGATTCACTCTGTACTCCTCATTGATTTTGAGAAATTATTCATGGGAAGACCATGATGCTTTCTACTGGATTACCATGGGAGCGAGAATGGCATGGTGACTTTTCAAGTAACTGATGCATTAATTTTCTTTTAAACTTTCAAATTAATTTTAACACAGTTTTATAGTGTATGAAATTTTGTTGATTTTGTGTTATTTGCACTTAATATTTCCAGTTTTATTTATTTTATTTTTTAGAGAGAGGGTCTTGCTTTGTTGCTCAGGTTGGGGTGCAGTGACACAGTCATGGCTCATTGCAGCTTTGAACTCCTGGGCTCAAGTGATCATTCTGCCTCAGCCTCTGGAGTAACTGGGACTACAGGTGCATGCCACCATGCCCAGCTTTCCAATTCTATATTTTTAATTCTTCTTTTTAAAGAATCATGTGTTAGGTTTACACAATTCTGATTCTTTCGTGTCAGCCTCTGACTTACACAAGAATTTGATTGTGGAAACTTTATTCTTTTAATACTCTGAACATATCACAAAACTGCTACATTGCAAACTCCCCAAATCACTGGTTGGGGTACTGAATGTAGGGATTGGAGTCATCAAGACTCAGGCAAGTTGTGGGAACATCCGTCTGAAGATTAGAGTAAAACTAAAGTTCAAAGATAATACTGAGGTCTTAATTATGGGAAAACCTCATCTTGTCATCACAGAGTCTGAAGGAAGTGATTAGAGAAGGGGACTGAAGTTGTGGTTACAATGCCAGAAGCTCAGCAGCTTGGAAAACAGGACATTTGCTTCTAGTGCTCCATAGTAAACAAGCCTCTGTGGGTTGGAGTGGCTGATATATAAAGGAGACTTTTTTACAGTTTTAGAATTGTTTATTTCTGCCGGGCGCGGTGGCTCATGCCTGTAATCCCAGCACTTTGGGAGGCCGAGGCGGGCGGATCACAAGGTCAGGAGATCGAGACCACGGTGAAACCCCGTCTCTACTAAAAATACAAAAAATTAGCCGGGCGCGGTTGTGGGCGCCTGTAGTCCCAGCTACTCGGGAGGCTGAGGCAGGAGAATGGCGTGAACCCGGGAGGCGGAGCTTGCAGTGAGCCGAGATCGCACCACTGCACTCCAGCCTGGGCGACAGAGCGAGACTCCGTCTCAAAAAAAAAAAAAAAAAAAAAAAAAGAATTATTTATTTCTGGCCAGGCATGGTGGCTCACGCCTATAATGCCAGCACTTTGGGAGGCCAAGGTGAGCAAATCACCTGAGGTCAGGAGTTCGAGACCAGCCTTGCCAACATGACAAAACTCCATCTCTATTAAAAATACAAAAAATTATCCAGGCATGGTGGCGCGCACCTGTAGTCCCAGCTACTTGGGAGGCCGAGGCAGGAGAATCACTTGAACCAGGAGTCAGAGGTTGCAGTGAGCCGAGATCACGCCATTGCACTCCAGCCTGGCAACAGAGCAAGACTCCACTTCAGAAAAAAAAAAAACCTTATTTATTTCCTATGTTTCCCTTTAATGTCTTAGTACACATATATACTTCACTTTTACCAGTATTTTAAATGTTATTTATAATTAAACATTTAAGTTCTGAATGTATTTCTGTTTTAAACACATTAACATTTCTTTACAAAGTGTTTCCTTTTTAATACGTATTTTGTATGACATGGAATTCTTCCTTGACATATTTGTTATTTGGAAATATACATTAAATTTCCAAATACCTTTGAATTAACTTTATGTGACAAATTTCTAATTGTACAGTAGATTAATTATATAGTGCAGCTAGTTTCTACTTATTAAATTTTTTTGAATTATTGTTGTCTAAGATACCTACTTTTACTACCTTTAAAATGATATAATCTGTATCTTTTTGCGATTTGTAATCTGTATATCAGTATTACCTTATTGTATTCATCACATCCTGTATGTCATTTTGTTATTCTGAACTTCATATGCCACAGATAAATGGCAGTTATTTAGATTTTTCCTCTATATTTTTTCTCTAAATTTCTCTTTATGTTAAAAAATAAGATTTTTTTTCTAATATAATGTGCTATTTTATTACACACGTATAGATTTTTTTATTATTATCTATAACTTCAATTGTAAAGTAATAACTCTCGGTGTTGTTGAGCTTAAGTTCTAGATTTGTTCATATTTAGTCACATCAAGTTTTCTTTTTCAGAAAATAATTGTATGTATTTTATTTATAATTTTTTTGTGTATTATTTTATAATTGGTTCTTTTTGGGTAAATTTAGTCATTTATATATTATAGTTATTTGATTAGCACTATCTTTTATCATTTTTACATGTTTCGAACAATTTCCTATTGAATATTTTTGCTATAAACTTACTTTTGCCTTCTTTTATGCTTTCTTTAATGCTTTAGTGAGCTTTAACATAAGTATTCTATCTGTAACTGTTAGTATATATTAACATAAGTTATTCTGCAAGCATTTAAACCTTATATTTATATATGTATGTATGTATGTATTTATAATATATAAAAATATTTTGATGGTTTTAGAGTAAAACACTTTTTTATTTTATAGCATACATACAAGAAAATGCCATCTTAAATTTATAATTTAATGCATTTTGATAAGTGCATACATAAATGTAACTACCATGCCATTCAAGCTAGAAAAAATTTCCAACACCCCTGAAAGTTTCTCGCCTACTATAGGCAACTGTTATTTTGATTTTTATCACCATAGCTTACTTTCGTCTTTTTCTTGGACCTCATAATAATGAAATTAAATATATCAATATATTTTTGAGATTCACCAATATTACTCCATGTATTTGCAGCTCATTCTTTCTCACTGGTCCACATTATATTATTGCATAACTACAGAGTATTTATTTAAATCTATTTTTCTGCTGATGGACATTTAGGTTGTTTCCAGTTTTCACTGTTATGAATAAAGCTATATAAATGGCCTGGGATAATATTTCTGTGGACCTATACTTTCATTTCTGTTTGTTAAAAGCTTAGGACTGGAGTTGCTGCATTGTAGTGTAGATATATTTAGCTTTATAAGAAAATGTCGAATAAATGATAACATATTTTTATATTTTAGAATTTTGAAACACTTCTTCAGAGATTGTAAAATAAAACATTTCCCCTCTACCTGTCCTCTTTCTAAAAACAACAGTCTCTTAATCTAGCAATTATAAATCCTACATATCTTATGTATTTATAATTATAAATCCTACATATCTTATGTATTTATAATTATAAATCCTACATAACTTATACAGGATATATAATAGTAAGTAAATCCTACATATCAATAGTTAACATAGTTAAGATATATATATGTGTGTATATATATATACACACACACACACACACACACATCTCATTTTTAAAAAAAGGTGACAAAGCTTACACACAAATCTCTGCCTTGCTAATTTTCACATAGTGTATCCTGGATACATTCTATATCAACACATAATGACTTACCTATTTGTTTTTAACAGTCTCATGCTATTTTGAATACCTTCTTATGAAAGAGTCAAATCAATTGAAGAGCAGAGAGAAAATATCTGAAGATATTATACTGTGGGTTTTGATTAATATTTGTATCATAGTTGTTTTTCTTTTAAGGAGAGCACTTCCGTAACATAGTTTTTACATGGTGGTGCTTATTTTAAAATTTTCTATAATATTAACTACTCACTAAAATATGTGTTTTTTCTTTTTAAAAGACAATGCCACGTCTCAGAGTTTGGTTCTATATGGAGCCTCTAAGGAGAACAGTGAAAGTTTTCATGAAAGTAAAATGACAAATACTGAAGGTGAGAACTGAACGTAAATCATATAGTAAACTATATAAGCTATATTTATACTCCCTCATTAGTTTATGATGTCAATACTATTTCTATTTTGAACTAAATCCTGCATATCATTAATAGTTAACATAGTAAAGATATATAATAGTAAAGATATAAGGTAGTATATTGTATCAATAGTATATTGTTAACATAAAATCTGAGTTTATGATTGTTATGTAATTTCAGAAATGTATGAATTTTAAAATAAATTCTTAACCACCCAAGCTGTGACTGGCCTGTTCTAGATAGAACATTTACAGTTCATTGAGGACATGTTTCTTAGAATAAAAAGAAGACAGATGTTTTGGGGGTGTATTTTTCATTTTTTAAATAATCATTTTATTTTATTTTCTTAAGTTCCAGGGTACATGTGCAGGATGTGCAGGTTTCTTACATAGGTAAACACATGCCATGGTCAATCCATCACCTAAGTATTAAGCCCAACATGCATTAGCTCTTTTCCCTAATGCTTTCCCCCACTCCGCCCTCCCCCTGCAGGCCCCAGTAAGTGTTCTTCCCCTCCCTGTGTCCATGTGCTCTCATTGTTCAGCTCCCACTTACAAGTGAGAACATGTAGTGTTTGGTTTTCTGTTCCTGCGTTAGTTTGCTGAGGATAATAGCTTCCAGCTTCATCCATGTCCCTGCAAAGGACATGATCTCGTTCCTTTTTATGGCTGCATAATATTCCATGGTGTATATGTACCACATTTTCTTTATCTAGTCTATCATTGATGGGCATTTGGGTTGATTCCATGTCTTTGCTATTATGAATAGTGCTGCAATGAACATAACTCATGCATGTATGTTTATAATAGAATGATTTATGCTCCTTAGGTTGTATACCCAGTAATGGAATTGCTGGGTCAAATGGTATCTCTAGTTCTAAATCTTTGAGGAATTGCCACTGTCTTCCATGGTGATTGAACTAATTTATGCTCCTACCAACAGTGTAAAAGAATTATTTCTCTGCAACCTCACTAGCATCTGTTGTTTCTTGACTTTTTAATAATTGCCATTCTGACTGGCATGAGATGGTATCTCATTGTAGTTTTGATTTGCATTTCTCTAATGATCAGCGATGTTGACCTTTTTAAAATATATTTGTTGGCCACATGTGTGCCTTTTTTTTTGAGAAGTGTCTGTTCATATCCTTTGCCTATTTTTTTAACGGGTTGTTTTTTTCTTGTAAATTTGCTTAAGTTCCTTGTAGATTTTGGATATTAGACCTTTGTCAGATGGATAGATTGCAAAAATTTTCTCCCATTCTGTAAGTTGCCTGTTCGCTCTAATGATACTTTCTTTTGCTGTGCAGAAGCTCTGTAGTTTAATTAGACCCCATTTGTCAATTTTGATTTTTGTTTCAATTGCTTTTGGCGATTTCATCATAAGGTCTTTCCCCATGCCTATGTCCTGAATGGTATTGGCTAGATTTTCTTCTAGGGTTTTTATAGTTTTGGGTTTTACATTTAAGTCTTTAATCTTGAGTTGATTTTTGTATAAGGTATAAAGAGGGAATCCAGTTTCAGTTTAATGCATATGGCTAACCAGTTCTCCCAGCACCATTTATTAAATAGGTAATCATTTACCCATTGCTTGTTTTGTCAAGCTTGTCAAAGATCAAATGGTTGTAGATGTGTGTTTTTATTTCTGAGTTCTCTATTCTGTTCTGCTGGTCTATGTGCCTATTTTTGTACCAGTTCCATGCTGTTTTGATTACTGTAGCCTTATAGTATAGTTTGAAGTCAGGCAGCATGATACTTCCAGGTTTGTTTTATTTTTTGTTTAGGATTGTCTTGGCTATGTGAGGTCTTTTTTGGTTCCGTGTGAATTTTAAAATAGTTTTTTCTAATTCTTTGAAGAATGTCAGTGGTAGTTTAATGGAAATAGTGTTGAATCTATAAATTGCTTTGGGCAGTATGGTCATTTTCATGATATTGATTCTTCCTATCCATAAGCATGATACACTTTTCCATCTGCTTGTATCCTCTCTGATGTCCTTGAGCAGTGGTTTGTATTACTCATTGAAGAGGTCCTTCATTTCCCTTGTTTTCCTGGGTATTTTATTCTCTTTGTGGCAATTGTGAATGGGAGTTCATTCATGATTTGGCTCTCTGCCTGTCTGTTGTTGGTGTACCGGAATGCTTGTGATTTCTGCACATTGATTTTATATCCTGAGACTTTGCTAAAGTTGCTTATCAGCTTAGGAAGCTTTTGGGCTGAGTTGATGGGGTTTTCTAGATATAGATCATGTCATCCTCAAACAAAGACAATTTGAATTCCTCTCTTCTTATTTGCAAACCCTTTATTTTTTACCTTGCCTGATTGCCCTGGCCAGAACTTCCAACACTATGTTGAATAAGAGTGGTGAGTGAGGGCATCCTTGTCTTGTACCCATTTTCAAGGGGAATGCTTCCCATTTTTGCCTGTTTAGTATGATATTGACTGTGAGTTTGTGATAAATAGCACATATTATTTTGAGGGATATTCCTTCAGTATCTCACTTACTGAGTTATTTACATGAAGGGGTGTTGAATTTTATCAAAGGCCTTTTCTGCATCTATCGAGATAATCATGTGGTTTTTGTCTTTAGTTCTGTTTACATGATTAATTACATTTATTGATTTGTGTATGTTGAACCAGCCTTGCATCCCGGGGATGAAGCAGACTTGATCATGGTGGATAAGCTTTTTGATGTGCTGCTGAATTTGGTTTGCCAGTACTTTACTGAGATTTCTGCATAGATGTTCATCAGGGTTATTGGCCTGAAGTTTATGTTGTTGTTGTTGTTGTTGTTGTAGTATCTCTGGTGTCAGGATGATACTGGCCTCATAAAATGAGTTAGGGAGGAATCCCTCCTTTTCAATTGTTTGAATAGTTTCAGAAGGTATGGTACCAGCTCCTCTTTGTACTTCTGATAGAATTCAGCTATAAATCCATCTGAATGTAGGCCTTTTTTTAGTTGGTAGGCTATTTATTACTGCCTCAATTTCAGAACTTGTTATTGGTCTATTTAGGGATTCAAATTCTTCCTGGTTCAGTCTTGGGATGGTGTATGTGTCCAGGAATTTATCCATTTCTTGTAGATTTTCCAGTGTATTTGCATAGAGGTGTTTATAGTATTCTCTGATGGTTGTATTTCTGTGGGGTCAGTGGTGGTATCCCCCTTATCATTTCTGATTGTGTTTATTTGGATCTTCTCTCTCTTTTTTTAAAATCAGATTCACTAGCAGTCTATTCTATTGATTCTTTTTTTTAAAAAAAAAACAGCTCCTGGATTCATTGATTTTTTTGGAAGTGATTTTTTTGTGTTTATCTCTTTCAGTTCTGCTCTGAGATTGGTGATTTCTAGTCTTCTGCTAGCTCTGGAGTTTGTTTGCTCTTTGTTCTCTAGTTCGTTTAGTTGTGATGTTACGGGGTTGATTTGAGATCTTTCTAGCTTTTTGATGTGGGCATTTAGTGCTATAAATTTCCTACTTAGCACTGCTTTAGCTGTATCACAGAGATTCTGATACATTGTTGCTTTGTTCTCATTTGTTTCATAGAACTTCTTGATATCTGTCTTAATTTCATTATTTACCAGGAGTCATTCAAGAGCAAGTTGTTCAATTTCCATGTAGTTATGTGGTTTTGAGTGGGCTTTTTAATCTTCAGTTCTCATTTGATTGCACTGCGGTCTGAGAGAGTGTTTGTTATGATTTCAGTTATTTTGCATTTGCTGAGGAGTGTTTTACTTTCAATTATGTGATCAATTTTAGAGTAAGTGCACTGAGAAAAATTTATATTCTCCTGTTTTTTGGGTGGCAAGTTCTGTAGATATCAATCAGGTCCACTTGGTCAAGAGCTGAGTTCAAGTCCTGGATCTTTGTTAATTTTCTCTCTCAATGATCTGTCTAATACTGACAGTGGGTTATTAAAGTCTCCCTCTATTATTGTGTGGGGGTCTAAGTCTCTTTGTAGGTCTCTAAGAACTTGTTTTATGGATCTCAGGGCTCCTGTATTGGGTACATATATATTTAGGATAGTTAGCTCTTCTTGTTGAATTGAACCCTTTAACATTATGTAATGCCCTTCTTTATCTGTTTTGACCTTTGTTGGTTTAAAGTCTAGTTTTTCAGAAACTGTGATTGCAACCTCTGCATTTTTCTGCTTTCAATTTGCTTGGTAAATTTTCCTCTGTCCCTTTATTTTGAGTCTATGTGCATCTTTGCATGTGAGATGTGTTCTTTGAATACAGCACACTGATGGGTCCTGTCTTTGTATCCAGTTTGCCATTCTGTGTTTCTTAATTGGGACATTTAGCCCATTTACATTTAAGGTTAATATTGTTATGTGTGAATTTAATCCGTCATCATGATGCTGGCTGGTTAATTTTGCAAACTTGTTAATATAGTTGCTTCATAGAGTTGTTGTTCTGTGTACTTCAGTGTGTTTTTGTAGTGGATAGTAATAGTGCTTCCTTCAGGAGCTCTTGCAAGGCAGACCTGGTGTTCACAAAATTCCTCAGCAGTTGCTTGTCTAAAAAAAGATTTTATTTCTCCTTCACTTATGAAGCTTAGTTTGGCCTAATATGAAATTCTGAGTTGAAGTTTCTTTTTTTAAGAATGTTGAATGTTGGCCCCCAATCTCTTCTGGCTTTTAGGGTTTCCACTGAGAGGTACACGGTTAGTCTGATGGGCTGCCCTTTGTGGATGACCTTGCCTTTCTCTCTGGCTGCCCTTAACAATTTTTCCTTCATTTTTACCTTGGAGAATCTGATGATTATGTGTCTTGGGGGTAAATCTTTTCATGAAATATCTTACTGGGGTTCTCTGGATTTCCTGGATTTGAAAATTGGCCTGTCTTGCTAGATTGGGGAAGTTCTCCTGGATGGTGTCCTGAAGTGTGTTTTCCAACTTGGTTCCATCCTCCCCATCTCTTTCAGTTTCTCTAATCAGTCATAGGTTCAGTCTCTTTACATAGTCCCATAGTTCTCAGAGGTTTTGTTTGTTTAATTTCTTTCTTTTTTATCTGATCTTGTTTGTCTGCCTTATTTCTGCAAGAGAGTCTTCAAGCTCTGATATTCTCTCTTCTGCTTGGTCGATTCAGCTATTGATACTTACGTTTCCATCATGAAGTTGCCGTGCTGTGTTTTTCAGCTCCATCAGGCCATTTATATTCCTCTCTAAACTGGTTATTCTAGTTAACAGCTCCTGTAATCTTTTATCATGGTTTTTAGCTTCTTTGCATTGGGTTAGAAGATAATCCTTTAGCTCAGTGAAATTCATTATTACCCACTTTGTGAAGTCTACTTCTGTCAGTTCATCCATCTCACCATTGGCCCCATTCTGTGCCCTTGCTGGAGAAGTGTTGTGATTATTCGGAGGAGAAGAGGCATTCCAGCTTTGAGGATTTTCAGTGTTTTTGCATTGACTTTTCTTCATCTTCATGGATTTTTCAACCATTGATCTTTGAGGCTGATAAACTTTGGACGGGGATTTTGTGGGGTCTCTTTTGTTGATGTTGTTGTTGCTTTTTGTGTGTTTTTCTTCTAATAGTCAGGCCCCTCTTATGCAGATCTGCTGCAGTTTGCTGGGTGTCCACTGTAGACTCTGTTTGCCTGGGTATCACCAGTGGAGGGTGCAGAATAGCAAAGATTTCTGCTTGCTCTTTCCTCTGGAAGCTTTGTCCCAGAGGGGCACTGACCAGATGCCACCCAGAACTCTCCTGTATGAGGTATCTGGCGACCCTAGTTGGGCGGTCTCATCCAGTCAGGAGGCGTGGGGGTCAAGGTCCCAGTTGAGGGAGTCGTCTGTCCCTTAGTGGCTGTCCCTTAGTGGCTGTCCCTTAGTGGAGCTGGTGTGCTGTGCTGGGGGAATCCCCCTTGTCAGGATCAGCTGATCTCTTCAGAGCAGCCAGGCAGGAAATACTAAGTCCACTGAACCTGAGACCACAGCCACCCCTTCCCCAAAGTGCTCTTTCCCAGGGAGATAAGAATTATGTCTGTAAGCCCCTGACTGGTGCTGGATCACCTGCAGAGAGACCCTGTCCATGCCCAGTGAGGAGGGATCTAAAGAAGCAGTCTGGCCACAGCTGCTTTGCTACACTGTAGGGAATTCAGC
Organism: Macaca nemestrina; assembly: GCF_043159975.1. Taxonomy (NCBI): domain Eukaryota; kingdom Metazoa; phylum Chordata; class Mammalia; order Primates; family Cercopithecidae; genus Macaca; species Macaca nemestrina. Next base: position 58,609,849 of record NC_092143.1, read on the forward strand.
CCAGTCCAAATGTCCTCATCTATAAATGACCGCTCTAGGAGTGTCTGCCTTATGTGGTTGACATAAGGACTGAAATACGCCCTGGTCTCCTGCAGTACCCTCAGGCTTATTAGGGTGGGGAAAAAAACCGCTCCCTGGTAAATTTGAGGTCATACGGTTCTGTGCTCTCGAACCCTGTTTTCTGTTGTTTAAGATGTTTATCAAGACAATACATGCACAGCTGAGCATAGACCCTTAGCAGATATTTTTTGATTTTGCCCTTTGCCTTGTGATCTTTATTGGCCTCACAAGCGTGTGATCTTTGTTCTCCTTTTTGCCCTTTGGAGCATGTGATCTTTGTGACCTATTCCCTGTTCATACACCCCATCCCCATTTGAAATCCTTAATAAAAACCTGCTGGTTTTGCAGCTTAGGTGGGCATCACGGTCCTACCAATATGTGATGTCACCCCCAGAGGCCCAGCTGTAAAACTCCTCTCTTTGTACTCTTTCTCAGCCGGCCGACACTTATGGAAAATAGAAAGAACCTATGTTGAAATATTGGGGGCGTGTTCCCCCGGTACCCATGGAACATACTCCAAGATTGAACACATGCTCAGCCATTAAGCAAGTCTTGATAAATTTTTAAAAATCAAAATTATATGAACCATACTCTCAGGCCACAGTAGAATAAAACTAGAAATAGAGTCTGGGTGGATTGCTTGAGTCCAGGAGTTTGAAACCAGCTGGGGCAACATGGTGAAACCCACCCTATCTCTACAAAAGATACAAAAAATTAGCTGTGCATGGTGTCACATGCATATATTCCCAGCTAATTGGGAGGCTGAGGTGGGAGAATCACTTGAGTCCCGGAGGTCAAGGCTGCAGTAAGTTGTGATCATGCCACTGTACTCCAGCCTGGGCAACAGAGCAAGACTCTGTCTCAAATAATGTAAAAATAATAAAAATAGAAATCAATACCAAGATCTCTCAAAACCACACAATTACATAAAAATTAAACAAATTGCTCCTGAATGACTTTTGGGTAAACAGTGAAATTAAGGCAGAAATAAAAAAGTTATCTGAAAATAAATGAAAACACAACATACCCAGATCTCTGGGATGCAGCAAAAGCAGCATTAAGAGAAAACTTTGTAGTGCAAAATGCCCACCACAAAAGTTAGAAAGATCTCAAATTAACAATCTAACATTACACCTAGGGGAACTGGAAAAACAAGAACAAACGACTCCAAAATTAGCAGAAGAAAAGAAATAACTAAAATTGAATAGAAGTAATGAAATTGAGATCCAAAAATCTACCCAAAGAATCAATTAAACCCTAAGTTGGTTTTTTGAAAGGATAAACAAGATTGATAGACCACTAGCTAAATTAACAAAGAAAAAAGAGGTATGACACAAATAAGCACAATCAAGAACAACAAAGGTGAAATTACAACTGATGCCACAGAAATACAAAAGATCCTCAGAGACTGTTGTGAACATCTCTAGTCACACAAACTAAAAAAGCTGGAGGAAATGAATAAATTCCTAGAAACACATAGTCTCACCAGATTGAATCAGGAGTAAGTTGAAACTCTGAACAGATCAATATTGAGTTCTGAAATTAAATTGGTAGTAATAAGCCTACCAACCACCAAAAGCCCCAGACCAAGTTGATTCAAAGCTAAATTCCACCAGCCATACAAAGAAAGGCTGGCACCAATCCTACTGAAACGATTACATAATATCAAAGTGGACTCCTCCCAAACTAATTCTACAAAGCCAACATCACCCTGGTACCAAAACCTTGCAAAGACACAATGAAAAAAGAAAACAATAGGCTGATATCCTTGATGAACATAAATACTAAAATCCTCAACAAAATACTAGCAAACTGAATTCAGCAGCACATCAAAAAGTTACTTCACCATGATCAAGTAAGGCTTTATTCCTGGGATGCAGGTTTGGTTCAACATATGCAAATCAGTAAAGTAATTCACCATATAAATTGAATTAAAAACAAAAGCATTATGATCATCTCAATAGATGTGGGAAAAGCTTTTGATAAAATCCAACATCACTTTATGATAAAAATGTTCAAGAAACTAGGCATAAAAGGAATATACCTCAAAATGATAAGAGCCATCTATGACAGACCCACAGCCAGCATCAGACCGAATGAGCCAAAGCTGGAAGCATTCCTCTTTAGAACTGGAAGAAGATGAGCATGCCCATTCTGACTACTCCTATTCAACATAGTATTGGAAGTCCTTGCCATAGTAATCAGGTGAGAAAAAGAAAGAAAAGGCATCCAAACAGGAAGACGTCAAAAAGAGGTCATTGTTCCTTTGCTGACAATATGATTGTATACCTAGAAAACCCTAAAGACTCTACCAAAAGGCTTCTAGAACTCATAAGTGGTAAAGTTTCACAGTACAAAATTAATGTACAAAATTCAGCAGCAATTCTATATGTATTTCCAAGTCACAAGATAATAAAATATCTAAGAATGCCTCTAACCAGGAGGTGAAAGAGCTCTACAAGAAGAACTACAAAACACTGCTGAAAGAAATCATAGATGACACAAATAAATGGAAAAATATTCCATGTTCCTGGATTGAAAGAATCAATGTCAATTAAATGGCCATATGGCTCAAAGCAATCTACATATTCAATGCTATTTCTATAAAGTTACCAATGTAATTTTTTACAGAACTAGAAAAAACTATTTTAAAATTCATACAGAACCAAAAAATAACTGAAACAGTCTAAGCATTTCTAACCAAAAAGAACAAAGCTGGAGTCATCATTGTACCTGTCTTTATACTACATGGCTACAGTAACTAAAACAGCATGGTGCTGTTTTAGTGTGGATCTATATATCCACAAAAAATGGATATATAGATCAATAGAACAGAATGGAGAACCTAAAAGTAAAACCTCACACCTGCATCCATCTCATTTTTGTCAAAGTCAACAAACATAAGCAATGGGGAAAGGATTCCCTGTTCAATAAATGGTGCTGAGATAGCTAGCTAGGCATACGCAGAAGATTGAAATTGGACTCCTCCCTTTCACCATATACAAAAATTGACTTAAAATAGACTAAAGATTTAAATGTAAGACTTCAAACTATAAGAATCCTAAAAGAGAACCTAGGAAACACCATTCTGGATATCAGTCTTGGGAGAGAATTAATGACTAAGTCCTGAAAAGCAATTACAACAAAACAAAACATCGACAAGTGGGATTTAATGAAACTAAAAGCCTTTTGGACAGCGAAAGAAACTATCAACAGAGTAAACAGACAACCTACAGAATGGGAGAAAATACTCACAAACTATGCATCTGACAAAAGCCTAATATCCAGAATCTAAGGAACTTAAAACATGTTACAAGCATGAAACAACCCCATTAAAAAGTAGACAAAATACATAAACACTTTTCAAAAGAAAACGTACACATGGCCAACAAGCATGTGAAAAAATGTTCAACATCACTAATCATTAGAGAAATGCAAATGAAAACCACAATGAGATAGTATCTCATAGCAGTCAGAATGGCTATTACTAAAAAGCCAAAAACAACAGATGCTGTCAACTCTGCAGAGAAAAGAAAATTGTTACACACTGTTGGTGGGAATGTAAATTAGTTCAGCCACAATGGAAAGGAGTTTGGAGATTTGTCAAATAACTAAAAGCTGAACTAGCATTCAACCCAGCAATCCTGTTACTGGATATAGATCCAAAAGAAAATAAATCATTCTACCAAAAAGACAATGCACTCATTTGTTCATCACAGCATTATTCGCAATAGCAAAGACATAGAATCAATCTAGGTGTCCATCAATGGTGGACTGGATAAAGAAAACGTGGTACATATATACCATGAAATACTATACTGTCATAAAAAAGAATGAAATCAAGTTCTTTGCAGCAACACGGATGCAACTGGAAGCCATTATCCTAAGTGAATTAGCACAGGAACAGAAAACCAAATACTTAATGTTCTCACTTATAAGTGGGATCTAAACAATGGGTACTCATGGACATAAAGATGGTACATATAGACAGTGGGAATTACTGTAGGGAGGAGAGAGGGAGGGGGCCAAAGGTTAAAAAACTAACCGTTATGTACTATGCTCAATATCTGGGTGGCAGAAGCAATCATACCCCAAACCTCAGCATCACCCAATATAGCCATGTAACAAACTTGCATATGCATTCCCTGAATCTAAAATAAAGGTAGAAATTATAAAAAAAAAAAGAATCCAAATAGATTGGGGACAGAGGGAAGGCTAATCAAAAGTTTTATTTTGGAATATCTTTACTTTCTTATTCTGTTACAATGGGTAGCCTCTCAGGTATGAGCAGGGCAAAAGAGGACTCTCCCCTCCTGTCCACTCCCCTCCTCCCACCCCTCCCTCAACACACCAGGAGTTTTGGGTGACTGTCAGGTGATGGTCAAGCAGTTGTTAACTATTAATCTAAAGTAATAACTGCTCACAGCCAGTGCCAGAGAAAGGCAGTCCCCTAACAAAAAACACCTTAAACTCATCAGCAGCTTCCCGATAAAATCTCAGGAGTGGGAGAAGTAATGCAGTATCTTGGAAGTATGCCAACATATAAAATCCAAGTCCATAAGTCAAGCTGCGCACTTGGTTTCTCAAGTCACCCGCTTGGCCTTCATCCAGATTGTACTTTTCTTCTTTTCTTTTCTTCCTTTCCTTACTGTCCTAAAGCTTTTTAATAAAACTTTCATTCCTGTTCTGAAACTTGCCTTGGTTTGTCCTTCTGCCTTATTCTTCTCAGTCGAATTATTTTGTCTGAGGAGGCAAGAATTGAAGTTGCTGCAGACCAGTATAGATTTGCCATCAGTAACTTGGATACCTTCCACTAATAACAGTTCTTTTACTTTTCAAGTCATTTCTGAGGATCCTCTGTACAAGGCATCATTTTCACTGCTTGTACTGTATCAGATACCTTCCATCTTGGAGCTCCCCTGGATGCCTCCTTTATCCCTTCCAGCTCTATGTCTATTCATACAAATGTGTCCCTTTTCTTCTGTGCCTTTCTGCTTTGGCATTTTAGTTTACTGTTGTGAATGTATTTCCTTGTTTGTGGTATACCAACTTCTCAATGGGTACATTTTAGTTTTATCTATCATGCTTCTCCCATTCTGCATAGGATTCTGTAGGTCCAGACCTCCCTTCCTTACTCTCAATGCCAGGATGGGAGTCTAGGAAGGACAGATATGGGAAATTTGTACATTTGGCAGGGAGCTCAGGACAAGGTTAAGTCTAAAGTTGTTTAGTTGAGAGTTAAGCACTTAAAGGAGATGATTAAAGGAGAAAGTGTAGAGGAAAAGATTATTTCTTATCAAATAGTCATGTTTAAGTAATATGAGAATAAATAGGTGAAGAAGCAGCTAGAGAAAGTTATTAAAAGAACATTTCAAGGAAGGGCTGTCTACAATGTTTTGTAGTATAAAAAGTTTAGGAGAACGATACAAGATTATTGAGCTCTGTCACTAGGATATGCTTAGATGTCTTTTTCATAAAGCAGATGTATGGCGGTACAATTTAAATGCAATAAAATCCACTCATTTACAGTGTACAGGTGAATGACTTTTGACAAACATACACATCCATTTAAACACCACCTCAAACACTGTATAGAAATTTCCATATTTCCAGAAAGTTCATTCATGCCCCCTCTATAGACAAGATTACTTTCACTCACTCCCACAACTCCAGTATGATTTTAGTTTTACCATTCTAACATTTCAAATACATGAAATTATGCCACTTCTTTGTGTCCAACTTTTTCAGACTCAGGAAAATGTCTCTAATGTTGATCCGTGCTGTTGCATATATCAGTAGCTTGTTCATTTTTATTGATCAATAATATTGTACAATTTATTTAGCCTTTAATGGAAATTTGAGATTTTTTTCAATTTTTGACTATTGTCAAGAAAGCTATTATGAACATTCACCTACAATTCTTTTTGTGGACATATTTTTATTTGTCATGGGAAAATATAAAGAAGAGGAATGCTGAGTCCTATGGTAAGTTTAACTTTTATAAGAAATTGTCAAATTGTTTTCCAAAGTGTTTAAACAATTTTACATTTCCACTAGCAATGTATCAATTCCAGTTGTTCTATATCCTCTCTGATACAGGACATTGCCAACCTTTATAATTTTAGGCATTATAGTGTGTGTGAAATTGTATTGAACTGTTAGTTAAATTTGCGTTTTCTTGATGACTAACAATGTTAAGCATGTTTCCACATTGTATTAGTCATTTGTATATTGTCTTTTGTGAAGAGTCCAAGCCTTATGCCTATTTTCTGAATATTAAGTTGTGAATTTTCTCTGCACATTCTGGGTAGAAGTTATTGGTCAGGGATTCTATGCCATATGTCAGAGGGGCCTCTCACATGTGTTTCTGAGGCTCCTTTCTGCATTGCTCTCTCTTCTTGAGTTCCTGTCTTCTTCCAGATGCTTCCACTGTCCATGAAACTCATATTTGCTTTTCAACTCAGCGGGATTACTGTGCTCTGTTTTGCTCCCAGATCTCTTTATTGTAGTTGGGAAATTGTCCCTTGGCAGAGAGCTTGGTGATTGTGGGACTCCACTTTATCAGTTTCCCTTTTCTCAGAAATAAAAACCTTGAACTGCCCATTTTTCGATGTCCAAAATCAGTTGTCTCATATTTTGAAATCCAGATTTAGAGTTGCTTATAACTGGAGAACTAATTCCATATCAGTTACTCCTTCATGGATGGCAGTTGATATACTGCTTAGTGGGATGTAAGAATGAAGTTTCATGAATAGAACAAAAATCGGATTACAGCTAGGTAAAAAATTTAAAAAATTATAGAGGATTTGTTTATTCATTTATTCGATAATCATTTAAGGCACTTAATATAGTTGTTCTCTAGAAAGAATGGAAAATTTCATGGGGAAGATAGACAGGAAAACATAAATGTAATAACAGCAGAATGCAATGTGATCCATTCTTATAAAGAGAAATAAAAAGTGGTGTAGGTGCACTCACATGTCTGAAAGAGTTGAGTATTCCTTAAGGCAAGGAACCATGTAAGATGGATCTTAATATTTGTATATAAATTGTAATTTGAAGAAGAGATCAGATGAGGATATTGCGGCTGCCAGTATAAACAGTTCATTCAAAAAATTGCTAGTCAAAGCAAAATTTGATATAGAATAATAGCTTTAGGAAGTGGTCAGGCAAGGTAGTGGGGAGACCTGAGTCCACAAGGCAAGTAAAAAAATTGTATTGAAGTTGCAGATTTTGAAGAGAAGAAATTGGCGGTAAGTGAACACCGATCAGGGGCATTGCATATTGACTAAGGTTAGAGTAGAAGCAGTTTTTAGCCACTTCCGACTCTGAGAGTCCATGTGTATTATTCTAGATATTTAGTGATAAATGTATCCAACAGTGTAAGGTCCAATGAAAATGTAATAACTCTAATGTCAGTGAAAGGTGATTTTATTTTTGTCATGTGTAACAAAAGCTAAAGAGATCTTTGCTTTCCATAAAAGATTAAAGATGCTTTATGTTCATCATGAAAGAGTCTTTGCATAGAGGACAAATTATTTTTAACCTCAAGAGCACTGACTTATGTTACATTTTGGAAAGAAAACCAAGATGTTAAAAGGGATAATAATGTGAAAAGGAAATATGTGTTCACCAGAGTTTTTCCTAAGTGTTCTGAGATAAAGGGATGATAGAATAATTGGAGTAACATACATAAAGGAAGCACATATAAAAAGCGAAGAAAAGGAAGGACTCTTGTGATAACATGTTAAATTATTGGAGCTGGGTGAATAAATTATATAAGAATCAAATTCATTGAGTAGTAAGAGTTGACAGTTTATAAACATAGTCTTTCTATTTCATTTGCCCACACAAACAGCTAGTTGATATTTTTTCTCAAATGGAAGTTTCCTGTTGCACAGTCTCAGCAAACCTCAACTCTGGCTTGGAGCCAGGAGGATCTTGTCTTTTAGGCATTAATTCTGGGCAAGGAAGTTGCAGTCAGGGGCATGTTTAGAGAGGATGAAAGTCTTGCCTGAACTTAATTCTTTATATACTCACACTGACCATTGTGCACAGGCTTCACAAGGAAGAGCTCCCTTGATTTATGTTTGGAATTTTAGGTGAAAAATATCTTATATAACATCTTACCAATACATTAATTTATTAAGAATTCTGAGACCTAAAGACTGAATAGTTTTAGCTAAAGATGTACAGCTAGTTATCAATTCAGTCAAGAAAATACAGACATCTAGTTCAGCTGTCTTTTGATTATATCATGCTGTCACCCTAAACTGGGTAAAATTCTTAAAAATTCAAAGTTTTAACTTATGCCATACTTTCAATGGAATAAAAAGAATGACATGAACTACTGAATTTTGGTTCAATCTTGTGCTACTTAGGATGTCATGTCTTTTACAGATTTTAGTGCAAATTTAAGTTCATAGTACATCATTCCCATTACTTTACCATATGTTACATATTCAACCTAAACCATAGGAGTGCTATGGAAATTAATTAGTATTCACAAAATAGGTTGAGAGTGGCACAGTCAGGAAAAATATAAAAGGAATCATTACTATTCTTGTTTTCTCCACATTTATTGAAGCAAAACAAATGTTTTAACTGTTAACAGTGACGGCTTATTGGTTAAATGTGTATCAAAACCTTCTTATTTCTAAAGGGAAGGCCAACATGCCCTTATCAAGATATTTGGATAGGAGATCAATATGTAATTTTTACTAGCTTGTTCTTTTGGTCTTTTGACTATTACAGAGAGATAGATACATAGATAGATAGATAGATAGATAGATAGATAGATAGATAGAAAGAAAGATAGATAGACATGTTTATGAACTAAAGAGGAAAGATGGAATGTAACACAAAAAAAATCATTATAGAAAGTATATGTGTTCAGAGTATGGTCAAAGCAAACTAAAAGACATAGGATACCAGCACTGATATTATGAAGGAACATTCAAAATTTAAAAACAAGCAAAATATTTAGGATGCCCTGAAATATATTTTTAGTACTGTTTCTCTTTATTTTGCTGTACTTTTAAAATATAAAAACAGCCTTCACAGCTTATACTCCATAGCCAGGGAGATTTAGTTCAAGTCTCAGTTCTCCTACCTACCTGTTCCATAGACTTAGACAAGTTATATAATTTATCTAAGCCTTGATTTCCTCATCTATGAAATCAAAATAATAATCCCATTTTATAAGATTGTTGTGGGGATTAAAAAATGTGGCATCAAAAATTTTTAGCTTAGCTTTATGTCTGGCACATATTTTTAGTGCCATAAAAAGGTCACTGTTATATATATACACACACACACACACACACACACACACACACACGAGAGAGAGTTGAACATTATAGAATAGACTGAACAGTTTTATTTATAAATGAAACATGCCATTTTTACAAGAGATTGTGTTTCTAGAGGAAGATATTATAAGGCTTCATTTAAAAGACATTTAAAAGATTGCAGTTTAAATGAAGATACCAAATATATTTACCATCTCTGTGGGTTGACATTGAAACAAAACACAACAGGATTATTTCTCTGTTCCCTCAAGGTCAATTGAAATGAGGACATCACACTGTTCTCATTGAGGCGCTGAGCATGTTTTGCGTCTCCAAATTTAAGATCAGTGATTGCAACTATAATCCAGCCAAATAGTCCTTAGAGTCAAAAGGACTGCAAGTAAGCACTTTGGTGGAGTTTCATGGACAACTTTGCTGTGCTTCTGCAACCTTCAGTCGATTTGGGACATGCCAGGATTAGAATCACTGAGGCACATCGGACTGAGTAGATTTTATGATGAGTACAGCTTGAATACTATAGTGAGAACATCAATCACTCTTCGCATGAGACTCCAATTTTCAGAAATGGAAGGTAGAAAATGAGGTTATTATGAGGATGAAGGAGACCTGCTTTTATTTTTTTCAGCAACAGAAACTCATGCTGGATTTAAGGAAGAACTTCAATGCATGAGTATTTGGATATTATTTACATTGGAAGAGGGCATCTCTTTGAAGGGAATATTTAAAATATATTTCAAAGTTATTTTTAAGGGATTCAGAATCTGTTTAGTAACACATGGGTCAACTGATTTTTCTGCCTTCTTTTTCTTCATTTTTTTCCAATGTTTAGTTCATGATGCTATGTTTTTTAACTTTGCTTGAAGTTTTATTTTAGCTTCTTGGGTTCATTTTTATTTGTTACAGAATTAGATCATAAATGATTATTTTATTTTAGCTTGTACATTTTTTGAAGATTTGTTCTATAATTTTCTGACAGATTTATCAACCTCTCTATTAAGGAAACTTTAAGAGTATTAGCACTAATAAAGCAGAATATTTTTTGCTTATTCTGAACATCAAGGTTTACTACTTTGTATAGAATGAGTAATGAGCTTCTTATGTTTGTTCTCTTTAGGGGTGAATAAAGGCATTTACTTTAGCTACCCATGCCGACGTCACAGCTGTGCTGTAGTAAACATCCCAGCACCTTGTGTCAACAAAATGATTTCACACATCCAAGATGTGGAGTCCAAAATACAGGAGCATTTGAAAAGGGTAAGAGACTAATTTAAAATGCTGATATTTTGGTAAGCTTTATAGACACTCTAAGGGTTGGTTACTTAAAGAACCCAGAAAACTCTTTGGACTTTTAAAATGATAATTGGAATGCTTTTTAAGAATCTTTGCTCAGTTGCATAATTTACTAGTCTAGACGTGTTTTTGATAGTCTCACTCCAGAAGGGTGAAACGACCTTATTAAATCGATGTTTTTTTCCCTACCTGTTTGTTCTTTATCCAGAGGCAATCATGCTAAGTAGTAATTTCCATAAGCCAACTTGACTAGTAAATTAAGTAGTATTTACATACTTTTTGGGACACTAAACAGATTAGATGATTAAATTGGTGTATAAAAGGACAGTGTGCCCTTTTTAATGAGTTGTTATTCTAAAGAAATGCTTAATAGTTCTATTGAACAGGAACATAATGATTCTATGTCTTTTTAACCTGTTAAAAGTTTGCCTTTATTATTCTGAAGGGAGTTCAATCTTGAAAGGCAATTATTTTCAAAGGATGATTTAAGAATGACAAAAATTACCACTTCTCAGACCTTTTATTAAGGTTATATTTCTGAACAACTAATGCAGAATTAGACTGCTCATATGGGGTATCAATTTTCCAGAGACCTGTGCTATTTTTTTTTTCTTTCCACTGTTACTGGATCTGGCTCAGCAAACATTCTGATGGGCCACTCACAATTCTCAGTCCAGGATGTCACCTCTTTTGTTAGAGATCATTAGAGTACAGTCTTCAAGATTGCAGGCTTTAGAGTGACCTTAGATGGGAATGAAGAGATAATGATATTATGTTAGAACAAGTACCAGCAAATGATATGCACTCAATATATATTTGTCATTGTTACTTCTTTATTTTTTATATCATTCTATATCAGCATTGTTACCTTTGTTGTTTCTATATTTCTCCAAATCAGATTACCCCTTCAGGAATGCTTTATGGGTTACAGGACTGATGGTGTCCTGGGCTTTGAAGACTATGGCAAGGACATAAAGAGAATAAATGAATATTTATTGCTATGATATGCTGTACACTTCCTATGAGTTTTAATTAACAGTTACCCATGTTGTTAAAAATGATAAAAATCATAGGTATTTTAATAAATAATTATAACAATTACCATTTATTAAAGTGGTATAATGGTATTTTAATAAATAATTAAAACAGGTATTTTAATAAATAATTATAACAGCTACCATTGATTAAAAACCTAATATAAGTCAGACATTATGTTTTACTACATCATTGCTCTTAGACCTTACAAAACTACTATTGAATAGTTGTTATACCTAATTGATAGATAGGGAAATAGTAATTTAAAACAGCTCAGTAACTTGTTCAAGGTCACAAGGCAGAATTGGGATTCAAACACCCTCTGTCTGTTTTCAAAGCCCATATTCTTTCCTGAATCCCACTTAGTGCTCTGAACAGTTGATAAACTGTTAGACACTATGGATAATAGACCAGGTAAAATATTACCTTAGATAAAATAGTTTACAAAATAAGCCAAGATATTTTACATCTTGTCTTTTAAAAAGCTGAAAAAAGAGCTATTCTCATGTAAATACATTGAAAAACCTCAAAAAAGGAGAAGCACCAGGGCTGACTTCTTTAGTATTGTCTTCTGGAGCCTAGATTAGTGCCAGATAAATAGTAGGCGCTCAATAACTGTCTGTTGAATAAAAAAGTAAATGAAGAGCTGAAACAGAACCTTTCTTTTCTGCATACATCTGAGGCACCTATCCACTCCATATATGAGGGTGATTTATGTACCTAACATCTCCTATTTTCTAGGCATTTAATAAATATCTATTTTTTTTTTTGCCCTTTATAGAAATTCTCCTGTACAGGTGAGAATTCTAGAGCATAGAAAAGTCAAATACCTTATATGTACACATCACACAGGTAGTGAGCACTAGAGTTGGAATTTGTACTTAGCTCCATCTGACTCGAAAGTCCATTCAGCCTCTGTTTTATATCCTTGGAGAGATCTTAATTCTCATTTCAGAGAATATTGGTTGGTATTTTGAGAAGAAATACACAAAATAACAATGCTAGATAAGTATACTTCTAGACAAAAATTTCAATAATGATAATAATTTGTTTATAAGTAAATAAATACAAGTTTTATCTGAAAGGAGATTCATTGTGAAATAAATGCTAATGACAAACTTTTGTTAATATTCAAGGTTATTTTGTAGATTTTCTATTTTCTATATTTAAAAATTATCGTATTTTGTTTTATTATTGACTGTGCAGTTAGATTTGCTAGTGTTGAACTGGTAAATAGAATGTAAGTAATATGTTTGGTGCAATGATGAGGACTATCCATTAGATATTTAGTTCAAATCTATGCAGTATTTGAACTAATATTTTAAGAATGAACTGGTGGCCAGCTATCTTTTTGAAAGATGAAAAACTTTTTTCTGATAAAAATTTTTTATCACAATAAGAAAAAAATCTTCCCATTATCACATGGAAAAAGTGATAATATTAGCAAAAAGCAATAATATTACCAAAAAACGTTGGTAATATTAGACAACCTTACATTGACATAGGAACTTAAATTTCCTTAAAAATAAAATTAAGCAGGCACAACTGGATAGAACTCTTTAAAAGATAGCTTCTGATTTTTTGAAATCAAACTAATAGCATGTATTATTTCCAAATAAGTAAATAAAGGTCATAATTCAGAATTAGTTAACCTAAGCATAATTCCTCATGTCACATAAAGTGAGTTATGTGTGTAAGAAATACTTAAAATGGTAATCATCCGTCTATTCTCTACATTCATGAGTTCAATTGTTTTGATTTTTAGATCCCACAAGAAAGTGAGAACATGTGATGCTTGTCTTTCTGTGCCTGCTTATTTCACATTGCATGCCTGGATCAAAACATCGCATTTTCCCCATAAATATATACACCTACTATGTACCCACAAAAATTACAAATAGAGGAAATTTTTAAATATTTAAAATGAATAATTACCTGCAGAAAATACTAAATATGAATGTGTGCTGTGTGCATTTTTCCTCCAGAATGCCTGAGGGAAATGCAGAAAAGGGACATTTCTTCTCAACGTTTTTGCCACTTAACATTTTACCCAGTAAAGTTGTCAACTGACTGTAAAAAAAATGAGAGGAAGTGGGACATTTTCCTGTCTATAAATGTATCTGTATATACATCTTTGTGAATACATATTCATTCATTACCTACAGTCCCAGGCCTGTCTGGTAACATATCTGGTGCTAGACCACCCTTTCACCAGTTTCCAGGGGTTAGGCAGAGGTCAAAGCAAGGCAGAGGAACAATGCTTGGTCATTACCAGCTGGAGGCTTCACCCCAGTTACATAAATATGTGGTCATCTGTGATTATGGTAATGGTTATACAACTCCGCCATTACATTAAGAACTGTGGATTTGTATACATTCATGAACTCTAAGCTACGTAAATTATCTCAATAAAGCTGTTATTATATCTGTGTATATACATCTCCATAATGAATTGTACAAAATTCTTTTTTTGAGTTGTAGATCATCTGAATTCCTTTGGATTTTAATGTTAGAGGTCAAAGCGGCAACTGGCTTAATTATCTCTCTAAATTACCCAAATCTCATGTCTTATGACTCTAATTGTTAGAAAAGTTTGGTGCAATGATGAGGAAGGACAGGCTGGCCAGTGAAGGGCGTAGCAACAAGCAAAAGAGAAAGGGGTATTTACCAAGTGTAAGTTTACTTAAACCCCTCCTGCTGAGGTCTCACTATGTTAGCCATGCTGGTCTTGAACTGCTGGCCTCAAACAATCCTCCCTCCTCAGCCTCCCAAAAAGTTAGGATTACAGGCATGAGCAACCACGTCAGGCCCACTAGATAAAATTCTATAAGTAATTATAAAGGTTACACCTACCCTGGGTATACCATACATTAAATGAGTGACAGATCGGTCTTTTACAATTTTCTGTCCACAGTGATTTCCAGTGTAGTCAGAACACTCTGACACCTGTGGTTAGCAGCAATGCATCTGCCACGGACTTTTCTATCCACTCCAGTTTAATTGCAATTTGAATCTCCAAAGAAAAACTCTTCAGAGTGGAGTTACTATGAAAATTTTCCCTATATTTTATTTTTGCAAAGAATCTGGAGACATCACACAATGATAAAAATAATCACCTGAATATCTTCTCACACAAATAAAAGATTAAATAAAAGATTATGTTTTATTTTTTCCTCTACCTTATTCTCTTAGACTGCCTAGGCTGTAAATAGTTTTATTTAATTTAGAGTAAGCTCTACAGAATTAAAATTTTCCTCTTCATTTAATCAATATCAGTCATTAGGATGCTACTGTAATTTAAAAGAACAACACAGAGAGAAAGTATTTAAAAAGCATTCTTTAAAATGTTAATATATTGTACAAAATTAATAACATCAACAATGATAATAAACCTAATATTTATAAAATGTTTACCAAATATAGACTTATTAGACACTTAATATGCATAATTTCATTGAATTCTTACTAAAACCTTATGAGATAGAAACTGCCATTATTTCCAGTTGCAGATGAGGAAAATGATTTTAGAGGCTGATTTCCTCCAAGATCCAATGTCAGTGGCAGAGCCAGCATCCAGACCAGGTGTATCTGAGCTCTAAGCACACCTGGTTCAGCACCGTGCCATGACATCGTGTTCTTGACAGTGTGTCAGCTATTAAGACCAAAGCCATGAACGTTAAAATGTTTGTCATTCTCACTGGAAAACTTGGCTCTATTTATACCACTTCATATCTATTTTTTAACTGTGAAACATAACATTTAACATCTGACTCTTTACTTTCTCATACTTTGAGTTCTCTCATTCTATTAGTTCTATTGTATTTAACTTGAAACTTATGAGCACTTCAAACGCTGATGTATCTACTTTCCTATTCTGTGGTTCCTATTTTCCTTTAGTTTCTTGCCTAATCAATTCATCTCTCTAAACATTCATCAATAGGTGTATTTGGTCCTTTACTTTTTATCCTGTCATCCTTGTAGTCTGACAAAATGCCAACCCCAAATGTCTCTGATGATCTGCCATCCCCACTCCCACCCGTGGTCTGCTGAATGGTACTGGAGAACATTACACAAAATTTGAGATATTATGTAACCATAGTCCCCAACCTCAATTGTATATCATATAGTGCTCTGAAATTATTGTTTGTCAACTGAAATTTTTCTAGTAGTCTGTGGTGGCTACTCCAATCTTTCTTTGTTCAAACCTCTAAATCTTCTACCCCACAGCTCATTTATTTATTTCTTTGCAAAAAAAAAAAAAAAAAAGAGCTACAACAGAAATGTCTCAAACGGTTGTTATCTCACCTCTGAACTCCACAAATATTGTTCTTTTTGTCCCCCACACACCTAGAGCCGTTCCCCTCACTACATTGCATCTTCTACTTTTGCAAAGATCTTGCTCCATCAGTTGTGTCTTCTGTCAGCATTCTGTCTTTAAAATCTCCTTTTTTTCTTAACTCCTGTCCGCATTGAAGATACTGATGTATCTCCTCTTCTTAAAACATTTTAAAATTCTATGCAGACCTTTAAATATCTCTCCTTGTCTTTCTTTCTCCATTCCACATAGCATCTGAAAGTTGCCTATATTTAGTATTTTTAATTCCACACCTCCCAATCACTCATTTATTCTTTGCAGCCTAGAATTTTTCCCCATTCTAATGAAAATACTTCGAGCAAGGTAGCCATTTATCTTTTTTTCTTTTATCTTTTGGTACACACACACGTACATACATATACACATGTACTCCAACATTTTGTGGCTACAACACAAACATTTATGCAGTTACCATTCAGCCATTTGTTCTGGACTCAGCTGGGCAATTT
This sequence comes from Macaca nemestrina, assembly GCF_043159975.1. Lineage (NCBI taxonomy): Eukaryota > Metazoa > Chordata > Mammalia > Primates > Cercopithecidae > Macaca > Macaca nemestrina. The sequence continues at coordinate 58,626,369 of NC_092143.1, forward strand.
TGCTGGTTCTTGCCTGGGGCCAATCATGTGGATATACACATCTGGTAGCACAACTGGGAATAATGATTAAAATGGTCTCACTCACATGGTTGTTGGCTGCTGGAGCATATTTCAAGAGGACAAATCTCAACAGACAAGTGCTTAACAAAGCTTTGTTTGTGTCATGTATGCTGAAGTCCCGCTGACCAAAGCAAAGCACATAGTCAATCCCACTGTTAACGCAGGAGAGTACTAGAGAAGATACGGATCCAGGAGACAAGATTATAGGGGGACAATTTAGGTAGCAATCTGTCAGTCCATTGCCACATCATTAATACTGCTCCCCAAATGTAAACTACAATGACCTTTTCTTAAAACAGTTTTATATCATTATGGTATCATGAAGATCCATAGTCACATGTTCTGTGACAGATCTGACACAGATGAAGTTCCCTGTGTGCAACTTCTTTTGACCCACAGATCTATGGCCCAGAGTGACAAGTCAAATACTGCTCCTGCATACTTAGTACACACAGTGAAGAAGGGATAGAATAATCACAATAAACCCCTCATTCAAAAAGGGTAAGAATGAAGACACAGGGCTTTCACTGATCCATACAATTCTGCATTTCATCACCATGTGGTATCAGATTCCCCAAATCTAGGACCATGAATTTTTTTTTTTTTTTGTATTAGAACCCAGTCCTGCTCATTGAGAATAATTTCCTGGTCTGTGTTTCTCACTGCCTCTTTGATTTACTCTGTGAACTCTTGGTTCCAGAGGTACTTTCATGTCTGTAGAAAATGGATCTGAGTTCCTCTCTCAAACTTCTTCCTGCTTCTTATAAGTTGAGAGCTCAGAAACTTCTTTGCATTTTAAACTGTCTCTTGGTTTTTAGTCTAAGATGCCATAATTCTAATGAAAACTTTGAGGTTTCATATGAATCTGATTTGATTTACCTCCGTGTCCCAAAAGCCCCAGCCATATTCTTTTGCCTTATTAAAACATATTTTCCTTGAATTAGATAATTATGTTTTATGTTCCTCTACTTTATTGTTTTTTAAATAAATTATCTTTTAAAACACTTTAGACCTACAGAACAATTGAGAAAATAGCATAGGGAGTTCATGTATAAAGCATGTTCACTACTCCAGAATAAAACCTCATATCCATTAAAAATTTACTCCTAATTCTCTTTCTAACCCAAGTCTTGCAACTACCAGTCTGCTTTCTTTTGAAATAAATTTTATTTGTGTTTATTTGAGGTTTACAACATGCTGTTTTGAGATACATATAGACAGACACATAGATAGTATAGTAGTACAATGGTTACTGTAGTGAAGCCGGCTAACGTATCTCTATGTTAGTCTCATATAGTGCCTTATCCTTGTAACAAGAGCAGCAAATACCTACTTATTTAACAAAAATCCCTAATATAATACAATTGTATTAACTTTAGTCCTCATGTTTTACATTAGATCTCTAGACTTATTCATACTCCATATCTGCTTCTTTGTATCCTCTGACCTGCATCTCTACATTTCCTCTTCTCGACTCCCACCTGTGGGAACCAGTGTTTCATTCTCTACCTGTGTATTTGAACTCCCTAAAAAAATACATTCCACGTGTAAGTGAGGTCATGCAACATTTTTCTTTCTGTGTCTGCCTTATTTCCTTTCGTATAATGTCTTCCAGAACTATTTAGGTTGTGGCAAATAACAGGCTCTCCATTTTTGTAAAGCTGAATATTAGCTATATACGTACAGATGTATATATACACATATAGCTAATATGTGTGTATATATACGTATATATGTGTGTAGCTAATATGTGTGTGTATATATGTATATACAGATATACACATATATACGTATATATACACATACAGACATACATAAACATATACACACACATTATACACACACATATATGTGTGCACGTGCACACACACAGAGACACAAGCACACCCCCTACATTTTCTTTATTCACTTTATTCTTTATTCACTTTATTCACTTATTCATCGATGAACATTCAGGCTGTTTCCATATCTTGGCTATTGTGAATAATGCTGCAGTGAACATGGGTGTGAAGATATTTTTACGAGCTGGTGCTTTCATCTCATTTGGGTGTATACGTAAAAGATGACTTGCTGGGTCATGTGGTAGTCCTACTTTTAAATTCCTTAGGAACGTCCATACAGTTTTCTCTAATGGCTGTACCGTTGTACCTTCACACTAACAGTTGTACTAGGATTCCCTTTTCTCCATACCCTCACCAACATTTATCTCTTGTCTTTTTTATAGTAGTCATCCTTACATGTGTGAGGTGATATCTCATAGTGGTTTTAATTTGCATTTCCTTGATTAGTGATGTTGAGCACCTTTTTGCATACCTGTTGGCTATGTATGCATTTTTTGAAGATAATCTCTTCATGTCCTTTGCCCATTTTTAAAACAGATTATTTGGTTTTTGCTAATGAGTTTTAAGAGTTTTTTATACATTTTTCATATTAACTCCTTATCAGATATGTGGTTTCCAATTATTTTTTCCCAGTATGTAACTGGACTTTTCTTATTTTTTTTTTTTTAGTTTGATGCAGTTCCATTTCTATATTTTTGTCTTCGAAGTCTGAGCTTTTGGTGTGATTCCCAAAAGTTGTTGTCAAGACCAGTGTCGAGGAGTTTTCCTCTATGTTCTTTTCTAGGAGTTTTATGGCTTCTGATCTTACATTTATGTCTTTCATCCATTTTGAATTGATTTTTGTATATTGTTTAAGATAAGATCCAATTTCATTCTGTTGGTGATAGAAATTCAGTTTTCCCTGCATCATTTATTGAAGAGACTATTCTTTCCTCATTGTGTCCTTTTGATGCCCATGTCAAAAATTAGTTGTCCATTTATGTTTTAACTTATTTCTGGACTCTCTATTCTATTCCATTGGTCTATGTTTTTGTTTTTAATGCCAGGACTATACTGTTTTGATTATGATAGCTTTGTAATATAATTTTAAATCAGGAAGTCTGATGCTTCCAACATTACATTTTTTCCTCAGTATTGTTTTGGACTTTTGGTGTTTTTTATGGTTCCATATTAATTTTATATTCTTTTTCTATTTCTGTGAAAATAGTCATTGGAATTTTGATAGACATGGCATTAAATCTACATATTGCTTAGAGTACTATGATTATTTTAGCAATATTAATTCTTCCCATTTGTGAACACCTATTTATTCATTTATTTGCATCATGCTCAATTTCTTTCATTAATGTTTTATAGTTTTAGTGTGCAAATCTTTCAGCTACTTGATTAGACTTATTCCTAGGCATTTTATGCTATTATAAATGGGACTGTTTTCTTAATTTCTTCTTCAACTAGATCATTATTCATGTATAAAAATGCTACTAATTTTTGTACATTGATTTTGTATCTTGCAACTTTACTGAATTCATTTATTAGTTCTAACAGGTTTTTTGTGTAGCATTGAGGTTTTCTGCTTATAGGATCATGTCATCTGCAAATAGAGATAATTTTCCTTTTTTCATTTTCAATTTTGATAGCTAGATCTATTCTGGATATTTGATATAAATCAAATCATACAATATGTGACCTGCATTTTTTTCACTTGACATAATGTGGGAGGTCCATCCACATTGTAGTATGTATCAGTAATTTGTTTCTTTTTATAGCTGAATAATATTCTATTGTGTACATATACTACAGCTGGTATCTGTCCATCTGTTGATAGTCATTTGGGTTGTTTCCACCTTCGTCTATAGTACATAGGGCCACTATGAACATGCATGTAGTATGTATTATATAATTATATATTACATAATATAAGGATTTGATTAAGTACCTGTTTTCAGTTCTTTTGAGTATATACCTAGGAGTGGAACCACTGTGTCAGGTGATGATTCTATATTTAACTTATTGAGAAACCATCAAATTATTTTCCATAGCCCAACAATTTTAAATTCCCATCAGCAATATAAATGGGTTCTAATTTCTTTACATCCTTACTAGCACTTGTTATCGTCCATTAAAAAAATATTTCTAACATAAGGTTAATTATTTTCTTATTTTTGCAGTGGAAAATAGAAGGTTTTGTGAATACTTTTTGTCTCAACAATATCATTTAGATATTTAAATATTTGGTAATAATTTCCAATAAAAATATAGAGCTAAATAAAGGACAATGAAAATGCTAGATTTATCAAGCAAAAGTTTGTGGGCAATGTGGCTTAGAGATGTAAGTAAATGAAGTGTTTCATTTCCCCTATAATGTAGTAATTTTTTAAACTACATCCAATCGGGCAGTTTTAGCTCCCCCTCCACCTTTGTTTTCATTTGCTATTTTGATAAAATCAGAAATAAGAATTGTATGCAGTCTTGTGTTTAGTTTGATATAATTGATTATATTAGATATTTTAAAGCGTCTACATACCACAATTATTTATGAAAAGTGAAATTCTAAGCTTAATGATAATCTGGAATTTTATTTAAAATAATAATTTAAAGTGACTTTGAGAAACTTCTAAAATTTGTCCAAATTTTTCAGATAGGCAGTTATTAATGTAAGACTTCAAATGTTTCTCTGGAGTTGTAGGCCTTCTCTGTGTTAACTGCTTCAGTATCCTGAACAAATAGTGTTTAAATGCTAGGTACCAGAAATTTTGCCTCCAAATATCAGATCAAAGACTGACTAAAATAATTTTTTAATTATTTCTTTGTTACTTCTAAACAATGTTGCTAAGGTAGTGTTTTGATATATTACCTTAAAACGTTTCTTCATATGAAATTGCACTCTGCTTCAAACATTTTGAGTAATAATGTTTTATTTTCATAAAATGATTTTCTATTGAGCTATAAAGAAGACCAAACTGAGAATATTAATTATTGCTAACTTGTTGAAGACTTCAGAAGTTTTGGATAATTATATCACAATTCACTGAAGTGCCTCTTAACCAATTTTCCCCAGACTCTCTTGTGATACTTCAACTTCAAATGGCTTCTTAGAACTGCCATGTAAATCAACGTCATGCAGGTTTCTGCATTATGCAGGACTGTGAATGCCAGTTTCCAAAATCAAGGAATAACATTTTCCTGATTATTAATTAGTTTAGAATCTTATTAACATGCTCACTGAATTTTTATTCTCTTCTCTGCAAAATGCCAATTTATCTTCTGCCATTTTCTTTTGGGTTTACTTGTATTTTCTTATTGACTTGTAGGAACTTGTTACCTTTAGTAAGTTGTATGTGTTGTAAACACTTTGTCTCAGTTTGTGACGTGTCTTTTTACTTTATTAACTTTAATGTAATTAAATTTATCACTTTACTTTTGCTTTTAAGTGATTTGTGTCTTGTTTAAGAAGAATTTCCATACCACAATCCTATGACAGTTTTACTTTATAGCTACTAAAATTTTAGTTTCTCTTAGGAGATTTGCTTAACAATGTGAAATTGATTTCTTTTTGCATATGAATGGAATAGATGGCTAATTTTACTTTTTAAAGAAAATTAGTTTTTCTACATTGATTTCATTTCAAATCCAGTCATTTCTTATAAATCAGCCATACCATATCCATCATACATCAAAGTTTCATATATGATTTTACTTATTTCTGGCCCTTTCCATCCCACTGGTCAATTTTACCTCCCTATGCCAGTATCTGGTTTCACTCATTTACATGAATCATAATATGTTTTGATATCTGATGTGGTGGTTCTTTTTACCTTTTTAGAGTTCTTTGGGTATTCTTGATACACTGCTCTTCCATATAAATTTTAAAATAAGCTTGTCATATTATATGAAAAAATCTGTTTTGATTTTAAACATAATTGCATTCATCAGTTTTTTTATTATGTATATGAATTTAGTCTTTTTCATGATTTGATCAATGAGGTACCACATATACAACAGTGGTCTCATGAAATTACATTATTGTATTTTTACTGTACCTTGTCTATATTTTGATATGTTTAGATACACAAATACATTGTGCTATACTTGTCTACAGCATTCAGTATGGTAACACACTGTGCATGTTTGTAACCTAGGAGCAATAGGCTATACCACTGAGGTTTGTATAAATATACTCTATGATGTTTGCACAATGACAGAATTGCCTAGCAATGCATTTCTGAGAATGTATCACTGTCATTAAGTGACACATGACTGTATATGTGTATATTAATGTGGATGTGTGTGTGTTTACACACACATGCATACACATATATATCATATAATTTTTTTGTTCAGATTTTGGTAGGATATGGGAACTAGAGAGAAGTAATCATGTATGCCAAATAAACATCTTGAATTAGAGATAATCTATGAAACCTGTAACATTCTGGTTTTGCATTTTTGGTAATTTATGACTTATACAACCCAAGGTACTCTTAGAATATATCTGTAGAAAATAACCCCTGCCAATGACTTTATAGGCCAGAAAAGGCATAATATTATGGAAAACTAAATATGTGAACTCACGTGTAATTTTGTATTCACTACTCTTTGGTAACACATTAAAATTCAATAGATGTCATGTACTTCTGACAGTTAGGAAAGTCTTTTGGGAATAAATAGCATTTGAAGTGTCCCTTGATGAATGTGTAAGATTTAGAATCACAGAGACAAAGGTCAGAACAATTAGGTAGGGTTAAGAATAAAACAATATGAATAGATAGGAGATTTGTGTACTTCTTGGGAAACAACTGTAAACCAATAAGTTTCTGAGACAGGTCTTAATCAATTTAGAGGTTTATTTTGCCAAGGTTAAAAACCATGGTCCATGACAGCCTCAGGAGGTCTCAAGAGCATAAGCCCAAGGTGATTGGGTTACAGCTTCATTTTATACATTTTAGGGAAGCAGAAGTTACAGGGAAAGACATAAATCAATACATGCAAGTTGTATATTGGTTAGGCCTGGAAAGGTGGGACAGCTATAAATAGGGACTTCTAGGTCATAGGTGAATTCAGGTTTCCTGATTGATAATTGGTTGAAAGATATGACTTGCCTGAATTGTTGAATTCACCATTAAAAAAAGAAAAAAAAAAAAGCCAAAGTTCTTGTCATATTGATGAAGCCTCCAGGTAGCAGGCTTCAGAGAGAATAGATGGTGAATGTCTCATATCAGACCTTGAAAGATGTCAGGCTCACTAAAAAGGACCTAGTAAGGGCAAGAGCTTCTCTACAGAATGCAAATTTCTGCCACAAAAGACGGTTTTGAAGGACCGTTTCAGAATATGTCAAAGAAATATATTTTGGAGTGAAATACTTTGATTTCTTTCAAGGCCTGTTATCTGTCAGGTGATGCTATATCAGAATCAGGTGGGAATTTGGTATATTATTGCTACAAAGAATCTTTTTTGTTTATCTTAAGATTTCTGTTTTAATTTTAAAGCTGGTCTGTTGTGTCTAGATTACAAAGGCAGGAGGTCATAATGAGTCATGTCTAATCCCCTTTCCCATCATGTCCTTAACTAGTTTTTTAGATTTCTTTGGGGTCCCCTTGGCCAAGAGTTGGGGGGAACTACTCAGTCAGTTGGGGGGCTTAGAATTTTATTTTTGGTTTACACAACCGAGAGTATAAGTAGACAAAAATATAGTGAAGTAGAGATATGTAAAGTAGAGAATTGACAAGTTTAAGTGACGTTTATTCACTGTTTTTTAATATGTTTAAGATTTGATTTTTATTGAGATCTTTTGTTTTGACAGTTTGAAACTTCTTTTGAAGAATGGTAAGAAAATTTCATGCTTTTTAAAACTATTTTATTTTTAATGTCAAAATTTCAGTCATCTGCTATAATCCAGTTTAGCTTCAAAAGGAATAGAAAATCGAATGCAAGATTTTTCACAATAGATATTACAATATATTTTTTAAAATATGAGAATTAGGACATCACTGATAATGGCAAAATAGAGATCTCCAGAGCTCCATCCCTCCACAAAAACAACTATAAAATTTGCAAAAACATTGGTCAGAATCAACTTTTGCAGAAATCTGGAATCCAGTAAAAATTTAATAACCAGTAGGGGAAAATTCAATGAAGAAGGAAGCTGCTGCATTGCATTAAGAGAGCACTGTGGCATTGTAATTTGCCTGCTCCGCATTCTCCAGCCTTCAGACTGGTGGCAGCTAGAAAGAGAGCAGTGCACACCTGTGGTGTAGATTCCTAGTGCCAGAGGGAATAATAGGAACATCATTCTCAAAGAATTGTGTTTGAGTGGTCTGATAGCTCCTGGAAAGACTAGCATAAGGACTTTGCTTGACTTGGAGCAATCACAAGGCTGGGGCTACTTACAGGCAGTGTTTGCAAAAAGCCTTTAAAGGCATATACTTGCCACAGCAGCCTGAGGCTATAGATAACAGCTAGGACAAGCATTAACCAGACCAAAATTCCTGTGAAAAAATAGGTTGGAAAAAGGGATAGATACATGAAGGAAAATCTCTCAATATACTCGAGATTTGAAAGAGCACAGAGGGCTGGAAGAATGTTCAAAAAATACTGAGAAGATCCTAATCTTACTTCTGGCTGACCTTTAAGATCTGCATAGGCAGGAATTGAAGGCAGAGTCAGTGTTGTAAACAGCCTAGGCAAGCCTGGAAGGATTACCCTAAGGGAGACCAAATCTGCTAAGATTGGAAAGTATTGTTTTTCTTTTTCCTTTCTTTTGTTTCCAGCCATTTAAGAGAACTCACACAAAACACTAGCTCACCAGTAAGCTAAGGAAACAGATTTCAATGATTACACATGACAAATAATACAGCCATTATGAGAGTGTTCCTGAAAGTCACTAAACAAACAATAACCCACTACAGACAGAAATAGCAAATCCAATTGTGTAATATGGTTTTTATTTCACATTAAAATATTCAAAATGTCCAGTTTTCAAAAAGTAGATATGAAGAATGCAAAGAAAAGAAAGTTTGGCTCATTCACAGTGAAAAAGGATAAATTCACATAAACTGTTCTCAAAGGAACCCAAAATTTGACTGGACAAAGATAAATCAATTGGCTTAAATTATCTTCAAAGAGATAAAGGAAACCCTGAACAAATAACTAAAGCAGAAAAGTGATGTTTCAACAAATGTAAAATCTCAAGATAAATTATAAAAATTAACCAAATAGAAATTCTAGGCAGGGCGCAGTGGCTCATGCCTGTAATCCCAACACTTTGGGAGGCTGAGGTGGGTAGATCATGTCAGGGGTTCAAGACCAGCCTGGCCAATATGGTGAAACCCCATCTTTACTAAAAAAAAAATACAAAAATTAGCTTGGCATGGTGGCATGCACCTGTAGTCCCAGCTACTCAGGAGGCTGAGGCAGGAGGATCACTTGAACCCAGAAGGCGGAGGTTGCAGCGAGCCAAGATCGTGCCACTGCACTCCAACCTGGGCGACAGGTGAGACTCTGTCTGAAAAAAAAAAAAAAAAAAAAAAAATTCTAAAGCCAAAAAATAAACTAACTGAAATTAAAAACTTCACTAGAAGGGTTCAGTAGCAGCTTTGACCAGTCAGAATAATCAGTGAACTTGATGATAGGTTAATAGAGATTATCTAGTCTAAGAAAGAAGAAAGACAAGAGAATAAAGAAAAATGAAAAGTGCCTAATAAGCCTAAGGGATACCATCAAGCATAATAGCAGTCAAAAAGTGTGAGAAGAAAGGGATAGAGAATGAAAAAATATTTGAAGAAACACTGGCTAAGAAACTCCTCAATTTGATAAAGACTTAAATCTATGCATCCATCAAACTCAGTGAACTCCAAATAAAATCAAGTCAAACAGATCCACACCAATATACATTTTAGTTAACGTGTCAAATGCCTGGGACAAAGAGAATCTTGAAAACAGCACAAGAGAAGCAACTTTTCATGTACCAGGGACCCTCAGTAAGATTAACAGTGAATTTTTCATTAGGAATTGTGGAAGTCAGAATGCAGTGGGGTGACACATTTAAATGCCAGAAGGAAAAAAAGAAACTGCCAATGAAGAATTCTGAATCCAGCAAGAATATCCTTCAAAAAGAAAGGAGAAATGAAGGCATTCTCAGATAAACCAAAGGGGTGTATCACTAGCAGTCCAGTTCTATAAGAATCCTATAAGTAGTCTTTCAGGCTGAAATGAAAGGACACTAGAGAGTAACTGGAAGCCATATGATAAAATAATAAACAATAATAAAGTTAACTTCAAAGGTAAGTGTTAAATCCAGTATAAGTGTATTTTTGTTTTGTAATTCTGATTTGTTTCCCTATGTGATTATAAGGTCAAATGGATAAAATTCATAATAATAAATTTCTGCTAATGAACACAAAATGGATAACTATGTAATTGGTGAAACTGATACCATAAGAGAAAGGGCAGAGATGTAAAGGAACAGAGTTCTTTATATATAACTAGATAGGTATACTAGTGAAGCTACATTGATTTTAATTCAGGTTTTATAGAGTTAAGGTATTAATTGTAATCCTCAGGATAAACACTTAAGATTCTACTTTAAAAAATACAGGAAAACAAAAGACAGGCAAACTAAACAATATATAGAAAAAAATCAACTAGTTACAAAGAAGGCAGTTATGGAGGAGTTCAGAAATAAATAATATAGAAAATGAATAGCAAAATGGCAAAAATAAGCCCTTATCAGTAATTAATTTATATGTAAATGAATTAAACTCTTCAATTGAAAGGTAGAACATGGTAGAATGGATAAAAATAGATAATCCAACTATATTCTGTCTGTAAGAGTCTCACCTGAGATACAAAAGCATAAGTAGTTTACAAGCAGAAGGATGAAAAACCATATTCCATGCAAATAGTAAGTAAAAGAGAGCTGGAGTGACTATACCAATGTCACACAAAATAGGCTTTAAATCAAAGCCTGTTACAGAAGACAAAAGACTTGATTCATTGATAAAAGTGTCATTCTACCAAGAAGATATATAAACTATAAATATAACACACCTAACAATATAACCTCAAAACAGACATATAAACTAACGGAAGTGAAGGGAATAATAGACTGTTCTACCACGGGATTTTGAGAATTTAATGCCCCCACTTCCAATAATGGATAAAATAACTAAACAGAAGATCAGTAAATAAATAGACTTGAATAACATGAACCAACTAGACCTAACCAGTTTATACAGAATACTCCACTTAACAACAGCAGAAAACACATTCTTCTCATGTGCACATGGACCATTCTTCAGCGCAGATCATGTATTACACCACAAAACAAATTTAAATGAGACTAAAAAGATCAAAATTATACATGGTATTTTTTCTGACCCAATAGAATGAAACTGGAAATCAATAACAAATGGAAACCTGGAAATTTCATATATATGTGGAAATTAAACAAATCATGTTTTACAAACCAGTAAGTCAAAGCAGTAATCACAGGGGAAATTAGAAAACACCTTGAGGTGAGTGAAAATGAAAACACAATGTAGTTAAACTTACAAAATGCAGCAAAAGTAGTACACAGAGGGAAATTTAGAGCTATAAATGCTTACATTTAAAAAGGGGATCTCAAATCCAGTAACCTAACTTTATACCTTAAGGAAGTAGAAGAGGAGGAGTATGCTAAACCCAAAGTTAGCAAAAGGAAGGAAATAAAGGTTAAAGTAGAAATAAATGAAATAGAGACTAGAAAAGCAGTACACAGAATCAATAAAAACAAAAGTTGTTTCTTTGAAAAGAACAATGAAATTCACAAACCTTTAGCTAAACCAAAAATAAAAAGAAGACTCAATTACAAATTAAATAATACAAAATTTGAGACACTACAACAGATTCTGCAGAAATAAAGAGGATTATAAGAGGATACTAGGAACAAATGTGTATCAACAAACTATCGAAGATGAAAGAGACTAATTCCTAAAAACACGTAAACTACTAAAACTGTCTCAGGAAGAGGTAGAAAACCTGAACAGACCTATGACAAATAATGTGATTGAATCAATAACCAAAAACTTCCCCAACAAAAAAAAATCTCAGGACCACATGGCTTCACTGGTAAATTCTACTAAACATTGAAAGAAGAATTAATATCAGTCCTTCTCAAACTCTTCCAAAAAATCGAAGGGAATAATTTCTAAGTCATCTTATGATCCCAGCAACAACCTGATAGTGAAACCAGACAAAGACATCACAAGCAAACTATAGAATATACATGAATATACATGACAGGCCAGGCACAGTAGCTCACACCTGTAATCCAAGTACTTTGGGAGGCCAAGGCAGAGGATCACTTGAGCCCAGAAGTTTGAGACAAGCCTAGGCAACATCGTCAAAACCCATCTCTACAAACAAACAAACAACAACAACAAAAAAATTAGCCAGGTGTGGTGGCACTTGCCCGTAGTCTTAGCTACTCCAGAGGCTGAGTTTGGAGGAGTGCTTGAGCCCAGGAGATCAAGTTTACAATGAACTGTGATTATGCCACTGTACTTCAGCCTGGACAACAAAACAAAACAAAGAAACAAAAAAATGACAAAATCCTCAACAAAATACTATCAACCTGAGTCCAGCAACGCATTAATATAATTATACACCCAGACGCGGTGGCTCACACCTGTAAACCCAGCACTTTGGGAGGCCGAGGCGGGTGGATCACCTGAGGTCAGGAGTTTGAGACCAGCCTAGTCAATATGGTGAAACCTGGTCTCTACTAAAAATACAAAAATTAGCCAGGCGTGATGGTGGGCGCCTGTAATCCTAGCTACTCAGGAGGCTGAAGCACAAGAATCACTTGAACCTGGGAGGCAGAGGTTGCAGTGAGCCAAGATCGCACCACGGCACTCCAACCTGGGTGACAGAGTGAGACTTTGTCTCAAAAAAAAAAAAAAAAAAAAAATTATACATCATGATCAGTGAGATTTATCCTAGAAATGCAAGAGTAGTTTAGCATACAAAAATTAGTTAAATGTGACACAAGCCCACACCTTTCATAAAACTACTTTGTAAGGGAATGTATTAAACACAATAAAGGATATTTATGAGAAACCTTTAGTTTATATTATACCCATGGTGAAGACTGAAAGTTTTCATGTTAAGAACAGGAGCAAAACAAGGATGCCCACTCTTTCCACTTTTCTTCAACATTAGAACTCTTGCATATGGCTGGTGTGAATATAAAATAGTTTAGACACCAAGAAACAGTTTGTTGGCTCCTCAAAAAGTGAAACCTAGAATTAGCTATCACTTAGCAATTTGACTCCAAGATATATATCCAAAAGTATTCAAAACATGTTCAAACAAAAATTCATATACAAATGTGCAGAACGTCTGTATTCACAGTAGCCAAAAGGTGGACACAATCCCCAAATCCATCAGTGGATTAATAGATAACCAAATGTGTTGTGTATACACAATGGAATATTATTCTACCATTAAAATAAATAAAATTCTACATACTGCAACATGGAGAAATCTTGAAACTATTATGCTAAGTTTAAAAAGTCACAAAAGGTCCCTTATATGATTCTGTTTCTATGAAATATTCATAAAAGTTCATCCACAAAGAGAGCAGATTAGTCATTGCTATGAAAGAGTGCATTGAAGAAAGGGAAAAGACTGCTTAATAAGTAGGGTATGTTCTTTTGAAGTGATGAAAATATATTGGAATGAGATGGGATGATAGTTGTACAATATTGTGAATGTATTAAATGCCACTAAAGTTTCCACTTTCAGATGTTTAATATTATGGGAATTTGGCTCAATAAAAAAATAGAAAAATTAGCATAGAATTTTACAGGTCCAAGAATTAACTGAACTTTATAAGATACACAAAATGATCTAATTATTATAATAATTTACTATATAATGTAAATGGTGTTAAAAGCCAGCAAGGAAAGTACTTTTAATAGTTAATGCTGGACAGTTATTTTTCAATTTTTTAAAAGAAAACAGATGAGAAAAAATACACTTTTCAACAAAAATATTCTGAAATAAATATGAAAACTAAAGGAAGAAAATATAAAGAATATTTCTCTGACCTTGGAATAGACAGACTTAGCTAAATAAGTTATGGAACAATGACAAGAAAAATAATTTGTAGCTATTAGAAATATAAAATGGTAGTAAAATACACTGAAAATAATTTCAATTAACTAAAGCAGAATGTATAATTGTGACTCTAATTTTATAAGAATTGAAATAACATTAGACTACTCTATGTGATCTCTGAAGAATAAATAAATATGGATTACATTATTTTTATGATTTTTTGGTATGTATATAGTTTTCTTAATTTAGAATACTTCTTTAATAAAAAATAATGTAATGAAAATTTCAAAAAGAAATTCTCAGCTTTGTTGTTGATACCAATTTTCTTGTAACTTTGATCAGAGAAAAAACACTTCTAAAAATGTATAATGAAGGCTAGTTTAGGATTCTAAAATCAGACCAGAGAAATATGGAGAAATGGTTTATTATTCAACATATAGAATTTTAGTTAGAAAGGAAATAACATTTTAATTTATAGTCACCTCTCAAGACACTACAGTTTAGTGTTGTCCAGTAGAACTTTCTATGATAATGAATGTTCTATATTTCTATTTTCCAACAGTGTAGCTGCTAGGAAGGAAATAACATTTTAATGTAGGTATTTTTCTAAAAGTTTATTATCTGAAATGATATTTTTACTCATTGTAATTTACATTGATTCCCCAGAAACTACTGAACTGAAATTACAGAAATAGCTCATCCAAATTATTCTCACAGAATACCCTTTGTCTTATAGAAACACTGTCTAGGAAAGACCAATTTCTTTTTAAAAAAATGTAGCTTTAATGTGTTCTCAAGACATTTTGGGTCATTTGTAACTAATTTTAAGTTTTTATTTACCATTAAGTGTAAATCCCATTACTTATTAGAATTTTGCTATATTAGTCTCCTATCTAGTAATATTATATTATATAGTAAGTTTCACCACAAATATTTAAAATTCAATTGAAGAGCATAACCTAAGATTTGTTTTACTAACTTCAAGAACTTCGCTCCTTTACTGCTTGTTTCTTTCCCATTATATAGGAGCAGAATTTCCACAAAAGACCTGAAAGAAGATTGGAGTGTAGCTACACCAGTGAAAGAGGTCAAACCAGAAGAAAAGAGAGGTAAAGTTGTTCCTCCTACTTGAATAACTGTAATTATATTTAAAAGCTCATTGACTTTATTTAATATATTTCTAATTGTCACAATAATCATGTTTAAGAGTTTTATAATTATTATGAATGTTTAATAGACAAAATAGTCCTCTGTATTGTTTGATTAAGCATTCATTCAACAAGTATTTATTAGTGAATATTATACACCAAATACTTGTTTAGGTGCTGAGTATTTAATGATGGCTGTCCACTTCTCAAGATGCTATTTGTAGTTTAGTGTTGCCCAATAGAACTTTCTGTGATAATCAATGTTCTATGTCTATACTGTTCAGTGGAGCAGCTACTAGCCACGTACAGCTGTTGAACCCTTGAAATGTGGCTAGTGAGACTGAGGAACTTAATTTTTAAGTTTAATGTGAATTAAGTCACATATAAATGTAAATGGTTGCGTGTGGGTGATGACTACCGTATTGAAAATTGCAGCTCTAGTATGTATTTAAGTTGTGATAAATATTCTTGTCACAATTCATAAAATACATAATATTTTATATACTGGGGTAAAATTTGTGTTAACACTACTTTAGTGTATTTAAATCTATTATTGAGATTTTATGTCGCACCTCCTCTTCCAATGGGTTAAAAAATAGCGACTGTGTGACTGCTGAACGTGCACTTGTAACCATTATTTCATACTCCCATCTAGCAGAAAATCATTGTCTTTATTGTCCAAAAACAACACAAAAAAGAAATGCATTAAAAAATTTCGCTAAAATTTTTTAGCAAAAAATTGCTAAATCCTTGATTGAAGACTAATAAACTCAGGACTTTTTAAAAACAAGAATATTTTGTTTTTCAAAGTTTTCATTCATAGCAAAGGTTTGTTTTTACTGTTTTATTTTTCATTATTTGTGCCTACAGTGAAGATGAGGACCTTAATCATTACTTACCAAGTTTTCACACAACAAATGCTGAGAGAAAAAATAGATATATTAACAATCACAACTACAGTTCCATTAGCTACAATTATATTTATTATCAATATGTACCTTTGAGGTCTAAAACATACAACAATAGCAGGATGAGGAAGATTTGTTGTAATTAAGGGCTTATGCTAAAAAATTGCAGGTAGTTGCTTAGAACAGTAATATGAAACTGCAAAACTGAGATGGCACTCAAGAAAAAAAAAATGAGATGTTAAATACAATGAATTTGAGGCATCCCGAGTTACCGATACAGCATTTGTTTAAGAATTTATTATTGAAATAGTATAAAAGACAGCTCCTAGAAATATAATGAACACCTTTGCTAAAACACGTATACATTCAATCAGAAGTATTTTAATTATAAGTGATATTAATTTATTTATATATTCCAGACTGAAATCTTGTTATTGTAATTGATTATAGAATGAATCATAAATTGGCTGGAGAACACAATGATGAGTGAATATGTTTTCATTTTAAAAAGACAATTAATGATTTAAAGTATCCAAGATGTGGTAGAATTTGACAAAAGAAAACAATAGATTCAAAGACAGCAAATAAAGGACCAATGTAGAGAAAATCATTTTTATGCATTAAAAATAGGGAAACTGGTTTTATAAGAATGCTTCTGAAGCAGCATGCTGGATTTCTTTGAGAAGTCCAATGGGTTAAAAAATAGCAACTGTGTGACTGCTGAGCTTGCACTTCTAACCATTATTTAATACTTCCATCTACCAGAAAATCATTGTCTTTATTGTCCAAAAGCAACACAAAAAAGAAATGTGTTAGTTTTCTTTCTTCTTGATGCAGGTTAGCTATTTTTCCTCTAGCCTCAGTTCTTTGGGGGCCTTGTCTCTTTAACACTTTGTATTTATGTGTTTATATAACATTTTGGCAAAAGTCAGTGTTTATAAGCATAAATCCTACAAGGATAGGACTCCTATCTGTCTTCTTTACCTTCCTTATCTCCTGCGACGACCATGTGCTTGTTCCCTGGAATATAATAGGCTCTGCACATATTTCTTTCATAAATGGTCGAATGAGTACCCATGGTACTAATTTTGTTAACGTTAAGCCACATCATTCCAGAACTGTGAAACAGGAATCACAAATATTTCTCATTAAAGGAGTTAATTCAGGGTTAATTTAGTATTACAACTAATTAAATATAGTTTCAAAATTCCAGTGAATTCCTGGCAAAGCTAAGTAGAGAAGTTCTTACTGGATGAGACTGAAGAATATGACTTGTTTCTAGGAACCATCTATCATTATTCAGTATTTACCTGATGTAATCTTTATGGTATGTTTTCTTATAGAATAGGAGGAAACACACACATAATTTTAAAATAAAGCTGTATAGTATAGCTTATGTTGGTTGAGATTTAGCTATTGTAATTATTTTATAAAATGATTATTAAAAATAGGTCTTCAAAGTTTATAATCAATCTTACGTTTGTATTATAATAAAACTGTCTTTAAAAAGCGAATTCATTTTTCTAACATTCTCTTATTAAATATATATTAAAAATAATAATACAACTAAGACCCATGTTCCCATCATCCAGCTTATTGACTGATTTATTAACAAATATGAACATATATATCTGTTTAAGATGAAAAGTGTCCAGAGTTAAAGCAGGAAATGGAAACATTGCTCTCAGAGGCCGTTCATCTCATTAAAAGTCTAGAAACTGACCGGGCAGAAGCTGAAGCAGCTTTAAAACGACAAAGATCAAGAAAGAACATGATTAACTTGAAAATTGACTCTTGGTCAGTCTGGAAACTTCAAGAACTCCCATTGGCTGTGCAGAAAGGTAATAATCGGGATTTTTATATTACTTCTTACTCTGTTGGAGGTACAGATAATTAATTACAGGTCTGTGTATTTAAAAAAAAATTGTCCTAGTGCCAAGGCTCACACCTGTAATCCCACACACTTTGGGAGGCTGGGGCGGGCAGATCACTTAAGCCCAGGAATTCGAGACCAGCCTAAGAAACATAGTGAAACCCTGTCTCTACAAAAATACAAAAATTAGCCAGGTATGGTGGGACTCACCTGTAGTCTCAGCAACTTGGGAGTCTGAGGTGGGAAGATTGATTGAGCCCAGGAGATTGAGGCTGCAGTGAGCCTTGGGTGACAGAGTGAGATCCTGTCTCAAAAAATAAATAAATATCACCTGTTTAGAGTGACTGTATTATTTTGCATATAAACCAGCACTTTTGAAAGATGTTATTGAAGATAATGGTGGGTTCACAGATGCAAATTGTGAGACTGCACTCGGCAAACTTGGACCTGATGTCCTTTCGGTGTGTTAGAAATCCAATGGCATTTATGGTACCTACAGAACATGCAAATATTTGGCATCTATCCTATAATGACTACACTATTTGAATTTCTAGAACTTTAGGAATTTAAAGTGATTGCCAGTTGGTGTCATTAGCCACATTTTTAAGTCTAGGATAATTGAAAGAGTTTTAAGTCATATTTTAAGCACTAAATGCATATGCTTTTGAGAATTTAATAGTAAATTTGCTTTGGGAACTTCTAGCAGGTAACAAAACCTAAAATGTTTCCAGGAGTCATACAGGTAACAGAGGTTTAAGAGGGAAATTCTTTTAGCTCACAGAGTGAGGGAACTATGGTGAAGGATTAAAGAATCTAAAGGTATTGGATTTTGTTGTTGTTGTTGTTCTACAAACCCTGTGCCTATGAAAATATGCCTGACTCCCTGACTCTGCCTGAAGCTGGAAGATTTTTACTCTCTCATAGGATAAAAATTTTAATTCAGGATGCACATGTTTTGTAAGAGATTTTTATTAATATTAGGGTGCCCATATATGATCTATCATTTAAACCAAGAAATCTTTGAGAGAAAAAAAGGACATTATTAATTATTACCCAGACCAACAGCCATTAATTCAAATTATAGGTCATAGTGTACTCATATTTAGACCTTTGTTATAATTTTATGTCTTCTAAGGCTTAGTTACCAAAGTAGGGTATATGAATTCCAGAGAGTTGCAAGAAAAGATTAGAACTTTTATTTATATTTGTAAATTTTATCATTTTTTAAATTTTCTTTTTGAATAGAATTTATACTGTGTATGCTCCACTAATACAGTAGATTTATATAATTTATAAATATGTGTGTGTGTGTGTGTGTGTATGTGTGTGTGTACGCGCTTTAGAGGCAATGAGGCTACCACAGTGTCAGAAAAGACACCCTGGGAAATTCTGGATCCCCGTAGATTCTTGACAGACTCTATTCACATTGACAGGAGTCATCCACAATTTTCCTAATTGTTTGGGAGGTTCTTCCTTGTTAGTAGTAGTAGAAAAAATACGGAGGGAAGGTTTTATTGAATTGTTTGCTGATAAATTTATATATAATCTCATATACCCTTTGTAATAGTACTTAGATATTGTAGTTCTAGCAGTTCTACTTTAGGAGTTCTTGAAATAAATTTAAGTTGAGATACATGTGTGCACATTATAGTTACTTAATAAATGTGTTTTGAACTATGGAATAAATATTTGTCATGGGTGACAACTTATTGTTGGGTTCTTTTAATCAATAAAAGATCTACTTAGAAAACAGATTTATGTTCATCTGCTCTATTTTATGTAAGTAGCCACTATATGCAATGAAATTTAAATTCATTATGGTTATGTATTTTTTAAAGTTAATAGCTGTCTCTTTGAAACATATTCCTTACAGGTAATGTGTTCTCAGGAATCTTCTGCCTTTATATTATTTATGTAGAATATAGTCTCTAAATTTTATGAATTTGTTTACAAAGTATAAAGTCATATTTTTATAGTCTTTAGATTCTCAAAAGTATATAGCTTGTAAGACAGGAAAAATTTTAATCTCCTTAACAAACTTAAGTATTATATTTGTTATAAATTTAGATACTTTTCAAAAATAAAATTAAGGAAACTCACTTCTTTCTAGATATTTTCTGGTCAGTCCTACAGATTTATCTTTCCTCCCAACTCCCCAATCCCACTTATATCTTTTGTTTTGTGACCCAGGAGGCTGATTCATAGTGGACTGCATCCAAGATATTGTTTGCATTCTATCTTCCTGTTGGGTTCAACCAATGAGAATCAGTGGCAAGAGACCATGGGGAGATAATGGAGATGGGTGAGGCAGGGGTATTTATAGCACTGACTGCCCCGCTCTCCATCTGGTCACTTTAAGCTGACTGCATGCCTCTCCTGAAAATGACAGCCCTTGCCATCCAACATGTAGCCAGTTATCTAGCAAATGCTTTTTGTTTTCCCTATCAAAAAAGATAACTAGAAATAAGCTTACCATCATGAATTTGGTAGTATATGATCCTACAAATTATAAAGTTGGATATGCATAAGAGTGTTCCTTTGCAAAATAAAAGTGTGCTTATATTATGTTGTACCCAAACATTATCTGAAGACACAACTAAACTTGTGACTCAGGCTCCTCGGGTATTCCCATTGTACCTGCTTCTATATATTCCCTGTATTTCCCATAATCTACACTATGGCTCCATGAGTACTTTCCTATGACAATCTGATGAAAGAGGAAAAAAAAAAAAAAAACACAGCCCTGGTTTCTGAATGAATTTGAATAGTATGTAGACATAATTTGGAGAATTACTGCATTCCAGTCACTTGATGGGGAGGGTGAAAGCTAATCACCCCAGTGGGCAGAATTTTAAGTACTCTTTGAAGAAGGAGAAATGGCTCAAGAAACATATGGGAAGTGGCAAAAGGGAAAGCAGAGTGTCAGGGAATTTGAAAATAAATGAATGTAAGACTGCTAAAAAGAAGTCTGGGAAGGTAAGAGATGACCTTTGGAAAGGATAGATTACAAAGATCATTATGTCCCATATAAATGCTCACCAGAATGCCTCTGCTATGGAAGATGGTCTCAGTAATTAATGGAATGTTAAATCTTCCATTTCGTTTTGAATTGTTTTGTCTTGTTAATTATTCAGTTATTACTACAATCATGCTTTGTAACAACCACCTTGGAACTCAGTGGCTTGCAACAATAAGCATCTTCTTATTTGCTGATGGCTCTGTGAGTTGGCTAGGGAAGCTCTTCTTCAGGCCGTATATCCAATGGCCTTGGCTCAAGGCTGTATGTTGGGTTCAGGACAGCTTCATGTGTCTGTCATCCACTTTGCTAGCACCTTCCCAGGAGTAAGGTTTTCATGTGGCAAATTGCAAGAATACAAAATGGGTGAATAGAAACATAGTATGCTGCTCAAAATGTCAGCTTGGAGCTGGCATACCTTCACTTCTCACATCCATTTGGAGATACAATTCAAGTTGAGATTGGGTGGGGACATAGCCAAAATAAGTATCACATCCAAACCAAGAATCTGTATGATAAGAAGTTATCTCTATCCCAAGGGAGAGGGTAGTGAACAACAAATCTATCATATCTTGTTTCTATAACTATTCCTGATATTGAGTTTATTCTATGATTTCAACATATTTCATAGTAATCTCATCTTCAATTGTTAATTATATTCTGTAGAAATCCAATAAGCCTTGGATTACTTTTGTCTCTACTAGAATCCTAGGAGTTTCACTGGTTCTAGATCAGTTTTCATACTCATTTCTTAGCTGAATTGTGATCTCTAAACCTTCTTAAGTTTCAAGTTAGAGTTTTTTATTTCCTTGAAGTCATTATTTTTCTCCCCAGGGTCATTTTCTGAGTTTTTTTTAATCCTTGCCAAACTGTTTAAGCCCAAAGTTGTCAGTAAATTTTTAATAGGTAAATAAATTTATTTCCTAGTTTTAGGTCTGTATTAGTTTGTTTTCACACTGCTGATAAAGATATACCTGAGACTGGGAAGAAAAAGAGGTTTAATTGGACTTAACAGTTTCACATGGCTGGGGAGGCCTCAGAATCACAGCAGGAGGCTAAAGGCACTTCTTACATGGTGGTGGCAAGAGAAAAATCAGGAAGAAGTAAAAGTGGAAAAACCCCTGATAAGCCCATCAGATCTCGTGAGACTTATTCACTAACATGAGAATAAATGAGAAAGACTGGACCCTATGATTCAGTTACCTCCCCTTGGTCCCTCCCACAACATGTCAGAATTCTGGGAGATACAATTCAAGTTGAGGTTTGAGTGGAGACACAGCCAAACCATATCATTCCACTCCTGGCCCCTCCAAATCTCATGTCCTCATATTTCAAAACCAATCATTCCTTCCCAACAGCCCCCCAAAGTCTTAATTCATTTCAGCATTAACCCAACAGTCCACAGTTCAAAGTCTCATCTAAGACAAGGCAAGTCCCTTCTGCCTATGAGCTTGTAAAATCAAAAGCAAGCTAGTTACTTCCTAGGTACAATGAAGGTACAGGTATTGGGTAAATATGGTTGTTCCAAATGTGAGAGATTGGCCAAAACAGAGGGGTTTCAGGGCCCATGCAAGTCCAAAATCCAATGGGGCAGCCAAATTTTAAGGCTCCAAAATGATCTCCTTTGACTCTAGGTCTCACATTCAGGTCACACTGATGCAAAAGGTGGGTTCCCGTGGTCTTAGGCAGCTCTACCCCTGTGGCTTTGCAAGGTATGGCCTCCCTCATGACTGCTTTCATGGGCTGGCATTAAGTGTCTGTGGCTTTCCCAGGCACATGTGCAAGCTGTGGGTGGATCTACCATTCTGGGCTCTGGAGGATGGTGACCCTCTTCTCACAGCGCCACTGGGCAGTGCCCCAATAGGGACTCTACTGGGGGCTCCAACCCCACATTTCTCTTCCTCATTGCCCTAGCAGAGGTTCTATGTGAGGGCCCCACCCTTGCAGCAAACTTTTGCCTGGATATCCAGGCATTTCCATACATCTGAAATCTAGGTGGAGGTTCTGAAACCTCATTTCTTCTGTGCACTCGCAGGCTCAACACCATGTGGAAGCTGCCAAGGCTTGGGGCTTCCACCCTCTGAAACCACAACCTGAGCTCTATGTTGGCCCCTTTCAGCCATGGCTGGAGTGGCTGTGACATAGGGCACCAACTCCCTAGTCTTCACACAGCATGGGGACCCTGGACCTGGTCCACGAAACCACTTTTTCTTCTTGGGCCTCCAGGCTTGTGATGGGAGGGTCTGCCATGAAGGTCTCTGACATGGCTGGAGACATTTTCCCTGTGGTCTTGGGGATTAACATTAGGCTTCTTGCTACTTATGCAAATTTCTGCAGCCAGCTTGAATTTCTCAAAAAATGGGTTTTTCTTTTCTACTGAATTGTCGGGCTGCAAATTTTCTGAACTTTTGTGCTGTTTCCCTTTTAAAATGGAATGCTTTTAAAAGCACCCAAGTCACCTCTTGAATGCTTCGCTGCTTAGAAATTTCTTCCACCAGATATCCTACATCATTTCTCTCAAGTTCAAAGTTCCATACATCTCTAGGGCAGGGGCAAAATGCCACCAGTCTCTTTGCTAAAACATAACAAGAGTCACCTTTGCTCAAGTTTCCAACAAGTTTCTTAGCTCTGTCTGAGACCACCTCATTCTGGACCTTATTGTTAATATCACTCTCAGCATTTTTGTCAAAGCCATTCAACAAGTCTCTAGGAGGTTCCAAACTTTCCCACATTTTCCTATCTTCTTCTGAGCCCTCCAAACTGTTCCAGCCTCTGCCTGTTACCCAGTTCCAAGGTCGCTTCCACATTTTTGGCTATCTTTTCAGCAACACCCCACTCCTGGTACCAATTTACTGTAGTAGTCCGTTTTCATGCTGCTGATGAAGAGATACCCAAGCCTGGGAAGAAAAAGAGGTTTAATGGAGTTACAGTCCCACATGGCTGAGGAGGCCTCAGAATTATGGCCAGAGATGAAAGGCACTTCTTACATGGCAGTGGCAAGAGAAAAATGAGGAAGAAGCAATAACAGAAACCCCTGATAAACCCATCAGATCTCATGAGACTTATTCACTATCACAAGAAGAGCATGGGAAAGACCCCCACCCCCCGAATCAGTTACCTCCCCTGAGTCCCTTCCACAGCACATGGGAATTCTGGGAGATACAATTCAAGTTGAGATTTGTGTGGGGACACAGCCAAAACATATCAAGGTCTCTTCCATATTCTATTGCTTCTTGAGTCATTTTCAGTAATTTATATCTTCTGAAGAATTTGTCCATTTCACTATAGTTATCTAGTTTGCTCGCCTAAATGTTTTTCATGAAATTCTCTTATAATTAATTTCTGTAATAGTAGTAGTGATGGTATCTTTTTCATTCCTAATTTTGGTAATTTGTGCCTTGTGTCTTTATATCATGGTCATTCCAGCAAAAGATTTCTCAATTTTGTTGATCTTTTTAAAAAGTCCACTTTTGCTTCCTTTATTGATTACTATGTTTCAGCTTTTATACCATTGAATTTTTTCCTCTGATTGCCCATATCTTATTTGCTTTGGGAATAATTTAAACCTGCTATATTTCTCTTTTAATAAATTAGAAGCTTTGATTATTTACTTGATGCCTTTTTTATTTTCTAGAATTATCAGTTAAATGCTCTAAATTTTCTTCTCAGAATGTCATTAGTTGTATTTTATAAATGTTCATATGCTGTGAGTTCATTATTATTTACTTTAGAATATCTTTTAAAATTTCCCTGAGATTTCTTATGGAATCTATTATTTATTTAGAAGTTGCTGGTTAATTTACATTTATTTTGAAATTTTCATAAAAATTTCTGTTACGGCTAATTTAATTATATTGTGCTAGGAAATTTATTTATTTATTTATTTTATTAGGCTTTGGGGGAACAGGTGGTGTTTGGTTACATCAATAAGTTCTTTAGTGGTGATTTCTGAGATTTCAGTGCATTTATCACCCGAGCAATGTACACTATACCCAATGTGTAGTCTTTTACCCCTTGCCACCCCAGAAACTTGTTCCAAGTCCCCAAAGTCCAATGTATCATTCTTATGCCTTTGAGTCGTCATATCTTAGCTCCCACTTATGAGTGAGAACATATGATGTTTGGTTTTCTATTCCTGGGTTACTTCACTTAGAATAATAGTCTCCAATTCCACCCAGGTTGCTGTGAATGCCATTATTTTATTCCTTTGTGTGGCTGAGTAGTATTCCAAGGTATATATACCACATTTTCTTTATTCACTAAGTGATTAATGGGCATTTGGACTGGTTCCATATTTTTGCATTGCAAGTTTTGTTGCTATAAACATGCATTTGCAAGTGTCTTTTTCATATACTTCTTTTCCTCTGGGTAGATACCTAGTAATGGGATTGCTGGGTCAAATGGGAGATCTACTTTTAGTTTTTAAAACAGTCTCCACACTGTTTTCCATAGTAGCTGAACTAGTTTACATTCTCACCAACAGTGTAAAAGTGGTCCCTTTTCACTGCATCCATGCCAACATCTATAATGTTTTTCAGTTTTTGATTATGGCCATACTTGCAGGAGTGATGTGGTATCACATTGTGGTTTTGATTTGCATTTCCCTGATAATTAGTGATGTTGAACATTTTTCTATATGTTTGTTGGCTATTTGTATATCTTCTTTTGCGAATTGTCTACTCATATCCTTAGCCCATTCTTTGATGGGGTTATTTGTTTTTTTTTTCTGGCTGATTTGTTTGAGTTCTTTGTAGATTTTGGATATCAGTCCTTTGTTGGATGTATAGTTTGTGAAAATTTTCTCCCACTCTGTAGGTTGTCTGTTAACTCTGCTGATTATTTCTTTTGCTGAGCAGAAGCTTTTTTAGTTTAAGTCCTATCTATTCATCTTTGTTTTGGTTGCATTTGCTTTTGGGTTCTTGGTCATGAAGTCTTTGCCTAAGCCATTGTCTACAAGGGTTTTTCCAGTGTTATCTTCTAGAATCTTTATGGTTTCAAGTATTAGATCTAAGTCTTTGATTCATTTTGAGTTGACTTTTGTATAAGGTGAGAGATGAGGATCTAGTTTCATTCTTCTACATGTGGCTTGCCAATTATCCTAGCACCATTTGTTGAACAGGGTGTCCTTTCCTCACTTTATGTTGTTTGCTTTGTTGAAGATCAGTTGGCTGTATTTGGCTTATTTGGGTTCTCTATTCTGTTCCATTGGTCTACATGCCTATTTTTATACCAATACCATGCTGTTTTGACGTTATGCTGAACAGAGAAAAGTTGAAAGCATTCTTCCTGAGAACTGGAGCAAGACAAGGATTTCCACTCTCACCACTTTTATTCAACATAGTACTGGAAGTCCTAGCCAGAGCAATCAGATAAGAGAAAGAAATAAAGGGCATACAAATGGGTAAAGAGAAAGTCAAACTGCCACTGTTTGCTGATGACATGAGTGTATACGTAGAAAACCTTAAAGACTCATCCAAAAAGCTCCTAGAACTGGTAAATTAATTCAGCAGAGTTTCAGGATAATTTGTGTACAAAACTTAATGTACACAAATCAGTAGCTTTCCTGTACACCAACAGTGTCCAAACTGAGAAATTAGGAACTCAACCCCTTTGACGATAGCTGGAAAAAAAAAAAAAAGGCTTAGGAATATACCTAATGATGTGAAAGACCTCTACAAGGAAACCACATAACACTGCTGAAAGAAACCTTAGACTACACAAACAAATGGAAACACTTCCCATGCTCATGGATTGGTAGAATGAATATTGTGAAAATGACCATATGGCCAAAAGCAACATACAAATTCAATGCAATTCTCATCAAACTGCCATCACCATTCTTCACGGAACTAGAAAAAAGCAATCCTAAAATTCATATGGAACCAAAAAATAGTCTGCATAGCCAAAGCAAGACTAAGCAAAAAGAACAAATCTGGAGGCATCATATTACCCGACTTCAAACTATATTATAAGGCCATAGAAACATTTTTAAATGTTTCATTCATATTTAAATTATTTATAGTTTATAAATTTCCTAAAATTTTATCTGGGAGAATGTTCTGTTTAGTTCAAATTTATATATACTCTGCTGTTGTTGGGTATATATAGTCTATATATATATAGACTATCTATAAATATCAGGTCAATTTGGTTGATAGTGCTGTTCAAGTGTTTTCTCTCAAGAATTTTCTGTCTAGTTATTCATTGACTTGTTGAGAATAGGGTGTTCATTGTAACTATTAATTCAGAAAATAAACCAATCATATCAAAGTTATTATTTCAATTGTCAGATTTGCTCATGTAGTTTAATTTTTCAAATTTAAAATACACTAACAAGTTGTCAAGAACATAAGAAATGTAGCATGGCCAACATTTAAGTTTGGAATGGAAATTTCTGGAAATAAATAGACATCAGTGTTAGATTTAGCCCTGGGGGAATCCTTGAAACCCTGATGTCCTTGAGTTGCCATTTTGATGTATGTGTAAGGTACAGGATACTGGAAATAAAGCTTAAGTCTCACCCAGAGTGACAAGTCTAATCAGAGATCAGGACATAAAAATGAGAATCCAAAGGTCTAATCCTCAGCCTATGACTGAACCATGAATAAACCTGCAGCTCAGCTTGAGCAGCCAAGAAACTTGTTTGTTTCTCTTATACAATGGAGGAAAACAATGCTTCCTAAGCATTTGTAATGTACTAATCTCCAATAGATTTGTGACCCCCCCACTGCCTGCTGTCTGTGTGCTTAAAAACTGTTCAGTGGAGAATGTCATTTAAATGTTCTGTAGGTTAGTAGTAAAGTCAGGCAACTGACGGGATAAAAGGCAAATTTGCTCTGCAAGACTAAAACTTCAACCCAGGCACTAAAAATTTATCTCAGATAAAGTTCCAAGAAAAGAAGCAGCTCAATATTAAAAATCATAAAACACACAAAGATCCAGGTTCAATGGGTGTGAATCAGTAGATGCAGACCACATAATTTTACTCAAAATGTGTCAGATATAGGATTATATCTGATATTATAAAATAACTGTTTGATACATTTCAAGAAATAAAAAGGTTTAAAAAGCAAGGACAAGAAACTTTTTTAAAGAAAGCAAAATATACAAATGAAAAACTATGAGAAATGAAAAATATATAAAATTAATTTAATGATTGGTTAAATTGTTTATTAGACTCAGAGAAGTAATAGTTAACTGTAAAATTTGAAGAAATTGCATGGAATGTATCACATCAAGACAAGGAGAGAAAAATGTAAGTCAAATATTTAAAACAAGGCATATAGAATGAGAGGGCATCATGAATATTTAATAGAAGATCCTCATGAAAGTAATAATGGCAATATTTAACAAGATAAT
This sequence comes from Macaca nemestrina, assembly GCF_043159975.1. Classification (NCBI taxonomy): domain Eukaryota; kingdom Metazoa; phylum Chordata; class Mammalia; order Primates; family Cercopithecidae; genus Macaca; species Macaca nemestrina. The sequence continues at coordinate 58,654,670 of NC_092143.1, forward strand.
GTCTGACTCTTTAGAACAAAAGTCTTGCTGTCTAGTTGGTGAGGGTAAAAAACATAAAAAAAGATGTTATCAAACATTGCACGTATCAAAAAATAAAAAATATTTAGAAGTATTTTATTTAAAAATCATTAAAATTATCATTACACATATGGGAAAAATCCAAGTCATTAAAGAGAAATCAGTAGCTTTTGTTACATCAAAAAGAGGGACTTAATTAATTATCCAGGAATATGGATTTAGAAGTTAGACAAAAAGCAAAATAAATACAAAGAAAAAAGGAGAAACCCAATAACAAAATGGAAAAATAATAAAATTATATAATGCAGAAGAGATGCAAAGCTGAAGTTGGCTCACTAGAAAGAGCATAATGTAAAACCAATGGCACAATAAATGAAAAACACAGTGAGAATGTATAACTGATTCAGATTAGGAGTGAAAATACATAGGGATGTAGCAGTGATTAATAGTGATGATGACATTAAGAACGAATTTCTTTGAATAATGTTGAAACTTTGACAAAGTAAATAAATTTACAGAGAAAAATAGGTTGCTGAATACATAGATAACCAAAATATTCATATAATCATTAAAGGAATGATTTTGACCCAGTAACTAAAAATCCTTCCTCACAAAATAAATAAATATATACATAGGGCCATGGGGCTTAATATACAATTTCAAACTTCCACAACACCTTAGAGAAAAGAAATCAAAAGAAACTACAGCTGATATAAGAAGCTATCATAAATTATAAATCAAAATTAAATGATCACAGTACAAATATAGAAAAATACAGGCCAAAATTACAAGTATAAATGCAGAAAATCCCAAGTAAAGACATCAGTAAATTCCACCAAGAAATTTATTTTAAAAAGATTAAAAAGAAAATAAACTAACCCACTTAGTTTTATTCCAAGAATGCAAGAACCAGTTAATGCTAGAACTTAATATAATGAGAAAATCTTTCAATGTAATTTTTCTAAAATTGTCCTTGTCTGTTCATTGGGATTTAATTAAATTTATACATTAATATGAGGAAATTTCTGTACCTAAAATTTCAAATATTTTTATACAGAAAAAAGAATTTTTATTCATTTATTCAAATTCACTTTTGTGTTGTTTGGTAGCACGCTGTCACTTTCCCCTTTCAGACCTTACCCAGTTCATGTTAGGTTTATTCATAGATTTATGTAGTTTATTTTATGTTTTGGTTTTGCTATTGTGAGATACTCTGTTTTCAACATATTTATATATAGGCAAGCATTTTTTATATTACTTTTACATGAACTATCTTATTTGTAATAATTTTCATTTCACTATTTCATGTGTTTTTCTATAAGAAAATAATAATCACTTTTGCCTTTTTCGTTCTGATATTTGTAAGTCTTATTTCATCATTTTCCTTCTAGGTGGTTTTGGAAGGCCTCGACTCTTGCAGTTCTCACTTTGAAGCAGTTACATAGAGTACTTTATAGAATGATCAGAATATGCATTGACCATACAGCATAAACAGGATTTATAGTAAAATAACTATTATCTTATGAAACATATATTTTAATCTTTTTGATGATGAATTAAGAAAGTAATATGTTTTATAGTACCTTTTATTTTAGAGGTAATAAGATTCGACCAGGCGCGGTGGCTCATGCCTGTAATCCCAGCACTTTGGGAGGCCAAGGCAGGTGGACTACCTGAGGTCGAGAGTTTGAGACCAGCCTGACCAACATGGAGAAACCCCATCTCTACTAAAACTACAAAATTGGCCAGACATGGTGGCACATGCCTGTAATCCCAGCTGCTTGGGAGGCTGAGGCAGAAGAATTGCTTGAACCTGGGAGGCAGAGGTTGCAGTGAGCCAAGATCGTGCCTTTGCACTCCAGTGTGGGCAACAAGAGCAAAACTCCATCTCAAAAAAAAAAAAAAAAAAAAATTGATTCACAGATAAGGAATTTCTGACATTAAAATGATTTATATTTATGTATTATCAAATATTTCTTCCAATCAGATTTTCTTTTGTTCTTATCCTTCTATATCTAGAACACGAGGCCTGTTTGAGAGATGTTATAGAGTTACAATGGCATCTTGAAGATAAAGTTAATCAACTAGAACATTTTGCAAAACAAAAGATGGAGTTAGAAGAAGCAAATGCAAAGATTCAAGCAGACATAGACTACATGAATGAACATGGCCCTCTACTGGACTCTAAGCGGAATCAGGAACTTCAAGATCTGAAGAACCATTATAAAAAAAAAAAGGAGGTAAATGAATAAACGAATGCATGAGCATTTCATAAATTATTACTTAGTTATGCAAAAACTTTTCAACCATAAGAAATTAACACAGCTTTAAAGGTTTTTTTCTTCTTAAAATTGACCCACCCTTTATCTCTACACATTACCAACTGTAGGTATTCATTTTAACTATGTCTTCTTTTCTTACCATTATATTTAAGATTATTAAGCATGTTTAGTCAAGCTTCTAGTAAAATTTTGGTGATTTAAAATAGCCAGGTAAGGTCAGGTGTGGTGGCTCATGCTTGGAATCCCAGCACTTTGTGTGGTAAGCACTTTGGGTGCATCGCTTGAGCCCAGGAGCTAGAGATCAGTTAGAGTAACATGGTGAAACCCCATCTGTACTGACAATACAAAAATTAGCCAGATGTGGTGGCTCATGACTGTAGTCTCCTCTACTTGGGAGGCTGAGGTGGGAGGTTTGCTTGACCCCTTGAGGTTGAAGCTGATGTGTGGGGATTGCTTGACCCCTGAAGGTTGAGGTTGCAGCGATTCATGATTGTGCTACTGCAATCCAGCCTGGATGACAAAGTGAGACCGTCTCAAAACAAAGCAAGAACTTCAGAAAAATAAAATTGTGAGTTTTTTATTTTAAGCCATAATCATACTGAGCAAAAATGCAGGTAAAATATATAATTTCATTGTTGATGAAAATATGTAAATGAAATACAAGTATTTTAATGGTTAATTAGATATTTAACTCTCCTATTATGGAATATGAAAATAATTTATTGATAATTGTCACAAAATGAACAAATTTAAATTTGTATTATATTTATTTTTGAACATTTTAAAGTAAATGAAACAAATTGTTAAATGTCTCCTGTGTTCCCCTCAACAGTTCCATTTTCATTCCTCCTTTACCAAAGACAATCTTTGTAATGAATTTCATGTGTCTATAAGCCAAATTTGTATAATTATATATATGCATGTGTGTTGATAAATAATACATGATATTTTTAATCACACAAACAGTACCATACATTGTACAATATTCTACAACCTGTTTTTTAATCAGTTTTTTAGTTTAATCAAGCTACTGTTGATATGTGTAGATCTAGTTCATTCATTTTACTTACAATGTTCCATCAAATAGATATTTCACAATGTAATTACTTACCATTTCATCTTCTGTTGGCCATCTGAGTTGTTTCCAATATCTGGCAACAAAAATGCTTATTTGACTGTAAACAATAATCACACATGAATACCTTCCTCTGTAGCTGCATGTAAATTTTTCCTATTGGGGTTATATACCTAGTTGGGTATTTACTGGATTGTGGGTTATACACATTTACTATTTTATTAGATAACATCAAGTTATTCTTCAGAGTGCCTGTAACAATTTCTATTACTGGAGTAGTGGCAATACTGAAGTCTCATTTCTCCACTGTGGACAAGAATACAAGTACTGTCCTCCTTTTTTAGTAATAGACCCCTATACAGTTGGATGACAGTGTACAGGCTGGAAGATATTTCTCAATTTCCCTTTTCTCATTGTATTTCTAATGAGATGTAGGTAGCAGTTACTGGCTGCGATTTCCATGAAATATCTTTGAAATAGACTGCCTCACCCAGGAAGTCTATTTGGCCATTTGCCTCAGCTATCATACCTAGGTTGCTGGAAGTTTAGAAAATGCCAAATAAGCTATTTACTAAACTTCCAGTAACCTTGATACGATAGCTACAGCTCTAACTTCCATTTTACAGCATGAAACAACCTTGGGGATGGAAGCCACAACTCAGGATGGCTGAAGAGCAAAGGGATAGTCAGATATATTTCTGTGAGAGAAAAGTAAACTGCAAGCTTGTTTAAGCAACTTATTTGGTTTATTTCTGTAACTTACAGCAAAACTCAATCCTAGTATAACTCACAATTTAGTTAACATTTTTATTGTCATTCTTTAAAATTTTGTCTATATGTGTTTTAATTGGTATCCCTTTGTTTTACTGTGTTTTTCCCTGATAGTGAACTTGGGTACATGATAAGCAGGGCAAGTGGAGTTTTTGGGCAGTTGGAAGATCAGGCTTGTGAATGGGAAGAAAGGATTCATTCTAGCAGACCAAAAAAAAAAAAAAAAAAGCAACGTTTGTGTAAAGCTTATTAGGGCTAAAATGACGGTTAATTTAATTGTCAACTTATGGGGCCATGATGCCCAGATATTTGGTCAACCATTATTCCAGATGTTTTCAATAAATGTACATTTTTTGGATGAGATTAACATTTGAATTGGTAGATTTACAGTAAAACATATTATTCTCCATATTGTGGGTGGGCCTTGTGCAATCAACTGAAGATCTTAACAGAACAAAAACTGATCTCCTCTGAGCAAGAAAGAATCCTGTAAGCACACTACTTTTGGACTGGGACAGCAACTTTCCCCTGGGTCTTTAGCCTGCCAGCCTACCCTGCAGATTTTGGACTTGTACCTCCAAAATAGTGTGAGCCTTTTCCTTAAAATCAGTCTCTCTCTCTCCCGCTTATTCCTCGCTCCTACTGGTTGTTTCTCTAGAGAAGCCTGACCATTAATGCAATGACTGCCCTTCTTTTATTTCATCATTATTGTGCTACTCCATTACATCTTAAATTCCTAGATCAGTGCTTCTGCTTACCTGCCTTTAAGTCAGCTGGTGACCTTCTAACTATTCCAGGGGTCAAAATGAGAGTTTGGACCTCTTGGCTTCTGTAGTGTGAGCCATAAACTCTGTGAAACCATCCACTATGGGTGTACAATGCAAGGGAAAGTAATTCCCCAAGAAAAAATAATTCCTCATCATGAAATTGAGATGCTATTAAGAAAGGCTATAAATGTCATGCAGCCAAAATATGAAAACTCTCTAATATAAGGTAGAAGGAAAGTGATATCTTAGTAAAAGTAAACACATTTTTCTTTGGTAAAATGAGCATAACTGACAATACTCAAAAATGAAAAGCAGAATTATGAGCACTGAGAGGCCCAAATACTTCCTCAGAGAGAAATAAAAATACATACATTGAGACTGTAAAAATTCTTGCCAACAAATTAGATAACCTAGATAAAATGGAATCAAGAAGAAATAGGAAATCTGAGCAGGTGTATAACAAGCACAGAAATTGAATAAGTAATTAACCACCTCCCCTCTCCACCAAAATAAATAAATAAATAAATAATGCCCAGGACCAAGTGGATTCACTAGTGAATTATAGCAAACACACACACACACAATCTCTAATAATTCTCAAACTTTCAAACTCTTCCAAAAGGAAAAGAAGAGGAAGAGGAGAAAGGAACATTTCCTAACTCATCTATGTCAGCATTACCTAGTTACTAAAGCCTGATAAATATATCACAAGGAAGTAAATTATAGACCAATATACCTTATGAATATAGATGCAAAAATCCTCAACAAAATCCTAGCAACCCAAATCTAGCAGCATATTAAAAAGATTATACATCATGACCAAATGGCATTTATCCCAGGAATACATATGTAATACAATATATGAAAATAAATCAGTTTAATATACCACATTAATAAAATAAAGACATACACACACACACGATTGTCTCAGTTGAAGAACAAACAATAGACAAAGTCCAAAATTCTTACATGATAAAAATCCTTAACAAACTAGAAAAAGAAGAAAACTTGCTCACTATAAATAAGGACATTTTTGTAAAACCCACAGGTAATACTAAACATAATGGTGAAAGACTTAAACCTTTTCCTCTAGGATCATAAATAAAAGAAGGATACCCACTTTTACTACTTCTATTTGACATTGTACAGAAAGTTCAAGCCAGAATAGTTAGGCAAGTAAGAGAAATAAAAGGCATACACATTAGAAATTAAAAAGTCAAATTTTCTTTATTATCAGAGGACATGATCTAATATATAGAAAATCCCAAAGATTTCACAAAACAGTCTCCTAGTGCTAAAAATCACATTTAGCAAACTTGCAGAATTCAGCTCAACACATAAGGCTCAGTTGTATTTTTGTACATTAGTGGTGAACAATCCAAAAAAAATTAAGAAAACAATTCCATACACAGGTCATCAAAAATAATAAAATACTAATAATTATAAGAAGATGAAAGATTTGTGTAGAAAAACTGTAATATTTTGCTGACATAAATTGAATAAGAATTGAATAAATTGAAAGACATCCTGTATGCCTGAATTGGGAGACTCAATATTGTTAAAGTGTCAGTAGCACCTAAAAATATCTGTGAAGTCAATGCAATCCAGAACAAAAGTTCAATGATCTTTTGCAGACATGGAAAAGCCTACCCTAATATTTATATGGAATTGCAAGGAACTCCAGATAGCAAAAATAATCTTGTAAAGAAGACTACATTGGAGAAGTCACATTTTCCAATTTCGAAACTTACTACAAAGCTGTAGTAAGCAAAATATATTTGCCTAAGGTATAAAGAAATAGATAAATAAAGTAGAACTGAAATTTCAGAAATAAACATATGTATCTATGGCTAATTGATTTTTGACAAGGTGCAAGACCAATCATTTATTGAAAGAAAGTGTAGCCTCTTCAACAAATGATGCTGGGACATTGAATATCCAAATATATTTTAAAAAGAGTAAAAGTGGACCCCTACCTCCCACCATATAAACATTAGCTCAAAATGAATCAAAGACATAAATACAAGAGTTTAAACTATAAAACTCTTAAAAGAAAACCTAGGGATAGCCAGGCGCAGTGGCTCACGCCTGTAATCCCAGCACTGTGAGAGGCTGAGGCAGGCAGATGATGAGGTCAAGAGATCGAGACCATCCTGGCCAACATGGTGAAACCCCGTCTCTACTAAAAATACAAAAATTAGCTGGGCATGGTGGCAGGGGCCTGTAGTCCCAGTTACTCAGAAGGCTGAGGCAGGAGAATCGCTTGAACCTGGGAGGTGGAGGTTGCAGTGAGCTGAGATGGCGCCACTGCGCACTAGCCTGGCGACAGAGTGAGACTCTGTGTCAAACAAACAAACAAAAACCTAGGGATAAATCTTTATGACCTTGGATTTGGAAATGGATTCTTAGATATGGCACCGAAAGTGCAAGTAACAAAAGAAAAAAAATAGAAAAATTGGACTTAGTCAAAATTAAAAGCATTCTTGCATCAAAGGACACTATCAAGAAAGTAAAAAGACAACCTATGGAATGAAAGAAAACATTGCAAATTATATGATCTCAAACTGATGTAGTTCCCAGAGTATATAAAGAACTCTTATAATTTGACAACTGAAAGACAAACAACTAAATTTAAAATAAACAGAGAACTTACCATGAACAGACATACATATATCTGTTGTATATCTGTTCATATTAGTGAACAGACATATCTTCAGAAAGACATACAAATGGGCAGCAAACTCATGAAAAGATGTATGTTCAACATCATTAGTCTTTAAAAAATGCAAATCAAAACCACAATAAGATACCAGTCATACCCATTAGGATAGGATTAAAAATAAAATGGAAAGTAACAAGGATACCCTAGAAATACTGGAACCACTGTAATTTGCTGGTGGGAATGCAAAAATAGTGTAGCTGCTATGGAAAACATTTTGGTTATTTCCAAAATAGCTAAGCACAGAATTACTATATTCTTCAGCAATTCTACTCCCAGGTATATATCTAAAAGAAACAAAAGCTGAGACTAAAGAAACAAAAGCAAAAGCAAAAACTTGTACATAAATATTCGTTAGTAACACTATTCACAATAACCAAAAGAAACAGTCCAATGTTTATTTACTGAGATAAACAAAATGTGATATATCAATGGAACGAAATATTATTAAGCCATAAAAAGAAATGAGGTACTGATACATGCTATAACATGAATAAAACATGAAAGCATTATGCTAAGTAAAGAAGCTAGACACGAAAGGTCACATATTGCATAATTCATTTATATAAAAGATCCAATATAAGTAAATCCATAGACACAGAAAGATTAATGACTGCGTAGGGCTGGGGGAAATGTAATATCAAATTTTGTTTGTCATGTTGTGTCCGTAATAACATTTTAAAACTCTTTTATTATTTTTTTATTATGCAATCTTGACCTAGTTTTAAGGCCCTGGCTAGAGGCCTGCTGAAGTTACCTGGTTGCTTAAAAAATTCAAAACTCCTAGCCAGTGTGCTTGGGCTTTAGTAAATGCTGCTGCATTACAACATGTGAAAGGACTGATACTTTGGGCTAATTGGGTTTTCACAAAGGGAGTCTGCTATACCTCTTTAAGTGCACACCCCAATACCTGGGAGGTAGACTGGAAGCCTTGGAATGAGAGAGAAGGCTGCCTTCAAGTTAGGCCAGAGGGCTGCTAAATCCCCTTTTTCTGTAACCGAGAATGTATGCAATATAAGTTAGCAGACAAAGATGGTAACTAGAAGCCCAAAACAAGAAAAAAAGAATTGAAAAAAATCCCCAAAGCAACAGGATACAGAGTGGGAAGTAAAGAGTTGCCCCTTTAGAGTAAACAACTCTGGGAATCCCTTGCCTCATAGATACCCAAAATATAAATCAAGGTCCCACATGTCTCTAGATATGCTAAGGCCATAAAACAAGGCTTGCAAGGACACTCAGCCCCTCCAGAGTTCCAGGCATGACAGAGTAGCCAAGGCACGTATTTTACTTCTTAGAGTACACAATGTGTTGTGTTGTCTTACTCAGTTTTGAGGCCGTGGCTAAACGCTGGCCCTCCCTTTCTTGAGAAGCTGATTAAACCCACATCTCCAACCCCTTCCTGGGCCCTCACATTCCACGCCACTATGTACCCATCCTATTCTCAACAGAGGCCCCAAACAAGTAGTGAAACCCACTGTACTTCAGAGTCTACTGAAATGATTAAAATTAGCCACTCCACAGAGATCTTCTGAAATTTAGCTACCTACCTCCACTGCTTGCCACCCATAAGCTGTCCCCTATAGCTCCAGCTTGCTGCTAACCTGTCCCCAGCTGAAACCCCTAACACGGCCCTACCTGGTAGCCATCTCTCCTTTGGAGCTGTAAGTAACAGAATTCTGCCTTTCATCTAGCCCAGTTTCACTGCGTTGCATCTTCCCACCAGGAGAATCTTTTAAAACAGGAAGGGGAGACTAGGGAGTAACCATTTAATGAGTTCAGGGTTTCCCTTTGGGATGATGAAGATGTTCTGGAACTAGAAAAGGGTCATGTTGGTACAACATTGAATGTACCGAATGCCACTGAATTGTACACTTTAACTTGTCCCATTCTATACTATATAAGTTTTACTTCAACAAATAAACTTAAGAAAATTTAGAAAGGATAAACTTCAAAAGATGCATTGTAAGATCACCATCCCATAAAACTAAAAAGAAAATTATACTACGAAAATACCTTAACCACAAGAAAAATCTTGTATGTAGATATTATTCTAGTATCAAAGGGAAACTCAAAAATAAAATATCAAATTATTACACTTAATAATAAACCCTAAAGCTGGTGATACTGCAGTTGCATATGATCTAACCTGTAAAAGATGAATAATTCCAATATTGTTTTAAATATTTAGTCCAAAGAAGAGGAGGGAAATGTTTTAATTAAATGAAGGTGATATATTTCAATACCAAAACTTTATGGAAATTCTGCAAAAATAACATTACATATATAAGTTACCAATAAATACATATTTGAAAAATTATATAAAATATTTGCCAAAGAATTCTTCAATATAAGAAAAGTATATCACTCCAAAAAAATTTATTATAACAATGTGCCAATGGTTTAACAGCAGAAAATCTTAGGTATGTAATTTATTGTATCAACATGATTAAAAAATAGAATTTTATCAAAAGATGCTTAAGATGTATTCATTATTCAAAAACTGGCAATTGTAATAAAAAATTAAAATTTAAAAAATACCTTAATTTAAATAAAGAACTATTTCACACAAGCATCCATATTAATCACTAAAATGCTAAAGCTGTAATAATAGGAACAAATCAGGTAAACCTGACATCCCTATTACAATTTAACATCATTTTGAGGATTTTTCCTATGTAATAGGACAATAAAATGAAATAAAAGATATACATTTAAAAATTGTGAAATAAAATTATTTTAATATTATTATAATTAAAACATCAAATAGAAGACTGTTGTTTTCAAAATAAGTTTGTATCCACCAGAACTAAACCATCCAATACAACATACTTTTACTAGCATGAATAAAGCTTTTCCATACTTTCAATAAATAGTTAAAAATATAAACAGAAAACTCCTTTACTAGCAGAGTCATTAAATATTGATGATGAAATTTATAAAGATATAGACATTTAAGACTATAATTATGAAATCATATTGAAGAAAATAAAGAGACAATTAATTTAGACACATAATATATTCTAAGATGGGAAGGCTTATTATAGTAAAAATGTCAATCATTCCAAAATTGTTATAGAAACAGCCATCAAATTCTGGTAAAATTTACACAATAACCTTTTGGCCTGTCAATTTAAATAATATTATTAGAAAAAAGTAATGTAAAATGCTGGAAAGAGTTTTCAAACATGGACTTTCTTCTGTTCCACTGGTGAGAATACAAACTGTTACCCCTTATTCTGGAGAGTAATTTGGCAACCAATATTAATCAACATTCTTAAAATATTTGCTAATACCTTATGACTCAGAAAATTCTGTTTTAACAGTACGTTTGAAGAAAATATTCAAGAACATGCAGTATAACTATAGATTGTGCAATTTCCTTACATGGTTCATCATAGTACTGTTTATGTTATGTGTCCCTCATACATATGTTGTGCATGTCAAACTGTGCATAATGCTCATATAATTGACAATGAGTTAAATCATGAGTATGTGTGATATAAGGGAATACTAAGTAAAAGTAATGTGATACAGTGATATACAGAGAGAGAAAGAAGGAAGAGATGAAGACAGGAGCATTAGTATGATGTTTGTTAGTAAAACACGAGATTAGTATGATGTTTCTTAATCAGTAAAAAGAGTAAAAACTGAATATTTTGAAGTATTACACTAAGATATTAGGTTGGTGCATACTTTTAATGGCAAAAACCACAATTGTTTTTGCACCAACCTAAGAATAATGGTTTTTCTTAGTGGAGAGGAATACAGGTGACTTTGTCATTGTTCATCTTTGTTTTCTGACTTTTTAAATAATAAAGTATTATTTGAGTAATAAAACTATATTTTTATGAGTGAAGACATAATGATTTCATTCTGGACATGTTAACTTGGATATTGAAATTATTTTCTTCAGTAACATTTATACATTCCCAGCGTTAATGCCTGTCAGGGCTGAAATTACACTTACCAAACAATAGGTTGAATGTGGGAGAACATGTTTCTAAAGAACTTTTAATCTAAATCAATACTACACTAAGTTAAAGTTATTATTTTTAATTAACCATTAAGTGCAAATATAAGCAAAAATGTTTTCATTTCTAGGTAATGGACCTACACAGAAAAGTTTGTGAAGAACTTGAAGAAGCTTTAGAAGCCTGTGAAAATGCCAGACTGAAGGCTCAGCAAATTAAAGAAGAGATGGATAAAGATATTCACCAGGATGAAAAAAGCATAGAGGCCTACAAGTAAGAATTTTTCACAAACACTAATTATAGCATTTAGAAATTAAATATTAAGTAAAAATTTAATATATATTTCTATACAGAAAATTTTAAGAGAAAAATAAAATTTTAAATTATTCATACCTGTCTCATCACCAAGTTTATATATAAATAAAAAGATGTATATTTCATATATGTAAAATTATGTATGTATAAATCTCCAAAGTACTATATTTCTGTGTCATCTTAAAGCTCTTCATATATATTGCCAAATTGCCTGAGGACATCTTATAACAATAAATATACCTACAACGTGTGCAAAAGTAACTATTAAAAAAATTCAGTATGGGATATGATTAAAAACAAATTAGATATCAATAAATTAATTATATACTTAGCATGTAATATTTCAACTTGAATTTATTTGATTACTAATAAAATGAAATATTTAAATATATAGATTACATATTTTTGGTATATTATTTATTGAGGGTTTTTTATTTTCTACATTTGTCCCTGATGTATTTATTTTCTGACATTCTTTCAGTTCCTTTTGTTGACTATAACTTCTTTATGATTCTGCGTGATATAGTATTTTTATTTATTTCAAATTGATCAATGATTTAGTATAAAAGAATTTATAGTCACTATGGGAGTTAGAGTCATATACATATAAGCAAAATCAATACAATTTATACAAAATTCCACAACTTAGATAACATTCATTTCTTACGGTGTTTATATTTCCTCACATCCAATGTATATTTCAACATGTAATTAAATATTATCTATTTAGTTGATAAATAGATCTCTTTTATAACTAACCTGATTAGTTATATTTGATCAATTGGATATATTTTCTAATTTTTATCATGATTTCTTCTTTGACCCATGGGTTATTAAGAAATATGTATTTTAAAAATTTATATATTGAGTTCTAATTAATTTTTATTATCGCTTTCCAGTTGAATTGTATATAGTTTTTTTTTTTTTCCAGAGAAAAATGTATATAGTTTCAAACCATGAAAATTGTTTAGTCTTAAGATGGCATTTTTTGGCATGTATTCCTTGTGTCATTGAGAATAACATTCATTCTTTACTTGTTGAGTGTACTGTTGTTACTCTTCCATTAGATCAAGTTTACTAAGCATGGAGGTTAATCTTTATACCACAACATTAACATTATCCAGGTGTTCATTCAAAATTCAGAAAATTAGACTCAACACCGACCTATTAAATGAGAATCTACACTTTTAAAAGACTCCAAGGTGATGTTTGAGAAGCATTGCTCCGTTTATTAATTTTTTTTTTAACTTTTTCTGTCAAGTATTGAGGAGCGTCTATAATTGCTCACTTGTGTACATAATTATTTTTATCAGTTTTTGCTTCCTATATTTTGAGTCTATATTCTCAGGTGCATGCAAATTTGAAGTTGTTATATCCTCCTGGGATACAAATTAACCTCTTTTATCATTATGAATTGACCTTCTTTGACTCTTGGAATATTTTTGCTTAAACTCAATCAAGGCATTAATACAGTTGTACTAGCTTTCTTTTGATTAATATTTTCAATTAATCTCAATACTTTGAAGTTTTTATATTTTAGATATATCTGTTATAAACACCATGTAGACACATTTTTTTCAGTTTGAAAATATTTTCAAGGGTGGACCATTAAGTGCATTCATGAATCACTAATATATTTGGATATAAACCACCACATAACTTACTCTATTTGCCACATTTGTTGTATTTTTTCTTTTTTATTGCCTTTTTTCATGTTGATGATTATTTTATTATTTCTTGAATTTGAGTATTACAATTTTATTTCTATTCTTTTAGTAGGAAATCCTATTAATTGCCACAGGAAAACTTAATGTTGTCAGACTCTAAAAAACAACTGATACTGTTATCCTGCTGGACAATAAAAGGAACTAAGAAAAATTTTACTCTAGTTATTACATTTCTTCTGAATTAAATATTTGTTACTGTTGCTGAATATTTCATTGTATAACAGATAAGTACATTATTATTGTTTTAAGTAGTCAAGGTTATTTTTTAAATTTACCCACAAAATAACTATTTTTATTTTTTCTTCATGAATGTTAGACTTTTCATCTAAGAGTACTTTCTGGCTGAAATAGATCCTTTAGCATAACCTTTAGCAAAGTTTTCCTGATGATAAACTTTCAGAATTTTTGTTTGAAAGACATTTTCTTTTTTCATAGAATTGTTGATTCTTAGTTGACCTTCATATATTAGTTATAACATTTCATAATCTATTAATTTTCATTTTTGCCATTAAGAAGGAAGCTGACCATTTGACTTTCAGTTTTATGCATCTAATCTATATATTTTTTCCTTTGGCTGTTTTGCCTGTTTTTAAGAACATCTTTTTGTTATGAATTTTAATTAATTTTATTTTTCAAGATATTCTAGGTGTTAATTTTTATTTATTCCATTGGGATTTGTTAGTCTTTTTGTTTCTATGTATTGGATTTTTCATTAATCCTGAGCATTCTGAGTCACAATTTTTTCAAACATTTCCTTGGTCCCATTTTCTGTGTCTTCTTGTGCTCAAATTAAACATACATTAGATTTTCTTATTGGGTACTCCATGCTTCTTAATCATTTTCTCACATTTTCTGTTTTCAAGCCTTCTGAAGAATTTCTTCTGGCTTATTGTCTATTTAAATCATTTCCTTTTGTCCTGAATTTAATGTGAAGATCATATGACTGCACCTTGGAGACCACCAACTATGAGAAATGCAATTGACCAAAGGATTCTGTTGTTAGCAGCATCTGACATGGCTTCCAATGATTTCAGCTTCTCCTCCCTGATATTCATGTTACTGACAAAGCCACTCTCCCAGAAGATGGGATCTTTCCTTGTTTGGAGTCACGGTACCAATACCCAAAACCAAAAGTCAGCATTAAGCAGTGCAGACCATGGAACTGAGAAGTAGTAACATGACTCACAACTCAACTTCTCCACTAATGAAGGGTGAGGGGATTAAAATATAGGATTTATTTAATGAGGAGGTTGGACATTAAAAGCAAGGGGAGGGAATATTCATGTCTTTTCCAGAAATAGGTAGTCAACTTCCCGGAACCAGAGTGCTGCTTCATTTTTGTCCTCCTATGCCTTCTTCCAGTTGTGTCATGGGGATTGGCAATGGTCATTTAGCATGGAAATGAGATTATAATGAGGCCTGAGGTCCTTTTGAAGTCCTTTGGTTGGCTATCTTGGTTTAAACCTGTCTCAGCTGGTCTGGTTACAAAGGGAACTGTTTTTTATCACAGGTGTTCTGTTTCTTAAGCAGAGTTAAGGCAGGGTAGAAATTCAGCTATGTCATGTAGGCATTACACTAGATAACAAGTTCCCCCTTTTCTGTATATTCACTCCTCATTCTTGAAGGGTGCTGAGGGGTGAAAGTCTGTCTTCTACAACTTCCTCAATCTGAAGTTGGATGTTAATATTGTTACAGGAAAGGGGTCCCAATCCAGACCCCAAGAGAGGGTTCTTGGATCTTGTGCAAGAAAGAATTCAGGGTAAGTCCACAGTGTAAAGCAAAAGTAAGTTTCTTAAGAGAGGTAAAGTGGTGAAAGGACAGATACTCCATAGACAGAGTAGGACGTTTCTGAAAGTAAGAGGAGGAATGTGTCCACTCTAAGTACAATGCTTGTGTATATGGGGAGATGTGCTCTGCTACAAGGGTTTGTGATAAAGGATTAATTTTCTTAATTACTATATTTTGCAAGAATCGGTATTATTATCTTTAAGACAAAATTAGGAATGCCTTTGTTTGCCAGATATTGGGAGATCTGGACACTCCCAAATCTGGGTCTGTGTAGTAAACATTATTAGTTTGTTCCCTTACCATAAACATCTAGAGGCTAGGAATGCCTAAATTTCTGAGAATGCAGCCTAATCAAGGCCCAGCCTCATTTTCCTAGCCCTCAGTCAAAATGGAGTCACTCTGGTTCGAACACCTTTGACAATATGGGGCCTGTTAGAGGAGTGAATTTTTTCCCTAGCTAGTCTTAGATAGGTCTGGTTATCTCCTGGGTATAAGCCTACCTTTTTATATCACCGTATGGCCTTGATTTGCTTATACATAAAAGAGACCAGACAGTTTAAGAGAAAGAGCCTGAAGATCAAGATAAGTAGGATGGTAGCTAAAGGGCCCAGTTAGGGTAAAAATCAGGTGAAATCAGGGCTGGCCTGTTTTATCATTTTCGTATTCCTTGAGGGTCTGTGCCCTTTTGGTTAAATTGGTGCAACCACTTGGCCTGGTTGTAGATGATTTTAATGTCTTTTTGTTGTTGTTGTTAATCTTGAATTACTTACCCAAGCACAACAGAAAGAGCTGGTGACCACACGTGCCTCACCTTTTTTTTTGCCAAGAGGTAATCAGAAGTCAGATGATTATCAAGCACAGTGTTGGCTAGTGAGTCTAGGGAGACTTTGAGGAGGGTAAGGGCATCACTAGTCTTACACGCTAGAATTTCTATACCTGTTGTGAGGTTGCAGAGGGTAAACTCATGGTAGGCTATCAGGAGAACCCGCTCCCGATGTTTAACATGGGTTCTTTTCTATTTCCTAAGTGTCTCGGCTGGGTTGAGAAATAAAGGGAAAGAGCACAAGGGAGAGAAATTTAAAGTTGGGTGTCCGGGGGAGACATCACATGTCGGCAGGATCCGTGATGTTCCCCGAGCCGTAAAACCAGTAAGTTTTTATTAGCAATTTTCAAAAGGGGAGGGAGTGCACAAATAGGGTGTGGGTCACAGAGATCACATACTTTACAAGGTAATAAAATATCACAAAGCAAATGGAGGCAGGGCGAGATCACAGGACCACAGGATGAGGGGAAATTAAAACTGCTAATGAAGTTTCAGGCAAGGATTGTCATTGATAACATCTTATCAGGAAACAGGGTTTGAGAACAGACAACCTGTCTGACCACAATTTATTAGGTAGGAATTTTCATCCACCTAATAAGCCTGGGAGTGCTACAGGAGACAGGGGCTTATTTCATCCCTTCAGCTTCGACCATAAAAGACAGCACGCCTTAAAAGGGGCCGTCTATAAGCCTACCTTCAGGGCACATTCTCTTTCTCAGGGATGTTCCTTGACGAGAAAAAGAATTCAGTGATATGTCTCCTATTTGCTTTTGAAAGAGGAGAAATATAGCTCTGTTCCGTCCGGCTCACCAGCAGCCAGTTCAAAGTTACCTCTCTTGTTCCCTGAACATCGCTGTTATCCTGTTCTTTTTTTTAAGATGCCCAGATTTCATATTGTTCAAACACACATGCTCTACAAACAATTTGTGCAGTTGACACAATCATCACAGGGTCCTGAGGTGACATTCATCCTCCTCAGCTTACAAAGAAGATGATGGGATTAAGAGATTAAAGACAGGCATAGGAAATCCCAAGGATATTCATTGGGGAAGTGATAAGTGTCCATGAAATCTTCACAATTTATGTTCAGAGATTACAGTAAAGACAGGCATAAGAAAATATAAAAGTATTAATTTTGGGAACTAATAAATGTCCATGAAACCTTCACAATTTATGTTCTTTTGCCATGGCTTCAGCTGGTCCCTCTGTTCAGGGTCCCTGACTTCCCGCAACTGTAGGCAAACCTTTCCTAGGGGCTATGAGACCACCTGCTATCCCAGTACCAGCCAGAATAAGCCTAATTGCCTTTTATTCCTTAGGTGAGATGGGGACAGGAAACCATTAAACATTTTGGCTTCTCTGGGGATTTGATGCCCTAGGTCTCATTCTCCAGGGTGTCATGTATTTTAAGTTTTCCTGTCAATCCTTTTGAGCAGGAATCTTAGATCTGAGAGCGATTTAGCTTGGTTAGTGGGAATTTTTTCCTTAGGTTCTGAGGCTGCTTTTACTCAGGTGTGGTGAACCTAAGGCATCACTCCTGGTAACATTAAGGCAGAGTTATTTATGAGCATTACCAGATATGGGCTCGTATATTTAGGTTGTAAATGATCTTGTGGTCTCCCCCTTCTGCAGGTTTTTAGGTAAGCCCAGTATCCAGTTGAAAGGGATGGTGGGTCAGATCCGACAGTGAAGGTAATTTTCAATTTCTATAGGCCTGAAGGGCTTTTACTACTTTTTAAAATTTAGGTGGCATATCTTATTTTTTTCCATATTTTTGAAGACCTCCTGGTTATCTGACCTGACTTGGACCAGTCTTAGCTCACAAGGCCTCAGTTTTATTTTTCTTTGTGGAGCTATTCTCATTTTTAACAAGGACATGGGATGATGCAAAATCCATGAGAGATGAGTTTTCTGGCATAATTTGGCTAAAGTCCTTTTGAGGGTCTTTCTGGTTGGTATGTTTTACTTTACCTGAAGATTGTGGGCTCCAGGCGGCATGTAGGCACCATTTAATTTTTAGACCCCGAGAAGTAGCCTTAGTAATGAAAGATATGAATGCTAGTCTGTTACTACTTTGGATTGACCATGGCAGCCTGAATCTAGGCACAGTTTCTTTTAATAGCACCTTTGCCACTTCATGTGTAATTTCAGTTTTGGTGGCAAAGGCTTTTTTTTTTTAATCCAGTGAGGACTAGGACGCATTAATAGTGTCTTGAGGCTCTGAGCTTAACTCTGAAATCAGTTGGGCAATCTTCTTCCCCTGGGCATCTGCCTTGGTATTGGACCAGCTGAGTGGCCCATTTTTGGCCCCCCATGTGGGGTGGGTATTAAGGTTATTAACCTAGCAAGTGGAGCAAGTCTCAACCACCTCTTTGATTAGCTCCCTGAGAACTCCCTGAAGTTGTAGCTCCGTGAAGCTCCCAGTCATACTTTTGCAAAGCCAGTTATAAAGGGCTTCCTGACCAGAGTGTTAGAATGGGCTTTTTAAAAAATGGCCTGCAATGTAACTGCTTTTGGAAAAAGAAGTTGCTTATGAGGGTTTCTTAGCCATCCTGGATGGTCAGGACTTTTGATATAACTACATTTGGAGGCTTTTATTCCATGTTTTGAGATAAAACTGGGATAAAAGGAGTAGGACCCTGGAAGGAAGGCAAACGTGGCATTTGGAAATGACCCTTTGTCTGTTTTTTCGCAAGGTCAGCTTTATTATTTCTTTTAATTATCTCAGCCCCTCCCTTTTGGTGGCCATGGCAGTGAACTGCTGCTACCTAGGCTGGTTTTCTTACAGCCTCTAATAACCTTAAAATAACAACACCATTTTTTACCTGTTTATTAACAAAGGTTAACATGCCCCTTTCTTCCAAATAGCCCTATGGGCATGTAAGATGGAATAGGTGTACCTGGAACTATTGTATTCATTGTATTCACCTTCATGTATTCACCTTCCCTTTCTCCAACTCTAAGGCATGGGCTAGAGCAACAAGCTCTGCCTTTGGTGAAGAGCCGAAAGTGGAAGAGCACTCGCTTTTACACCTGTGAGAGAGACTATAGGATAACCCACCCTCCTCTGTTCCTCTTGCGTATAGCTACTCCCATTGGTGAACCATTAGGCTTCTGCATTTTTAATAGGTTTACTTTTAAGGTCTGGTCCACTGGAGTACACTTCCTTTGTCACCCCTAAGTGGTTGTGAGATAAGTGGCCATCTTCAGATGGAAGGAGGGTGGCCAGATTCAAGCTGTTAAACATCTTCAACATTATATGGGAATTATCAATAAGCATTACCTGTAACTGGAGAGCCCTGTGTAGTGGCAGCCATTCCACCCAGCTTTCTTTTATGACAGTCTGGGTAGGATGGGAAGCCCAAATGGTTAGTGGGTGCACAAAGGTTAACTTTCTGTTTCTTTTAAAAGGAGTTTCATAGCTGCAACAGATCAAAGGCAAGGTGGCCAGCCTTTAGCAACTGAGTCCAGCTGCTTGGAAAAATAGACCATTACCTGGCTCAGTGAGCCCAACCTTTGAGTTAGTACTCCTAGGGCAATTGCTCCTCTCTCATGAACATAAAGATAGAAAAGTTTGCTTGTTGGTTAGGGATACTGCTGTGGCCTCATGAGCTGTGTTTTAGGGTTTTGGAATGCTTGGTCACATGCTGCCACATATTCAAAAGTGTCAGATACCCCAGGTCTCTTGTTAAGGTCTCTGCAAATATTGTGCAGGAGGTTTTTTAACCCCTGAGTTAACACAGTTCATGTTAACTCCTGTTTCCTGCCTGTCTGGGGATCCTGATATTTGAAAGCAAAGAGGGACTGAGAGTCTGTACCCAGTGGAAGGCAGAAAAAGGCATCTTTTAGAATCAGGACTGAGTTCTACATCCAACTCAGGGACAGAGTAACATGGTAGAATATAAGAATTAGTTACCACTGGGTGTATGTTTTCTGTTACCTCATTAATTGCCTTAAAATCTTGTCCAAATTGATACTTTCCATTTAGTTTCTTAACAGAGATGATAGGAATATTGCATGGAGCTTGGCAGGCCCTCAAGAATCCCTGTTTTCTAAGCTCATTAATTACTAAGACTATCCCTTTTAGTGCCTCTTGGTTGAGTTAATATATATTTTAGAGGCTCAATAAAGGTGTTATCTTTTGTCTTCCTTCACACTCCTATAATCCTGCAATTTTGGTGGGTAAGTCTTCCCCAGGGGGTGTTCAAAACGTTGTAGGTGGTTCTGTGTCAACCAAGAAATCAACAGTCTTGCACCCTACATCCAGTAAAAGCTGTAGCTCCTTGGGGGATACCTGGAGGGCCAACTGAGGAGTCCCCAGACCCTGTCAATCTTTTTTCCTACTCTGACCATCTTCCTGTGTGAAGCACCTCGATGGCACAAGCCCTCTGTCCCTTCCCTTCAGATGTGGAGGGGACAGGCCTTTTCCCAGTGACCCTCTCTGAAGAAGAGGCACATTGAAGAAGGCATATTGAAGAAGGCACAATTGTATGGTCCTAGTCTCCTAGGTCTTCAAAATGCTTTCTCCTGGTTAGGATACTGAGGAACACTCACTGGAGCTGCGGTTCTCTATTGATAGGTATCCTGTAAGTTATCCAGCTGGCACTGGAGAGCAGTAGCCCATTGGTAGACTTGCCATGTGGCCTTTCTCTCTTTTTTATGTTCCTCCTCCCTATCCCAGTTGTTGAACACCTTATTGGCCAGGTCTACTAGTCTTGAGATGAGAGTGTCTAGCTCTAAATTCACTTTTAAGAGTTTATGTCTAATGTCTAATGTGCTCTGAGACATAAAATAGGATTGTTTGTCTTGTACTTATGGGCTTAGTCCCACTTCCTCCCAAGTCCATTAGAGAACAGTCTTTTGTTGTTGTTTTTTGTTTTTTGTTTAGTTTTGTTTTTCCTGTTCCAGTGAGGAGAATGTACCAAAGGGACTGAACATCTGCCCAGTTAGGATGATGAATCTTATAATACTTCAAATGAGGTTTTGAAACCCCTAAGGATCTTTCCTTAGTCCTTTAGAATGAGACTTTCAGTTATAAAGATCTAAAGTTGTGAAGAGAACATACATATACAGTACCCACCTCTTTTTTTCTATTGGAGACATGCCAGGACATCATAGAGTAAGACTGGCAATATGCCCCACTCTGGGTTACTGTCTGGGTTGACTCCCTGAGAGGAGTCCAAGAGTGATTGGTAGGCAGGGAAAGTGTTGCCTGCAGAGGCCATTGGGAATAAGGGAACTGTATGTCAAAGATTCTGAACAGAGTTAAAAATAAAAATGTCTTGTAATTTCATTGACAATAAAATAATACCTTAAGAAAATATTGTTTTAACATAGGGGACCAATCTTAAACTATTATAGATAATTATTTTTTGAGAGGGGGTCTCACTGTGTCACCCAGGCTGAAATTCAGTGGTGCAATCTCAGCTCACTGCAACCTCCACCACCTGGGCTCAAGCAATTCTCCCACCCTAGCCCCTTGAATAGCTGGGACTACAGGCACATGCCACTACGCCTGGCTAATTTTTGTGTTTCTTGTAGAGATGGGGTTTCAGCTTGCTGCCCAGGTTGGTCTCAAACTTCTGGGCTCAAGCAATCTACCCTTGGCCTCCCAAAGTGCTGGGATTACAGGTGTGATATACAGTGGCCAGCCAATAATTTCTTTTTAATTATAGCCAACTTAATTCCATGTACAATTTATCTTTTAAATGTTCTTTCACAAACTTTATCATGACATTCACAGGCCATCTACATGTGTGGACCTTTTGATTTGTCCTATACTACCTCTTTTAGAATAACCAATCATTGTCCAGGCGCAGTGGTTCACACCTGTAATCCCAGCACTTTGGGAGGCCGAGGTGGGCAGATCATGAGGTCAGGAAATTGAGACCATCTTGGCCAACATGATGAAACCCCATCTCTATTAAAATACAAAAAATTAGCCGGGTATGATGGTGCGTACCTGTAGTCCCAGCTACTCAGAAGGCTGAGGCAGGGGAATTGCTTGAACCCATGAGCTGGAGCCAAAATGGTGCCACTGTACTCCAGCCTGGTGACAGAGTGAGACTCCATCTCAAAAAAAAAAAATCATTTTGTTTTGGGACAAAAATTTACCATATAAGATCCTTTTGCATACAAAATTATTTTTATAACCTTTTGTATACAAAAATACATCTTTATGTCTGTAACACTTTTACATCTCTCTTTCCTACTTAGTTTTTAAAATATTGTTTTGTAATTGAGTTTTAATTTCCAAATTACATAAAGTTGTTTTTTCTCAATAAGAACACAACTTATAGAACTATAGATTCATTAGAATTCTTATTCTCAATAACTTTAAATTTTAGTGAAAGCCTAGGAAAAAAGAAGTCATGAACTGTTTTTCAGATGTTGGCATTTTATAGGTGAAACCACTTCATAATTTTTAGAAACGTGTTTTTTCATGTTATAACTCCTTTTTAATTAGAAATAACCCAGACATTTAATAAGCATTTATTATTCAATGTAAAATAATTTTAAGATTTTGAATTACACAAGGTTTTTCTACAAGCATGTATCCTATTTATATGTATTTAATTCTTTCAATTTTTAATAGTTTATCTGGAGTACTTCTGAAAACTTGGATATTAGACAAATGTAGTCATTATTTCCAGTCATTATTTTTTATTGGCCATTTTTTTAGCCTGTGAATATCAGATATTCACCTAAGTAAGAATCTTAAACACATGGGTTAAATACATGAGTATTTTTATCACTAACTCACAAGTTTTAGCGATTTTTGTGGAATGAGCAAATATTAATTTTTTTTTTTTGTCAAAAAACACAAAGCTTATTTTTGGCTATGTTTATAGCCTTATGTCATTTATGCCAAACCTTGACATCTTAAAATATCAAGCAGATGTAAATGTAAAATAATAATTAAGCCAAGATAAAAATGTATGCTAACAATTTTGAAAATACTGAAATATTTTTAAAATTTTTGTTTTATCAATAATGTAAAAACCATTTTTATTTATAAAAGCTTACTGTATTAGTCCATTCTCATGCTAGTATAAAGAACTGCCTGACACTGGGTAATTTATCAAGAAAAGATGCTTACTTGACTCACAGTTCTGCAAGGCTGGTGAGGCTTCAGGAAACACAATTATAGTAGAAAGGGATGCAAACACATCCTTCTTCACGTGGTGGCAGAAAGAAGTATGAGAGCTGAATGAAGGGGGAAGCACCTTATAAAACCATTAGATCTTGTGAGAGCTTACTTGCTATCATGAGAATAGCATGGGGGAACTGCCCCATCATTCAATTACCTCCCACTGGGTCCCTCTCACAGCAAGCAGGGATTGTGGGAACTACAATTCAAGATGATATTTGGGTAGGGACACAGACAAAACATATCATTCTACCTCTGACCCCTCCCAAATCTCACGTGCTCACATTTCAAAACACAATCATACCCTTACAACAGTTCCCCAAATTCTTAACTCATTCCAGTACTAACTCAAAAGTCTAAGTGCAAAGTCTCATCTGAGACAAGGCAAGTCCCTTCTGCCTATGAACCTGTAAAATCCAAAGCTAGTTAGTTACTTCCTAGATATAATGGGGATACAAGCATTGGGTAAATAAACTTGTTCCAAATGGGAGTAATTGGCCAAAAAAAGGGGGCTACAGGCCCCATGCAAGTCTGAAATCCAATAGGGCAGTCATTAAACCTTAAAGTCCCAAAATAGATCTCCTTTAACTCCATGTCTCATGTGCAGGGCACACTGTTGCAAGAGGTGGGCTCCCATGGCCTTGGGAAGCTCCACCCCTGTGGCTTTGCTGGTTATAGTCTCCATCCTGGCTGCTTTCATGGGCTGGTGTTGAGTGTCTGTGGCTTTTTCAGGCACACAGTGCAAGCTGTTGATGGATCTATTATTCTGGGGTCTGGAGAGCAGTGGTTCTCCTCTCACAGCTCCATTAGGCAGTGCCCCAGTGGCAACCCTGTGGGAACTCTGACCCCACATTCCCCTTCTGCACTGCCCAGCAGAGGTTCTCCACAAGGGCTCTGCCCCTGCGGCAAACTTCTGCCTGGACATCCAGGTGTTTCCCTACATCCTCTGAAATCTAGACAAAGGTTCCCAAACCTCAGTTATTCAATTCCATGCACCCACAGGCCCAACACCATGTGTAAGCCACCCAGCCATGGGGCTTGCACCCTCTGAAGCAACATTCTGAGCTTTACATTGGCTCCTCTAGCCATGGCTAGAACTGAAGCAGCTGGGATGCAGGGCACCACATCCCAAGTCTGCATAGAACAGGAGGAAAGACCACCTACAAGACCATTTCTCCCTCCTAGGCCTCCAGATCTGTAATGAGATGGGCTGCTGTGAAGGTCTCTGACATGGCCTGGAGACGTTTTCCCAAACGTCTTGGTGATTAACATTTGGCTCCTTGTTACTTATGCAAATGTATGCAATCAGCTTGAATTTCTCCCCAGAAAATAGGGTTTTTGTTCTATCACATCAGGCTGCACATTTTCTAAACTTTGACGCTTTGCTTCTTCTTGAATGTTTTGCCATTTAGAAATTTCTTCTGCCAGATACCTTAAATCATCTCTCTCAAGTTCAACGTTCCACAGATCTCTAGGGCAGGGCCAAAATGCCATCAGTCTCTTTGCATAGCAAGAGTAACTTTTGCTCCAATTCCCAAAAAGTTCCTAATTTCCATCTGAGACCACCTCAGCCTGGACTTCATTGTCCATATCACTATCAGCATTTTGGTCCAACCCATTCAACATGCCTCTAGAAGTTCCAAACTTTCCCATATTTTCCTGTCTTCTTCTGAGTCCTCCAAACTGTTCCACTCTCTGCCTGTTAGCCAGTTGCAAAGTCATTTTCACATTTTCAGGTATGCTTATAGCAGCATCCCACTCTCCTGGTACCAATTTACTGTATTAGCCCATTCTCGTGCTGCTATAAAGAACTGCCTGAGACTGGGTAATTTATAAAGGAAAGAGATTTAATTGACTCACAGGTCCACAGAGCTGGGGAGGCCTCAGGAAACTTAACAATCATAGTGGAAGGGGAAGCAAACATGTCTTTCTTCACATGGTGACAGGAAAGAGAAGTATAAGACCTGAGTGAAGGAGGAAGCCCCTTATAAAATCATCAGATCTTATGATAGCTTATTATCATGAGAATAGCATGAAGGAAACCACCCCCATGATTAAATTACCTCCCACCTGGTCCCTCCAAGGACATGTGGGGATTATGGGAGCTACAATTCAAGATGATATTTGGATGAGGACACAGCCAAATCTTATCAATTACTAAGTTCGCATGAATTTGAAGAGTATTTGAATTTAATTTATGATTATAAGCCATTTGGTAGCATGCTAGACATAACATATAACCTAATATATATATTAGGTTATATATATATAACCTCTCATATATATATATAACCTAATGTATATATACATACACACACACACACACACAAAGATCCAATAGCTGTTACCTTGGACTTTTGGCCATAAGATAACAACACAAACTCACCATTTTATAAAAGATAGCTGGGTTCAAATTATTTTTCGGACAAAATTGGAACCCGTTCCAATGGCTAAACTGTTTTTCCCGATAGATAATCCAAGGAAGGCTGTGGACCAAATTTGATAAAGAGGTCTTTATGGTAATTCATTCTTTTTAAAAAAGGCTCTTTTACCTTTTATTCTTCAATTTCAAATGAATTTTTAATGTTTCAATTTCAGTTAGATCATAAAGAATAAGTCTTAGGACCAATAACTTAACAGCAGATTCAAAGCAGGCAGAGAAGAAAGGAGGAAGACAGAGAAGTTTAGAAGACTCTAGTTAATTCTGTAGTTGCAGGTTAATCATTTTAGCTCTAAATTTTTCTTACTATGCAGAAAACCAATACTGGCCATTGCACCCAGGGATCCCTGGTGTCTTCTTGAAGGTTAACTGAGTGTCCTTGGCTCCTTGTCTCAGGCAGTCTCCCCTAGGTGTCTTAACCTCATAATTCAGATTTCCTCTAATCCCCCAAAAATGATCCCTTAACTTTCCAGACTGTATGTCATCTTCCTCTTAGGGGGAAGCCAAGGTGACTTTGTCTGTGGGGCTTCAGCAAGGAGGAGAAGAAGGAGGGGGAGGAGGGGGAGGCAGTATTTCTGGGAAGAGGGTAAATTTAAGCTCCTCTGGTGCAAGAAACTTGGCATGAAAGAGGTTTTCACAGACATAAGAGAAAAATCTCTAAGAGGAGTAAATAGAAACAGAGAAGAATACACACTCATACACAAAAGACTTACTGGCAGGTCATTTCTTGATCCAGCATTCTAGAGTGTCAGCCCTTAGGTTCCTCTCTCACCTTTGCAAAGACTCTTAAGGGAGTCTCTACTCAGAATGAAACTACTGGTCCCTTCTTCACCCTCTCAAGGACTCCAGCAGGGACCTCTACTGAGTGCAGGACCATGACCTTGTGCCAGGCATCCCTGTGCACAACCCTGATTTGGGGTGAGTGTCCCCATCATACTTAACTCTGAGCTTTCTTTCCAGTACAGCTATATAACCCTTTGCCTGCCTGCTTATGACCTCAAAACAATGATATATTACCTTTTCCAAAGCTGATCCCTGGCACCCAGAGTCAGGACTAATGCCTGTCCTTTGCTGGCAGATGAGGTTGTAAACCCTTATATGCCAGTTACTGGGTCTATAAGCATGTAAAAAAGCTTCCCAAATAAGGAAGTGGACTATCTAGTTCAGATGCTGGGTCACCAGTTTGATGACAGAGAAAGCTAATCCTTCAACAAATGGGATCCTTCCTTGTTTGGTTTCATTAAGCTAATACATGAAACCAAAAGTGAATATCAAGCAGTGCAGAACACAGAATTGATAAGGAGGAGCAAGGCTCACAAATCAACTTTTCCACTAGTGAGCGATGAGCGGGGCAAAATATAGAGTTTCTTTAATGAAGAGGTTGAACATTAAAATCAAAAGGAGGAAGGTTTATGTCTTTTCTAGAAATGGGAAATGAACTTCCCTGAACTTGAGTGCTACCTTCCTTTTTGTCCTTTTATGGTGTCTTCCAGCTGTTGTTATGGTGCTGGTGTGAGGGTCATTTAGCATGAAAATGACATTATAATAAAGCTTGAGTTCTTTTTGAAGTTGTTCAGTCCAGTTGACCATCTTGGTTCTAACTAGTCTCAGCTGGCCCAGTTACAAAGGGACCTTTTTATCCAGGCATCCTGTTTCTTAAAGATAAGCAGAGTTAGAGAAGGGTCGAAATTCAACTATGTCATGTAGGCATTATACTGGGGAACAGTCACACTTTTGTAAAATCCCCTCTTGAATGTGCACTATACTCAGTTGCTTCTAATAAACAGAATAAAACAAAAGTAATAGAACATCGTTTTTATGATTAGGTTGCAAAAATTTGTGACTTTTACCTTGCTAGCATTCTCTTTCTTGTCATCTTGGTTACTTGCTCTGATGAGTCAAGCTGCCATGTATTGAGATGCTCTATGGAGAGGCCTACAGCGTGTGGAAACAACATAAGCTTCAGTCCACCCACATATGAGAACCAACCACCCTTGAGAATTGCTGCCAACAACCAGCAATGTGAGAGCAGAAGTATTTGTAGTATGTTAGAAAACAAGTCCTTGCCAGTCATGGTAGAAGACCCAGAGCTGGAGAACCTAGGGGATCACAGAACTGATAAGATAATAAATATTAATGAATTTAGCAACTAAGTTTGGTTATACTTTTTATGCAGCAACAGATAGCCAATGCAGGCTCCTGATGCTACACTTCAAAATCCATCACTGCTTTTTTTTTGCCATGGAAATACAGTGCACTAATCCTAGCTGATGACTGATTGTTGCAGGTATACTAAGGCAGGCATGCTTCTGGGAAAAATGGGATCCTCTACGGCCAACTTTGAGGATTCCCAGTGGCTTCTTCAAATATTCCATGAACTGCATAGGATGCTTCAAGCTTTCCTGCCTCTCTCATTTACTCTAGGGAGACTTAAATTCAAGACTTTCAGTGTGCCCTGACCACTGCTTCCTCCCAATTTCCTTTCTCACAAGTATTTCCCCTAAAAATATCCTTGAACTTGTAATGCTTTCTTGATGTCTGGTTCTCAGAAGATGCAGGCTAATACAACAATTTACCATTAGAACTATCTTCTTTTAATTTTTTTTCATAGTTGTTTTTGTATTTTTTTTTAAACTAGACTTTATGTTTTAGAGCAGTTTTGGGCTCACAGCAAAACTGGGTGGAAAGTTTGGAAAGCTCCTTTTTATCCCTTCTCCCCACCCCCCATACCAGACATCCCACATCCAAGTGGTACACTTGTTACAACAGCGAACCTACCTTGACACATCATTATCACCCAAAGATCATAGTTTACAATAGAGCTTACTCATGATGTACGTTCTATAGGTTTGGAAAATGTATAAAGATGTGTACACAACTATAATATTATTCAATAGTTTCAGTGCACTACTTAAAAAAAATTCCTTTTTGCTCTACTTATTCCTTGCTTCCTCCCACCTAACTCCTGGTTATCCCTGACCTTTTTATTGTCTTCAGTTATGACTTTTTAAGAATGTGATATAGTTGACATCATATAGGATTTAGCCTTTTCAGATTGGCTTCTTTCACTTAGTAAAATGCATTACATTTTCTCCTTGTCTTTCCATGGCTTGATAGGTTATTTCTTTTTAAACTTTAGAGACTGACATACAGAATATGTATATACTCATGGGGTATGTAACGATGTCTTAATACACATAATATATAGAGTGATTAGATCAGGGTAATTGGCATATCTATTATCATAAACATTTATTGTTTCTCGTGTTGGAAACATTCCAGATCCTTCTCCTAGCCATTTGAAGCTATGTATTATTGTTAACTATAGTCATTCTACATTGGTACAGAACACTAGAACTTATTCCTTCTACTTAGCTGTAATTGTGTATCCTTTGAAAAATCTCTTTCTGTCCCCTCTTTCTCCTACACTTCCCAGTCTTCAATATCCTCTGTTTCAATTTTTACTTCTTTGAGATCAACTATATTTTAGCTTCCATACATGAGTGAGGACAGGCAACATTGAACTTTCTGTTACTGTCTTATTTCATTAACATAATATTCACCAGTTCCATCCATGTAGCTGTGAATGACAAGATTTCATTCTTTTTTTATGGATAGTATTACACTGTGTATACATACCACATTTTCTTTGTTCATTCACCTGGACACCTAGGTTGATTCCATATCTTGGCTATTGTGCATAGTATAGTGATAAACATGGGCGTGCAGATGACTTCTTCAATACTGATTTCCTTTCCTTTGGATAAATGCCCAGTAGTGAGATTGCTGGATCATATGGTAGTTCTATTTGTAGTTTTTGTGGAATTTTCATACTATTATCCATAGCAGTTGTACTAGTTTACATTCCCACCAGTAGTGTAGAAGAGCTCCTTATTTTTATTTATTTATTTATTTTGCATTCTCACTAGCTTTGTTAGGCGGTTTTTGCATTGCAATAAAGAAACACCTGAGGCTCAGTAATTTATAAAGAAAATAGGTTTAGTTGATTTATGGTTCTTCACACTGTACAAACATGGTAGCAACATCTGCTTTGTTTCTGGTAAGGGCCTCAGGAAGCTGACAATCATAGTGGAAGGCAAAGTGGGAGACGTGGGAACAGGCCTGTCACATGGTGAGAATGGGAGCAAGAGAGAGAGGGACGAGGTGTCATACACTTTTAAACAACCGGATCTTGTGAGAACTCACTCACTATCCTGAGGACACCACCAAGCCATTCATGAAGGATCCACTCCCATGACCAAAACACCTCCCAGCATGTCCCATCTCCAACATTGGGGATTACATTTCAACATGAGATTTGGAGGGGACAGACATTTAAACTATATCATTCCACCCTTGGTTCCTCAAATCTCATGTCCCTCTCACATGGCAAAATAAAAAAAGTCTTAACTCATTCCAGCATCAAGTCCAAAGTGTTAAGTCTCATCTGAGACTCATCTCCTTCCAACTTTGAGCCTATAAAATCAAAGCGAGTTATTTACCGCCAAGATGTGATGGTAGTATAGGCATTGAGTAAACATTACTATTCCAAAAGAGAGAAATTTGTCGAAAGAAAGAGGCAACAGGCCTCATGAAATTCTGAAACCTAACAGGGCAGTCACTAAATCTTAAAGCTCTGAAATAATCTCCTTTTACTCCATGCCCCACATCGAGGACACGCTGGAAGGGGTCGGTTTTTAAGACCTTGACAGTTCCACTCTTGTGGCTTCGCAAGGTGCAGCTATTCTCATGAGTTGGAGTTGAGTGACTGTGGGATTCCAGATTCAGGGTGCAAGTTGTCAGTGGAGCTACCATTCTGGGGGCTGAAGGGTGGCAACCGTCTGCCCACAGCTCCACTGTACTGTGCCCCAGTGGGGATTCTCTGTGGGGTCTCCAACCCCACATTTTCCTTTGGCATTTTCCTAGTAGAGGTTGTCTGTAAGGGCCCTGCCCCTGGATCAGGCTTCTGCCTGGGCCCACAGGCTTTCTCCTACATCCTCTGAAATGCAGCTAAAAGCCTCCAACCTTCCTTCATGCTTGCATTCTGTGCACCCACAGGCTTAACACCATGGTGGAAGCCACCAAGGCTTATGGCTTGTGCCCTCCATAGTGGCAGCCAAAACCATACCTGGGGTCCTTTGAGCCATAATTGTAGCTGGAGCAGCTGTGATGCAGGGAGCAGTGTCCCTAAGCTGAGCAGGGAAGCAGCATCCCAGGCCTGGCCCCTGAAACAATTCTTTCCTCCTAGGCCACTGGGTCTGTAATGGGAAGAGCTGCCTCTAAGATCTCTGTAATGCCTTGAAAGTCTTTTTCCCACTGTCTTGGATATTAGCACTTTGCTCTCTTTTAGTCATACTAATCTCTCTAGCAAGTAGTGGTTCTGCAGCCTGCTTGGAATTTTTCTCTGCCACATGGCCAGTCTGCAAACTTTCCAGACTTTTATACTCTTTTAAATATAAGTTTCAACTTTAAGTCATTCCTTTGCTCCCATATATGATAATAGGTCATTAGAAGCAGCTAAGCTACATCTTGAACACTCTGCTGCTTAGAAATTTCTTCTGCCACATACTGTAAGTCATTACTGTTAAGTTCAAACTTCCACAGATCCCTAGGACATGAACACAATGCAGTCAAGCTCTTTGCTCAGGTGTAACATGGGTAATCTTTACCCCAGTTCCCAATAGCTTCCTCATTTACATCTGAAACCTCATCAGTCTAGCCTTCACTGTCAACGTTTCTATCAGTATTTTGGTCACAGCCATTTGACGAGTATCTTAGAAGTTCCAAACCTTCTCTCATCTTCCTATCTTCTTCTGAGCTCTCTAAACTCCTCCAATCTCTGCCTATTACTCAGTTTCAAAGTCACTTGCACACTTTCAAGTATCTTTATAGCAAAGTCCTATTCCTCGGTACCAATTTTATGTATTAAGCCATTTTTGTATTGCTATAAAGAAATACCAAAGACTGGGTAATTTATAAATAAATGAGGCTTAATTGGTTCACAGTTCTGCAGGCTATACAAGCATGGCAGCAACATTTGCTTAGCTTCGAGGGCCTCAGGAAGGTTACAATCATGGAGGAAAGTGAAGTGACAGCAGGCATGTCACATGGCAAGAGTGGGAGCGAGAGAGAGAGGGAGGAAGTGCCACACAGTTTTAAACAACCAGTTCTTGTGAGAACTCACTCACTATCATGAGGACAGCACCAATCTATTCATGAGAGATCTATCCCCATGACCGAAACAGCTCCCATCATGCCCCACCTTAGACTTGGGGATTGCTACTCAGCATGAGATTTAGAGAGGACAACTATCCAACCTATATCAACAGCATTTGTTATTTTTTGTCTTTTGATAATATCCATTCTAATTTGGCTGATATGATTCCTCATTGTTGTTTGCATTTCCCTAATGATTAGTGATATCAAGCATTTCTGAGAAATATTTGTTCAGGTTATTTGCCCACTTTTTTTTTTTTCCTATTGAGATGTTTGAAGTCCTTGTATATTCTGGATATTAATCTGCAGTTTGATTAATAGATTGCAAATATTTTCTCTCGTTGTGTACATTGTACTTGCACACTGTTGCTTGTTTCCTTTGCTGTGCAGAAGCTTTTTAGTTTGATATTATCACATTTGTTTATTTATGCTTTTGTTGCCTGTAATTTTGAGGTCTTATTAATAAAACTTTTTCCAGGACAATGTGTTGAACCATTTCCTCTGTGTATGTGTGTGTGTGTGTGTGTGTGAGAGAGAGAGAGTGTGTGTGTGTGTGTGTGTTTATACTAGTTTTAAAGTTTTGGTTCTTACATTTAGGTCTTTCATCCATGTTGACTTGATTTGTGTAGAGGGTAAGAGATGGGATCTATTTTTATTATTCTGTATATGGACATCAAGCTTTTCAGAACCATTTTTTGAAGAGACTGTCATTTCCCCAAAGTATGTTCTTTCTGTCTTTGTCAAAAATCAGTTGGTTGTAGATATGTAGATTAATATCTGGGTTTTCTATGTTGTTTAGTTGGTCTGTGTATCCATTTTTATTGCCAGCACCATGCTGTTTGGATATAACAGCTTTGTAGTCAGGTAGTGTGGTACCTCCAGCTTTGTTCTTTTGCTCAAAATTGCTTTGGCTATTTGGGGTTTTTGTGGTTCCATAAAATTTTTAACTTTTTTTTTTATTTCTATGAATAATGTCATTGGTATTCTGATAAGAATTGCATTTAAACTGAGGTTTTTTTTGGTAGTATGGTCATTTTGACAATATTCTTTCAATCCGTGAGCTAGGATATCTCCATTTTTGCAGCCTCTTCAATTTCTTTCATTAGGGTTTTGTGGTTTTTCTTGTAGAGGTCTTTCACCTTGTTGGTTACATATGTTCCTATTTTATTTTTTTGTAGGTATTGTAAATGAGATTGCCTTTTTATTTTTTGGTTATATCTTTATTAGTGTATAGAAACACTACTGAGTTTTGTGTGTTGTTGTTGAATCCTGCAACCTTATTGAATTCATTTATCAGTTCTAAGAGTTTTTTTGGTAGAGTCTTCAGGTTTTTCTATATACAAGATTATGTTATCTACAAAGATAGACAATTAGACTTCCTTCTTTCCAAAATAGACGCTGCCCTGTATTTCTTTCTCTTGGCTAATTGCTCTGGCTAGGACTTCCAGTATTACGTTGAATGAAAGTGCTGAGACTGGACATCCTTGTCTTGTTCTAGTTCTTATATAACAATCTTTCAGCTTTTCCCTCTTCAGTATGACATTAGCTGTGGTTTTGTCATATATGGCCCCTGTATTATGTTGAGGTACCTTTTCCTACACCTAATTTATTAAGAATATTTTTTATTATGAAGAAATACTTAATTTTATCAAATACTTTACTTGCCTTTACTGAGATGATCATATGGCATTTGTCCTTTATTGCGTTGATGAAATGTATCACATTTATTGATTCATACATGTTGAATCATTCTTGACTTTCTGGGATAAATCCCACCTGATCATGGTGTGTTATCATTTTGATATATTGTTGGAATCAGTTTCCTGGCATTTTGTCGAAGATGTTTCTATCTGTGTTCATCAGAGATATTGGTTTATAGTGGTTTTTTGTTGTTGTGTCCGTGTCTAGCTTTGTATCAGGGTTACACTGGTCTTGTGGAATGAGTTAGGGAGAGTTCCTTTCATTTCAAATTTTTGGAATAGTTTTAGAAGAACTGAAGTTATTTCTTCTTTAAAGGTTCAATAGAATTCAGTGATACTGGATTTTTTTGGGGGGAAGAGTTTTTGTAACTGAGTCAATCTTATTGTTATTGCTGTGTTTAGGCTTTCTATTTCTTCTTGGTTCAATCTTAATAGGTTGTATGTATCTACGAATTTATCAATTTCCTCTAGGTTTTTTA
Organism: Macaca nemestrina; assembly: GCF_043159975.1. NCBI lineage: Eukaryota > Metazoa > Chordata > Mammalia > Primates > Cercopithecidae > Macaca > Macaca nemestrina. The sequence continues at coordinate 58,688,911 of NC_092143.1, forward strand.
TTTTATTGGCATGTAAATTGCTTACAGTAATCTCTAATTATACTTTTATTTTCTGTGGTGCCCATTGTGATAACTCCTTTTTCATTTGTGATTTGGTTTTTGGGTCTTCCCTTTTTCTCTTTGATAATCTAGCTAATGGTTTGTCCATTTGTTTATCTTTTAAAAAGCTAACTTTTTGTTCTGTGAATCTCTTGTATTTTTTAGTCTCGATTTTATTTATTTCTGCTTTTGATCTTTCTTTCTTTCTTTCTACTTATTGTAATTTTGGTTTGTTCTTGCTTTTCTAGGTCCTTGCAGTGCATCAGCAGGTTATTTTAAATCTCTCTAGTTTTTACTGTAGTCATTTACTGCTATAAACTTGCCTCTTAATACTTCTTTTTATGTGTCCCATAGAATTGGTATATTGAGTTTCTATTTTCATTTATTTCAACTAATTCTTTAATTGTATTTTTAATTTTTGTCTTCATTCACTGGTCTTTCAGGAACATGTCATTTAATTTCAATGTATTTGTATAATTTATTTATTTGTTTATTCATTTATTTATATTTTGAGATGGAGTCTTGCTCTGTCACCCCGGCTGCAGTGCAGTGGCACAATCTTGGTTCACTACAACCTCTGCCTCCTGGGTTCAAGTGATTCTCCTGTTTCAGCCTCCTGAGTAGCTGGGATTACAGGTGCATGGAGCCACTCTTGGCTGTTTTGTATTTTTAGCAGAGACAGAATTTCACCATGAGCCAGGCTGGTCTCAAACTCCTGACCTCTGGTGATCCACCTGCCTTGGCCTTTCAAAGTGCTAGGATTATAGGCATGAGCCACCATGCCCAGCCTGAAATATGATTCTTTATTAGACTGATACCTTGTAGGTTTTCAAGTGAACCACTAGAGTTCACTCTCCCATATTTGAGTATGTGGGATTTTTTATGTGTCCTATCTCAGTCTTGATAAGTATGCAGGTCTGTTTCATCTAATATTTTGCTTTTTAAATCTTTATTCATAAATAATTGTAGACTCCTAGGAGTTTAGACACAGAGTCTTGTGTACCCTTCTTCCAGCTTCTTCCAATGGGAGTATCTTGTATTGTATATACTGCACTTGTTGTCAGTATTAAAACCAGGAAATTGAGATAAGCCTAATCATTTCATGATTTTTTACATATTTTCATGTATGTATGTATGTGTGTGTTTATTGTTATTTGCCATTTTATCTCGTATAGATTCAGTAACTACCACTACAATCAGAATACAGACTAGTTTCATTTCCTATGCTGCCGTTTTTATTCATACCAACTGTCCTTTCTCTGTCTCCTGACAACCACTATTATTTTCTCTATCTCTAGTCTTGCCATTTTAAGAGTGCTATATAAATGAAACCCTATAATATTTAACTTTTGATTTGGGCTTTTTTTATTAGGCATAACGCATTTGAGATCAGTCTAGGTTGTTGAAGGTACTAAGAGTTCATTCCTTTTTTATTACTGAATGAAATTCCATTGTATGGATGTACCACAGCTTGAAACCATCTGCCCTTTGAGGGACATTTAGTTTGCTCCCAGTTTTTTGCTACTTTGAATAAAGTTGCCCTGGATATCAATGTAGAAGTTTTTGTGTGAACATAAGTTTTTCATTTCTCTTGGATAAATATCAAAAAGTGTGATTTTGGGGATGTATGTTAAGTGTAAATTTAATTTTCTAAAAAACTGCCAAACTGGTCTTCCAGAATGGCTGTACCACTTTATCTGAATGCCAGCAATGTATGAGAGATCCAGTTTCTCTACAAGAGAACACTAATTTTTTTTAAAAAAAAATTCAACCTAGACTAGTAAGTTTGTAGTGATATATCATTATGATTTTAATTGCATTTCCCTAGTGGCAAACTGTGATGTACATCTTTTTGTGTGCTCAATTGTTATTGAAGTCTCTTTTTCATACAGTGTCTGTTCAAATATTTTGCCATTTCCCCATTGTAATGTTTGTTTTCTTATGGTTGTGTGTACAGAATTTTTTAATTTTGAAAATGCAAGACTTTTAATCGGATATGTTATATGCAAATATATTCTATGTTTTAGTAAAGTCTTGTCTTTTTGTCTTTGAGGGTGTTTTATAATGCAGAAGTTCTTAATTTTTCTAAAATTCTACTTATCACTTTCTTCTTTTATTCATCATGTACTTGGTGTCACACACAAGAAATCTTGCCCTAATCGTGTAACAAAGAAGTTTGTTTTCTAAAAATATTATAGGTTTACAATTTATATTTAGATATATAAGCCATTTTTAGTTAGATTGTGTGTAAAATGTGAGATTTAGCTTGAGCTTCACTTTTTTTGCCAATGAATATGTAATTATTCCATCACCATATGTTAAATTACTTTCATTAAATTGATTTTGTAACTTTGTCAAAAATCAGGCATGTTTGTGTAGCTCTATTTCTGAGTTGTCTATGACCATTCCATTTATCTATTTGGCTATCCCTCTGCCAATATCACACTTTCTTGATTTCAGAGTTTGCATAGTAATTCTTAACAACTGGTAAGAGTGATTCTTCCCTTTTATTCTTCTAAATTTATTTGGATTTAGCTGATATAACAATGATGAAATTTAAAATAACAGTGAGACAAGCATAGTATAAACTGCTTTCCTAGAAAATCCCCAAAAGTCTGAGGAATTAGTGGCATCAACTTCATCAAGGAATTGGAATAAGTGAACCACTAAAATAATAACTCTTAAATTGCATGGCAGTAGGCAATTGTCCATCACTCAGGCAAAAATCCATAGTGTATTCTCTGGACTGGAGGCAACAGATAACACTGAGAGAAGAAAAATTAATTTCAAAAGAAATTAATACATTTTGAATGTTGACGCTACCTAACTCTCATTGCCTAACTGGCTTCTAGGATTCTGACAGGTTAAGTCTATACTCTGCAGACATGGAAATGTAAACAATCTTGTTCTTGCCTATTTGTTTGTTCCTTAAATTTTCATTTCTATAGTGAGATTGTAGATTTCAGTTTCCTTTGACCATGCTGCTGGAATCAGGGTTGGTGCATAAGAATCTGGGCCAATTCAATAAGCACACCATATATTTATTGGAGATTGTTCATATTCTCTGTGCCTTTTTCTATTGAATAATTTTTCTATTACATATTGACTTGTATGAGTTTATTAAATATAAAGTTTTACTTTTATATGGGTTTCAAATAAATCTCCTAGTCTACTATTTTGTTTAAGGTGTGTTTAAAAAGTTGTAATTATCTATATTATTTCCTGGTATTTTATGAAAATGGTAATTTTATCATTTTCTCACTGTTTTTTTTTTCTACATTAAACAACCATAACAGTATCTAAAGTAATTTTATATTTGGAAGATGGTTTCTACTTGTTAGATTAGATAAAGGACTGTGTGGTTCACAGACTAGCACTGGTCCTCTTGGGAGGGTCATATAGGAACAAATAACTCTTTGACTATTACTTCTTTTTAAAAAGTCCTGTGTTTTCCTAAGCTACAATTTCCTTTATTTTACCTCTAAGGCTGTGAAAGCTATAACTGCTTGGTCTTTTCAATTCTGCCTCCTCTTCTTTTTTTCTTACCTTTCCATCCCTGTATTACCCAGCTTCTGAATTAAAAGTGTGTAAATCTCTTACCTGAAATCAGATTCAAAGACAGTTTATTTGAAAGAATTTATAATTGATTTTTCTCTCAATTATGTTTTCCCTTGGAAACAATACTATTGATGACTTTTTTCCCTCACTATTTACTTAACATCTAAGTAGTATTTTTTAGAAATTGTCAAGTTACTTTGGGATGGATTTCCATTGATTCATACTGTTAAAGCTAATTTAAGTATTATTTATTTATTTATTTATTTATTTATTTATTTATTTATTTATTTTGAGATAGGATCTCACTCTGTCACCCAGGCTGGAGTACAGTGAATCAATCACAGCTCACTACACCCTCAAATTCCTGGGCTCAATCAATCCTCCCACCTCCACCTCCTCAGTAAATGGGGCTACAGGCATGTGCCACCATGCTTGGCTAATTTTCCATTTTTTTTTTTGTAAAGACATTGTCTCTCCATGTTGCCCAAGCTGGTCTTGAACTCCTGGACTCAAGTAATCTGCTACCTTGGCCTCCCAAAGTGTTGGGATTATAGGCATGAGCCACCAAGCCTGGCCTAAGTATGATTTAAAATATATTTTTTTCTACCTAGGAGAGAGATGTATCAACTTACCAGTCTATATGATCATTACTCTTCATCAGTGATAAATGTTAATACTAATATTGAGGAGAAGGAAGAGGAAGTGACTGAAGCAATAAGGGAAACAAAGTCATCAAAAAATGAATTACATTCTCTTTCAAAAACGGTGAGTTTTTCATATTTAAAAATAAAAAATACTGATTTTTGTTTTGAGTTATAAATAGCAAACTTTTTGTCAATAAATAGCAATTGGCCAATTTTTAAAATATTTAGCCAATTTGCCTATATTAGTTTTCTATTGCTGCCTAACAAATTACCACAAATTTAGCATCTTGAAACAGCACTCATTTATTATCTCAACCTTTTCCTAAGTCAGAAGTCTGGGCACAGCATGGCTCAAGTGGTTGCTCTGCCCTAGGACTGGCAAGACTAAAATCAGGGTATCAGTAGCCTGGCATTTCTATCTGGAGACTCCAGGATAACACTATTTTTAGTATACAGGTATCAAAATATCAGAATAGACCCCTATAAAGATGTCCAATTATTATGTGTCAATTAAAATAAAAACTGAAGAAAAACTTCAAACAAAAACTTATTCAGTTTTTGTTTTAATTGACACATAATAATTGTATATTTTTATAAGGGGTCTAATGTGATATTTTGATACCTGTATACAATCCGTAATGATCAAATCAGGGTAACATTCAGCATTTCTTTGTGTTGGTAACATTCAAAATCGCCCTCTTCCAGGATTTTGAAAATCCTCATTGAAAATATAGAATGAATTATTATTAACTAGAGTCACTCTACAGTGCTAAAGAACACTAAAACTTACTTGTCTTATTAAGCTATAATTTTTTATCTCTTATCCAACCTCTGTCTATGCCCCCTACCCCCTACACTTCCTAGTATCTAGTTATCACTGCTCTACTCTCTGCTTCTGTGAGATCAACCTGTTTAGCTTCCATGTATGAAGGAGAACGTATGGTATTCATTTTTCTGTGCTAGGCTTATTTCACTTGACATAATGCCCTCCTGTTCCATCCATGTTGCTGCAAATAACAGGAATTCGTTCCTTTTTATTGCCAAATAGTATTCCATTGTGTATCACATTTTCTTATCTACTCATCCGTTGATGGAAGCAGGTTGATTTCATATCTTAGGTTTTGTGAATAGTGCTGCAATAAATGCAAAGGTGTAGATATCTCTTGGACATACTGATTCCTTTTTCTTTGGATATATAACCAGCAGTGGGATTGTTGGATCATATGTAATTCTTTTTTTAGTGGGTTTTTTTTTTTTTTTTTTTTTTTTTGAAGAATCTCCATACTGCTGTGATCTCCACTCCACAGTGGCTGTATTCATTTATAGTCCCACCAACAACGTTTAAGAGTACCTTTTCTCTGCATCTTCAACAGCATTCGTTATTTTTTGTCTTTTTGATACTACCCATTCTAACTGGGGTGTTCAGTTTTGATATGATTTAATTCTTATGGTTTGAGAACTGAAGCCTTTGTTTCCTTGGCAGCTGTCAGCCTGAGATCACACTCAGTTTTCAGAGGCTGCCTGCATTCCCTAGCTATTTGTTCCCTTCTTCTCTAAAACCAGCAGTGGTGTGCTCCTGCTTGGAAGCATCTGACCTTTCATTATGACTCATCTTTTCTGAAGATGAAGCTTTCTTTTCCTGCCATATCTCATTCACTGTTGTATAAGAACATAATAGATAAAATAAATAATAGGATAGTAAAAGGAAATAATATATAAATTATTATGCCAATTTGCATTCCAACCTGGAGTTAAAGACATTCTTCTCTACAATAAGGCTTTTTAATTGTACCTCATTATGGTTTGTTATTAGTTATTAATGGAACTGAACATTTTTAATGATTTTTGCGGGGTGATTTGTATTTCCTTTTCTGTGAAAACCTGCTCATGATTTTCCTGCTATATACTGAGTGTCATCTCACTGATTTGTAAGAATTTATATATTGTGGCTACTAAATATTTTCTAGTTACAAATGTTAAAAATATATTTACCCAAACTTTTTTCATTTCTTTATGGTAACTTCTGATGAAAAGACATCTCAGTTTAATGTAGTATCAGGTATAAATACATTCCTTTGTGCTTTTTCCTTTTGTGAACTTGTTTAAGAAATTGTCCCACTCGTGAGATTATAAAAATATTTTATGTCATTTCATTCTCAATGTTTCTGAATTGTGCTTTTAATGTTTATGTGATAGTTTTAGATGAAACTATGTTTAGAATGTTTAAAATTGAGGCTTATTTTTCTCACTCTGCCTTCTGTTTACAAATTTGGAATTAAAAAGCTATTTCTACAATTTTTGGAATGCATATTTCACTTGCCAGATGTGATGCATAATTAATATGAAATTAATGTATGGGTGTAATGTGAAGTGAGGTTCCAGTTATTTTTTGTATAATATATAAAACAAATTGTTACAATGCAATCTTCTGATGGGTTTTGTTTATATATCTGTAATCAGTGCTATCTCTCTCCCACATTAGGTTTTTCTGTTTGTGTGGATCTTTTACCATTCACTTTTTACTTTGATCTATTTGACCATCTTCACCTGAATGAACACTCCATGTCAGCATCACTAAAATTCCATAATGGGTGTTAATTATCTGTGATAGTGAATCCTCTGATCTTATATTTTCTTTTGAGTTCTAGGCTTTTCTTGATTCTTGCTCTTCCATATAGGTTTCAGGATTATCCGGGTCATTTCTTTAAAAATTTTTGTTGGAATTATGATTAAAACTGTATCCACTTATGGAATAATTGAGTAAGAACTCTAGTCTTTATGATAGGGACTTCTAAACATACCCATGACCTATCTCTGTTTATTTGAGTTGTTTTCCCAAACTGAACCTTAATCAGTGTTCTTGGAACTTTCCAAAAGGAAAACTGTGTCTTTGCAAAATCAGACAGTGATGAGACAAATTAACCCTTCCATCTTCATCTAATGTTAAAGTTATTTTTTAAAATTGATTTGTAATGTGATCCTGATATGTTTATAAAATTGGTCTATATGATAGAAATAATTTAAAATTTATTATGGTTTAATTCATGTTCTAATATATGGGTAATTTGTGTAAATATTTCATTTGACAAAAATGTTTTCTCTGATTTGGGGATACAATTCTAAGTAGATTGATTTAGCCATCTGTGTTAGTTGTGTTATTTAAATCTTTTATATTTCTGGTTTATTTTCTGACACTTCTATCAATTACTGTGAGAGATGAATTAAAATATCTCAGGGAGATAGGTTACTTTTCTCATTTTTCCTAATTTTTGCTTTATGAATTTTGAAGCCATAAGTTTAGAATGATTAGAGTTGAGCTTTTTTATTATGCTTTTATTTGCAAGGTTTGAAGTTATGAATTATTAATAAAGTTTGTGGAATGCATATTTCACTTGACAGATGTTAAGCATACTCAATATCTTTAACTTCTTTCTGAACAGTTTAGGGATTTTGTGATCCTCTCCTGACATATATTCAATTGTCCATCATTTTATTAATTTTCTTATCAAGATAATTTATTAATTTACACAATAGATGTTTGTTTATATTTATTCCCAGGTTAATATTTTGCACACAACTCTATCTGTGTGTTAGACTTTCCTAATTAAAATTCCTTTTATCTTTTTTAAAAAAAGTTTTGTTGTTGTTAGTTTTTTTTATTTCTTGGGATAGTAGTCTCATACTGTCACCAGGACTGGAGTGTGGTGATACGATCTCAGCTTGCTGCAACCTCTGTCTCACGGGTTCAAGTGATTCTCCAACCTCAGCCTCCCCAGTAGCTGGGATTACAGGTGTGTGCCATCATGCCCGGCTAATTTTTGTATTTTTAGTAGAGATGGGGTTTCACCATGTTGGCCAGGCTGGTCTCAAAGTCCTGACCTCAGGTGATCTACCCACCTCGGCCTTCCAAAGTGCTGGGTTTACACGCATGAGCCATCCTGCCCAGCCATTTTTATTATTATTTTTAAACTCTACCTCTTGCAAATAAGATTCAAGATTTGAGATTCTCAAAAATTTTTTAAGTTTTATCTTCATTTATAATGTCTTAATTTTGTTCTCATTCATGCAGTGTGGAGAATATTAACCTGAATTCATATGAGAATGACTTACACTGCTACATAGACAAGAGAGAAGGATCCAGAAATAGACAAGGGTGAAAACACTAAACAAAAACAAAAACAAACAAAAGAACCAACCCACTAAAGCAAAAACACTGGGCTGAAATACTAGAGGAGGAGGAAATGGCATCAATGAGAAGGAAGAACCTGATCTTAAATAGATAGTAGTACAAGTTTCTCTACATTTGCCCTTGTTTCTCTCTCCAGCCTCTTTCTTGCTCCCACTTTCCCTCTGACTCTATACTCTAACCACCTGAAACAACCTCAGGACAACAGAATGTGCCACATATTTTCATTCTTCCAGCTCTTTATAAATACTCTTCCCTCAAAATATAATGTCTGTTTGACTCTGTTCATTCTCTCAATCCTATCATTGTGTAGCTGAATTCTCTTGTTTTAAATCTCAACTTGGAAGGAAGAAAATCCTTGGTGAAACCATCTCTTAACTTTTTTCCTTCTGCTTTGAACTCTAACTACATTCTGCGTTTACCCCTATGCTGGCACTTATAACACTCAGTTGAAATTAATGATTAGTTGTCTACTTCTTAGACTGTAAGGTTTTTAAGGGCAGGAGATGCATTGTGGCTCTTTCTTTGTCTCTGTGTAATTTGTCTAATGCCTTTCCCATATTAGACAATAAATGTTTGTTGAATAAGTGAGTGAATGAAGGAATAAATGGAAGGAAGAAAGGGAAGGAGGGAGAGGGAAGAAAACGAAGGAAGGGGGGAGGGGAAGGGAGGAGGGAGGGAGGGAAGTAAAGGTAAATAGGAGGGTGGGGGGAAATCCTACACCTTGTGAGCCTATAAAGAACTTGGTGACCTGGAGTGTAGAGAGTAGCCATTCACAGAATCTTCGATAATTTAAAACAATGCCTGTAGCTTTCCCAGGGATTACTATAAAAGCACCAAGGAAGTACAGCATAATCAATAAAAGTTTTAAAAATATTACATACTATTGACAAATAGTTGTTACCTCAGTTTAATAATCATGCTGAAATTTGTCTACATCTATAAAAATATCAACATGAATAAAATTTTCAAAAAGGGAATATTTATCCAGTAAACCTACAATCAGTTTTTTATTTCTTTGATCATCTCTAAAATGACAACGCTGGCCCTCCTCAATTTGATGTTATAACACAATGTTATTTATTCATTCATTCATTCATTCATTCATTCATTCATTCATTCAAAGACAGAGTCTGTCTCTGTTGCCCAGGCTGGAATGCAGGGGCATGATCTGGGCTCACTTCAACCTCCGCTGCCTGATGTAAGTGATTCTCCTGCCGCAACCTCCTGAGTAGCTGGAAATAGGTGTCAGCCACCATACCCAACTAATTTTTTGTATTTTTGGTGGAGACAGGGTTTCACCCTGTTGGCCAGACTGGTCTTGAACCCCTGACCTCAGGTGATCCACCCACCTCGACCTCCCACAGTGCTGGGATTACGGGCATGAGCCACCACCCCTGGCCACAAAATGTTATTTTTGCTGAGAAATTGGGTATATATTTATAAGGTTAGTGATATTTTTTAATTATAGAAATCATTTGGGGACTATCATGCATTCTAGAAGAGATGAGAAAAATGAAGTTTAGATATATTAATTTTTTCTGCATTTTGCTCATTATAAAACCTTTAAGTTAGATTTTCAAAGAGTGCATGTTAAGCACTCAATTAAAAGCAATGATGTGCATTATTGCCATGCATTATTTTTTGGTATGCAATTGAAACTTCCCAGTTCAAGAGAAAAATAAAAGATTTCTGCTGCTTAATTGCACATACACTTAAAATGATTTTTTTTTAAATTTCAAGACATTTTATGCTTTCAATTTAGAGTCTACCTCATTAACATACACTTTTCTCTAATTTGTGTCATTGGATCTTTGAAAACACTTTATTTCCTTTTTATTTCTAAAAACAATGGCTTTTGTTAGCCAGAAAACATCTTGAAATTGGCTAAGTGCATTAAAGTAATGTTGAGATAAAATCCTTTTTGAATGTAAAAGAAAGAATTTTCTATAAATCCCTTTCCCATGTTTACTTTACAGTCTACTCCCAAGGTTCAGAATTGTTTTTTAAGAAAATAATTTCATGATCTGCAACTTTTAGTTTCTTGTAATATAAAAAGGCTTTTATTTCTGATTTTATCAATTGATAATAAAAAGTGACTTTTAGGGATTTAGAAATATTTATGAATTTTATATTTTATTGACAATCACATAGACACACAAAATTATTTTTTAGTAACTTAGTTTTCATATAAATGTTGCATATAAGTGGATTCCTTCTGTATATTAGTTGGTATTTTCATAATTTTTGAATATTGTTTTTGTTCATAGAAAGCTAATTTACATTAACTTTATATATTAGCCTATATATTATATTGTATGGATCTAAACACTACAAAATACCCATTCAACTATGCCTTTTGATTCATACATTTGCCTTGAGAATTTTCAAATTAAGCAAATTCCTTCTCAAAAATAGATGAAACGATAGTTATTTCTAATAATAACAATTTATCAAATAGGAAGGCAGCCTAGAGAGGCTGAGTGATTGAGTGATTTTCTAACAGACACAAAGCTATTAAGTGGCAGAGTCAACCTACAACCCCAATTTTTGGACTACGAAAACAGTTGTGTTTCATTACACAATATTCATATATGTGTTTTGTAGATAAAATAGGATAAAATTCAGAAAACTACACATTGCTGGCCAGGCATGGTGGCTCATGCCTGTAATCCTAGCACTTTAGGAGGCTGAGGCAGGCGGATCACCAGGTCAGGAGTTTGAGACTGGCCTGGCCAATATCGTGAAACCCCATCCCTACTACAATATATAAAAATTAGCCTGGCATGGTGGTGCACACCTGTATTCCCAGCTACTCAGGAGGTTAAAAAAAAAAAGTATTTCTAGTTCTAGATCGTTGAGGAATTGCTACACTGTCTTCCACAAAGGATTATAAATCATGCTGCTATAAGGATATGCACACATATGTTTATCGCGGCACTATTCACAATAGCAAAGACTTGGAACCAACCCAAATGTCCATCAGTGACAGACTGGATTAAGAAAAATGTGGTACATATACACCATGGAATACTATGCAGCCATAAAAAAGGATGCATTTGTGTCCTTTGTAGGGACATGGATACAGCTGGAATCCATCATTCTCAGCAAACTATCGCAAGAACAGAAAACCAAACACTGCATGTTCTCACTCATAGGTGGGAATTGAACAATGAGAACACTTGGACTAGGAAGGGGAACATCACACACCAGGGCCTGTTGTGGGGTGGGGGTAGGGGGAGGGGGGAGGGATAGCATTAGGAGATATACCTAATGTAAATGACGAGTTGATGGGTACAGCATAGCAACATGGCACATATATACATATGTAACAAACCTGCACGTTGTGCACATGTACCCTAGAACTTAAAGTATAATGAAAATAAAAAATAAAAATCCACATTGCTAATTTTTTAAATAATAGGATGTCAACACTTTTTATGTGTGTATTTTGTGTGGCACATATATAAAATATTAAATGATGTCTGTGAAATTGACTTTTACTATCTTTTATTTTAAAGAAGTGCTTAATGTTATCTAAATGCTGATTTCAAATATATACTAATGGCCATGCTAAAGATTTTAAAAATATACTCTGATTATAAAAGCAGTACATAGGAATAGATGTTCATTTATAGAAAATGCTGTGAAGATGATTTTAGTTTCTCATTTGACCTATTGAGATGATGTATTATATTAATATTTAACCATTTTTAAATTCATTAGATGAACTCTGCTTGGTTATGGTTTATTGTTCTTTTAATTTACTGCTGAGTTTGATTTGCAAGGATTTTATTTAAGATTTTGCATCCATATTCATAAGTGAGTCTGTATTCCGGTGTTCTTAATTTGTGCTATATTTGATAGATGCTCTTATCAGGATTATGCCAGCTTTATAAAATGAATTTTGAAACCTTTCTTCCATTCTTATTACCTAAATAATTAATACATATTTAAATAACTTTCTCTTGAAGATTTGATAGAACACCTTGGTGATTTTTTTCCATTGTTTGAATTATTATTTTCTTTTTCATGGGCCACTGTTTTATTTAATAACATAATTGTCCTATCAGGCTATGTATTTCTTCTTGAGGTTAATGTTGAATTTTTAATGGCCCAGGAAATAATCTAAATGGATGAAGATTTCCAAATATATTACCATAGCATGACATGGAATGCTTGCTTCCAGTTTTGCTGTTATGTTGTTTCTAATTGTATATGTATTTTCGCTTTTTAAATTAGATTTAAAAATTTTTAATAATGCATTTAAAAAGAAAGGATTTTTAGATTCAATAATTTTAGAATTTTCAAACTTTTAATGTGTTAATATGTACTTTTATAGTTACAATTTCTTCCTTTTTTCTTTGGGCTTATTCTTTTACTTTTTACTTTTCACTTCCCTGTTTTTCATGTTTAATGGGGGTGTGTGTGTGTGTGTGTGTGTGTGTGTACATTCATTCTTTCCCCAACAGCTACAGTGCAGTTGCATTTCCTGATATTCTTTGTGGAAAATTCTTTGAAAGTTATTTCTGTCTTCAATTTCTCTCCTTGCATTCTCACATAAGATTATTCCAGTCAGGATCTGCCCTACAAACTCTGCTTCAACTGCTATTAATGAATCCTGTTTTCTTCCTTACAACCCTCAGAAAATCTGATGGGATTCATTATAGAAACTATGACATAAAGTTATTTTAAGGCATGTTTTGAAAGGCATAAATACTTAATGCTGATTCCTGAAAGTTTAGAATATACTCAAGCAAATAGAAAATATTGATCTATGATATCGCCATCCAGATGTAGTCACTGTTAAATTTTTTTTTGTATAGAAACACACAGGCCTTATAATATATAAAAATAATGATATTATATGCATACAGTAATTGATGGCATATTTCTTCTTTCATGACATAAAAACTTATTTCAATATTATATTTTACAATTAATTTTAAAGGCTTTAGAGTCTCTTTTTTAACTTTTAAGTTCAGGGATACATGTGCAGGTTTGTTACACAGGTAACCTTATGTCATGGGGGTTTGTTGTACAGGTTATTTTGTCACCCAGGTACTAAGCCTAGGACCCATTAGTTATTTTTTCTGATACTCTCCCTCCTCCCACCCTCCACTCTCTCACAGGCCTCAATGTGTGTTGTTACCCTCTATGATCCATGTATTCTCATCATTTAGCTCCCACTTATAAATGAGAACATGTGGCATTTGGTTTTCTGTTCCTGTGTTAGTTTGCAAAGGATAATGGCCTCCAGCTTCCACCATGTCCCTGCAAAGTACATAATCTTGCTCTTTTTATGACTACATGGTATTTCATGGTATATATGTACCACATTTTCTTTGTCAGGTCTATCATGAATAGGCATTTAGGTTTGATTCCAAGTCTTTGCTATTGTGAATAGTGCTGCAATGAACATATATACACATGTGTATTTTAACAGAATGATTTATATTCCTTTGGGTATGGACCCAGTAATGGGACTGCCAGATTGAATGCTGCATTTAGGTCTTTGTGGAATCACCACACTGTCATACACAACGATGAACTAATTTACAATCACACCAACAGGGTATAAGCATTCCTTTTTCTCCACAATCTCCCCAGCATCTGTTATTTTTTTTGGCTTTTTAGTAACAGCCATTCTGTCTCGTGTGAGATAATATTTCATTGTGGTTTTGTTTGCATTTTTCTAATGATCAGTGATGTGGAGCTTTTTTTCATATGCTTGGCCACATGTAAGTCTTTTAAAAAGTGTCTGCTCCTGTCCTTTGCCCACTTTTTAATGTGGTTACTTGGTTTTCTCTTGTAAATTTAAGTTCCTTGTAAATGCTAGATATTAGACCTTTGCTAGATACATAATTTGCAAAAATTTTCTCCCATTCTGTAGGTTGTCTGTTTACTCCGTTGATACTTTCTCTCGCTGTGCAGAAACTGTTTAGTTTAATTAGGTTCCATTTGTCAATTTTTAGTTTTGTGGCAATTGCTTTTGGCATCTTGGTCATGAAATCTTTGCCTGTGCCTTTGTCCTGAGTGGTGTCGCCTAGGTTGTCTTCCAAGGTTTTTGTAGTTTTGGGTTTTACATTTAAGTCTCTAATCCATCTTGATTTAATTTTTGTTTGTGGTGTAAGGAAGGGGTCCAATTTCAATCTTGTGCATATGGCTAGCCAGTTTTTTTCTATACTAGCTATTTTGTCTGTCATTTCCTGAATAATTTTATCATGATTTTTAGCATCCTTGCCTTGGGTTTCCATGTACTTTTGTAGCTCAATGATCTTCATTCCTATCCATATTCTGAATTCTATTTCTGTCATTTCAAGTATCTTAGCCCAGTTCCGACGCCTTGCTGGAAAGGTAACGTGGTACTTGGAGAAAAGAAGGCACTCTGGCTTTTTGGGTTTTCAGCATTCTTGTGATGGTTCTTTCTCATCTTTGTGGGCTTATCTACCTTCAGTCTTTGAGGTTGGTTACCTTCGGATTTGTTTTTTGTTTTTTTGGTTTTTGTTTTTTTAAAATCCTGTTGATGACCTTGGGTGTTTAATTGTGATATAATGTGGATTCAGCCGACTGACTTCTGGGAGATTTAAGGGGGCCAGTGTTCATCTCCCATCTCCTAGACTGCATGCTCTGACTTGGGAGGACTTGTATTGGGCCCTGACTTTGCTCTTGGCTCCTTGAGGTTTGGCCTGCGCTGGGGAAGCTGAGGTGCAGCAGCTGCAGCAGAGTGCTAGTGGGTGCAGGGGTGTCTGTCTCCCTGCCAGCTTTCACCACAGAGGCAGAGGCAATGCAGCTTATCGGGGGGTGGGGGAAGGAGGCCCCTGCTGGAGACTCTGTGTGTGGTTGCATTGGAGGTGGTGTCGTCTTGGGGCCAGAGTGCCGGTCCGGGCAGGTCTGGGTGCCTTCTCTGTGCCTTGCAAGCAGGAGTGATCACTCAGGGTGTGAGAGGATCCCCTGTTCTCTGCACAGTATTAGCACAAGGGCGAGGCACTGGTGGGGGCGGGGCTTGTTGGCTCTGGGTCCTCCGAGGCTCTCGGAAATGGCCATCATCAGGGATGTTGAGGTTCCAGCTGCACTCCCATGTGCTGGCAGGGCAAGTAAAGCAAAAACTCTCCCATGCAGACATGTGCCAGGGTAGTGATGTGGTGAGTTGCTGTGAGCCCAGGGAGAGCTGAAGTATGGAGAGAGAGCATGTGGGCTGGTGTGTGGCCACAGGGGGCCATCTTACTGGAGCTCTCTTTGGTTAGGTATGGTTTACCGATGCAGAAGCTATGGTGTGGGCCCCACTCGAGACTGCCCTATAAGCAGGTATGGCCAGGCTGGGGACCCATGAGAGGCCAGCAGACTACGGAGTGCACAGGACAGACTAGTCCCATCTGATGTGCACAACCAGCTTGCAGAGATCAGGTCCCATCGTTCCCCTAGGACTAAAATCTCTTACAGGAGCAAGTTGAGCCTAGAGACATGGCCACCCCTAGCTGTGCTCCACTACAGATGCTCTCGCACCAAACCCTCTAGGCTTCACATCAGTTGGCTTGCTGCCCTTACCACTTCTCGAGGAGGCTCTCCTTGCCACCTTAAGTGTCCAGGGTGGTCGAGAGGTCCCTTCTTGCTGAGGTTTCAGAGGCCCGTGGCAAGAGCAGGTTGCTCCTAGCCATTTCCACTCACCCATTCCTCCGGCACTGTTGTGGTTCAAAAATGAGCCCCCATATGCGATAGCCCTTGCAGGGTTCCCAGTTTTCTCCCCCTTCAACCCAGCTTGTGTGTCCACTCTTGGTGTCTTCCCTCTGAAGATCTGTTAAAAGCATGCCAGTAGTCTCAGTCCTTCCATGGGAGCTGTTCCACTGGTCTGCACCTAGTTGGCCATCTTGCCCTGTCTCTCTTTAGAGTTTCTTAAACCCTTGTCATTGGATATTAAGAGTGTTTTAATTTTTAAGTATTATAAACGAAGCTGTAATAAATATCTCTAAAACTTTTAAATTGAACATAACTATTCATTTTAAGCAAAATGGTATTGTGATAACAAATAATGAAAGTTGAATTATATTATACAGTAGTACAAGAAGCACAGGTAAAAATGATATATCTTAGCATTCTGCCAAAGCTTAAATAATTTGCCAGTATTTTCACGTTTTCCAAAATTCTTAAAACCTTAACTTTACCCTTTTTCAATTCACTTTTAAGAAGACATCTTTATGAATTGAATTTCATATCATTAACTCTGTGGGGTTATAAGACTTGTCGCATTGTCTATTGGATCTTGTATGGCAACTGGTTCACAATTTTGTACTATATTCACCCTTTAATTGTATAATTTAGATGTTGGCATTGGCATTGTTTCCTTGAATATAAAATAAGTTTTGAACATTTAAACATAACCAAAACTATATAATAACTCTTGGTGATTAAATTGTTTAAATCTAGTCCTTCCTTCATATACCTTATGATTTAAATTATTTAATTTTTAAGATAAAAATTGTTTTTGTCTTTAATGATTATTATATTGTAAAAGAGACAGATTTTGGAAGTTTTGTAATTGATTTCAGTGAAATGGAGAGCTAAGAAAACTTACTCTCATTGCAATAAATAGCACATATTTAAAATCACTGTAATTTTGTATATATTTGATGCCATATGATTAACTCTTAGATGAATCTATCCATTTTAATTTTATATATATTATCTTTCCATATTGTCCAGCAGATTTCTTGTACTTCACAGTCTGCATTTAGAGGTAATTTCTGTGTATTAAATACTGTCAGTACTGGTTGCTAATAGTAATATTCTCTAAAGGATAAAATGCTACAAGGTTGGTAAATTCAATCACTTTCTAGCTGCTGTATTGATTTTGTATTTGACACAATAAAGCCTATATTCTGTATATAAATGCTAAAATTTTAGTTTTATGTTTAGGCATAATATAAAAATATTATTCAATCAATTTTAATTGAAGTTACTTTTAGAAGGGTGGATTTATAGGCTTCTTAAACAAGAGGGCATCAAGGAAATTTAAGGGTGTTACTTCTCAACTACTTTAGTGTAGCCAAAAATAGAGAAGTGATTATCTTTTTAAAAAATGATGGATTTGGCTTCTTTCTCATGAAATAAATATATATATACACACATATGTGTATATATATGTGTGTGTATATATATGTATATATTTTAGGATCATTGTAAAGTCATAATTTCTTTCTTTAGTTTCAGAGGTCCAAAAAAACAAAGACATTTCACCCCAGGATATATCAAACCTATATAGTTTCATCTGTACTTGATTAGATGATGAGATTTTGGACATTAGAGATAATAACATTTAGATGCAAGTTTGTGCTTTGGTTGGAGATTTGTGGGCACCCTCAGAGGAGGTGAATGTATTTTGTGTATGGGTGGGATGTGGATCCTGGACCCAGGGAGCGCAGTGTGGTATGCAGAATCTGGGCCCTCATAGTTTGTGCCCTTCATGTCATGCTTGTAAATATGCAAGGTTATATGGGCAGAAGGATTTTGTAGATGTAATTGTGTTTATAATCAGTGCCATTAGATTGGGAGATTATCCTGGATTGTAATGGTAATTACATGAGTCTTTGAAAGCATAACTTTCTTCTGGCTGAGAGCAGAACAAGTCAGAAATGTAGAGTCAGAGAGTTCCAAAGCATGAGAAGCGCTCAGCCAGTCATTGCTGACTTGAAGATGGGAGGGGGCCACATAGAAACTGTGAAAAGATAATACATTCTGCCTGGAACTGTAATGAGATTACAACCTTAATGAGATTAGAAATGGTTTATCCCCCAGAGCCTCTAAAGGAGAGCCCAGGCCAACTGAAACCTTCATTACAGCTTGTGAGACCCTAAGCAGAGTCCTGACCTAGCTCACCAGCATTCTGACTTATAGAAACACGGGATAGTAAACAGGCATTATTTTAAGTCAATAAGATGATACTATTCAAATTGTTCAATTACATTTTGTGTCAGGAGCATTTTTAAAAGATTTCCTCATATAGAATTTGCAAGATTTTGAAAAGCGTATTCTTAAATTTTTTTTTTGTACGTCTAGTTGAGGATTTCTCTTTTATTAATTCTTCTAACTGGTTATATTTGGTTTACGAAGTAAATAATGATAATTCTTGTTGTACTAATTTACTAATTTTAAAAATTATTTATGTTACTCATCATCATTTATCTGGGGTTTTCCAGGAATACTATTATTTCATCTGCAATTAGAGATATTTTTTATTAATTCTTATGCCTTCAATCATTATTTTTTATCTGATTACATTGGTTAATACTTTTAATACAATGTTACATAGTAGTGGAAATAAGTGGCATCCTTGCTATGACACACTCTTAATGGGATTGCTACTAGTATTTCTATTCCGTTAAATATGATGCTGGCTTTAAGATTCAATATATGTTTTATCATGTTAGTAAAGTATTGTCACTTTCAATGTATTGAGTAGTTTTTAAAATTGGGAATGAGTATTGAATTTTCTCAAGAATCTTTTCTGCCTCTATGGAGAAGCTCATGTAATATTTCATTATCTATAATACAGTAAATTAAATTAATGGATTTTCTAATTTGAACCTTGAATTGTTAGAATAAATCTTACTTGACCATTATATCTCTCATCCTTTCTTAAACACACCCCAATTTTCTTTTTACCATCGCCATTAAACCTTAGGTCACCAGTGATTTCCATTTTGCTAAATCTAATCATTATTCTTTTGTCCTCATCTTAATTAACTTACACACACCACTTAACCAAGTTGATTATACCCTTAGCCTTGGAAATTTTTTTCTTTTGGCTTCCAGAACACATTCTTCATGGTTTTTGCTACTTTTCTGGATTCTTCTTCTCAGTTCCCTCTACTGGTTTCTTTATATCTCCTCAAACCCCCAAAATTTGAGAACCCCAGTGCTTGGTCTTTTATAACAAATCTTATATATCTAACTGCCAACTCTTAATCTCCGCTTAGATGTCTAGCAAGTATCTCAAGTTTAACTGTCCTAAAATTGTACTTCAGACGTGGAACCACTCTATAACCTGCATTCTTCCCTATTTCAGTTTATGACAATTCAAATCTTCCAGCTTTTCAGGCCACAACATTTGAAATATGCACTTAAATGCATTTATTTATTAAAATGAAACGTTCATTTATTTTGTGAATTTCTGGGCCAAAGAATACACATGTTCAGCTTTAGTAGACAATGCCAAAAAGTTTTCCCAAAGCATTATGCATTTTTCTATGCCTAACATCATGTCTGAGAGATCCAGCTTCAGATTCACAGTACCATCTAATATTGTCATTTATTTATTTATTTACTTACTTTAGAAATGGGGTCTTGCTCTGTTGCCCATTTTACAGTACAGTGGCAAAATCACACCTCACTGTAACCTTGAACTCCTGTGCTCAAGCCATCCTTTCACTTTAGCCTCCCAAGTAGCTGGAACTACAAGTGTACACCTGGCTTTTTTTTTTTTTTTTTAGTAGAGATGGGATCTTGCTATGTTGCCCAGGCTGGTCTTAAACTCTTGGCCTGAAGTAATCCTCCTGCCTAGCTCTCCCAAAGAGCTGGGATTTCAGAAGTGTGTCGCAGCACCTGCCCAGTATTTATTTTTAATTGTAGTCCTTTTGGAGGACTCTGCTTTCAAATTTGCATTTCTCTGATGACTAATGGGGCTAAACATTTTAAAAGCAGTTAGTTAGAATGTTAGTCAGAGGCTAGCACAGAGACTCGGACTCAAAATTTCTCCTCCATGTTCTAGTTGTGACCTATTTGTTACTTCTTTTTGAGATTCTATTTTCTGGACTGAAAAAAATGGATATTTGTTAATTTGAGTTTTTAGGAATCTGAAAAAAAAATTTAGGCATTGAAGTGTTGATTAAAGATGAATATACATAAAGGCCTTCAAATTCATCTAAACAGCATAGTTTATCATTTATATGAATGATAAATTATTTTATCATTTAATAACTTAGTTTTTGTTTGTATTTCTGTGTTTAATCTTCCATTCAAGTTGCATATATTAAGAATATACCACATTTAAGGCTGAGGTGAGAGAATGGCATGAACTGGGGAGGCAGAGCTTCCAGTGAGCCGAGGAGATTGCACCACTGCACTCTAGCCTGGATGACAGAGCAAGACTCTGTCTGAATAAAAAAAAAAAAAGAAAAAAAAATACCACATTTAAAGCATTGCTCTGTGAATTTCTAATATTACTAAATTACCAATTGTTTTAAATGTTGCACAGTCTCTTTCCTCAGAAATAGAGTTGTGCTGAACAGTTTTTCCCACCCGGATGTTTCCATTATTTTTATTCACAACTATTAGCAGTAATTTATATTTTGTGAATGAATGTTTCAGCCAATTTATACAAATGGGATTATGAAGATAAGTGTTGCCTTTCTTAAATTCTTCTTAAATGTTATTAAGTAACATATTCACTGAGATAAATGGTGTAAAATAAATAGATCTACAGATTTAGTAATTAACCTTATCTCCTACTGTCTTCTCATTTCTGATTCCCCATAAAATAGTCAATGTTACCCGTATAATGTGTCATTTTGCACATATTAGCCTGTGCTCCTATAAGTATATATTAGGTTATAGTCTATATATATATATCTGTATTATTTGTTTTTGCTATCTGATTTTCACAAAAACAAGCTTGTCCTATACACACATTTAGTAATCTTGCTATTTTACTTAAAAATATTTTTTTTAATTTGATGTGGATATACATCAAGGTTATTAGATGTGAATCTAATGCACTCTTTTAAACAGTAAACAAATATTACATACTAGGAACATGCCATAATATCAATCAGGGCACAGCGCAGGAAACAGAAATCCCTCTACTTTAGGAGAAAAAAATTTAGATACCAACAAATTTGCAAATCTGGCAGAAAAAGCCCTGGGTTGGACATCCAAAAATGTTTCCCAGATTGAGCATAGAAGCTACAGCATCTGAGGCTGTCCATGGAACTCTTGAGTTCAAAAGCCACAGTATTCAGCCTATCCCTGCTCTGGGATCAGGAAGCTGGGGTCTCGAAGTATTAACCACTGCTGCTAATTCTACAGTGCCTCAGTATCCATAGCTGGAAGATGGGCACTACAACTCAGCTACAAATAGCTCAAACTTAGCTCAAGTCTTCATGACCTTACTTGCCAGTAGAGATAATACATACAAAACTGAACTAAGCCAGAAGCAAACAGAAATCAGGAAGAAGACCATTACCTTCCACTTTCCATAATATACATAACTAAATCTCTGATCTGTTGAAACCAATTTGCACCCTAAACTTTTTCAGCAAGTAAAACCAGAAACCCCTCCCTCCCTCCTCCTTTCCCTGCCCTGCCCTGCCCTCCCCTCCCCTCCCCTTTCCTTCCCTTCCTCCAAGTAAAACTAGAAAAACCTCCCTTCCTCTCTTCCTCCCTTCCCCTTCCCCTTCCCTTCCTTTCCTCTTTGTATCCCTACCTTCCTTTCTGTTATTTTTATTTTCCTAGGCTTTGCTACCCAAGAAAGCCCATTAGAAGGAAAATGAAATGGAGGTTTACTGACCAGTAAACATGATTCACCTTAACGACAATGTGTTCAATTATTTAACTTTTAAATAAATTCAGATTGAAAAATAGTTATTAACCACAAACAATACTAAAATGAATAACTTTATATTTGTTGTTGTTATGAATTGGTTCTTTCTATGTGATAGATTCTCGAAAGTTGAATTGTTGGATTAGAACTAAATATGTTTTTCAAAATAATTATTACTGAAATATTTTCTAAAACATCTGTATACATATGCACATATATTTATATATTAGGAGCAATAGAAATATATGATTTCTGTCATTTTTCCCAGAATGGTAGGTATTTTTAAATTATACCAACCTAATTGTTGCATAAAAAAGTGTTACATTAATTTCCATGTTCCTGCCTGACAGCAAAGTAAATACATTTTTTCCTTATTAGCCATTTAAATTTCATTTTCAATGCAAAGATTTCCATTAATGGTATACTATTTGATTTTAGATATTCTGATGATTAATATTTTTGAAGTTGTATATTTGTTATTATTTATATTGGGAAAGGAATAAGGACATAATACTAGTGACTCCATGGATCTTATTACTTAGGCCAGGGCTAAAGTAATTGTACTTATCCAAAAGTTGCAGATTGCAAGAATTACACATGCAATGCTTAAGGTGTGCTCATGATTATCCCATAACTTCATTTAGTAGGCCTTCCACAAGCATTTATCGAAGGCATAGTGGTGCAAATCATTAATTTTGGCCCTTAGGCATGAATTTTCATGTTTATTTTTTGATTTTTTTTTCCACTGAAAAATACTTTGTAAACCTGACAAAGACTGACAATTGTTTGGTGTGTAAAATATAAAATAATTTTATGCATCTGAGTTACTTGAGGCTAGATAATCTTTTCAAGGGTTATTTATGTTGTAGAGTCTGTCAGTATTTTATTTCTTTTTATGACTGAGTAGTTTCCATTTTCTGAGTACATGACAGTTTGTTTATCCATTCTTTAGTAGATGGACTTTTGGCTGTTTCCACTTTTTTTTGACTCTTAAGAATAATGCCACTCTTAAATATTCACTACAACTTTTGCATAATATGTTTCATTTTCCTTGGTTATATATCTAGGAGTGGAATTGCCAGGTCATGTGATAGCTCGATGTTTAACATTTTGAGGAAATGCTGAACTATTTTCCAAAGTAACTACAATATTTTACATTGCCATAGCAATTTATAAGAGTTTCAATTCTAACACATTCTCAGCAAAAATCAGTATTATCTGTCCATTTTTCCCCCCTTTTTAAATAAAGCCATCCTTAGTGGGTATATAGTGGCATCTCACTGTGGTTTTGATTTGCATTTCCATAGTCACTAATAATGGAAAGTGGCTTTTCCTGTGTTTGTCATTTGTATATCTTCCTTGGAGAAATGTCTTTTCAAATCTTTTGTCCATTTTCTATTCCGTTCTTTTTCACTTTTTATTGAGTTGTAAGTATTCTTTCTGTAGTTCGGATATTAGACACTCATCAGATAGATTATTTGAAAATATTTTCTCCCACTCCATGTCATGTCTTTTCACTTTCATGTTAGTATACTTGAAGCAGAAGATATTAAAAAGTTTAAAAACTAAAATTTTGTAATTTTGATGGAGTCTTATTTATCTATTTTATCTTTGGTTGCCTATGCTTTAAGTATCATATCTGAGAAATCACTGCTTAACCCAAAGTCTCAAAGACTTATATCTATGTTTTCTTCTAAGATTTGTATGGTTTTAACTATTACATTTATATTTTGTAATCCAAGTTTAGTTAATGTTTGTCTATGGTATGAAGTAGAAGTCAAAATTCATTGTTTGTATGTAGATATTCAGTATTTTCAGCAGCATTCTTTGAAAACACTATTTTTTCTCATTGAATTGTCTAGACACTGTTGTTAAAATCAATTGGTAATTAGTGTAGTATGGGTTAATTTCTACATTCTCAATTTTATTCCATTGACTTATATGTCTTTCCCTATGCCAGTACTACAATGTCTTGATTAATGGAGTTTTGTAAATCAATGAGGAGAGCATTGTCATCTTAAAAATATTAAGTGTCTAAATTCATGATTACAGATATATTTTCATTTAGGCCTATTTAATCCCTTTTAACTATGCGTTGTAACTTTCAGTGTACAAGTCTTGCACTGTTTAGTAAAATTTATGCCTCAATTTTTATTCATTTTGACACTATTATAAATAAAATTGTCTTAATTACATTTTTATATTGCTTATTGCTAGTGTATAGAAATACCACCAATGTTTGTGTGTTGTCTTTGTATCCTGCAAGTTGTAAAATTGTTCATTAGGCTCTATAGTTTTTACAAATAGATTATTTAGGACTTTCTCTACACCACTCCTTTTATCTGCAAATACAGATGTTTACTTCTTTCTTTTCAGTCCGGAAATGTTTATTTCTTTTTTTTTTTTCCCCTAATTACTTTGATTAGAGCATCAAATACAATGTTAAAAAAAGACAGTGAGAGCAAATATCCCATCCTTTCTGATATTAGTGATA
This sequence comes from Macaca nemestrina, assembly GCF_043159975.1. Classification (NCBI taxonomy): domain Eukaryota; kingdom Metazoa; phylum Chordata; class Mammalia; order Primates; family Cercopithecidae; genus Macaca; species Macaca nemestrina. The sequence goes on from NC_092143.1 coordinate 58,713,426, forward strand.
TTATCCACTTTTCATCAAGTATGAGGTTGGCTTTCACGGGTATATTTTATCAGGATAAGAAAATTTCCCTTTATTATTACCTTACTGATTTTTTTTTTTATTACAAAAGGGTATAGAAATATTTCAAATGATTTTTCTACATTCATTGAAATAATGAAATGGCTTTGGTCCTTTATTATATTAATATGGTGTTTATTACATTTACTGATTTTTACATTTTGAACCAACCTTGCATTTCTAGATAAATCTCACTTCATCATGGTGTGTAATCCTTTCTGTATGTTTATGGATTCAGCAACTATTTTGTTAAGGATTTTTGTGTCTATATTCACAAGAGATGTCAGATGTCAGTCTATACTTTTCATTTCTTGTGTGTCTTGTCGGGATATGCTATCACAGTGAGACTGCCTCATAGAATAAGCTGGTAAGTGTATATTTCTTTTCTATGTTTTGGAAGATTTTGTGAAAGACTCATCTTGATTCATCTTTTAACATCTAGTAGTATTCACCAGTAAAGCAGTTTGGTTCTGACTTATCTTTGTGAGAAGTTTTTGATGATAAATTCAGTTTATTTGCTTGTTACAGATTTATTCAGATTTTGTTTCTTCTTGAGTAAGTTTTGTTAGGTGGTGTATTTTTAAGAATTTATTCATTTCATGTTGTTTATCTAATTTGTTGGCATAACATGTTTTATAGTATTCTCTTATAATCACTTTTTGAAGGTTCATAGCAATACTCTCTCTTGAATTTCTGATTTTAATAATTTGAATCTTCTATCTTTTTTCTTGGTCAGTGTATATAGTATTTTATCAAATTTCTTGACCTTTCCAAATAACAAACTTTTGGTTTTGTTGATTCTCTCATTTTTTGCGTGTATTAGAATTCATATTTTTCCCACTGCAGTTTTTTTTAAATTGATTTTCATTCTTTTACTTGCTTTGGGTTTAGTTAGCTCTTTTTCTAATTCTCTTAGATGTAAAGTTAGGTTACTGACATAAGAACTTCTTTAATGTGGGCACTTAAAGCTAGAAATTTCCTTTAAAGCACTGCTCTAACTTCATCCAATAAGTTTCAATGTGTTGTACATTCATTCTCTTTCATCTCAAAATATTTTCTAATCATTCTTGAGATTTCTTCTTATACTTGCTGGTTATTGTTTAATGTTCATATGTTTTGAATTTCCTTCTGTTATTTCTTTCTGTTGTTGATTTATAATTTCATTCTAATATGGCTGGAGAAGGCACTTTGCATGACTTCAGACATGCAGTATGCAGTCTCTATTTTTGTTAAATTTTCTATTTCTCTGTTTAGTTCTGTCAGTTTTTGTTTGATGTATCTTGAAGCTTTGCTGTTGGGTGGATTGATATTCGTGATTGTTATGTCTTGATTAATTGACCCTTCTGTTATTATAAAATGTCATTCTTTGTTTGTTCTAGCAATTTTTATTCTAAAGTCTATTTTGTCTGATATTAGTCTAGCCACTTCAGCTCTAACATGGTTGCTGTTTGCATGGAATTTCTTTTTCCAGCCTTTACTTTTAACATATTTGTGTCTGTGATCTCCCATGTGTCTTTTGTGAACAGTATATGATAGGACCATTTCTTTCAAATTCATTCTGTCAATCTCTATACTTTAATTAGAGGGTTTAATTTATTTACATTTAATGTACTTACTGATAAGGTAGGATTTGTATTTGCCATTCTGCTACTTATTTTCTCTGTGTCTTATGTCTTTGTATTTTCTGTATTCCTTCATTACTGCCTTCTTTTATATAATACTTTAATTACTTTGTAATTGATTTGACTATAAATTTTTATACTATTTTCCTAGCAATTGCCCTGGGAGTGGAATTCACAATTTAATTTACAAAAAATTATTTTGGATTAATACTAGCAATTTCATTAGTATACACATTTCTTCCTCCTTTATAGCTTTCTTTCTTCCTTTATTTGTCTTGATATTGTATAAATTATATCTTTATACATTGTGTGACTATCAACAGAAATTTACAATTAGTGCTTTATGCAATTGCCTTTCAAATTAGGCAATGAAAAATGGTTACAAAATAATACATTTATACATTTTTAATATTTACCTATACAGTTATGATTACTGGTTGTCTTTATTTCTTCTTGTGGATTCAAGTTACTGTCTAGCATTCTTTCATCTCAATTTGAAGGATTCCCTTGAGTGTTTCTTATAGAACAGGTTTATCCCAATATTTGATTATCTGGGAATGTCCTAATATCTCTATGTTTTCAAGTTATAGTTTTGCTTGATATAGTATTCTTGGTACTTTTCTTTTATTTCTGTATGTTGTATATGCTAGTATATACTTTCTGTTTCCCATTGTTTTGAGTAAAAAATTATCTGTTAATCGTATTGAAGATCCTTGACATGTGAAGTGTCACTTCTCTCTTGTTGCTTCCAGGATTCTCTCTCTGTCTTTGACTTTTGACAGTTTGATTGTGATGTATCTCAAGTATATATCTTTGAGTTTTTACTACTGGAATTTCTTGGGCTTCCTCAATGTATAAATTAATGTTTTTAAAACCAAATTTTGGAAGTTTTCAGCCATTATTTATTTGAATATACTTTTTGCCTCCCCCCCCTTTTCTCTTTTGACTACTTTTACTTTTGTATATATATTGGTATACTTCATGGAATGTCACACAACTATGAAACTCTGTTCATTTTTCATTATTTTTTCTTTCTGTTCTTCAGTCTAGATAATCTCAGTTGACTCATCTTCAGGTTTGATGATTCTTTCTTCTGCCTACTTGAATATGCTGTTGAGTGCAGATAGCAAAAATTTTTTAGTTAAGTTATTTTACTTTTCAACCGTCAAATTTATATTTGAATTTTAAAAATAATTTATATCACTTTATTAATAGTTTCTATTTGCTAAAACATTATTTTAATGCTTTGTTTTAGTTCTTTAGATCCTTGAACATATTTATAATTTCCAATTGGATTAATAAATAAAATGTCTAATTTTCCTCTGAGACAATTTCTACTGACTAATTTTTTATTCTCTATAGTCTGTACTTTCTTAATTCTTTGAATGTCTCATTTTTAGTTGTTGAAAACTGGACATTTTAAATATAATGTATTTATACTGGACATCATATTTTCACTTCTCCTTAGGATTTGTTCCTGTTACTGTTTGCTGAAGTAGTAATTTTTGTTGTTTTGTTTAGGGAACTTGCTAACTTAATTCGATAAAGTCTGTTGTCTTTCTTATGTGCAGCCCCTGAAGTCTCTTCTGAGCTGAGGGTCTGTTAATTATTGGATATTAATCCTTAAAATCTGAAAAAAAATTCTCTCTGTCTTTGCAGAAAAGTTCTGTGTGCTTGTTTAGGTTCACCTTCAATAAACAACCAGGCAGTTGCCAACTCTGCCTTAGTTTTGTTATTGTTGTTGCTTCCTGCTTGCATAGAGCCTCAAGATCAGCAGGAGGTGAGAGGTTAAATGGCTTCTCGGGTATTTCCAGAACATGTGAATACCCTGGTCTTTCACACATTCCTGGATATTTGCAGCCTTCTAGATTCCCAGGAGTATGTTGGAGCTTTACAAAGTACTATGGATGTAATTCCACCAGCTTTCCCTTTTTAGTTTGTTAGTTCATCTACTGTTTGTTCCAATTTTTAGCCACTATGTCAGGTGGCCACAGAGTTAATCAATTGCCTGTAATTTTTTTGGACAACCATGTTCTGGGGAAAAAGCTTTTCTGGGAGAGAGTTTTTGTGCTGGTGAACTCTGCATCAAATCAAATGCAGACATCCTTGCAAGTGGAGGTTTCCATAAAAACCACCAGAAAGGTCCAATAAAGACAATTTTTTTTTTGAGAATGAGGCTTTGAAAGCATTCTAGCCTGATTCTGCTCCCTCTGGTGGCTGCCAGAAGGCTGCTTTTAACAACAAATTATTCTTTGAGGCTTCTGTGGAGCTGAAGAGACAGGACTAGAAGGTGAAACACTACAAAGCACACCTTACTAAGCTTAGGCTGTTTTTTATTAAATCAGTGCTCCCTAGATTGTTGCAAGCCTTTGGCTAATTTTGAGTGCTGACAAGGCTGATTTGACTTTTTTTTTGCCAGTTTTTTTTTTTTTTTTTTTAAATTACATTTATATAGGAGGGAGTTTTCAGAGACTCCTGCTTCACTATTTTCCTTGATGTCTCTGCAAGGACATAATCTGGGAATGTTGGCTTTTTATTTTACATTTTTTCATGGTCTTCTTTTATAATTTACATTTTGTTTATGGTGGTTTTTTTTTTGACACACATTTTTATAAAATGTGCTGTCAAACCCATCAACAGATCTCTTAGTTTAAGGTGACACTCTCCTTTAGCCCAAGATTATGCAAATGAAATTTTATTGATTACTCTAATTTGAACATGTTCTGTGTTTGCATTTAGATTTTTATTCCTCTGAAACTTTACTTTTGTTATTATATGAGTTCGATGTGAGGTATAGAGACCACTTTGAATTTTTCTAAACAGAGATTTCGTATTATTTCAGTACCATTAATTAAACAACTTCTCGCTCACTGAATTCAGATATCATTTTTTAAAAATATTGATTTGGATTTATTTCTGGCGTTTAATTTTTCCCTCTGATCTTTACTATGATGAGGAAAATAAATGTTGCCTTAATATAGACGTATTATAGGATGTTTCAGTATCTGGTAGCAAGTTTCCAATATTTATTTTTCAGATAACTTTTGGCTAGTCTCAGGTACCTTTTTTCCATGTGAACTTCATTTAATGCAGTTCAAAAAATACTACTCCATTTTGCTATATTTTTACTCTAATGTTGAGAGAACACACATTATAATCTATTAAACCTTTTTGTAATAAATCATCCTTTTCATGTAAAACTTGATTTAGGGTATTTAATAAGAGTTTTTGTTTACTTTATATAAGTCCTCTACTTTTTGTCAAATTTTTTCCCAAATAATTTATATTTTTGAGAAAACTTTAAAATTATTTCTTCTATATTTCAAAAAGAGATTATTACTCTTACAGATAAAAGCTGTTCATTTCCTAATCCTTATATCCCAGCTATTTTACCAAAGTTGTTTATTGTTGTTTTAAATAGAATTCTTCTATTTTTCTAGGTATTTAATCATGTTATTGAAAGTTGAAGATATATTACCTATTCATTTTTAATATTATAATATTAATATTTGATTTTATTATGTAATTATGTTTACTTAGTCTTTCCCAAAGCGTGATTAATAATAATGGTGATAAAAGAGAGAATATGGTCTTACTCTTGAGTCTAATGAGGATACATTCAGTATTTTATAATTTATTTTGGTATTTGCTATTGTTTCTTTATATTATATTTGAACAATTTTTTCTTGTACTAGTTTTTTTTAAGATATGAAAACTAGATAGTGAGTGAATTTATTAAATGACTGTTTTGCAAAGTGTTAGCATACTTATTTTCTCCTTTAACTTGTTGATGTGATGAATTATAATTCTGAATTTTCTATTGTTTTTCAATTTTTATGTAACTGAAACAAATTCTACTTTATCATGATTAATTTATTTTTTACCTTATGGAAGGATGAAAAGCTACATAGTTCACTTGATTCTGTATCTCTTCTTTCTTAGCTGGAAGATTTGAGAAGAGTTTATGACCAACTAATCTGGAAGCAAAAAAGTCAGGAAAATCAGTATGAGGAAGCAGTTAATGATTTTTATGCTGCAGTAAGTTGATTTTTTTCCTGCTTCCCACTTAGAATGCCATTCTGTATTTCCAAATATTAACTCATATATCGAAGAGTTATTTCATTATTATACCTTTTGCCTTTTGATAATTAGACATGTATGAATGATTCTTTTATTCTCTTCTTAAAGAAAAAAACATGGGATATTGAGCTTTCTGATGTTGCAAAAGATTTTTCAGCTATTTCTTTGGCATGTACAAAACTGATGGAAGACAATAAAAAACTTGGGATTGATATTAACAAAATAACAGAACAAATCAATGAAAGGTAAATTTGCAAATACATTTTTTCTTATATACCATAATACAATATATTAAATATAACAAATCTCTCCAGTTTGTGTCCCTGGAGTGATATGGTGGTGTTTTTGTTTATGATTAGCTTAACACGCAACGCCCTAATCTTAGTGACTCAAAATAAGAAGGTTGTTTTCTCACTCACGTAGTAATTTAGCTAGTAATAGAGGGAAAAGTACATTAGTGAGATCACTCAATGGCTCTTGTAGCTTCCACAGGAGGGTGATACATGTTAACACCACTCACATTCCTTTGAACAAAGCAAGTCACATGGCCAAGTCTGATGTCAGTGGGATGACAAGTCTAATTCTCTCAAGAATAGACTGGGTGCGGTGGCTTACGCCTGTAATCCCAGCACTTTGGGAGGCCGAGGTGGGCGGATCACGAGGTCAGGAGATCGAGACCATCCTGGCTAACATGGTGAAACCCCATCTCTACTAAAAATACAAAAAAACTAGCCAGACATGGTGGCAGGTGCCTATAGTCCCAGCTACTCGGGAGACTGAGGCAGGAGAATGGTGTGAACCCGGGAGGTGGAGTTTGCAGCGAGCCGAGATGGTGCCACTGCACTCCAGCCTGGGCGACAGAGCAAGGCTCTGTCTCAAAAGAAAAAAATAACAAATAACAGAAAATGAATAGATGTAGTGAATTATTGGGAACACAAGTACATCTGTCACAAGCAGTGGGAATGCAGCTCTATTTATTGGGAAGGATTTCTTTCCATGGTGTATTATCTTGCTTACCCAGAAAACACCTTGAGATGTTACTTAATTATTAATCATTTAATTTACCCCCAATTTTTACCAGGAATTAAAAATTAAGTGGATAATTTTTAACAGTGGATTACATGGTGCAGAACAGAGAATTAATAAACGGTAAAATAATGTGAAAGAGAGATTAAGAGATTTGCAGGCAAGAGTCAGGTCTACCATATATCTAAGTCATGTTTCTAAAGAAGAGAAGATTAAAACACAGGACTAAGAGATAATTACCAATTCATATGTCAAAATAGTTCTTATATTCTTGTTTCTAACTGGTAACTATATATATGTATTACATTTATGTATATGTGCAAATAATTTTGTCTATTTCAAGTATTTGCACATGTAAACTGGCAAGTCTATATATATATGCAGCAAGTATACATTGCATTACAAATGTATGCAAGTGTAATTTTTCATTTCCTAAAGTTTTATTTGCTTTTCATCCAAATCTGCTAGGTCATTTTATGATTTTTTGTTTGACACAGATACTTGAAGCTTATCTTTTATCTCTTAAACTGTGTGAATAGTTATAATCTGCACCTGATAATTTAAATATCTGTAGTCTTTGTCATTTGCTTCTGCTTCTTATTCTTCTAGCTCATGCTTCAGTGCCTTTTTCACTTGTATTCTTGGCTATTTTTTTTTAAACCATGTGTAGTCCACTTGCTTCTGAGCACTATTTGCAGAAAATCTTTGAGTCCTAGGATAAAGTTGAGTTAATCATTGCAAACTTATGTTTATGAGGAAGGTTCTATTTTTCAACTTATGTCCTTGGATATGCTCTAAACTATGATTTTGTTTCCTACGCCATATTTAACAAAGCTCCATTTAACCAAAAGTTCCAATGCCTTAAGAGCAATGATGTCTTCTCTGTTTAGCACTGTCTGTAACACATTTGTTGTAAGTAATTTGAAAAATACACAACGTACAAAAGGAGATTGAGACCCTAACATTGTTTCGATACATAGAAATATAGCTATTAATATATTACTGAATTTTTTCCTTCTTACTAAATAATTGTGAGTTTTGATCTTATTCCCAACATGACATAATAGTTTTTTTCATGATATTAAACAACTGTTAAATACATCTTTTAAATAGCTGTATAATAGTTTATTCTATGGATGAACTATGATTTATGTAATAATTGCTGTTATTTAGATTGCTCTCATTCTTACTCCTTGTTGTAAATATTACGGCAGTGGATTATTTTGTTTAGAAATCTCTATTAGCATATAATACTTTTAAAATTCCCACTTCGTCTCTAAAACTATTTTCCAGAAAGACGATCCCGTTCATGAGGCTGTGCAGTACATGAGCCTGTCCTCTCACACACCTGTGCTAACTTCAGTGTTATGGTTGTAAGAAATCTCTCCCAATATGGAAGAAGTCAAACTGTCCCTGTTTGCAGATGACATGATTGTATATTTAGAAAACCCCATTGTCTCAGCCCAAAATCTCCTTAAGCTGATAAGCAACTTCAGCAAAGTCTCAGGATACAAAATTAATGTGCAAAAATCACAAGCATTCTTATACACCAGTAACAGACAAACAGAGAGCCAAATCAGGAATGAACTTCCATTCACAATTGCTTCAAAGAGAATAAAATACCTAGGAATCCAACTTACAAGGGATGTAAAGGACCTCTTCAAGGAGAACTACAAACCACTGCTCAGTGAAATAAAAGAGGACACAAACAAATGGAAGAACATACCATGCTCATGGATAGGAAGAATCAGTATCGTGAAAATGGCCATACTGCCCAAGGTAATTTATAGATTCAATGCCATCCCCATCAAGCTACCAACGAGTTTCTTCACAGAATTGGAAAAAACTGCTTTAAAGTTCATATGGAACCAAAAAAGAGCCCGCAATGCCAAGACAATCCTAAGTCAAAAGAACAAAGCTGGAGGCATCACGCTACCTGACTTCAAACTCTACTACAAGGCTACAGTAACCAAAACAGCATGGTACTGGTACCAAAACAGAGATATAGACCAATGGAACAGAACAGAGTCCTCAGAAATAATACCACACATCTACAGCCATCTGATCTTTGACAAACCTGAGAGAAACAAGAAATGGGGAAAGGATTCCCTATTTAATAAATGGTGCTGGGAAAATTGGCTAGCCGTAAGTAGAAAGCTGAAACTGGATTCTTTCCTTACTCCTTATACGAAAATTAATTCAAGATGGATTAGAGACTTAAATGTTAGACCTAATACCATAAAAATCCTAGAGGAAAACCTAGGTAGTACCATTCAGGACATAGGCATGGGCAAAGACTTCATGTCTAAAACACCAAAAGCAACGGCAGCAAAAGCCAAAATTGACAAATGGGATCTCATTAAATTAAGAGCTTCTGCACAGAAAAAGAAACTACCATCAGAGTGAACAGGCAACCTACAGAATGGGAGAAAATTTTTGCAATCTACTCATCTGACAAAGGGCTAATATCCAGAACCTACAAAGAACTCAAACAAATTTACAAGAAAAAAACAAACAACCCCATCAAAAAGTGGGCAAAGGATATGAACAGACATTTCTCAAAAGAAGACATTCATACAGCCAACAGACACATGAAAAAATGCTCATCATCACTGGCCATCAGAGAAATGCAAATCAAAACCACAATGAGATACCATCTCACACCAGTTAGAATGGCAATCATTAAAAAGTCAGGAAACAACAGGTGCTGGAGAGGATGTGGAGAAATAGGAACACTTTTACACTGTTGGTGGGATTGTAAACTAGTTCCACCATTATGGAAAACAGTATGGCGATTCCTCAAGGATCTAGAACTAGATGTACCATATGACCCAGCCATCCCATTACTGGGTATATACCCAAAGGATTATAAATCATGCTGCTATAAAGACACATGCACACGTATGTTTATTGCAGCACTATTCACAATAGCAAAGACTTGGAATCAACCCAAATGTCCATCAGTGACAGATTGGATTAAGAAAATGTGGCACATATACACCATGGAATACTATGCAGCCATCAAAAAGGATGAGTTTGTGTCCTTTGTAGGGACATGGATGCAGCTGGAAACCATCATTCTTAGCAAACTATCACAAGAACAGAAAACTAAACACCGCATGTTCTCACTCATAGGTGGGAACTGAACAATGAGATCACTTGGACTCAGGAAGGGGAACATCACACACCGGGGCCTATATTGGGGAGGGGGGAGGGGGGAGGGATTGCATTGAGAGTTATACCTGATGTAAATGACGAGTTGATGGGTGCAGCACACCAACAAGGCACAAGTATACATATGTAACAAACCTGCACATTATGCACATGTACCCTACAACTTAAAGTATAATAATAATAAATAAATTAAAAACTGGATTCATTTCTACTGAAGATTCTACTAATTAAATAGTAGAAAGAGCTGGGGGAAATTCATCAGTGTACCTAAAAATAGAACCCAGAATACGGCACAGAGAGAAAACAAGAGAAAATCTGGAAGAAATATTCAAGTTATGGAAAATAGAATGAGAAATAAAGGAAAGAATGGGGAAAGCAGTATTCAAAAAGATAATGGCAGGTGATCTATAAATTTTAGAACATAGATTTTCAGCTTCAAACAGCACCATAAATCCCACACAACATAAACTCAGAAATAAAACTTTGATTTATTTAAATCATAGTTTACTCAAATTGGAAGGAGAAATTAAAGGCGTGGCATGCTTTTTGTCAAACAAATGTATTCTATAGGGACAGCATCTGCAAATAGCTTTCCTTCCCCTTTAGATTCCAAGGGGTAAATAATACTTTTTGTTCAAGGCCAAGCTGTCCATCCGTGCTGTTGGTCTCAACCTCTTCTGTCCTCTTCAAGACATAGTTTTACTCGTATCACTTCCATTTTTGACATCTTTATTCACTATCTTTTTTCCTTCCTTATCTTTTTAGCCTGTAGACATCATTAATCCTCCTCCAATATAAAATGAAAGTTTTGATTTCATCCTGTTTGTACTTTCAGCAAATCACTCAATAGTTCCCTTTTATTCTTATTAAAAATTACACATAGTTAGCAATATTTGCTAGATTATTAGTAATATTTCCTTCACTATTAATCATTGTTTTGACATAAAGCAGTCTGGCTTCTTAAATCCCATGCTACCAAAATTAATCTTACTTAAGTGCAAAAAAAGACCTTTCTTCCTGAATCCGTAAGGTCATTTTTCAGTCCTGTGGTAGGCCATTTTTTTTCTCTCTTTCTTTCTACATGTTACCCAAGCATTTGTGTCTGTGCCCTCTTTGATGCTATCCCTTTTTGAGATTCAGGATGCCATTCTCTTGCTTCTTCCGGTTCTTCGTTTAACTCTGTGAAATGTTCTTTTCAGTAATCCTAGAGCAGCTGATATATCTCTGCTGTCCCTGATTAGTTTAGGGTACTAATCTCAGCCCATTTATACCCTTGCTCCATCTCCTGTCCCAGAAATTTCACCTGGTCCCCTTATTTTAACAAGTACTATAACATTTTTTGACTCTTTAATCTCGACATTCTCTAGCTCTACCAACAGTATCATTTTAAGTATCTGCTCTCTCCCCTAACTTACATCCTGCACTGTTATCCACCAAGTTACCTGTTTTGGGCATGGTTCTATATCCCTCTCACCTAGCTCACTGCCAGCATCTTACTAACTTCTTTAAATATCTCTCCTATGGGTACTTTTCTTTCTCTCTATTTCAATTACCAATAAAATAAACCAGGCCCCTATTGTCTCATGATGGGAACACTATTTTCTTTCAGCAGCTTAAAAACATTTCATAGGTTCCCTACCAGCTATTAGATAAGTCCATGCTTCCAGAATGATAGATTGGACACTGTAAACTGTCACCTGCCCAACTTCAGACTCATCTCTTATTATTCCTTCCATGATCTTAGTCTGTTTTATGGTACTATAACAGAATACCTGAAGCTGGGTAATTTATAAAGAAAAGAGGTTTATTCAGTCCATGGTTCTGCAGGCTTGGAAGTTTAAGAGAATGATGCCATCCTGGCTAGGGCTTTTGTGCTGCATCAGAACATGCTGGAGAAGGTCAAAGGGGAAGCAAACAGGTACAAAGACACAAAACTTGAGAGGCATCCTGGTTTTATAACAACCCACTGTCATGGGAACTAATTAATTCCCATATAAACTAATCCGATCTCACCAAAGCAAGAGCTCACTATAGCGAGAGCAGCACCAAACCATTCATGAGGGATTTGCCACCATGATTGAAACTCTTCCTGCTGGGCCCCACCCCGTAACACTGTCACATTGGGGATCAAATGTCAACGTGGGTTTTAACAGTGACAAACTATTTCTAAACCCTAACCATCCTTATGTTCTAGCCTATTAAAATGCTTATGCATCTGAACTCATATTGTTTCAGCTTCAGTTTGGTCTCCAATATTCTTCTGATAGATATTTACTTTTTCTTCCTCCTCATTCCACCTGCTCCTCCTCTTCCTTCTCTTCCTCTTCTTCTTCAGCATATTTTTAAAACTGATTAATTGACCCTTCATACAATAGCTCAGACATTAACTATTCCCTGAAGCTCGTCCTCTTGGTAACTCATCTTCCCCTGTCTACAAACCAAAACAGTGTTAAGTGCCTCTTCCATTACTGTACTTATTATTGCACTGGAATCTGTTTTTTGTTTCCTTTTTCCTTCATGAGAGTATAAACTTGTTTCCATTTATCTTCATGTATCAGTCACGTAGCACAGCTGTTGACATATAATCAATGCTCAATAAGTATCCATTTAACTAACTTTCCTTGATTCCATACTTCCCTTTTAGCACTTTTCACACTATGTACAGTTACTGCCAGTTTGCTTATTTGTTGCTTCCTGTCTGGCCTGAGCTGCTTACTTGCGTTCATTGTGTGTATCTGTGTGTGTGTGTGTGTGTGTGTTTCTCAATAGGTGTTGAACAAATGACATAATGAATGAATGATAGCTAAATATAAAAGTTTATTCTTAGTTCTTCCTTTGCTTCAGTATCTCTGTCCTCCTATTCTCTGTGCTATATATTCTGATGTCAGATCCACTTGTGTCTTTTTCTGTTCCAAAGCAAGACTAATGATTATTTTTCTTATGTTTTTTCCCTCTCCTCACTGAAGCCGAGAACACTATAAAGAATCATGCAGTCTTTATATACTATTTTAATTAACAAAAAACTGTTTATTGAATCATTTGTGTTATTCAGTGCAGGTAAGCAGTATGTATATATTACCCTCAATTTATTTAATCTAGATTACAACTTTGATGATAGGTATTATTAAATTAATCTTACAGATGATAAGGAAATTGAGTATGAAACCTTCCTCCCCGATTACATAAGAAGCAATCAGGATTTGAATACAGGTCTACTTAACCCCAAAATTTATGTTCTTTCCACTTAGCAACACAGCCTCTTCTATTCTGTTAGTTAAGTCTTGATTCCTATTTCTGACATGTTACAGAAGATTTTGGACACAAAACCTACTTCAAAAAAAAAAACCAAAAGCTTATGGTTTAACTTAATTCTCCATCTCTACATTTGACTATATCCATTGTTTATCTCAGAAAACTCTGTGTGTCTTACTCTCTCCTTTATTTATTATCTTTTTTAACTCTACCATTTATCTGAATCACCTTCCCCTTAGTGCCAGTTTCTCTTTTTCCACAAGTCCAAACATAATTTAATGGTTAAAAAGCAAATCACTGATTTCGTAAGTCTAGTGAATATCCCCATGAAACATCCTCAAATTGGAACTGTTATATACACTAAAATTCCACTAGAAAACTATCTCAACATATGATGTCATTCCAAGACTGTTACACTATTTAAATAAATTACATAATTACTGCAATATATGATATACTGTTCATATATAGTTTACCTTCAGAATGCCAACATTAAAACACAGATGCCATATTTGTTAAGAGACTTTGTTCAGTTATCCTATACATACAAATATTTGCTAGACCTTTTTGTAACAACGATGATGATATGATTATTTACCTTGCAGAAGCAGTTTATAATTTGATAATTTTGTCTTTCAAACAAATGAGCATCCATTAGAAATAGACCCTTTACATTTGGGACATTCGACTTGAGCAAACAATTTTACGGTGATTACTTATTCACATGATAGGCAGGCTTCAAAAACCTAAGTCAAGGAAAATGAGCTTGTTAAAAATGATTTGAAATTGATTAACTTAGGTTTAGTTTGCTTGAAATTAACTATGTGGTATGAATTTCTATATAGTCATTTTCTTACATTCAAGCTCTGTAAAATATTCTAAATATCTATTTCTAGTGTTCAACTGTATCTCAAGCAAGACAATACCATTGTAATTGCAGTGAGCCAAAGATGGGGTTGGTAATTGAGGGAAATGAGCAAAAAAGCTATTGAACAATGTAGAGATATATTGGCATATTTTATGAAGTTTGTTTTTTAAGAAGTAACAGTGTGGTGATTTATTTGTAGAGATAGCAATTTGAATATTACTGAAGTTGTTAAATAGCCTGGAATACCTAGAATGAATCCACAGGGTACTGTGTTTTTCATACCCATTTAGCTATGTCTTACCAGCCTATTAATTTGAGTTGCTTCACAGAATTGTCAAATACTTCTTTTTCCAGCATTGTGCAACAAACTTTTGAATCAGTGTTTTAAATGATTTTACTTTTGTTTTTTTTTTAATTTTTTTCAGACATTAAAAGAGAAAAGTATACAAATCATGCATTAAAATGATATATATATCATCTAAAATTAACTACTCACCCACATGTTAGCCCATTTTAAATTTTTTTCCAAGAGTTAAATACTAAAAATAAATTATACTTTCTATTCCTACTTTCTCCCTCTGCAGAGGCATTGAAATATGAATTTGGGTGATACAGTCCATGAAAGAACCTAGACTTTCAATCCATTTGCTTTCTCATTTTCAACAGTCTTTTCTCCCATCCTACACCAACCACCTTCTCTTAAAGTTTTACTCAGTTTTTGTCATTTCCAAAAATTGAGTTACTTCATGTTCTCAATTTTAAGCATCCACTCACAGATAACCAACACCTCTTTTTCTAGCTTACTCTGCTAGCACCCCCACTCCAACAAATATTTGACCCTGTGATGACCAATCTGTCATCCTTACTACATTTATTTATCCCGCTTTATTGTCCTTCTTTCCAAACCTAGTTACTTTGGATCAAAATAAGCACATATTTAAATAACATTCAAGACTGTGTTTTTATGACTTGAAAAGCCCTATCCCTAACTAAACCAGCAGTTTTCTTCATTGAACTTTTCCTAGCAGCTGAATGTGGCTAACATAAAGCACAAGTGTGCTAAGTATTCTCACGGAGTGGATCCTGGTTTGGTGGGCCCTAGAAGTTACAGTATATGGGGGCAGTAGATAAAAGAAAACAGTGTTATGAATACAAAATGCCCAGTCACTTGAATACCACTTGACATAGGAGACCTTATATTAGAAAGAGAGAATGATCTTCGTCAACTTTGATTAAAACACCTTGTTTCTACAAACTTTATAAAACCATATCACCATGTGAAAACACTGCTAGGGAGACACTCAAAGGACTTTGTAAGGGGCTGGAGCCAATTAGAGGCCCTCATGTTTAAGCTTCATTAGCAGCACAATAAATTTACTTCTGAATAGAGCTTAAATTCTGTGACCATAAATCTCAAGTGATGTTCAGCACGACCAAGAAATTTCTAAACAATTCCACTTTTCTCATGACCATTTTATATCTTCTCCCTCTCTTCAATCCTAATACCCATATTACCCTCATTTTAAACTAATCATCCTCTTCATAGGGAGTATAGATATAATGAATGAGAATTATCTCAATCTCTTACCAGCTTACTGGTGCACAATACGAGTATCTCCTTTTTCCCATGAGTCATTATTCATCATTAGCAGCACATGAGCTTTGCATAATATTGTTCATTATATAAAGTATGAAAACACAAAATAAACTGTATTTATTTAGTCCTGTAATTCATCTCTTTCTATATTTTTGTAGCAAAACTTTAAAAAAATAAACACATCTATTTCTGTGAACTCACAGTTAATTCTCTATTGAATCCACTCCACCAGGCTTTTCTCAGGGTCATATTCTGAATCCAATGTCAATTTTTCTCCTTAATTTGAAGGGTTTTTTTTTTGTTTGTTTGTTTTATTATTTAGTTTTGCTTGGTAGGACATCTGATGACATTTTGAATATAATTTCTTTGTAAATAATTTGTCTTTTCTCTCTGGGAACTTCAGAATTGTCTCTTCTTATTTAAGAGTTCTGAAATTTCACAATTTTGTTTGTAGCTATGTGTGTGTGTAATTTTTTCAGCTTAGCACTAAGTAAGACTTTTCAATTTGATGATCCTTGTTGGGTTTTGGTACTGAAATTTTTCAGGTATAGTTTTGCTATATACACCTGCTACCTATCTATCCTATTTCCTGTCCTGTGATGTACTGATAGGAATCTGATAGTTGATTTGTGAATTGCTTCTTATAATTCTGCATTTTTATTACATATTTTGAGAATATATAGTGAGAGGCATTGAAGTAAATAAATATTTCATTTCTTGTTGAATTGTTTTCTTTTATTATCTACTTTTACCTTGTTTCTTATTCATGATTTTCTTATTAAATTACATTTTATGATATTACTGTTGCTGCACTAATGTTTATTTTCAGATTTTTGAGTGGTTTAGTCCCCAGTCTTTATTTTTTAGGCAGCAGTGAATCTTATTTTTTAAACATAATCTGATGATATTAGTAGGTGTACTTTAGACATGTGTATTATGATAAGCCTAATTAGTGATGCTAGTTTTAAAACATGTTTAGCTAATTATAGACATTTTAAATAAATCTGGAATTATTTAGTTTTTCTATTCTCCTCCTGAGCATTACACATATTTTTGCAAAAAATAAATTACTATTGAACATCTTTACACTTGTCCTATTTTTAAAATCGTTATCTGGTGCCTTTGTTTCACTTTTAAATAATAATTTTTCACAATACATATATTTGCTGACATTTCTCATTCATTTTTGTCTTTATATCTTCTTGTTTATTCTTTTTGTTCACTTTCCAGTGGCTAAAATGATTCTTTAATAGTTATTTGAATAAAGGCTTTCTGGTAAATTTTCTTAAGCTACGCCAATTTAGCTCATCAATCTTGAATAATAATTTGGCAATGTATGGAACTATAGCTTCACAATTATTTTTGCTTATATTTGAAGATAATAATTTTCTTCTGGCATTTATTACATCACTTTGTATGTCCTTAAGTATCTTTAATATTCTACTGTTTTATCACAATATCTTTAGCTAGAGATTTTTTATTTTTATAATGTTTAGTAGTCACAACTAATTTTGTCATCTGGTCTGGGGTCCTATTTTTTTCTCAAGTATAGAAATTGACTTGAGAGATTTTTAAACTAATCTTCTTCATAGGGAGTATAGAAAATTTCTGTAGTCTTTACACAACATATCTTATTAGCGTTCCTTTTGTAAATCAAGGGGAATGTCGCTTAACACATGTTCAAACACACCACACATTCATCCCGCTCCACTTAATGCATGGACTGTTTTTTCCACAAAACAAATACATGTATAAACATGCACACATAAATACACATACATACACAAAGATTAACACACATATACACATATGTACAAGTAAACACAAAAAGCATATATACACAAACACAAATATGCATGTGTACACAAACGTAAGTACACATAGACTCAAAAGTATACACATACTATGTACAGACACAAACATGCCACACCTATATATTGTGTGTGGTTGCACGCACACATACACACCCCCTCCACATTTTTTGTGCTGCTTTTTGAGTGAATACCTTAGTACTTCATTCCTACCTATTAATCCAAAACTCTCTTTGAGTCTTCTCAGTTTGGAGCTTTTTGGTTCTATTTCAAAACTATTTTAATTATTTCTGTCCATATTTCTTTTCATTATTCCTTATAATTTATTGTCTTCCCCATCTATCTATTTTTGTCTAATTTCTGCTGTGTGTCAAAATTTCTTTTCCTTTTACAAAATTAGTGATTCCTTTACTTAGATATTTGAGCATTTTAAATATACTTATTTTAAGTTCTTTGTCAGAATGTTTCATAAAATCAGTATCACCTAAAGTGGTTTGGGTTCACACTCTGATTGCTAGGTCTTTGGAAACAAGATATTTCTTAATATGTTTTGATGTCTTTTTTGAGGCGTCCCATTCTAAATAAGCAGGTCTCTTTTCTCTATCTTTGTCTCTCTCTCTCTCTCTCTCTCTCTCTCACACACACACACACACACACACACACACACACACACACGTAACACACTCACATACATACATATACACCCCTGTCTTTCTGTCATACACACACATCTTCTTGTTTATCTCTTTCCAATTGAAATTATGTCATTGCTTCTACCTCACCCTACTTGGTCCCAATTCACCAATCTTTAAATTCTTCCATTTATGGTCATTTTTTCTGATTCCCAGTGATCATACAAAGATGATATTGGGGATAACATTATTGCAGTTACTGCAATAGGCAACTTGGTTGAGTTATTGGTCTCAGGATCCGTTCTCCTCAATGCCTTGGCTCCTTGCTCACTATGTATCTTTAGCCCCAGTCAGTGAATGATCCTTCCACATCAAGCACAGCTCATGCAAAGCCCTGCCATGAGTCAGTGAACCTCACACTTGTCACTCAACTGGTGCAACACCTGCAGCTTGTTTTATGCTGCTTCTCCTCTATTCATGCTTTGATTTTTGACCCCATTTCTATTCTACAGAGATGGTTACCTTCTTTGTGAGCCTAGCTATGTCTCCTGCTTGCCTGAATGTATATTTATTCTTATTTCTACATCATTCTTTCATCCTATTTTGGAATAGGTGAAAATGAAGGATCAATGCAGCTCATCATCAGCTGATTTGGCCACACTAATTCAATCTTCTCTGTGTTCTGTGAAGTGAAAGCTAATCATGTGTATTCACCCCAACCTCTTGAATAGTGCTACTTGAATGAAGTGTGGTCTGCAACCAAGTGTCATCAACCTGGGAGCTATTCTCAGACCCATCCAACATCTACTGAACCACATTCTGAGAGTGAAGCCTCAGAGAGTGAATCTGTGACTTTCAAGGCTCTCCCTGTGATTTTTACATATATACAAGCTTTAGATACTGCTCCAGATAATATCTGTAGTTTGCTTTCTGGTTGCATGTTAGAATCATGTGGGGTGCTTAAAAATAGTGACCCTGGAGCTTTACCCCAGATTGATTGTATATTATTATAAGCCTAGTAATCCATCCAGAATTTTTGGAAGCACAAAGTTTTATTAAATGCTTTGCAGGTTATTATAATGTGGAGTTAGTGTTGAGAACCATTGCTTTATTCAAGTAGTTCTCAACAGGGATGATTTTGTACCTTCAGGGGATTTTTGGCAGTGACTGGAGACCTTTTTGGCTGCTGCAACTGAGACAGTGCTGCTGGCATCTAGTGGGAGATGCTGCAGAATATCTTACAACACACAGGACATCCCCCCTACGAAAAGAATTGTGCCACCACAAATGTCAATAATATTGAAGTTGAGAAAGTTTGCTGTCTTATATGCTTTGGTTTTTGTTTAGGCTTTTCCATTGAACATATTCTCCAGTAAAAACACCTTTATGGAATTCACAAATTGAAATGGAAAGGAGTATAAAAGGGATTTTGAATATTCAGAAAACCAAGCACCTGGATTCCTTAAGCCGTTCTTATTGATGCTCTTATGCTTCTGAAATTGGAAACAGCCTGACAATTAGGGGTAACCATCAGAAGCAGCAGAATAAATGGAGTCCTAGGACACATGTTCCGTCTTCAAGTTTCAGCTAATTATCTCACAATTTTGTATTTTTGACAACATAAAATATGATCTTATGCCTTTTTGCTGTTATTAAATATGTTTGTCTCACTATATACTCAATAATCATATTAATATTTTGCTTTACTTTTACAGTATAAGGAAAAAATCACAATATGAATCTGAAATACAATCTTTGACCATGATGAAGTTAAAGAATGAGAAACATCTCAAGAGCCTCTATAGGGAGGCTTATCGCATTGGTACTGTTTTCCACCTAACCAAACACAAGACAGATGAAATGGAAGATAAAATAGCAGAAGTGAGAAGAAAGTTCAAGGTTGTGTATCTTTGTGTTCCTCTTACTCATGATGAAAAAAGAGTAATTTACCTGAATTGTATTGATTTAATCTTGATAATTAGATTTTAATTTAAGGGTTAATAGTCTTTTCAAAAACTCACTTCTTATAAATGAGAAGAAAACCACCTCTCTCCAAAGGCTCAGCTTGAATAGAAGAGGATGAGGGCTCAATGTAGTTAATCCACAATTGTTTCCACTTTCTGCTATTATCAACCGTAAACTACTTGGAGCACCAGGAGTGTGGTGCTCAGTTCAGCTTTATTGTATATATCTAACACATAATGTCTGCCTATCGTAGGAAGAAGGTATTCTGAGAGGTGTTTGTCTACCTTATGTAATGTGAGAATAGAAAGTACCTCTAGTAGGCCTATGAGTTGTTGAATTCTAGAGTACCTGGAAATCTGTAGACTACATTTCTGCAGGAATAATTGCTCACATGCTTCAAACCCACTCCTAAGTGAGAGATGTATTGGATAGCAGCTCTTTGCCATTTGTGGTAGAGGCTTTGTATTAGTCCGTTCTCACGCTGCTGTGAAGAAATACCTGAGACTTAGTAATTTATAAGGAAAAGAGGTTTAATTGACTCAGTGCTGCATGGCTGGGGAGGCCTCAGGAAACTTACAATTATGGCAGAAGGCACCTCTTCACAGGGTGGCAGGAATGAGAATGAGAGCCAAGCAAATGGGGAATCCCCTTATAAAACCATCAAATCATGTGAGAACTTACTCACTATCATGAGAATAGCACAGGGGAACTGCCCCATGATTCAATTATCTACACCTGGTCCCACCCTTGACATGTGGGGATTATTACAATTCAAGATGTGATTTGGGTATGGATACAAAGCCAAACCATATCAGACTTGCAAAGTCCACCCCACTTTACTGCACCTGCAGGGCCACTTCAACAGGCTGATTTCATCCATCTCAGACACATACATGTCTCCTGTCTTTGCCATTTTCTTATTTAAGACTTATAAGCAAAAAAAAAAAAAAAAAAAAAGAAAAAACCTGGAAAATATACAGTCTGTACACCATTTCCAACATCCGTTGCTAGCATTATGATCAATGAATACTTTCCTTTGTGATATCTAAATTTAAGATGTGTAAATGTTTCTGTACTGAAAGATTGGGGTGTTTTTCCCACATTGAATCCAGCTGTTCAGTTGACCTACGTCTTTCCTAATGGGTGTTGAATGGGTTAATCTTAACTTCTATGATATAAGTTAACATGCATAGAAAAACATGCATAGAAAAACATAGCAAAGTAAACATGCATAGAAAAAATTAAAATGCAAGGCATACGATTCTATGGTTTAGCATATACAATAGTATTATAGATGTTTATAATTTTTTAAATAATATCAATGTATTTCTATATAGTGGTCAGTTAATTTTTTTCTTTGAGGATATCAATAAAGATACCACCATCCACTTACTTGGCCATTTAACCATTTATTTTAATTTTTCTAATTGACTCAAAACCTTTGTCATTTTTCACATATTTTCCCCATGGATGTCACAAACTACATTTAATTCTTCAAACATATTGCTTCATTTATCTGAGGTACTCACTTATGAAAGAGATGTTGCACTGGATTATTTATTTTTCTAATTTTTTGATACCATAAAATGGAACTTATAGATTCAATGCAAGTTTGATGTGACTCTACTGTAATTGCTTTGCCAACCCAAAATACAGTGCCCCCTTTTCTGTTATTTTTAATTTTATTTTTTAAATTGACATATAATAATGTAGATATTTATTGGGTACATAGTGATATTGCCATACATGTAGAATATAGTGATCAGATTAGGGTAATTAACATATCCATCATCTCAAACATTGATCATTTCTTTGAGTTGGAAATATTCAATATCATCTTTCTAGCTATTTGAAAATGTATATTATTCTTAACCATAGTGATCCTACAGCGGTATGGAACACAAGAACTTATTCCTTCTATCTAGCCATCATTTAGTATCCTTTAAAAAATCTCTGTCTCCTACTTCTTCCAACCCACCCCACTTTTCAGTATTTTCCATTCTACTTTTTACTTTTGTGAGGTCAATTGTGGTTAGTTTTCACATATGAATGAGATTATGTAGTATTTAACTTTCTATTCCTGAGTTACTTCACTTAACATAATGTCCTCCAGTTCCATCCGTGTTTCTGAAAATGACAGGATTTCATTATTTCTTATGGCTGAATAATATTCCATTGTGTATATATACCGCTTTTTGTTATCCATTTATCTGTTGTTGAACACCTAATTTGATTCCATATCTTGGCTATTGTGAATAGTGCCACAATAAAACAGGGGGATACAGCTGTCTCTTCAATATATGAATTTCCGTTGGATAAACAATAGTGGGATTGCAGGATGATACAGTACTCCTATTTGTAGTTTTTGAGGAACCTCTGTCCTGCTGTCCATAGTGTCTGTACTGATTTTAATTCCTACCAACAGTATATGAATTCTCTTTTTTCCATATCTCACCAGCGTTTGTTATTTTTTCATATTTTTATACTACCCATCCTAGCTGGAGTTTGATGATACAGTTGTGGTTTTGATTTGCATTTCTCTGGTAATTAGTAATGTTGAACTTTTTTTCTTGCATTTGTTAGTAATTTGTATGTTTTGGTTTTTTTTTTGAAAAATATCTGTTCAGATCATTTGCCCATTTTAAATCAGATTTTTTTTTTTTTTTTTTTTTTTTTTTTTTTTTTGCTGTTGAGATGTTTGAGTTCCTTGTGTATCTGGATATTAATCCCCTGTTGAATGAATAGATTATAAATCTTTTCTCTGGTTCTTTAGGTGGTATTTTCACTCTGTCAACTATTCCCTTTGCTGTGCAGAAAGGTTTTAGTTAAATATAATGTAATTTGTTTATTTTTGTTTTTGTTGCCTGTGCTTTTGAGGTCTTAGGAATAATATCTTTTCTTGGGCCAATGTTCTGAAGCATTTATCCTATGTTTTCTCCTAGTGGTTTTGTAGTTTGCGGTCTTACAGCTAGGTCTATCAACCAATTTGGAACTGATTTTCGTATAGAGGGTCTAGTTTCATTCTTCTGCAGGTGAATATCCAGTTTTCCTAGCACCATTTATTGAAGAAACTGTCCTTTCCCAATGTAGGTTCTTGGTGCCTTTGTCAAAAATCAGTTGGCTGTCGTTATGTGAATTAATTTCTTGATTTTCTGTTCTGTTTAACTGGTCTATGTGACTGTTTTTTTGCCAGTACCTTGCTATCTTTGAACACAGCTTTGTAGTGAATTTTGAAGTCTGGTAGTATAATGCCTACAGCTTTGATCTTTTTGCTTAGGAATGCTTTGGTAATTTGAAGTCTTTTAGGGTTTCATATACATTTTAAGGTTATTTTTTCTCTTTCTATTAAGAAATAGAATTTTTATAGGAATTGCATTGAATCTGTAGATTGATTTGAGTAGTATGGTTAATATACTATTTTAACAATATTTTAACAATATTAATTGTTTATCAATTTTTAACAATATTAATTTTAACAATATTAATTTTTCCAATCCATGAGCATTGGATGTTTTTCCATTATGTTTGTATCTACTTCATTTTCTTTTCTCAATGTTTCATAGATTTCCTTGTAAAGGTATTTCACCTCATTAGTTAAATTTATTCTTAGGTATTTTATTTTTATTTTTTTGTAGCTATTGTAATTAGGATTGCCATCTCATTTTTTTTCAGCTAGTTCATTGTTCATGTATAAAGATGCTACTGAATTTTCATGTTGACTTTGTATCTCACAACTTTAAGGAATTTATCAGTTCTACAAGTTTTTTGATAGAGTCTCTCTCTCTCTACACACACACACAGACAATCATATAATCTGCAAAGAGGGTCAATTTGATTTTCTTCTTTTCAATTTGGATGCCTTTGTTTATTTTTCTTGCCCAATTGCTCTGACTAGGACTTCTAGTGGTATGTTGAATGAGACTGGTAAGAGGGGGCATGCTTGTCTTGTTCTAGTTCCTAGAGGAAAGACTTTTAGCTTTTCGCCACTCAGTATGATGTTAGTTGTGGGTTTGTCATATATGGACCTTATTGTGTTGAGATATTTTCCTTCTGTACCTAATTTGTTATGAGGTTTTACCATGAAGAGATGGTGAATTTTATCAAATGCTTTTTCTGCATCTATTAAGATAACCATGTCCTTTCTTCTGCTGATGTATGTATCACGTTTATTGATTTACATGTGTTGAACCATACTTTCATTCCTGGATAAATTTCACTTGATTATGGTGTAATACCTTTTTGGTGTGTTGTTGGATTTCAGTTTGCTAGTATTCTGTTTAAGTTTTTGCCTCTATTTTCATACATATTGGCCTGTAGTTTTAATTTTTTGTTTTCCTCATCTGTATTTGATAGTGAGGTTATACTGGCCTCATAGAATGACCTAGGCAGAATTTTCTCTGCCTTAATTTTGTGGAATAGTTTCAGAAGAAATTGTATCAATTCTGCTTTAATGGTTAGTGGAATTCAGCAGTGAAGACATCTAGTCCTGAACTTTTCTCTGTTGGAATACTTTTTAGAACTGATTCAATCTTGTTACTTATTATTGTCCTGCTTACGTTTTCTATTTCTTCTTGGTTCAATGTATCCGTTTTCTCTAGGTTTTCAAATTTATTAGCATATAACTGTTCATTGATGTTTGTAATGATCCTTTTTATTTCTGTTGTATCTATTTTGATGTTTCCATTGTGTTTCTGATTGTATTCATTTATGCCTTCTCTCTTTTTTTCTTAGTCTAGCTGTTTCTCAATTTTATTTTCTCAAAACATCAACTTTTTATTCCATTGATTTTTTTGTACTGTATTTTTAGTCTCAATTTCACTTATTTCTGCTTTCACCTTCATTATTTATTTCCTTCTAATTTTGGGTTTGTTTTGCTCTTGCTGTTTTAGTTTCTTGAGATCATTATGTTTTTATTTCAAATCTTTCTATGTAGTGTATGCATTTAGTGTTATAAACTTGACTGTTAAAACTGCTTTTGCTGTGACCCATAAATGTTGACATATATTTCTATTTTTATTTGTTTCAATGAATTTTTAAATTTTATTCTTAACTACTTCTTTTAACCGTTGGTCTTTCAGAATCATATTGTTTAAATGTCATGCATTTGTATAGTTTTAATCTTCTACTTATTATCAATTTCTAGTTTTCTTATAAGTGGTCAGAGAAGATACTTGATATAATTTTAATTTTGAAAATGTTTTAAGATTTTTTGTGTCTAAACATATGGTTAATCCTGGAGAATGCTTCATGTGCTAATGAAAAGAATGTATTCTGCAGCTGTTCAGTGAAATGTTCTCTAAATACTGAAATAGCTCTAAACATTCTCTAAATATCCATTAGGTCCATTTGGTCAATGGTGCTATTTAGATTCCATATTTCTTTGTTGGGTTTTTGTCTAGGTGGTCTGTCCAGTGCTGAGAGTGGGGTGTTAACATCCACAACTATTAATGTATTAGATCAATCTCTCTTTAGATCTAATAATAGTTGCTTTATGTATCTGGGTGCTGTGGCATTAGGTATATATGTGTGTATATGTGTTTACAAATTTTCTCTTATTGAATTAATCTTTTTTAGTATATGTTTTCTTTTGTCTCTTTTTACAGTTTTTCATTTGAAGTCTGATTTGGCTGATGTAAGTACAGCTATTCTTACTCACTTTTGGTTTCTGTTTGTGTGAAATCTTTTTTTTTTTTTTTAAATCACGTCACTTTCAGTCTATGTGTCATTACGGGTTAATGAAGTGAGTTTCCTGTAGGTGGCATATAGTTGGGTCTTTTTTAGTCAATTCAATTGGTCTATATCTTTTAAATGAGGAATTTAATTTGTTTATTTTCAGGGTTATTATTGATAAATGAGGACTTAAACCTGTCATGTCAGTGATTGTTTTCTGGTTGTTTTATATGTCCTTTGTTCCTTACTTCATCTCTTACTGTTTATTTTTGTGAATGGGTGGTTTTCTGTAGTAATAAGGTTTGACTCTTTTTTCTTTCTCCTGTGTATATTGGCTCTGCCAGTGAGTTTTAGAGTTTTGCATATTTTCCTGATAGTTACTGTTTTTTCACCACCAAATGAAAAACTTATTGGGCATTTCTTTTAAGGCCTATCTAGTGGTGATGAATTTCCTTAAGTTTTCCTTTCTGTAGAATACTTTTTCATTTTTGAATGATAGTTTTGCTGGGTAGAATATTCTTGGCTAGCAGTTTTTTCTTTCAGCATTTTGAATATACCATCCCATTATCTCCTGATTTGTAAGGTTTCTGCTGGCAAATCCACTGTTAGTCTTATAGCAAATTCTTATATGTGACAATGTTTTCTCTTGCTGTTTTTAAATTTGTTCTGTCTTTGACTTTGGACAATGTGACTGTAATGTGCCTAAGACATGACCTGTTTATGTTGAATCTATCTGGCATTCTTTGAGCTTCCTGGATCTACATGTCCATCTCTCTCTCATAACTTTGGAAGTGTTCACTTATTATTTCATTAAATGTGTTTTCTACATATTTCTATTTTCTTCTTCTGGAATGCCCATAATACAAATGTATGTTCATTTATGCTGTCTCATTAATGGTGTCATTCTTTTTATTTTTTTTCCTCTGCCTTGTTATTTCAAAGGACTTGTCTTCAGATTCATAAATTCTGCCTCCTTCTTGTACTAGTCTATTATTGAAGCTCTTGATTCTATTTTTTTAAATTCATTTACCAAATTATTCAGCTCTAGTTTTCTGTTTGGTTCTTTTTCAGTAATATCTACATGTTTGTTGGATTTCTCATTCAAATCATAAATTGTTTCCTGATTTTATTGGACTATCTTTATTGTCCTGTATCTCTCTGAGTTTCCTTATGATTATTATTTTGAATTCTTTTTCTGGCATTTTGTATATTTCTTTATTATTGGGATATGTTACTGGATAATTCTGTCTTCCTTTGAAGGTGTCATTTTTCCTTGCTTTTTCATGTTTATTGTTTCCTTATGTTGGTATCTGTGCATCTGGTGGGACAGTGGCTCTTCCAATTTTGTGGAGTACGATATGTAGGGAAACTTACTCATGTTGATGAGTCTTGGGGTATCAGTTTTTTAGAGTTTGTTGTATTTAATCCCAGGTAGATACAGTAATGTAGTCTCTATGTAGTTTCTTCAGCTGTAATGTCACTATGCTAGTGACATTTGCAAGTGTCTCACTTGCCTAAGCTGAGAGAATTTGTGGTGGTATGACTTTGCTAAGAGTGGACTCACTGGGCTGTTTCTCAGATCAGGGGTACATGGGTACACTTGATGGGTCAGCTAACTTAGGGTCTGGCTCACTGGGGTTGAGGCCACAGGGCTGTTACTCTGCCTGGAAGCATGGGCATGTAGTTCCTCAACTGCCTTCAGGTGTGTCTTCAGGGCAACCCATGTTTTTTTTTGTTTGTTTTTTTTTCAGGCCTGGGACCAGGCTCACAGCCGCTTGGCCAGCCTGGAGGCCTGTCTGCCAGGGGTGGCCTGTGGGACTGTTTCTCATACCCAGCACATGGCCATATGGTTTCCTCGCTGGCCTGGAGTTGTGTTTGCTAGAGGTGGCCCGTGGTGTTGTTTCTCAGGCCTAGAACATGGGCATTCAGATGCTTGGTTGGTATGGGGGCATTTCAGCCAGGGGAGGCTCATAAGGCTGTTTATCAAGTCCCAGACGTGGGCACAAAGCTGATCAGCTGGCCTGGCAGCATTTTTTCTGTGGAAGCCCATGGAGCTGTTTCTCAAGCCTCCGACATGGCTGTATGGTTTCTTGGCTGGCCTAGGGGCAGGCCAGCTGTTTATTGGCTCAGGGACCTTTCCTACTCAGGGGTGGACATGCACCAGTTTGGCTGGTTCAAGGGTGGGTTCACCCTGGGTGGGACTCAGATCCTTTCCTAAATGGAGGTGCTGGGGGTGGAGGGGTTGGTTTCCAT
This sequence comes from Macaca nemestrina, assembly GCF_043159975.1. Taxonomy (NCBI): domain Eukaryota; kingdom Metazoa; phylum Chordata; class Mammalia; order Primates; family Cercopithecidae; genus Macaca; species Macaca nemestrina. Next base: position 58,741,433 of record NC_092143.1, read on the forward strand.
GATGTGCAGGACCAGAGTCACAGCCAATCCTCAACCCAGGGTCCACACAGCTAGGGTTGTAGAGTGTAGCCACTGGGCTTGGAATGAAGATGGAGCACCATTGCTGCAGAGGTGCAGTGGTTACTGGCCTCCAGAGAAGGGTACATTTTAGAGGTGGCTCTAGTATCAAGACAGTGCTGTGCTGCAGCAGCTTGGCTCACAGGAGGTGGGTGGGGATTGGGGGAGTGCATAAGTTGTTCTTCTAATTTGAAGCAATGCAACAGTGTAAATCTTCAGCAGCTCTCCAAACTGGGCTCATGACTTATGAGGACTGTGGAATTCTCTTGTAGTAAATACTGTAGGCATTTACAATGGCAGTGGGGACTGATGAGGTTCTTCTGTTTACCTTTTTCCTGCAAAGGGAAGTTGCCCCTAGTTTTGGGCCCATCTGATTTAGGCAAGGGAGATGGGGCTGCAGAGGCCAGGTGCCTTCATGCTGCTCTCTTGGACTTCCAATTACCACAGTTGCCTCTCCACTCCCCTGTTCTACTCCAGCATTCTCTCTTTGACACCACATTCAAATCTTCACTATTTATTTGTTGCTTTGGTTCTTTTGTGGGTGCGGATGAACTCCAGGCACTTCTAGTGAGCTATCTTGTTGATGTCACCCTTCCTTTCTCTCTTTATTCATGCAAGATTAAAGAAAGTATTCATTATGTTGTTTCCTTACCTCATGGGAGCTGATTGATCGCTGGAAAGAAGCAACAGAAAGAAACTGATCCACTTGAGAAACCATTCCCAATGGTTAATCACTCCTGCTAATTTCTGAGCCTGAATATATATGGCATTAAAAACTTCTATAATATGCACATCCATATCTGCTTCAGAGTTCAAAATAAATTCAGAATAAATTTCTAGATTTTCCTTAGATAATTCAGGTTTATAGTAATTCAAGTTTGTAATTTTTGCCTGTGTAATGACCCTATTATCTTTCATGGACTGATTCATGAAAATCTTTAGAACACTCTAAGTCTGAGAATTATGTTTTCCTTTTAAGTAAATTTCTGTATTTGTTGAGCCTGGCCTGAAATTAATCTTTAATCCATCAACTAGAAATTAATTACAGCAATATCACTTCTAGGTTACCCTAAAAATAGCCTTTTGAAACTCTAGAGGTAGAATTTATGAATTATGTTCTCTCAAGTTAATGCATCTGTAAAATACCAGATAAGTTTTAGGCAGTCTTAGAGTAGAAGCAATCCTGAACAAGAAGGATGTCTAGCACTTTCTCTAATTTTTTTACAAATGATTTGTCCCAATTTTTCCATATTTTCAATTCCAATAACTGACCTATTCAGAAAAGAGGTGTTTGGCCAAGTGTCAGGATAAAATTAGCCAATTGGGATAGGGAATAAGTCAATTTAATAGTAATATGTATTCAATTATAGTGTTGATGGAATGAACAGAAAACCATCTAGAACTGTCTAAAGAATATGACTTTGCAACCAAAAATTTTGAGAGCTTTCACCAGTTGTTAAGTACTTCCTAGCACTCCAGTTGAAAGCTTCTATGCAAGCTGCATAATCCTGAAGTGTTTTTTGCTTGAATATAATGGAAATCTGGTGGAAAAGTGAGAACATCTGGTCACTCTGGTTCCAGGTTAGAATCATAGTGCTAGAACTAAGTGGAAACTTAGTAAAAAGGAAGGAATAAAGTAGACATAAAGAGTTTTCTTCAGGCCAATTTTATGAAAAAACCCTTATACATGCTAATTAATTTAACGTTCACAAAACTGTGCAATTGTTATTAACACATTCATTTGGGGTGTAAAGGGGTTTTCCCAAGGTAAGCTTTTAGGTAACTGTGTGGAATTTAGGGACCAGGATATCTCATGCTGGTCTTGGTAGAGTCGTAAGACATTACACTTACATTCTGAGCAACAAAGATTCAGTTAAGCTGAAAGCTTCAAAATAATCATACTGGGGGTGGGGGAGGTCATTTTTAATGCTAGAAAAAGACAGTGTGTTAAGTTCTTAGAAACTTCCAGTCCACAGTAATCTGGTGCATAACTTTAGAAGTCTATGACTTGCCTTGAGTGCTTTTTCAGATATTTCAGCCAATCTCAAACTGTTCTTTATGTTCTCAGACCTCCTTTCAACTACTATTTGTTCAACTCTGAGACAAGGTTTATATTCCCGTCCTTTGAGTAAAATAAAAGTCAGAACCTTCTCAAAAGTTTCTTGGAGGGCATAATTTCTGCTAGTACTTAGAGCATCTTTAGTTCAATCAACAGAACAAAAGAGCTGCAATAAACTAAAGCGTGATTTATGCACCATGCAACTTCTATAATAATTCCAGATGAGACTACTTAAATATTTTTAAGTAGTTATAAAATGAACATTCTATTAATTCATTAATTTTTATCCCAAAGGATTTATGCCTTATAGCATGTCAAATCTGGAGCATATTACTCTTGTCCCACATGTAATAGCTTTTATTGAGTTATGAATTGCTATCACATCCTTGGCTTTTAATGAAGGTTGGTAAAAGTAATAGCCAAGATTGACCATCGCTTCTTGGTTTTTCAAACTAATAAGGGAGTTAGTCATATTGTCAATATGCTGAAAAAACCTACAAAAGTAATTGACCTTAGATTTCTGAACTAAAAAAAGCTAATTTTTCTTGATAAAATTGTATTTCTTTTTAATTAATAATTAAGAGTTCCCTACACTTTCTTATTTCTCTCTGAGTTAAGCAGCTTAGAAGCTTAGTTATTTATGCTGAACATTTCTAGGATAATCACTTCCTTATCTCTCTCTGTTCCATAATTATAACTTCGATCTGGTATTTTTTGCTTGTTTCATTGGTCTTCATTTACTAAGATTCTTTTCCACTCCATTCATATGCAGAATACTTTGCCAAAATTAAATGAAAAGGAAGCTGCTATTAATCATAATATTGGGAATGTCTAATCGGTATTAGTGGGAAATGGTTGCCAGGAAAAAGGAAAGGAGAATACAAGGAAAACAGAAATAGTGTGAATGTACAGCAGGATTAAAGTCCCACAATGGCTGCTAGGTAACCCCTTAGTCAAGCATCCGAAAAGTTCATTTTTCCTGACACATTTGAGGGAGTAAATAAACATGGAAAATGTGATAGAAGTAAACCATTGAACATTTATGGATCTTGATGGTAGAAAACATTTGAGAATATAATAAAACTTTATTTGGTTTGCTGTAAATATCATATGGGAACATAATTTCCTTCTCCATTCTACTGGGTTAGCGCTTTGCTTGTCAGAAATTAGATGGCAAGTTGACTTTTCAGTATTTCCATTTAATTATCTGAACTTTGTTTCTACTTTTCTTCTTCCTGTTCCAAAGGAAATGTGGTTCAGTTGAAAGAGTATGGACTTTAGAGTCAGATGTTTCTTAATTCAAATCCTGGTTATGCTAATTATTTGCTCTAAGAATATTAAAAATATGCTTAACTTTTCTTAGTCTAGGTTTCTCATCTCTTAAATAAATGTAACAATATCTATATGGTACCTTTGGGTGATAAATACATAATGTTGTGTATAAAACATTCAACCTGGAGCCTGACAAATAATAAATTCTTAAAGGTATTAGGGATAAGTAGCATAAAAATACTCCTATAGCATGGGGCTACCTTTGTTGTTCAGGGTAAAAAACCAATCTTTAACAACTTACCTACATATTTTACTCTTAAGTCTGTCTCCCAGTAATTGTGATAAATGCTTGGGTTCTAAATAACACGTTGAACATAATGATAGTTATTTGTTGAGTACTTAATATGAGTGATGCCTTAGGCATATTACTTTATATACATTTTCTTCTTTTACCTCCCATACTTGTTTTGTGAAAAAAAGTGTTATCCCAATTTTACATATATAAAAACTGATATTTGATACTGGTAAAGATATTTTGCTGTAACAACTCATATGTGCTCAAGTATCCAATTCAGTATAAATTAGAGCTTTCCTGGAAAGCAATTCATCAATAGATATAAAGAACCTAACATTCATAATCTGTAACTCAGTAGCATTATTTCTAAAAATACAACTTTAAAGAAGTAACCAAGAACAAAGCCAACAGACATGCAGGTTTAAGGACGTTTATTAACAGTTAACGTAACAGCCACTGAAAACATGGTTCATGAGGTCAACAATAATTGTTTATTTTGTATACACTGCTGCATTCCAGTGCTTAAACAGTGCTTATGCAGATACTCAGTAAATGTTTATGGAAACCATGAATATATACTAACAACATATAATAGGAAAATTAAAATATACAGATTTCTCAATAATAGAATAATGTTTAAATCCATGAGTATTAAGATAAATTATAAATTCATTCAATGTAGAATTTTTAAAAATTAATGAGACTTCTGCTTCTGTAGTAGATGAAAAAGATCTTGTTAGACTGACTTTACCAGAGATAATAACTTTAAGTTCAGGACCTAAAAAAGAAATGACCAAAAAGTCAAAATGCATATCTGTGGATTTGAATATTTGTATTATTTCTTTTTGTAATTTAAAATATTTCACCAAAAACACATATACTTTCATACAAAAAGAAAGATAAAATAGTGTCATGTCCTATTTTCAGATAGAACCAGTTTGGACAGCCACCTATACTTTCTGTTAGGGTCCTGGCCACCAAAATGTATCCTAATAATGCACAACCATAGCCAGAGATACCTGGTCCTACTAATTCAGTCCAGCCCATAGTCACTTAAACATATCTCAACTTTTGCTTTAAGATTGTAATTTTTTAAAGTATCCATATCCATCTTCCTTTCCTGACCTCAAACCTTACATAACGTAAATTCTCTAACTTTGCTCTTAGTGCTTCTCTGTCATTGGAAATTAAACTGATGTCATTTCTTTGATTCTGATGTTAGATCTGTTTATGTAGATCTTTGCTCCCTTTTTCTCTTTGAACGTGGGTTTCCGGACTCAGCATTGACAGTTCATCCTTTCAGCTGTCTTTTGTCCTAGTACTGGAGTCTATTCCAGCAGTGTAGCTCTCTGCTGCCACCTTCTGGTTTGTGACTGCTAAAACCAGGCTGCAGGTCAAAGGTGACTGTTTTAATGTGCCCTCTTTCCAGCTTCTGAGATATTGTCACTTCCTTTGCTCCAGCCTTCTTCCAAGCTCTTCAAAGTGATCCTTTGATCTCTTTTATTCTTTTTCTCCAAAACCAGAATTGAGTCGTTGTGACAGAGACCTTATGACCTGCAAAGCTTAAAATATTTACTATCTGACCCTTTACAAAAAAAGTTTGCCAACTGTGTTCTAAAGAACACAGGAATAGCCAACGTAGGCAGCAGCCAGTGCCTGGAGGGCTGAGAGAAAGCACCCTAAGAAGGAACAAGCATGGAAGAGGCTGCCCTCTCCCAAGCAGAGTGAAGCTTTATTGGAGAGGGTGTAGTTGTGTCTCAGCACAGGGTTCAGCAGCAGCTATCTGCGAGTTGCTGGAGAGACTTGATGGAGGTGGAATGGAGTTTGTGGGCAGAGAACCTCCCCATACACCAGCTGGTGGCAGTTCTGCAGGAGGATGGAAAAAATAACAACGGTCCACTGGAACAAGGAACCAGGACACAGGGCCCCTTGCTGCTGCAACTCTGCCTGCCTGTCCCCTGCCCTCTGTTGATTATGCCTAGCTTTCCTCCAAAAGTAAAACTGCAAAAGGAAACCGCTCACAGGATCCAGCTCCGTTATCACAGATCAGAATTAAAAACAGATTTGGAGCTAAGAGGCAGTAATTAGATAATGAGTACAAATGCATAGTCTGTACATGCAAATTTCTCTAATTCAATTGGTTGGTATATGTCATTGAGCCCCATGCGTTGTATTTATCTGTTATAACTTTTGAGTCCCTTTTAATTTTAAAAAGTCTCTACATTTTTTTTAAAAAGTAGTTTTTCACTACATTACATTTTTAAGGGTCTAGGCCAGTTACTTTGCAGGATTTCTCTCAATATGGATTTATCTTTTTGTTTCTTCATAATTAGATACAAGTTAAACACCTCTGGGAGGAATATTACGTAGTTATAATAGTATAATATTGTGTCCACAAGCACATGGTCTATGTTTGTTTCATTATTAGTGATATTAAGTTTGATCAGTTGGTTAAAGGTATGGTCAAGAAATGTATTCATTTCCCAATCGTAATTAATAAGTAATCAATTGAGTGATATTTAAGAATACGTGGCTATTTTCTTCCAACACATTTCATCCAGTGGATTTAGACTCTATCCATGATCCTTAGTAGAATCCATTCTTGGAACAGTTGCTAAGTAGCAATTTTTCTGGGCTTTCATTCCCTTTACAATGAATCGGCAAAGATTTGAAGAACTTGAACGTTTAGCACAAGCTGGGCCACAGGCTATGCTTCTGGAGAAGGCAGCCTTCCTTCCGTGCTTTTTCAGGTATTTATATTTTAGGAATATATGTTGCACGCAATCCTAGGTCAGAATCAACCTTGCTGTCTTTTCTACCACCTCTCCCATCTCTCCACAACTCAGGAAAAATGTATCAAAGGCGTTGTTGTATCATCCATCTCAAAGATGCTATATATAAATGTGACTGTGACATTGTAATGGGCCCTGAGCTTCTCCTCATATAAAGATATTTCTTAAGAAAACAACATATTTTGATTTGAAACAATCTGGAACTTTTACAGTTTAATTCCCAGCCTAGAGATCAAAAGCAAGCTTGTTCGTTAATCATAAACCCATTTGCTCAATAAATTATTCATTTGGAAAATATTATATAGCAGACAAAGTGCTAGCAGCCAGGGAGATAGAGGAGGGAGCTTACTGTGAAGAGCTGTAGAATGTGTCCAAGCTCTGGTAGCAGGCAGTCCTGGTGCTGATACATGTTTGAAGACTGGTTCTGTGATAAATTCCGTGACCTTAGACCTCAATTTTATCATATTTGAAAGGGGATAATAGCTATTTCACTAATGGATATGATAATTCACACACACACACACACACACACACACACACACGCACACACAGCCTCTGAGTTAATATGGTTCCACTTACAGTTTTTCAACTTTGCCATGGTGTGAAAGTGGTGCATATTCAGTGGAGACCATCCTTTGAGCACTCATACAGCCATTCTGTTTTTACCTCTCAGTATGGCATTCAATAAATTACATGAGCTATTCAACACATTATTATAAAATAGCCTTGGGTTAGAGGATTTTGCCCAATAGGCAATCAGTATTTCACTAAGCAGACCACACTACAGTTTTTGTGACATTTTTCCTCTTGGTAATTTCAACTCATTTAACCCTGGCTTTTTCTCAGCAGCTACATAATTCTTGTTGAATAATGAAAGTTAGTATCTCCCCAGGAGCTCATAAGTTTCTAGCAGATTCCATTTTAGAGCCAACAATGGCATCACTAGCTAATTGGAACCCTTTCACCCAAAGTCTTGGTTCTTCAATCTCAGCTATAGGTGGCTAAGATTTAGAATTCAAAGAGATGTCCCATTGGCCCGGAAAGCCTTGTGTTAAAAGAGGCCCTACAAGAAAAGGGGCACATGAGAGTCAGAAGGCTCTACATTAAATATTCCTATAACTCTGAGGGTTCCTGCATATCTGGGTGTCACTGAGATGCCCTCTGTCAGATTGTGTAAATTAGTATCCTGGTTCCCTCAATTGCCAGCTTTGTGTGCTTGATCAATTTATGTAATCTTTCTGTGTCAGTTTTCCTATGTTCTAAAAGGACAATCATAACTATTTTATGGATTTCATTGTGAAGTTAAGACAGGATAATTCTACGCAGAAAGCATATAATGTATCTTAGCCATCATTACTAGGAGCGGTACAAATGGTAGTTTTATCATTGAGGGAACCCGTGGCATTTATATTGTTTGGTGAATGTAACTGCCCAGATTCTGCTTCGGGAATCATCTCAGTTACTTTGCTTAAGGTCATTCCCATTTCTGAGGTAGCTCACATTTAATCATCAATAAAAATTGAATGATAGCCTTGCCACCTTAGTCCAACTTGGGGCAAATCAGATGGTCCATTCTTGCCCGTGGCTTGCTGAGGGGTTGATCGAGGTTGTTGTCGGGGGTCTATTGTAGCTCAGCCTATGTCTCTGTCCAATCCTGCTTCATTCCTCTCCCGTCCACAGGAGTAGATTCCAAATATGCTCCCTAATAAGTATCCTATACACTAAACTTCACTCTAGAGTCTGCTTTACAGGGAACAATGCCTGTGATAATAGGATGGGAAAACAAATCCCCTCTCTCAGATGTTGGACTCTGTAATCTAAGGCCTTCGACCATCAGAGCTCTTCCTATATCAGTCTTTGGGGTACTCTGTGGTGTTTTGGAAATATTCAGTAGTTCTTCCAGAAACTGTCTAGCCTCTTGGCATTTTCCCAGTGCTTTCGGTAGACTGTTTCCTGTAAGGAGGACAGTATTATAGGAAGGCCTTGAGCATCTGCCTGGAAACACTCCGTGTGGCGTTGGGTCTTGTATGCAAGTGTCAGGCCAGCCAGTGATAAATACTTTCTCTCCTGGTGACTGGTCGTTTAACCTGGTTGTCTGGATCACAGAGGTTTGGGGGCATGGTGGAAAACAACTTGGAAAAGTTTTTTAGATGCTAGACAGAAGCTCCAGATGTTTTGCCCATGCAGTGTACAAATTTGTCCACTGGTAACAGGCTAAGTTGGTTTTGTATAGATACACAGATTTCAAATGTAGTATCTTCCTTCTTTTCAGAGAAATACAAGTGTCTTATTCTTGCAGCTTCAGACTTCTTATCTATTTAAATTTCTCATGTACTGCCTGCAGTTCTTTGCAAGCCATATATCAACAAGTTCTTTTTGAACAATATTAATTTATCCAATTTAAGTGACTTGAATTCATTTCAATCATAACTTGCTTTCTCACTAGTTGACAATTAAAAAAACACACACAAATAAAACTTCAAAGAATGAATGGATGAGTGAATATTAAGGAAACACAAATGAATCAATCCAGATTGTAACCAGAGTGATCTAAAACACACACTTTGCTTACCATTCTTCACTAATTTTATTAAAGTACCCGGAAGATTCTGCATAATCTAAGAGTTGTTTGTTTCTTCAGCTTCACCTCATTCACCAAGTCTTTTCTCCAACACATGAAATCCAACAAAAGCACACATGCCCATACATACACATTTTTCAATTAGTTTCAGACAAAGGTCAAATCTAGCTATTTTGGAATATGATATATTTTTCTCCAATCTACAAAGCCATTTTAAATTTTGTTTCATTTCTCTTAAATAATAAACAAACGGAAAAACTATGCTGTATCTGCTATCATGTCAGAAGAGGTTGCTAATTTATTTAAAATTATCGAAACGTATTATTGCATAAATTCATTTTAGATGTAGATATATCCTTAAGTAAAATGATATATCAAAGTTACTGCTCTATTTGCCACCTTCATGTTTCCTTCTTTGGAATTATTCTTTTGCTTGAGGTGAACATAATTTTACTGGTTTGCTATATTGAGTAGAGGAAGTGTTAGAGCAGAGGACTACTGGCTTGTTTCTTTGCATTGTCTCTATAGACCCTGGGATATGATGAGGGATTCCGTATTGAAGTAGAGGTATCAGACACATTTCTAAAATTTTATTGTTCCTCCTTGCAAAACTATATTTTATATATATATATATACACACACACACACACATATATATATACACACATACACACACACACACACACACACACACATATCTTTTGAATCTGGAGGACAGCCTAAATCCCAGCCAACTCCTCCCTCAAATCAGGGGTTCTAAGATGTAATTTTAAGAGAGAAGGAACTTTATGAACTACTTCCAATTCTGGTTTTGTGTGATAATTTAAAGCAAGTCTATGAACAATTTACAACAATTTCTCCAGGTAGCAAAGAAAAGATTTTTCCAAATTTTTTTTCTCCACAAACTTTAAAGATATGATTAAAAAAACAAAAAAACAAAAACAAAAACAACAATGAATTGCTCTAGCCAAGTGGAGAGTCTGCTCTTATTTTGCACACTTCACACTTGACTTGCATCTATCTTGTTTTGAAAGTTGATTGTGTTTATTCCAGAAAGTAATATTAAAAACAAACTGATAGTTTTTAAAAGGAGAAATTGATGACTACTTTGTTTCACTTTCTTATTACTTTGATTTTTTAAGTTTAGGACTATAAAATGCAAACTGAAAAGATTGAAATTCTGTAGTCTAATTCCTGGTGCTGTACCACTTCATTACTTTACCTCAGATAACACCAGGATTTTAAAAATACATATAAAAAATTATAATTAATATTTTACTCTATATTGAAACATTAAAAAGGTATCTTATATTAGCAATTGTTTTTAAAAATGTTTTTGATGTTTTATGAAGAAAATCCTCATTTTAAAAATTTCCTAACATATAGGGTAGAGAAGAATTCCTGAAAAAACTCACTCGAGGTGAAGTGGCTGCTGGAATGGTGCTTCAGGTAATACTAATTTGGTTTTAATATTTTATTCTTCCTTCAATTTGCATTTTACTTAGCATTTTAAATTTGCCTGTAATGAGGCATCTTGTCACTACTTGGTTTGCAAGCCAGCAGTTTTCTCTCCTTAGCTGATGACAGTTGCCCTCTGTGTACAACCAGCAGTGTCTGATCATGCATAAAGAAACTGACCTCCCATACCCATATCTCATTTTGTGGCTTAATGGGAATTTCTGCCAGTCTAGTAAAAGGGCAGTGGGATCTTATTTTTAAGTGTCTGACTCTTTAGTTTACTTTGTGATGATGTTATTTTCTTTACTCTTAGTGTCTTTCACTTGGATTTCTTTATTTAACCCTGAAAGAAAAATATGCTATGATACTTCCATATAAAGATTTTGAAAACAAAGCATGTAAGCTGGCAAAATCAATTTGAATTTTAAAAATCTTTACCACCTGCATATCCTTTGGAATCCAGATTGGGTTTTTTGATCCATGCCATGTTTCTAGAATCCCTCCCCTTTAGAAATACATACATATTTGAAATTAGTATTATTATTATTAGAAAAAAAACAAGAGTCAAAACGGTTTCAGTGTTTTTGTTTGTTTGTTCATTTTTGTTTTTGTTTTTTTGAGACAGAGTCTTGCTCTGTCGCTAGGCTGGAGTGCAGTGGCGCGATCTTGGCTCACCACAATCTCCACCTCCCAGGTTCAAGTGATTCTCCTGCCTCAGCCTCCTGCGTAGCTGGGATTACAAGCATGCACCACCATGCCCGGCTAATTTTGTATTTTTAGTAGAGATGGGGTTTCTCCATTTTGGTCAGGCTGGTCTCAAACTCCTGACCTCAGGTGATCCTCCCACCTCAGCATCCCGAAATGCTGGGATTAAAGTCGTGAGCCACCGTGCCTGGCCCAAAAGAGATGATCTACACCTCTGCTTCTCTTTGAAGTAAACCTAAATTTTGTAATTTTTTTCTGTTATGAAATTTGGCATTTTCAAACATAGAAGCAGTGTTTGCTTCTATATGTTTCAAAACACTAAATTTCCTAATTTATTTCTGTACATATGTTTTGTTTCTAAGTGTCTAACTGGAGGGACCTTTTTGTTTAATATTTCGTTATTAACTTCCTGTTAGTTGGTTTTGTCTTATGTTGCAGGACTTGTATATATTCCACAATGTGGTGTTAGTGTGTTCTCTAACTTGGTGTTCTCCAATCCTTATGTAAGAATGATTGATTTTCACATTTTGGACTGGGAAATATTTTTTTAAATGTTTGATTTTTATTGTCTATTAAAGTGTTTCTCTCATTCATTCTAACAATAACTGTGCTCTAGTTAAATATATTACACTTGGCAAGATGTGGTAGCTCACACCTGTAATCCCAGCACTTTGGGAGACCAAGGCGGGTGGATTGCTTGAGGTCAGGAGTTCGAGACCAGCCTGGCCACATGGCAAAACCCCTTCTCTACTAAAAATACAAAAATTAGCTAGGCGTGATTCATGCCTGTAATTCCAGTTACTGAGAAGGCTGAGGCAGAAGAATTGCTTGTATCTGGGAGATGGAGGTTGCAGCGAACAGAGATGATGCCACTGAACTCCAGGCTGGGTGACAGAACAAGACTCTGCCTCAAAAAATAAAAAATATATACATTATATTATATTATATTACATATTATATTATATATTATATATAATGTATTACATATATACATATATTATAAATAATATAATATATATGTAATATATGTATTACATTTATATCTTTTTTATGGTGATATTTATTGTATTGTTTGATTTTCAAATAACAACAAATATTAATGCCTGTCACTGAATAAGAGGCTCAATAAATGTTTAAGTTAATAACTGAATGAATTATTTAAAATCTTTGCTGGCAGAAAAAACTGTATTCCATTTATGAAGTCCAGGCACTTGAGCGGAAAGAGCTTTTGAAAAATAGGGCAATATGTGCCATATCACTGGCAGAACTACAGGAACCTGTGCTTCAACTGCAAGATGAAGCTGAAAGAATCAGAACTCTCTACGAAGAACATTCTGCTGTAAGCATTTAATTAATCCAAAAATTAATGTGCAGAAATATATATATGTTAGTAACTTACACAAGTGATTTGACATTATTATTTGGAAAATTATGATTTCACATAGGAAAGGTATGGGCAAACTAAGTAACTGTTTCAGGACCACACAACTTGATCTGCAGTGAAACTCTGTAGCAAGACCATTAATGCTATTATCTAGAACCCCATAGTCTTAGAGGGTACTTGGGAAAAGAGGTTTCAAGTGCGTGAGTAGTGACTTATCTGGTGTGAACGTTCATTATGTTAAACCTAATTCAACGTCTTCAGTCCTTCTTAATGAAATGCTAAAGTTATGCTTATTTGCATATAAAATGTAAGGGATCTGGACATTTTCATGGTAAATTTTTGATGCATGTAGATGTTTAGACATCTAGGATGAAAAATAAAGCAAATGTTGATGAAATATTTTCGAAATTACATGTTTATGGCAGTAACTGATATCACTAGCCCTTCCCAAAGAAAAATTTAGTTGAAAAACATGTATTAATCCTGTCATTAGTCTTTTGGAGAACTAGAGGGTGTGGCAAGAGTTATACATTCTTGTCCTTCCCTGCAGGGAGGCCATACATATATTTATTTGAGCCATTTTGGCACCAGAACATTTTTCCTTTGCAAATAATAATGTAACTTTATATTTTTAGTCTTTGATAATTTTCAAAATGTGTTTATTTCTTAAAATTGTGATTTACAAAGTGTTTCTATTTTAAAAGTTTATTTTGAGCCTCAAAGTCTTCCTATGAAATAGGCAAGAGGGAGTTTACTGGTATCAAAGACTTGAGAAAACCTGTGCTTGAATAGTCTGACGACATGTATAAGGTCACGAAGCATGGAAACAACAAATTCTGAGTACCACTCTATTTAGGGCTTCTAAATGCTATCATCATGCTCCTGCAAAGAATGTATAACCAGTACAAACATCTAGTGGATAAATGAGTTTAATGATGGCTCCACCTTACGTTAATGATGGATATTTATTAATTGCACCAAAAGCCTAAGTGAGGTTGTCTGAGTACAATAATGAATTCCAGAAAAGATTAATGATTTTTGTTTCCTGTTATTTTATAACGGCCATGGTTTTACGTCTTCTTGTAGTTCAGTAATCATTTTTGGTTTGATTATATTTTAATAGTTAATAAATTATACAAATTAATAATTTAGCACACACTAAGGAAGAATAAGTTTTTATATACTTTTTGGTAGTGATTGCTTACTATTTGTATTTGGAGTTTTAGTTTTGATTAAAAGAAATATTTTTAAAAAATTCATACTTTCTATGTAAGCTTATTTATTTTTGTTACTTAACTAGAATTCATTAAATTTTGGCTTTCTCATGTAATGCAAATAGAATATTGAGATTTTTGGATATTACAGTATATTTCTGTAATTCATGTGTGGTGGTTCTTTTCCTTTATTTGCCAAAATAAATGCTGTTGTTATTAAAATAGTCACTTTAGTATGATTTGGCCTAAATGAGGATAATTGGATTGCAAATGCTGCACATCTTAATATCTGAATGTCCTCCAGGTACTTAATAATATACTTGATCAGAAAGATTTAATTAGAAGAAAGGTGGAAAAAGTAAAGAAAAAATTACGAAAAAAGGGGAAGAAAACACTTGATGCACTAATAGCAACTGAGGTAAGAATTTCAGTTCAAAATCTAATTTCGAATTTACAGCTTATGTATTTATGTATGTCAGTGAAAACTATTCAAGCAAGTTTAATTTTAAATGAATGTGTCCCATTTCTTATTGGGTGTACTAAATCGACTAGGGATAAAAGCACACATAGAGTCCTTGTGTTTTCATTTACTTTCTCTTGCAGTATCTTTCTCACTGGTCTAGTTTATCAGGGACATAGCTCCTAATCAGGATAAATACAAGGAAAATTTGATATTGAATTCATGCAGAAGTCTACTGCTTTCTGTGATTGCCATGCTGTCTCTTTTTACTTGGAGATTAAAAACAAAAAAAAAACATGAAGAAGAAGAAAAGAAATAAAAAGGAAAGAAAACAAGAAAGAACAGAGGGAGAGAAGGAAAGATAAAGAGAATTGCTATGGTCTGAATGTTTGCGTTCCCCCAAAATTCATATGTTGAAACATAATCCCCAATAAGAGGCTAGGCCTTTGGGAGGTGATTAGATTATGACAGCTTGTTGGGATTTGTGCTCCTACAGGAGAGGCCCCAAGAATCTTGCTTGCCCCTTCTACCGCATGAGTATGAATGAAGAAGACACCATCTTTGAAGCAGAGGGCGAAGCTTCATGAGACACCAAATCGTTTGTTGCCTAGTCCTTAGATTGCTTAGCTCTAGAACTTGAAGACATACATTTCTATGGTTTTTATAAAGTACTCATTCTAAGGCGTTTTGTTATAACAGCCTAAACAAACTAAGACAGAAAGAAAGAAAGAAAAGAAAAGAAAGAAAAGAAAGAAGGAAGAAAGGAAGGAAGGAAGAGAAGAAAAGGAGAAAAAGAAGTCAAAATTAAACAAAAAATAGCATGATTACACTTTTGTTAAGTGGCTCGAATCTTCTATTGACGTGTATCTACTGTTTTAACCCCAAATCATCAATCTGACACTCTGAAACTATAAAATATCACATTTAATATAAACATGCTTAAACTAGTGATCATTTTCTTTTCAGATAGAGAAATTAGAATCACTAATGTAATTTAATTATTTTAATATTAATATTGTATCATAATTTGACTATAAATTTTAATATTCCCAAAGACAACAATTTAATTTAAAAACATATACATAATTCTTTAAATTTTAAGCCAACTATTACTAAGATTTTGTTCGTAGAAATCATCTTCACTTAGCCAATTAAAGTCAACTTTTTCCATTCATCTTACTACTGGTTTTGTACACAAAGCCTTTATTTAGTTGTCAGATAAAATAAAGGATTGACTTTACATGGTAAAATGATACTCTGTTTGCCAGGGAAAAGACCACCACTGGCTTTGCTTTTGATAAGGAGAGCTTAAAACAGAAGGTTTCTAAATTATGTGATGCCCCATTGGAGTCACAGCTTATAAAAGAAGTATAGTTCAAGAGCCAAAAAAAATTTTAAAATAATTTACTTTTATTTACATTTTGTAAAGGACACTGTGACCAGAACTATAATGGTATCCTCATCACTTCCAAGGGACGCTCCTTGTATATACCTCTTTGCCTTTCCCCTGATGTTCTCACACACTACAGGCACTAAGTTCTCTCATCAATTTTCTGAAAAGTCACCCTTCCTATTTATATCATGTCCATCTATCTCTTTCCCTTTTATACCGAGTTGTGTAGCAAGAATATTTTAATATAGCAGCTGGGCAAAGGCAAGACTCACTTCTTCAATAGAGATGGGATTAGAACCCAAACTTGACTGTTAGAGTCAGCTTACTTTTTAGCCAAAAAAAGGAGAGAAAAGTCCAAGAGCACTGCAAGTTTAATGCTGTTGTCTTATGCATGACCTCAGTGCCTACTAGGTCTGTTGGGCACTATGTTCACATCTTCAGATGAAAGAGAGTATAGCCTCTCTGAGGAAGATGACTGAGAGTGCGTGAGGCTGTGGACAGGGAGTGGACTTCACCCCTTCTGAGAAAAAATGAAGTGAGTGAATTGCAGGGTTCATGGGCTATATTTGGTGCAGACTTCATAACAGTAAACACCTCCATCCCTGTCTGGTACCCAGGACTTTGTGGATTTTTCTGAATAGGCAAATGCTTAAATACATTCAAGTATACTTAAGAGAGTATCCTTGGTAGTGGCACTTCTTGCACACTAGAATTTGGGAATTAGGAGTCATAAGTGGAAGATGTGATTATTAGAGCAGTGAAAAATGACTGGGTCAATGCAGAGCAGAGAAGAAAATCATTTTCCCAGCGTGAGTATTGTCTTCAGCCAATGTTATCAGTAGAAGTCAGGCAGGTCAGCTACCTCTTATGAGCTTCATTAATTATTATCAACGTCATTTATTAATGTTGATTTCAATGTGCTGACAAAGGGCAAACACATGGCTCAGATCATTTCATTGGATTCTCACAGCAACCCTGTAAAGTATTTAGTATTGCATTTATATAAATTAAAAGCTGAGGTTTAGAGAGGTTAAATTCCCAAGTAGCAAGAATCCCCTTCTGTCCAATCTCAAAACTCATGCATGCCAATACCTACTAAGTATACTAAAATCTCATGTAATTTCTTTTAGCAGCAGTGACCAAAAAGCAAGGGCCAGTTTTGGTATGGAGAAAATAGTAAAGGCTTTGGAGTCAGAGAAATCTAGTGTTTAACCAGTCATCACCACATAAACTAGCTGTACAATCCAAACTACTTTGGATTTCCTATTGTAAAATGGATATAACATTCATCATATTGCTACTGTGAGTCATAAAAGGCATAATTCAAATACAATGCATAGTACGGTAATCGGTGCATTGTAACACCCATTGATTGCTTCCTCAACCCCACTGCCTTTTCTACAAAGTAGAGACTGGGATTTGTACTCCACTAGAGAGTATTGTGTTTCTGCAGATGGGAGCAATCTACAGACCAAAACATTTGTTCCTACCTGACCTCTAAATTTTACCCCCAAGTTAGTATGTATTCAGCATAAACAAATGGATGTGTGATTGGAGACTTTAGGGCTTTTTCCAAATTAGAAATATCTCCCCATGAAAGTTCTTATTGCTAGCATTTCTATCTCTAGTGAATTATTGGCTGTGGGAAAGGGAAGAAAGTCAATATTGTCTTTATTATTATTAAACTTTAGCTTCTAGGGTACATGTGCACAACATTCAGGTTTGTTACATATGTATACATGTGACATGTTGGTGTGCTGCACCCATTAACTCGTCATTTACATTAGGTATATCTCCTAATGCTGTCCCTCCCCCCTCCCCCCATGCCACGACAGACCCCGGTGAGTGATGTTCCCCACCCTGTGTCCAAGTGTTTTCATTGTTCAATTCCCACCTATGAGTGAGAACATGCAGTGTTTGGTTTTTTGTCCTTGCGATAGTTTGCTCAGAATGATGGTTTCCAGCTTCATCCATGTCCCTACAAAGGACATGAACTCATCCTTTTTATGGCCGCATAGTATTCCATGGTGTATATGTGCCACATTTTCTTAATCCAGTCTATCATTGATGGACATTTGGGTTGGTTCCAAGTCTTTGCTATTGTGAATAGTGCCACAATAAACATATGTGTGCATGTGTCTTTATAGCAGCATGATTTATAATCCTTTGGGTATATACCCAGTAATGCGATGGCTGGGTCAAATGGTATTTCAAGTTCTAGGTCCTTGAGGAATCACCACACTGTCTTCCACAATGGTTGAACTAGTTTACAGTCCCACCAACAGTGTAAAAGTGTTCCTATCTCTCCACATCCTCTCCAGCACCTGTTGTTTCCTGACTTTTTAATGATTGCCATTCTAACTGGTGTGAGATGGTTTCTCATTGTGGTTTTGATTTGCATTTATCTGATGGCCAGTGATGATGAGCATTTTTTCATGTGAAGGACCTCTTCAAGGAGAACTACAAACCACTGCTCAACAAAATAAAAGAGGACACAAACAAATAGAAGAACATTCTATGCTCATGGATAGGAAGAATCAATATCATGAAAATTGCCATACTGCCCAAGGTAATTTATAGATTCAATGCCATCCCCATCAAGCTACCAATGACTTTCTTCACAGAATTTGAAAAACTACTTTAAAGTTCATATGAAACCAAGAAAGAGCCCGCATTGCCAAGACAATCCTAAGCCAAAAGAACAAAGCTGGAGGCATCATGCTACCTGACTTCAAACTTCACTACAAGGCTACAGTAACCAAAACAGCATGGTACTGGTACTAAAACAGAGATATAGACCAATGGAACAGAACAGAGTCCTCAGAAATAATACCACACATCTACAACCATCTGATCTTTGACAAACCTGACAAAAACAAGAAATGGGGAAAGGAATCCCTATTTAATAAATTGTGCTGGGAAAACTGGCTAGCCATATGTAGAAAACTGAAACTGGATCCCTTCCTTACACCTTATACAAAAATTAATTCAAGATGGATTAAAGACTTAAATGTTAGACCAAAAACGATAAAAACCCTAGAAGAAAACCTAGGCAATACCATTCAGGACATAGGCATGGGCAAGGACTTCATCACTAAAACACCAAAAGCAATGGCAACAAAAGCCAAAATAGACAACTGGGATCTAATTAAACTAAAGAGCTTCTGTACAGCAAAAGAAACTACCATCAGAGTGAACAGGCAACCTACAGAATGGGAGAAAATTTTTACAATCTACCCATCTGACAAAGGGCTAATATCCAGAATCTACAAAGAACTTAAACAAATTTACAAGAAAAAATCAAACTACCCCATCAAAAAGTGGGTGAAGGATATATGAACAGACACTTCTCAAAAGAAGATTTGTGTTTAACCTGGTAATATGTCCTCTAGATATATGTCAAAGGTGGTTCCAATAGGATTTGTTGGTGGAAAGCATGTGAGCCATGAGAGGGAGGTGTCCTCATATCATTTTTAAAATGTTTGCCTGATAATGGGCCTCAAAAGAAATATTTTAAAAAATTACAGAGAAAATAATAATAGATATTTGCTGCATGTTTTCTGTGTGTCAGGCATTGTTTTAAGTGCACAGACATAACAGCTCATCATTTCATTTTCATGATAAGCCTATGAAGAGTGTGCTATTACCTCTATCTTACATTTGAGAAATCTGATACATTATTTTTTAATTAACTTGTACAGGTGTTCATACAACTCATTAGTGGTAAAGTTGCAATTCCAACCCAGACAGTCTGGCACTGAAATAGATGCTCTTATATTATTGTATTGGTCATGTCACCCAAGTTTGCATACAATGAATTAAAATCAGAAATCAATAACAAAAATATAGGGCAATAAGAAATAAAAAGTATATGCACTACTAGAAAAATTACCGAATCACATTTTTTATTAATTTGCTTCTGTGCCAAGAAATAACTAAAATATAAATTACCACTTATTTATACATGATCAATAATGACAAACTATATAGGAAAATTTATGACATAGGCCAATATAATATTTTGAGATTACCAATAAATGATTTTAATTTTTAAAAAAATCTAAAAATATTTAACATATTTATTAAGGGCAAAGAATAAAAAATGAAAATTAACAGCCATGGGAATGATTAAAAGGGGTATAATTATATACACAGTGAATTGAATACTACTTTGCATGGGAATTTGTTTTAAGATCTATATGGATTGTATCATTTATTTATAAAATACAAATGGTGAAAACTGGGTCAAAAGAAATAAAACACAAGAATAGATCAATGATTATAGAAGAAATTTAATTTGTCCAAACTCTACCAATAAAACCAAGAATCAGTCAAGATACTTTATGAATCTCTCTACAAATACCACCTACAGAGCATAAGAAAGCATGGAAATCTTCTAAAGTCATTCTATAATGAAACTAAAATCTTGCAATCATAACCAAAAATTAATAATGCAAGAAATAAATCCATTGGTGATCTTGCTTATGAGCATAGATGACAAGATCATAAATATATTAGCTAAATAAATTTTACAGTGTGCTAAAAGATATGCAAAACTATACAAAACCAGATTCCTTTGAAGAAGAGAATCTTCAGCTAAGACTAAGAAATGAATGACGAAATCTGATCTAAATGTCAAGTTTAGGGATAGAGAGCATGCAGTACTCAAAGTGTCCTTACTCACACCTGTCTGCTCTCTGTCTTTGGGCTTACTTTCCCCCTGATGCTCCTGCCAAATAACTTAATACTCCAATGGGCCTATCAACAAATCCTAGTTAGCTGTATTTCCACTGCATTCTAGTATAAGGAGAAAAAAATCCTTTTATTTATCAGTAGAAAATTTTCAGAACTTCCAGAAAAGTAAGGAAACAAAGCAGGAAGTATGTGAAAATTCAAATGCAGTACCCAGTGTTCAAAATCTTAGACAAACAGTATGGTTTTATAGGAAAATAAATATAAAATATTAGTTGTTATTCTTGAAATCTATGAGTAAAGAAAGTATTTGGAAGCATATGGGGAAAATAGGAGATAGTGGAGGCAGAAGGAACCATTGAGATCTGTAGAATCAGTTGGGAGAGTAACACTAATTAGCAGCCATGCTGAATGTGGGGAACAATTCAATAACAGTCAATCAGTGAGTCACTAAGTTCCATTGGAACACCAACAGTCTTAAAGGGATGACACAAAAATAGATGCACGATCAAATGTTCATTCTGGAATTGCACAGGCCTACCATGGAAAACTGTGCTGGTAGTAAATATTGCCTTCTTTTGCTGGAAAGATCAGAACAATATATATTCTTGTCCGCCTGCCAGTGGACTTCGTACATGTTTGAAAACCAGTGACCACATGTTTGCATCTTGAAATGACATGCTTACAAAGTGTGCATTTAGGTGTGTGTTTGGAAAGGGGAGCAAGTTTGTGTAGGGCAGAGAGAATAAACATTTTTATTTTTTAGAACATTAATCAGATATAACAGTAGAGAATATAAACCTCAGTTGGTTTTTAGAGACAGGGTCTCACTCTGTCACCTGGGCTGGAGTGCAGTGGAGCAATCATGGCTCATTGCATCCTCGACCTCCTATACTCAAATGATCCTCCCATCTCAGCCTCCCAAGTTGCTGGGACTACAGGTGTGAAACACCGCACCTGGCTATTTAAAACAATTTTGGGTAGAGAACAGGTGCTGGCTTTGTTGTCCAGGTTGGTCTTGAACTCCCGGCTGTAAGTGAACTCCTGGCTCCTCCTGCTTTGGCTTCCCGAAGTGCTGGGATTTCAAGAGTGAGCCATCAGGTGTGGCCCACTATTAACTTTTAATTGTTCACACAGCCAATGTAATTGTGTCCCTGAATAGCAGAGATTTGAAAATCCAAGTATTTAAAATAAAACACTCCTGTATTTTTTTTTCAGAGTAAACGCTCAGCAATTTTTAAAGACTTAGAAGCAACTAAAAGTAAGACAATGATTTTTTATGCAAAAATAAATGAATTGAATGAGGAATTAAAAGCAAAAGAAGAAGAAAAGAAAAGTTTTGATCAGATACTTGAAGTGTTAAAGTAAGTACTTAAACTTTATCAAAATATGATGTGTATTAAAAATATTAATAAAAGAAATAAGATGAAATTTCCATATTTAAAATGTATTCTTAAAATGGTTCATATTTTTAATTATAACATAGTGTGGAATATATGTGTGATATTTGTTAATTTTAGTTTAAAAAGCATAATCATAAACTGCTTTCATTCATTATTGCTTCTCTGGGTTTGTTCTTATTTTAATAACTTGGAATGTTTCTCCCTTTCCAAGGAGGAGAACTTTTATTCTTTATAACAATAATATTCTTCATTACTTTCAGATGTATCAGTATTTATATGTCATGTTTAATAATTTATGGTTTTTCACCCAAATGTTTTTGATTAGTTTCAAGGTAAGAGTTCAGACTCAGATATTCTATAAAACCTCATGCAATGTATTCAAATTTATCATCTTCCAAAGTTTCTTATCAGTCACCTCATGAGTCAGGATATAACTGTTCAGTGTTACTAAGGCCTTTGGCTTGGAGAATGATCATGCTCTCAGGCTCATTGGGTATCCATAGACCCTAACCTAGTACTTATTTACTCTTCCTTTACTCATTTTGCTTCTCATTTCCTGTCTTGTAAAACATTGAGAACTGGACTTGGAGGAGTATTAGAGGAACATGCATTGGCCACATTTAGGGACAACGGTCTGCTTTAAATAAAGAAGGCTACTACAAGCATTAGCAAAATCATAATGCTTGAGGGACAAAGTGTCAAAAAAAGTCTATGCCCAGCCTGTTGCCATGCATTCTAATGGAGTCACGTCAATGTCCCCATCAAGCATTTGTTTAGCTATTATCATAGGGTAAAACTTATTTTCAACATGATAATTCAGCTTTATCTGAAAAAGACTACTCGTATTCACTATATTATGTGAAAAAGCAGGAAAACATATCATTTACTTTTAAAGATATTTATTCACCTTGTTTAACACCTGTCAGAATATCTTAGGACTCAAAGATATAAATATAAATGTATATAACTTACATTAAACTTATAAAGATCTAATTCAGGAGCTGATGAAAATCTTTTCTTCTGGCTTCCTCCCATTTCAATCCTAACTTCTTCTGAAGCTGGATCATATGGCCTTTTGGACAAGAGTGGTTTCCATGTCCCAGTGAATCAGTTCTCTCTCTAAACTTGACAAAACCCTGCCTTCCAACAAGAAAAGGAGAAAAAGAATTAGCCAATACTGTGGAATTACTTATACAACTATTAATTAGCAGTGATGATATATAATGTCAAATAATATTTAAAGCTACCATTGAACTGCTTGCTGTTGTGCCAGGTAAATCCTGGACAATGTGTGTACCTTGTCTCATCCAGTTCTTACAGCAAATGGTTAAATTGTATCATTTCCAATGAATGCTGAGAAATAGAGGCTCAGGGAACCTAAGATCACACTCTTAAGTAATGGTAGAGCTAGCTTCAGCTTAGCTCCAACCTGTTCCAAGTGTGTGCCCTTACAACTAACCCCCTAAAATGGGATTACAAAGGAAGATCAGCTGTTTTATGAATAATCTACTGATATTTTCAATAATTTCCCATAACAAGTTACTTATTATTTATTGAGAACTCATAGTGGGCATACTGCCAGGTCCCAATAAGGACAAATAAATGGCAAGTGGGAAAGTGTATCTTCAAGTGTCTGAAGATCTTTGCAGGGAGACAAACCTCACATATACAAGACAATTAAAATATGGTGTTAAAAATAAAGGCAATCAAAGCCATCCTTGACCCTCACTTAATTTTTATAATTGCTTCTTAACTAGAAAGTGGAAAATTAAAATCCAGACCCATAAGACTTCAAAGTCTGCTTGTTTTATCACTGTGAGAAAGGAAACATTATTTTATTGCATAGATATGCACGTATATAGTGTATAAAAATGTCTGTGTAGATATAATTAATAAAATGCTATAATTAATATAATTCAATATCAAAACAGTATAGAGAACAAAGTACATGTAGTCAAGATATATCAATGTTTTTTGGGAGCAACTATGAACACTTTATCGTTTTGGTCACACTAGCTCCTTCCTGTGTGAATTTCATTGGTTCTCTCTGCTCCAAGATGTCGATATCATTGGCTACTGATCAGACATCACTTAATAATTTAGAATGTTATTGGTATGAATGATGTAAATGAAATACCAGGGCAATGCAGATGAAAGGGGAGAAGAACCTTATTTCCTGTGGAAGAAGAGGCTCACATCCACTAAGTGTAAACAAGGTGATATGTTTTCAAATTTGCTGATAACAGCTATAATGAAGAGAGGGAAAAAATGAGTACTTAATGTTGAACTGCTGAATCAGAAAAAGGCAGGACTAGATTTGAATTCTGGTTCTGTCATTTACCAACTAGTTGAGCTTACACAAGCTAATTAATTATCCAAGTTTAGGTTCTTCAACTCTAGATGGCTATCTCATTATTATTTCATAGAGTGGTTTTTGTTGTATTAAATGGGATATTATTTAAAAGCAGAGATATTAGTTTAGCCCTTCCCAAAATATTAGTCTTGCTGCCTTTATAGTTAACTGTGCAAGTGATTAAATATATCAGTACACTTGTTAACTAATGTGGATAGAATAAGACTGTGCTGAGCTTTTTCAGATACCTTATTCTGGACACTGAGTTGCTGCTCAACTTTGGCAAGCAAGTTATTGTTACCAGTATCGTTTTAACCACGTTTTGATACTTTTCTACTAGTATTGTTCCTTACATAACTACTGAGTTCACCATAAAAGTTATTTTACCTTTGCATTAGGATGTGTTTAATTGCAAATGATAAAATATAGACATGTACACACACGCATACATACACACACCTATTCATGTACCAGCTTAAACAATAAAAAATGCATCATCTTATGTAACAGGAAGCATAAAACAGTAAAACTGCATCATCTTACATAGCACCAGCTTAAACAATAAAAAAAGGTGTCATCTTATATAATTGGTAGAGCAAGCTGCAGGGTTGGTTGATTCAACAGTTCAACACCGGGCACTCATTTTTTTCTCTCTCCACTATGGCTGTTGGTAGCAACTTTGAAAGCATGATGTGTAAGTCACATTTAGTGGGTATGAGCTCTTCTACATGGAATTAAGCGCTTCTCACTCATTTCCTCGAGCTATCTTCTCACCCCTGGACAATGGGTCACATGCTGGTTGGACTAATCAGAATATATCTCTAGAGTCACATGCTGCTTGGAGGAGGAGTTTTCTTGAAATGCTTAGAGAACAGAAGCTTGCTGGACAGGCAACCAAGAGAATCCACTGTTTTTCCATAGATTTTCTTCTACCTGGATGATTTAGATGTAGCCCTATGGAAGTAAGCCTTGGGAAAAACCAGGGAATTTTTCCAAGGCCTGTCAGCTCAAGACTCTTCAAGATTTTTCATTTGGGTCCTTTTAAAATGTCTCATAAATGCATTTTGAAAAATAAAATGTGAATTGATTAGTGGCACATGGAATTCTTTCTTCATAGGAACAAATTTGTAACTATGAGATTTAAAAGGGAACATGCACAAGCTGTGTTCGATCATTATATGCAAGAGAAAAAAGACTGTGAAGAGAGAATCTTTGAGGAAGATCAGAGACTTAGAGTGCTCCTTGCTGTGAGACAAAAAACTCTTCGAGATACCCAAGTGAGTATTATTTTTGAATGTTTCAAAATGAAAGAAATATAGTGATAGTCAAATTAGCAGATAGTTTGAGACAATTTTTATCCTGAAGTAGCAAGGGTGTTGAGATTTTAAAACTAAATTTGTTAGCATAATAAACCTGTAAGTTTTCATTGTTTCTTCTAAGTAATTATGATATATTCATAGAGCATATTGTACTTTTCAATGCATATTATGTGTACTCTCATTTATTATCATACTTTATTTTATTTTGAAGTCTATTAATATAAAAATGTAGGCTATATTTATTCCAGAGTCCTTTTGTGCTTTTAATGAAAGACCTGAGAATGAGAATGGTTATCATTTGTTTCTGAATAAATATACTTTGAATGTTTACCAACCACTTTTTTGAGGAAGGAAAATACATCACACTCATTTCCTGTAGAAAAAATTTGCATAATATTCTAATGGACCTATAAATTTACTTGTTTGAAACAGGGAAATTGTGTTAAAATTTCTTTTAAGCCTGAATTTTTTTAAATCAAATTATATAAAGCTATACCTATAAAACATTTGCATTCAGTTAAATGATTCCTATCCCATTTTAAATTTTGCAAGAGTTTTTGTTACATTTAATTGTAATGAATTAGTACCATATTTAAAATACATTTAAAATATTACTCATTTTTGGAAGACACAATGGGACATCTTTTCTAAAAAGCAAAAAAATTTTCTGTACTATTTTAAAACTTTTCTGTGAAAGTTTTCAAAGTATATGTAGTATCAATATATGAACTATTTTTGATCCTCCTATTTATATATTCAAATATGATATTTATATATTCAATTATTATATCAATATTTCAATTACTTTCCCTACTTTTTACATATCCAAAGACGTGTGAGAACTTTTTTTTAAAGATTATTTGGAACAAATGTACATTGAATGAACAAGTGTGCGGGTGAAAGAATGTACCTTCTTTAGTTCTATTGGTGTGGTTTGTCTATAAGAAAATTATTAAGAAGAGAATAATACTTTATTAATAACAATGCTAAGTAAAATTCTTCTATTTTAAATGTGGCCATTACATTTTAAAAAAAGATTTTCTTGACCTAAAAATATGAAAATAATTGGTGCCATCTAGTGGCAATATGTGATACCTCTTCTTAGAGCAGTTGCTGAAACCGATGACTGAGTTTCAGATGTGTGAGCTACGAATGGATTGGCGGAAGCTTAGACTCTAATGCACCTCTCAAAACAAGAAGGCTTAAGTTATTTACCAACTTAAGCATTCTTCCCCACCTCATATTTTATTAGAGCAGTAGAATTAGTTATTTGAATTCAACCACATTTTCCAGTCGCAGTGGTGCTGAGAACACAGTGGGGTCTCAATAATCATTTATCGACTGGCATTCCAGCACTATAATGGAACAATAATAATTAGTGAAATGGCAAAAGATGGTCAGCAGGAGAGAGATGAATAAAACATCCTCTATAACCAGCCTCTGAATCACTGAGATTTGCATTTCTTTTCATCAAAAAGCCTGTCCCTACCTTTCTACTCCCAACTGTACCCACCCCCAGCCACTTGGAAGCGTTATATGGTCTCATGATTTTTTCTGGGCACTGATCTCTATCTGAACTTGTTTTGGTAATTCTTTTATACCTGTTTTTTGTCTGCCTATCTCCTGTCATAATAATGTCTTCTCTAAGGGGAGGGAATTTTCTTTTATATCCTTCTCTGTATCCTAAAAGCTCAGTACCATGTCTGGCCAGAAGTACCCAATAAATGTGTGTTGAATGAATAAATAAATAAATAGAGAATGGATGCTTTTTTTTGGATAATTTTGCTGTCCACATGCTTGATTGCAGTAAGAAGCAGGAGCATTTCAGAAACACTCTTCAAACTCCACCAGCCTGATACTCCTGATACTTTACCAAACTCATCCTGGATGCAAAAGCTGAATCAATCTTTCGCTCTGTGCGTCTCTCTCTCTCTCTCTCTCTCTCTCTCTCTCTGTCTATCTCATTCTCTTCCTTTTCCTGATACTTCCCACTCTAGTGAAAATGGTTAAACCATCTTTTGCTTTCTAGCACTTAAGGATTCTGTTAACTCTGTCAACAGTTCTTGCCAGATAACCTTAAATTTATATGAAGTTGTCTCTTATCAGTTTCTTGGATAGCTCTTTGTTGTGCATTCACCTTATGTGACCAGAATCATAGAGTTTGAAGATGCAGAGTTTAGAGACTGATGTGCCTTATCATTAATGATGATATTTATTTATGATTATGATCAGTTATTGAGTGTTAAATAATGAAAAGACCATGTGATTTCTCATAGAAACCTGATCTCATCCCTGTTTAGGAAGTGGTAAGGGTGCAAATGGGTATGTAATGTAAAGGATCCCTGCAAAGAAAAGAGTCTCATTAAAGGCATTGTTATAAATGTAATGTTACTAATCTGAGGTGTCCCTTTTGGGTAAAAGAATTGATCACAATTATGGATCATCTGTAGGGATGGTTTAATAAAATACTTCACAAAAGCCACAAGAGTTAATGCAGCATATGAGAAAACACACAATAGAATTAGAAATACAAACAGCTAATAAAAACAAGAAAATACACACAAACTTCAGATAACATACAGACAGCATGGTTCTGGAGTTAAATTTGATCTCTCTTCAGTAGGCAATTCCATATCAGATATCCTTAAATGGTAGATTTTTTAATAATGTCATGGCATTTTTACTAACTGCCTATAATTTGCAAATGCCATTGCTTAAGATTAAATTTTCAGTGTACCATGTTCATCAGAGGACTATAGTTCTAGCTAGTGATGTTTGTCCTTGCTTTTGGAAAGGTCTATACAAAATTGCAGGTTACATATGATGTAATTTATTATGAGTTGTCGTTAGGAAACCTGCTGCATCGCCTATGTCATTTCCTTTCTCTGTGTGTTCTTTCCATAGATTTGCTCTCCCCTCTATAATTTAGCTTATGAGAGAAGTACAGTGAACTGCACTGGAAGAACAATTTCCAGATTGAGTTCTAGTAGAGACAATGTCCCATTCCTTGTAGAGTTAATTGCTTTTTATTCTGCTTCCTATTTTCTACTCTCAGGAAATACCTCTTCCTCTGGCTATAGCAGTCCCAAATTTGGATATTAAATTAGTTTTTACCCATTCATGGAAAAGTTTTAGCTTAATACACTGTTTCATTTGACCACCAAGTACTGGAATAGTAAGCATTTCAAACAAATTTAATCTCTGAGATAGTCTAACGATTATTACAATTTGTATATTATTTTCCTATTGGTTAGTCATCATTTCTGCATTCTCACAACTATTTCATGAGTATTACTGTATTCAAGGCACTCAATGTTGAATGACCGAAACCCTACACTCCATTTTCAAGACACATCAGCAGGAAGATGGAAGATGTAAAAAACAGACTTGCATATAGTGGTCACACTCAAATTATAAATATGATGACCACATCCAAATTACAAACAGTAAATTGTGGCCTTATCCACTGTTCTAAAAAATTAGAGATTACTTTGAGTAAAAAACATGACATATTCTGTGGTCTCAATTGTGGGAAATGAATGTGTGATAAATCTGGAAACATTTAGGGGCGCTGACCAGTGGATTTCCCGGGCAGGAGTAATTCGCCTTAATGACAACCTTCCTGTCGCAAAAACTATTTTACTATAACATGATTTTTTTTAAGTTAGAAACATGCTTTTCATAATTAATATTTCTTTTAAAAGTACTTCTGATAGGATTGAGCGTCAATTAATCACACATAATTATATAAATTAGGCTTATTGTATTGCTTTTTAAAAGTAACTTGTTAAAATCTATTGCTGTTTGAGGAATGAACCTTTTAATTTGAAGATTGGCCGCAAGAGTGGTAATTTTGTATCAGTGATTACCTCATGTTTTTGCACAGATCTGGTGCTTCAATCATCACAAGAACTTAACAGGAGAGAGTAGCACTAGAATATAGAGGAAGGATGGGGCGTGGATATGGGTGATTCCTAAATATAAATTTAATAGATTTTGAGTGTTTCCTTAGAAACAAGGAAGAAGCTTCTCTTACTTGTGAATCTCTTTCTAGCATCATGTCACTCCTTGTGGATATGTGGTAGAATTACTGCTAATACTACATTAAAGCAATGTCTATCTGAAATTTGAATAGATTTTTTTATTTTCTGCATTGACAACTACCATTTTTAGCTTTTCTTTTTTTAACTACCTAGAGGCATCTATTGCAATTATTTGGCTGTAGTTCATTTCAATTTTTCTAAAAATTAGTATTTTTCTTATATAGTTGTGCTAATACCCAATGAACATAGTTTAGATATTATAATTTTCTCAGGAAACATTCATTTTCCAGTGGGAGTGGAAAATGAATGTTCCCTAAGAATATCATATCACTTTTGCAATGCCTTACCCCACTGTGGAGTAAAAGCAAAATATGTGATTTTTCTGTTTTGATCAACTAAAATAACTGTTTTCAAATATCAGATTGCATCTTTAAATAGACCTTAATTGGCTATGGTTTATTAAATTTTTAATACTAGATTTAATTTACAAACATTTAATTTAGAATATCTATTGGTCTATAATTCTATTTTGTACTTTTTTAAAGATATTGGTACGGAGATTTACTACCATTTTTAAAATGAAATAGGAAGGTTTATTTAGTTCTTTTTCTATGTTAAATTGCATGGGGCATTTCAGTTCCTTAAAGGTTTGATACATTCTCTCATGATACCATCAAGATATGTGAAGGGTCTGAGATTTTACCCTGGCAAGTTAACCGGTTAGCCTGCCATAGTTTCACAGATGCTAGCAGAAGAAGACATGAAACTCCAGCCTGAGAGACAAAGAACTTTATTACTACACAACAGGCAGCATGAACTGTTTCCTTTGGCTCCAAGACTCCAGGGGTGATATGAAAGTGGTCCATGTGGATGCTACATATATCAGAGGTTTTTATCACAGCTGACAAATCCTGAATGTAGGAATCCCCCAATTTTATCAGGTGGCTTCTAGCAAACTTACCCAACTTTTGCCTTGGAGGAAGACACTACCTTTGCTATACAAACATGATTGAAAAGGGAGTTCGAGATAGAAGCTGTTATAAGAAGTGTGTGGTGAATTCATGGTGAACTGCTCCTAACAGATATTACTGGAGCTTGGCTCTTTTCTGAAGAAAAACTTTAACACTATATTCTTTTTTTTTTTCATTTTCAGTGATCAGTGTTTACTAATTCCTTTTGAGTCAATGTTGAAAAGCTGTATTTTTCTAGAAAAAAATTATTTTAACAAGATTTATAATTAATTATCATTGAGGTATATGAAATATAGTTTTTTAATTTCTTCCACTTATGTAGTCATACTTCTTTTCTTGTGCATACTCCTTTTCTTTTTTTTTACTTGATCAGCCTTGATACATTTTTACATTTTGTTTTTCCGTATACTCTGAATTCTTATTTATAAATATTCTTTTTGCTTTTTAATTAATTTTAGCTTTTTTCTTTATTATTTCCTTTGACTTTCATAAGTTATTCTTTCTTTAAAGCGACTTGAGTTGTCTACTTTGGTTCATTATTTCTCATTTAGCAATTAAAAACACATTTTTCAAATGATCAAGTATTCTCTGAATACAATTTAGGCAATTTAAATACATAGTGATCTCATTTAATGTTTTTAGTTGCACATTGACCCAATTACAATTTAGGGAATTTAGCTGCCTTGAGGCCTTTTTCGGGGGTGGCGGAGGCAATTAATAAATAAGTAACTGACATAAATCATTATTTTAAAAACTTCCTTTTATCTCCCCAGGTTGAAAGTGGAGGGTGTCAGGTGTTGTTTAAATTTATGTTAAACAGTCTGTTTAATTTGCGTGGCGGGGGTCCAGGTACTGTGGGGCATGCCTGCAATTCCAACACTTTGGAAGGCCAAAGTGGGCAGATCACTTGAGTCCAGGAATTGGAGACCAGCCAGGCAACATAGTGAAAACCCATCACTACAAAAAGTACAAAAATTACCTGGGTGTAGTGACATGGGCCTGTAGTCCCAGCTACTTGGGAAGCTGAGGTGGGAGGATCACCTGAGCTTGGGAGGTTGAGGCTACAGTGAGCCGTGATTGTGCCACTGCATTTCAGCAGGAGTGTCAGAGTGAACACCTGTCTCAAATAAATAAGTAATTGGCATGGAGTCTCCAACTTTTGCTCCATAGACAATTTCTGAGCAACTAAATCAATGAAATAATTAGTTTAATCTGGTTAACTAAAAATTCCACATATTGAAAGTTCTTATATTACAGTCTACTTGATCTGTCATAGACTATTCGTGGTGTATTGAATTGCCTACTTGATTTATTTCTGTGGGCTCTGCTTTATATATTTGTAGGTGTTGTTACTCAGTGACTATAATAGGCTATAATTATTAAATAATCATTTGGATTGTAATTTTTTTTATAAAATGGCAGCTTTCTTTTATATTATTTAAAGTTAATACTATTAACTCCCGCTTTTCTGTGTATTACAGTACTTTAATTTTGCATTCTCTTATTGACTATTCTGACTTACTTTTTAGATGTGCCTTCTGTAAGCTTTATGTAATAATATTTAGAGTGATTTTGCTTTTTCAACCCATTCTTATTTAGTGATTCGATTCATTTGTATGATAGCTTTATTGGTTCTTGCTTCTATCATTTTAATATTTTCTGTGATACCTTTCTGCTTTTATCATTATTACCATTTTTTGGTATGTATACTATTGTTTACTTTTATTGCTGTTAATAATAGAAAATGGAGACATTCTACTTTTAGTTATATTATTGCTTCAAATAATTAAAGGTATTCTTAAATCTGTTTTGTATTAATTGTCAAAGTCACAAATCAAAAACTTTTACTTACTCCAACAATACGAACAATTTGGCCTCTTTTCTTCTGTTATCCTTTCTCCCTCCTTGCTTCCTGGTCATAATTAATTGTGCTAAAAATTTTGACTTTCCTATCATTAACGTGCCGTTATCGTTTTTACCATGTAAATTGGCACTTCCAGAAAGTGTTTAGTCTTTTACATTTAATTTTGTAGCCATATCTTCAATAATTATTTCTATAATATTCTACATAGTAAATTGATTTTCATATTTGTTAAGAATTCTTTTAACTATGACCTCTCCCACTTTAGTGATTTTAATATCAATACATCTCTTAGTTGATCAAGCCACATATTTTGGGATTTCTTTCCATTAGACAATTGAGTTTATATATTTTCCAAGTTGTCGTTATTCATGAACAAGAAATGGTGGCATATAAATTTTTTAATGTCACAATCTCAGTCCTTAACTGTAAAAGAGAATAATTACAAGATGTGCCTTCTAGACTTCTAGTGAGAATTAAACATGTTAACATGAGCACTTAAAAGAGTTTTTGGTACGAAATAGGTGCACAACACATTAATAGTTTTATTTTTGTCATTATTATTTCTTTCCAAAAACTCTACAGATTTTGCTCATTTGTTTATTGGTGTTTAGTTTGCTTGAGAGCAAACCTGAAGGCATTTTTTATTGCCTTTAAAGATAACCTTTCATTCCTATTTTTGTTCACTTACAATATCAAAAAAGTTGCCTTTGTATATTTTAAATTAATAATTTTTCATTTTGCTCAAATATGAAAGATTTAATCTTGAACTCAGGGTTTTTAAGTTCACGTATGGGAAACTTTTGTTCTATTTATGTCTTTCACTATTATTTACATCACATTTGCTTTGACTCTTTTAAAATTTGATACTACTATTCCTGGACTATATGTTGTTTTCTGTTTTCCATATAATTAAAAAGCTTTTGTTTTCCTTTGTCATGCTCAGGGAGATTTCTATTTGTGTCCTTCGCATTAGTGTCAACTCTGAAGCCACTGGGATTTTGAGGTTATTTGTTCAAGCTGTTGGCTTCCCCTAACTCTTGCATAGACCTCATTGAAAATCCTCATTGGATAGAGTCTTAAAAGAGCTATCATAATTAGTCTTATAGACATTTGAGAGAAGAACATTCCAGAGACAAACTATTCAGGTGGCAGCATGCTTAGACATTCAAGAAACAGTAAGGCCACCAACTCATGTAGGACAGAGGGAGCAATGAGGAGGATGATAGGGGAGGCTAGAGAGATAATGTGAACCATTAAGGAATTTGACATTTACTCTGAATGAAATGGGGAAATAGTTCAGGTTTTGAGCAGAGGAGTGATAAGTCCTGACTTATGTTTGAAAAGATTGACTGAGGCGACTGGGTTAAGAATCACTGAGACTGCTGGTTCAGAGAACCAGAGTGGAAATAGAAGACCGCTTAGGAAAATAATAACGTCTTTATTTCCTACTTGTAAAGTTAGTAATAACAGTAATAATAACAAGATAGTGAAATCAATATATTACTACAATAATCAATGACTATGTAAATTATCTTGGCTTGTGAAAGAGTTACTAGGCATATCAAAAAAGCAGAGAAAAGAAATGCAAATGCAGTTATAATTTACTATACAAATTAGGATAAAGATAATACCTAATAAAAAAGAAAAATAATCTATGTGACAGGAAAGCAGACTTATAAACAAAGTTAAAAGGCAGATGACTCATTGGAAAAAGAAAAATAATTGCAAAATATATGGCACCTAGTATCTTTAATTTATTGAGTGCCTATAAATGAAAAAGCAATACAAAATATTCCAGAAACTATGAAAATTCAGTTCATAAGAGCAAATATGTATATTAAATTGATAAATATTTCTGATAATCTCAAGACCTTAATTAACACAACAATGATATACCTTAATATAGGAAAAGAGGAAATTATGCTAATATCCAGAGTTATAATAGACGCATTAGAAATGTAAATTTGTCCATTCCTTCCAGATGGAAATTTTGCAATGTTTTCAGAACGCCCTAAAAGAACATATGCTATGATCTACTACTATTCAACATTAAAAATATGTCCTATAAAAATGATTAGAAAACTATACAAAAATGGTTATTTAGGAATTTCCATCTAAGTTTGCTTTTATATTAGTAATGTGATACACAATATGAGATAAGGCTGAGAATACAGGTAAAGAGTATATTTTGAAGACCCAGTGAAAAGTTTACACTTAATTTGCAGGGGGAGACATGAAAACTTTTTATGGAGTGTAATGTGCTCAGAGATGAGCTGTATAGCAAGATCAATTAGAGAGCATCATATAGGATGAATTGAAATGAAATGTAAGCACAAGCTGCAGATAAAAGTCACAAAAAAGTGATTTCATCGTCAGAGAAGTGATGAGGCACTGACGGAACAGGAATGTGGATGTAGACTCCACAAAGCCCAATGCCAAATCGTATGTCATGTGAAGAAAACACTGGAGGGTAAGAGGTGGTGCCATCCTGGTTGACTGGCAACAATTATGTTGGCATTATCAGTACAAAGAACTTTTGACGACTGGATTTTCTTAAAAGATTACCTGTTTTGAACATAGTAGATCTTTTTTTTTTTTTTTTTGAGACGGAGTCTCGCTTTGTTGCCAGGCTGGAGTGCAGTGACGCGATCTTGGCTCACTGCACCCTCCGCCCCACCAGGCTCAAGCGATTCTTCTGCTTCAGCCTCCCGAGTAGCTGGGATTACAGGCAGGCACACCACTACGCCCAGCTAATTTTTGTATTTTTAGTAGAGGCACGGTTTCACCATGTTGACTAGGACGGTCTCAATCTCTTGACCTCTTCATCCGCCTGCCTCGGCCTCCCAAAGTGCTGGGATTACGGGCGTGAGCCACCGCGCCCGTCCAGTAGAGACTATTTAAGTGGAAATATGTACCTAGGAATTCACCATGCAGAGGTAGAGTTTAGGATAAGGAGTAAGAATGAAGTATAAGATCTGGGAGTCAGCCACTGCGTTGATAGTTGAAACCAGGGGAACACATAAAAACCTTGAAATAAAGTAGAAAATATTTGAAGACAGAATCTGGGTATGTTACTCCATACAGTATTGTTTCTCAGTTCTTTTCTATTCAGTTTGGAAAATGAGTTGGGTGGGGGCTCTGCAACATTTCACCTTTGTCACCGGGCTCTAAGTTAGGCTCTGCCAATAGTGGGCACTAGAGGGAGACTGGAAAATTTAAGGAGAAAAAAGAAACTTGTTCCTTACTGCTTGCTTCCTCTGTGGGCTTCCTTTAGCTTCCTGTCTGCCTGTGGTTCTTGTCAGCGTCTTCCTAGGGAGCAGCAGTTCCTTCCCCCAGCTTCACCTTAACACAACTCGTGGCTTTTGCAACGCTTGCAGAACTGACTTTTTCACATCCCACCTCAAAGACATCAGAGCCGGCCAACTGGAGCCCCTTCTCTGAAGTCTGTGCTCCAGCCTGGCAGAGCCTGTTCTTTTAACCCAGAGACGTTAGCATCAGTCCAGAGGTTTGAGTTTCAGCTCCACAGGGGCTCAAAAGTGCCAAACATTGCCAAAGTGTTGAGTTATATATTCTTAACTTTGCCACTAGGGAGAGCATCACTGATAAAAAGAGTGGCATCAGTCCATTGGTGAAGGCAGAAGATCAAATGTAATGATGAAAGGGGCAAGTGCATGGAAAGAAATTAGAGAGGGCAGCTTTGGAATACTGTTTAAAGGGCTTTTAGTAATCAAGGAGTTTAAATGTTTAATTTGTTTGCAACTTTTAAATACCGGAAATAAATATTTTTCAGCAAAAGGGAAAGAGACAGGATTGAGGGAGAGATTGTATTATATGTTGTGTGATGCAGGATTTGCTTAAATATTTGGTTTGCATTTCACTTGGTGAATGCTTTGAAGTAGAGAATAATACCTCACTCCTGTTAGCCTTCCAGGGTCTGTCACAATGTCTAGGACACAATCAATTATCAACATTTGCTAAATTGAAGTCCAAATGAAGTGATGCAACTCTTTAAATAAGTGAAAAAGTAAAATTTATATTTCAGTTTACTTTGGCAAAGATAAACTATATTGATTTTTGTTCATTCATTCACCGATTTATTTATTCATTTTGAAGTAATGTGTTGTCAGAATCTGTGTGAGATTCTGGGTGTGTTACAAAGAAAACACCTGCTTTTAATTAGCCTCCGTAAGCAATGGTGAAAAAAAACAGACACAAGCCAATTAAAATAAGGTGTAACAAGTACTTTTCTTGAATTAGGCAGAGAGTTCTCTAGAACCTGGGAAGAGGCGCTTGCAGGAAATCTCCAAAAAGCTTGCGAAGATGAGTATTTCAGAACTAAATCTTGGAAAGTGGGAACAAGATAGCTAAGAAAAGAATACTTCAAGTCGTGAAAACACTAGGAGGAAAGGCATACAAGTGTCAAAAATCAGCATGCATTTAGGGAACTGCAGGTGGTTTATAGTGTTTGTAGATCAGAGGCAGGGAGAAAGGTCCTACATACAGGTAAGAACCATGTCATGAAGGCTCTGAATGTCATACTAAGGAGTTCGTATGTTAGGTTATGAATAATTGATCAGAAGGGTAACAAGCTACCCTTCCAGCTGAAACACATCGAACTGAACTTCGCAGATATTTCTGCCAGACTGCTGTTTCGCATTAGTGTCGCATTAACAGGCTATAGGTAGACTGAAACATTAATCTTGTCAGCACTTAGAGTTGTTGGAAATGGCCTAGGGATGGCTCGAGATTAGGCCTAGAAGCCTGTCCCATCAAAGAGCCTTGTCCCATTACCCCAGTGCAATGAAGTGAAAATTTCTTTTTCAGTGCATTCCATGACATAAACATGGTTCACTGTCATTGATTACATGTAATAAATTGGAGACAGACAAATGATATTTGATGAAGCTATGCCAATGAAGAATTTAGAAGTGAAATTATGAGGTTCTAGTGAGATGAAAGAGTGAATTCTGGATTTTTTTTTTTTTTTGAGTTAATGTAGACAGAACTTGATGAGTCTTTTGGTGCTGATGGCGAGAGGAATTGTCTAAATATATATCAGGTTTCTGACTGTGACAACAGGAGAGTTGTGGTGTCAGCATCCAAAACCAGAAACTGTAAATTGAGGAATAGATTTAGAACTGGATTCAATCAAATGTAAAATATCTTTGGAGGAGCTATTTAGAGTCCAGTGCCCAATTGAAAGTAAGAATCTGAAATTCAGTTAACAAAATATGGTTGGAGAAATTATAAGCATATG
This sequence comes from Macaca nemestrina, assembly GCF_043159975.1. Classification (NCBI taxonomy): domain Eukaryota; kingdom Metazoa; phylum Chordata; class Mammalia; order Primates; family Cercopithecidae; genus Macaca; species Macaca nemestrina. Next base: position 58,779,005 of record NC_092143.1, read on the forward strand.
CACTGCATCGGAGGCTTCAGGAAATCTTTAATAATACAGGAAACATGGAGAAGAAATATCAAGATACAGCTCTGGTTGGGTGATTATGAGATGGAAAAGGGAGTAAGAATAGAGGCAACAAATGACTCAGAGGTTGTAATTAGAAAACAAGGTATAGGAGTTTGAAACTTCTGAGGTGGCATCATTCCAGAAGACAACAAGTTAGAAGGGTGTCTGTGGGTATGAATGGTTAATGGAACGTAGAATTGAAGTTAACTTGATTTGAGTAATCCCATAAATTCTAAGATTAAAATGTTGGCGAGGTCATCACAATAGATACTGAAGTAAAAGAGAGTGATGGGTGGAACAAGAGATAGACAGGAAGAGAAGAATGAGTACCATGGACCAAAGCCCTTGCTTAGTGTGAAAAAATAACCAGGAGACCATTGAATGGCAGGGCGATAGGTGGGAGAAGGTGGAGGATTATATTATTTGATCAATATACATTCGAAACAGGAGTATTTTCACATGAACATGGAGGAATAATGGTTTGGAAGCAATAATGGACAACTAGGTATACACTAACTGCAATTAGACCTTCTAGTATATGGGTTCCTGATAAAGTAGCAGTCTCTAATTCAGACCCAGGTTTAATTATACGAACAGCTGTATCTAGTATTCTGAAATAAGGATAAAATATAGCTAAGCTTGTTTACCAAGAAATGGCACCTCTAAAGTTCACATTAGAAGGGTTTAGACTGGAATAATTGTTCAGTTCAATTAATAAGTATATATTGAGTTCCTGCTGCATAAAATACACTATTCTAGATACTGAGGATTGTTGCAATAAAGCACATCCCTTAACTCTGAGAAGCATATTAGCCTTACAGAGGAGAGAGAATAATAAACATCATTTTAATACACTTTGCTAACCAGAGACAGAAACAAGAAAGAGGGACAGTGTTAAAATGCAACTTCTAAACATTGCCACCATTTCTTTTATCAGAAAAGTTTTCAAGGAGAGAAAGTGAGTTACTGGGACTACCAAGACTTGATAGGTATTGCCTCACCTATACCATTACCAGGCATCAACAAAATGTTAAGTTATTATAAGTATGTATTTATATATGAGTGTCTATCATCAAGAATTTTTACAAATTGCATAAAATGGGCTAAACTTTGCTGAACATAGCATAAGACATTTTAAAATCTTGGTTGTTCATATAATTAAAAAGACCTCCAGTTGTCCCGTCCACCTTCCTTTAAATAGTATGAATTTTACTTGAGAGTTGTTACCTTCAAGAAGGTCACTTCGTCCTGCTTTCAGAAAAAATGAATTTAATGTTGCATAAATGAGATAGCTACAGGATTATAATGTTCATAAGCATAGATCTTAGCCTAAAGTGTTCCACCAGAGCCAGTAAACTGTTTTTAGTTACTATACGTTTCTAGTTCATTTCTATTTCTTTAAGCCTTTTAGGAGAGGTAGAGATAGGGAGATACAGAGAGAGGAGGCTAGCTCTTATTTTATCTTTAGTGAGTTATCAGTGGTTTTCCATAGAAGTAACAACACCAAGTGTTCCCTGTTAAAGTTAGGATTTTTGAATGTGGCCCTGATGCTCTGACAAATATCACAAATATGACTTGCACAGTGTCCTGTGGGGAGTATTGTTAACATTACCCAGGTAGCCCTCCCACTGTCTGATTTATTTCCTTATAGAGAGCATGTATACCTGACTTCCTGAGGGAGCTGCATATCTCAAATTTGGGTGTCATGATAATAATAACAGTTTGAGAGAAAATGAAATAGGCTATAAAGAGAAAGGAAATGGAATATATAAACTATTGTACAGTGTCATGTTCATTTTCAGTACTATATAAAATAATGAAAATGTTTTTCAATAACCTTTGTTGATTTTTATAATGTGAAACACAGTTTATGGAAAAAGACAATGAATGTACAAAGCAAAAAAAAAATTAGTAAAAATAGTTTTAGCTTTTGACTCAAATCTCTGCATTATTTCCCATAAGTTTAAAGTTGAATTCTGAAATAGAACAACTTTAAGATAAAGGATCCATCTTTTCCCAGCTTTGGCAGTTCTAAGTTGATTTTTCAGGGTTCAAGTGTAAGTATTTTGTTGTTGTTGTTAAAGCAATCCAGTGTGGTAGGCCACAAAGGATTTATTTTTCTAACTTAACAGTTGCAGTTGGAAAACTTAAACTTAGAGATGTTAAACAAGACTTTCTCATAATCAATCAGCTTTTATGTTTCACACCTGGAATTTTAATGGGTCCCCCTTCTACTAACCCCCATCACCCCACTACATACAAATATCCTGAAAGCGCTCAATAACAGTAAAGCAGTGGGATATTATTACCACTCACTGCAAGTGCCCAGATGCCCTTGCATTTGTCATTGTTCTTTGGGTACTAAGATCAAGAGGCTGGATGTGGTGGCTCGCGCCTGCAATCTCATCACCTGGAGAGGCCAAGGCATGAGGATCGCTTGAGTCTAGGAGTTTGAGACCAGCCTAAGCAACATAGTGAAATTTCAGCTCTATTAAAAATTTTAAAAATTAGCCAAGTGTAGTGGAACACACCTGTAATCTCATCTACTCAGGAGGATGAAGCAGGAGAATTGCTTGAGCCCAGGAGATCAAGACTGCAGACAGCTATGATAGCACCACTGCACTCCATCCTGGGTAACAGAGTAAACCCTGTCTCAAAATTAAAATGAAATGAAAAAATTAAGATTAATCAAGGGGAATTAAGGCCCCACAAAGGCTCCAAAACTTTGTGGTCAAGTGACTTCTAAAGTTAAAAGGTAGACAGAATGCAAACAATATATCAAGGCCTTCTCAAAATGTTCATTAGTAAATCAGGCTTACCTTTACAAGGGACATTTTACTCAGGCACATAGAACAACAAAAAACTCCCAATTTCAGCAGGTTCCAGTCACAACACCATAACCATTACCTGTATGATGAGAGACAGGCAAGTGGTGTATGTTGGGCAGGAAATATTATCAGAAGTTATGAGGTAAGAAAATGTAGTACCATAATTTGCACCCCTAGTTTAAAGCCATGTGTATCCTCAGCTTTTGACATCTTGGCATGTGATAGGCCCTGAACCCATAACATCCAGAAATTAAAAAACCTGCACAGCCAGAGAGCACAGTCCCCACCAGACTGCCCTCACTTCAGACACCAGCTCGCTACAAATTTAGGGATCCCACAAGTAACCTCAGGTTCAATAATTTGCTAGAAAGCTCACAAAATTCAGAAAACTGCTGTTTATAATTAGTTTTACAGTAACAGAATATAAATTAAAATTAGCCAAGGGGAAACACAAGAAACCAAGCACCGAGTCCAGGAAGGGTCTAAATACAGAGCTTCCATTCATCCTTTGCTCCCTGGAGACAAGGGTGGTGTTACCTCCTCGCTGCCACGAGGTGTGACAATACATACAGAGGATTGCCAACTAGGGAAACCTTTGGTGTTCAGAGTTTTTATTGGAGCTCAATCACATATTGCCCCTGTGGCTGACCTTTATTCTCCAGCCCCTCCTGGAGGTCAAGATAATCACCAGTTTTTCCAGAGGTTGGAACTGATGCTGTAGTAATTGCATCAGTTACTGATAAAAGTAATTGCCAAAACAACTTTTGCACCAACCTAATATGTGACCCAAAGTCCCCATCATAAGTTCCGTTATTAGACTGTCTAGCAGCAAATCCCCCAGACAAGTAAAGACATTCCAGAGGCCCAGAGGTCATCCCAATAGGTGAAGGCAAAGGCCAGACTGCTCTTTAGGTAATTTGACTCTACACAAATAATTACTGAAGAAACCAGACATTACTCAACAGCATGAAACATGAGTCCTTGCCCACATCCAGCCTCAGAGGATGCAGATAAATATGTAGAATTCCATAGATCATGCATTTCCAGTAGGGGAAAGGAAAATAGTAAAACATCAATGTAGTATAAGTTATTACCATAAGACTCTAACAAATATAGAAATGTAGTCTTGTGTCCTAAGAAGTTATTTAATCTGTGATCAATCATAATAGTAGATATTTTAGGAGAGAAACTATTCAAGATACTGTTCAACTGTCTGTGGAAGAGGAAGGTATATGGGGATGACTTGAGGAAAAAAAAATCCATGCATCTGAATGGTAAGATTGATGGAGACGTATTTACATGGACTACAAAACACAGGAGGAAAAGCAGGCTTGGCAAGAAAAGAGCTGCAGAATGAAGTTATGTGTGTGTTGAGCTTAACGTTTGTAGGTTGTTTTTGAAATGAGGCCTAATGGACAGTTGCATATAAAAGGCTGATTCTTTCTCTCAGGTAACCAGGGTAACTTTTGTATCACCACTGGGTCCCTTCTCATATCAAATATTCTCAGTGTGGCGTTACAGCTTTTTAATTTAAGCCCATGAAACCCTAGAGGTTGGTTTCAGAGATCCAAAGATTTAGGTAAAAGATCAGGTAGGCAAGCAGTAGTAGATCATATAGATTCATGTGTGAATTATCTAGAGTTATATATTTTACTAAACTTTTCTTTAGTATAGATAGTTAAAATTGTATTTTTCTTTTTTAAAATTTTCTTTCTTTTTTTTTCTTCTCTCCCTCCCTCTCTCTCTCTCTTTTTTTAAGAAACAATGTCTTGCTCTGTCATTCAGGCTGGAGTACAGTGGTGCTATCATAGCTCACTGCAGCCTCAAACTCTAGGGTGATCCCTGCCTCAGCCTCCCAAATAGTAGTTGGGACTTACAGGTGCATGCCACTGCACCTGGCTATTTCTCTCTCTTTCTCTCTCTCTCTCTTTTGTAGAAACAGAGTCTCATCGTATTGCCTAGGCTGGTCTCACCCTCCTGGGCTCAAGCAATTCTTCCACCTCAGTCTCTCAAAGTGCTGGGATTACAGGCATGAGCCACCATGCCAAGCCTGAAATTGTGTTTTTCATTTGCATGTAGCCAAATATCACAGAAAAAGTTAACCAGAGAAATGAGTCAAGAGGATCATCATCATATCAACTGTTGTATGAAATAGACTAGATAAATATGTAAAATTTCATCATAGAAAGCAGAAACACATAAAAAGTGTGATGGGAAGAAAGTACGAAAGTTCAAACAGGTCAAATGCAAAATAGAAATACAAAGTTAGTTTTATTGCATGGGGAAAAAGCGAGTGTGGTGTGTGTTCAGAAGTTAGAGTTGGTGAATGTGAAGTCACTAGTATTCGGGAGTTACTTGAAGTTAAATGTAAGCATTGACTTGCCCAGAAGATTGTGCAGAAGGATACATACGTGTACATATTACTGGTCCTCAGGCACAACACCTCAGTAGTTAACAACTTGAGCTCTCCAGTCAAATAGCTATCAGTTCTAATCCTGACTCCAAGATTACCTATTTCATTGTCTTGGTCAAATTACATAACTACTCTTAAGTGGCAATTTTCTACGGAGCATATAGTTATAAAGATTATCTGAGATATTTATAAAGCATTTATTTAATTGCCTGGAAGATAGTAAGCTGGTAAGCACACAATAAATGTTAGCTCCTATATACAGAGGTTAATACATATTTACTTAGTGCTATGGTTTGAATGTTTGTCTCCTCCAAAACTCATGTTGAAATGTAATTGCCATTGTAGCAGTATTAAGAGGTGGGACCTTGGAGGGTGTTCAAGCCATGAGTGCTCTGCCTTCATGGGTGGGATTAATACCATTATAAAAGGACATATTTGGCCCCCTTTTGCCTCTGCCTGTCTGCCTTCCTCCATGTGACGATGCAGACACACAAGTCTTCTCCCAGATACTTGGGAGGACTTGATTTTGTACTTCTCAGTGTCCAGAACCATAAGAAAATAAATTTCTGTTCGTTATATATTGCCCAGTCTTAGGTATTATGTCATAGAAGCACAAAACAGACTGAGACATGCAGTATGCAAATGAATGAATATACTCCACTCTGTAAATCCAGAAAAAGTAATATAACCACTTAAATATAGTTTACTGTAACAGTTTTTCAATAAACTATGGCAATTTGATATATTTGGCAGTGACATTAATATTTTCTTTTTTTTTTTTTTTTTTTTTTTGAGACGGAGTCTCGCTCTGTAGCCCAGGCTGGAGTGCAGTGGCCGGATCTCAGCTCACTGCAAGCTCCGCCTCCCGGGTTCACGCCATTCTCCGGCCTCAGCCTCCCTAGTAGCTGGGACTACAGGCGCCTGCCACCTCCCCCGGCTAGTTTTTTGTATTTTTTAGTAGAGACGGGGTTTCACCGTGTTCGCCAGGATGGTCTCGATCTCCTGACCTCGTGATCCACCCGTCTCGGCCTCCCAAAGTGCTGGGATTAAAAAATACATTGATATAAATTAAAAGCTACTTCCTTGAATTGATGCAGAATTATATGTGAGATAAGACATATAAATCACCTATAAAAATATAAAAGTATTTCAATGTTTTGTGCAATGTGGAGTTAGGAAAGTTAAAGATATTTCAACCTAAAGAATTTCAAATGAAGCATTCCACAGTAAAATGTCTACTGTGTGAATTCCTCTCCATATAAACATGGGTATGCACAACTCAGTTATTTTAATTATATTTAACAAGGTCATTAATTGGATAATTTTAGTTTCCAAGGCTTTCTTCCTCTCTTGTTCAATGGCTGCCCCCTCTAAGGCCTCCTCAGACCTCCTTATTCGATTTGTCATTTTATTCCCTGCTTCTACTGAGTCTTAGGATTTTTTTTTTTTCTTTTTTGAGACAAAGTTTTGCTCTTGTCACCCAGGCTAGAGTGCGATGGCACAATCTCGGCTCACTGCAATCTCCACTTCCCGGGTTCAAGAGATTCTTCTGCCTCAGCCTCCTGCCTCAGCTGGGATTACAGGCACCCACCATCATGCCCAGCTAAGGCTAATTTTTGTATTTTTAGTAGAGACGGGTTTTTGCCATGTTGGCCAGGCTGGTCTCAAACTCCTGACCTCAGGTGATCTGCCCACCTCGGCCTCCCAAACTGCTGGGATTACAGGCATGAGCCACCACGCCGGGCCCATAGAGAGGATTTTACTCTTCACTGTTTATTACAGTTTTCTGTTGGAAAGCCTGCTTCAGTTGTAGATTGTAATAATTGTGCAGGTAGGGACAGTGTTTTTTTCTTTTTCTCCAATGTCTATCAGAGTGCTTGGATATAAATTTGAATAATGTCTATATCATGTATTTTTTATATTGACCATGACTCTCTTAAGTGTAAATGTGTTAGTATACCCTTTAAGTGCTGAGAAAATTCAGTTTAGTGTCTTACCCACAGACAAACTGAAGTTCTTTGTTGAGCTGCTTAATTTATCTATATCTAACTTTTTATCTTCTCTAACTGCTGCGTGTATTTTTCTTTATTTTTATTGAACTCATACTGTATTGAACTCTGCGATAGGAAATTACAACCAAGTTGAATTTTTACTTAAATATAGATATTAACTCACTATATTTATTTTTCCTGACCATGGAATTTATATTTGTCTGTCTCTCATTTTATTTTCTTCTATCTCATATTATTCATGGAAAGAGTTTATTTGATTACTATTCAGAAGTACAGATGACAAGGCATATAAATCCAATAAATATTAAAAGACTAAAAATTAAAAATTTGAACTCTATGCATGTGAAACCTCTTCAATGCATATCTGTGAAAACTCCAATCACCAAGTGAAATTGCTAATATTATTAGGCAGGAAAATGGATCTAATACTGTATATTCTTGTAGGATGCATTACTTTAATAGAATCCTCAGAAAAGATTTACGTAGCCTGCTCTGAACCTAATTCTCTTAGTATAGAAAATAGACCACAAATTATTCTTATAATCCTTGAAAATAAATTCAAACTTGAAATAAAGTGGGTATCATAAATGGCTTCTTATAAAATATATGGGATAGTTTTTAGGACAAAATTTTCTAAAACAAACATTTGTTGACACTTTATCATGAATTAGGCATTATGTGACTTAAATAAAGATCTTGTCTCCAATGAACTCACTGTGTATTGGAGAAGCCTGATATTAAAATAATAATAATATATATGGCAAATGCAGTGATAGATATGTGTGTAGAGTACTACTATGGTGGCATCCAACCCAAACCTGAGGTCAGTGAAAGAAGGAATTCTGAATGTGGTAATATAATTTCTTAGAGTTGTTGAGAAATAGCTAAGCACTGTGGAACATAACAGAATAATAGATAAATGTATAAGTTTAATAGTATAATTGATACATATAATTACTGAAACAATCATGCTTGACATAGTTGAATATCATGCCTTAAAAATGAGATAATATGAGCAAATGAGAAGCAAATTGCTGATGGAGGGGTAAAGTGTATTTGAATAGAAGGACTGAGTATATTGCTGTACTGTTGGGATGTTCATTGAAAGTAATGAGAGAGAAATAACGAAGAATAAGTTAAAAGATTGAAAATTAAAGGTAAGGCGACATCCAAGATTCTGGCTGATGTTTCAGAGCAGATATTTACAAGAAACACAAAGCTGCAGATGTGAAGGATAATCCTCTATTATACTCAGCTTTTCCAGTATGAAAGTGAATCAGGGAATTTTATAATATTTTTCTCATTTCTGGAATTGTTCATTAGGGAGCCAGCGCTGCCTAACATTGCATCAAATGTCTACCTTGGAAATATGCAACTTATCTCAAGTTTGTAACATATGTAGAATGTATTAGCTTTTTTCATTGACTGGTTTCACGCTAAACACATGCACTTAGAGAAAATAATTACTAAAAATATTACGCAGAAAACAAAATTATAGAAAGGAAGAAACAACCAACTCATGAAAATTATAAAGTTATATCTGTTTGTAGTCTTAGAGGAGTCTCTGTTCAATAGTGTGGACCTCATTCCTCAAATTCTGTGTCACTGTGAAGGAATTTATGTCAGTCAAGATTCATTCTGAGAAACAGAGCCTTTTAGGAGCAGTACGGGAATAAGAAATGTATTATAGGAGTTCAACCTAATACACAATGAAATAAGCTTGAATGAAAGATTTGGAAAGGGAAACTGGAAGATTAGATAGAGAGTCACCAATTAGTCTTCCAAATCACTAGAATAGGGGAGAAGTCTAAGCTTCCTAAAATTCTAAGAAGCCAAGTACATCCAGCCACTGAAGTAGAACCATGAAGAGGGTTCTACTCATGGAGAGTTCTGCAGGAAGCTACTGCTTCTAGGTGTCAGCTACCTTTGTTGTCCATAGCCAAGCATTGGTTGGTGAGTCTAGGGCTTCTTTTAGCAGTGTCAATGGTCAACATATGATCTGGTTGCAGAGTAGAGAATAAGAGCACACTGGCATCCACCAGGTATCTCTGTATCTATCTGTCACCATATATGACCATGCTGACCATCCAAGATTAAGGCTACCACTTCAGTATGCTTTCAAACTCCCATGTAAATTCCTCATGTTTTTTCTTTTGACATACTCTAAACTGGAATTGTGTAGTCAAAGGTTTTGTGAGAAATGTAGTTCCCAACTAAACCAAGTTGATAATAACATAATTTAATGCAGTCTACCCTTTTAAGCTTGACATCCACATATGCCTTTCAAAAATATGTTTTGCTTCTAAATAAAGTCAATTGCAAATAATTCTTCTGATTCTTATGTTAAAACTAGTCTCCATACGACAAAAACATGTCAATTGTTTAGCCCAAACAGGATACACAGTTCATATCACTTTGTACATTTGGCTAAGTAACACTCCTTGTATGCTATCCTGTAATGTAAATACCAAGATATAGGGCTAACCACTAATACTCTATCTTGTGTTAAATATTGCTGGAAGTAGGTGGGACAAAAATAACTTACATGTATGTAAATATATTAACATGAATACATATATAATTTACAAATATATTCATGTCAAGACAAAGAAGAAATAGCCATAATTGCAATGGTTCTTGTTTCTGCAACCGGTCATATGCTCACATATAAGTTTACAACTTTCTTTATAACTTTATTATTCTGCTGCTTATACTACTTGCCCTCAGCAAACCTCTCATCTTGTTATAGTTGCTTGTCTATGCAGATGACACAAATCTTCATTTCCATGGGGTTTGTGTTATTAGCCATCCTGTCTTGGTTGTAATTTTCCATTTACTTCCATCACAGGTCATGGGAGGACTAACTGATGCCCCAAAGAAACTCCTGCATTTCAGACCTACTCTTCCTTACTTGCATTAAGTAGTAGTGGCTCAGTTTCTCCTTAAAAGTCATAATCAATCATCCAGGCTAGTAGAGATTCACATTTTTGTGCCTGTTGATTCACTGTCATGAGGATTCCAAAATGACCAGATGGAAGTTTCAACTTCAAGTTCAACCAAACGATTACATTATCCTCTCAGGAAAATTTTCTATTATTTCTATCCCTTAATATATGAACCAGTGTAGTCATTTTCTATTGCTTCCATAACAGATTTCCACAAACTAAAATGCTTAAAATAACATCCATTTAATATCTTACAGTTCTATCTGTAGAAGTCTGACAGGCTTGGTTGAAATCAAGGTGTTGGCAGAGTTCCATTTCTTACTGGAAGTTCTAGGAGTGAATCTTCCTCCAAATGCATTCCGGTTGTTGGCTGAATTCAGTTCCTGTGGTTTTAAAACTGAAGCCTCCACTTAGTTGCTGATTTTTGCCCGTGGCCACTCTTAGTCCTAGAGACCCTTTTCTGGCCCTGACATGTGTCCCCTTACACCTTAGAACCAGCAGGTGGATCTAATTCTTCTCACTTTGAAATCTCTCTGACCTTCTCATTTGTTTCATCTTTCCTGCTTTCCTCTTCTGCCTTCTGCTGCTGCTTTTAAGGTCTCATGTGGTTATGCTGGGCTTGTTTGGATAATCTAGGATAATCTCCCTATCTTAAGGACATTTGATTAATTCCCTTAATTTCATTTGTAAAGTCCTTGCTCAGCAGTGCCTAGAGTAGTGTTTGAATACACCTAGGATGGAAATCTTAGAGGGATATCTTTAAAATTTTGAGTACCGTAACCACAAACCACAGACCCTATATTGATTGCTGATTTAGACCACATTCCACATTCTGGAGAACATTACCCTATCCTGCATGGCATTTTACCTAACTGGCACCATGACTGAGTCCACAATTTTATCACATTGTCTTTGCTGGTTTAGTACTGTTATTTGGTCCCTACACTCCAGCACTTCTTTATCCCTATTGCATTCAGATAATTGATTTTGATGGTAATATTTCCCCTGGTCACTCTTAGCCAGCAAAGAATAATGGAGCTCTTGAAGAATATTAGTATTTCCTTCCCCATTGTATTTTTCAAAGCCTTGGTGAAGGGAGTATTGAACTACCCAGAAAATATAGGCAGAAACTGTTAAGTAGATTTCACATGTAAATCCACTTCAGGATTCTGATCTCCCTGAGACTGGCTACCTTCTTTCATATACCAAGGAAGTTCAAGCATTTCAACCTCATTTTACATTGGCCAACTTTGGGTCTTGAGTTTGGATGACTCACCACTCAAATGGAGATTCTTCTGTCTGCTCAAGAAAATACTTTGAATCCAGAACCTCTCATTAGTGCAACCATATGAATAAATCTGACCTGATTCAGCCTTATTTCGCCCTAAACCAATATCTCTAGGCTAATTTCTATACATAATTAGCAAGTTTTTGTTTATACAAGTTTTCAACATTTTAACATTATTTTGATGTATGTGGTGCATACTCAAAGGTCACATTTTGTATCTGATCCCCTAGTCCTCCCTGAACTTGAGTCTGGTTATAAGCCTAGAAGGAATGAGATGTATTGAGGGTGGGTCTTAAAGAGGTCAGCATTTCTCTGAAGGGGATTGACATTAGGAAATGTCATACAAGAAGAGAGTAACTTCCTTGGTCAAGAGAGAAAGGGTTGCATCTATTGCGAAAAGAGGCTAGAGGTGAAGATGAACTGAATGTGGAGTCATGGAGTGGAGACAAGGTGGGCCATATGATGCGGTTTGGCTCTATGTCCCCACCCAAATCTCATCTTGAATTGTAATCCGCATGTGTCAAGGGAGAGACCTGGTGGGATGTGATTGGATCATGGGGGCAGTTCCCCCATGCTGTTCTCATGATAGTGAGTGAGTTCTTATGAGATCTGATGGTTTAAAATGTTTGGCAGTTCTCTCTCAGTCTCTCTCTCTCTCTCTCTCTCTCTCTCTCTCTCTCTCTCTCTCTCTCTCAGTCTCTGCCTCTCTCTATCTATCTCTCTCTCCTGCCACCATGTAAGATGTACCTTGTCTCCCCTTTGCCTTCCTCCATGATTGTAAGTTTCCTGAGGCCTCCCCAGCCATGCAGAACTGTGAGTCAATTAAACCACTTTCCTTTATAAATTACCCAGTCTCAGGCAGTTCTTTATAGCAGTGTGAAAACGGACTAATACAGCATGTCTCTCTGTCCATCACAACCTCTTTCTACTGCTCTCTCTGACTGCAAAGGTCTTCTAAAAGTAAGAGACAGTGCTTCACTTCTACCTTCCAAATCTGATACCAGTTAATGTATTGGTCACTTCTAATCTAGAATTATGCGAGAAAGAGGTTCTGGAAAAGAGTTTCCAATTTAACAACATGAAAACAGCACAGTCCAGCAGAAGGTCCAAATCTTGGTCTCTGGACAATTCTTTATAGGCTAGGTAGATTCATGAGGATGTGCTGAAAGAAAAAGTAACAATCTCAATACCCCAACATAAAACCAAACAAGGAAACTCAGGGAGGAGAGTTTCTCTGCTGATGAAGCAGCATATGGCTCCATAGACTTTAACCTCAACTATGTCCTTTTCTCTATTCTATTAATTATGTAGAAATAGAACATTGTCACTTAAAAATAATATTTGACTATGTTTTGGTCACCACACATGTAACAAAATACTTTCTCAGATTGTTAACACATAAACTATGGTCAGTGCATCTGGACTACAGACAGAAGAGGTGGTCTGGGATTGGCTGACACCATATACAACTGGTAGAGTGCTAAATTGCTATTTAAGATTAGAGTACCCAGTTTAAAATACACACACACGTGCGCGCGCACGCACACACACACACACACACACACTTACTCTTGTAAGGCAGCTTATTAGATTGCAAATCAGAATAATTTCCTAGTAGAAAGAGTGACATGTAATTTTAAACATTTTGAATGGCAAATTCCAAGTTTTATCATGTACTGTACATATTTATGTGAGTACTAAGCATCTTGAAACAGGCCTCATCAACCACATCATATGTATCTAACCTGAAGATATTACAATACTTGACATATATTAGATAATCAATAAATTATTCTCAGAGGCATGACTAAATAGATGAAATATGGAATCATTAAGGCAGATGAAAGATGAACTCTGTAAGCCTGGAGAAATTTGTTGTTGTGGTTGGTGTTGGTGGTGTTGGTAGTGGTAGTGTAGTGGGTTTTTTTCTTTCAAACAATACCCATTTTCTCCCTCTAGAGATAGTCATTCTGGTGAACCACCAGAGCAAGAAAATAAAGTTGGAAACTACTGACCCATAGGTATTTTCAGATGATACTTTCTATGTAACATCTTCTTTAACCTTCATACAAAAAGCCCAGGTTTTCTCTGCTCTTCTTAAGGGTATTCAAGATTTCCTTAGATTAAGTGGTACCAAATCAGAACTTCCTCTTTTACTTAATATATCTAAATTTCTCTTTGTGAGAAAAATTTTTGATATGTCTTTTCTATATTTGTTTACTGCTTTCTCCTTTTGTAATAACCTACTTTTGACTTTATTTTTATTTTTTAAAGTTCTTTTCAAAAATGTTCCAAGGGAGGTTATTTAATTTCTCTGCATACTGTGGTTTCTTACTGTAGCTAATATAAACCAGATACTGGAAAACATAATAATACATACTGAAGTATAATGTTTTAGTGTGCTTTTTTTTCCCACATTTGCATGTTTGCAAAGATTTAAAGCAATATTCGCAATGTACTCTTACCCCTTTCATCCGTATCTCTTTTCTGCATTCCTTCATTTGTCATGGAAGGATTTTTCCTTACTCTTTAAAGCAAGACTGTCCTTGCCACACTGCATATTCTGGAAGAAATTGAGGTTTTCCCTTCTTGTTCATCCTTGCAAGTTTCCCTCTGTACTTTGCAGTTTCCCCTTTCTTGCAGTAATTGTGATGCAGGATGAGCACACCCCTTTCCCAGCCTTCTCTCAAATGATTTCTTTCAGCTGCAGTGCACCTTTCTGTGGAAGAGGGGCTAAGGAGTCCCACCCCCACATTCACCCCAAAGATATTAGATGGCTATCTTTACAGTATTGCTGTTGTCATACTTTCGGAAAAAAAGGCTGTGTACAGATCTTTACTTAGAGTCTTTTTGGTCTCGTATAGATGCAAATTAACCTTTCTATTCTGCTTCACTTGAGTGCAACTAGTTACAAGAAGCAATAATACCACAGTGACCTGATTTCAATAAGTAACTGTGAGCAGGTTAAGTAAACTTGAATAATGACCACTCTGCTCTTTGAAAGATGTCGGTTTTTTAAAATTTTATAATACTTATGTTAATAACTGCACACATTTTCCCATTATTTTGTAGTAAACTATATAATACTTCACAATTACAGAATGTGCTCTGGTAGTTCATCAATATAAGAAACCTAATTGGAAGCAATTGATTCATTAAGCAAAATCCTGTAGGATTCTGATTCTGTGAAGTTTTCCCCCAAATATAGACTAACATTTGAAGAAGGGCACAATTGAATGCCTTCGGCTGCAGCAACTTTCTCTTTTAAACTTACTAGGTTCTTCATTTTCTGGTTAGTGTATACTGGTTAGTGTATATCTATTTGATTAATGGCAGTAATGTATGTATATATTAGACTGTCTTATTATTCCATCTTTTGTCCTGCCTTCACTGCTTGCAAAGAACTATTGATTGCATTGCTTATTCCTCATATCTGAAACATTGAGTCATAGCTTTTGGTTCCTTGTAAGTAGCCATTACTTCGTTTGCTTCTTGGGTAACACTCTTCCTTTTATTCTGTACAATATCTTATTATATGTCAAAATTAGATGACAGTGGCATTCCAAAGTAAGTATATCATAAGTATTTTTTTCAAACAAATATCTACTACTGTTATATATTATGAACAAAAGATACATAGTCTCTTGACATAATGTCCTTGTGCACAAGTCATTGACATTTGTGACAGACTAAAACAAATACTATATACCCTAAAAAACAAATCTAAACATCCTATTTTTCCTTCTTGTTTGAAATCCAAATCTGCAATTCAAACTTAAGCCGAGAATAACTTATTCCCACTACTTTAAGTTGTAGACATATTAATAGGTGGCAGTGATTCTGGGTTAGAATAAACATAGATGGAGAACAGATAAGTCTTTTAAGATAAACTGAATCACTCTAATAAAATATTAAATAGCACATGTGAATCTCCCCAAATAATTTTTCATTGAAAATTCATAACAAGTTCTGTTGCTTCCTAAAGGCTACCTGAACACATCATGAAAATTCTATAGATCAGAGTGCAATGAAGTAAGAGTGAGTAATAACCACTGACTAGAGAAACCTGTAGAATAAATCTATTTAATTGCATATTTAAGATGAGCCTGGCTTCTGTGTGGGGGGAGCAGAGCTGAATGCCCTATCACAAACCCAATAGCGCCAGTGTCAGTGAGCTGTGTGAGTTGTCTCTATGGGTTGTAAATTGGATCCCCTCAGTGACCAGTTAATGTTTTCTGTATTTACGGCAGTATTTCTGTTTTTCACAGCCACCAGGGCACTTTGGCAACATAAAAATTTAAAAATAATTTTTAGCAATCATACCGTGCCAATTTTTTATAGTTAAAGGGGCTCATTTAAATTGGAAAACCTGCTAGTCTGAAATTTTCATCTGAAGGATTACCACCAGCCAGAGCTACTTGTCTGATGAGGGTTTCACATGGCTTATCTAATGTGAAATCTCCATGTGGTATATAGTTTCATTAAACGGTGATCAAGAATACATTAGTTCAAAACAAGAAAAGGCAATGGAGCTTAATCCGCCAGGCATCTTGGCGCAACAACTTTAAAAGAGTTATTGAAGTGAAACAATTTGAGAATTAAAAGTCTTCCACTTATACAAGACTCCTGTCAAAAGCCTAAAAGTCAGCCTTTCCTTTTTCTGTTTTCTGTTTGTATACCACAACAAAAAAAAAGCCCCTGAAACAATATTTTGACTGTTGTAAAGCCAATAAAATGCATATATCAGTGAAATAACCTAATCCATTTAAAAACCAGGTTTATCAAGATAGAAAAATAAAGTAACTGGTAGATAATATAGAAATAAATAGAAAAATAAATTCTTTAGAGGAAAAGGTACGAAACAAGTATTGGTGTGCTGTAAAAAAAAACTGAGATTCATATAGCCTATGTTTATGTTTTAAAAACAATAGTATTAGCTCCTCTTATTTAAAAATTGATCATTAAACCAAATGGTCACATTGCAAATATACTATTTAAAGAGACATTGGAATATATTTATGATTATATATGAATGTAACACAAATGTTAATGATTTTCCATTTTAATGTATAGAAATTCACAATATTAAATGATTTTAGAGTTATACTTTTTTATATATCTCATTAATGTATAATAGAGCAATAACTAAATATTTATAAAATTAATTTGACTTGTCATGTTGACATATATAGTGAGACTACGCATACATTCCTTTGATCTAACTAATCATTTTCATCTATTAGCACTTGATGAAAAATGTATTAGCTTATGTCAAGAAATTTCAACTCCCAGCACCAAAGATTTGAAAGATTTCTCAACATGCTTTAGCATACAATATAAAGAGTGATATTTTTAAAATGTTATTACAAGTATATTTTGAATAGAGAGTTTGAAATTTGTTATATTGAACTATAGTATAAAAGACAGACTTATAATTTGATTTTATAAAATGTAATCTTATAGTAGTACTTTAGAAAAATTGCAATCATCTGAATTTAAAAGATCAGCTTCTGGAAATATCTGCCACTAAATACTTATTTTTCTGCTTGTTATTCAGCTTGGATTTAAAGATACTATAAAGTGCATACTTCCCTACATTTCTCCACCAGTGTATTTCAGCCTTAATCTTGAAGGAACTGTGTCTAATGGTGTAAAGATATTTCAGGTTATGTGTTATTTAATCTGAGTTCTCTTGTGAAAAGTGATATATTCCATGATAAAACTCAGAGTTATAAACATTTTTTAAAATCTCAAACAATATGTGTCAGCTATTTTGCATTTTTTGCCTTTTTCTTGCAAGTCACAATGATACAAAGTAAAATTTTCTTTTACATATAAGCTTCAAATTTTGAGGATTTTTTATTATAGTGCAAGGTGTTGTAATTATGACATTCACTTATTACACGGTATGGTGTTTGTCACTAAGGAATGTTATAAGTTAAGAGATTTTATGATTAGTGACTTCTTTTCTTAATATGTCATTTGCATATAGTTCCCTATTTTGTTGTTGTTAGGTAGCCTTTCAAAGAAATTAATAAAGTTTATGTAGTTAGCAGCAAGTATAGCAACACAGAATTTAGGTACTCCCTAAATTCAATCAGAGTTTAGATAAAACACAGACTATATTAATGTATGGGTGCTGTTATAACCTCTATTAATATAGTTGAAAGCCGTCAAGCACCACTGATTCTCAGAAACATAAAAAAGTTTGTATTAAAAATCACTGAACAGTGCAAAAGTGGGAACAATACATATAAATTAAATTCAATGCTCAACTTTATAAAACACCTTTCTTTATAAAAGATGGCCTATGTTTGCATGCATTTCATGTTGTAGTAAATACAAGGTTTTTAACTGAGAGTACTCAGATGCTTATTGCTTATTTGACAATTTATCTTCTTAGGTTAAAAGATTAAGAATTTTTACCCAAAACACAAATGTCCTTTTATTTTTATAGTTTTAGGGGTCCCTTTTAAAGGAAGTTAGTATAAGAATGGCAATATTTACTGTTGTCTGCATTTGAGTGGTTCACAGCTGAGCACTCCTCTTGTGTATTCAGTGACAAATGGCAATCACTTTATCATTTATCTTATGACAAATAGCAGATTCAGCCACAAACTGCTGGCCGTAGCAAACTTACAGGATGAAGTTCTTTATTGTTTATGGTTTGTGGGTTGATGTATTCATGCCTTGTTTATTTGTGAAATGAACAAAAATCAGTAAGCAGGCATGAACAGAAATTTGGCCACGCAATCAATTGTACTTTTTTTCCTCCAGTCTTCCAAGGACCTTACAAGGAAATTCGCTGAACTAGGTCTAAGCTATAAGCTGCCTTTAGAAAAAAAAGTCATTAGAGGATGCACCAAATTGTGACATTATGCCCTTAAGCCAAAATAACATTGAATGGAGTTCCTACCTCGCATTAACCTCCTGAATAAGGGTCTTAAATTTGATAGCAAGCTATTGTCATAGACAAGTGGCATAGGCCAAGAGTAGAAGGAAATTACCCCATACTTTCACAATTTAAGCAATACGTTCAAGTTTTTACTTCTTGTTTTGTACAGCTAAAGGAAATTTGCAAAGCAATTTTATACAGCAATGTAAATTGTACCTGAATTACATATACCAACTGTATTGCGATGGCATATATTCTTATGTTTGTTACTAATGTAGTTTATATAATTGATAATAAGGAAATAATGAAGTAAGTCACATTCTGTGACATGTTTGAGATTAACATATATGATACTGGATAATAACAATAGCACATTTTAAAAATTGTAGCAACACAATAGACAGAAAAATGTAATTTTTTATTCTATTTCTTCCAGGATGTCTTTGAGAAATTTGGTATGACTCATTGGATTATATTTTATGATTAGCATACCTTTTAAAATCATTATGATATATTATACTGGATCTAATGAAATATATCAAAATTACTGATCTGTTGAGTTAATACTGAAAAAAATCACTAATAAAGGTAATCCATTTAATAAAAAAGTATTAACATTAAGGGGAAAATTTCTTTCTTTTCTTTAAGGATACATGGATATAAAGAAGGACTTAGTTATACATAAATAGAAAAAAATAAGGCACCTATGTACAATGTGGAATCAAGTTTTGATATCTATACCACTAATACCAAATCAGCAAAAGAAACTAATGCCTAATATTTTGCTAATTTTCAAAACTCCGTAGGAAAATGTGATGTTTTAAGGTAAAATAAATGATGGAGTCATTTAATAAAAATTTAATGTACGTTTATTTTCAAGTCATATTCTTAAGTGCTTTGCATAAAAGCTATTTGAATAGCCTCCAAGCAAATGTCTAAGTCCCGTAATTTGGTGTTATAAAAAACAGATATTTGCAGTGTAATATATTCATCATTTATATCCTGAAAAACTTTCTGCCAGAAAAAAACAAGCCAAAAACATTTTTAAAAAAGAAATCTGTCCCATTAATGTCCATGAAGTTTGTAGACTAGTGGTGTTAAAACTAATATTCTGAAAGGAAACTGAAGTTAGAGGTCCAGAAAAAGCTATTATGCAGCTCTGAGATTTGCATATGCTATCTGCTTGGCTCATCAGAGGTGAATGATAGTTTCCACTGCACTTAGTTACAAGCCAATCTAGATGCAGTTATTTGCATAAACAATTTGATTGGTAAACTATGCTCTATACCTCTGTGTTGAAAACTTTTTGGGGAAGAGACACTATTTTGCTATTTCTTTTTAAAATCATACTTGGGTTATATTTCCTTTGTGTTATGACAGAGAATAGAAGGCAAAGAAGAATGATATACAGGTAAAATTTGATCAAACAGATAATACAACAAAAAGACAAAGCATGGCTTTAAAAATATTATTTGAATTGAGACTAGTTAATAAAATTATTTACTGAAATTACTCTGAAAAGAGAAAAGTTGTCAATAAACCCAGATCTATAATTCAACCATCAATATTTGGATAAATGTTTATGCTCTTTTTCTCTCTACATCTATATTTTTTACAAAATTATAATGATTAACTTATAATTTTATACACATTTTTTCACTTAGCAGTAGATTATTTTCCATGCTACTATATGTTCCTTAAAACTATATATATATGTACACACACACATATATATATATATATATATTTTTTTTTTTTAACTGAATGCTTTAGTAGTCCATCAAGGAATGAATTCATTAAACAGCTCTGGAAGGACTAACACACGCCAGATATTGTTGAAAGTTGTATATAAAATTGTTATCACTATGATGCCAACTGCATTGAGCTTACAATCTAGACAGAAAAATGGAATGAGAAAAAGAAAAACAGGTACAGGGTGATAAATGCGGGGTGCATTGAACAGTTCAAGAAGAAGCACCTAAATCAAAATAGGGACCCATGGAGGGTTTCACCAATAAGATGACTTTGATCGAAATTTTGATTAAAAATTTTTAAGAATAGGTAGGAGTTAGCCGTGTAGAAACAGTATATGATAGAAATTTGCATAGCACATATTGACAAAGGTAACAGTGCAACTGAAAACATGGTTTATCCCTGAATAGACCAGGTCAGCCAAAAGTAAAAGTCCATATGGCCATGTAGTGGGAGACCTTCGTGTACGGAGCTGCAAATGGCACTGGAAACTAAATCTGAACATTATCATGAAAGGAAAGAGAAGTGAATCCAAGGTTTTAAGGTGCTAATGGATATACCCATTCTGACTTTTTATAAAGAGGGTGACTGTCAGCGGTGTGGAGACTGAATTGTGATTGGAATGTGGTTGGAGACAGGAATACAGGTGGCAGATTCTTACAGTAATCCAGGCTTAAAGTAATAAAAATTTCAAGAGAGGCAGTGAGAATAGGGCTAAATAAAGAGAAGAAAGGAACATTTCGAAAGAAAATTAATGGGACTTGCTGAAACCTTAGTCACTAATTGGATGTGGGAACCGGTGGGACAGAGAAGTTGAGGATAAGTCTCAGGTTTCTAGCTTGTGAAACTGGGTAAGTGACAAATGTCTTTTACTGAGAGGAAGAACACCTGTGAGGGAGAGGGGATTGTGAGTTTAGTTTTGGAAAGATTGGGTTGGGTTGCCTGTCCCATCTAAGCAGAGATGTAAGATGTTGATACATCTCTGTATCCTACGGACAAATACTGCATTGAAGTTTTGGGAAGCATTTGCGTATGGTATTATTAAAGTATCAAAGAAAAAGTGCACGGAGAGAGGTGGCAGCAGGTTGCTGAGGGTACAGAGGAATTTGGGGAGCACTCATATTTCATGAGAACATAAGAATTTCATGAGCACAAACATTCAGAAGATCATATGAGAAGTTGTGCGAAAAAAAGGAAGAAAATCAACCATCAGACTAAGTTAAAAAAAAAATGGTTTCCACAGAAAAGGAGCAGTCAAACATGTCAGATAATGCAGAAAAGTAAAAGATACTAGAGATAATTAATAGATCATAGTTACTTTAAGAAGTTTGACAGAGTGGTGGAGGAAGAAGCCGTATTTCAATGTGCTGAAAAGAAACTAGAAGTTGAGAAGGTAGACAAATTCATTATAGCTTATTCTTTCAAAAGCACAGGTTGTGTTAGAAAGAGGGAAATTAGTCGACAGAAATAGAGTATAAAGGGACTTTTTTAAGGTGGGGGCGCTTGAGCATGCTTATTTGCTGAGGAGAAAAAACTAATAGAGGAAGAAATGTTAATGTGTTTTACACGAGCAAAGGAGACGTTTCACAAAGCCAACTCCCCAAGGATGCAGAATGGAATTGGAACACACAGAGTCCTGGCAGAAGCGCTAGCCTTGGTTAGAAAGGATAGAGAAGAAAGGTGGTAAATAAGATGGGTTTTTATTGAATTTTTAATTTTAATTTTTTAATTTTATTTTACGTTAAGTTCTGGGATACATGTGCAGAATGTATAGGTTTGTTACATATGTATACCTGTGCCATGGAAGTTTGCTGCACGTATAAACCTGTCATCTAGGTTTTGGGCCACGCATGCATTAGGTATTTGTCCTAATGCTCTCCCTCCCCTTTCCCTCAACCCCCTGAAAGGCCCCAGTGTGTGATGTTTCCCTCCCTGTGTCCATGTGTTCTCATTGTTCAACTCCCACTTATGAGTGAGAACATGCGGTGCTTAGTTTTCTGTTCCTGTGTTAGTTTGCTGAGAATGATGATTTCCAGCTTTATCCATGTATCTGCAAAGGACATGAATTCATTCACCCCATTTTTAAATGGGGTGAGTTCAATCTTTAAATAAAATGAAAATATTGTAAAGTCAGAGATTTGGTGAAGAGGTTTATTGTTGAAAAGTATAAGTGAGATGTGGCTGGCTGAAAACATAGACAAAGCATTGAGGAAACAGATTCACTTATAGACCTTGAATGTGTAGTAGTAGCAGCAGGCCATTTTCTCCTATGTCAGCAGCTCAAATTTAAAAGAAAACTCTTATTTTTTAAAAAATTCAGAGCTGGAATTTTGTAGATTGCCTGAGACCTAAACACAAATATGAAACAAAAAGTGTTTCGAAGACAGAGTAAGTAATTGAAATGATAGAGTTGGTATCTAAGAAGGATAGAAAGGAAAAGAAAAGCAAATTTGCCAGTGAATGGAAAATACAGTGTAAAAGCATAAGACAACTTGTACCCAGACAAGTGAAGATACTTGTCTTCTAGTGAAAGAGGGGGAAAAATGGCTATGAAAACCTAAATGTGGAGGATGGAGACAGGAGAAGCTAAGACAGTTCTCATCTTAAAGTTCTTATTTAGTGAGTAAAATATAGAGAGTAAATCTCTTGATGGGCCCAGCAAATAAATCACAAAATATGATAGTAAGCGAAAAAAATCATAGTTACAAAATGGGATGATTGGTTTAAAATTTCAGAAGTGGGACATTTTGGGGTGGCAAAAATGGGTGTGCCAATGAGTTCAGGGGGTTACAGCGCTATGGATATAATCTTTGAGGAAGCTGAAGCACACCAAGAGTGTCAGATTGGATAACCCCATGGATGTTAAAATCATCAAAGATAATTTCAGTATTTAAGGTATAAGGAAGTCCTTAGCAAAAGTAGGAGAGTGACAATAAGTACAAGTAAAAGGAAGGGTTATCAGGTGTTATACCTGGATGGCATGATTTTTAAAGGAAGTGATTCATAGGAAGTTGGAGGACAGGTTGTGTGGAAGGGGAAATAAAGGCCAGGAGAACACACCTGCCTACCTCTCCCTTAACTACATAGGTGTCCTGGTGGAGATGTAGATATCCGTTAAAGAAAAAAAAAAAATCAGTAGGAATGTTCTATGAAGAGTATGAAAAAGTGGAGAATTGATCAGAGAACAGAGGTTCCAGAAAAAGCAATACATCTTTTTGGATGGAAGGCAGTTGTAGAAGCAAAGAGTGTTATCCCAATGACAGTAAAGAGAGAATAGAGGGATAATGTCAGCATATTGGGTAGACACCAGCAGAGACAGGGGTGTCACTGCCAGAGTTACAGGGTTTCTTCCTGAAACTCTAAAGCAAAATGCTCTCTGCCCATGTGGTAGCTTCACTTCAGCGGTTTAAGGCCAGGGAATAGTCACTGCAGGTAGTCAAGGCATTGCAGTGGCCTCTGCTTAGTGTCTCAGATAGAAACTAGCAAAGCACTGTCTCTACAAAGTTCAAAAACAGATGAAGGTAGGCATTATTTTGGGGCTTCAGATGAGATATATGAATTAAAATCTGCAATGATGAGAGCTGGGCACAGAGGGGAACACCTGTAGTCCCAACTACTGGGAAGCTGAGGCAGGAGAATATCTTGAGCCCAGGAGTTGGAGACCAGCCTGGGCAACATAGCAAGAGCCCATCTAAAGAAAAAAAAAACCCACAAAACTGCAGTAACAACTTTATCTAGAAAAAATTGTTAAAAGGAGAACTAGAAGCTCAAGAAAGCATAAGGGATTATTCTGGTGGAGGTTGACTTTAAAGTATAATGGTTGGGACAAAAGAATTTGAAGACAAATTTTGTGTTAATGCTCCTATTCTCACCAATACATAAGCAAAGAAGGATACAATAATATGAAACGGGGCCGGGTGTGGTGGCTTATGCCTGTAATCCTAGCACTTTGGGAGGCCGAGGCAGGTGGATCATGAGGTCAGGAGTTAGAGACCAGCCTGGCCAACATGGTGGAACCCCATCTCAACTAAAAATACAAAAAAAAAAAAGTTAGCCAGGTGGTAGTGGGCACCAGTACTCCCTGCTACTCAGGAGGCTGAGGCAGGAGAATCGCTTGAACCCGGGAGGCAGAGGTTGCAGTGAGCTGCGATTACACCACTGCATTCCAGCCTGGGAGATAAGAGCAAGACTCTGTCTCAAAATAATAATAATAATAATAATATGAAACAGGAATTGTTGGTTAATGAAAAGAAAATAGAAGGAGAAATAAGGTTACTCCTATTATTGCTGTAGTTTGGGATATAATAAAGATAATAAAATTAAGAAGATAGGATTTTTTAAAGAAAGTATTTGTTCTTATATAATTTGATAAAATCAAGACTATGAAACCAAATGAAAATGGACTGGCATTGACAATTACTCTCCTCTTTCTTAAAATGAAGAATTTGTCTTATCCTCAGCTGGTTCCTGTGCTGGGGTTTCAGAAGTGTCTCACGTGATGACCTATCTTTGTTCAGTGTCCTCTTTCCGTTCTCTCTGTTCACTATTCCAAATCTCATCCTCTGTCCTCATTCATAGTCCTTGGGAAGCTTCTATAAATAATAGAAATACAACATTTAAGAGCCCATGCTCTGGAATCAAATGGACTCATTTCAAATCTCTGTTGTTTAACTTTGAATGTGTTGGATCTTGGACAATTAATTTAATTTCTGATATAGTTTGGATATTTGTCCCCATCCAAATCTTATGTTGAAATGTAATCCCCAGTGCTGAAGGTGGGGCTTGATGGGAGGTGTTTGGGCCATAGGTGAAGATCCGTTATGGCTTGGTGCTGTCTTTGTGACAGTGAGTAATTTGTTACAAGATCTGGTCGTTTAAAAGTACCACCCGCCGACTCTCTCTCTCTTGCTCCATTCTCGCCGTGTGATGTACCTGTTCCCCCTTTGCCTTCCACCAAGATTGGAAGCTTCCTGAGGCCTCCTCAGAAGTAGATGCCACAGAAGTAGGTGCTTCTTGTACAGCCTGCAGAACCATGAGCCAATTACATCACTTTTCTTATAAATTACCCAGTCTCAGGTATTTCTTTATAGCAGTGCAAGAATGACCTAACATAAGTTCTCCGTGTCTTAATATTATTCTCTGGCAAAAGCCAATTGTAGATCTCCTTACTTACCCATGATAAGCACTTTTCAAGGACTATCACTTTTACTCTAGTCTTTTGATTTGGCTGTAAAACTCAAGAATACAGGAAAAATGCTAAATGATGTGAGGAGAAAGTTCCAAATGAACCCAGGACACACTGAAGAGAGAACTCTGTGTACCAAGTGTTCTCATCAATGCAAGACACAAAGGGAGAACAGTCACAGCAGAAGCTTTACCTAGAGAAGGCAAAGATACGTTAGGAGATGGACGCAAGGGATATTTCTGCCCTTTTCATGAAATTCAGAACCAGACTTGGGGAAAACTTAGTAACAATGGGAATGCTTATGCAGGAAACATTAACTTTAGAAGTTGCTCTAACTTTAAGGAAAAAAGCATGACAAGAGCCCTAAGGGAGGACATCTGTTCTTTTTTATGGCAGCTTTTCCTTTTATCCAGTGACTCTTTAAAGCCGTGGCACCTGTAGTTTTGAAACTTTTGAGGAAGGTCATAATAGCACTGCTCGTAAAAATCCTACATGGTTTGTAAGAGAAGGAAAATAGCAAGTAATTGGAAGTTTCTGTAAAACCGAATGCAAGCCAGGCACAGTGACTCATGCTTGTAATCCTAGCACTTTGGGAGGCGGAGGCAGGCAGATCACTTGAACTCTGGAGTTTGAAACTGGCCTGGACAACATGGCAAAACCCTGTTTCTACTAAAAATACAAAAATTATCCAGGCATAGTAGCCTGCACATGTAGTCCCAGCTACTCAAGAGGCTGAGGTGGGAGGATTACTCAGCCCAGGAGGCAGAGGCTGCAGTGAGCCAAGGGCAAGCCACTGCACTCCAGCCTGGTCAACAGAGCAAGACCCTGTCTCAAAAACAAAAACGCAAACTAAATGCAACTCTAAAATATTGCAAGGATTTTGTTTTAAACAGTGCAATCAAGCAGAACTGTACATAATGACCATTATTAGAAGATTAATTTGACATTCTCTGAAGAAGTAAAAAATTATGATACAGGAAGGATATATATCAGTTATTAAAAATCATGGATTATTTTTTACACGATAGAAAGACCTAAATGTGTACATTTCTTCATAAGTGAAAGAATTATGCATACTTCGTTAAAAACAGCAAAAACTTGAACAATTTGGAAGCAGCATGTTTTGTTAAATAGATTTCAAGATAGAATACATTTTGAAAACACCCACCAGAAGCCATAGATCTTCCAGAAAACAAAAATATAAACAAAATACAATTGAATGAAGATGAGCATAATAAAAATAAAATACTATCTAAAAGCACCAGGGTTATATGAGATGTTCCTAGAGTGGTAAGGCCATGAGACTTGTTCAGAATAGAATATCCCTAGTAAGGTTTTAGTGGTTAGGAAATAGCGTGCCATATATTTGAAAACTATATAATTATAAATATAAATGTATAAACATAAATTTTTCATGATTATTACAGCTTTGATTCAAACTATTAAGTATTTTTGTTTAATTTGCATATTATATATTTTATATTTAAAAATTAATCTTATATATATTTATATTTATTTAACTCTAAATATATAATGAGTACATTTTAAGGCCATCTGAATTATACATTTTCCAGACAGGAGATTTTTGTCAACTACTTACATAAAATATAAACAGCTCTGAAGTCAAGGGCAGGTATATTTAGTAAAAGGATATCAAGTGGTATTAATTGTATTTAAAAATGATCTTTTGTTTTAAAAAGAATTGGCTGGGCGCAGTGGCTCACGCCTATAGTCTCAGCATTTTGGGAGGCCAAGGCAGGTGGGTCACCTGAGGTCAGGAGTTCGAGACCAGCCTGGTCAATATGGTGAAACCCTGCCTCTACTAAAATACAAAAATCAGCCAGGCATGGTGGCTTGTGCCTGTAATCCCAGCTACTCGGGAGGCTGAGGCAGGAGAATTGCTTGAACCTGGGAGGCGGAGGTTAGAGTAAGCCGAGTTCATGCCAGTGCACTCCAGCCTGGGTGACAGAGCAAGATCCCGTCTCAAAAAAAAAAAGAGAAAAAAGAATTTTGGCATGAGTAAATAGAGGTCGTTTGAATATCAAAAATAAAACCAAAGTTTCACAAGTATAGCAAATTCAGTTCATTGCCAGTCACTAACCTTGGCACTGGGAACACAGGAAACTAAAGAAATGTTGAACCAATTTAGGAGTATTTCGTCAGCTCCTGTCTATTCAGAGACATACTGTTCCTCTATACATTTTCCCCAACAGCATGTCAACTGGTTCCCCAGCATTGCTAGGTGCTGAGGTGTTTGGTTCCTCTATAATTGGCAGCACAGGCAATTGCAGAAATTGTCAAAAACAGAAACTCAAACTCTCTATAGCTACAATCTCTTTGGTCAAAACTGTGATTCAGTAATCCATTCCTTTAGGTAATATAAAATCTCTTCTTGAATTAAATCAGACCAGCAGAAAGCTGTTTCTGATCATGTATTATCTCTTCTCTATAGAATTACTACCTTGACGGTCACTGTAAGAAATGGCTCCAATGAAGTTCATTGTTGTGTTCACTATAAAGAGGATGTTGTCCATTAAATTCACAATACCCACTTTAGGACCAGAAATTTTTGTCAGGTGTAAGCATCAGGAAGAGTGAATAGGATTTATTCTGCAGGTTCTGTTTGTTTGATCTCAGGGGCACTGAACTGACCGGGTTTCCTTTTAGTAGTGTTTGCTAGGATACGTAGGCTTATATTTGTTATTTGCTTTCAGGAAGTAGATAGGCTCTATTTTATGGCCCATGCTTGCCTGTTGCTCTTTTATTTTTCCTCAGCTGGTTTAAATGTATTTTTTCAGTTGTATTTGTTCACAGATAAATTTGAATCCTGTCTCAGGATGGAGGAGGAAAGAGAAAAAAACAAAAACAGATTCTCTATATGCAAAATACTGTAATCCAGAAATGAGTGAAAAAGGAATTTTTCTCCAGGTAACCTAAGGCATGGATAAGTAATACACAGAGAAACCATAACATAAAGCAGAAACAGTGTTTTTTTCTAGAAAATAATGTGCTACTATAAGATGAATAAAGTTATTGTAAGAATGGCCAGAATAACACAATGGATTATTGATAAACTGAAAACATCCATTTAATTTTTTCTCTTGTCAAGCCAAGAAATAAAAAAAATCCTCTGCTTTTATGATAAAAAAACTTGAGCTAGTTAAATAGTTTTTATATGTGACATAAAATTGATACTAATTTTGTAACAATATGAATACTTTATTTCCATCAATTTATATTTATATCACTTAAACTATTTATAATTTTAACATGTAATTATTTATTAAAGTCATTATTTTTCTATTAACCAATATTTTACACAATATGTATACAGTGCTAGGATTTCCCCCAAGGCTTATGTCATTATATTTATGCTGTATATATAACACCCAAATATTTCAAAAGCTGTAGTTACAG
The DNA here is from genome assembly GCF_043159975.1 of Macaca nemestrina. NCBI lineage: Eukaryota > Metazoa > Chordata > Mammalia > Primates > Cercopithecidae > Macaca > Macaca nemestrina. The sequence continues at coordinate 58,807,788 of NC_092143.1, forward strand.
ATTTTAAATTGCACTTTCCAGAGTGATTCACTTTGTGATTATTTTGTTTTAATAAGGTCTTTTAATAAGTTCTAAATAATAAGTTATTTAGTTTTAATAAGCTCTTTTGCTTAAGAATCCAAAAGAACTTCAAAAGAAATATGCCCCTCTTAAATCAGAACAAGAGAACAGAAACATTTATGCTTATAGATTTCATGGTCTTTCTTGTTAGCCTATTCCCATAATTTATAAACAGGAACTTAACACAGGGGCTCTGGGTTACACAGAGCCTTAAACTCCCTGAAACCATATACTTCTTGCTTAGATTACAAGAGTAGCTAGAGAAGGACGTTTTCCTGAAGGAACATTACACAGCCTTCCTTACCCTTCTACAAAGTGAAGGAGTCGTTTCACACACACACACACACACACGAGCCTAGGATATACCACAAAACATGACATCTTTGAACTTAATGAATTTCGTGGCTGGTATTGGTTTTGAGGAAGAGAGATCGGCTGGTATATGTGGCAGCAGAGATTGAGGAAACTGAGGAAGGTCTTGCTTGCTATGTAAGCTGATGATGAATACTGTCTTTGTGCAATGATACGTAGAGGTGGTACCTAAAGTGATCACCCAAGAAACCAAATCACATTCAATAATTGAATTGAAAACGATAATACTGGCTTTTGTTTTCTAATATAATCAAGCCATCATACGTTCCTATACTACAAGGACAGAGCATTTTTTTGCTATTCTAAAGCTTAAAATCTGACATGTATAGACAGGAAACAGCACACTGGTATCTAGCTTTTCAAACAAAAATTTTTATGAGAATTTTAAGAGCTGGCATCTGACAGAAGGAATATAAAAGCTGGTGATATTCAACCACCCCTCTGTATTATATTTTAGTGTAACCCTGAATTTATTATTTCTGTCAACTTTCTAATTCTTGTTTTTGGGTAATAGACCAAGAATAGATTTTTAGAGAATGGCACTTGAAGTTAGTGACATGAGACTTGAGCCTTTGTCTCCTGGTTATAGAAGCAGAATTTTTTTCTAGTGACCCACCACATTCTGTACTTCCACAGTCTTTAAGCATTTCCAACCAGCCAAATTTTTCTATTATCAAAAATCAGTTAACTGCATGATTTACTCAGGCTGATTTCACTAGCTTAAATCTCCCAGTAAAATGTATCCCTAAGAGGAATGAATTGTTAAATTAGCTGAAATTGCACTTTTGAGAAACTGAAACAGGTGTGATTTGAATGCACATTTTACTTAGGTTTTAATGCCTGATAGAGAAAGAAACTTGAATAACTAAAAATAGTGTATTTTCTTTGCAAATTTCCTTAACTTACCTGCAGTTTTAGATATGTGGTCAAATGGTCTGTTTTGATTCAGTGACAATTGAAATGTTTCAACCTATTGGACAATGGCCACTGCCTGTCTATCCAGACACACACACACACACAAAAATTTACCCTTGTAATGTAAGATAATCATGTACTCTAAATACACTGAACAATAGCTGTCAAAAACCATAACTGGATGTAGGCTGAGAAATTTGATAAACACTATTTAAATATTTGAATAACTGAATTGTAAGCAAAACTTTTTAACTGGGCTTATTTTATTTTCTGCAATTATGAAACTATTTTGGGTACAATTAAGTTCTGTCAGCTCAAAATCTTTTACAAACTAAGTGTAATTATTTGTAAATAACAATAGAGCTCTGCATTCTACTCATTTACACCATTAGGACATATTACTAAGTAAATTCAGGTTAAACACAAAACTGTACATTCTCAAACATCTCGGTCAATATGCTAGTTGTATTCCCAACTCATATTTCAAATGCTGTTAGTTTTATAACTAACTGCTTACTTTAACTTCATGTTTTTGGATTTTAAAAATTTATTTTTACTAACAGTTTTATTTGATTTCATATAAACACATTAACAAAGGACTGATTTTTTTTAGATTTGAAAAAGTATTTTTTAACTTGTTTGCAAGTATTTCCTCTATTGCTACAAAAACAGACACATAAACCAATGGAACAGAATAGAGAACCAGAAATAATGCTGCACACCTACAGCCATCTGATCTTTGACAAAATAGACAAAACAAGCAATAGGAAGATGACTCTCTGTTCAACAAATGGTGTTGGGACAACGGGCTAGCCATATACAGCAGATTAAAATTGGACCCCTTCCTTACACCATATACAAAAATTAACTCAATATGGATTAAAGGCTTAAATCCAAAACCAAAAACTATAAAAACCCTGGAAGATAACCTAGGAAATACCATGCTGTGGACATAGGACCTGGCAAAGATATTATAACAAAGATGCCACAAGCAATTGCAACAAAAACGAATATTGACAAATGGGACTTCATTAAACTAAAGAGATTCTACATAAAAGAAACTATCCACAGAGTAAACAGACAACCTATAGAATTGGAGAAAATATTTGCCAACTATACATCCAACAAAGGTCAAATATCCAAAACCTAGAAGGAACTTAAATAAATTTACAAGAAAAAAATACCCATTAAATGTTGGCAAAGTACATGAACAAACACTTTTATTTTACTTATTTATTTATTTAGAGACAGAGTCTCACTCTGTTGCCTGGGCTGGAGTGCAGTGTCACAATCTCAGCTTGCTGCAACCTCCACCTCGCGGGGTTATGCAATTCTCCTGTCTCAGCCTCTCAAGTAGCTGTGATTACAGGTGTGCAGCACCATGCCCAGCTAATTTTTTGTGTACTTTTAGTAGAGACGGGGTTTCACCATGTTGGCCAGGCTGGTTTTGAACTCCTCACCTCAAGCGATCCACCTGCCTCGGCCTCCCAAAATGCTAGGATTACAGATGTGAGCCACCATATCCAGCCGAACAGGCACTTTTCAAAAGAAGACATTCATGTGGCCAGCAAACATATGAAAAAAATGTTCAACATCACTAGTCATTAGAGAAATGTAAATCAAAACCACAATGTGATACTGTCTCATACTGGTCAGAATGGCTGTTATTAAAATGTCGAAAAATAACAGATGCTGGTGAGGTTGTGGAGAAAAGGGAACACATATGCACGACTAGTGGGAACGTAAATTAGTTCAGCCATTGTGGAAAGCAGTTTGGCAATTTCTCAACTTAAAATAGAATTACCATTTAACCCAGCAATCCCATTATTAGGTATATAGAAATCACTCTACCATAAAGACACATGCATGCATATGTTCATTGCAGCACTATTAACAATAGTAAAGAGAGAGAATCAACCTAAATGTCCATCAATGGCAGACTGGATAATGTGATACGTATTTACCATGGAATACTATGCAGCCATTAAAAAATAATGAGATCACGCATGTCCTTTGCAGCAACATGAATGGAGCTGGAGGTTATTATCCTAAGCAAACTAACACAGGAACAGAAAACCAAATACTGCATGCTTTCACTTATAAGTGGGAGCTAAACTTTGAGTACATATGGACACAGGAAAGGAACAAGAGACATCAAGCCCTACTTGAGGGTAGGGGGAGGCAGCAGGGTGAGGATCGAAAAATTATCTATCAGGTACTATGCTTATTACCTGAGTAACAAAATAATCTCTTCATCAATCCCTGAGACATGCAATTTACCTATATAACAAACCTGCACATGTATCTCTGAACCTAAAAGTTAGAAAATCAAATCAGACCAGTATGGATTTCTATGTAAAAGTCAGCTGCAGGCCAGCATAGTGTGGAACATATGTGCTCGTTTAATTTGGCTTCCATAGTCATGAAAAGTAAATAGGTATTACTGATAGAAAGATGATGGGAACAGAGAGGTGAAAATAAATGTCTATTTGATTTGGATTTGTATTATCTCCTTTAGGTGTTAATGTTACTGAATCTTGTCCTTCACCAATAGCACCACGACTCTTTCCTTGTAGACACCTAGTGGGGAAACTATTCCCTGAAAAATGAGTTTAAGGGCTCTAAGCTCCAGGCCATCCAGTTGGGATCAGCATTGGAAGCTAGTGCCTTAGGGAGATTTTTTCCTTTTCTCTAAGTATCTACGTCATTCATTTGGCCAGAACCTCAATAAGCAATAAAATACTTTGTGACAAAGGGAAACAGTTATTTTTAATGGTTTTATTGTATATAAACATATTCAGAAAATACTGAAATTTTTAAGATTTGAAAACAATATTTTTCACTTGTTAGCAAGTGTTTTATTTGTTCAGTGTTGTCTGGACCAGCAGTTCTTAAAGTGTAGTCTATAAGCCCTTGGGGATCCACAAGACCCTTTCCAGGAGAAAGATGGGGAGGGGAAGGACCTATAAACAATTTTCAAATAGTAGTAAGATATCTGTCTTTTTCACTGTGTTGACATTTGTGCTTACGGTGTAAAAACAATGGTGGGTACAACTGCTGATACCTTAGTATAAACCAAGGCAGTGGTGCAGCAGTACTCAGTGTGTTTCTCACTGCCAGGCACTTGCATGGTGAACTTTAATTCAGAGTTCAGTTGTTGGGCTGGGTGCGGTGGCTAACGCCTGTAATCCCAGCACTTTGGGAGGCCGAGGTGGGCGGATCACAAGGTCAGCAGATCGAGACCATATTGGCTAACATGGTGAAACCCTGTCTCTACTAAATATACAAAAGAAATTAGCCGGGCGTAGTGGCAGGCGCCTGTGGTCCCTGCTACTCAGGAGGCTGAGACAGGAGAATGTCCTGAACCCAGGAGGCGGAGCTTGCAGTGAGCCGAGATCAAGCCACTGTACTCCAGCCTGGGCGACAGAGTGAGACTCCTCTCAAAAAAAAGAAAAAAAAAAAGAAAATGTGGCACATATACACCATGGAATACTATGCAGCTATAAAAGGATGAGTTCATGTCCTTTGCAGGGACATGGATGAAGCTGGAAACCATCCTTCTCAGCAAACTATCACAAGGACAGAAAACCAAACACTGCGTGTTTTCACTCATAGGTGGGAACTGAACAATGTTGAACACTTGGACACAGGGTGGGGAACATCACACACTAGGGCCTGTCGGGGGGTGGGGGACTGGAGGAGGGATAGCATTAGGAGAAATACCTAATGTAAATGATGAGTCGATGGTGCAGCAAACCAACATGGCACATGTATACCTATGCATATCAAACCTGGACGTTGTACACATGTACCCTAGAACTTAAAGTATAATAAAAAAATTAAAAATGGAAAAAAAAACAACAAAACAACAAAAAAAGTTCAGTTGTTGTTGTACATATTAGGTTGGTGCAAAAGTAGTTGCGGTTTTTTCCATTAAAAGTAAAATAATATTAATTGCATTAAATTACTCAACACTTTAGTACATGTCTTTTTTGTATTCTTAGTGGTGAAATGTGAAGTACATTTAAAACAGTTCTGCTGCACACCAGAGTAAGCTGTCTCTAGGAAAAGCACTTGTGTGATATTTGGAGTTGTGAATTGAACTCGACTTTTTAAATTTTTTTTAATAAAACATCATTTTTACTTAAAAGAACAATTAACAGGCAAACTGTGATTAATCAGACTAAACCATTTGACATACATTTACTTGAAAATGAACAAAATGGGCTTGCCACTTCAAATAAAACAAGTTATAATATGTATTGTCCATAAAACATTTGGGCTTTCAAATGAAAATTAGAATTTTGTAGAACTTATTCAGTCATCCTTCAGTGTCCATGGGGGATTGGTTTTAGGACCCCTGTGGATACCAAAACCTAAGGATGCAAGTTCCCAACATACAATGGCATAGTATTTGCACATAGTCTACACACATCCTCCTGGATCCTTAAATAATCTCTAGATTACTTATAATACCTAACACAATGTAAATACTGATATTACATGTTGTTATACTAGATTGGGTTTGTTGTTTAGAGATGGGGTAATGCTGGTGAGGCTGGACTCCTGGGCCCAAACAATTTGACCACCTCAGACTCTGGGGCAGCTTAGACCACAGGCATGTGCACTGCACTTGGCTGTTTTTTTGTTTTTGTTTTAATTCATATTATTTTTGCAATTCCTTGGATAAAGAAGCTTTCACATCTGCAGATTCAACCCACAAGTGTATGAAAAGTATTGTATGTGCTATTGAGAGCTTGACATCCTTCCAAAATGCACAGCCTTTTCTAAAAAGATAAGCATGATATTAACAAATGGGATTTTTATATGACATAATGCATTTATCAGTATTTGGAAGACCTGCGTAACTCCACAAACTAATATACCAGAATGACCAATGTATGATCTTACCAATGGATCTTAATTTAACAAGGTATGAAAGTTTCACTGATATGACTTCTGAGTCCAAATTGTAAATAATATTTGAGAAACTACCACTTGCTCAGTTGGGGTGTAGTATCAAAGAAAAATATCCACAATTATCTGAAAATACCCTCCCATTTCCAGCTACATATCTGAGGCTGGATTTTCACCAAATACTATAACCAAAACGACAAACGGCAATATACTCAATTTAGAAGCAGATAAGAGAATCCATCTCTTTTTTAATTAACCCAGATATTAAAGAAATATGAAAAATGTTAAACAGTGCCCTTCTTACCACCATTTTTTTTGCTAGGGAGGATAGTTATTTTTCACAAAAATATGTTGTTTATTATTTCTATTTTTAATTAATCAATATATATTTTCTAATTTCTCAGTTTTCATTTCCAAAACGGTAAATATCAATAGATATAACCTATACAATCAGAAGCCTTTTGTATTTCTTAATAATTTTTAAGAGTGCAGATGCATCCCGGGCAGGGTGCAGTGGCTCATGCCTGTAATTCCAGCACTTTGGGAGGCTGAGGCAGGTGGATCACCTGAGGTTGGGAGTTTGAGACCATCCTGACCAACGTGGAGAAACCCCATTTCTACTAAAAATACAAAATTAGCCTGGTGTGGTGGTGTGCACCTGTAATCCCAGCTACTCAGGAGGCTGAGGCAGGAGAATCACTTGAACCCAGGCGGCAGAAGTTGCAGTGAGCCGAGATCATACCATTGCACTCCAGCCTGGGCAACAAGAGCGAAACTCCATCTCAAAAAAAAAAAAAAAAAAAAAAAGGAATGTACATGGATCCTGAGAACAAAAACGTTTGAGAATGATTAATGTAAGCAAATTTTACTTATGTAGGATACCCAGTTTAGTTCACAGATCTTTCTATAAACCAATGGAAGCAGGTGTGTGTGGCAAATACAAGCCATGGATTGAATTGAGGTTATACATGTTGCGATATAAAGTTACTATTATTTCAAACATATTTTCACATGTAACTTTCCACAGAGGCAATTGGTTTTATGCAATGAGGTTGGAAAAATTACTGCTGCACAGTAACACTCTTAAATAGTGTAAGACTTAAGTAAAACTTATTGAATCAACATTTAGACACCAAAGAATTATTTTGCTTATTTAGTACCTTTTAAGTGATATGATTAGTTTTGGCTGCCAAACTTTTATGACTAGTAAATATTATTATTTTTGTGTCAAGTGCAGATTGTTTTATTGTAGAATAGCTGTAGCAATTTAGTAAAGTCAAAGTTCTTAGATAAAAGGGGTACTGAACAGCAGAATTGATTTATTGCATGTGAAATCTTATCTAAAGTAGTTGATTCTTCTCCTTTTTATCAGGTACTTGACTTTTTAGTAGTAGCTGATAAGCAAGTATAGAGATAATAATTTTATGAGAAAAATGAGTTCTGATTCCATCATTTATACTAGGGCCATGGTTCTCTATTTTCTGTGTTATTATCATTATTGCTTTAGAAATAGTAAAAAGCGGCCGGACATGGTAGCTAATGCCTGTAATCCGAGCACTTTGGGAGGCCGAGGTGGGCAGATCACGAGGTCAGGAGATCGAGACCATCCTGGCTAACACAGTGAAACCCCGTCTCTACTAAAACATATATATATATACACAAAAGAATTAGCCGTGCGTGGTGGCGGGCGTCTGTAGTCCCAGCTACTCGGGAGGCTGAGGCAGGAGAATGGTGTGAACCTGGGAGGCGGAGCTTGCAGTGAGCCAAAAGCACGCCACTGCACTCCAGCCTGGGCGACAGAGCGAGACTCCATCTCAAAAAAAAAAAAAAAAAAAAGGAAAGAAATAGTAAAAAGCATCTATTTAAATGAGACTTGTGTTGTAGAATTGGGACTATATGTACAAATCACATGTGCCCTGGCTTAGTCATTGAGTGTTGGCAGACTATATGTTTATATATTTTAACTTGACTTCTGAAAATTTAACATTAAAAAGGTTTTATTTAAAATTATGTTCTTTTCAAAAGAAGATATGCATGTAGCCAAAAAGCATATGAAAAAAAAAAGCTCAATATCACTGATCATTGGAAAAATGCAAATCAAAAACGACAGTGAGATACCATCTCATACCAGTCAGAATGGCTATTATTAAAACAGTCAAAAAGTCAAAAAATAACAGATACTGGCGAGGTTGTGGAGAAAAGGGAACGTTTATACACTGCTGTTGGGAGTGTAAATTAGTTCAGACATTGTGGAAAGCAGTATGACAATTCCTCAAAGAGCTAAAAACAGAACTACCATTCGACTTACCAACCCCATTACTGAGTTTGTATCCAAAGGAATATAAATTCTTCTACCATAAAGACACAAGCACATGAACATTCATTGCAGCACTATTCACAATAGAAAAAACATGGAATCAACCTGCATACCTATCAGTGACACATTAGATAAATAAAATATGGTACATATACAGCATGGAATACTACGCATCCATAAAAAAGAATGATGTCATGTCTTTTGCGGGAACATGGATGGAGCTGGAGGCCATCATCCTTAGCAAACTAACGAAGGGACAGAAAACCAAATACCTCATGTTCTCACTTATAAATGGGAGCTAAATGGCGAGAACTCATGGACACAAAGAGAGGAACAACAGACATTAGGGCCTGCTTGAGGGTAGACGTTTGGAGAAGAGAGAGGATCAGAAAAAATAACTAATAGGGGTTAGGCTGAGTACCTGAGTGATGAAATGTGTATAACAAACCCCCATGACATGAATTTACCTGTGTAACAAACCTGTACTTGTAACCCTGAACTAAAATAAGAGTTAAAAAAAGTAATAAAAACATAAAATTATGTTGAGAATATTTCAGCTAGATTTATAGTTCAGACTGATAGTTATTACAAATGAGGTTTAACAAATTCTTATTTATAGTAAGTCTCCAGAAAACCTGAAGGTAATTGTGAATGGATAGGATAATTCTATCCATTTAGGAGAATTCTAAACCTCTGCTCTTTAAATAAGATCAAAAGAGGATTTCTGCCAATCCTTGCCCATAGGAAATTTTTGAGGCAATTCAAATTGCAAACAAGCCTGATAAGAATCCAATATATATCTATAAAATATGAATAGGAAGGCTCTCAGTAAAGGAGAGATCGTAAGCCTTGTAACAAAAAGTTGGAAAGTTATGGGACAGAGAATGGCCTTTTCATATATTGTGTAGAGCTAAATCCTGATAGAATGTGTCACCCGTTTTCTCTACTCCACACATGTAGTTTTCATTAGTCTCGGTGTTCACGAGACAGCCTGTAAATATGAAGTGGAAATTGGGCACAGGAAATGGGTAAAATGCTTTGCATACCTTTAAATATAGGTTTTCAGTGTTCTGAAGCCTTTCCTTAGCAGACCTTTGATTTTCTAAGGTCTATAATTTAACTCCACTATTCTTTTTTCCTGGAATTCCATTCTTCTTCTTGCCCTCTATTCTTTTATACCTCTCAGTAGCTTGAGATTAAAATCCTGCTCTTTTACGTCATATGTGTAAGGCTAGAACAGTTTATCTAGTTTTTTAGTTTTAGGAATGCTATTTTGAGAATTTTTTACTTATGTGGGAAATAAAATAGATTTTCCAAAGTTACATATTTTGGGAACATTGTTGCCATTCTCTTTCCTTTTTGGCATTTGGCAATCTAGAAAGGTTAGAATTAATCAGGGTAATTTTTTGGAAAATGTAATGAAGAGTCAAGTGAATGGATATTTAGAAAGCGCAAGGTATGTGAGGAGGACGTATTATGGTAACTCGCCAAACTTGGAAAATATCATTCAAATCTCTAAGACCAAGAATAGTGACTGAAGACTCAGCCTTCTATAAAACAGAAACACTTAAACCGGGATGCTTCTTTGACTGGAGCCAGATCCAGGAATGGTAGTAAATAAGGATTTTGTTCTGTGAGCAATAATGTTGACCTTTAACTAGGAAATAAACCCCGAGCCCAGAACCAAAGCACCCTGCTTTCTTGATGGACAGGGTATTGAGAGAAACCTTTGCTATTGACCGGTGTCCTATGACTAAAGGAGAACATCAGAGAATATTGACCAAGTGTTTACACTTTGAAATTTCTACTTGTCTAAGGCAAGATTGAGAGTCATGTGAATACTTGAATATAAAATTACAAGATAAAATAAATAGTACTTGTAGTGGTTTGCAGTATAGGCATTTTAAATTGAATCACACAGATTATTTACCAAAAGGTGGCTAAAAGACATATATGTCAAGTAAATTAAAAGAGAACATCTGTGAACAGAAATTCAAGTGTTTATTTCAATTCAAGAAAATATAATTCAATATCTTTCATTTACCAAGACTGCACTAGAAGAGGAATAATAAATTTTCATTTCATATAAGTTATATGCCAGAATTAGATATTTGGAATGGCTGTTTCCCTCCCAGCTATCTTGAGTCACTGAAGCAGAAACTCACTTGTACAGAAACATGGAGGTAAGTAGCTTTCCTGAGGGCCATATTCCAACTCTTGAATTGTTTCTTTGGACTTTGTCTTCTTCTTTAAACGAACTCTAAATCCTTACATCTTTAAAAAGAGATGATTAAGGGCAGTTTTTGTAATATAACAACTTTCTTACTCTGATGATAGGAATGCTATTGTTACTAAACCAAGGGGTCATCTGTCCTGTTAGAAGTTTTCTGTATAGGTTAGAGTTAAATAACTACCCAAAAATATAATTTAAGTATTTAAAAGTCTGTTTATTTCTACCTCCAGATAGATACTTAAATGAGAACAAACATATGTCTTAAAATTAGTATTAATTCTGGTAGACTAAATAATGGTCCCCCTAAGATACCTACATCCTAATCACCAGAACCTGTGAATGTAATCTTACTTGGAAAAAAAAGACTCTAAAGATGTGATTAAATTAAGGATTTTGAAATAAGGGGATTACCCGGATTTATTTGAGCAGGCCCAAAATGTAATCACAAATGTCCTTATAAGAGAGAGGCAGAGAGATTCGAAAACAGAAGAAAAAAGGTGACATGATAATGGAAAGTGAGATGTGATTCGGGGCCACTAGCCAAGAAAGCAAATTCTTTTCCCGGAGCCTCCAGAAGGAACTAGCTCTGCTAACCTCTTGATTTTAGCCCCATAAGATTTCTTACTGACTTCTGATCTTTGGAACTGTAAGACAACACATTTGTATTCATTGGCACCACTTAGTTTGTGGTAGTTGTTACAGCTGCATCAGCAAAATCATACCATAATGTTCAACAAAATGGCACTAGGCCACTTTCATAAAGATTTTACCTTTTTTTCCTTCCACCTTTAATTTTCTAGAAAGAGGAATTAGATGACATGATCTTCCACAAATGCAAACATCTGGAAAATTATTTATTGTTACAATCAGTTTTTACACTTTTGACCTTAATTACATATACCAGAAAATGGCCCAAAAATGTATAACTGTGACCCATCATAAATTAATCACATGGCCTCTGTTATTCCATGTTGCAGAATCTGTTGTTTATTCATAAGAACATTGTTCTTATGAAAAAGTGAGTTACTTCTATTATGCATACTATTCAAAATTTTTATATGATAATGAGCGGTCCTCATCCAATTATAAGAGATTAAATACTGTCAAGTTGTCAGCCCATAAATCTACTGCATTCAAATGTTGTACTTTTAATAACTAAAGTACCTTTAAAATGAGAGGTAAGCCTGGGGCTTCCATAAATACAAGTTTTATTTTAAAATTTTTCTTCCAATTTATTATCTTCACTCTGGCAATAACTTGGAAAAAATTCTGAGGCAGACACTTTAGTGTAGAGAAAATTTGCTAGTCATAACATATAAAAAACAACACTGTAATTCCTATTCCTTTCACTCAATATTTAACCTTAAACAAGTCATTGTCTTTGAAATAAAGAATTTAGATTAGGTGATCTTGAAAGTCCCTTCAGATACCACATTCTGCAATTCTGTAAATGTTCATAGTAATGATATTTAATTTATAGGAATTATGACAGTATTTGGCACTAAAATATAAATTGGTCTAAATTTTTCCTTTTTTAAATTATAATGCTTATTGTTTATAAACATTTTAGTTCTTTTTTAAATTGCAAAGTTGCAATGCATTTTAAACCAATATTTTAGAATACATGAATTTTAAATTTTAATTCTTAGGTAATTCTATGGAAATAAAGCACAGATATCAAATTTACAATTAACAATGATTTTTGTACTAACTATAGATTGAAGGTAGACATTTTCTGTGGAAATTCTGGGGCTACAAGTATTTTCATAGCTTTCTTAGGGAAAAAGAAAGATATGCCAATTAGACCACTGAGAACCTTGGCAAATCAGACTACTTCTTGAAGAAATAGTCATCCCCTTTACGGAAGGCACACAAATAATATTAGAAAAGTCTTGAGATCAGTGATAAGAAAGCAATTTAAACAGCTGTTGCATTCCAGAAAATGCTTGTTTGACACACTTTCAGGAAAGGGAAGTAGATAAAAGAAACACTACTATCAAGAAGCACACGTATCTAGTGTTTACAAAAGCTTCTCCAGAATCATTCCAGTTAGTTTAAAAACAAACCCTCAGATAAGCGAGCATTCCAAATCCAGTGGGAAAAAAAATGTTACACCTATGTTTTAAAAAGCTGTAAGAGGCTCCAAATTACTTACTTCAAGAAGTAGCAATTTCTGTTGGCAAGATGCATGAAAAGTGTTAGCCTCATGGGAATCCATTTGTGACAACAGAGCAGAAAGCGGCCCCTGCTCTGACAATAAAAAAGTGACAGATAATATAGAAGTAATCAATCTGAAAGGTATAGAATATTTAAACCATGAAATGCCTAAAAAGCCATAAGCGAGATCTTAAAATCAATATAGGATGCTACTGAAAGTCAGAGTAAAGACTCAAGAATAGGAATGTTATACTGGTCACAGAAAGGTTTTGTGTTAAGGTCAACAGCAAGGAGATAAAATAACTATGTCTATGTATTTTTTTTAACACCACATTATTGTGAGATTGTTTTTTATAAAAGAGAAAAATTGTGCTGATGTTTTATAATATTAAAAGTGACTTCAAAGATATTTAATATTTTCTGACATTTTGGTCTGTATTAGTATCATTCCAAACTATTTCATGAGAACAAAACCATATTAGTTCATTTAAAAGAAGAAGGGTTACAGAAAGCATAGAACCTAGTAACTGCTTAGGTCTGGGAAGACTTAACTGATTTTATCAGCACTTCACTTAAAATAGTCCTAAATGCAAGCAATGTAATTGCTTGTATCTAGGAAACTAAGAGGCAGTAAATCACATTTCAATGTGTATGACTGGAAAGTCAAAGGCAGAAGTATTTCTAGGTTTAGTTTGGAAGATCAATCACAGATATTAAAAATGTATCAGAGAGGAAAGAAATAATGCTGTATTCTGGTATTCCTTGAAACATTTTTTTAATTCATCCAGTTATCAGAAAATTGGGAATAATGAAAGGAGCATTTCTAGACATGTTTAAAACCAAAGAAAGTACTTAGCCATCGTATTGATTTACTGAACCCACTTAAAAAATTATACGTAGACTGTTCTGAATCTATTGTATGTTGGATACAAAGTTTTAACCTATCTCCCTCCTTTCTAAGATAAATGTAGAGATAAAATGGTAACAGTATTTCCTGGAATTAGATTTTATGAGCCAAGACTAATTATTTTGCCAACTGAATACCAGGCATTTCTATAGGAGCAGGAAAACTGGAAACCTTGTTTAGCTTATTTCTGTCTCTGGTACATCTGTTAGCAAGATCAGAAACTCCTGTAGTGGAAATCTTTTCCATCCCTCTCCCCACAACTCCAGCTCTTGCCAAAATCTGTCTATTTTAATTACAGCATCTGAAACAATTCACTACTTTTATTTTTTTCTTTTCTTTCTTTCTTTTTTTTTTTTTTTTTTTTTTTTTTTTTTTTTTTTTTTTGAGAGGGAGAGTTAGGAAGCAAAAATGCTAGGGGAAATGGAGAAAATAAGAGTTCTTGTTAAGGAAGAATTGGCTATAAGTTTGCTTTGGGACAGCCCAGAAGTGTGATGCAGAATTAAAATCACAAATAGGTTAGTGAGCAATACTTCTTTCCTTTTACAATGCCTATAATTTTTGCTACCTGGGAGGTTTTTTTGTTTGTTTGTTTGTTTGTTTCCTTTATGGATTATATTTCCACATATATTTCAGATTTTTAAAAGAAAACGTTTTCAGCAGGGCGCGGTGGCTCACACCTGTAATCCCAGCACTTTGGAAGGCCGAGGTGGGCTAATCACGAAGTCAGGGGTTTGAGACCAGCCTGGCTGACATCGTGAAATCTCATCTCTACTAAAAATACAAAAAATTAGCTGGGCGTGGTGGTGGGCGCATGTAATCCCAGCTACTCGGGTGTAGTTATCTTTTGGATAACTACACCCGATAACTACAGTAACCTGCTTTTTTTTTTTAACTAAAGATTTCTCTTGAAATATTCTGACCATTTTTAAGTAAAACTTCCTCATTTTCAATAGGGGTAGCCCCTGATAACATTCAGTTTGTACATACAATTAAGTATGAATCATCAACTTTTTCAGTCATTCAACCACCATGAAAAACCCCCAGTAATGGAGGACTTTATGCTTCTGTATCATTTCCATGTCTGGGTCTGCTAGTATGTGTTCCTGGCTCTAATGCAAACATTAGCTATGTCCTGTCTCCATCTCTACTTTTCTTCCACTATACAGATCATCCTCTCTTTAAGCTCTTATAAGAGAAGTCAACCATCAAGTAGCTCCCAAGAAGTGTTTGACAAAAAATTGCCTGAGATATCTAATATTCGAGATAATTAATTTTAAAAACGAGATATTTGTAACTGATATTTTTCTTTTTCTTTTTTTTTTTTTTTTAAATTAGACCACCAGAAAGTAATGCACCTGAGATTTTCATGATTACTCTCTATTTTTAATTTGATTAATTCCTACTCTGATTTTCCTCATTCTACTTTTGGATACATTTCTTTGTCTAGCTTCTTAAAGTAAAAATTTAGATAACTGATTTTAAACCTTGCTTCTCCTAATAAAAGCAAATATGTTATAAGGTGTTATCTAAGCATAGCTTTAGGTATATCACACATCTTTTAATATTTTCATCTTTTAATTTTCATTCTAACCTAAATGTTCAAATTTCCCATGCAGTTTCTTTTTTTTAATCCATGAGATATTTAGAAATGTGTTCTTTAATTCACAAATATTTAAGGATTTTCTAGATATCTTAGTGTCGTTGGTTTACAATGAAGTCTATGTTGGTCACAGAACATACATTGTACAAATTCATTTTTGTAATTTACTAGAGCTTATATTATAATTTATTGTCTAGGTGAGGTTCTTTTGCATTAGAAAATGATATATATTCTGCACTTGTTAGACACAAAATCTATAATGTCAATATGTTAAGATAATTGTTCTTTTCTACAACTTCTGTAAACTTAGTGATTTTTTTGGTATTCTATCAATTACTGAATGAGAGGTGTTAAAATCTCCCACTATGATTATAGATTTGTTTAGTTCTGTTGGCTTTTGCTTCATGTATTTTGAAGCTTTGTTAGATATTTATACGTATTTATGATTGTTGTATCTTTTTAACCAATTGACCCTTTATAAAATGACCTTTAACACTCATAGTACTCCATGTCTTAATGCATGTTTTGTCTGATATTGTAGAAACACACTGACTTCTTTACACTGACATCTGCATGGTACGTGGTGTACCCTGAATCCTTTTACTTTGTCTCTCTGTATCTTTATATATAAAGTTCATCTCATATAGGTGACATGCAGTTGATTTTGTAATTAGTAAAACTCTACTTTTAATTGGAGTATTTACTTCATTTGCATTATTTTTTATCATATATATACATGATAATATGTTTTATTATACATATACATGATTGTATGTTTAATTCCATATTTTTATTGTTGTTCTTTACTAAAATTTCTATTTTCACTCATTATTTCCATCTCTTTCGTTATTCTTTGACTGTATTTATAACAGCTGCTTTAAAGCCCTTCTCTGAAATTTCACTACCCTAGATCATCTTGGAGTCAATGTCCATTGACTAAATTTTATCTTGTCTATCAGTCAGAATTTGTGATAATTTTGGACATTATACCGACTCCAGACACTCTTATTTTTCTCTGAAGTCTGTTGATTTTTGTTCTGACTGCTAGGTGTCTTCCAAAAAAAGCTGGATCAATAAGAATCTCTCTCCCTGCAGTCTCCTTCTTTTAAGAACCTCCTCTAGTTTCTGCCTACTTTTGGTCACTCTCCAGTGCCTTCATATATTTGGTATTCATATTGTGTGCACAGATTGTAATTTCAATCTACAGGAAGCTACTATGTGATTACCAGAAACTGAACTCATTTCCATTATATTTTAAGGTTTTTCTATGAAATTATAGTTTCATAAAGACACAAAATTTTTAAAATATTATAAGTTGAATAGTAAACCAATATTATGTCTTTTCTCATTATATATAGTGATACAAAATCATTGCTGATAATCTAAAAAGTAGACAAAAAAAGAGAGCAGTGAAATCATCTTTCTATGTAATTTTTATATATGCATACCATATACGTATATTATTTACAAATTTTGTATAATACTGGATATATTATTTTCCATTTTTCTCTGTTTACTTATATTTTAAATTACCCTATCCTTATGGCATCACTCTTCAAAACTATAATTTTATTGAAGAACATTTACTGTATAAATATGTGATGTTTGCTTGTTTCTAATTCTTATATTTTTATATGACTTCTAAATTGTTTTGTTCTTATGAAACGCTGTGATGAAATTCTTTGTAATACCTGTTATGCTATTTTTGTAATTACTATGGGAGAGAACTCAAGGTTCAAAATGTTTACATCTTTGCAGTTATTGGTAAGTATTTGGCCAGAGCTTTTCAAAGAAATAAGTATAGCCATAATATATAAGATACATAGATATAAACATACATATAAGATATGAGAGACATAAGAGATGTAAGTTTAGAAAGAGATTGTTTCCCTAGGTATTTGTTGCTTCAATGCTTTGCCTGTTTTCAATTTTAATTTTCTATTTTCCAAAATACAGTAGTTACATAAGTTAAAACATTAAACTCCGAGATCAGGAGCCCTCTGCCTCACTCTTTCATAATCCTTCTTGGTCCTCCTTAGAGGCAGCTACTACAAAATGTTTAATGTCATATTTCAAATAACAGCTTTCTACTGCACACTCTTGGCATTTCTTACTGCATTAAGTTAATATATGTAATGTATAATATATGTAATATATATGTAATTGTCACTCACAACTGATTTAAAGCATGTAGCATGAAAATTTTCCATTTCTTATGTAATTCTGTTTCCCTGGAGTTAGTAATTGCCTCTTTGTGTTTCTTTGCCTGTTTTTTTTTTTTCCACACAAGTCTAAAACTACTTCATTTCTGCTTGTGTTTTTTTCTTTGACAATGCCTTCCTGTAGTCTCTTTTCTGCTCCCGTCTGACTTGTTGCTCATTTTTGCTGCTCAGCTACTCTTTCGTGTGTAACTTTCAAAGTATGCCAAGGCATTCTCTTTGCTACTTCATAGCGCTGGATCAACTGCTTCCTGGAACCAACTATATCTTCTTTTTTCTGCCTGGAGGTGTACATTCTCCCGAGGCCTCCTGAGAAAAGATGAGGGTATAGCAGTTCACTTTTGCTGTGTAGCAGTCCACTCCAAAACTTAATGACTAAAAACAACTTAGTTCAATTATGTGGAGTCAGCTGTTGAGGTTCTTGTGGTCTGGCTAGCTTGGCTGATTCGGATGGGCAAGTTTAGGATGGCCTCCTTCACGTATTTGAGACTTCAGCTGTATGGCTGAGATGGTTGTGGCCCCATTCCCTTGCATGATCTCTTATCCTTGGAGTCTAGACTTGGTTTCTTCCTGGTGATCTCTGGGTTTCCAGTGGCACAAGAGGTCAAGCCCCAGTGCACAGCCACTTTTTGAGTCTCTCTGCTTGTGTCATGCTTGCTAATGTTTCATTATTCAAAGCAAGTCACATGCTTAAGCCCAGATTCAAGGGATAGGAGAAACTGCAAAATATTATGACCATTTTTGTAATGATTCCCACTTTGCATATTTGAAAATGATTTTGGTTTACATTTCATCTTGACTGGTAATGCCCTGGGTGTAGAGTTCTAGAATAGTGAGCATTTGCTCTCACAGTTTTAGGCCTTTATTTTCTGGTTTCTATTTGTTGCCTAGCCACTAAAAATTCAGATGTCATCCCAGCTACTGATCATTGTATATACTTATCTCTTCACTCCTTTCCTCCTTCTCCTCTCCAAAAACTTTAAGATCTTCCCATTACTCCTAGTGTTGTGAAATTGCTTTTGGCCTGGATCTATTTTCAATAATTGTGTTGAATGTTGGGTGGATATTGCAAATCTTGAGATACACACTCTTAGTTTGGAGACATCTTCTTGTATTTTATACATAATTTATTTTTAATCTGCTCTCTATCCCTTTTACTTTTTCCAGTGTCAAGTAACTTACAACTCTGATGGTAAAAAGTACTTAAATAATATTTGAAGACTGTGGATATGTATTTTTTTTCAGGTGCTCACTACCACACCCACCTAATTTTTTACTATTTTTCCAGAATCAATTTATTTACTTATTTTTAATTGCTATTTATATTTCAATAGTTTATGGGATACAGGTGGTATTTTGTTACATGGATAAGTTCTTTAGTGGTGATTTCTGAGATTTTGGTGCTCCAAAATCACCCAGGTAGTGTACACTGTACTCAATACGTAGTCTTTTATCTCTCACCCTCTTCCAGCCTCCCCCTCCAAGTCCCCAAAGTTCATTATATCATGCTTATGACTTTGCATCCTCATAGCTTAGCTCCCACTTATGTGAGAACATACAATATTTGATTTTCCATTTCTGAGTTACTTCACTTAGAATAATGGCCTCCAACTCCATCCAAGTTGCTGCAAAAGACATTATTTCATTCCTATTTATGCCTGAGTAGTATTCTGTGGTGTATATATACTACATTTTTAATCCACTTGTTGGTTGATAGGCACTTAGCTCGGTTCCATATCTTTACAATTGCGAAATGTGCTGCTATAAACCATCCGTGTGCATATGTCTTTTTCGTCAGTCTTCTTTTTCTTTGGGTAGATACCCAGTAGTGCTGGATTGAATGGAGTTCCTTAAATATTCTCCATACTGTTTTCCATAGTGGTTGTACTAGTTTACATTCTCACCAGCAGTATAAAAGTGTTCTCTTTTCACCATATCCACACCAACATCTCATGATGTTGAACTTTTTTTTCATGTTTGTTGGCTGTTTGCATATCTTCTTTTCATAATTGGCTATTCAGGTCCTTTGACCACTTTTTGATGAGATTTTTTTTCTTGCTAATTTATTTGTGTTCCTTGTAGATGCCAGATATTAGTCTTTTCTTGGACTCATAGTTTGCTAATATTTTCTCCCACAAGGTTGTCTGTTTATTCTATTGATTATATATTTTACTGTGCAGAAGCTTTTTAGTGTAATTAGGTCCCATTTATTTATTTTTGTTCTTGTTGCATTTGTTTTTGCAGTCCTAGTCATGAAATATTTGCCCAAATTAATGCCTGGGATAGTTTTTCAGTGTTATTGTCTAGAATTTTTATAGTTTCAGGTCTTAGATTTAAATCTTTGATCCATCTTGAGTTGATTTTTGTATAAGGTGGGAGATGGGGATCCAGTTTTATTCTTCTACATGTGGCCTCCCAGTTTTCCCAGCACCATATATTGAATAGGGTGTCCTATCCCTGATCTATGTTTTTTACACTTTGTCAAAGATCAGTTAGCTGTAAGTATTCTGCTTTATTTCTAGGTTCTCTATACTTTTCCATTGATCTACATGCTTATTTTTATGCCGGTGCCATGCTGTTTTGGTACTACAGCCCCGTAGTATAATTTGAAGTCAGGTAATGTGATGTCTTCAGATTTGTTCTTTTGGCTTTGTATTGCTTTAGCTATGTAGGCTATGTTTTGGTTCCATAAGAATTTTGGAATTGTTTTTTCTAGTTCTGTGAAGAATGATAGGTATATATTTTTGACTGTTAATCTTCACTATAGAATGTTTAATGAGAACAAGCCATGTTATTGTGAGAATGTTCAAATACATAGTGTTTAATTTTCTTGGTTTGGTCAATTCTTTAGAATAATTCAATCTGCTACATGTTTGTGGGGAGTAGGGGAAGGGAGATTGTATAATGGAATGTTAATAGGTGGAGGAGGGAAGGAAGATGGAGAGCTCATTATATAGCATATGGCCCTTCACTTATTTCTCTATTTTCAGTGTGGCTCTCTGTTTTCACTATGACAACTTTGCCTGGTGTCTGAGGCAAAGGTCAGAGTATCTCTGATAGTATTGGTAGATGACAAATTTCTAAAATTGCGCTGAAGAGAACTAGCTTTCCTATTGCGTGGATACGGAAAGGCTTCTAGGACCTTCAGAGTTTCTTTTGAAAATTCCTAATACTCTTGTTTTTTGTTCACATAGCTCCACATTCTGAGATGGGTGGTACCTTCACCTTTAGAGCATTTCTGGAATTTAGGGTACAGATTGCCTCTGTTCTTAATCTCTTCACTGCTAAAGCTAGTTAGTAGCTTCCAAGTCAGTTAGTATTTAACCATTTGCTTTCTGGCTTCCACAGTGTGTGGATTTTTCTCATAGAGTATTACAATGTCCACTATAGATCCAAGGGAAGATTTCCTGTGTCTGGGAATCCAAGTTGTTTTCATCTTGGTAATTCTTCAACCCAACAGGAGGCCTACACAGTTAGTTTGACAGGAGAAGGAAGCATACGGATGGCATACTAGCTCTTAAATATTTTAGCCTAGGAGTTATACACATCATTTCTGCTTACAGCAAATTGGCCAGAAACAGACACATGGCTCCCAGCAAGGGGGCTGAGAATAACCCATGCAGGGGTTGGGGTGAGGGGACCACACCTGGATATTCACTGACAAACAATTGTCACTGTCATGGTTGACCCCTCTGGTTACAAAAATGTTTTCTTGCTCCCTTATTGTGACATGCCCCAATAAAAACCACCTAAGTCTCACAAAGTCACTGCCTTAAGCTCAAAGTCCAAGTTTCTGGATATTATACTATAATCTCTAGATTCATACAGATGAAATAAGAAGACAAGGTATCTGCATATCCTCAGTTTCATGACACCTAGTGTTTAATTGTGGAAATGGGATAGAATAAAAGCAAAAATACATTCCAGAAGGGGAAAAAATGGGAGATATCCAGCCGAATTCATAGGAATTCTAAGATCTTGAAATCTTGCTGGGCAGACATTGCAAAGATTCTCCAAGCCTTCAGAATGGTAGAAATCAGCTATCAGATAAGGCCTAATGTGCTCTCTGGGATTAGTGTTGTGTCCACTGTTCTTTATGGCTTTGGGAGTTTCTTCTGGTTTTCAGGATGTTCCATAGCCATGTCTGAAGAGGCTGTTGTGGAATATGCCAGAATCAGGGTTGCACAGCTTTCTTAATTAAGGTCTTGCCAGTGGAAAGTTGGGAGTTCAACGACTGTAAGGCTCAAATAATCACAAAACTTGACGGATAATTTTTCAGAGTGAGTCTTAAAAACACATTAGACTTTCCATCTGTTGTTACTGGTCAGTTTATTTGGTGAACTCATACCCAGATGTCAGTATGAGCCATTCTCTAGATCTTTATTTCTTTGTTCTCATATCTTATGCTTCTCTATATTTAAGGAGAGCTATCTGGAGGGTGTCATACTAGAGACAGAAAGTCTCTTTTGTTTGACTATTTCCCTGAAGCACTTTCACTAATGATAGTTTATTGATTGATTGATTGATACAGGGTCTCACTCTGTCACCCAGGCTGGAGTGCAGTGGCATGAATATTGGCTCACTGCAGCCTCGACCTTCTGGGTTCAAGTGATCCTCTGCCTCAGCCTCCAAGTAGCTTCCCACATGCCACCATGTCCTGCTAAATTTTAAAAATTTTTTCGCAGAAACAGGGTCTGCCTATGTTGCCCAAGCTGGTCTCAAACTCCTGAGCTCCAGCAGTCGTCCTGCCTTGGCTCCCAAGTGATAGGTTTTAAAATATGCAAAGAAGCCACTCTGAATCTGATCTTTGCCATAAAAGCTATTTTAAGAGGATTTGTCTCTCAATGACTTTTTCAATTTTATCTCTCACTTTTTCCCAAACTTCTGCTTCCAGACTGAGATATTCTTTGCTGAATCATCTTTCTTGTAATACTTTGCCAAACACAGCTAGTAGTAACCAACACACCCTTTTAAGTTTCCAGTTTCCAGTGTTTCGAATTCATTGCTCACATGATTGGCACTGCAACTTATTGCAGGCAATAGCATTATCAGATATCAGTATCAGATACTGCTGTTGATCTTTATTATAAGTTATCGTGAGCTTTCTAGCCTATACTAGGCTGCTCATCAAATGCCATATAATTAAATTTAGATTTTTTAGTTTTTAGTTTGTTTTTACCAGACTTATCTACTTCTTATATCAATCAATAGTGTTAATCAGGATAGATTAGGTTGTGCTTCCAGTAACATTTCCCAGATCTCCAGGATGTAAGACTATATCTTTTGATTTCTAATCCACAGAAGTCCACTGTTTTTTCTGTGACTGTCCAGGGAAGTTCGCTTTCACACAGTAACATCTTCTGGTTCCACCATCACAACTGAAGCCCTTCATGGTCTCCTTGACAGTAGAAGAGAAAGCTGAAGGGTCACACACCATCCATTTAGTGTCTTGGCCTCAAATTGATTTATGTGTATTCTGTTCATGACCCATTTGTGCAGAACTATTCTCAGGGCCCTTCCTAATTGCAGTGGGGCTGAGAAATGTATGTGAGCCTATGGATATTTGGTAAGCAACCCTGTCTCCCATTAATGCAATTATAATTTTTAAAACTTTGCAAAATTCTGAGTCAATATTGTGCTTTATGATGAACTAGATAACATTTCAAGTGTACTATACCCAATAAATCATACTTAAAATTGAAGAGGACAAGGATATTCTTAGCAAGAGGACTATAACAAGTTGGGAAATTAGTGGAGATATTGTATAAACATGAATGTTCCTGTCCAGAGCCTGGAAAATAGCAAAAATTCAAAGTCTTTTTTAAAACAAAAATACAAGGTGTTTGAGAAAAAAATGAATAACCCCAATTTGAAAAGAAGGTTTATAAATGGAGTCATGAGAAATATTTTTTGATTAGTAGAAAGGAACCAGGTGGCAGAGACTGTGAAACAGTGAAACAGACTAATTCAAACTAATTCTTGAAATAATTAGTCCAAACCTTTTAAAAAGTATTTTAAATCAAGAATGGTTAGATGTCTGGAAATTAAGCTCATGATTATCAGATATAAAACTGCAAATCTTGACCATCAAAATAAGGAGATTCTTTGAACACTAGGAGGAAGACTATGGATGCTGGTTAGAGAGAAATAATGCATACACATTATTTTAAATATATTTGCCTAGTCCTTGTGTTATCAATAAATTACTAATAGCCTTCAAAAGAAATTTCATAGGAAGTGATAAGAAAATGGTAATCTTGGTCAATAGACCACCAGGTGATTCATGGCACTGTTATTCTAGGAAAAATACTGCTCCTTTATTGAGTTCTAATTTTCTTCCTTGAGTCTTTTCATTACATTTCTTCAGGCGTTATTTTTATTCTGCTGACTTTTCTGTTATTTAGACATTTTAAAGCCGAATATGATTTTAGATTTGATTTTGTCCTGAAATTACTTCTACAATTATTTCCTTCAGCCTTTTCAACATTAGAAATTTGGCAGCATAACTGGAAGTAGCGCATAAGGAACTGAGATTATGAAGGGAGCAAAGCTTATAGTTTAGGGGCTGCTGTGGTCAGTCACTTCATTCTGTTCCTCTTCCGGACATGACAATAGGCTTGAAAAAAGAGAAACTCGCCTATTCATTGAATCAAGCTGCTTCTGCTAGCACTATAATCTTATAATATCTTTAACACTTGTTTTATAATTTGTAAAGAGCTTAATATTAAAGTATGACCCATTATAATGTTGCTGACATTTCAATGTCACAATATTAAAATACTGTGCCACTTAAGAATAAATCCTAGAAGGAGCAGGCATGTAAAATAGGACAAATTTAAGGAAAGCAAAAATAAAATCACAAATGACATCTAGTGAAAAAACCTTGAAAGGGAATTGTCTTTAATTAGTTCACAGTTGGAGGTGGTTCATACTGCTTATTTTAGTTAAGTCTTTCATTTGAGGAGAAACAAGCTATTTAACTTTCAGGATGCTTGCGGGTAGTTGGAGAGCAACTTGAATCCTCTATCTTATTGAATAAAACTCTGCCCTCAATATAGTATAATTTTGATAGGGAAGAATATCATCTACAAAATATAATCTATTGGGATTTGTCACACATTAAAATAAAAACTCAAAGGTGGTGCAGTAAAGCAAATTTATAGCATGTTCCCGAGTCTGTGTAGGAGTCATTGATATTTATTTTAATCAGTAAAATTGGCTCAGAAGCATTTCTAAGTAGGTATCCTTTCTACTGAGCCCTAATACAAGATCTAAGCTTATGGCAAAAAGAATCCTCTGGTTTACAGTATGTGGTAGATTTTTCTATGTAGAGAATATAGGGAATGAAAGAAATTCTGATAAACGTGTTAATACTTTGGTTTTATAAAGCTTTATGAACAAATATCCTCAGAAAAGAATGAAACTTTTACACTAATATTCCACAAGGCTGCTACTTTGCTGAAATCTGGTTTTGTAATACACTTATAACCAACCACACTTATCTGTTGTTCATACGAGGTCTACCCACTTCAAATATCTCTATATAATAATATTAGGGAATATTATTTCACTACAGATTTCATGAAAACAGTGGAATCCTACCAAAGTTGAAGCTGCACCATGAATGATAGCTCTATGCATTTGCATAACACTTATTTAGTCATAATCTATTTACAACAAAAATATAGAGATACAGCAGAGGGTATTCAGTGGCTACATTTATAATATCCAGTTCCTCCTAACTCACAATGTGATGCGAACACATAGCCAAGTGTAACCACGAAAATAGTCTTCAGTTTTTATTTATATTCTGCTTCTAGGTTTTGTGATGCTTCTGTGTATATGTTCAAGAAAATTCTTGTGTCGTTGTCGTACTCTTCTTCACTGAAAAGATACTTTCCAGTGTGATGGTCTCAAACTCTGTATTTATCTTCATTTCCAAAATTCAATTAAAACATATTATTTGTGATGACTGTTTGGCCCAATAAACTCTGCACAATGCTAGCTGCCTGCTTTGCTTCTTAATGAGGAAAAGGGTTTTCTATATCCCTCTCTGAGTCTTTCTACAATTCTGCTTTCTTTTCTCTAATCTTAATACTGTGCCCTTTTCTTTGTGCCATGTTTTCTGTAACCTGTGGAAGAAAATAGTGATATTTTAATAGGGAGAATAACTTATCATTAAATTTTACATGATAAATATATTACACTTTTGTTAAAAAATGCAGATACCTTGAAATTTCTTGTGTAACTCCCTCTAACACTCCCAGGCAGCTCAGGGGATAAGGGGAAAAGAAGATTTTCTATTACTTCCATTACTTTCAATGGCAAAAACCACAATTACTTTTGCGTCAGCCTAATATTTAGATATTCTTCTTTCTCTGTTTTAGGATATTTATTTGTTTGCAAAAATTAAAATAAATGGTGAAATGCCTGTTTTTTTCATAAAAATGTTTATTATAATTCTACAGGCCCAATATCCAGTCTTGATACATCTGCTTGAATTCTGTTAATATCACTTACTTCTTTCTTTCTGTTATCAAATTCTTTCCTAATAAATCATGAATTTTCCCTTCCTTTCTACTTCCCCATCCACCAACAATCAGGTTCTAATAATCAAACTCTGGATTTCTGAGATTTAGACATCTGAGCTCTAGACTGCTACTTTCCATTACTCCTTTTCTAGTCATCCATTCTATGTAAAACCCCAGTTTACTCTTCTCTCTTCTTCATTTTATTCATGATACTGTATTGTTCAAAATTCCACAGTGGCATAGAATGACGTAAAAAAGAAGTAATAGCACCTTCTAATACCAAGCAGGGGCTTTCCATGTTACAGTATGGAGATCCCTCATCCTTGGCACAACTGACATCTCGGGCTGGACAAGCCTTTGTCATGAAGGGCTTTCTTGTGCACTGCAGGCAAGACACATTAGACACCAGTAACATTCCTCCAGTTGTGACCACTAAAAAGTCTCTGGGAATTTTGCACAGATAAGGGAAAGGCAAAATTACCCCAGTTGAGAAACACTGTTTTTCATCCACTTCTGTCTTGATAACAGTCATGTTCAGCTGCAAATACCCAAACACCTGTTTAACTGTAGTTTAAAGAATAGGCTTTTATTATTTGTTGTTTAAATATCTATAGGTGTCTGTAGGTGAGCATTTGCTGGGGTTGGTACAGTGGGTCAATAATGTTAGAACTAACATCTCTGAGATTCTCTTGGCCTTTCCCTCAGAGTTACTATATGGCTGCTGAAAATTTGGGTATCACATCCTCTTGCAAACAAGAAGAAGGGAGGTGGGGAAATGGGGAAGGGACACGCTCTTGAAACTTACATTGGCATCTCATTGACCAGAATGTTGTCTCATGATCAGCATTAATTCCAAGGGAAAGTGCATCTAAAGTTAATCTAGGAAAGGAAGAAGAGGATTGGAAACATGTTGGAGGAGGTGACCCATAGAGTCTAACATGCCCTAACTTCACTTCTTCCCCAGAAAAACTTTCCTCTTTGTGTTTTTTTGTTTTGTTTTGTTTTTGGATAAATAATTCTAGAAGCTAAAACAAAATGACCCAAGTTTTACTAAGTATAAGTAAATAAATGTTTGTTTCTTGCTGAAAATGTCCAATATGGCTAACGTTGAGCAGTGAGCAGTGTTCTTTCGAGATCCAGGTTCTGTTTAGCTTTTGGTTTTGTCTTTTCCAAGTCCTTGGTCTCCCCAGCCAGCTCTTCTGCTTCTGATCTGCAGGAAGAAGAAAGAGTGTAGAGGATTTTGCAGAATATGTTTGGGGGCTAGGCCAGAGATAGATTTTTACTATGTCCATTGGCATCTTAGTGACCAGAACATAGCTAAAATGGCAATAACTAACTATAAGTAGCCCATCTCTATCACTTACTCCAAAGAATGTATTTGTTTCCATGTCTCCCCTCTATGTGCTTTTCTGAATTTAAATTGTGTGTACCTTTTCTTCTTTCTGGATGTATTAGTCTGTTTTCATGCTGCTGATAAAGACATACCCAAGACTAGGAATGAAAAGAGGTTTAATGGACTTACAGTTCCATATGGCTGGAGAGGCCTCACAATCATGGCAGAAGGCAAGGAGGAGCATGTCATGTCTTACATAGATAGCAACAGGCAAAGAGAGAGCTTGTTCAGGGAAACTCCCATATTAAAAACCATCAGATCTTGTGAGACTCATTCACTATCACAAGAACAGCGCAGGAAAGACTCGCCCCCATAGCTCAATCACCTCCTATGGGATTCCTCCCATGACACATGGAAATTGTGGAAATTACAATTCAAGATGAGATTTGGGTGGGACATAGCAAAACCATATCATTTCATTCCTGGCACATCCAAATCTCATGTCCTGACATTTCAAAACCAATCATGCCTTCCCAACAGTCCCCCAAATTCTTAACTCATTTTGGTATTAATTCAAAAGTTCACAGTACAATATCTCCTCTGAGACAAGGCAAGTCCCTTCCTCCTATGAGCCTGTAAAATCAAAAGCAAGTTAGTTATTCCCTAGATACAATGGCGGTACAGACATTGGGTGAATACAGCCTTTCCTAGTGTGACAAATTTTTTAAAACAAAGAGGCTACAGGTCCCATCCAAGTCCGAAATTCAGCAGGGCAGTAATATCTTAAAGCTCCAAAATGATCTCCTCTGACTCCATGTCTCACATCCGGGTCACACTGATGCAAGAGGTGGGTTCCCATGATCTTGGGCAGCTCCGTCCCTACGGCTTTGCAGGGTACAGCCTCCCTCCCAGCTGCTTTCATAGGTTGCTGTTGAGTGTCTGTGTCTTTTCCAGGCACACAGTGCAAGCTGTTGGTGGATCTACAATTCTGGGGTCTGGAGGATGGTGGCCCTCTTCTCACAGCTCCACTAGGTGATGCCCCAATAGGGACTCATTGTGGGGGCTCTGACCCCACATTTCCCTTCTCTACTGCTCTAGCAGAGGTTCTCCATGAGAGCCCCGCCTCTGCAGCAAACTTCTGCCTGCACACTCAGGTGTTTCCATACATCCTCTGAAATCTAGGCAGAGGTTCCCAAACCTCAATTCTTGACTTCTGTGCACCCGCAGGGTCAACACCACATGGAAGCTGCCAAGGCTTGAGGCTTACACCCTCTGAAGCCACAGCCGGAGCTGTACCTTGGCCCGTTTAGTCACAGCTGGAGCAGCTGGGACACAGAGCACCAAGTCCCTAGACTGTACACAGCATGAGAACCCTGGGCCTGGCCCATGAAGCCAGTATTTCTTCCTAGGTCTCCAGTCCTGTGATGGGAGTCCCTGGAGACATGCCCTGGAGACATTTTCCCCATTGTCTTGGGGATTAACATTTGGCTTCTCATTACTTATGCTACTTTCTGCAGCAGGCTTGAAATTCTCCTCAGAAAAATGGGTTTTTCTTTTTGCATTGTCAGACTGCAAATTTTCCAAACTGTTATGCTCTGCTTCCCTTATAAAACTGAATGCCTTTAACAGCACCAAAGTCACCTCTTGAATGCTTTGCTGCTTAGAAATTTCTTCTGCCAGATACCCTAAATCATCTCTCTCAAGTTCAAAGTTCCACAAATTCTAGGGCAGAGGCAAAATGCCACCAGTCTCTTTGCTAAAATATAGCAAGAGTCACCTTTGCTCCAGTTCCCAACAAGTTCCTCATCTCCATCTGAGACCACCTCAGCCTGGACCTTATTGTTCATATCACTATCAGCATTTTTGTCAAAGCCATTCAACAAGTCTCTAGGAAGTTGCACATTTTCCCACATTTTCCTGTCTTCTTCTGGACCCTCCAAACTGTTCCAACCTCTGCCTGTTACCCAGTTCCAAAGTCACTGCCACATTTTGGGTATCTTTTCAGCAACACCCCACTCTACTGGTACCAACTTACTGTATTAGTTTTCATGCTGCTGATAAAGACATACTAGAGACTAGGAAGAAAATGAGACTTAATGGACTTACAGTTCCACATGGTTGGGGAGGCCTCACAATCATGATAGAAGGCAAGGAGGAGCAAGTCATGTCTTACATGGATGGCAGCAGGCAAAGAGAGAGCTTGTGCATGGAAACTCCCATTTTTAAAATCATCAGATATAATGAGACTCATTCAATATTACAAGAACAGCACAGGAAAGACCCGTCTCTGTAATTCAGTCACCTCCCACTGAGTTCCTGTTATGACATGTGGGAATTGTGGGAGTTACAATTCAAGATATGATTTGGGTGGGGACACAGCCAAACCATATCACTGAAATTCCTTCCCTTCTTTGTCTTGTTTGTGAAAATCCGAACTTTTCACTGTCTCCTACTGAAGATTAGGGGACTGTACCACTTCAAGGCAACTAACTACTCCTTCCGGTGAAACTGATATCATGCCATGATCGGAAGAAGGGCTTTGGAGTCAGACAAAACTGGGTTTAAAGATGATACGCACTAGTTTTATAAACTTGCCCAAGTTTGACTTCTATGAATCTTGGATATATCATGTTTTAAATTTGGCCAATATTAAATTATGAATGAAATTAAATAAAGCCCTTGACTTGCAATAAATAAAGATTATTTTTTAAATCTGATCTTCTTAAGCAGTTACTACCTGTGCTATGCGTTGGGTAACTAGTTGAATATCACATTTTTCTTTTCTATTAAATTCGCTAGTACTCTAGGCAGCTATAAGCAGTCCTCCAAGCAGGAGCCATGTCTTACTGGTGTTGTATGGAGGGGGCACTGAGGAAAAGACTGGGAAGTGAGACTTACTTGTTACTTTCTCCCTCGGTGCAGGCTGATTGACCATCTGGAAGCTGTAATAGTAATACCTGTACCTCATGAGGTGGAGATGCCCTTTTCTTTTTTCCTTATTTTTGTAACACTTATTTTATTTTTTTGAATATTATTTTTAATTTCAAATCAGAATTGTATACCTTTATGTGGTACAGTATGATGTTTTGATATATGTAAACAACATGGAATGATTAAATCAAGCTAATTAACATATCCATCACCTCATGTACTTTTTTTTGTGGTGAGACATTTGAAATGTACTCTCTTAGTTATTTTGAAATATACAACAAATTAATATTGACACTAATCATCCTGCTGTGCAGTAGATCTCAAAACATACTCCTTGTATCTGAAGCTTTGTACTATTTGGCCAGCCACACCCATTCCCTCTCTTCCCACACCTCCAGCTCCTGGTAACCATCATTCCACTCTCTACTTTTATGAATTCAACTTTTTTAGATTCCACATATAAGTGAGATTATGCAGTATCTTCCTGTGCCTGACTTACTTCGTTAGTATAAAATCCTCCATGTTCATTCATATTATAACAAATGACAAATATCCTTTTTTTAAAGGCTTAATAGTATTCCATTGTGTATATATGCCACATTTTCTTTATTCGTTGATCTATTGATGGGCTCTTAGACTTATTACATAACTTGGCTAATGTGAATAATGCTACAATGAACATGAGAGTGCAGATATCCCTTTGACATATTTTAATTCCTTTTTATGTATACCCAGAAGTGGTATTGCTGGATCATATGGTAATTATATTTTTAGTTTTTGAAGAACTTCCATACTGTTTTCCACAGTGACTACCGATTTACATTACCACCAACAGTGTGCAATGGTTCTCTTTTCTCCACATCCTCACCAAGGATCTTCCATCTTTTTGATATAAGTCATTTTAACAGATTTGAGGTGACAGATAATCCCATTGTGATTTTAATTCACATTTCCCCAATGGCTAGTGATGCTGAGCATTTTTTCATGTTCTTGTTGGTCGTTTGTATGTCTTCACTTGATAAATGTCATTTCAAGTCTTTTCCATTGTTTTCCTACTATTGAGTTGTCTTCTGTAATTCAAATTTGAAAAGCCCTAATATAATAGTATCTACATTTCAATATCTGTTGATTAAAGGTTATAAAATAACACAGTTATTAAAATTTAGATGTCTACTGCCATATTTCATTAATCAAAACAGTTCTCTTCTGCTACTATCCTAGACCCTGTTTCCACTGGTGCCTACTCCTAGAATCCATTCATTGCAGAACTGTGATAATTTTAAAAATATCATGCTCATGCTCCTGCTTAAAACTCTAATGGCTTCTGTAACCCTCAGAATAAAAGCTAAATACATTTGGTTGGTGTACAAAGTCACAGAGGCAAGCATATGGATACCAAAATTAGTATATAAGTAGAATCCTCCATTGAAACCCTCTTAAGGGAAAGATTTGGTTTGAACATTGAAAAGAAAATGTATGCTTAAATTTATATATGTGACCCAGTTTTAATAGCCTAAAAAATAATCTTTTCTTACCCCAGTCTATTGAGGCTTACTTAGAGTTCTTTGCTTCCAGAGCACACATTCAGAAAGATTGTCTTATAAATATTTGCTGTAGGAGTTGTACTTGTAGAGAGAGCAGTTTGCCATGAGAGACATGTAAAATTGCAGTAAGAGTTGACAGATGACACAGATATATATACACATAAAGGGCCTTGATTTTAATTCTAAGAAGAGATCTTGGTAACTATTGTTAAAGGACATCTAAGAAGGACATCTTGGTTTTCAGGGGAGACTAAACCACTGGGATTTATTGGCTTTATCAAATTGCATAACATAGATATTATAATTCTTTTAATATGAAGTACTTTTATTCCCTTTGGAATTATTTATTTATATGAATGCAAAATGAAAACACTTTAGGATGAATTTGGATCTTTGCCTAAGTAGTTTACCATTTTGCAGATGGTTAATTAAAAGCAGATATTTTGTCGGGAGGTGGGGTGGGGGAGGGAGAGCATTAGGAAAAAGAGCTAATGCATGCTGGGCTTGATATGTAGGTGATGGGTTGATAGGTGCAGCAAACCACCATGGCACATGTTTACCTATGTAACAAATCTGCACTTCCTGCGCATGTACCCTGGAACTTAAAATAAAAATAAAAATTTTTAAAAAGCAGTTATTTTGCATGGTTTTGTGTTATAAATAACATTTTAAAATGGAGTTTTGTTACCTTTCAGAGGAACTTTAAAATTTCCACCTGTAAATATTCATTGACTCTTTATATTTGTGTTGCTATATTTATATTAATTTGGAGCTTTCTACGATGTTATTGTTAAATATGAAATCATTAACCATTACTATTGTATGATTTTTCTATCAGATCTTTAGAGCTGTATTTTATCTTTACATATAACTTATAAATTCCAAGACATTAGCTGTATTTCCATTTTCTTAGACTTATGTTTGTCAATTTTAACTCTTATTTAACATATATTTTACTGATGTTATATTGCTATCTACTAAAGGAGTTTGAATTTTTATTTAATTTCAATAACATCCCCAAAATAATTGAAAACAAAAGTTGGCAAAAAAGTATGGATATTATGATTGCATTAATTTAAATTCACATTATATAGAGACCAATGAAAGAAAGCAATTTATAAAAACCAAATGAGTTTGTGAATATTAAATGAGAAATTTTTATTTTATCAAAAAATGTGACTATATAGTAAGTCCTCATTTAATGTCATAAATAGGTTCTTGAAAACTGTGACTTTAAGTGAAATAACATACAGCAGGTGCTTGAATAAATGTCATTTTATTCAAGATTGTTTTGATATAACGTTGATGAGAAAGAAATGGTTTTGTTATATGTCCTTTAGCTTAAAGTCACAGTTTCCAAGAATCTATGACGTTAAGTGAAGACTTAATGTACATATTTCCTCCCTTCCTTCCTTCCTTCCTTCCTTCCTTCCTTCCTTCCTTCCTTCCCTCCCTCCCTCCCTCCCTCCCTCCCTCCCTCCCTCCTTCCCTCCTTCCCTCCTTCCCTCCTTCCCTTCTTCCCGCCTTCCCGCCTTCCCGCCTTCCCTCCTTCCTGCCTTCCTTCCTTCCTTATTCCTTTCTATGAGACAGGGTCTCCCTCTGTCACCTAGTCTGGAGTGCAGTGGCAGGATGTTGGCTTACTGCAACCTCCAGCTCCTGGGCTCAAGGAATCCTCCCACCTCAGCCTCTGAGTAGCTGGGACTACAGGCACGCACCACACTCAGCTAATTTTTCATATTTTTGGTAAAGATAGGGTCTTACCATGTTGCCCAGGCTGATCTCTAAACTCCTGAGCTCAAGCGATCCACCCACCTAAGCCTCCCAGACTGCTGGGGATTACAGGTATGAGCCACCACAACCGGCCCTGAATATATTTCTAAAACACTAATTATTTAT
The DNA here is from genome assembly GCF_043159975.1 of Macaca nemestrina. NCBI lineage: Eukaryota > Metazoa > Chordata > Mammalia > Primates > Cercopithecidae > Macaca > Macaca nemestrina. Next base: position 58,841,720 of record NC_092143.1, read on the forward strand.
ATGTAATAAAATGTCCTCAATGTTCATCCATGTTGCTGCAAATGACAGGATATCCTTATTTTTATGGCTGAATAATATTCTGTTATGCATAATTACCACATTTTCTTTGTCCATTCTTTCGTTGAGGAACACTTAGGTTGATTCCATATGTTGTTTATTGTGGATAGTGCTGCAATAAACATGGGAATGTAGATATCTCCTCTACATACTGACTTCCTTTCCTCTGTATATATACCAAGCAGTGGAATTGCTGGATCATTTGGTATTTATGTTTTTAGTTTCTTGAGAAACCTCCATACTGTTTTCCATGGTAGCTGTACTAATTTACATTCCCACAAACTGTAAGAGTTCCTCTTTCTCTGCATCCTAACCAGGATTTATTATTTATTTATTTATTTGTATTTTATTTATGTATGTTTGTTTTTTCTTTTTTATAATGGCCATTTTAACTGGAGTGAGATATCTCATGATGGTTTCGATTTGCATTTCCCTGATTATTAGTGATGCTGCGTTTTTTTTTTTTTTTTTTTTTGAGACGGAGTCTTGCTGTATCGCCCAGGCTGGAGTGCAGTGGCGCAATCTAGGCTCACTGCAAGCTCCACCTCCCCGGTTCACACCATTCTCCTGCCTCAGCCTCCCAAGTAGCTGGGACTACAGGCGCCCGCCACCACGCCTGGCTAATTTTTTTGTATTTTTTAGTAGAGATGGGGTTTCACCATGTTAGCCAGGATGGTCTCGATTTCCTGACCTTGTAATCCACCTGCCTCAGCCTCCCAAAGTGCTGGGATTACAGGTATGAACCACTGTGCCCAGCATGCTGCGTATTTTTAAAAATACTTGTTGGCCATTTGTATGTATTCCTTTGTGAAGGGTCTCTTCAGATCATTTGTCCATTTTTTAAACAAGGTATTTGTTTTTTGCTGTTGAGTTATTTGAGTGCCTTATATACTCTGGATATGAATTCCTTATCAGATGAATAGTTTGCAAATGTTTTCTCTCACTCTGAGGGTTTTCTCTTGACTCCGTTGAGTGTTTTCTTTTTCTTTTTTTTTCTTTTTTTTTGTTTATTTTGTGCAGAAGCTTTTTAGTTTGACAGAATCCAGTTTGCCTATTTCTGCTTTTATTGCCTGTGCTTTTGAAGTCTTATTCAAAAATCTTTTTCCAGTCCAACATCCTGAAGCATTTCCCCTGTTTTCTTCCAGTAATTTGATAATTTCAGGTCTTACATTTAAGTCTTTAATTCATTTTTGAGTTTTTTTAATGAAAGGTAGGAGTCGGGTTTTATTCTTCTGCAGATGGATACCCAGTTTTCTCAGTAGCATTTATTGAAGAGGCTTTCTCCCCATTGTATGTTTTTAGCACCTTTGTCAAAAATCAGTTGGCTGTAAATGAATTAATTTATGGGTTCTCTATTCTGTTCCACTTGAATATATGTCAGTTTTTATGCTGGTACCATGCTTTTTTGTTTACTACAGCTTTATAATATATTTTGATATCAGGTAATGTGTTACCTGCAACTGTTCTTTTTGCTTAGGATTTCTGTAGCTATTCAGGGTCTTTTGTGGTTCCATAAGGATTTTAGGATTTTTTTTTTATTTATGTGAAAAATGCTGTTGGTATTTTTATAGGGATTGCATTGAATCTGTAAAATTATTTATATATACAGTTGACCAACAACAACTGGCTATAGAGGGAGATAAATCCTGTCTTCCCTCCAGAGTCATGTGATTTGGGGCAAATTAATTATTTGGTATGTAAACCAATGTTGTGATTCTACTTAAATATTTTGGAAAGTGTTTATAAAGCATGTTATTTTTGATTTATATATTTTCTATACTTTGGTGTAATAATGGTAAAAGTGAATTGAGACGAGTCTGAATGACTTCATTCAAGCTTTGATAATCTTCAGTGTAGTATCTAAATACTGAATATTGTACATATATACATATATATGAACATGCATATATATATGGACACACATTCATAAATACACACACATAAACACACACACATGCACACACAAACACACATATATATCACATTATTGAGCCTTTTCATGTTTTACTGCTACATGCTATGGATACTTCTGTCAAACTCTTTATATAATTATTTTTACTCTTAAATCTCCACCTTTTTAATGCAGAAAAAACAAGGGTTTTATTTATACCTCACAATGCAAATACAAAGTTCTTCTGTGCTTTCTCATGTAGTTATACATAAACATTAATAAGTAGCTGACATGCAAAGAATTAAGTAACTGATCTTCAGCAACTGGATATTTCTCGGAAGTTTAGAATGCTAGCATAACAGAACCTAACATTTATACACTGAGGCTTCACATTTATCAATAATGTTCGGTGGATGTAAATGACAATACCTTTATACCTTTCACATAAATTTCCCCATTTGAACTCATGTGAGACTAGGCTAGGCATTATTTTTTCCATATTATAGATGTGCAACTTCAAATTCCTTGAGATTAAGTGGCTTGCATAAAAAATGGCTAAAGAATATATCCTAAATGTTCACCTTGTCCACTTTCCATTACACTGTTGAATTACAGAGCTGTTCAGTTGTAGCCTTACACAGGGACAAAGCCTTGGAGCAAAATACAGGGGACTTATACTCTGGATATGGCTTCCACTAATTGCCTGTGTGATTGTGACTTCCAAGTCTTGCACTTTCTATTTGGCCAGTAGCTATGTCTTAGCTGTGATGGTAACATTCTTAATTTAGCTTATGTATAAACAGGGATGTGGGAACTAAATCCACCTGATTTGCTATGGAAATTGGTTGTCTAAAGTAGAAACCACATATCCATTGAGAAGGAAGTCTAGTAAATTAGTTGATGCCTGGAAATAATTGCTTTTCCAGATGGGCTTATAATGGATTTATGAAGTATAAATAGAACATAAAACAAAGTTACTTAGATAAAACATGGGAAGGCTTTGAGTCTTTGCAGACATAGAACAAACGTCAGCTCAGATAGACTAGGTTCTCTTCAAAGAGTAGAACTGATGGTTGTAGAAATTTATAATGGTGTAAATACACAATTGCTAAAATAAAAATTTACATTAGTATTAATATTAACCTATTTAAGAGTATTCTTTTTTACTTAATTCCTTATACAATCATTTGTTATGCCTTAGACTGCATTTTATGAGATCAGTTTAAACTATAGAAAAATAATATATTACTTGCTTTTTAAAAAGTGTTTGTATGACAATGACAATGCATAATAGATGCTTAATGAATGCTTGCGAATGAACTGAATAAATTAATGAAATATGTTCCATTGAGAGACTAACATTTTGATTTCTTTCATCATTTATTTGTATTGGAGCAGAAGTAGGAATATTTCAAACTTCCAGGTTGATCTCTTTGTCTTTCTTCTCTCTGGCTCTCACTCTCTTAACTCTCTTTCTAATTTAAATTGGACAAAGCAATATTATGTTATTTTAATTATGCCTCTTAAATTATATTTACATTGATATGGGGTCAGGGATATTGCCTGTTTGTTCACTTGCTCACTACTATGGCCTCAACCCCTAAGAGATATCTTGGCACCTAATAGGTGCTTAACAATTATGTATTAATGAATAAATAGATCACATAGATAATTTTTAAAATTTCTTTCCATTTTTTTCACTGGCCTCTTGACTCTTCTACAACAAATTATATGACATAGAGTGAAAAATGTTCTTCAATAATATGTGTCTTCAAGATTATTGAGAACAAGTTATTTTTAGAAAACTAGGATAGCACCAAATAAAAAATGTAAAATTAAATTTTACGGAACTTGAAATTTGCAAATTGAGTTAAACAATGTGTGTTGTTTCCAAAATGAGGTCAAACTTCTTTTAACAGTCAAATTAAATGACCCCTAATCTTTATCCTATGGGCCACACATATATTATTCTTCTGTCCCTAGGGTCCCTGTTGCTCTATTGCTAAGTCCAGTATTGACCCTTGTTCCCAAAAGCTTCGTACTTAGGCCAAGTAATCAACTCTAGTTGTTCTCACCCGGCAGAGGGGAAATTAGAAATCTGACTCATTCCCTGGAGAGCTCTCCAGTGCTTCTGCTACCTCATAGTGTCATTATGGAAAATAAACATTCCTGAAGTCAGAGGTAGATACCTTCTAACGCCATACTTAGCAAGGCAGTCACCAGTACTTGGAGTCCCATGATCTGCTATTCTTTTAGTAGTTTTTCATGGTATGTGGGGAGAAAGGGAACATGTCATTTCACCATATTAAGCCCGGATACATTTGTTCCACACCACAGTAGGTCAGTTCTCTGCCAACATTCAGTTCTCTGGCTTCTCAGCGCTTTTTGTTTAAGCTCTACATAGTCATTTCCCCTCTGCCTGCTCAGGGTCCCACGGAGGCTGGGTCAGCCTCTGCCTTGAAACTGCTTTCCAAAATAACAACCCAGGATCAGATTTTCCCCTTCCTCATGGTGAGTTTTCTGATCTTATTTGCCAGATTTATAAAACAGTCATTTGTACAGACTGGCATATAAAGTCTAAAGGGATCTTTCAAGTTTGCTATAATAGACAACAAAAATCAATTACACTGGATCACAGCCTCTGTAAACAAGAATCTGTGTCTATTACCAGAAGAAGGATGTGGGAAACCTTGCAGGGCAGACCAAGAGTCAGTCTGTCACACAGGGTAAATGTCAGGGTCAGTGCCCTATTCTTCCCATCAGCAAGCTAGATGGGCTACCCAAAAATTGTTGAAATTAGGCAGATTTTTAAAACGAATCATGCAAAGTTCAAAACAAGTTCATTCAATAGCATTGGTGAAACTGCTCATGCAATCAAAGATAGCTACATGCAAAAAAGACATCATATATCTGAAAGTTATCACATTAAAGAAACAGACTAGACCAGTTACAGGTGGTTATCACTTTGTGATTTTTACTTTCTTCTCTTAACTGTATATATTTCTATGTAATTCTATGTAATTGTGTGGTGATAGTTACTTTTGTGTCAGCAAAATCTGGAATAGTTTCTTTTTTGCATCTAGTACTAGATAGGTCAAGTTGATTTTTGATATGTTGCTGCATGATACTTAAAACTCAAACAGATTTTAATTTATATCTTTATGTCTCCATGTAAAATACATTATTTTTTATGTGCCATCTAAATGATCTTACTAAGCTTTGCATATTTATTTACCAAAACCTGGACCATTATATTTTTAATGAAATAAAATTTTAAATTTAACATTACCTATGCAAATTGCCTTTTCCAAGTTTAACTTTTAGTATGCCAATAAATCCAAGGTGCTCTTTTTTATTATTAGTGACAAAATTAATAAATATTTTAAACATTTTCACCTTCATCTTCACTTCAACTTATATTTCTATATCATTTAGACAAAGATTATAATTTCAATTCAGCATTTAGGGCTACTGATGAATATTCTATTTACAACAATGCATTTTGATTTTATATTTTTTCTGAAATACTGCTCCTTTTTTTAATATTCCATTTTAATGGAATATCAGTTTAGTTTTAGGTCTAATGAAATACTGAATTAGAACGCTACAAATTATGAACTGAATAATTAAGGAATATCTTTTGTTCATTTGTGAAAAACAGCACTTGCTCCTTGGTTTGCCACCAAGAAGTCCTAATTGATCTGACCACGCTGCTATCTTCTCCTCTGCTAATGACAGAGAAACTTATGTGTGAAAACTCAATCTTTCACATGTACATTAAACTAGGAACAAGTTTTTATCCTAAATAGAGATTGTACAATCTGATACTTATGTGCTGTTTAATAAATATTAGAGGGAAAGAAAAAAGGAAGGAAAAATGGCGTGGGGGAAACAAAGGAACATTTGGTCACTTCTAATACAAGATTTAAAAACACAAATCTTGTTTTGAAAGCAGTGGCCATTTTCTTAAAACCCAGCTATGAAAATGTAACCCTTATATGTAGATAGAATAAATTACGTATTTCAGTAGCTAATAGTGAACATTCTGTAGCTACTATTAATTCTTCTCAATTGTAATAAATTTCCTGATCGTTATTATGAAATTTCTCAAAACATTTGAGATAATTTGGGATGCAAGCTTGTAATTACTGTTTTTACAACTGCTATTTGTAGTCACATGTTGAAATAGGCCTGCGATCTAAGCAGATGTTGGACACGATCTCTTCATAAAGTAATTTTCAATTATACTAACCCCCACTTATGAACATTCTTAAAATATGGAAAAGATACTCCTTAAGCATAATAGGAGTATTTTTAAAAGCATATGTGTGAATAGAATATTTAAAAATAATAATAGATTTATAGGTTCTAAAATTACTATTCCTGGAGACCTAAAATTATTATATAATTATTGTTGATAACTTACTGCTTGGGTGCAAACTTTGATCTATGAGTTTCTAGCATTTTGCATATGTTCCTTAATTTTTTTTGTTTTCTTTTATAATTGCATGCAGAATTGATTAGCTTAAGTCTAACATGCATCTAAGGGGACAAAATCATCATCATTTCAGCCTACTTAATGATTTTCCTCTTTGCCGACATCATATGAACTACTCTTTTCCGGAAGTGTATCTCAAAATCTTGAATCTAGTGGCATCATATTTCATTATATGATATCTACTTTTTATTCAAAGTAGAATTGAATTAATGTTTTCTGATCATTACAAGAAAACTTCCCAGAAATTTTAGACAACTAAGAATACAGCCTTGCAATCGCTGCTTTGAAAACTCCCATTCATAAATAGGCATATATTTAAATACACTAAGCAAAATGATCTTGTGAAATGTGGCTTCTTGGAACCTGAGATTAGGGCTCAGAAGACTTCATGAGTTGTCTACAGAGTATACTGGGCAATTTGGGCATGTCATTAATAGACTCTCTAATCACTGATATATAAAAAAATTGTAAGATAATAGATACCTCACATGCTTGTTGTGGAAATTGATTAAAGAAAGATTTAGTGACAGTTTCAATTTAGAAAAAGGTTAAAGCATATATCACAGCAAGCCTTCAGGGATAGATATGTTTACAGTAGTCTGAAAAGTTATTAATTTCTTTCTATGAAAGTTATTAATTTCTTTCTATGAAAACTAGTTAGGCATGATCAAATTTATGTATTTTCTCTTAAACCTGGCTTCATTCCTCAGTTTAAACTAGAATCAGAAAAAAATTAAACTTCTTTAAAAATTCTATTAGAAGATTAATAATATTCGATATATTTAACTGCATAATTACATACAAAGTCATTTTGTCAAAATATAAAATATTTTTCTGCTTATTGACCATTTCTCACAGACATTTTCAATAACATTTCAACACTTCAAGTAAAATCATATCTGAGCTCTCTCTGAATTTCCTATAATGGCAAAACTCCTTCTTCTCAGTGCTTTTGAGATTTATTCGTGTAACTCCCATTAGAGTTAATTGGAGTTACTAACATAAATTCCACTTGCTCCAAATAGAGAATAGGTTTCTTTAATGTTGTTTTTATTTTTTAATAAGGTTAGACTTAAAATAGAATCTTGTATACAATGGTCTCTTTTGCCTTGGGAAATTAAAATGCCTTTAACAACTTTTAGGGTTAGGGAATTGAAATCTGTTGCAAAGTTTTCTTTCTTAATTCTGCTGTATTACTACATCATCATTACAAATTACAATTGGTAATGAAACAAATAGGAAAGTAAACTATAAAAGCATTTTTCCAGCAAGCCACCACTATTTACATACTATTTGTAGTTTTATTTGTGGAATTACTCTGTTAATGGTATATTATTAACACTATTTAGAAAAAATTGTGTTTGTTGTTCTTAACAATAAAGAGGAAGAAACACATATTATATATTGAGAGAAAAGTACCATTTCAAATGAAAAGAAAAGCCTCCACCTCATTTTTCATGAATGCTGTTTACAGGGAGTTTCTTTTAAATTACCTATTAAAATATGATTGTTAATAAATAATACTCATTTAAACTATGAATAATTTTATAAGTGCAAATATTATTTAAAACACTCAAAACCCAGTCTTTAAAGAAAAAAAAAACCTGATAAATGCTTTAACCAAAAGAAAAAACAATGTAATATATAGATGTCAATGAAAGAAGGTTTAATTAATAAACCAATGAATTTGCTTTCAATAGTGCATAACCTCTCTTAGATTACAGGAAAACATTCTTTCATGTATAGTACATTCTTGAAAAGTCATTATTAACTCAAACATTTCAAAGAGAATATGCAATGAATTAATTTCACTGTAATTTTTTTCTTTTTTCTTCCTGGAGGTATTTCCACAGAAAACAACTTATTTATCACAGAATAATTCAATAAAAATATACTCACTTTACTCATCTATCACCCTGCTAAATTTTTATAAACCCATTAAGGACCATTTACACAATGAAAGTGTAGATGATGTCAGGAAGTTAAAAGTCATTAAAAAAATGAGACTAGGAGCAGTTCTAAAAAGAGAGAGATGTCTTAGCTACACAAGTAGCACCAAAAAAACCTACCACCACCACCACCAACAACAAATATTACTTTGAATTTTGGGGCAGCCTTGACAAAAAAGAAAAGGCAAAGAATTTTATAATTCTGTTTTGCCCCAAAAGGAGTCATAAAATGTATTTAGAGATATAAAAAGTTAGTATTTGTAAATGACCTGACTTGGGCCAGGCATTATATTTAGTGGTTGTCATGGCTAGGTCATATCATCCAATGTAGTTTCATGTTATATTGTTATTTGCTGTTTTAAGGAAACTGAAGCTTAGTAAGGTTAAGTAATGCCAGAAGTTTACATATAGCTAGTAAAATTTTTCCAAGTTCATATTCATTTCTCTGAAACAATCATTCAGTGCAACAAATATTCTTTTAATGTTTAAATCCTACAAGAAATGGCATAATGTTGGTGAGTAAGTATATTAAAGACAGAGAATCATGCCTTTGTTATTTCAGAAACCATTATATTCATAATTCTAAGATAATTATATTAACTGTATGATACTTTAAAACATTTTTTCTTTTTCCATAACAAAATATTACTTTAATTTTGAAATGGTCACTTTTATCGTTCTGAATTTTGTTACTTTCATAGTTCTGCTTGGGCATGATTTTTTTCAATTTTCCTTTTGATGAGTTTATAATGAACAAATATTCAAATATTTTAAAATGGAACATTTTTCTAGTTAATAGCTATATTTAAAATACATTATCTTCATATAATTTAGCTGTGCTGCATTATAGAAAACTGATTTAATACAGAAATAAAGTTGAGAGCACCTACAGTAATCGATAGTTTAAATGACCTTTTAACTTTCTCTTGAATATTTTCAGACAGAAAATTAATCATCATGAATTCTATCATTAAAATTCTATTCAATAAAACATCAATGAACTAATTTGGAAATATGGCTCCCATTAGCTCATAGCTCTACACTCAACTCCTTATATGATAGGTACATTTTAATTTTGTCTTGGTTTTGTAAAGGAGATAGCATGTGAAGTGGAAATGAAGCGCCTGCCTTTTTGCTGGTGCCTTCCCCATCCCAGCTAAATCAATGTTGAATAAATATTTAAATTTAGGCTCAAATTTGCTGGCAGCCAGGGCAAAGGAAAATTGTAATAAATTGTGTAATTCCTTTTTGTCTGAGGAAAGGAAACACACAGTTCATCTAGAAAACATATTGAAGAGGGGACAAAATATTAGCCTGCCTGTGTCACCTACCTGTCTGATAGCCTGTTAAGCTTGATAAGAGGAAGTAAGTATTCCTTGCTAGTAGAATATATCAGAGACAAACCAGGTCAAATGTTTGCATTAATCTCAGCCATGGTTATTAGTCAACACAGTGATTTGTATTAGTCTTAATTTCTTGAGATTTCTAAGAGAATGCCCCCTGGGGCAGCACAGCACAGTGTGTTTAAACATGAGCTTGGAACCTAATACTCTTGGTTTTTAGACCTGAGTTTATCATATGCTAGCTGAATAGCCTTGGGAATTTATTTTCTCTCTCTGAGGCTTAGTTTCCTTATGTGTAAAATAGTTATAACAATACTACATACTCATGTATTTTTTGTTAATATTAAGTCAAACTACATAATAACTTAGTACAGTGCCTAGCATATAAGGCATAAAATGGTGACAAAAATTTTATAAATGTTTGCTTACACGAAAAATCTGAAAATCTACATTTTGATAGTATTCTAAGAAAATGAAAAATACTACAGTAGTTAAAAGATATATTCCAAAAATTACAATCTGCTATTTTTTACAGACATTTTAAAGTATTTAATCTCACCAATTTCTCCAAAACTATCTTTACTTTTTCTTTTAATCCAGAAATCCTTGCTCTTCGGTAATGACTTTACAATTACGTTTACAACTATCTGAATACATAAGTCTGTCCTAAATGAAATTTAGCTATGCTACCAAGTTAAATATTATACTGCCAAAAGAGCATTAAATATGAATCCATTTCTCTGTGAATTGTGAACTCACATATTTAATCCAGAATTAAAATTCTTGATGTACTTGTAAATAGCTAAAATGCTTTACAAGAACATTATAAAATTTTTATATTATGTAATATAAGAAACAGTAAGTTTTCTATGAAAATAGGCTCTAATGCAAAGAATGAAATAATGAACAAAAATTGACTTAAAATTCCTGAAACTCAGAAAATGACTAGAATTTGTTATTTTGGATCAGCTTTTGTCTGATCTGTTAAAATTGTAGCAACTACCCATAAGAAGACGCATTACAGATGACATAATGGCATATTTGCAGAAAACCAGTAGATAAGTCTATAGTCAAAATTGATGAAATGAAAACCAAATTCTTTACTTTTTTTTTTTTTTTTTTTTTTTTGCTGGAACATTATTATATGGAATTTTTCTAATGGGACCATATCCAAGTTGTAGCATTAACAGATGGGATCCTGTTGGGGTTCCACATTTTTAGTTATTTAGGACTTTAGTAAACAGTGATTTTATCCAGTATGTGATTGGAACAGATGTGATCTTATCAGGGTTCCACTTTTTTTCAAGGGCATAAAATTGCCATGATTTGCTGTACAGTGCTGGAGTTTACTTTTTGTGGTTTTAGAACCAGAGTCCTTTTTAGCCAGAATTTGCCCTTGGGTTCTAAAACATCATAATAGGGAGTTAATGTTTTATTCTCTATTAATCCCATTAAATCCTTTTAATATTAGAGCATGTGTTGCTTTATAGCATTAACTAGTGTCTTGCACTCAACAGTATTTTCACAGTTTATGACACTGCTTAGGGCATTAACAAACAGCTGTTTGAATTAAATGAGCAGTTAAGGACCCTGTTCATTAACTCAAAAGTTTCATGTATTTTTAATTCCTTAAATCTAATGGTATCATCACCCTCCAAGAAATCTATCTTTGATTATAATTTGCTCTGACCACTATTGGTTATGGGGGAAAGTATTATTGTTTTTGAATATGAGTTATACCAGGGGTGGGTATCTCTAATGAATCTTAACTATCTCATAACGGTTTCATTCTTATGGGATATAAAACTTTAAAAGTTGTTTACGGCAGTTGTGTTAAGATTTTCTCCAATTTTGGTTACTGATGACTTCATTTAGCTAATGTAAAGAGGCAGTTGGAACAGAATTATTTGCATTTGAAATGGTGCAATCAGAGGTTTGAGACTGACTCATTTACAAAAAAAGAAAATTGTATTTGGACAGTGACAGATTATGTGATGCAGTTCCTGGTGCGGGGCAAAATGTTACTCACTGATTTCTCTCCGTGTAGAGAGCTCGTGCCTTCTAAAGCTTCCTTAGGGACTTTACCTTCAATTCAATCACAGTCATGGACATCTCGACTCAGTAATTTGAAGGGAAGTAATTAAATAAAAGGGCAATTTTAAATTAATGTGCCTAGGATTCTAAATAAGCTGCATGAGGGCCAGATTCTTGGTTGATTCCTCCTATACCCTAGTGTTCTAGTCAAGCCCCGTGAAATTCAGGGCCTTTATTGTGCTTAGTAGGTGCTAAGTCTTTTGGAGAGAATAATTGAATGCTTTAATTAAGACATTTTTTACCTGTTAGATAAAACTCTTCCAGGTTTCCCACAAATTGTCCCATAATTTGATCTTCAGTTCTTTTAATGTTCTCTAATGGGTCTGCAACTCTTAGAGGAATTTAGTTCACAGTTGTTTACTAATTAATTAAAAAGCATTACAAAATTATAAAGTGGGACATACGACTTTACCATTTTAAGAATCATATTTACTTTTACTCACTGCAAATGCCAAGGATTGACAATGTCAGTGGAGAGATGTTGTTTGTGTAGTAACTGAAAGGAATGGGATAAACTAATAAGAATGGTTCTCTAAAAGAAGTAGAAAACTACCTCTTCCTGCTCATTGCCAGAAGTTGAATCCACATTTCTCCTGCCCTAAGTTAGAAACAGACTTAATGAGAGCTGGATTCCAAGCCTGGAAGTTTTCTGTAAATCAGTCTGGCTTGAAATTGGCTTGAAATTCATAACTGCCCCATTTTCACCCATGTCAGATGGCAGAGGGTACCTTTTCCTCCTCTGCTTTGCCTCAGGATATCTCTGTGGGCTTTACTTCCTCCCTTCCAAATCCTTCATCCAGAGATAGTGGGTGACTGGAGGGTAGTTCAGATAAACTTTGAAGCAGATAGGATTGTTTGAGGATTCCTCTCCAAACCTGACTACTAAATTTGTAAACAGTATCAGAGATTTCCTTTATTCTTTCTACTGTTAAAAATACCAACTGATCAGGGCCGGGCGCGGTGGGTCACGCCTATAATCCCAGCACTTTGAGAGGCTGAGGAAGGTGGATTACTAGGTCAGGAGTTCAAGACCAGCCTGGCCAAGATGGTGAAACCCTGACTCTACTAAAATTACAAAAATTAGCCAGGCGCGGTGGCAGGCGCCTGTAATCCCAGCTACTCAGGAGGCTGAAAACAAACAAACAACAACAAAAAAAAGATCAGTTAAAATATGAGGCTGTTTATGGGTAGTTGGTATTTAAGAATAAAATCTTATAAAAAATGAGGTCTGAACTCTAACAGATTCCATTCTTTTCATTATACGAGAATCCTTAGATATGCTGTCATTGGTAGTGTACTATGAAAAAGATCTCCACTAATATTTTAGGAGTCCAATCCATATATTCAAATGAATAAATATCAGAAATTTTACATTTTTAAATAACTGAAAAGGGAAATTTCAACATATAAAAGTAAAGAAATCTAAAAAATAAAAACAACCTTAGTATACATAGGTATCTATACACATGTACGCAAAATATAAATATTTGAACAACACAGGTTTGAATTGCAAAGATCTATGTGTATATATTTATTTTAACCAAATGCAGATGAAAAAGTACAGTAGTTGCAGCCAGGTGTGGTGGCTCATGCCTGTAATCCTCGCACTTTGGGAGGCCGAGGCGGGGATCATCTGAGGTCAGGAATCGGAGGCTAAGCTGGCCAACATGTAGAAAGCCCGTCTTTAATAAAAATACAAAAAATTAGCCAGCATGGTGAGCATGCCTATAATCTCAGCTACTCGGGAGGCTGAGGCAGGAGAATCACTGAAACCTAGGAGGCGGAGCTTGCAGTGAACTGAGATGGTGTCACTGCACTGCAGCCTGGGCAACAGAGCGAGACTCTGTCTCAAAAACAAAAAATAAAAAATAAAAATAAAATACAGTACTTGCAAGACATGAAAACCAAGCATACAGAGGACCAACTTTTCATAGACATGAGTTCCACAGGACTGCAGGACTTGAGTATAGGTGGATTTCAGTATATGCAGGGGTTCCTGGAACCAATCCCTGAGGATACCAAGACACCAAGATACTAGAATTTGTTTAGTATATATACACATATATTTCATATATTACATGTATTATACATATGTATTTATATATAATATGTGTATATATGTAATGTGTAGCAATACATACATATACTATATTTAATATATACACAAAATATTAAATACATACTAAATATGCCAAATATATACTATGTACTATATATAATACTGCAATTATATACATATTCTGCATACTATACATATATATAAATATTCTGATTTCCTGTCATCACTATTTGGAATCCATCCATCTCTACGGACACCATCCAAACCAAATTACCATAATCACTTGCTTGAACTGGCCTCCTAATTGGTCACCGCATTCACACTTGTCTCCTGTCCACCTGGAGCTATTCCTTACAAAGCAGTAAGCCCTAAGCGTTAAGTCCAAAACACAAACACACACACAAAGAAAACTAAAAATCTCCTCCTTGGACCTTCAGTGCGAGCATACTTCAGGGGCTTCCCTGGGCTCCCAAGAGCCTGGAATCTAAACTTCTTAACATGGCCTGTATGAGCAGGCACCTCTCCATCCGGATCTCAGGCCACTACCCATCCAGTTCTCATCCTCTGGGACATTAAACTTTTTTCTGCGTCTCAGCTGTGTCAAACTCTCACCTGAGCACTTCAGTGCAAGGCCCTCCCTCTCTTTCCTGGAAGCAGGTGTCACAAGCTCCGAAAAGCTGTCCCAGCCTCTAGGCCTAAAGCAGGTGTTCCTTTTCAGGTTCCTATTGCTCTCTTTACTATGTGATTATTTGAGTAATTTATTTTTATTTTTCCACTACTAGAGGTAAGATCTATTATCTTAACCTCTGGATAACTAGTACTTCACAGCCAGAGGAGACACTCAACAAATATTTTCAAATAAATGAATAAACTCTGCATTTTCTTTAACCTAAGAACATAAAAAGACATTTTTAAGAAAAGATTTTGCACCACTTAATTTTTTGATAAATGATCAAGCATATATGAAGTCATTTAGGTGTTTTTAAGATTATCATCAACATTTCCTCATTATTTTTAACTGCTCTTTAAAACCAGTTAAGTAACTGATGATTACACTCTTTTTCTGGAAATGTAATATTTATTCAATAAATAACTGGAGATTACACTTTTTTTTTTTTGGAAATCTAGTTCTTATTAAAAATTTTGCCTGGTAGCCATCAAATGTTGTGCTATCATTTTATATACCCCTTGCATGTATTAGCTTCTGGTTTTGTTCTAGTCTGAAGTGCATTGTATTATGCAAAATCCAGAACAAAATTAGAGGACTGCAGTGTGTCTGAAGATTACAAAGGTAAGATGAGATATTGAAGCCTGACAGCCTGAGAGTGTAAACTGGGAAACATATACACACTATTGTGCTAGGCATTGCCAAGAACATTGCCAAGAACAGCTAGGCATTGCCAAAAACATCTCCTGGCAACAGGTGCTGAACACTAGTATCAACACTAGCATCAAGTAAATGTGTGCAAGTGGAGGTTAGAGGGCTCAGCTGACAATGAGACATAAACTAAGGGGACCATGGGGACCATGTCTCAGAAATCTACTTCCAGCTTTGGCAGACACTAAAACCAATGCACATGCTTACAGATACCCTTATTTCATTGTTTTATTTGTTTGCACAAGCCTTTGTATACATAAACAGTTTATAAACGCTACTGCTATTTTGATAATTAAATAGCATACTCTGACACAGCCTTTGTGAAGAAAAGCAAATAACAGGTCAATTAAGTAACCTCCCATTTAGGAAAATGTTATTTTGCACGTATTATGAATTATTACTTCAATAATATCCTTCAGTAAATCACCACTTTCAAAAGTTTGAACTGAAAGAGAAAGAAGATACAATTTATATATCTGAAAGTAGAGATGAAAAAGGGAAAAAGCTAGAAAGTAATTAAACTAAAGTTAGTTATCATTACTCACAAATGTTCTGGAAAAACTAGTATTAGAAACTAGGAAATAAATAATTTAGGAGCTTTTGGGAAAAGACTATATAGTATCAGCTATTTATTGGCACTACAATAACAAGTAAAGAACTCATCTTTCGTTTCCTTACACATAAAACCTGTGGAAAGATCCCAATGGCCCCAGAGTCAGGACTCGCAGGTCCTGGGCTGAAGGGTTCACCAGCAGTCATGAGACCAACATTTGTTATCAATGAGACAACTGCTGAACTGTTGTTCCAAGGCTGTTGCTGTAAAACCATAGTGCATTGTAGTTTGTTGGAGGTTAGTAGCACTTGTTAATTTGATCAAGGCTGAAGTTTACGGAGGATAAAGTAAACAATGCAAACTGCAGACACCATCAGTTTCCTATGGGCAGTGAAGTGTAGTCTGTTCCATTTACACTTCACGACAACATCTGATGGGCTTTGTCAGTACTGCACAGAGTAATTAAACCTGAAATCAATAGCAGGCATTTGTCATGTTTACAGCCGCTCTTTCTGCTGGGTTAAACTCATCAGTTTAGTGCCGTTCTGTTTTACTGCAGAGACACGCTCCATTATTTCTTCAGGTACAGTTGAGATATTCAGTTACATGCCCAATAGTTTGAATACGACATTAAGATTAAAAGGGACAGGCAAATGGACAGTTTTTGTAATATATTTGCTGGTTTTCTTAACTGGTGTTGGATTTCCATTTCCTTCAATCTTTTTATGAAACCCTTTGTGGTCTGAGATAATATATTCCCTTAGCTCCCAAATTGGCAAAAAGGCTCATCTCAAATTTGATAGAATTTGACATCGACTATAACTATACACAACGATTGCTGACATGTTTTTATTTGAAAAGAGTGAAGAATATCTAAGATTCAAAACTGTAGCCTTGTTTGAAGAAAATTGGTCTTTTCCATGTTCAATTAAGGATTTGTGATAAAGTGTTCTTTTATGTCATTCTGTAAAAAAAAATCCTCACCTTTCATTTGTTTTGCTTCTTTTTAATTTCTTTTCTGTTATTTTTTCAATCGTTTAAATGATGTGGTTAGAGCATGGTGGTTTTTATAGTAGGAGAGTCTGTAGTTCAATGCTAAACTTGAATTTGACATACATATTTAAATGTGTATATTTGAAGGAAGCTGAAAAGCATGCCCTGGTCCGAGTGTTCCAGTCACTTAATAAAGGCCCTCATTACTCTCATTTTATGCAAATCATCTTAAGCATCTTACCTTTCTGTAAAGTATTACTTGTCTTGGTATACCAAGGCAGACAGGATTGTTGTAAGAATGAATCCTACTGCCAATTAGTTGGTTATATATAAAACCATAGTACTTTTATATTATTTTTGCATTCATGTGGTATTTTAATATTTTAATACACAAATCTCCTCAAATGTGAGCCTTCTACTAAATGTCAATGATGATAAAGGTGAAACTTAGGGACTATACTCAAGATAATACTTGAACTCAAAATGGTACCCTGTATGCTGACAGCAAAATATTTGGAGACTGCGATACTTACTCAAGGTCACGGAGCATCTGATTTTGTTGAACTCTAACATGTGTTCTTAGTGCTTCGTGTTCCAGTTAACATGAAATGTGAGCTATTTCTACAGCCCATGTCTATGAGAAATTTAATTAAGACTGTGGATAGAGTGTTGAAAGGACTGTTTCATAGAACACTGAGGCTTGCCCAAAAGAAGTTGATAACTCACGTAAAACAACATTAAAATAAGCTAATTAGGCCTGTGAAAAAGCCAAGCAAATTCCAGTCATTAGCTGCAGTTACATAGAGTGGGTCCACCAGATTCTCTGGGTCAATAACAGACTTTAAAAATGAATTAAGTCTGGAGATAGAATTCCATGCTAGTTGCATTGTTGCTCATTTATTGTTTGTCCATGGCTGTTTTTAATTCCTTAGAAGACTATGATCTCACGTAATTAGGGAATGGAGGGTCATCTTTTGTAGCTTCTCTAAGTGGAGTATGAGTGATTTTTCTTATTATATTCTTGCCTTTATGCAGATAATCCAATTTTAATAACACAGCATTATGCCTGCTATGAAGGCTACATAAATATAAAAGGTAGTAAAAATCATGAAAATTCTGCACCAATAATTTCAGGATTTTTATACCTTCTGTCTCTCCATAAGTGCAGGTATCTATATTTCTGGTCTGATATGCCAAGCCCCAGAGCATCAGTTAATCAGTATGAAGCATTCCAGAGAATCCTAAGTCCATGCTACAAATCTCCCCTAAATTCAAGTCAACTTCCATTTCAGTCATCCCTAGCAAGATTACCATGAATAATGCAAGCATTCTTAGCCACTTAGCAAATTTAGCTTTTTCCAAATGTATGTAGTATTCTAAAGTATTCTACAGGACATTTTTGTATTTATCAGTCATGTTTCACTTAATAACAGAGATTCCTTCTGGGAAATGTTTCATTAGGTGATTTGTTCATTGTGTCAACATAGTAGAGTAAGCATACTGATACAAACCTAGATGGTATAGCCTAGTACATACCTAGTGTATGGTATAGCCTATTGCTTCTGGGCTACAAACCTATACAGCATGTTGCTGTACTGAATACTGTATGTAATCAAGTTTTTGTCTCTCTAAATATACCTAAAAATAATAAAGGTACAGTAAAAATATGACATTATAGTCTCAAGAGACTACTGGCCTACCTACAGTGGTGTCATTGACCTAAACATCATTACATGGCATGTGACTGTATTTTTCTCATCTGATGCTCACAACTCTGCAGTGAACGTTCCTGAAATGTAGAAGAAATAAGTGAAGCTCAGAGAGATTAAGTGATTTTCTCAAGATTATGATGCTTTTAGTGGCAATATCTAGTCTCAGACTTGGGTCTTCCGTTCTGATTCTGATGATTACTATAGTATCTTGCTACATTCCCCAAAAAAAGCCTATAGTGGTAGAATTCCAAGACAGCCCCTCTCTAAGGGTTCAGCCCAAGAAACAGAATTAGTAGGATATCGATCCATGTCTATGTCTATATCTGTGTCTATGTCTATTTCTGTGTCTGTCACTTATCCACCTATGTATTAATATGTGTGTTTGTTAATTTATTTATTACAAAGCTTATAGTATTATGGGGACTAGTTAAGTAAGTCTGAAATTTGTAGGGCAGGCAGTCATGAAGGGAAGGTTTTTGGCAGGCTGGAACTCAGGGGCACAAGATGAAGCTATGGGGCACAGGTGGAATTTCTTCTCTATCTCTATATCTGTCTCTTTGCCCTTTGCCACTCCCCATTTCTGTTAAGCCTCAGCCCTATTTCCAAGTCCTTCCAAATGGTTAAATCAGACTCATCCAGATTATCTATGATAATTTCCTTTACTTAAAGTGAGTTGATTAATGGATTTAATCAAATCTGCAAAATCCCTTCATAGCAACACCTAGATTAAGTGTTTGATTAACTGAGGAATGAAGACTAGCAAAGTTGACACATCAAAAAATCAATCACAATCCACCCCTTGTCAACTTGGCACTCATGTAGCTTTTAAAACTATACCTAATTTCCAAATAAAAACAGTCATGTATTCACCTAACATGATACAGCTATTCCACATACAACCAAAAACATGTTAACCCTTTCCACAGAAAAGCATACAAATCCTTGAATGATATTCACTCTTCTCGTTTAATATCCTGTAACTTAAATAAATACTGAGATAATAAAATTATGTATCACATTAAATAATTAGAGAGTAAGATAAGGAAGAAAACAAAAATATTTGGTTATTGTACATATAAACATATTCATGTCAAGGTAAGAAAGAAATCCACGTAACTATTGTAATCTTCATTTGTGTAGCTGATCACGTAATTGGAAATGTTATTTACAGCTATCCTTGTCACCATCCATTTCATATTTCTTTTACCCTCAGCAAGCATCTCAGCTGGTCATGGTTCTTTGCCTGGTGGGTTGACCCGAACCTTTATTGCAGTAGATATAACAATGATTTCATTGTTAATATACAATCCATTAGCAGTCTTTCCTGAATTGAGTCACATTGTGATGGTTTTTCTTTGACTTTAGTCATAGAAGATGGGAGTAATAAGAGATGCCTACAGGATTGCCTGTATTTTAGAACTACCTCTCATTACCCACCTTGTGCAATTGCAAGCCAATTTCCTCTTGGCTGTCAGAATAAATCAGCCCAGTCAATATAATTTCCAAATAAAAACAGTCATGTATTCACCTAACATGATACAGCTATTCTACATACAACCAAAAACATGTTAACCTTTTCCCCAGAGAAGTATTCAAATCCAGCAACCAGGTTGTGGGAGAACTCCTATGAGAACACAGGAGTGGACTGAGAGAAAGGAGAAATTCTAACTTTCTATCTGTGGACAACAGTTTTAGCCCATACTCACGGTTTCTAGCCTTCCTGTGATACTTCTTGATTATGGACTTTGAATTTACTTAGCCAGCCCTGACAATTGCGAAAGTTAGTTATTTTGGGAAATAGGTCAGCTTTGGTGAGTGGAAGTCAATGTTGCTGAGCCCATGCATAACTTCCATCCCATTAATTGCCATAAACACCATGGCCATTTTGTTCAGAAGCCCATTGGACAATGCCAGAAGTGGTTGAGGAAAGAGGCTAATTCATAATTGACTAAATGGGCCATCTTACCCACTTAATTTCTAAAATCTTCTCCTGCAGAGGTTACCTTTTGGTGAATTTTAATATGAGACACAAATATATTCATTTTTTGCCCATTCAGAATGGGCAATACATGTATCTCTTCCCCAGACCTCCTTTTCATCAATTTTCTAATCATGCCCCTTAGTAGTCCATGGCCATCCAGCCAAACTATTAACCACAGCCCATCAATTGATGTAGATTCATGCCCCTGACTTTTTCTCCATCCAGACCAAATGAACAACTAGGTATACTGCTCATAGGAAATTCTGCCCACTGGGGGAATCCTCTTTCACCATTGCTCTTCATGGCTGTCCCAGAAAGTGATTGTAGTACTGTAGCTGTCAACTTTCAGGTGATGTCTACATATCTTAAAGGACCCTCTATCAACCGGGTCTGAGATTTTCCTCCTCAATCAACCAGGTTGTAGGAGAACTCCTATGAGAACACAGGAGTGGACTGAGAGAAAGGAGAAATTCTAACTTTCTATCTGTGGACAACAGTTTTAGCCCATACTCACGGTTTCTAGCCTTCGTTTGATCCTTCATGATTATGGACTTTGAATTTACTTAGCCAGCCCTGACAATTGTGAAAGTTAATTACTTTGGATAGATAGATAGATAGATAGATAGATAGATAGATAGATAGATAGATAGATAGATAGTCTATGTCTGCCTATGCATTTATCTATCATCATCATCATCTATTATCTAGCTCTGCATTCTACTAATTCTGCTTTGCTGATTGATTCCAAGATATACACACACACACACACACACACACACACACACACACACACACACACATTTTCCAGTCATTCAATTAACATTTGCCAAGGAGTTGCTGTGAAGGAATTTTGCACATGCAATTAAAGTCCCAAATCAGCTGATTTTTAGGAAGAGGACATTATCCTGAGTGGATCTGACCTAATTGAGTCTTTAGAAGAGAGTAGGCTTTTCCTGGTAAAAGAGATTCAAAGTGAGAGGGGCTTTGACAGGGGGTTCTTCACTGCTGGCTTGAAGCTGGAGTGGGCCACCTGCGTGCATTTCTAGTTGCTGAGAGCAATGCCTGGATGACAGCCAACAGGAAAACAGGAACCTCAGTCATACAGCTACAAGGAAATAAACCCTGCCAGCAACCCAATGGACTTGGAAAGTGAGCAACAGCCCTGGGTGTTTTCTGAGTGAGAACTCACTCCAGCTGCCACCTTGTATGTCAAACACTAAGCCGAGAACCCACCTGGGTCATGCCAGAATTTCTGACCTACAGAACTGTGAGATGATCCCTGGATGTTGTTTTAAGCTGCTTACTTTGTGGTGATTTGTTATGCAGCAATGCAAAACTAATACAAAGCCACTCCCTTGCCTATCCACAGTTTCACTTCTGCAAGATTAATTTAGAACATCTTTGCCTTAGACTTTTCAATTACTCTTTGGAACCTTGGTTTTCCTTCCAAAGCATATGTTCTTAGGAGCATTAAGCGGGAGTAGATTTGGCCACCACAGTTATGACCCAAATCTCCCAAATTTCCCAGAAGTGCCTGGTGGTAACTTGAGGTTTAGAAAGGTAAAGACCCCTCTGTAGTAGCTCAGCTTTGCAAACCCCCCTGGCTTGGTAATCTATGCAGCAGATCCTAGGTTAATAATTCACAGATCCTGATAATCACCTTGACGGCTAAGCTCAGTGTGGCCATTCCTTGAACAGTAACAATCAGAAAAAATTAGGAATATTTTGTGGTAATATTTTTCATTTTAAAAGTTTCAAGTGAAAAACTCTAAAATTTCATCTGATATTAATTTAGTCAAAATAAATTTAGTAAGAATTAAAATTCATCTAATTTGCAATAAAATAGTCATCATGTATACTGTAACTATTTGAAATACACTTATCCTAAATAATAGATTTTAGCAGATTCCTTTCAGAGGAAAATGCACTTGGACTGAGGCAGAACCACTAACTCCTTGAAAGGACTCAAAATGTGCAGGAGCACATCTGGGGTCTATGGTGAACTATGAACCGACCATCAGCAGTGGAGTGCTAATGTAGCGGGGGTGGGGAAAAGGTGAAGTATGCCAATGTACGATTTAGACATACAGGTAAAGTAGACAAATGTTTTAAGGCTGTAGGAAGAAAAATACAGTATTTGTTCAGTGATTACTAAAACTGTAGTCAGTATTCGATTGTAGACTCTATGACTAAAAAAAATTAAGATCTATCTTGGAAGTTTTTCAAAGAACATTATAGTGATCTGAGTTTGAGAAATAGGAGTTTTAAAACTTGTTATCACTGTTATTTCTTTTTTTTTTTTTTTTTGAGGTGGAGTCTCACTCTGCCGCCCAGGCTGGAGTGCAGTGGTGCGGTCTCAGCTCACTGCAAGCTCCGCCTCCTGGGTTCATACCATTCTCCCGCCTCAGCCTCCTGAGTAGCTGGGACTACACGCGCCCGCCACCGCGCCCGGCTAGTTTTTTGTATTTTCAGTTGAGACGGGGTTTCACCGTGGTCTCTATCTCCTGACCTTGTGATCCGCCCGCCTCGGCCTCCCAAAGTGCTGGGATTACAGGCGTGAGCCACCGCGCCCGGCCACTGTTATTTCTAATAGTGAAAAAAAGGATGGTGAGAATTGACGTTTTCATAAAATTATCTTACAATAAGGCTTCTAAACAATTTCTGGATATAGTACATTTTGATAAACCAAGTTAAATAAAATAGTTAGAGCTATGTTGAAACGTGATACCATTATACTAAAGATTTTACAGGCTGAGTGCAATACCCATGTATGAAAGATTGGGCCTAAGTCAGTAACGAGCATCAGGGACTGGAATAAATGGCAAAGATAATACCCTAAAACACTTCAGTTAAATTTAAATATTTTTAAAAAGTAACTATAGCCCTATTCCACTTAATCTGCATATTGCCAAAGTTTGTGATTTAGGAATTTAATACAAGATAATTGAATGTGAAAAAGAGCTATTTGCCTCATATTCTGCTTTTGGATTTTCTGCGAGCTCCTTTAACTTAGGGACAGATTAATAATATGGACTATTAGCCATTAATTAGTAATAGATTAATAAATGTTAAGTAGTTATTAACCATTATGAACTAATTCTGAATTGACAAAGTCCAATCTCCATTGCAGTCTTCCGCTTCTCAGTTACTGAGTTCTCTTCCTTGCGGACTCCAAGCTCCCCACCCCCCATTTTCTTGGACTTCTATATGGTGATTTGGGCTACCAGGGTCTCTCCTGGACAGCATTCTCAAGACTGATGTAGAATGTGCTGCAGACATTCTGTGACGTCTGGCCTCTTCCTTCATCTTCTTTCTCTTCACCCAACCCAGTAAAAGAGAAGGGATCCTCCAGTCCTTTCCTCATGCAGGTTTACATCTGTTTGGCCCGAAAGTAAACCAGCCTCTTCATTTGGGCAGCAAAGATGAGGGTGGAAGGGGAGCTGCCTAGAACATTATTTGTTACACTCATTTCTCTTTTTTGTCAATGTCCTATGATAGTTCAAAGTCCATGTGCATTCTTAATTTTTTTTTCTTTTTTCCTGTGTAAACTACCAAATAGCACCTATAATAATGCTGGCTATTTCATGGCAAAGGGACTAACACCAAAATTTGAACTCGAATTACTCATGTTCTACCTGACATCTGTAATGGCCTTTTCTTACTAGCCTGGGAAGAATCTAAACCACCACTAAAGTGAAGCATTCTTTTAACAAGCCCCTGCATTTTAGGTTTTATATATATGAACCCTGTAATTTCTATAACATAGCAAAAGTAGTGTCCCTCGCATGCAGTCCAATAGCCTCTCAAATGGTAGTCCGTGGCAGATGTTTCTGAGGGAGTGAAACATATAATGTATCTAATTTTGCAAAACTACACAATAGGTAGACATTTCTTTTTCACCCCAGCTGGTGATCAGTTTATGCCCTGAAGCTTGGAGATTTATAACCCTTGTAATTTTATCCTAAACAGAGTAATTGCAGATGCTCTTCCATTGCTATTTTAATTAGTGATGAAGACTTTGACAAGATGTTGAATCTCAAGATAATGAATTTCATCTAGTAGGTAGCTGTGACCATTTTAAGATATCTAGTGTCCTCAGAAATTATTTTATTAATTTCAAAGTTTTTATTTAGAATTTTAACCCCAGCTTATCCTAAAATTATTTAAGGAATGTTATAATACAAGTCATCGAGTCTCTTTCCAACAAAAATAAATAAAGTCCAACAAAAGAAATACACGTTTTTATTTCAAAGGTAAATGTTTTTCAATATATCAAGGATTATTGATTTTTAACAATTTTCACTAAATAATTTAATGTGCACAAAGGTGTAAAATACATATTTTTAAGTTTTACTATTCAAGAAAACTAAACTATAATTCATTGTGTTTTTTTATCTCAGCAGACTTTTAATCTTAATTGAGCATGTGTTTTCTTTTTGTCATTGGATAGTCCATGGGGAATTACAAAGAAATTCTTAGTTTGGCTTCTAGAGAATTTTCTTATAAGGAGAAGTCTCAATCAAAGACTATGACCTTATTTGTGTAAAAACAAATTTACAAAAATATCTTTGGTTTTTATAAGTAGGAATCCTAAGGATTAGCCAAGTTAGGGTAACAGTTTAGAGTCCTTTTATTTATAGGTGTGCATTTTAATCAGCATGAATCTCTTTTGATTTTTGTGTTTTCCCTCTGTGGAAAATGCAGGAATTCCCCCATCATCTTCTGTTTGTCTTGGACATAAGTACATGTTGTAGGGTATAGAATAATCACCAAAACAAATGGAGCGATAATAATAGGGAAGATGTTTGGAGCCCAAGTGCTGATCTTGTTCCCCCAATTCATATGATGAACCCGACATTAAAGCTAACTGGCTATGAAAGCTAACAAAGTGAAACTTGCAGTAGATAACTAGTGTGACTCTGCTGTTGCAGACTATTCTAGTGCTGAGCTCTTCACTTTATCTTTCAGGAAAACATAGTCTATCTTTGGAATTCTATCACCAGGCTGTCTAATAAATGAACATTGATAAAGCTAGAAAAAGGAGAAAGACAACACCAAAAAATAATTCGTAACTAATTTTTAGAAGAAATCTTTTAAATATGACTAGTAGGCTTAAATTGAACATGATCATGTCGCTTCTACTTTGAATTTTATATCATTCATTCTTAAGTAGCACAAAGGTTGAAAATGAAAAGAAGAAATTTAACACGTTACTTTCTCTAACAAAATTAGGCAGAGAATGCTGTTACGGTCCATTTTCCCTATAAGGAGAACCGGAAAGAGACTGAGGCTGTGGTTGTACTGTTATGAGCTTCCTTAGGTCAGAGGGTTCATCTTAAGGAGCTTTGTTTAGAATAAAACTATATAAAAAACTATGATTTTTTTCTTATCAAAAATAAGAAAGGCTACATTCATTACTTACCTTAAATTTTGATTTATGTTATCAGTCATGAGTTTATGAAAGCAGAATAAACACATTGATATATTCATTACAGCAGTTTATTAAAGTCTCATTGATTTGAAACTTTCTCATTTGTTAGTTTTGGCAATTTGGGTAGCTTTGGGAAAAAATTAATAGACAAACTTTGCTTTAATGTTCAAGGAAAATAAAAATACTAGGGAAGAAGATTCAAGTTACATATCTTATTAAATAGAACTTTAATACATAATAGATTAAGAAATAACAATTTAAACTTTATCTTAATAATATTACTTGATAGCTTATCATGGATTTTCACTGGTATTCAATTATTTTATCTTTATAATCACCATGTTAGGCAGACAGAGCAGATTTTATTGTTCTCATGAATGGAGGATAACAGTAAAACACAGCTAGTACACTCATGATTTTGAAACCTGTTATTCCCATTGCATCTTAGTTCTGTCCTCATATTAATTATGTTTAAATGAATTGTTATTTTTCTATTATCCATGGAGAAAAATAGCAAGTGAAAAGGTAATTAATAACTTGCAATTTTGGGTAGGGGAATGTTTGACTTACACAAAATCAAAGTAAGCAATTTACAGCCTTTAAAATATTCAGTAAATATAATGTATCACATTAGCAAAAAAGGAAGAAAAGGATCAAATAATAATCTCAATCAATACTAAAAAGCCTTAGCAATATTCAAAACCCATTTATGATATTTTCAGCAAACTAGAAGCAAAAAATAAATTTTTTAACATGATAAAAAATGGCTTTAAAAGCTGTCATTATATGAGAACATTATTTGTACATAGATGATCCAAAGGACTTTACAGATAAACAGTAAGAACTAATAAGTGAATTTTTGAGAATCAATGGATATAAAATAAACAAAAATCAATTGTATCCCCATATACTAGCCACAAGTATTTAGAAAATAAAACATTAAAATAGATGCTATTTGTAATAGAATAACTAAACATCTAAGTATATATTTAACAAGGTATATATTTAACAAAAGATGTACAAGTCTTCTCTGCAGAAAACTACAAACCTTTCTCAGAAAAATCCAATAATTTCTAAATAAATGAAATGATCTACCAAATTTATAAATTGGAAATTCAGTACTTTAAAGATGTGAATTCTCTCCCCAAGTTGGTTTATATGTATGATGCAATCCTACTTAAAAATTCAAGCAGAATGTTTGGAAATTGATGCATTCATTCTAAAATACCTAAGGAAATGTGAAGGGCCAAGAGTCTTGAAGACAGACTTGAAGATGGACAAAGTTGAGAAATTACTGCCAGATACCTAGACTTACTATAAGGCCACATTATAAGAAATTGTGATATTGGTACAAAGACAGATAAGAGAACAACAGACAGAATAGAGATTTTAGAAACACACCCAGAATGTAAACATAGTCTCTTGAATTACAAGAAGTACCACCAAAATAAAGTGTACAAAGATGTACTAGATAATATATGGTGCTGAATCAATAAATAGTACATGATCACTTGGATATCTAAATACTTTTTTAAAAAAAGGAACCTTGACTTTCTATTTCACAATGTATTTAAAAACCAGTTCTACCTATTTAAACATATAAATGTTAATGTTATATAAAGCTTTTAGGGAAAAACCTGTGAGAACATCTGATTTATTTTGTAATTGCCAGAGATGTTTTAAATAAGTCACAAGTACCAACCATGAAAGAAATACATCGTTTATAAACTGTACTCTTTTAAAAATTGAGATGTGCAGCAAAATATGTTAATATTTTATACCAAGTGTTACTGTCAGCTTTATTCATAATAGCTCCCAAATGAATTTATGGACAGCAGAGTGCATAAATTGTTGTTTATTCATAAAATGGAATAGTATGTAGTAATAATAATGAATGAACTGTTGCCACATAAAAAGTATGAATTAATCTGACAAAATTAAGATTGAGCAAAAGATACCAGACTCAAAAGAATATATACTATGGTACAATATTGTAATTATATGATTATAAGAAGCAACCAAAACCTGTGTGTTTGGGAGAATGGTTAATTATTGACTGGGAACGGAGATGAGTGAGGTTTCTAGGGTGATGATATATTTTCTATATTTTCATGTAGATGCAGTTATGTTGGTGTATTCACTTATAAAAATGTATTAATCCCTATAACGATATATCCTGTATCTTAAGAATAAAGTTAAAAAAAGATCAAGGGATTAATATAGACCTTGATGAGTAGAAAACCCGTCAATGACAACCTTTTTATAAAAGACATATACCAAATGCAAATATTTTGCATCTCTTTTTTAGTAAAAGAAAAGTAAGTTCTGAAGATATATTCTGGATTTGAAAGAGTACAATAACATTTCTTTAAACATTTTATAGTTTCAATGCTTAAGCAATTTGACAAGTTTATTCTCCTTGTATTATCTATATAAAGTTGTGATTATCTGAGAAACCCAGCAGTCTGTATATATGTATATTTGTAAGAGTGGGTTAGTATTCTTGAAAGAATACAATATTATTTACCCAACAATTTCTTAGCCCACAAAAAGCTGTAATGTAGGTAGTTTGTTCATTGTCATACTTGAATCTTACTTGTGGTCACTGCACTGAATGTGGAAAGGGGGCATGCTGGACCCAGTTATTCTTTAATGAAGAGCAACCATATGACTATGCCATTACACACCAACTGACAGCTCAAAAATAAACATGCAGAAATAGACCTGGAGCAACAAGAAGGAAGAAGCAAGACCTTGATAACTGGAGGGGATGTCTTGCTTATTTGCTGATCTTTTAAATAATTTCCATAGCACAGATAATATTTCTAACCAAAGTTTTATTTTTAAATTATAGCTTGAATTGCTACTAATTCAAACTGAAATTATCAAAATATACACTTTAAAAAAATTTACATAGTTAGCTCATTAGTTAATCATATAAAAGTTATTGGCTAGAGAGACTTTTGTACCTAACAGAATAGGAAGTTCATAATACATTTAAGCTATATTTAATCGTGATGGAGAAACACGAGTGTCGAAATATTCTTACTTATTTAATAATAATAGACCTTTAAAATATAATCAATAAATCATCAAGTGAATAAATGAATTTATTTTAAGGGAGGGATAATGGTTTAGTCTGTCTGTTATAGTTGAAACAAACAAATCTAGTTAGGAAATCTTGGCATAGTCTACTCTATACCATATCAGAACTGATTTTTCAGCAGTTATTGACATGCTACAAGAGAAGCCAATCATAATTCCCAAAGATACAATCTGGAATGCCGTAACTTCAAATGTTGAAATCCTGTAAGATCAAAATCCTGAAAAAATAATTCTGGAAAAAACAATTTTTTAAATTAAGATACTTATTTAAATTTTAATAAGAGATTGGAAAAACATATAAAAACATGACAAAACTTCATATGCCACTTTACACATAAGAGCTGGCCTAACATGATGCAACCATCTTATTATTGTGATTTTCAGAATTTTAGAAGTTAGGGATTTTAGACTTTTGGGATATTTATCTTTAGGAAATTTTTATCTTTTGGATTTCAACATTTTGGAGTATGGCATTCAGGATTGTGTCTTTCCAGATTATGGTCCAAACTGTCTAAAGTCACTTCACATACTGTTAGAAAACAGAAATGCAAAATAAATGAATAAATGATTGAATACATGTATTTATAATTCATTTACTAATAACTTGTTTCCTGATTTTCCACTGTTAAAAAGCTTATTTCTCTACAATATCTTATTAATTTTATATGTCTAATACCTAGCACAGTTACCTGGGTTGCCACATTAGTTTTATATTGCTGCCATAACACACCAGCACGAATTTATAAGCTTAAAAAGACACAAAGTTATCTTATAGCTCTGTAGGTCAAAAGTCTGACTTGGATCTTGATGGGTTAAGTCAAGTTGTTACCAGGGCTGTATTCCCCTTCTGAGGGCTCAGGGAAGCATCTGTTTCCTTGCTCACTTGAATTGTTCAGATTGTTCACAGAATTCAATTTCTTGCAATTGTTGGAACTAGGTCTCTGCTTTCTTGCTGTGAGTTGAGGGCCATTTCCAGCTTCTACAGGCTGCATGCCTTCCTTGGCTTGTAGCCTCCTTCCTTAATCTTCAAAGACAGTTATAGGTTTGATGACAGATCTCAATTCCCATACATATTTTAAATTTCTCCTGCTTCTTTCTCCACATCTCTCTGAACGTCAGCCAGAAGAGATTCCCACTTTTAAGAACTCATGATTAGTTAGTCCCACTCAGATAATCCAAAATAATGTCTTCACCTCCAAATCTGTAACCTTAGTCATAGGTGCAAAGTCCCTTTGCCATGTAGAGCAGCATATTCCCAAATTCCAGGGATTATCTTTCTTTGAGAACTATCAAAGACACAACTTCTGAAGGATTAGCTTGATCCCAGATGCCGGGAAGACTCAATGGCCTGCCTGAACTTCAGATAGTATCCATAAGTGTTACTATTCAAAATAAACTTCAGGAGTCTGTCAATTTGGAAATGTTCAAAATTTCAGTGCCTGATTGCGTGTGAACAGGTTTCCATATAAGGGCTATCCTCAGGTCAGTCATTAGTCTGAGATCAAAGCAAGGTAAAAACTGATGATACTGAATATTTCTGGAATGGATGCAGCATGTAATTCCAGGAGTCTTGCTGTTTCTTTCTTCCTTCCTTCCTTTCTTTATTTTCTTGGGAAAATTGAAAGGAAGAAACTTGTATGAAGGAAGGAAAATAGGTTTGACATGGGCAGGGTTATAAGGTTAGGAAAGGGCACTTGTTCTGACCTAGGACAAAGAAAGGAGGAATCCTGTGACACTGAGGAGCATTGCTTCTCCCACCCAAAGAGACAGCAGTATATTATATAAGCATTGTTTCAATTTAGACATGTGTCGCTTCTCCATATTTAAGTAATTGAAATATGCAATAAATTTATCATTGTTTTGTTCAGAAATATTTGGGATAAGGTCATTCAAATGCTGCTTTTGTATTCTTATTTACTATTTTCGCTTTTCTTAAAGTATTCATATCCACTGGCAACTGTGAAGATCCTCTGTAATTTTTGAAAATCAACTACAGTCATTTCACGTGAAACTGTCTGACTTTTTTTTTTTTTTTTTTTTGAAATTTTAATCTCCTGAGTTGTGAGAACACAGCTTAGCAAAGTGTATGGAGGCAGCAAAGCAGGTAGTTTAGATTTCTGTTAGCCTTCCAAGGAAAACCTACAAGTAAACTGGAATGCAACACAGAGAGATTATACAGTAAAATGCTTTTGCAAACTAGGATTTAAGGAACTGGAAACCTTATTATTTTTCTCAGTGAAAATGTAAATAGATAAATTTCTATGTTTTTATGTTGTAAAAATGAATTGTGAAATGTTTGTCCACTGAATAAAAACATACACACAAATAAAATACCATTCAGGTATAATTCTTTGAAAAGTCCACTCATTTAAGAACACATGACTCAAGTGGATACTTTTAGAAAATAAAAATTATTGGTAATTGGTTCATCTATTTTCTTCATAAATGTACGTCTGTGCCCATGAAAGTATTGGTATTAATGCAGTTTCACACATTTATTAAATTGTTCAATAATGTTTACTGAGAAACTATTATGTACCAAGCATAAGGGCAAAAAGTTTATATGGCACAAAAAATTCACAGAAGTGGGGAAATTAATATGAAGATAGTAACTATAATAAAACATGGTGATTGCAGTGACAGAGCTATACATAGTGCCATGTTAAAAAGTACTAACTGTGCCTGTCTTAGTGGTGGTTTTCCAAGAATGCTAATCTGTACACATTTCTTCACATACCAATATGTATGCACAATATTTAGTGTCAATTAATGAAGAATTACCTTTCAATAACAAATGCCTCATTACAAATTGCAGTTCTATTGCTTTTGAATCCTGCATTCCTCCTAAGGAGATTTCAGCTTGTTTTGCTCCTTATCAGCATCTACCTCTCTTCGTATCTGTCAATAAGTTACAAATACAAAAAGAATTATTTGTGTATTTATGCATATAAAAGAATATAATTATATTTGTCACATATTTAACTTACTAATGGAAACTTACTACAATGGCACACTTAAAATTCCCTGCCAGGCTAAAATGTCATATTTATATAGAACCATAAAATGCCTCTTACTAACCTTTCCAGTTAAACCAAAAGTTTTTAATTTCATACATTTGTTGTAGTAACTACCCAGATTATTATATGGCCAACATCAAAAAGAAGGCAGCCATGTAATGAATTACACCATCTGTATTTAACCTTCCTTCCATCGTACTACCTGAAGTGTTTCATGTTGTGAGAAAAACATAAAAGTGGGTCATTCAATATTTCCCCAAAGATTTTTAGTTTGACATATTTCTATTTCCACACCTTAATGTGGGAAGAAAGAGGGCTGAGGAAATGACGGGATGAAAAGATGGTGTCTTCAGGAGTGACAAGAGGACGTTAAATAATTGAATGTTTTGAATGTTTTAAGCTTGACAAAGATAATGAGGGGAAACAAAAGGAAGAAAAGAGAAGATACAAAAATAAATAGAAGTTGAAGAAAAACAAAGGTGAGAGAAAAAGATGGCATAGAGACAAACAACCATGAATTCAGTAACTAGTAATGATGACAGGTCTTATGCCTTTATTTTTCTGATTGAGGCTAGTTGATAGAAGAACTCTCATGGTTATGAATCCTGAGAGATCTATGGTTACAGGACTGGATTTCCAGACCTGTTTGATGTTTGGTTTACCTTATTTAGAGGTTTTCTGTTAAGCCACTGTAAAAACCTGGAAGATCTAGATATCCATTTACTTAATCGTTTTAAGAGAGAGCAGTGCCATTGCTGACCATATAGACTTACATATCCTCAAAATATTAACTCTTCATTTATTTCCTCCCCCTTTGATTTGTAAATATTTTTTCTATCAAATTACCCATTCTTACTTTCCTTTATGAGCTGATTTATGCAAAATTTATTATTCTGTTTCTGTCTTCCCTGCTCAGCCCATATTTTAAAGACCATTGGGTGTGGCTATAATGTTTGTCTAGTCCATTTCTTCTCATCACTGTAGAGTCTTTCATGGTAGATGACTTCCACAGTTTACTTAGCCATTCTGCAAATGAATGGACACCTATGCTGCCCATGAAATTAAACTTTAGCTTAGTTCAGCATTATGAAATTAATTCTGAGCCCCCAAAGCAGAAGTTTCGTGAGTCAAAAACTGACCAGAACTTTAGCTTCTCATAATCCAAGACCTCTATGAACCACTTTTAATGAAATAAGGCATGAGGCAGACACATTTGGGTATGCTTTATGGTATTTAAACAGCTCTGACTACTCTTGGTAAAGTTGTTGAGTCCATTTTGAGAGTACTTACAAAGCTCACAAAGATTGCCTTTTTTTTTTTTTAAGGACTTGGAGACAGTTTTGAAGTTACTGTTGATTGGCTATGTCACCTTACTATGGTCCTCTGCTGGAAAAATAAAAATGCTTTCTAGCCGTCTTTTTTTATGCTTAGGCCTAAATAGAATCCAAATAGATCTTGAATGAGAGGTCTAAATTGGAACTTTGTTAAGCATGTGATATGGTTTGGTTTTGTGTCCCCACCCAGATCTCATATTGAATTGTACTCCCATAATTCCCACGTGTGGTGGGAGGGACCTGGTGGGAGATAATTTAATCATGCGGGCACTTTCCCCCATACTGTTCTCATGGTAGTGAATAAGTTTCACTAGATCTGATGGTTTTATCAGGGGTTTCCACTTTTGCATCTTCCTCATTTTCTCTTGCTGTCACCATGTAAAAAGTGCCTTTCACTTCCCACCATGATTCTCAGACCTCCCCAGCAATGTGGAACTGTAAGTCCAATTAAACCTCCTTTTCTTCCCAGTCTCAGGTATGTCTTTATCAGCAGTGTGAAAATGGACTAATACAGCACGAGACTAATATATTAATTAAGACCCTATAGTAGGGGTCAGCAAATTTTTGTCTGTAAAGGAACAGACAGTAAATATTTCAGGCTTTATGATCCACTCAGTTTCTACTGCAATTACTTAACTCTGCTACTGTACAGCAAAAGAGGCTGAAGACAATATGTAAACCAATGAGTATGAAGTGTTCCAATAAAATTTATCTACAAAAGCATGCAGGGGCTGGATTTGCCTGCAGAGCCATAGTTGACTGATCCCTGATCTAGAATATCATTTTCCCCTATACCAATATTAAATTATTTTGGGAAGTAGACACATCCCAAAATGAGTATGTGTAGAAAATTGCCTTAGGTATTTTATATCCGATTTCTGCTTGGGATACATTGCAAGGTTTGGACAGTGCCCTAATGTGAACAACAGTACCACGTGAGTAGAAACACTCATAATCTCTTCTTTCCCAATAGAGCAGCAAAAGAATGAAGACATTGCCAGTAATTCAACCCATAAGGATATTGTATTAGACTGCAAATTATTTACTGTACTTCTCATATTTGGCACATCTGTGGCAATAGTCTTAATGTTTTCTGACCCTGAATCTCCAAGGAAAAGACTCTGAGGCCTATTTTTTTTTTTTTTTTTTTTTTTACTTCAAAGCACTCTCCTCCATGAGTATCTAATTTATTTTGAAAGGCTGATGTAATTCTATAGGGTGTTCAGAAATTAGAACATTTACATACTGGAATCTTAAGGGTTCTGCAATTCATACCCAAGATTAGGGAGGGATGTAAACCCAGAAGGGGTGTCAGACTGAAATTAGGTTGGACCCTAGCCTTAATGTTCTGTCCATGTGTGACCCTGGGCAAGAAATTGGCTTCCTTGGCCTCTATTTCCTCAGTGTTGATGTAGAAAATTTTTTTTAAAATTTCATTTCTGAAGGACTTGCACCAAATTGTTAATGCTATCTCTGGAGTATAGAAATGACAGTCACTGTGAAGAAAGGTTTTAATTTTCTACTCCATGTACCTCTCTGTTTTTTGTATATAATATAGTCAGCATGTATTACTTCATAACAAATAGATTTCTAAAAGAAATATTTAAATTCTGATTTAACATAGATATGACAATAAAATTGACATTAAATTTAAAAAGTGCTTTCAAAATTAACCATTTTCTACAAATGTAAAGCAGCATCAGGTTATCTGACTACATCAATGCAACCTGCAAAATATATATTTTTTAATCATTCAAAGCTTTTACTGAATTTATGCCATAATATGTGTTCTGGAACCCCTTAGATCAGTTTTTCTCTCATTCGTAATGAAGTTTCTAGGTACTGTTCTTACAATTTCTGCATTTGTACAGTACATTATTACTTTATGATAAAGTTAGTTCGTAATTCCTTAACTGTTTTTGCTGATGACCTTTTAAAGTTGCATAATTAGAATAAGTCGTGGTTATTGTATTGGAATCTGTATCCCATGGGCCAAGAAGGCAGCACATTAATTCTCTGCATCACCCACTCGATGTGCTGTGCCATCAGCACAAAGATATTATTCTTTGTAATTACATAAAGAAAGGGTCTATTTAGTGTTAACTGACCTTTCTGTGACTGATCAGCCTTTTCCGCCAGTGAAGTAGAAATGTATATCATTAAAATGTGAGTAAATAGGAAACCTTTCTAAATCTTAAACTGTTCAAATCAGGAGGTACACATGAAGAGGAAATGGTTGTTGAGTCTTTCACATGATACCATGAAAAGAGGAGCAGACTTTTAAAACATATATTTTAGAATATATATTCCTAAAATATATTTTAAAATATATATTCTTATTCTTAAAATACATTTTAAAATATCAACAAATTAAAATATAAATAAATGATGATAATGCATAGGAATAGTTAACAAGGGCATAACATCAAATACGTTTCTGTTTAACACTCTTGATATCAGAAAAAAATTATTAAACTCATATATTCAGGATTAAAAATTTAAGTTTATTTAATACACAATTAATAAATTTAGAGGAATTATCACTGTGACTGTCATTTACTGAGGATGAAAATTGTGCCAGGGATTATATTAAGATGTTATATACTTTAAATATTGTAACTATTTCAATCATGTCCTTTAACTTAGAAAACATCGTTGAGGATATAGATTAAGTGAAACTGATTTTTCCTTCTTTTCTTATTACATAATTTATTTCTGTAATCAGTTATATCAAATTATTTGGAGGGACATAAATGATTTTCAAGAAAACTTGACCAAATGGAAATTTAATACCTAACATAAGTGGCATTTGTGTAAGGTTTTCTTAAACTTATTCAATAGTTATAGGAGGAATATTATAGTCAGCATAGAGAGAAATGGTTCTTTCTTTAACATACACCCACATTGATCAGGTGTTTTTTAATAATTAACAAGCATCTGTATTTCTGGGTCAGGTTTTCCCTGCTAAGACCACATACAGAGCTCTTATATGAAATATCTCCAGAAATCACTTGACAAACTGATGCTTCCTTGAAACTTTGCTTATCACTTTTGCTGGAACTGATCTCTCATGGAACTACTATCGTTGTGTGGTTATGCCTTTTATCCTTCTTCATGCATAATGCATCCTGATGTAGTTAGCTTTGTGAATGCCTCTATTCCCTTATCTGATTGCAAACTCCTTCTGCCATGAAATTGTGGGGGTTTTTTTCATGTTATTATCAATAATTCTTGGTCAAATATATACAATGAACGGAGACAAAAATAATAATAGGGCACAAGTAGGGTTAACAAAAGATGTTCAAAAATTCTCAATTAATTTCTTCTGAGTTCTGAAAGGCAATGTCATAATGTCCATTAGTAAACTTTATGCATAAATCAACGCA
Organism: Macaca nemestrina; assembly: GCF_043159975.1. Classification (NCBI taxonomy): domain Eukaryota; kingdom Metazoa; phylum Chordata; class Mammalia; order Primates; family Cercopithecidae; genus Macaca; species Macaca nemestrina. Next base: position 58,878,501 of record NC_092143.1, read on the forward strand.
GTAGCTAAATTTGTAAGCCAGTCAGGAAAGTAAGATGAGGAGTCCTTTGTGTCCTCATATAGTTGGGAGCTGGGGTAGGGCAGCTAACGGAAGTATTCCCCTGGACTCGGGCAGAGACAGGTTTGATTGGTCAGCTGCATGTCACAGGCTTTCATCCAGCAGTGTCATAAAGGTGCCTCCGCCAGTACCTCCCATACTGCTTTCTGTCTACCACTTGCTCAATACGTACTTTTGAATGAATGACTGAATAGAGAGCATTTTGTTAAACATAATAATACATGGAGTTTAAGGTATGTAATAACCTTGATGCAGAGGACTGATTTGTTCATTTACAAATCAAGAATGTTCTTTTAAAACTAATTATCAGAGAACTAGCCTTGGACAAGGGAATGGTTTCCATGACAGCACAGACAAGGAAGTGGGTCCTGGGAGAGTTAAAACAGTTATTTGCTCCTCTGAGGCTTCAGGGTATCGACACATATCATTCTTACAGACTTGCTTCTTGGAAACACTAGGGAGAACTCTTGCTTTCTGTAGTAATTGGTGTATAGATTTTAAGGGAGAAGCGATGCAATAATACCTCTATGCACACTGTAGGTGATGCCCTTAATAAAGAAGATATTTTCTCCCTGTCTTCTACATTGTTAGAGGATCAGCCTGTGTTTTCAGCATTTGTGTTAATCACACTAATGCCCATGAATCAAAGTGGGGGATGCTTTTGAAGTTACTCACAAAGAGACTTGGAACCTCCTTGTCTTGTTTATTCTAAAATATATCCCCTGTACATTCTATGAATCAGTCTCAGCACCAATGCCTACTTTAAGGACATCAAAGCCTCACGGCATACAAAACTATCATTCCAGTGCTCGAGAAGGGCAGAAATGTGCCAAGGGCATATAAGAGGACTATAGGGATTCACTGGGATGGGATCAATGGTGTAATGCATGGGCATGTGCACAGGATCATATACTATTGAAACAGTGGTACTTGGAACTGACTACTTGTAATGCTATGCATTGATAGGATACTAAATATGTGGATACATTTTATTGTTTACACTGTTAGTCATATGCTAATGTCAAAAGACAGCAGAACATTTAACCTGATCTATGAGAGTTTAATTCACAAGTCATAGGCAACAATAATCTAATATTCCTAAGGGACCAAGAAAATACTTCTCTTGACTCTGACTCCTCCAAATTTGCTCAGATACATACTAACCTATGTGGTGGGGCAGCTTTGATCTTCTGATTCAAGTCAATGATTTTTTTTTTGTTCTGCGAAGCTTGTTGCTTATGCCGTTCCCCCACTTGATAGAATCAATTCCACTGTAATTCGAATAGAATTTTTCACACTTTGGCCTCCTCCAACTATAGCTTGTAATCCGTGGTGAACAGGAATTATATCTTATCCTTCTTTTTAATTCCTGGCCTAGCCATAGAGCTGAATCCATAAAGTAAACTTACTAAGGGTTTGCTAAACAAATGATTAAATAAACCAAAAAGAAAAAAAGAAAAAAAAAAGGCTAGACGTGAGGATGCTCTGGAGTAAAATCAATCAATAAATACTAAGAATACATTTTTTGTTTTCTGGTGATTCTGGTGGGAAGTCCATTCTTTCCATCCAGGGAACTGAGGTGAATGTGGTGCAGTCTGTGCAAGAATATGGATGTGGTAGCAAGAGCCGGCAGAGCTCTGGTGAGATGAAAGAAAGCAAGGAGCTGTCTGCAGTAAATTCTTAAAAACTGAGAATTGGGGGATGACAGACAGATCATCAGAAAAGATTAGCTGAGATGGCAACAGATAATTACATCTGGACGGGAGAGTTAGAACTGGGTCAGAAGATGACAGCTCTCTTACAATACATAATTTAAAGAAAGACCTAGCCCCTCTGCCTGGTAAACTGGATCCTAATGCCTATATTAAGAGTATATATGACACATTGCTATACATATAGTCATAGACACCTTGATGATTGTACTAACAATAAGGTATTTGTAAACAGCTATTTCACTTTTTGCACTTACATGTATAGTGCAAATATTTTAATCATCACCACCTTTCTAGAATGTTTGAATCAAGGTTTTTTCTTGTAATCTCCTTTGGCATTAGTCCACCTTTGATTTTAAAAATAACAGTTCACATAGATTTAAACTTTGTCCAGGATAAGTGTCTCTGGCGGAAGCTCCAAAGATCTCCATGGATAGCATTATTCTAGTGCATTCAACCATAGTCCACAGTTCTACAGGTCCCAACTTTGAAGGTCCATGCATTTGGTCTTGCCAGGGAATGCATCAGACATAATAAAATAATGGGATATGGAATCATGTAGATCACAAAGCACAAGAAACTGACAATATATAACCAATATGCCCATATTGATGTATAATTGACAGTAGCCTGGAACCAAATTTTAATTTTCATAAGTGGTCTGTTTTATCTATGTCAAAATGCTGTGTTAGCCAGATTATAATAAGACAGTTGCTTGGCAGAAATGGACTTAGAACTACAGAATTCAGTTATTTGATTTGATTATTTAATGTCATTATGTTTTATGAAGACTGAATTGCATATAGCATTTAAAAGTGCTGGCTCGTGTTTACGAAGGGAATATATTGGACAGTTGAGGGTACAGGATCTGGCGCCAGTCTGACTTGATGATGCAAAGCCCAGCTCCTCTGCCTAATAGTTGTGCAACCTTGCACAAGATATCTGGTGTTTCAGTTGCTTTGGTTGTATAACAAATACCCCAAAACTTCATGGTGTAAAATGACTGTGCTCGTGATTCTATGTGCTAGATATTTGGACAAGGCCGAGTGGGGATAGCATGTCTCTGTTTCACCCTTTCTGGACATCAGTTGGATGACTTGGAGGCTAGGGGTTAGATTTATCTTCAGCTGACTCACTCACTCACAATTGGTGCTGTTGGCTGAGACTTGAGCTAGGACTGTTCGCTGAAACACCTACACATGGCCTCTGACCTAGATTCCTTACAATGTGGTGGCAAGTTCCGAGGGTGAATGCTCTCAAAAAGAGGGCCAGGCAGAAGCTGTATGCTTTCTATTATATAAACCAACCTGGGAAGTCACTTAGCATTATTTCTACCATCCTTGATTAGCTGGAAAAGCTACAAGTATACCCAGGTTCAAAGGAAGGAGAAATAGACTGTACCTTTGGATAGGGAGTGATAAGGTTCTGGAAAAAACATGTGAGACTGAAAATATTGCTGTGGCCATTTTTGGAAAATACAGTTTGCCTCAACTGATATCTCTCTGCCTTGTCTTTCTTATCTGTAACATGAGGATAATAATATAAAGTCTCAGACCATTGTTGCAAGGATAAATTCAGTAAATACTGCATTCCTAGCACGGCTCCTGGTTATGTAAGCACTCCCTAATATTAGCTTTGATTCTTTTTCTAATTCTCAATTTTGTCATCAAGCTAATGTAACACAGCATAACTAATACTAGAGTGGGAGTGGAATGGTTTCCAGAACTGAAGCGGTTGAGGCTTTGGGTCTGGAGGAAGGTTTTCTGTTGATAGGCACTGGCTATGTTAGTGTCCCTGACTTTATTTCATTTTTGCTTCCATTGCCTATCAACTTCTTTTAAAGTGACATATTCTTTTTAGGGAGAGGAGGGTTGTTAATATCTTACATTCAGTTACAATAAAGATTTGCTATCCTGGGTAATTTTCTTTCTTCTAAAGGTGAGTATGTAAGTCTCAGTTGTTATTCATTATATGTGGAATTTATATCTTAACAGGCAAATTCAGCCTTATTTCTAATTTCTTTGCTATATATCACAAAGTGAAACAGAAATATGATACAGGCTTTACATTTTTTCCCAAAAAGAACCAGTTCTCTGATTGGAAGTCCCTAGTCCCCACTTACCCAGTGAGAGATGGGAAGAAGGAAAAATAAACTAAAAGTGGAGAAAATTGAGGAAAAGTCCAAGTGGAATCCATGGCTTAAAGAACAAGAAAAGTCAAGTGGGGGGAAAAATGAGTAGAACTACTATTGGTGTATTTTGAATACTCAACCTGTCTCCATTTTTCAGCATTTTTGCTGACAGAGGAGGAAGCCAAGCCTTTCCTTAGCAATGGTTCTTCCACACTTTGGGGATCATGGGCTAACTAAATAACCCAAGAAAAATGCTGTGTATAGTTTCATGAGGGTCACATACCTTCTGAAAGTCAATGATTCACCTAAAATAAAGAATTCTTGTTAAACCTGGACAATATGATTATCTTTAGAATAGTTTTTAATACAAAAACATACTGTATGATTTATCTTTATATACTTAAGATCTTCACCTCTCAAGTAGTACAGTATCAAATAGTACAATGAATGTGCCATATTATAATGGTGGTTATATTGCCCATCAGTTACTTCATAGAAGTTGAAAAACAAAATGTGTGTTTCCAAAGGGCACAATGTATGTATTTGCTAACTAATATTACGTGTGTACATGCATTCATTCATTTACTAAAAACCTGTGCACCTACTTATGTTAGATCTTCGCAGTGCAACATCTCTTAGGGCAAACAAAATGATGGTCTCATCCCTCATGGAACTTACAATCTAGATTTGGTTCAGTCCTTACAAGCATAATCTTTATTTTCTAATAAAATACTGGGAAAAGAAGCAGTAATATCCCCAAAGTATCAAGGTTTAAAGAAAAATTTGTGACAATAAAGAACAAACCATCACCAAGCAAGATATTTTTCTTAATAAATTCTAGACAATGTGGAAACTATTAGCAAACATTCATCACGTCTCTTCTGTTCACCAAGCTATCTTCCCAATGTTTTGCCATCTTAATAAATAGTAATAATTGAAATTGAATAAATAATAATAAATCTATCTTTGAGAAAGTGTTAAATATATTTAGGCCTTTTGGAATGTCATAGTATGGAAAATGAAAGAAGTGAAAAAAATAAGAATTCTGCATTCCAGTTATCCTTTTATGGGCTATTTCCCATGGACATATTTCCACCAATAATTATCATTCCCCCTTTGTGTCATTTACATTTAACAATATATTGGTTAAAATTAAACAAGTCAAAGTTGTGAGGTGGACTCTCAGTTAAACTTAATAAAACATTTTCAGTGTTGAATGAATACTATTATTTAAAATGAATAAAACTTAAACTTCATTATACATCTGAAGGTCACTGACTTTCAGGAATAAGTAGTGAATTGGTATATCCTTCACATATTCATTACTGGAAAATGATAATGTAAAATATTGTGACTGATGTAACATTTTGAAGATTTATTGGCATAATTACACAATTTGATTTTTTGGCATATATTCTAATTGTGATACATAAAGTGGAAGAACTGGTATCATTAAAAAATTGAACATGTGTGCATTTAGAAATAAAACTGCATATTAAACAGTGAGCAAAGTATGTATTATAAAATATTTCCCCAATTAAGTTCCGTTAAATAGGTAAAATGCAAATCCCATAACTTTGTATCACTCCTCTCAAATTAAATGTTTATAGTAGCCATCTAGAAATGGAAAGAAAAGCACCTGAGAAGTAGGATGTCTCAGATATCAGAGTTGTGCTTAGATTTAATCAAACAAGCAAATGAACAAAATATTCAAAATGATGCCTATTCCTTTCTAAAGTAGAACATTTATCAATTTTACAAGTTAATTGCTTCAGGATTGGATTTTAATATTAATGATGATATCTAAAATTAGTATAGCTATCTTTTGAAAAGAATCCCCACCAAAGGAAAATATTAATAGAACTTTGTCCTCCTAACAAAAGATAATTCAATGTGATTTTAGGCAAGTTTATAGATAGAAGTTATTGAAGTTTTAAATTATTGTGACAGAATTAAGACAAGGGCATTTAAAATGATTCTCAGTTGGTCATTTTGGCTTTTTGAAGGATAGCTATGACATAATATTTATCATTAGGGATCAATATGGATACCAGGCTTTCATGAGAAATATGTTTGTTGACCTTAATAAATCTTCAAGTGTGTAAATACAGAAATATTTGTACAGGCAATTTTCTGCTGAATTACATTTCCTCTATACACATTATCACATGGCAACATATTTTTTAAGAACTTATACTGAAGGTTTGATGTGATGGCAATTTTCACAAAGAAACAATTTTAATTGCTTCACAATGGTTATTTCTGTATCTAGTTATTTAATCATCATTATCATCATCATGATTAATCTGCATTTATATGTTTTGACAACTTATTTTGCTATTATAAATAACATTGTAATGAATAAAGCATTTTGCTTAGAATAGATTCCCAAAAGAGAAATTACTGGATTAACAGGTTTGAAAATATTTAAAGCTATTGATAAATACCATATTTTTCAAGCTGTCAGAGTGTTTTCTGTAATGTAAAAAAAAAAAAAAAAAAAAAAAAAAACAGGAACTAAACTCAATTCAGGCATTTAATTTAAAATTATAGATAGCCCCGAACTTGCCAATGAATAGTTATGCAAAGTTATTTTCTAAAGAGTTTATATTAGATTTGACGTATATTTATTTAGTCATGGAGAAGGACATTATAAAGTTCTCAACTGCTCACAGTAGCAGATTTAACTTTTATTTAAATATAACTAAAATGTATTAATTATAAACAATGACGCTGGGTGCTTCTAAATCTTGAGTTCCCTATTCTCTCTTCCTCTTTCCTCATCTATGTTTTTAATGTTTTCTGTGAGTACCAACATTCTGAACTTCATGGAGATGAAATTCTAAGCTAGAAGGCACCACCTACTCATTTAAGCACAAGGGCTAGAGAAAAAGAGAAGAGGACAGGAAACTGTGAAAGTGCTCCTGGGATGCTGATTCAAGGGTCCCAGGATTGGGCACTTTTCAAGACATGATTGAGGGAAGTTCAGGAAAAAGGCAGTGAAAAGAGGTGAAGTAAAAGTCAGACTAACTCTGATGAATCACACATTAATGTTTAAAAAAAAAAAAAAAAGCCTGCATCAAAAAAGAATATTATTAAATCAACAAAGGATATTGGTATCAGGAGAAACATTTTTTGGTTATTTTGTTATTCTTCTACTATACATAATAGAGCATGTTTAGATAATTTAAAAGATGTAAAAATTCAAACAAATCCAAATTATTTTAATTGCATTTGTGTATATATATATACGCGCAATTAAATTATATATTTTTTTATCTTCTAGAAAATAGTAGCTGATTCACTTGAAGAAAATCTGCGTTTAGCTCGAGAGTATCAACAGCTACAGACTACATTCTTAAAGGAAAAGGACAATTATTTCACTATATATGATAAACAGCTATCACTTGATACTTCAATTAGAGACAAGAAACAGGTATTGGTTTTTCTAACTGTTTTAAGATAATGATTTATGTCATATATGCACTATAAAAGTAAAAAGTAGTCAGTTTGGGTACCTCTGATCTGACGATGATACTCCACAACATGGCCTATTTTCTCTGTGTAGGTTTGTTGTATATTTATATCAACCTTTTAAAATTGAATTTTGAAAGAATATTGGAGAAATGAAAAACTTAGTTTCTAATCCACTATTCTATGCTAACTTGCTTTTAATTAATATGACCAGAAAAACCAATTTTTTATTTGTAGATTTAAATATATTATCATAGTCTTCACATTTTAATTCTAAGAGAGGGTGATTTCCCATGGTAGGCCTCTAAATTGTCTTTTTAGTATACAGGCTCCAAATTCTGGTAACTGTTTTCTTATCAGATATGGAGATTAATTGGAAACTTGGAAAAATAGCTGACTTTCTCTAATTACTGAAAATCATTGAGAATTCTAAATATATTTTGTAAAATCTTCTGTAACGGTATGTGGAAAGGTAAAGCACACAATATGCTATGAATCAAAAAGGAAGAAAGTGTTACATTACTAGTGTTATGATACAGTCACTTCCTCTATGTTCTCCAGATACTTAGTAACAAGAACAAATATTTTCCTTTGAATATTTGTTTTCCTCCAGGATTCAAATTTCAGAAAATACAGTTATTATTTTTTGACAACGTAACCATGAAAACCAAACTGATCCTTTCTCCTACTGGTATCACCCATATTGTTGCATTATAAATCAGTAGTTTAGAATAGCGGTGCTATGCTTATGGCTATTACGGAATGTTGGGAAGGCAAAGGGTGGGATTTGAATGCAAGTTCTACTAGCTCCATGATCTTGGCAAGTTGCCTTTTCCAACCTCAGTTTTCTCATCTATAAAATAAGATTTACCTCACAGGGTACTTGGTAAATAATAAAAAAGAGCCATTCATAGTAAGTTACTTTGAAATTTAAGGGCTGCTATACAACTGTAAGTAATTATTACATTCATCTGGCATCCTCCCTATCTACTTCCCTATTTCCCATTCATCTACTCTCATGAGAGTAAAAGCTTCTGAATACATTGGGAAAGAGAAGAATGCATTTTTCTCTTAAAATCTTGAAATGATAGCAACATGAAGATACATCAAAGTACAAGTGTTTGGGAGGCTAAGGTGGGAAGATCACCTGAAGTCAAGAGTTTGAGACCAGCCTGGCCAACATGGTGAAACCCTGTCACTACTAAAAATACAAAAACTAGCCAGATGTGGTGGCATGCACCTGAAGTCCCAGCTACTCAGGAGGCTGAGGCAGGAGAACCACTTGAGCCCAGATATGGATGTGGCAGTGAGCCGAGAATGCACTGCTGCACACCAGCATGGGCAACAGAGTGAGACTCCATCTCAAAAAAAAAAAAAAAAAAAAAAAGAATGAAATAAGTGTGTTTGGGAAAGAATTGATAATACAACTATCTACCAAAATCTTAGTGTCCTCAAACCATTTTGCAGGATTCAAAGAAAGGGCATGTATGTATCTATGAAGAATTTGTCCAGTCACCTCATGCATTTGACATTTTTATTTGAGGTTAAATATGTTCTACTTGTTTTTCATAATTGAGAAGGAGAAAATAATCATTGGCTTTACTGTATGTCCTTTTCTAATTGGGGGAAACAAAAATAAATTGTATGTACACTTATCAGTTTATAAAGAATCACTTGGTGGCAAATGACAAATACATTCGATACGTGCATAAATCGTGGAGACCCCATGCTTTTTAAGAAAAAGCCCTAATATCACATTTTCATAGTAAGAGCAAAATTATCTTGATCTCATTTTGGAATTAAAGCAAATCTTGATGCAAGATACAAGGACTGAGACTGTAGTAGGAACAGACAGTGGAGATTGCTAGGAGATTGGGTTTATGTTTGTGATCCCTCAGACGAATCACTTTTAGCACACCTGTTTCAGGGAAACTTTCAAGATTTATTTGTACTTCCAATCATTTTTCATTTCCATCCTTCAGCGATGGAGGTCATTAAGTGCAGGCTGCCCTTGTCAGTGTCATGTAGGATCAATTTGCTGCAATGGACAGAGAGGCCTTATAGATGCTGTTAAATCTGTCAGTGAGAAATCGTATGTCATTAGCGTCTAATGCACTGCTTACAGGATGGAATTTGGCCATCAAAAATGAGAAAACTCTTTAATATTTTAGTCCATTTCCTTGATATTGCAGCATTTCCCATGTATGCAGGTTTTAGTTCTTTGGCCAGTTTCGTTTGGGTACACAAAAGCACTATTCAGTCTCTGATTCCCTTGCTGAATTCCCTTGTCAGATAAAACGGATCTCACTTTTAGGAATTTTGTGCATCTTTTTCCTGTTTTAGACTAATTTCATTGCTTCTGAACATGAATTCCTTTTGCCATGGTAAATAACTGTATTTTAATTATTGTGTTTCTTAGGGACTATTATTCTCTCTATACAAATTGTACATTTTCGTACTTCTTTGTATTTTTATGCCGAGAGTAATAAAGTAAACCTAATGAAAGAGTAAAACAAATTTAAAATAATGTCCCCTTACTTAACACAATCTTACATACACATGTCTCAAATGTTAGAATGCTATAGTATTTCTCTTAGTGTTAATATTATGTCTGCTTTATTTGCTTGTGTTATTTTTGATACTTTCCTGTACTTTTAAAATTTGTAGTGATGGATATTTTTGCCTTTAAAAATCAGAAAGAGGCAAAAGCAAGTGTGCAAAATTCTTATTTGCCCTGTTCATGGGTAACAATAGAAAATAATCTAATCTAAGACTTCTTAGATGTCAAAATTAAAACTAACACTAGAAATACATGAAGGAAAATCTCTGAAAAACAGATTATACTTCCATGTGAATATAGACATTTTCGTTAGAAGCTTTCAAATACTTTTTATAAAAATACGTCATTTTTAATATTTTATCTTAAAAGTAAAAACTCCACGGGTGTTTTGATGAAGTCACCATGTATTTGTTTTAACTGCCACCTCAGATTCTTTGAGCCTGCACAGAAAGGTAAGTTAAGCAAGCATGCAGATACTGAAGTGATCTGTTGGTTGAAAACAAGATGGCTTCCAAAATGTGTTAAAATACATTTTTTAAATTATATCATTAACCATTTGTAAAGCTTTACACTTCCTTATTACAAATCCCAGTGCTTTCAAACTAAGGTAATGAAAATTATTACAGAATCAGCCAACACGTAGCAAATACTTATGTGGACAAAGTATTTGTGCTATATTGTTTGCAAATATTATCTTTCAGTGTCTCTCAATAATCCTGGGGAATTTTCTATTACTTTTATCATCTTTCCCAATGTAAGATATAGAACTAAAATTGAGTGTCACACAAGATTGCTCAAGTAGAGGGAGATGCTGGGATGGGAATCAAATTCAGATTTTTCTTATATCTAATCTATTTCAAAATTATAATACTACCTCTTTACTATAACATTAATTAAACAGTCCTATACATGGCTAATCAGGTTATGTAAAGCTTTGAAAAAAACATGTAATTTATATATGGTATCTCTAGTGTTCAACTGAAATAGATTATTTAATTCTCTAGTTGTTTCTGTAATTTTAGTTCATTGGAGCCACTTTTTAGTGATTTTCTGGGGAAAGGGCCACCTGTTTACTTGGAGGAGATTTAATTTTTATAGGGATCATAGGTAGGTTTCATAATTCTAAATTGTAAAACTTTTGAACTAGATATGCCTTTAGAAATATTGCCCTCCTCTTTAAAAAATAATTTTACAGAGGAAGAATCTTGGGGAGGCCAGAGTAGCTTAGTGATTTACCACATACACGATTAGGTAGAAGAAATGTTGTCCTAGAACTTAGTTTTCTTTACTCACATTCAAATGTTCTTTCCAATAAACTGCAGATGAGCATATGCTATGATTTTTTTCGGAGGTTTGTCTGGACCAATAGCTGAGATGTAAGCGGCTCTTTTAAGTGGTTTGGGCCTGTGAAGGAATCACAGAGACATGAATTAGAGGACTACTCTGCAGCAGTGTGTTGGCCTCTAGGGAATACTTCTGATCCTCATGGAACATTTGTAATCCATTCATTCAATTATTCAAAATATATTATTAATCACCAATTGTTCTATATACCAGCAACGAACAATTGGAATTTGAAATTTAAAATACCAGCCATGAGCAATTGGAATTTGAAATCTAAAACACAATGCCATTTATATTAACACACACGCACACACAAATTAAGTGAATTTAACAAAATATGTATAAGATCTATATGAGGAAGGGCACAAAATGAATGAAAGGAATAAATCAAAGAAGATCTAAATAGATGGAGAGATATTCCATATTCATGGCTAGGAAGACTCAATATTGCTAAGATATCCATTATTTCCAACTTGATATATAGAGTCAATACATTCCCAATAAAAATCCCAACGTATTTTGTGAATATCAATCAAATGATTCTAAATTTTTTATGAAATATAAAAAGACACTAAATAACCAGCAAAATATTGAAAAATAAAGTTAGAAGATTAACACTATCTGGCTTCAAGATTTACTATAAAGCTGACAAAGATACTATAGAAGATATAGAAATGTGCCACCTTATTTCTGCTTCCGTGCTGAAGGTTGTACTCTCCAGTCCAGGAGATTCTTTCCTAGACAATAATGTAGAATCAGAGCTCTCCAGCAGCCTTTCTTCACCCCACCAAGAGAAGAATTGTGTATTTTTGCTATTTAATCTACCTTGCCTGGGTCTCATTGGACAACATTTCTATATTAAATTCTCAAAAAATTCTATCATCTATAGATTATATAAATTTTCTCATCAACTTTCCAACACAGTTTTCTTTAATACTCACTTTGTATCGATGTGCTTAGGAGTCAGTGTCAATTATAGCAATAAACAAAGTTATTTTCCTAGAGAAATATGAAAGCTGTTTGATTCTCATTTTTATAAGTATTTAGTATTGCTTGTTGTCCTGCACACCATATAACTGTGCTTGGATAGTGATTTCTGTCTGCTTGTTTAATGTAGATAGAAATCCACTTCTTTCGTAGCAAAACCATAAAATAATAGTTTTCCCTATAACAGCTATTTGAAGACCCTATCAGTGTCTCTGCTTCCATTTCTTAGACACAGGCATGTGGACTTGCAAACACACACACACACACACACACACACACACAAATGGCTTTGGCCCCTGTTTCTTAGAAAATGCGCGCGCGCACACACACACACACACACACACTTGTTCTAAGGCATTATCACACTTTAATTTGCATTAAATTTATACTGTCCTGTTTCTCTGAAGAGTTTTCCTCACGAGACCTGTGAAGAGCTTTGGTAATGCCCGAGACAGAAGTAGACAGCTAATAGTCTATTGTTTTATCTCAATGAATCTCCCTTTTGTTGTCCAAACTCCATGAGGAAAATACCAATACTGGGAGTTTATTGCTGGCCAAGACGTTAAAGAAGTAAATTTGGCTTAAATCAAACCAATTGTTCGGTCCAATACCAGTTTTGAGAGAATTTTCAATACGTGTATCTTTCATGCAATTTTGAGGTTTTCTTCTGGTAGAGTTGCATAGCAATGAACAGATTGTTTTTAATATTAGCCACACCTTAAGAGTGATTTACTGAGTGTGGTGATGGACTCTAGTATATAAAAAATATTTAAGATAAAATTTTCGTGTGTGTGTGTGTGTGTGTGTGTGTGTGTGTGTGTGTGTGTGTGTCTCAATCAATGGCTGTTTTGTTCCCCAGAGAATATCTGGATATCTGGCAGTGTCTGGAGACATTTTTGGTTGCCTCTGGCATCTAGAAGGCAGAAGCCAAGAATAAGGATGTTGCTAATCATCCTACAGTGCACAGGACAGTCCCTCTCCCCTTCACACACACCAAAATTCTCCAGCCCAAATGTCAATAGAGCTGAGGTTAATAAACCTTTATATGCAGAGAGAGAGAGAATTTACTTGTCATATATATGTAATGTGCATGTGTATGTGTATATACATATATATAACATGAAACACTGTTTACTATATCCCCTTCTTAAAGATTTAAAATGCATTTGTATATTTAAAATTCTGAGAAATTCAATATTAAGAAATCTGTTAACTCTGTTAACCCTGAATTTTCTATTGTCCCTGGAATTCTTTCTTCTCAGGAAAAGTATTTACTACTGATTGACTTGGTGTTTAGTAGATTAAACCTTGGAAAATGTTATTCTCTTAAAATATATATATTATTTATATATATTAAGATATATATATAAAGAGATATATATAAAAATATATATATTAAGAGATATATTAAGAGACTAACATAATATAATATAATATATAATATAAAACATCAGAGAATAAGAGGCAACTTTGTCACAAACTGTACTTTCATGATATTCTGCTGATATATAACTTTAATAAAAGAAAGTATTCTTTATATTACCAATAAAGCCATAGAATAATTTTGAATATTTTCAGATAAATACGTTCTTTGGGAATCCACACATATCCAGAATGCTGACTTTCTTTGATGCTGTAGTAGAGCAATAAAATGAAATAGTGTTGTTTTTATCACTTAAAGCCTATGTTTAAAAAATTACAATAAAACAAGTAAAATATTTTTGTGTACAACTTTTATGATAGGTATATTTTCTAATTAGCTACTACATGACTTATAACTGCAATTGATTTTCAATTCTGTGGGATTATCTGTTAATGATTTTTTTCATTTTGAGCTGTGCATAAGCTTCTCAATGACATAAACATTTGGAAAAACTCATTCCGTAATCATCTTTTCACAAATCTATGAGTTATATCTTATAATCATTTATTAAAATAAGTATTAATATAGAAAATGTGTATTTATATGCTAAATATTTTCTTTAGTCATGTCTTTTTTCTTCCAAATTTAACCATCATTAAGGTGAGATGGAAAACCTATAGACAGCTTATTTAATCCCATGAGCCTCTGATAATAAGGAATATTAATATCTCCCTAGCAGGATGGTTGTATAAAACAATATACTAATAATTACTATTTATGAAACACTACTATGTGCTAGGCACTTTGTTAGCTTTTATATGTAATCTTATTTAATTCTCTGAACAGCTCTCTGAAGCATAAAAATATGTTTTAAATATAAAGCACCTAGAACACTTTTCTACAAACTATATTTTGCATATACAAGTTATGGCCACTAATATGTCTATATATGTGTCTCTCATTTCTTGTATCAAATTGAAGTGTGATTATATGATTATAACATGATCTTCTAGTCTATACTAGGTATTAAACAGTGTATGCAACCTGAGAATATGGGATGGATTATGAGTAGAGAGGACAGAAGTGGAAGTAGTAGAGACATTATGATAATCTGTTAGAAAAACATGCAGAGGCCCTAAGGAATGAAGGAATAGCACCATAGCAAGAAATCTAATGCCCAGGTAAAACTGACAGAGGATGACACAGTAGAAAATCATGTATATATACATGTATAAGACCAGGCATGAGGGATAGACTCAGCAATGACACATGGGTTAGAGAAATTAATCCAAATCTTTCTTTTCTTTTTCTTTCTTTTCTTTTTTTTTTTTTTTTTTTGAGATGGGGCCTTGCACGGTTGCCCAGGCTGGAGTGCAGTGGCGTGATGTCAACTCACTGCGACCTCCACCTCCAGGTTCAAGAAATTCTCCTGCCTCAGCCTCCCGAGTAGCTGGGATTACAGGTGCCCACCACCACGCCCAGCTAATTTTTTGCATTTTTAATAGAGACGGGGTTTCAGTATGTTGACCAGGCTGGTCTTCAACTCCTGACCTTGTGATCTGCCCGCCTCAGCCTCTCAAAGTGCTGGGATTATAGTGAGCCACTGTGATCAGCCGTTAATCTGAATCTTATACCACCAAACACCAATTAGAACACATATATAAATGAAAAGATCTCATTTGCAATAGCTACAACAGCCAAAAATTTCCCAGAAATACCTAATATGAAATATGTCATTTGTAATCTTTGTGAAGGAACCTCTAAAATTTTACAGATGGAAAAGATAATAAAACAGCACATGCCATAACAATACCCAACATTTTAATTTGGTTAATCTGGAATCTTCATGTTACAATTTTAAAGCAATTCCAAACAAATTAAAAGAATGTTTTTTGGATGCTGATAAAACTATTCTGTGCTGGAACATGAAAACAGATTAAAGGATTATGGAGAAAATGAGGGAATATTTGTTCTAGCTTGTTCTTAGATAATAAAGCTACCAGAATTGTAACATAACAATGACAAAAAGTTCAATGCATCACAAGGACTGGCTACAAAAAAAAGTCCTAATATGCCTATATTTATTGTATAAAAATGTGAAAAATGCAAAGAAATGCAGCATAGTCTTTTCAACAAAATGGTGCAAGGCTTACTGTATGTTTTCAGGAAACTGCAAATAAATCCTACCTTGAACCATGCCAAAAACCACAAATGCACTCAAGTATTAAATATAAACACAAAGTGTAGCTGAATAGGCATCTGATCTTGAAATGAGAAGAGTTTTTATCAACATCATGAAAAAGAAGAAATCTTCTTAAATGAATATTTATAAATTTGCTGACATGAAAATTAAATGTCTGTGAGTTTAAAACTATGGGAAAATATTTCAACACCTGTGTCAAACATGGACTTAATATTTTTACCACATGGAGTGCTACTCTCTGTCACTTAAAAGATAACTTCTCTAGTAGAATCATGAAAAAACTATTTAAATAAGTATTGCCTTGGTATGTCTTGTCTTTGTTGAATATTTTAAAAAATACAAAGCAAGTTGATAAATAAAAGGGAGAAAAATATCCTTCATAGTAAAAAAAAAAAAAAAAAAAAAAAAAGGAAAGGAAAACAACAGGATAGCATTTGCACCCACCAGATTAGCATAATATTTTACAGTGATAACATCTGGTTTTTGGAGGAAGCACTGAAATTGACACTTTCACCAATGGTGATATTGTACTTTGAAATGCTCCCTATGAAGAACAAATTGACAATATATAGCAAGAGCTTTAATATATTCATACCCTTTTTCTCTAAGGAACATTACCAAAATATGCACAAATGGTGTTTTCAACAAGAATTTGATTATAAAATGGGCAGAACAGTATAGCATGGAGCCAGACTGCCTGGGTTTGAATCCTGCCCTTTTGCTTCCTAGCTATGATTTTGAACAAGTCATTTACCTCTTGGAGCCTGTGGTTCCTGATCTGTAAAATGAGAATAACAGCAGAATCTACTTGATACAGTTTTTCTGACAACTAATTTAATACATGTAAAGATTTCTAACAGCCTTTGATACATAGTAAGTTCTACATATATTTCAGTTACATTTGTTGTTGTTATTAAATGAGATTATGTAGCATACTTCACAGATTGTTTAGTATGTATGAAGAGAGAATAAGAATCAAAACAGGTATTATTATCATTATTTTTATACTATTATGAAATAACCTGAACCGTGGTAATGGAATCCTTATAGGAATGACTTTTATTACCTTGTATTAAGAAAGATTATATGAAATCAAAACACATTGTAAAATTATCACTTTCTGTTAACCAAGAGTGAATTAAAACAATAGATATCAAGTAACTTAGATGTGATTATTTTTATTTTCAAAGGATTCTTACATCATGAGAGGCCCTAGTAACATAGTGAGTCACACAATCATTTCAATTATACTAAACTAACTGGGATTTTGTCTGTACCCAAATTTCCAGAGAATATATTTTGCATGCTGTGCTCTAATTATTCATATTCTTCTTTTTGATATGGGGGTCTCACTCTGTTACCCAGGTTGGAGTACAGTGATGTGATCTCAGCTCACTGAAACCTCTGCCTCCTGGGCTCAGGTGATCCTCCCACCTCAGCCCCCTGAGTAGCTGGGACCACAGGTGCGTGCCACCATGTCTGGCTAATTTTTTGTACTTTGGGTAGAGATGAAGTTTCACTATGTGTTGCCCAGGCTAGTCTCAAACTCCTGCACTCAAGCGATCTGCCTGCCTTGGCCTCCCAAAGTGCTGGGATTACAGAAGTGAGCCACCATCCCAGACTTAATTATTCATATTCTGTGAATACCTGTGTACACCTGATTCTACTAAAAGAAATTAATTGATTTTGGGAGGTTCCTCAACTAATTCACTAGATACTAATTCACAAGTTAAATTTTTTCCTGCTTTCTTGAAGTGAACCTTGAGTAAAGCAATTTACTGGTACAGTGTGACCATTAAGAGTTTGTTAATAAGTGACTATGAAAAAATATTGTGGACAGATAGACATTAAAAATACTTTCCTTTTGTCAGTTGAAGAGTAATTCTCACTGATTTCCTATCAAAATAATCCTGAAAATGACAAATGTTCTTTTTTACAACCTTGTACTTTTCCATCATAGTAAATCACTGATTAACAAATAAAACAACACATACACACAGGCAATACCTTATCTGAGAAAAAGAAAAGTAACAATGCAGTGACTATAGCGTTTAGAGTTTTGTGAGACTGTGTCAGATATAAAATCCTTGTCTAGTTATTTCCCTTGGTATGGGATATCAGAATTGTGTGGTCTTTCAAGAAAAAAAGTATTTTAAAGAAAGATATATGCACTGTACTCATAGGTTATTGAGAAAAGTATATAAAACAAAGCTACTGTCTGAATGATGTACATAGAAAAAGAGCAAAATGTTATCTGTAAAAGCAGAAAAGAATATGGCTTGCTTGACTTTTTGTATCAAGCAAGCTACAGCAATCTTTTGATTCTAATATGAAACTATAGTAAGGATCATTGCACTAATGCATGAGGATTTGTGATAATGTTGCAGAAATTTTACTGTCAAAACTGAACTGCAGTGTAATGACTTTTGTTATCATGGTTTCTAATAACTATTCAGCATGAATTGACCCTACATATGTTTTGCTGCAATAATGTGTCACTAACTCAGAAAGCTAAAAAGAAAATAAAAAACAGTCAACATAATGCTGTGTATGACTTCATGATAACCTTTACTATTAATATTGTTAAAACAATTATATTAATAGTCACTATGCAAGCTATGGGATCACATGTCAATAAAACCTCAGACACATTGTGACAGTTCTGGCTAAAGAAACCTACAGAGTACTTTACAATAAAATATATCCTCCTCTGTTCAGCCTGGGCACTAGTTACTGACTGTGCTCTTACTACTTCCATATCTGATTGTTACCTCTATTGTACACAGTCTTTGACAAGTTTCCCTATTTCCTATAATGTGTTTATTTTTCCTTTTATGGGCTATCTCTTTAGTTTTTTACTTTCTATATTTTTGCATGTCGTTATTGCACCTCCTTATTGCAGTATATTTTTATTTCAGCGTCTCTTCATTGCAATAAATAAGAGAAAGTAGAATGTTTACTTTTCTGTGTGGCAGTCACCATGCTAGACATTTACAACACGTGTAAATCATTGAGTTGCACCAACCATATCATAAATGTTGACCAATTACAGATATCATTATCATTTTTCTTCTATTATTATTTAATTCATAAAAACACTATGAAACAACTGGGAATATTCCCATTTTTCCTTAGAAAACAAAGCTACTGTATTAATTTGCTAGGGCTGCCCTAACAAAGTGCCACAGACTGGGTGATTTAAACAACAGACATTTATTGTCTCAGAGTTTTGGAGGCCAGAATATGAGATGAAGGTGTCAACAGGGTTGATTCTTTCTGATGGTCTGGTGGTACGGATCTGTTCCCAGCCCCTCCCTTGCTTGTAGGGGGCCATGTTTTCCTGTGTCAATACAGTGTCTTCCCTTGGTATGCATCTGTCCAGATCTCCTCTTCTTTTCTTTTTTTAACTTTTATTTTAGGTTCAGGGTTACATGTGCAGGTTTGTTACATAACTAAACTCATGTCATGGGGTTTTGGTGTACAGATTATTTTGTCACACAGGTATTAAACATAGTACCTATTAGTTATGTCTCTGTTTCTCTCCCTCTTCCCACCCACCACCCTCAAGTAGGCTCCAGTGTCTGTTGTTCCCTTCTTCGTGTCCACAAGTTCTTATCATTTAGCTCCCACTTGTAAGTAAGAGCATGTGAGATTTGGTTTTCTGTTCCTGTATTAGTTTGTTAAGGATACCAGCCTCCAGCTGCATCCACATTCCCACAAAAGACATGATCTCATGATCTCATTCTTTTTATGGTTACATAGTATTCTATGGTGTAGATGCACCACATTTTCTTTATCCAATCTGTCCTTGATAGGCGTTTGTGTTGATTCCATGTCTTTGCTATTGTGAAGAATGCTGCAATGAACATTCACTTACATGTGTCTTTATGGTAAAATGATTTCTGTTCCTCTGCCTACATACCCAGAAATAGAATTGCTGAGTCAAATGGTAGTTCTGTTTTTAGCTCTTTGAGAAATTGCCACACTGCTTTCCACAACAGTTGAACTTACACTCCCACCAAGTGTATGAGTATTCCCTTTTCTCCACAATCTCACCAGCATCTATTATATTTTGACCTTTTAATAATAGCCATTCTGACTGGTGTGAGATGGTATCTTATTGTAGTTTTGATTTGCATTTCTCTAATGATCAGTGATATTGAGCTTTTTAAAATATGCTTGTTGGTCACATGTATGTCTTCTTTTGAAAACTGTCTGTTGATGTCCTTTGCCCACTTTTTAATGGGGTTGTTTTTGGCTTGTAAGTCTGTTTAAGTTCCTTATGGACACTGGGTATTAAACATTTGTCAGATGCACACTTTGCAAAAATTTTCTCCCGTATTGTAAATTGTCTATTTACTCTGCTGATAGTTTTCTTTTGCTGTGCATAAGCTCCTTGGTTTAATTAGATCCCATTTGTCAACTTTTGGTTTTGTTATGATTGTTTTTTGGTGTCTTCAACATGAAACTTTTGCTGGTTCTTATCTCCAGAATCATATTGCCTAGGTTATCTTCCAGGGTTTTTATAGGTTTGGATTGTGCATTTAAGTCTTAAGTTCATCTCAAGTCCATGTTTGTGTATGGTGTAAGGAAGGGGTCCAGTTTCAAACCTCTGAATATTTCTAGCCAGTTATCTCCTCACCATTTATTGAATAGGGGGCCTTTCTGCATTGCATGTTTTTTCACTCAGAGATCCATATAAATGTTACGTTTCAATAGTTTGTCTTTCTATATACAACCACCTTCCCCTCACAAAAAAAAAAGTTTAGAATTTTTAAAATTTTTTTTTTCATTATTATACTTTAAGTTCTAGGGTACATGTGCATAACATGCAGGTTTGTTACATATGTATACTTGTGCCATGTTGGTGTGCTGCACCCATCAACTCGTCAGCACCCATCAACTCGTCATTTACATCAGGTATAACTCCCAATGCAATCCTTCCCCTCTTCCCCCTCCCCATTAGAGGCCCCGGTGTGTGATGTTCCCCTTCCCGAGTCCAGGTAATCTCATTGTTCAGTTCCCACCTATGAGTGAGAACATGCGGTGTTTGGTTTTCTGTTCTTGCGATAGTTTGCTGAGAATGATGGTTTCCAGCTGCATCCATGTCGCTACAAAGGACACAAACTCATCCTTTTTTTTGGCTGCATAGTATTCCATGGTGTATATGTGCCACATTTTCTTAATCCAGTCTGTCACTGATGGACATTTGAGTTGATTCCAAGTCTTTGCTCTTGTGAATAGTGCCGCAATAAACATACGTGTGCATGTGTCTTTATAGCAGGATGATTTATAATCCTTTGGGTATATACCCAGTAATGGGATGGCTGAGTCATATGGTACTTCTAGTTGGAGAAAATTTTTGCAATCTATTCATCTGACAAAGGGCTAATATCCAGAACCTACAAAGAACTCAAACAAATTTACAAGAAGAAAACAAACAACCCCATCAAAAAGTGGGCAAAGGATATGAACAGACATTTCTCAAAAGAAGACATGCATACAGCCAACAGACACATGAAAAAATGCTCGTCATCACTGGCCATCAGAGAAATGCAAATCAAAACCACAATGAGATACCATCTCACACCAGTTAGAATGGCAATCATTAAAAAGTCAGGAAACAACAGGTGCTGGAGAGGATGGGGAGAAGTAGGAACACTTATACACTGTTGGTGGGATTGTAAACTAGTTCAACCATTGTGGAAAACAGTGTGGCGATTCCTCAAGGATGCCCTTTATTTCTTTTTCTTGCCTGATTGCTCTGGCCAGGACTTCCAATACTATGTTGAATAGAGGTGGCAGGAGAGGGCACTCTTGTCTTGTGCTGGTTTTCAATGGGAATGTTTCCAGCTTTTCCCCATTCAGTATGGTGTTGTCATTGATGGCTCTTCTTATTTTGGGTTGTGTGCTTTCAATACCTAGTTTATTGAGAGTTTTTAACATGAAGCGATGTTGAATTTTATTTCAAGCCTTTACTGCATCTATTGAGATAATCATGTGTTTGTCTTTAGTTCTATTGGCATGAGTCACATTTATTGATTTGTGTATGATGAACCAACCTTGCATCCCAAGGATGAAGCCTACTTCATCATGGTAGATTAGCCTTTTGATGCACTGCTAGATTTGGTTTGCAAGTATTTTGTTAAGGAGTTTTGCATCAATGTTCATCAATGCTATTGCCCTGAAGTTTTCTTTTTGTCATTGTTGTGTGTCTGCCAGGTTTTCATGTCAGGATGATGCTGGCTTCATAGAATGAGTTCAGGAGGAGTCCCTCCTTCTCAATTTTTTGTAATAGTTTCAGTAGGTATGGTACCAGCTCTTCTGTGTACACCTGGTAGAATTTGGCTGTGAATTCATCTGGTCCTGGGCTTTTTCTGATTGGTAGGCTATTTATTACTGATTCAATTTTGGAACTCATTATTGATCTGTTCAGAGAATCAGTTTCTTGCTCATTCAGTCTTGGGAGGGTATATGTGTCTGGGAATTTATCCATCTCTCCTAGGTTTTCTAGTTTGTGTGCACAGAGGTATTTGTAGTAGTTTCTGATGGTTATTTTTATTTCTGTAGAGATAGTGGTAACATCCTTTCTATCATTTCTAATTGTATTTATTTTGATCTTCTCTCTTTTCTTCTTTATTAATCTAGCTAGCAGCCGATCTATATTATTTTTTTTTTCAAAAAACTCCCTCTTAGGTCAACTGATAAAGATATCACTCATTTTGGATTAGGGAACATTATAATCACCTCATTTTTAGCTCGGCTACCTCTGTAA
This sequence comes from Macaca nemestrina, assembly GCF_043159975.1. NCBI lineage: Eukaryota > Metazoa > Chordata > Mammalia > Primates > Cercopithecidae > Macaca > Macaca nemestrina. The sequence continues at coordinate 58,901,107 of NC_092143.1, forward strand.
AGATCTTGTCTCTAAATACGGTCATGTTACAAGCTATCTGGGTTAGGACTTCAACATATGCAATTGGGATAAAAGGGAATACTATTTAGCCTATAACAGGTACTTCGTTGTAATTTTAGGCCACTCTACTTGTAAGTGGGAACCAGAGCTAGCATTCAAACCCAGGACACTGGGACTTATTCTCCTTCTATTATATTATTTTTCTTTACCATGCCCAACTCATTATCCATATACAGGGTATAACTGTCTCTCTTTAAATGCAAAAGTATTTCAATTATAAATATTTTGTAGTACCTGTGATATTGGGCATGAATATGATTAACCAATGCTTAGTAATAAAATATTTTTTGAGAGAGAGTTTATGGTTTTACACAGGAAATGGTAGATCATTTATGTTTCTAATCAATGGTGAAAGTTCAGGCAGATAAATACCTCTCCCACTAGAGGAACTTTAAAATCCCCTCCCATTGTCTCAGACAACAGAACATGTGTTTACCAGAAGATCTTGATCCTAAACAGATTGCTACAGACACAAAGATGAAGGGTGAGGGTACACACCCTATTAGCAGCTCCAAGCAGCTGCTAGCATTTAGCAGAGAATACAGAGTAAAGCAAAGTTTGCTGTGAAAATTTGATGATAGAGATACTGAGATTGATATTCTGGAAAACATGGTAGCATGACAGGGTTAGATGCACTACTGCCTCCTCCCCCTCACACACACCAAGAGCTGACTAGATTAACCCAAGAGAAGTTTCGAAAGTTTTAAGGAAAGAATATTATAGAGAATATTATAATAATCAATGCTGACAAGATGGAGTGCTGACAAATATATCACACAAAGAGGAGAAAGGCAACACATTTGGAAAAACAAATGAAGATACAGAGTGCTGATAATTAGAAACTCTCATTTCTGAGAGACATCTGAAATGTGGCAGTAAGCAATGGGAGGAATTATGGTATCCCTTTCCTCAAATACCCTCCTATATTGGAAACATGTGGCCTGAAGTAAGGACTATCACATTGAATCCCCTTTCAAGTGTGAAGACTGATGTTCATAAGAGCAATGTCTGCTAACATGGATGGGATCTTTCTTACCTAAGAATGCTAGGATTGGAGGTGTCACTCATGGATATCTGGGGAAGTCCATCTGAAGTCATTGTCGGGACTGAGAACTGCCAGCAGCACAGCATGCCTGTGTGTGAGCAAGGCATGGGGTCACCCATATGAAAAGCCAGGTGGTCTTAGAGCTTTTCTCTGATGATTCTTTACTACATTATAAATTTCAAGAATAAAGAAGTAATTCCATGAAGCATGCATTAGAAGAAATACAATGCCTACAAAGGGAACATAACTTCAGACTTAATCTCCACAATATTTTATGACAGAAAACTGTAGAAAAATATCTACATAATATTTTTTCAGATGAAGTTTCGCTTTTGTACCTCAGGCTGGAGTGTAGTGGCACAATCTCAGCTCACTACAACCTCTGCCTCCTGGGATCAAGCAATTCTCCTGCCTCAGCCTCCCAAGTAGCTGGGATTACAGGCATGCACCACCATGCCTGGTTAATTTTTGTATTTTTAGTAGAGACGGGGTTTCACCATGTTGGCCAGGCTGGTCTTGAACTCCCGACCTCAAGTGATCTGCCTGCCTCGGCCTCCCAAAGTGCTAGTATTACAGGCATGAGCCACCATGACTGACCAATAACTACATAATTTTAAAGAAAAAATTAAGGCAAGAATATTGTATCTAGTCAAGTTATTGCTTATGTGATGGGAACAGAAAGGTTTTTTTTTTTTTGCTTGTTTAAAAATTTTTATTTTTAATTTTTGAAGTTACATAGTAGGTATACATATTTATAGATACATAAAATGTTTTGATATGGAAATATAATGCATAATAATCACAATGTAGAGAATTGAGTTTTCATACCCTCAAGCATTTACCTTTGTGGTGCAAACAATACAATTCTACTCCAGAAAGGTATTTTTGAATGAACAAGCAGCAAATATAGATTAATTAGCAAGCTTTAAAAATCCAATAAACATAGGCAAAATGTTTCTACCTCTCTAAAAATCATATATGTACAAATTAAATGGAGATACAAGTCTTCAATTCTCTTTTCAAAAGATCAGTAAGACTGATTATACACAGTGACAGTAGGTTATACACAGTGATACTAGGGGAGTGGAAGGAAAAAGAGGCATTCATAGAAGATGAGAATTCATTTGACATCAAATCCATCAAAGTATCTGCATCTACTCCACAGTTAATGTCTTTCCACCTGTTTAAGATTGAAGTATGTCTGCTCCTAATATAGATGTCTTTTCACTTGTGCTCTGGATTCCATCCTCTTTCACCTTCTCAGAGTCATCACTCATACAATTTTTCTATCCTTCCATATCTTAATTTCCCTCTCCACTGAATTATTTTCATCATCATGTATTATACAAATATACTATAGTATCTGCCATCTCAAGAACTCACTTTTGAGTCCATGTTCTCTGGAGCACTTTATGTTTTGTTGCAAATTTTGGAATAAGTTGTCTACATTTGCAGTCTTCATCACTTTCCATTCTCTTCTTTGAAGTACCATTTGTCAGTTGCCTCCATGATGTCAAACCCCATAGGGTGTATCTGGTCTCATCTTGCTCAATAGCTCAACCATATTTGATCACTGTTTACCACTCCCCTTCCTGAAGCACTCTCCCTTGGCCATGACACCATGGCCTCCTATTTTCCTCCCACCTCACTGCACACTAGACAGAATATCTCTGGTGTCAGCAAATTTTACTCTGCTCCACTTCTGAATGTTGGAGTTCTCCAGGGCTCCATGGTGAAATCCCTTTACTTTTGTTTATCTACCTTTATCTCTTCAGGTGGATGCCTAAGTGTGAATGAATAAAACATAATTTTAAGCAAAAGAAACCAGCCACAGAAATGGATACTGTGCAATTTTTGGTCTATATAAACAGGTGCAATTAATCTATGATGTTGGGAGTAGTTACTCACCCTTGGTAGGAAGCAGTGATTGGAAGAGGGCATAAAGGGAGGTTGAGAATGATGTAATGTTTTCTTTCTTAGTCTGTGTTCAGTTTGTGAATAATTCATTGTGCTACACACTTATGATGTGCATGCTTTAATATATATATACACATTTTAAGTATATATTAAATTATATAGATATATATAAAATCACAATTAAATTAAAATTTAAAATCACCCAGTAACTTACCCCTATATTAAGGATAAAATCCACATTTCTTGCCCTGGCCTCCCAGACTGCATAATCCAGTCTCTTCCTTATTCAGATTACTCTCTCACTCACCTCAGTGTGCTCTAGTCTCCAGCTACTTTTTGATCCTTGACCACTAGCCTCATTCCCAACATAGGGACCTTGAATTTCCAGATGCTTTGAGCTGTATATATTCCCAAAAATTTTCATACATGCCTTCTTCTTAACCATTTAATCATCAGATTAAAAGTCCCTTCCTTAGAGCAGCCTTCCCAGAGTCACTAAAGTTGTCCTTTAGCCACGCACTATCATGCCACCCTATGTATTTTCTTTGCTGTTAATACTCTGACATTTTATTTTATGTTTATTTGTTCATGGTTTATTTCTGCCATAAACGTATGCTCAATACAAGCGAGGAACTTATTATCTAATTCACAGCCATTATTCTAGCACCTAGAGAAGTGCCCGGCAAATATTTTTGCAATTACTAGATGATCGTTCCCAGTGGGTATCTAACAAAATGTTTATGCATACCCACTGAGACAGCATTTCCACATCTAGAAATTTATAGGAAAATAATCTGAAAGTCTGCAAAGATATATGTATAATGATGCTGATTATAGTACTCTTTATAAAAAAGGAAATTGTCAGCAAATTCAATATACAGTAATATAGAATTGTCTGAGTATATGATAGAATTTGTATACAATGGAGTATTATGCAACCTTTTAAATGAATGGTATAAAGAGCTTCAGTACATAGTTAAGTGAAAATTAAGGTATTTTCACATCATGTAATCATGTAATATATGATTCCCACTTTGTATTCTCACATTATTAGATTTTATTATAATCATTTCTATCCATCTATCAGTCTACCTGTAAAGCTATATTCCAAAAGTTAGCAATACTCAGGCTGCAAATGATTTTCATTCTCTTCTTTATTTCTCTATTTTATTTTTATTATATTTATGTTATGATATAAAAATGTAAAGCCATTTTATGTTACAAAAAAGAAAAAAATTAATAAGGGCCCTGAAACAAGAAGTGAGCACTGAAAAATAAATTTTATGAGATTTTGAAAAAATGTGGGGTACCCACAAGCGAAAAATCTAGAAAAATCCAAGTCAGACAGAATCCCAAATATCCTCAGCTCCCACTGTAAATACTTTACACTGTAATTCATTTGCTTTGATTATTAAAAAATGTATATAGTTGGCCAGGCGCAGTGACTCATGCCTGTAATCCAGCAGTTTGGGAGGACAAGGTGGGTGGATCACTTGAGGCCAGGAGTTTGACACCAGCCTGGCCAACATAGTGAAAGCACCTTTTAGAGGAATTGTTCTACCATTATATAAGGAAAAAGTGAACCCTGCAGAACAATTTAAATCAATGTTGAAAGAAAGAATTGGCAAAACTCTGAAGTATCCCTTAAAATACATACTTATGAATTTAAAATTATTTTATTTTTCTGTGGTATTGACACACAATACACAAATAATGAAGACACATTCTATTCTTCTTTCCGTTAAGGACATCTTAAGTCAATACACATCGAGTTTAAATCCTGGCTCTGATAAGACCTTGGCAAAGTCACCTAGTCAGCCTGTTTCCTCCAAGTATCTTTTCTCTTTTACTGAATAGAGGTACTGTGAAGATTATATGAGATGATGTTTGTGATAGCCTAGCATAATGGCTATTGCATATTATGTATTTGTAAATATCTTTTGACCATAGGCTCAATAACCCTCCTCATTTTGTCAAGTTTTTCTTATGGGGACTCTCTTCAATTTATTTTATTCCTAAGAGATTTCAGAGGGTAATATCCTCTATATTTTCTTTAAATTATTTGTGTTTACTTGCTTTTAACCATTTTTTAAAGGATAGCTTATATGCCTAATTAAAAAATTAATATGATCTAAATGGAGAACATCTGAAAAACACAAAAAGACCAAATTGCATCTCTGAATTCACTTAAAAATATAGTATTGGTAACTAAAATTAGAAGGGAATAACTTAATGATAATTCACTAAAACCAGGAAAAGATAAAAAGATTTTTTTCAAGTCCTTGCATATCATACTCTTTTTAAGAATTTCCTGTGGAGTATAGGCAGTATTCACAGTAACATCACATTGTTGATTAATATTGTAATAAGAAAAATTTCTTCCAGGCATCTTTTTTGTGTATTTATATTATTCAACCTTTCAATTTTTATCTCCTCTTTATGCCAACTAATATTCGTAATTACCTAGAGAGTTGATGAGCACACTCTAAATTCCTTACTGCAAATTATCTAATAGCAGTTGACTAGATGAATCCAAGAATCAGTGCTTGGGAGTTGTTACATCAAAATATTAGTGCAACTTGGAATTGAAACTTCAATTTCCCTTTGGTTGAACATTCAAGCATGTTGTGCATCCATCCACCTAAATATAATGTGGCTAAGGTCATATTTCCCCAAGTTTCTCAATGAAAATGTGACAAAGAGCAGATTCCGAGACCTCCTGAAAACAAGATGGATTGTCACTATCATTTTTTCTTGTCTCTGTAGCCTGTAATCCTATCACAGAACACAGTTTAATGGGTCTGGCATGATTTGCTATTCAGAAAACCGTGTTGGTATTTCATAGTACCCATACTTTTCCAGGTGATGAAAATTTGATTGATTACTACTGGTATCTTCCCAGATAACCAAATAATGATGTCACATTATTTAACCTCTTTAAAAAGTTTTGCCTTTTCCACATATTTTGCCTTTTCCAAATTATTTTCATTTAAAAATACCCTTATAATAACATTTCAAAGACTTCTTGATTTTAATGCAGACAGCTAATTTTCCTGATCTCACAATTTTATATATACACAGACCTTTCTTCTTTTCTGTTAAATTTCTACATGGCCAACTCATTCTTCTTCTATGTGTCCATCTTTCCATCATGACTAGCTCACTCTGATCAATAGTATGACTACTTTCTCCTAAAAGGCAGTGGTAAATAACTCATTTAACTCCAGCCTGTTTGCTACTCACTGTATAAACCTCACCATTCAATAATTCACTATAGCTAAAGAAATATTGATGGAGCACATACTATTTTCTGTTTCTTGTATTTTAGCAGAGCTGTTTATTTTCTAATTCTTATCCTTAATTGATTTGAAAATTTATTTTCATATTTATGACCTCTGTTGGTAATAACTCCTGTTGTATCTTTGTAATGTGTCTCAATGAATTTGTACTATTTTGTTTTGCATTTGTCTTTATTAATCAAATTAATTTAACTTTGAAACACTGTCTCTTTTTCTTCAATGTTATCTAGTTTCCTGATTTTGACCAATTTTTATTAATACATAATTCCACATATTTATAGGGTACATATGATATTTTGATACATGTATACAGTGTATAATGATAAAATCAAGCTATTTAAAATATCCATCACTTCAAACATTTGTTATTTCTTTACATTGGGACCATTTCAAATCTTCTCTCCTAGCCATTTTTAAATATACAATAAATTAGTTAACCGTGGTCACTCTACCATGCTATCAAACAATAGGACCTAGTCCTTCTATGTAACTGTATGTTTGTACTCATTAAGCAACCTCTTTAACCCTACACCTTCACCCTTTCCATCATCTAGTAACCATCATTCTCCTCTTTCTCTCCAAGAGAACAATATCTTTAGCTCCCACATATGAGTAAGAACATGCAATATTTGTCTTTTTGTGCCTGGCTTATTTCATTTAACATAATGACCTCCAGTTTCATTCATGTGGCTGAAAGTGTCAAGATTTTTTTATGGCTGAATAGTATTCTATTGTGTAGATATTCCACATTTTTTATTCATTCATTGATGGACATTAATCATTGTTGTCCAATATCGTGTAATTCATTGATGGACATCATTAATCATTCCACTGATGGACACTTAAATTGATTCCATTTCTTGGCTATTATGAATACTGCTGCAGTAAACATGGGGGTGTAGGTGTTCCTTTGTTATATTGATATCTTTTCCTTTAGATAAATACCCCAGTAGTGGGATTGCTGTATTATATGGTAATTCTGTTTTTAGCTTTTCGAGGAACTTCCATACGGTTCTCCATTAATGGCTATACTAATTTACATTTCTACTAACATAGTATAAGAGTTCCCTTTTCTCTGCCTTATTTCCAGTATTTGTTGTTTTTTGTCTTTGATAATAACTATTTTAACTGGGGTAAGATATTATCTCACTCTAGTTTTGATTTGTACTTCTCTAATTATTAGTAATGTTTAGCATTTTTTTCATATACCTATTGGTCATGTGTGTGTCTCCTTTTGAGAAATGTCTATCCAGATCCTTTACCTATTTTTTAAGTGTATTATTTCTTTCTTTGCTGTTGACTTGTTTGAATACCTGTATATTCTGGTCATGAATCTCTTATTGGATAGCTTGAAAACATTTTCTCCCATTTTTCAAGTTGTCTCTTCACTTTGTTGATTGTTTCCTTTCCTTTGCAGAAGTATTTGTAGAAGTTTAATATAGTTTCATTTGTCTATTTTTGTTTTTGTTGCCTGTACTTTTGAAGTGTTAGCCATAAAATCTTTGCCTAGATCAATGTCCTCAGGGGTTCCCCTGTACTTTCTTCTAGCAGTTTTATAGTATTAGGTCTATGTTTAAGTCTTAAATTCATCTTGAGATGATTTTTGCATATTGTGAGAGCCAGAGATATAGTTTAATTCTTCTGCCTATAGAAGTCTAGTTTCCCAGCACTATTTATCGAAGAGGGTATCCTTTCCTCACTGTATGTTACTGGAAAATTTGAAAGAACAGTTGGCTATAAATATGTGAATTTATTCCTGGGTTCTTTATTCTGCTCCATTGTGTATATGTCTGTTTTTAATCCCAATATCATGATGTTTGATTACTACAGCTTTGTAGTATACTTTAAAATCAGGTAGTATGATGCATCCAGTTTTGTTATTTTCACTCAGGATTGCTTTGGCTATTCAGCCTTTTTTGTTTCATACAAATTTTTGGATTTTTAAGATTTTTGTGATGACTGTCATTGGTATTTTGATACGGATTACATTGAATCTATAGATTGCTTTGGGCAGTATAGTCATTTTAACAATTTTAATCCATGAGCATAGGATGTCTTTCCATTTGTTTCTGTCACTTCTTTATTAGATAATTTGTTATTGGTGAATACAAATGCTCCTGATTTTTGTATGTTGATTTTGTATTCTGCAACTTACTGAGTTCATTTATTAGTTCTTAGAGTTTTTGATGGAATCTTTAATTTTTTCTAAATATAGGATCATGTCATCTGCAAAGAAGAATAATTTTTCTTTCTCTTTTTCAATGTGGATGACTTTTATTTATTTATATTGCCCGATTGCTCTGGCTAGGACATCCAGTACCATGTTGAATAAGAGTAGTAAAAGTGAGCATCCTTGTTTTGCTCTCCTTCTTAGAGGAAAGGCTTTCAGCTTTTTCCCATCAATAGAATGTTAGATGTAGGTTTGTCATATATGGTCTTTAGTATGTTGAAATAATTTCCTTCTGTACCTAATTTGTTGACAGTTTTTATCATAAAGCATTGTTGAATTTTACCAAATGATTTTTCTGCATCTATTGAGATGATCATATCGTTTTTGTCCTTCATTCTGTTGATGTTATCTATCACATTTATTGAGTTTTGAATGTTGAGCCATCCTTGCATCCCTGGGATAAATCCCACTTGATCATGGTATATTATTTTTTTGATGTGTTGTTGTATTGAGTTTGCTAGTATTTTGTTGAAGATTTTTGTATGTCTGGTCACCAGGGATATTGGCCTGTAGTTTTCTTTATTTATTGTGTCCTTGTCTGGTTTCATTATCAGGGTAGTGCTGGGCTCACAGAATGAGTTAGGAAGAATGAACTCTTAATTTTTTTGAATACTGTGAGAAAACTTCTTTATAAGTTCTTCTTCATAAGTAAGTTTGATAGAATTTAGCAATAAAGCCATCTGGTCCTAGGCTTTTCTTTGTTGAAAGACGTTTTACTACTGATTCAACCTCGTTACTCATTATTGATCTGTTCACGTTTTCTATTTCTTCCTGTTTCTATCTGGTAGGTTGAATGTGTCCAGGAATTCATTCATTTTCTCTGGATTTTCCATTTTTTAGCATATAATTGTTCATAAGTCTCTAATAATCCTTTGTATTTCTGTAGGATCATTTATAATGTCTCCTTTTTGATTTCTGATTTTAATTTGAGTCTTCATGCCTTTTTTTTTTTTTTTTTGTCTCTAGAAGTTTTTGTTGTTCTTTGTCTCTTCAAAAACCAGCTTTTTTATTTTGTCAATTCTTTTTTTGAGACCCTCTCTTGTTGCCCAGGCAGTAGTGCAATGGCACAATCTCAGCTCACCGCAACCTTTGCCTCCTGGGTTCAAGCAGTTCTCCTGCTTCACCCTCCTGTGTAGCTGGGATTAGAGGCATGCACCACCATGCCTGGCTAATTTTGTATTTTCAGTCGAGACAGGTTTCTCCATGTTGGTCAGGCTGGTCTCGAACTCCCAACTTCAGGTGATCCCCGCTTCAGCCTCCCAAAGTGCTGGGATTACAAGCATGAGCCATCACGCCTGGCCTGTTAATTCTTTATATTGATTTTTATTCTCTATTTTGTTTAGGTATGCTTCAATCATTATTATTTCTTTCCTTCTACTAATTTGGAGTTTAGTTTATTTTAGTTTTGCTTTTTTAGTTCCTTCGGTGCATCATTAGGTTTTTTATTTGAAATCTTTCTACTTTTTCAATACAGGTATTTATTGATATAAATATTATATATTTATAAGTAATATAATATTTTATAAATCTAAATATTATTGATATAAACCTCTCTCTTAGCACTGCTTTTGATAGATTTCATAGCTTTTTGTATTTTTCATTTCTTTTAGGAGATTTTTTGACATCTGTCTTAATTTATTTATTGACCCAATGGTTGTTCAAGATCTTCTTGTTTAATTTCTGTGTATTTGCAGTTTCCAAAGTTCATCTTGTTGTTGATTTCTAGTTTTATTTCATTGTAGTCTGAAAGGATACTTGACATGATTTTGACCTTTTAAAATTTGTTGTGACGCTTTTTGTGACCTAACATATGATCTATTAAAAAGAATATCCCATGTACTGATAAGAAGAATGTGTATCCTGCTGCTATCAGATGAAATGTTCTATATATGTTTGTTAAGTCTATTTGGTCTAAACTGCAGTTTAAATACAGCGTTTCTTTGTGGATTTTTTGTCTAGATGATTTTTCCAATATTAAGAGTGTGGTGTTGAAGTCTCCAACTATTACTGTATTAGAGTCTATCTTTCCCTTAAGATCTAGTAATATTTGCTTCATGTATCTGAGTGCTCCAGTGTTGGGTGCATATATACTTAGAATTGTGATATCCTCTTGATGGATTAATCCCTTTAGCATGATACAATGACCTTCTTTGTCCCTTTCTACAGTTTTTTACGTAAAGTCTGTTTCATGTGATTTAAGTATAGCTACTCCTGCTTCACTTTGGTTTTGATCTACATGGAATACCTTTTTCCATCCCTTCACTTTCCATTTATATGTGTCTTTTCAGATGAAGTGAGTTTCTGGTAGGCAGCATATACCTGGGCTCTGTATTTATTTTTCCATTCAGCTAGTTTATGTCTTTTAAGTGAGGAATTTAATTTTTATTCAAAGTTATTATCAATACATGGGGACTTATTGCTATCATTTTATTGTCTTAATTAATTATACTAATTAATTATCATTGTGTTATATATCTTTTCTTTCTTCCTCATTCATTGTTTACCTTTTTCATTTGTGGGTTTTTCAGTGATTACATTTGAGTCCTTTCTCTTTCTCACTTATATATCTACTGTACTAGTGAGTTTTATACTTTCCTGTGTTTTCCTGATAGTAGATATCATCCTTTTACTTTCAAATGTAGGATTCCCTTTAGAATTTCTTGTAGGACTGGTCTATTGGTGAATTCATCAATTTTTGCTTGTCCAGGAAAGATTTTATTTCTCTTTCATTTTTGAAAAATAACTTTGCTGGGTATAACAGTCTTGGCTGACAGATTGTTGCGTTGTTGTTGTTTTCAGTACTTTGAATCTATCATCCCATTCTCTCCTTGCCTGTAAGGTATCTGCTTCAAAACTTCCTGTTGGTCTGATGGGGATTCCATTATGTGTAACTTGCTGCTTTTCTCTTGCTGCTTTTATAATTCTCTCTTTGTCTTTGTCTCATTGTTGCCAATTGGACAAAAATGTACCTTAGAGAAGACCCTTTGAGGTGGAATCTGTTGGAATTGTTGAGCTTCCTATATCTGAACATTTATATCTTTTGCCAGGTTTAGGAAGTTTTCAGCTATTTTTTCATTGAACAGACTTTTTTATGCTTTTGTCCATCTCGTCTCCTTCTGGAACTCCCAGAATTCAAGTATTTGATGACTTTATGTTGTTCCATGTGTCACATAGGCTTTCTTCATTCTTTTTCTTTTTATTATTATAAAAACTGACACAATGTAATTGTACGCATGGGGTATAATTTGATGTTTCAATACAAATATATGTTGTATAATGATACTATCAGGATATTTAATGTGACCATCACCTCATGCCTTTATCATATATTTGCGGTGAGGACATTCAAAGCAGCTAGCTATTTCGTAATATACCATATCTTACTGTTAGCCATGTCACCCTACCGTGCAATAGAACACCAGAAATTATCTCTTCTATCTAATTGCTACTTTGTATTCATTGACCAACCTCTCCCCTTCCTCTTCTTTTCCCTCCCCTCCTCAATCCCTGGTAGCAACTGTTCTACTCTCTGCTTCTATAATGTCAACTCTTTTTTTTTTTTTTCCAATTCCACATATGAGTGAGAATATGCAGCATTTGTTTTTCTGTGTATGGCTTATTCACTTGATGTGATGTCCTCCAGTTCAATCCATGTTGTCTCAAATGACGATATTTTACTATGGATGAATAGTGCTCTATTGTATGTATACACTAAATTTTTTCTTCTTTCATTCATTGTCGACACTTTTTTCTTTTATTGTTCATTGTTGGACACTTGAGATAACTCCATAGTTTGGCTGTTGTAAATAATGCTGCCATAAACCATGGGAGTAAAGAAATCTCTTCAATATATTGATTCCATTTCCCTTAGATATATATGGAGTATTGGAATTGCTGGATTACATAATAGTTCTATTTTAATTTCTTGAGGACCATGCATGCAGTTTTTCGTAGTGGCTGTCCTAATTTACAATTGCTCTAACAATGTGTAAGCATTCTCCTTTCTACACATCCTCACCAAAAATATTTTTTGTCTTTTTATTATAGCCATTCTTTTTTTTTTCTTTATTATTATGCTTTAAGTTCTAGGGTACATGTGCACAACGTGCAGGTTTATTACATATGCATACTTATGCCATGTTGGTGTGTTGCACCCATCAACTCGTCAGCACCCATCAACTTGTCATTTATATCAGGTATAACTCCCAATGCCATTCTAACTGGAATGAGGTGATATCTCACTGTGATTTTGGTTTGTCTGACTGGGTTATTTCAAAAGACCTGTCTTCAAGTTCAGAAAATATTTCTTTTGTTTCATCTAGTCTATTGTTGGAGTGCTCAATGGTATTGTTTTATTTCATTTATTAAGTTCTTCAGTACTACATTTTCTACTTGGTTCTTTTTATATCTATCTATCTCTACTGAATGTCTCATTGAGATCACAATTTTTTCTCGTTTCTTTGTATTGCTTACCTATGTTCTCTTGTATGTCACTGAGTTTCTTTGACATTATTATTTTAAAATCATTTCCAGGCACTTCATAGATTTCCTTTTCTTGGGCTCTATTACTGGATAATTATTGTGTTCATTTGGAAGTGTCATGTTTCCTTGCTTTTTCCTGTTTTGCTTTCTCATGTTTCATATATTGTGTTCTTACATTAACATCTGCACATTTAGTGTAACAGTCACATTTCTTAATTTATGGATTGGTATTTATAGGGAAAGACTTTTTCCTACAGCTGTATCTATAGTGTTGGTTGGAGAGATTGCTTTGGCTTTGAATCTGGGTAGGCACAATAGTGTAGTCTTTGTATGATTTATTTGTCTGTAATCAGCATTAGTTCTATCTGTGAGTTCCTCAATGGCTTGGGTTACAGTTAGTGCATTTTGCTTTAGGGTTTGCTGAAAACGTGAATGCCAGGCAAGCTGGTTCTCTGGCACAAGTGGTGGTGGTGGGCCAGGCATGCCAGTTTTTAGAACTTTAGGTGGTATACAGGGGCACTAGTGGTAGCAGGCCTGGAGATTCTTGTTCTTGGTATATGACTACTCAGACAGCATATTAGAGTGCTAGAGTGCCAGCAGTAGCAGCAATGGGTCAAGAAGGTGGGAGGTCCCTTGGGCTCTGTGTCCAGCATGTGCGGTGGTAGTTATAGTGGCAGGCCAACTCTTGGGCCCCTGAGAGGTGCACATGGGCGCCAGCAGTGATGGCGATAAGCTGAGGAGTTCAGTCTCCAGGTTCCCAGGAAAGCATGCAGGTGCTGGCACTGGACAGAGCAGACCTGTGCTTATGCCACTGTATGGTGCATGCATACACCACTGGTCGGGGCAAGCTGGCCTTATACCCAGGGCCCTGAACAGAGTTTATGGGACAAGAGAGCTTGTCCTCAGTCCCCTGGAAGGTATGCGTGGGTGCTAGCAGTAGTGGGCAGAACAGTTTGATCTCCAGACCCCAGATGACATGCTGGGCACCCATGGTGATGGGCAGAGAGGGCACATCCTCAGGTCCAGTTATGTGTTGGTACCGGCAGTGGCAGGCAGGGTAGGTCAATCCCTACCCCATGCTGTGCGATGCCAGTGGCAATGATGGAAAATGGAGCAGGCCTGTCCTCAGGCCCCAGGATGGTGCCTGGCTGGTGGGCTGGTTTCCAGGAACCCTGAAAGTGCATGCAGGTGTGCCTATCATGCTGCTGGAAGGGGTTGTGTTTCTGTCAGTGTCAGTGGCCCAGGTAGATAGCTCTCAGGCTCTGCTGAGTGCAGGCGCTCCAGCTCTCTTTATCCTGGGGCAGCTTTCTTAGCGCACTGGTCAGCCTGCTCCCTAGGCTATAAGACACTTTATGGGCTGGAGTTCTGGGGACCCAGTTGCACTGCTAAGTCCACCTGCTGTTGTGACACTTCGGCATCTAGGTGAATATGGGGAGATATCAGTGAGGCTCCTGGAATGTAGAAATAAGGGACTGTGTGGCCTCAGGGCAGAATGTAGTATGGTGAGGTCTAGGGTCTCAAAAGGGTGCCATGCTTCAGCTTCTTGGACCTTGGGGAATGTGTGAGACCCAGCACAAACTCCCTCTGTGAAACAATGCCATCACATGGACTGCAGGAAACTCCCTCTGCTAGTCTCAGGGTCCACATGGGCTGAGGGGCTCTCCCTTGGCTAGAATTGCAGAATTCATGGTGAAACTACAGACTTCTGGGGCTCTCTTGCTTACCTTTCCATCACAATAGTGCTTCCTTCCTCCTGTGTGCTAACAGTGTGTAAGCATTCCGTCAAAATGGTGCTTCCTCCTGGTTCTGAGTCAATCCCAGCCAGGTTGGCTGCTTTACTTCTCTATGCATCTGTGCCTTAGAGGTTCCCTGTCACTTCCATGCTGAATTTTAGTGTCTGTCTCTCTTACAAGCTCTATTCATAGTATGGTTACCTATTCGCTGTTTGGTCCTTATCTGTGGAGAAGGTGAGTGCTGCAAGCCTCTATTCAGCCATCTTGAAGTCAAGTTTAACCAATTTTTTTTCTCTGGACTTCCAATACATAGCCAGATTATATTTCATACTTGGTATCTTGCCAGTACCTTAACATAGCTAATGCATATATTCCCAAAGGCGTTTATCCAAATCCTAATTACTTCATTTTAGAGCATCTGTTTTGCTAGATGAAGAAATAAGATGAAAAGATATAGATGGTGTCCACGTACAAAGTACCTGCTAGTAGACTTTTTTAAAAAAATCTTTCTTTACCTTTAAATTGATTCTATTAATTGACGTGCTTCAAGACTGACATTCACCATCATTTCCTCACCTATTTTATAGCAACAAAATACAAAGCAAAATAAATCCAATTACTTTTACACTAAAAATATATTTCTAAAGTGATCATAAAACCATTTGATAGTGTCTCTAAATTACTTGTCCATGAGACAGCTAGGTAAAATCCCCCATTGATATTTGATTTGAATCAGAGATTTTCACTAAACCAATGCATGTCTTGATATAACCCTCTATAGATTACTACCATGCCAAATCTTGCCACTGCTGGAAAAAAACACATCAGCAGTATAGATCATCTAAATAATCACTATTTTGTGGTTATTCATTTGAACATCTATGCATCTATGAATTTGCTTTAAGTAAAATGAAACCAGTGTATGAAGATGTGGCTGAGCTCGGATTCCTCATTCTAACCCTTTTTCTTTATCTCCAATATAATCCATGCTGAAATTTAGTAGTTAATATTTGCCACTTAAAGTGTTTGTTTACAGAGGTAGAATGTATGGTTAAATAAAGAGTATATGATATCAGGAAACATTTCAAATCATTTAATAAAATACCAGAAATGGGTTTTTAGATTCCCTCCATTCTATCAATATCAAAATATAATCAATTAGAGTATTTAGGCTTATTGGTGAACTTAGAGTAAACTGTCTATATTATTATTTATTCATAGAATTAAAACAACAGTATGGTTACTTTTCTTTATTATATTAATACTTCAATGAGATAAGATTATATTTTACAAAATGAGTTGAATATACAATTATTAAACTGATACATTTACATAATATCTTAATGTCCTCATTTTAGCAATAAAAAAATTACCATTCTGGTATCTGTCTAGTTTAGGGTTAAAAATTAAATTAGTGAAAAAATACTAGAAATAATAATATAGAACTGGATATAAAACTGTTGGTTAAAAATTATGCCTACATCTTTAAAGTTGAAACAAGCCTGATAACAATAGTCGATATATTTTAATGTCTTAATCGATTGGAAAACATGTTAAATAATTGTGTAAATTTTGTAGATTGTAGGATATATAACTTTTTAGATTGTAACAAATTATGAGGTTTTGCTTCAGCATAAATATCAGGAGTGTGCAGAAATGTGGGTAAATAATAGAATAGGTCATCTTTATATCACTTAGTTATGGGTTTAATAAGGGAAATATTTTGTTCTTTCTTGCTTTTGTGCTTTGTTTTAAGTGCTATTGTTTTTCTGCATTGTTCGAGTTCATGTAAAAATAGAATAAACTCATTTTGAGAGAAATATTCCATTTTTCTAAAACTTCCCACATACGTGCATTACAATTTTTTCTCAAAGAGACTTCGAACGAACAAACTTTATATTATGAGAAAGTTTGAAATCGACTTCAGCATAACAGTGTTTTGTCTTAAGCATCATATTCACTGTATTCACCAATAGCAAGAAAGTTACAACCAAGTCCCATTTTCAAAGCTCAGCAAGAATGTGCTACTTCAGAAACTAAAACTTTAAAAAAATTAATTTTAATTTTAAAAAGTACAAATTTGTTTAGAGTAAGTAGATGACATAAATCATTTATTTACTGATTCGACAATCATATTTGAGAAAACTGGGCATCTGCTTGGCAATGAAAATTTAAAGGCAACATAATATTTATACCTTAGAGGAGATTATGTGGCACTATTAGCAATGGAGTTTCCTCAAATGATATGATAAAGGCTTTATGGCAAGTATTTTCTATAGGGTATAACATGGAAATTCAAGAATGGCTAAATTTATTAGAGACAATAAACCTAAATTTCCATAAAATGTCATTTATCAACCAGAAACTCGTTATTTGGCTCCTTTTACCAACAATGCTGTAATGGCTTTTGTTCATAAATAATACCTTAAGAAGTTACTTTAGGAAATAATAGATGCCTTATGACTCATTTAAGATTTCACAAAATAGTAGATACCTATGCTGAATCTTAGAGGCTGACATGGTAGAAAAGAAACACATTTCAAAGAAAAGTATATGTAAGTTTAACCCAAAATATGAGAGAACTGCAAATAAATATTAGGCAGAAGTAACTGCAGGTAGCATCCCAAAGAGTTCGGAGAGTCAAAGACATGGAAACTTAAATAGAGCAAACCAGGAAGAATCTTATATGCGGGGGCTAATAGCTTTGAATTTTATTCCACAGACAATGGGAAGACATTGAAACATTTTAACCTGACCATGGCATGACCAAGTTTATGTTTTAGAGAAATTACCCTTGAAGAAATATATAGATGGACCTGCAAGATTTGGACTGGAGGCAGAAAGTCAGCTTAGGATAGAGTGAAATATTTCAGGTTAAAGGTGCTGACAGTTTTTATACTGGTACTGACACAAATAAAGGCAATGTAAGGAAAGTGAAGGGCACAGTTGGAAAAATATTTAGGAGGTAAAAAAAAAAGGACTGTGTGATTTGGAAGTGAGAAGTAAGATAAAAGAATGAGTCTGGCACTCATTCACCAAATTTGTATGACTTTTTTCTACATTTGAGGCCTTTTGCTAGTCACCAGAGGCATAAAAATATCCTCAGCTTGGGTAATTGTGTAAATTGCAGGGCAAATCACTAGGATAAGTCATATAGTTTAGTAGCAGGTTTCAGATAGAAGAGAATGTGTTCTTGTGTGGATGTGTTAAGTTTGAGGAAGTGATGATGCAGAGTAAGCAGTTATCGATATCATATTGGAACACAGCTGAAATACTGAAGGCAGAGCTACTAACTGGGGAGTCTTGAATTGGATTTGTTTGATTTTGCTTTTGAGTTACTACTTCCTAAATAGATGTTCTGCCTCCAGTTCAAATCTTACAGGTCCATTTATACATTACTTTCAAAGGCAATTTTTCTGAAACATGAATTTGGTCATGCCACAGTCAGACTTAAAATGTTTCGATGGCTTCCCTGTGGAATAAAATTTAAAGCAATTAACCCCCACAAATAAGATTCTTCCTGATTTTTCCTAAGTCTGGAGGTCGCTGACCCTTCTTTCCCAGCACTCCAGGATGCTACCGGCAGTAACTGCTGCCTAATATTTATTTTTCTAGGAACTTATAAATATTGTATATTTAAGATGAAATTCTAACAGTTCATCTTCCAAGTGTTGTATGTGTATCATCACATTTCATCTTCAAAATTGTGTGAGATAGAAATTATTACTATATCCATTGTATAAATGAATGGAAAAGGAAGAGCAGCAAGGTAAAACACTTCATTAAGTTCCAAACATCTATATTTAAGTATACTTAAGTTAGTTTCCAAATTGTTAAACCTTAAAAAATAACTGAATATGAAAGAATTTCTACATAAACCATCAATTCACCTTTCACAAAATCCGTGACATCCTGCCTTGTTAACACCTTTGTTTCAGCTATCAAATACTTGGAATATCTTTTAGGGACTGTGCCTTGAGACTTATTTCCATAAAACTATGTTTTAGAATATTTTTTTCTGTGTAATCTCCACATGGCTGGGCCTTTCCCATTTCCATTCTGAAGAGGCTATCTTAGCAACCTTTGGATCAATTAGGAGGTTTACTATTTCTGTGTCTAGCATTTCAGCTTTCAGTGGTGCCTCCTGTACTGCAGGACTCTCATTTATTGACTATGGCCATTAAGGATGCAGAGTTGTCCGCATTTGAGGATTGTCTAGCTTCTTTTACTTAGTGTAATGTGTTCAAGGCTTACCGTGTTGTATCATTTTTAGGTACTTCATTCCTTTTTACTGCCCAGTAATGTTATGTTGTACGGATAGATCACATGTTTTTTTACTCACTCCTTAGGTGATGGACATTTATGTTGTTTCCATTTTTTGACTCTTGAATAATGCTGATATCAACATTCATGTCTTTGTGTAGACATATGTTTTCATTTCTGTAGGGTGTAATACCTAGGAGTGAAATTCCTGAGTCAGGTCATATGGTAGCTCTCTGTTTTACCTTTTGATGAACTCATATTTTTTTCCAAAGTGGCTGTACCATTTTATAAACCCATCAACAATGCAGTGAGTTTCAATTTCTCCACATTCTCATCACTATTGCTATTGTCTGTCTTTTCTGTCTTTTTTAATTTACTTTTTACTTTTTATTTATTTTATTTACTTCTCACCCGCCCTCCTAGAGGGTGAGAAGTACTGCCCCACTGTGGATTTGGTTTGCATTTCCCTAATGACTATTGACAAACAATTATTTGCAATACTGTATAGAGCTTACATCTTTGGTGTCCAGATACAAAATACATTTTCTGTTCTCTCATGTTCTTTACACAAAATTCATTTTAAAAATTTTAGTTGGGCCGGGCGCGGTGTCTCACGCCTGTAATCCCAGCACTTTGGGAGGCCGAGGAGGGCAGATCACCTGAGGTCAGGAGTTTGAGACTAGCCTGGCCAACATGGTGAAACCCGTCTCTACTAAAAAAATACCAAAAATTAGCCAGGCATAGTAGCGGACACCTGTAATCCCATCTACTCAGGAGGCTGAGACAGGAGAATCACTTGAACCCGGGAGGCGGAGTTGCAGTGAGCCGAGATCGCGCCATTACACACTCTAGCCTGGGCAACAAGAGTGAAACTCCATCTAAAAAAAAAAAAAACAAAAAACCTCAATTACATCTCTCCAAATTAATATCCTAACCTTAAATGAGTTGCAACCTGCAGTTTGGAAAACACTGGGCTGGATGATTCTTAAGGATCTTTCTAGACTTCACAACCCAACAATGCCTTATATGTCATTATTATTCTAAATGCTTCATAAGCAATATTTCACTTAGTATTTATAACCACCCTTTGAAGCAGGTTTAAATAGCCCCATTTTACATAGATGTAAATCCAAAATCAAATAAATGAAACAGCTTTGGCCCTAAGGCTCATGCTGTTGTGTGCTTTATTAAAATAAAGTCTTGCTGTGTTCAATTGATCCTTAGAAACTTATGTAGTTTTCTCATAGTCCCCCAGGTCAGTCATTTAATGTACTTGGCTCCTGACTTTCACTACATGATGGAATAAATAATGTCCTTTACTCTGCTTGCTTGTTTATTTAGTTATTGTAAAGTTTTGACTTTTTTCCTTTTTTTCTGTCTGTACTATTAATACTTATTACAGAAAATTGGAAAAATAGTGGGGAAAAAAAAAAAAAAGGAAAAACTTATAAACACCAGCAATTCCAACATAAAAGATGACTTTTCTAACTTTATGGTGTCTACAATTCCAGACTCTCTTTTGGCAAAACTGGGCTCATCTTGCACATAATGGTCTATAAATTAGAAAAGTATACTCACAATACGTGGTTAAGTATATTTGCTTTTTACTCTAGCCCGAGTTTACCTTCCATCAATGATAGATCTCCCTTTAGCATTGAATTTACAACCTCTTATGCCTGACTCTCTCATTTCTTTCCCCAAATTAGGATGTATTACATTTTCCAACTTCTAATATTGTGAATTTCTGAATCTATGCCAGTTTCTTCATGAATGAAACTCTCAATCTTTCTCAATCTTCTCATTTTTATTACTTATCCCTATATCTTTTCTGATTCTTTCCATTTTCCCCATCTTCTAGACTTCTCTTTATTGTGAGAGGAACCATAAAAATCATTTTTAATAGGGGTGATTTTATGTCCCTGCCACATTTATCAATATGTTGTCACCAATGCTAATTGGTAACCATACATATAATTTGCCAACTCCGGTTCATAAGCTTGAAACCATATTTGATGACAATCTCAGAAACCAATTGTATTATACAATATGGAGAGCAGAAATTACTTTTAACTTGACATCTATCCTGGCACACAGGTGATATTCAATAGATGTTTGCTTGATGATTGTGAACTGACCCCTTCTAATCCCTTCTTTCCCTACTTAGATGAAGACAGAAGCCAGATGGTGGTAGAATTGACATTTCAGTCACATGTAGTAAGTGGCATAAGCATGTGTGTCCACATAGACAATTTTATTTTTTCATTGATTTAATCATCTTCCATTGAGGCCGGGTGCAGTGGCTCATGCCTGTAATCGCAGCAATTTGGGGGGCCAAGGTGTGCAGATCACTTGAGGTCAGGAGTTCGAGACCAGCCTGGTCAACATGGTGAAACCCTGTCTCTACTAAAAGTACAAAAATGAGCCAGGCATTGTGGCATGCACCTGTAATCCCAGCTACTCGGGAGGCTGAGGCATGAGAATCGCTTAAACCCGGAGGTGGAGGTTGCAGGGAGCCAACATGGTGCCACTGCACTTCGGCCTGGGTGACAGCGAGACTCCATCTCAAAAAAAAAAAAAAAAAATTATCCGTTGAGTTCTTGTGATAAACCTATTCCTATAGTAGGTGCATAAGAATTGGTGGTAAAAAGAATTCAAGATAATTATAAGATCGTGCTACTTCCTCATTGAACTTATAGCTTCATTGTATAGGCAAAAGCTTTTCATGTTAAGTGTTAGAGAACGTTTATAAAGAATAAGAAGTAGCTAGACATGGTGGCTCACACCTGTAATCTCAGCACTTTGGGAGGCTGAGTCAGGATGATCGCTTGAGCCCAGAAGTTCGAAACCAGCCTGGGCAACAAAGTAAGAGTCCATCTCTACAAAAAATTAGCTGGGCATGGTGGCATGCACCTGCTGTCCCATCTACACAGGAGGCTGAGGCAGGAGGATCTGTTGATCCCAGAAGACTGGGGCTAAAGTGAGCCATGTTCATGCCACTGCACTCCAGCCTGGGTGACAGAGTAAGAGACCTGTCTTTAAAAAAAAAAAAAAAAGAATAGGAAGTTAAAGATAAGATCAGGTTTTTTTTTTTCCACAAGAAAAATATGCCAAATGGGATCTAATTAAACTAAAGAGCTTCTGCACAGCAAAAGAAACTATCATCAGAGTGCACAACCTGCAGAATGAGAGAACATTGTTTCAACGTGTTCATCTGACCAAGGTCTAATATCCAGAGTCTATGAAAAAGTTAAACAAATTTACAAGAAAAAAAATATTAAAAAGTAGGCAAAGGACATGAGCAGACACTTCTCAAAAGAAGACATACATGCAGCCAACAAACATGAAAAAATGCTCAACATCTCTGATCATTAGAGAAATGCAAATTTAAACTGCAATGAGATGCCATCTCACACCAGTCACAATGGCTATTATTAAAAAGCCAAAAAAACAACAGATGCTGGCGAGGTGTGGAGAAGAGGAGTAAAAGGGACACTTTTACACTGTTGGTAGGAGTATACATTTGTTCAACTGTTGTGGAGGACAGTGTGGCAATTCCTCAAAAACCTACAGGTAGAAATACCATTTGACTCAGCAATCCCATTACTGGGTACGTACCCAAGGGAATATAAATCATTCTATTATAAAGATACATGCATGCATATGTTCATTGCAGCACTCTTCACAATAGCAAAGACATAGAATCAACTTAAATGCCAATCAGTGATAGACTGGATTAAAAAAAAGTGGTACATATACACCATGGAATGCTATGCAGCCATAAAAAGGAATGAGATCATGTCTTTTGCAGGGACATGGATGGAGTTGGAAGCCATTATCCTCATCAAACTAACACAGGAACAAAAAACCAAACACTGCATGTTCTCAGTTATAAGTGGGAGCTGAGGCCGGGCGCGGTGGCTCAAGCCTGTAATCCCAGCACTTTGGGAGGCCGAGACGGGCGGATCACGAGGTCAGGAGATCGAGACCATCCTGGCTAACACAGTGAAACCCCGTCTCTACTAAAAAATACAAAAAACTAGCCGGGGGAGGTGGCGGGCGCCTGTAGTCCCAGCTACTCGGGAGGCTGAGGCAGAAGAATGGCGTGAACCCAGGAGGCGGAGCTTGCAGTGAGCTGAGATCCGGCCACTGCACTCCAGCCTGGGCGACAGAGCGAGACTCCGTCTCAAAAAAAAAAAAATAAGTGGGAGCTGAATGATGAAAATACATGAACACACAGTGGGGGAACAACACACAGTGGGACCTGTTGGGGTATGGGGGGCAGGTAGAGCATCAAGAAAAATAGCTAATGGATGCTGGGCCTAATATCTAGGTGATGGGGTGATCTGTGCAAGAAAACCACTATGGCACACATTTACTTATGTAACAAACCTGCACATTCTGCACATATACCTCTGAACTTAAAATAAAAACTTGAAGAAAAAAGAAAAATATGTAATGACTGTCATATTTATTTGATTTGAGGACACAGCTCATGGAAATATTTTTTGCAAAGTGAACTCAGTTCAAGAGGATTCATCTCAGTGGGAAAGACTAAAGTAGGTAGTATTAATAATTATAGGAAAGGGCATATTTTCACTGGGATAGAGAATGTGAATTAACTACACATGAAGGGCAAAGAAAAGCACTGGGCACCTTGCTCTGAGTAGATCTTGAACATTCTGGTGTGATGTTTTAAGTTTTAGAGCACAAACAGTATATAAAAACTATATTTTAACATAAAATAATATTTTACCATTAGATTATAAGGATTTTATGCACTTATTATTTTGTATAATACTGGACAAAATACTTTTCTAAAGCACTAGAAATACAATTTCAAAACAAAATGTTGTCATAAAATGTTATCCAAATACATTTTAAAAGTGAATTGCATTTTAAAATTTACATAACTTGAGATACAAATACTTTCTTGAAACATTGAGCATCATTTTACTAATTTCAGCACTGCTTTGACTGTATTACTTAGGTTGTTTCATTTGTATATATTTTTCTTTTTTGACTCTTCAATCTCTGAAAGTGGAAACCCCCATAACTTATTTTTATCTCTATTGATATCTAATATATTATCAGTAAATATTGATTGAATTTAAAACATGGAATTATTATTTTCACCCCAGGAAACTCTTATTTTGGAGTTACTTGCCCTTCTTACAAGGAAGACAACTGAACATATTCTTAATTCATTTTTGTTTCTTTCATGAAGAAGAAAATACAGTTTTCATCCCAAAGTATTACCTGTGTCCGACCACCACTACAATCCGTTTTTTTTCTCTGAGTATGGAGCCCTCAACTCTTTGAATCACCGTAATAAATGTGTTCCATAAATGAAACAATAAGTTCTTCTTTACTATTATCTAGGTGACATTAGACCTTTCCACAGGTTACAGGGAGTGATTTGGGGTAATGAAACAAATCCGTGGGGAAAGCCATCTCAGTATGTAGACTGTGTAAATGGATTATCTTATGGATCGAAGCCTGTGATTTTCAGGCTGATGTCCAGACACCAGATGGCTTTAATCCTTTCATCCAGAACACTAGCAGTCTGCTTTAGTCACATCACTCTTGCTAATATTTGTAGAGCATCTATGTGGTCCCCAGTGCATGCACTTATTATTCTATTAGGCAGGTATTATTTCTTTTGAAGTTAGATCACATGTGACTCCTAGGCTGTGTCGCAATCGTTGGCATTAATCTCTATTTGTCCAGCTTTAGGGTGGAAAGTTTCTATATATGCATCTTCTAGAGAAGGACATTTAGACATTCTTTTTCTGAAGATGAAGAAATGACTTACCAATATGAGGAATTTCAAATTTATCAGCAATACCTTTCCCTACCAAAATACATGTTAATAATAGGTAGTTCTAGTTGTTTAAAAAAAAAAAATCCTGCTTCCTAAAAGATTAATAAAACAAAGAGCTATGAGGAGCCAGCACAGAAACTTCCTTGTCATTTTCAAAATCACACAGGCTAGCCTTAAATAATAATAAATGATTTTTATAGGAGCTATTCATTTCAAAAATTCTAAATATTCCTCAAACACTACATACATGTTTTTCTCTTCCTCTAGGTTTATGTTTCCTCTTAATCAATATGAACAAGAATTTTCCTCCTTTATAGTGATATGGTTGGACTCTAAATGCTGCTCTTTTGAATAGAAATCCATACAAAGTGTAGAAATTTGTAACAAAAGAGCCTCCCTCTGCATGTTTAATCAGCCTTGTTGCAAACTCTCAGTAGTAAAAATTGTTATCATATAACTTAAATTTGTAATCTTGTTACCCTATTATGTACTAGAGTTCTGAATTTACCCAAGTTGACAAAGCAATGAAATTTTGCAGCTTTTGTCTGACATGCCTGCTGTTTATGATTTTAGGGATTATATTCATTTTCAGCATTAAATTCATAGAATAAGCAAAATGTCAAACTTTGTTTACTAATTTTATACTTATCTGTTCTTTTAATATCCTGTCTTGGTTCTCTAGTTATAACATAGATGAACCTAAAGTTTGCTAGAAACATTTGCCATTAGCTTCTTCTAAAAAAAAAAATTAAATTTGAGGATAATCCTACCTCCAGAGCTTATTCTGTTCCTGGTCATTGACTGTGACAGTGGAAGCCTCATCTGAAAGCACCGGAGCATCCCATCTAAAAGCATAAAACATATTACATTTCATGAAAAAGCTAATTCAGATTGTTTAATTCTGGTAATATTGCCTCTGTCACCTTCAAAATCAAAATGTTCTTTCCTGTTATTATAAGGAAAACAACCAAATTGCTAAAAAACCCATTTGAATACACAGCTGCCTTATGTTGCATACTAATTTGATTAAAAACGCTCGTGCCTCAACAGCATTTTTATATAAAATACATTGGTAAATTTAACAAAGACTGTTTAAAAATATATCTAAGGAGGTTTTGCTGACCAGAGTCCTCAGCAGTGACCACTGGCGCCCCTGGACTGAGCAAAAATCTTTCTGGCTGTCTTGGAAGGCATGAAACAATTGTCAAGCTATATTTGTTTGCTCACTGCTTTGGGCACTGAGCCAACCTCATTGCAAATAACTGCATTAGTCAAGTGTATCCAAATTATTACAACACAGCGTCCATCCCAGTTATTGCTTTTGAAGCACTTTCTGAATCTTCGTGTCACTAGAAAACATTTATTTGAAGGGTGAGCATCACATAAATTCAAGTCCACTTGTATTTATAGAAAAGTGAGAAGACTACTTTCACAAGTGGCTTTATTTTTCTGTCTTTATGAGAAGGAGCCTTTGAAGTACTTATTGTTGTAATCCTAAATCAGAAGAGTTTCTCACCTTCATCAGGATATTTGCCATCCTGCATATTTTCTTTTATCTCTTTCTTGAGATGATTTTTATCTAATGTTAATACCTATCTACACTTTAACTAACTGTAACTTTGTTTCTAATAATGAATGTGAGGGGTGAAAACATTGATGATCAGGCTGGGCACGGTGGCTCATGCATGTAATCCCAGCACTGTGGGGGGCGAGGCAGGAGGATCACCTGAGGTCATGAGTTCGAGACCAGCCTGACCAACATGGCAAAACCCCGTCTCTACTGAAAATACAAAAATTAGCTGGGCAAAGTGGTGTATGCCTGTGATCTCAGCTACTCGAGAGGTTGAGGCAGGAAAATCGCTTGAACCCAAAAAGTGGAGGTTGCAGTGTGTCAAGATCGCACCATTGTACTCTAGCCTAGGTAACAGACCAAGACTCTATCTCAAACAAACAAACAAACAAACAAAAAACAAACAAAAATGACGATCAGTCAAAGCCAAACTACTGAAATCTGTGCAACTAAATAGATGAAGCATTTAGAGATCTTATTGCATATCTCATGTGAGCCTTAAGCTAGGTCTGCATAGAGAAAAAATAAATTGTAGGTCGGTCTTGGTGAAATTTCTGGTGAATTCATACACCAATGAAGATATTCTTCAATGCCTCATTACTCTCTAACAATAAGATTTGTTATTTCAGAAGATGCACTAGCTCCTTAGTCTACAGGATTGCTAAGAATATCTCCTAAAAATTTATCTGACATAAACCATCTTGACTTACTTAGGTTTCCAGGTTAACTCTGCATTGTATAATGCTTGGGTTTGTTTGTTTGTTTTTGTTGATTGCTCTACTTTTCTACTTATTTCCTTTTTATTATCTAGAGTTCCTATCTACTCTTCCATATAGCCCAAGCCACTATGTGCCTCAAGTTGCTTCTTATAATCTTAAATTAATAATTTTGCTATCAGTGGTATTTTTTAAAAATGTCTGCCATTACACTTTCAAGAACATACAGAAGACTAATGAAAAATTATTTGTGATTTCACACTTAGGAAGTTTCTGTCATAAATTTAATGTTTAGCAGCATTTTGCCATTTGACCTCCAAAATTAAACACAATTTAGAAAATATAACATTATGATAAAATGAACTCATCTATATTTCTGAAAAACTACAATGAATAAAATAATGTTCCGACAGAGATTTGATTCAGTTAAAAGCTATTTAGGATGAAGTACAAATTAAACAAATAAATAATGTCATCTTAGTTGTACTGTTTTTCTTATTATTATTATACTTTAAGTTCTAGGGTACATGTGTACAACGTGTAGGTTTGTTACATATGAATACATGTGCCATGTTGGTGTGCTGCACCTATTAGCTCATCATTTACATTAGGTATATCTCCTAATTTATTGAGAGTTTTTAGCATGAAGGGCTGTTGAATTTTGTCAAAGGCCTTTTCTGCATCTATTGAGATAATCATGTGGTTTTTGTCTTTGGTTCTGTTTATATGATGGATTACGTTTATTGATTTGCATATGTTGAACCAGCCTTGCATCCCAGGGATGAAGCCAACTTGATCATGGTGGATAAGCTTTTTGATGTGCTGCTGGATTTGGTTTGCCAGTATTTTATTGAGGCATCGATGTTCCTCAGGGATATTGGTCTAAAATTTTCTTTTTTTGTTGTGTCTCTGCCAGGCTTTGTTATCAGGATGATGCTGGCTTCATAAAATGAGTTAGGGAGGATTCCCTCTTTTTATATTGATTGGAATAGTTTCAGAAAGAATGGTACCAGCTCCTCTTTGTACCTCTGGTAGAATTCAGCTGTGAATCTGTCTGGTCCTGTACTTTTTTTGTTTGGTAGGCTGTTAATTATTGCCTCAATTTCAGAGTCTGTTATTGGTCTATTAAGGGATTTAACTTCTTCCTGGTTTAGTCTTGGGAGGGCATATGTGTCCAGGAATTTATCCATGTCTTGTAGATTTTCTAGTTTATTTGCATAGAGGTGTTTATAGTATTCTCTGGTGGTAGTTTGTATTTCTGTGGGATCTGTGGTGATATCCCCTTTATCATTTTTTATTGCATCTATTTGATTCTTCTCTCTTTTCTTCTTTATTAGTCTTGCTAGTGGTCTCTCAATTTTGTTGATCTTTTTAAAACACCAGCTCCTGGATGCATTGATTTTTTGAAGGGTTTTTTGTGTCTCTGTCTCCTTCAGTTCTGCTCTGATCTGAGTTATTTTTGCCTTCTGCTAGCTTTTGAATGTGTTTGCTCTTGCTTCTCCTTTATCTCAGAGAAGTTTGTTATTACCAATTGTCTGAAGCCTTCTTCTCTCAACTCATCAAAGTCATTCTGCGTCCAGCTTTGTTCCATTGCTGGCGAGGAGCCACATTCCTTTGGAGGAGAAGAGGCGCTCTGATTTTTACAATTTTCAGCTTTTCTGCTCTGGTTTCTTCCCATCTTTGTGGTTTTATCTACCTTTGGTCTTTGATGATGGTGACATACAGATGGGTTTTGGTGTGGATGTCCTTTCTGTTTGTTAGTTTTCCTTCTAACAATCAGAACCCTTAACTGCAGGTCTGTTGGAGTTTGCCGGAGGTCTGCTTCAGACCATTTGCCTTGGTATCACTAGCAGAGTCTGCAGAACATCAAATATTGTAGAACGGCAAATGTTGCTGCCTGATCCTTCATCTGGAAGCTTCGTCTCAGAGGGGCACCTGGCTGTATGAGGTGTCACTCAGCTCCTAATGGGAGTTTTCTCCAAGTTAGGCTACTAAGGGGTCAGGAACCCACTTGAGGAGGCAGTCTGTCTGTTCTCAGATCTCAGACTCCATGCTGGGAGAACCACTGCTCTCTTCAAAGCTGTCAGACAGGGATGTTTAAGTCTGCAGAAATTTCTGCTGCCTTTTATTCAGCTATGCCCTGCCCCCACAGGTGGTGTCTACAGAGGCAGGCAGGCCTCCTTGAACTGCAGTGGGTTCCACATATTTCTCACTTCAGGGCTGCTTTGTTTACCTACTCAAGCCTCAGAAATGGTGGATGTCCCTCCCCCAGCCTCACTGCTGCCTTAAGTTCCATCTCAGACTTCTGTGCTAGCAGTGAGCAAGGCTCCATGGGCGTGGGACCCTCCCAGCCAGGCACAGATACAATCTCCTATTGTGCTGTTTGCTAAGACCATTGGAAAAGCACAGTATTAGGGTGGGAGTGTTCCGATTTTCCAGGTACTGCCTGTCATGGCTACCCTTGGCTAGGAAAGGGAATTCTCTGACCCCTTGCACTTCCTGGGTGAGGCGACGCCCCACCTTGTTTCATCTCATGCTCCATGGGCTCTACCCACTGTCTGACAAGCCCCAGTGAGATGAACCTGGTACCTCAGTTGGAAATGCAGAAATCACCCATCTTCTGTGTCTCTCACGCTGGGAGCTGCAGACTGGTGCTGTTCCTATTCCATCATCTTGGAACCTCCCCCACTTAGTTGTATTCTTAAAAATTATTTATTTATTTATTTATTTTTGAGATGGAATCTTGCTCTGTCACCCAGGCTGGAGTGCAGTGGCACAGTCTCAGCACCCTGCAACCTCCACCTCCCAGGTTCAAGCAATTCTCCTGCCTTAGCCACCCGAGTAGCTGGGATTACAGGTGCCCAAACCACACCCTGCTAAATTTTGTATTTTCAGTAGAGACAGGGTTTCACCATGTTGGCCAGACTGGTCTCAAACTCCTGACCTCGAGTGATCCACCCACCTCGGCCTCCCAAAGTGCTGGGATTACAGGCATGAGCCACTGCGCCTGGCCTTATTCTTACAATATTTTAAAATATTGTCAGGAAACAATTCTGTTGAGGGTGAACAGAAATAAGGAGTTATCTGATTTTTCTGTTTCTGTGGATTAGCAAAAAGTGTGATGCACCTATCTTCAGGTTAAAAATAATAAGCTTGTCTTTCAACAGTATTTATCAAGCACTCACCCTGTTAAATATTCTGAAACCTCCAGCATATTCAAGAATAAATGCCAGACAACTGGGAGATGGTTAACTGAAACATACTGGAGCTATAAAAACAAATATTAACAAATGTCATGGAAATTATCTTGATATATTGTAAAGTGATAAAAGTTTACACACAACAGGGTAAAAAGATGATAGTAATTTGGTTAAATATATGGGGTTACATAATTATATACAAGTTTTAAATGCAGATGTATTTGTCCATGTGTTTGGTATGTGTATATATTTGATTAAATATAACTTATCCTTGAGTTATAGGGTATTGCTGATTTATTAACATCTTTATAAGTTATTATAGTTTCTCAATATGTTTCATGGCTTTGTAGGATTTCTTTTATAAATTAAAAAACCACTAAATATTGGGGTTTTTTGAAAAATATTATTGTGAGGCTATGAAAAAAGTTAATACCCTTTGATCCCATGATAAACTTTATATGTAGTTATTCTGCTACCTTTTTAGGTCTTCGTTTTATTTACTTAATTACTGTTATGCTTGTGGTAAGGTATACTTAATCATTTTCTTATCAGTTGATTAGAACCCAGTGTCACTACAATTTTTAATTTTGTCTCTAAAGATTACAAAATATTGACAAGTTATCTGGATGTCAATCTGTGGTTTGATGAGTGGGAGACATTTTCTAAGTGAGGTTTTGGAATTCTTAAAATATTTTTGAAAATACCTATAAAGTTGAAGAGAGAATTTTACTTGAGACCATATAAAGGATTGGGAAAACATCTCAGAAATTGTAATATGTTATTTTTAGGGCTCATTCTTTTTCACTATCTATTTTTGCACATTTCTCCCTTGACAAAAATGAAGCTATCCTTAAACTTTTATTTGATGGTTTCCCCTAAGATACAAACAGATAAAAGCAACAATTCTCACAGTCAGTATACAGGGAAAATATCTGTAGAGATTTGTTATACAAATATTTCTTTAAAACCTCCAGAAATCTTTTGTGTCTAAAACTACCTGTAAATTAAAACACAAAGATGAAGCAAGTAAGTTGTAAAATTGCTATTTGCTTTATAAATATTTTATATCATGGTTTATTTCATGAGTATGTAAAAAAAATTCAAGAATGACTATTTCATAATGGAAAGAAATTATTCTAATCTGAGAGCTGCTTCTAGAAACTAGGATATTTTACCAGAATACAATATAGTTATCACACGTTATTACCAGTAAACTTAGTTAGAATGTTGGGAGCATATTATATGATGGTATAAGCATACTGTTAAGGGCTGCTGTAATAATGTACCACAAACTGAATAGCTTAAAAAATCAGAAGTTTATTGCTTCACAGTTCTGTAGACTAAAAGTCCAATATTTAGGTGTCAGTGGTGCCATGCTCCCTCTGAAGATGCTAGAGAAAGATCTGTCTCAGGCCTTTCCCCAGCACCTGGTAATCTTAGGTGTTCCTTGGCTTGTAATTGGCTGTCTTCTTTTTCTGTCTCTTCACTAGTTTTAACTTGATTACCTTAACTTGATTACCTTAGTAAAGAACCCACTTTTAAACTAGATCACATTTCTAAACTAAATCGGAGGTACTAGGGGTTAGGACTTCAACATATCTTTTTGTGGGGACAGAATTAAACTGCTTATCCAGGCAATCTATACTTCTTACAAACTTTGACCTTCTGAGTTGGTCTTTTATGTTTAGAAGGGTAAAAGTTACCTTTCCACAAAAAGCAAATTGATGACTAGTGTTTTTCTTGAGGACAAATCACTTGACTTAGAACACTCCAAAAGAATTATAAATACTGAAAATTGGCAAAACCCAATTTAGCATTAGGACTTCACTGTAGAGACTTAGAGAAAGCTAAGAGTTCATTTACAGTCCCATGTTCTTTGCTGTTTAGTGTATAACTCTGTAGAAAGATTTTTGAACTTACAAAGGGACATGAAGATCAGGGCATTTTAGGTTGGAAGTACCACTTTTCATTTCACAGATGAAGAAACACTTGAAGACCCTAAGCAATATTTGGCCAGAAAAAAAGAACTTGCTGGCAGATGGATTAAGCAGACAAAATTTCATCCGTAAAGAATATTTTATGCCCTAAAATATACAAAATTAGAGGCCTCAATTGGGAAGCTGATTGTTTCATAGTTGACAAACATAGCCAGTGAAATGCAGATATATCACAAAAATGAAACCCGCCAAAAATAGGCTACCACTTTGTAACATATTGGTTAAAACTGTGAGACACAGATGTTATGGGAGAAAAGGAATGAACTTATACTAGAACAATTAATATCTGCCCTGGGACATCATAAGCCTGAGGTTTGAATTCACTTTTTCTTTATTGTGCTATTTGTATTTTTTTCCTTTTGATTCTGCTCTGATTATTTAGCTGACTGAAGCAACTAAAGTAGGATAAGTTGTGACATCTTTGCTTTTTCAGTTGAATTTTTTAAAGTAACATAAAGACAGGAGACAGTTGTGTGTACCATTATGCAAGGACTACAAAATCATTATATGTATTTCTTGCAATTGCCAAAAAATATATATGAATAAGCAATAGCACAGTTCCATTTCTAATACAATATTTTACCATACATAATAAATGTCAAAGCTGAGTTAAAGTGAGGAATCATTTATTTTGTGAGAGTCAGTCAAATACAAGTTATATAAGGTATTTCTATATCTCCATACCTGCAGTCCTACCTTTCATAATAAAAGCTTAAATTACCTTTGCTCATTTTTCTTTCAACAGTCAGGTCCTTCTTCCATAGGGCTGCTGCGGTTTGCTGGGGGTTCACATCAGGTCCTATTCATCTGACTCGCTCCTGTGCCTAGAGATGCCACTCAAGGAGGCTGGAGAGCAGCAAAGATGGGTGCCTGTTTCTTCAGGCTCAAAGTAGCTACTCAGTAGCAAACATGAATTACTTCATTTTGCATTGGATTATAGTTTGTAGCATTATCATAAAATTGATAATGCTTGTTTAATTTTTTTCTTCTAAAATATTTTAAATGTTAAGTAGGATCATTGAGATTCTGAAACTACTGGTTTTGTTTTTTGTTTTTTGTTTTTTGTTTTTTGCTTATACTTAGCTTTGTCTTGTAAACATTTTCATTTTTAACAAGTATATGCTGTACTTATTTTATATTAAAACAGTAGTATATGAGAAGTTGTCTCTCCGGGCCATCAAAAATGAGTTTGGGCTACCATGATACAGGATTTTTAAATGGTTGGAAAAAAGGTGGGTGATCAGATTTATGTTCAAGTCATAGCTATGCCAAATAGCAATCATGTGTCCCTGACCAAGTTATCAAAGATTTCTGAGTGTGAGGAGAAGAAACCTTAAGATTTTTAGACCTACATGCAAGGATAAGATACTAGAGAATATAAAAACAGGTCACTCATTCTTTTGACAATCAGCTAGAAATCAAGACCAATCTCCACAATTCAGTTTCTCTTAAATGTACTTGTATTTATTTCATGTTTGTAAAGGCTATCATCATCTACTATCTTACTAAATAGTTTAAGACTTTTTTTTTTTGAGATGGAGTCTCACTCTGTTGCCCAGGCTAGAGTGCAGTGGCATGATCTCAGCTCACTCTAACCTCTACCTCTCAGGTTCAAGTGATTCTCCTGCCTCAGCCTCCCAAGTAGCTGGGATAATAGGTGGGTGCCACCACAGCTGGCTAATTTGTTTTGTTTTGTTTTTTGTTTTTTTGAGACAGGGTTTTACCATTTTGGCCAGGCTGCTCTCGAACTCCTGACCTCAAGTGATCTGCCTGCCTCAGCCTCCCAAAGTGCTGGGATTACAGGCACCAGCCACCGTGCCCAGCCTAAGTATTGTAAGACTTTTATTTGGAAAACTGGTAACTCCTAAGCTACACCTGCAATGCTTCGGCTTTGTAAATGAAAGTCTTGCATGCATTTTCATTAGAGGAAATGAGAATAATCTAATACTTTGAATTATGTAGTTATAATACAACTGTTTTATCAAGATCAGAATTTATACAGATGAAGGCCAAAACAATTCATATTAAGCTTTGGAACAGATTTTCATGAGCATTAGACTATGTTCCTCATGGTAAGAGACAAAATTGAATGCATCATTTGTTCTCCCAAATACTCTTCACAGAACCTGGTAAAGTAGATATTCAATAACTCTAAACTTCTAGTTAGCAAATATCTATTAAGCACCCACTACATGCTCAGCATTGTGTTGAAAACTAGAGACACACAAGTATGGCCACGCAAGATAAAATCTAGCTCTCGGACTTAACTATTTATTGATTATTTACTATGACATTAACACAGTAGGTCATATATTAAGCACTACAGGCATCAGGAACTATATAAATATTGTTTAAATTCTTTAAATACATGATTTAATCTTCATAGGGGCTCTACGCAATACGTTCTCATTGACTTTTTATCTTTTTACAATTTTTAAAATATATTTAGGGGTACAAGTATGGATTTCTTACATGCATATGCATTTCTCACATGCATCATGGTGAATTCTGGGCTTTTACTGAAACCATCACCTGAATAGTGAACATTATACTCAATAGGTAAATTTTCAACTCTCATCCCCCTCCCACCCTCCGACCATTTGTAGTCTTCAGTGTCTGCTCTGTTTGTCCATATGTAGCCATTGTTTAGCTCCCATTGAAAACGTGGTATTTGACTTTCTGTTTCTGAGTTATTTCCCTCAGAACAATGGCCTCCAGTTCCATCCATGTCACTGCAAAGACATTATTTCATTTTTTTAATGGCTGAGTAGTATTTCATCAGTAGTATTTTACTGTAGTATACCACATTTTCTTTATCCAGTCATCTAATGATGGAGACTTCAGTTGATTTCAGATCTCTGCTATTAGGAGTAGTGCTTCAATAAACATACCAGTGCAGGTATCTTTTTGCTATAATTATTTCTTACCCTTTGGGCATATACCCAGATCAAATGGTAGCTCTATTTTTAGTTCTTTGAGAAATCTCCATATTGTTTTTCATAAAGGCTGTATTAATTTATACATTCCCACCAAGAGTGTATAAGTGTTCCCTTTTCTCCACATCGTCAACGTCTGTTTTTTTGTTGTTGTTGTTATTGGTTTTGTTTTGTTTTGTTTGTTGTTGTTACTTTTGAATAATAGTCATTCTGACTGGTGTAAGATGGTGTCTCATTGTGATTTTAATTTGCATTTCTCTGATAATTAGTGATATTGAGCATTTTTAGGATTAGATCTTGGGATGGTTTTTGCTAATTCTGTTAAAAAGTTACATTGCTAATTTGATAAAGATTGCATTGAAGCTGTAGATTGTTTGGGGCAGTATCGTCATTTTAACAATACTGATTCTTCCAATCCATGAGCCTAGAATGTTTTTCCATTTGTTTGTGACATCTACGATTTCTTTTATCAGTGTTTTACAGTTCTTGTAGAGGTTTTTTAACCTCCTTACTTAAATGTATTATAAATGCCATTTTACAGATAAGGAAATTTAAACTTGGAGAGGTTAAATTATTTATTTTCCCAAGTTTTATACATACATACACACACACACACGTATACACCAGTGTGTGTATATATATTGTTAAAAGTACATCAATCTAGAACATTCTTGAGTCCAAATTCTAAACTCTTAATTATTATTTTAATATATTTAGATATAATTTTGTTTTGCCTTCTTTAACATAGTATCTAGTGCCATATGATTTTGATTGCTACAAGTTGAATTAAACTATTATGGTGAGAAATTTTGAGAGAGGATAAAATGTGCTAAATGTGATTAGAGTATGTAATTTGCTTTTAAAAAATCATATACACATAGCTGCTAGAAAATCTGAGCATTAGTGTTATACTATAAATTCTTTTTAAATCTGATTCCATGAATATGGCTACAACTCTGGACCCTTTTCTGGAAGTAAAATGAGAGTGTCCTGGAGCATTTCGTGACTTGAATTATACCCTGAAAATTTAGTTTATATGAAATTATTTTGTTTTTAAGATATAAATAGCTAATTAGCACCCAAAACAGGAGACAATTATGTTACATTTAATTATACAAATGCTTAAATAGGACTTAAAATATGCAACACATCATTCTAACCACGTACACAGTGATGTAAATGCCTTTTTCAGAAGCATAAAGTAGTAAAGTAACTGCCCACTACCACACAGCTAGTGAGTGGTAAAGCCAAAATCCCAATTGAAGCACCCTGGTTCCAGATCGCATGCTTTTCACCATTATGCTAGGCTGCCACTTGTCAGAATAAACATATTGTTCTGTGACAATTCTTAGTAGAACTGTAGTCTCTGTAAAATGTCAGTATGACAGTTTCTTCAGTATTAGTTATTTTTTAGATAGATATTTTTTACTGAAATAGAAGATATCTATTACTTGATCTTCCTTTACATAGAACCTTCAGTGTTACTTACTGTATATCATATTTAAAAACAAGATTAAAATCGACATGCATATTTATAACTTGATTATAGTCTTCTTTTACTTAGCATAGCAATATTCATTCAGTATTTTCTTCAAATGAACTTTTATGTTTTGAAAATTAAATAATCTGTACTAGTGCTTAATCAATTTTCGGTTTTCTTTTCATTTTTATATCTGTTTATAAAATATGGATATATCATTTCACTAATAAAAACCAATGCTCAATTATCCTACGTATGCTGTTACTTTTGTGACTATTATTGCTCACTCTTTCTTAAATCTGCAAATCATATTTTTCATCCTTTATGGAAAATTCTCTGCCATTATCTTCTCACTTTTTAATACTCAAATGTATAGAAAAGTACAATAAGTATACAGCCTACACCTTGATTCAAAAATTAGTAATATTTTTCTTAAGCTAATTTTTGCTGAACCATTTGAAAGTAAGTTGCAACTGTCATAATTTTTCAGTGCATTTTCTAAAAATAGTGAAATTCACCTAGTAACCACAGTATAATTAGCACACCAAGGGAAATTAAAACCATTTTCCTAATACCCAGTCCATATTCATATTGTCATTCCTAGTTGTCTTCCAAATGTCTTCTACAGCTGTTCTTTTTAAACTAGCATATAATGAAGATACATATATTGCATTTTTGGTCTCTTTAGGCTATCTGATACAGAACAAACTCCACTCATATTTTACTTATGTACATACATTGATTTTTTTTAAAGATCAAGCCAGTTATCTTATAGAGTATACACCTTTTGAATTTATCTTGTTGCTTCTTGTGATGGGCATTTTTGCATGATTTTCCAGAATTTATGGAAAGAATAAATTACTTCTTTCTCCTCTGTACTTTCTATAATAATAAAATACACGTCTAAAAGTTTGAATACAGTCAGATTAAATATTTTTGGCAGGAATACCTTACAGATGATACATCTCATTAAGGGCTTGTAATTTCACTATTAATGATGCCATGTTTGATCATTTCTTTAAGGTGGTAACTGACAGTTTTCTCCTTTATTAAGGTATATCTTCCAACAGGCAATTAGTACACAATTTGTAGGGTGGTAGTTGGTGTCATATGAATGTCTTGTGCCCTGTCATCCTTTCACCTAATTCCTTTGACATTCTTTGATGCTCCATTCCTAAATCAATTACTTCAACGAGTATCAAAATAGTGATTTTTCCAATGCTAGTATTCTTTTATATTTATAAGTTGGCATTCTTTTTTAAAACAAAACACTCTTCCTCATCAAATGTGTGTGAACTATAGTGATTTTGTATGCTAAATTTGTACCCTAATGCTTACTGAATTCCCTAATATTATAGCCTTTTCTTCTTCATTGAGCTTTTGGGTTTTTCACATATAGACTTATATAGTGTACGAGTATATTTAACCTCTTAATTGACAAGTTTGCCTTTCTAGTTACTTCTTCAAGTCTGCTCTTGTTGGTTTTCTTATCTTGACTTTATGAGAGTGTGTCTAAAAATTTTAAGTAAAACTGAGTTTGGGGACGAGGTATGAATCTCTCAATTTAAGAAGTAACTAACAATTCTTATTTTATTGAATGTTTTTATTAGTAATGGACATTTTTGCACGATTTTCCAGAATTTGTGGAAAGAATAATGTCATTTTCTTCTTAGACTTATGAATAAATTAGATATTATTAATGGATTTAGTAACTTTGGATGTTTTTGAAATCCTAAAATAGACTTCACTTGATCATGATAAATTTTTTTAATATATCATTATATTTTTTCTAATATACAATACATAAAATGTTTCATTAATATACATAGGTAAGATTAATCTATGGTGGTCTACTTTGTATATTTAAAATTTTTATATAAAATACCCATGCATGTAAATATTTCCATGCTTTCTTTCATTTTCTGTGCTTTTAAATGATTAAATAGCTTTGGGATTATCTGGAATTTAGAAGTTTGAATTTATCTGTCAAAACATTAATAAGATGGCTCAGTTTACAGGGTGATAAGATTATTTAAAGTTTCTAATTCTTTATATAGATATGGGTAATTTTGAATTTTGTGTCTCGATGGGTTCATTTTTGGTAAACATTAGTTACTAAAAAACTGACTTGGCCCTCTGTTTAATTTAACAATTTAAAATAATATCCTTTCACTTGTACCTATTACCGATTATTATTGTACTTTCTCCTGTCTCTTGCTCTTGGAATGCTACTTTAAAAATTGAGTTATTTTAACTCTTCAAAGCACAAGGAATTTTCATACTACTCTTTCATTCTCATTTTAGCCTTAGACCTACAATTGCGTGTACTCGATACTCACTGCTATTCTCTTTGCAAAATTTTCACTATCATTTCATGGATAGGTGATGCCTGTTCACGAGCATTTTCCTCACGAAAGGCTTACCATGTGCTATTTTTTGAGTTCCTGCATGTAGGGATTTGATACTAGAGGAAAAATTTGGCTGGATAACTCCTCAACTTATACTTTTTTCCTTGAGTACATTTTAAAAGTTGCTTTATTGTTACCTTGCTTTAGGTGTTAATATTGAGAAGTTTACTGATTTTCTTTCTTTCCTAAATGGCTTGAAGTTTTAGCCCAGAAAATTATTTTCTTTATCTATAAAAGATAGCAGTTTTACTAAGACAAGTCTAGAAGATGACCATTCTGGACCTATTCTCCCAAATAGATATAGTGCAACTTTTCATTATGTAGTTTCTGGTCTTTTGTTTTGGAAAAGTAATCTTACATTTTAATGATAGTTTTACACTTTAATTCTTTTCCATTGATTTAGTTTTTAATATTCAGAGACTCCAATTATACATTTGTTTTATCTTCTTTGTCTGCCTTCTTTAGCTATCATTTTCTTTTAGATCATTTTGCCCCTTTATTTTAGGCTCTTCTCACTTTTGTCCTTTGTACCCTTAGTTTTATATATGTGCATATGTATATATTTAACTTTGTAAGTTGATATATATTTCTGTGATATTTTGGTCTCATTCTTCAATACTGTTATCTGGATTCTATCAGAGTGTATTTCACATCATCCTATTGTTTATTCTTTTCTATGTCGAGTTTTCATGTGTACACTAACTCATCATATTGTAGTCAAATGGAAACGTTTCCAATTTTTCTCTGATTCATAATCATGAAATGTTATGTTTATCTTCTTCTTCTGCCAAAAGTGTATTTATTTTGTATTTTTTCTTATGGTAATTTTGTATAAATCCTGGATTTTCTTGTGGTTGTTGTTGTTGTTAATTTTTCTATTATGTCTTATTAATTCAGCAATTGTAGTCGATCCTGTGAGATAAATAGAGTGAAAAAGGCAAATAAGTGTCTTTCTTAGATTCTTAATCCAGTTTCTTCCTTTTCTGAGGCTAGAGTAAGGATAATTTTATTTAAATGCTTAGTGCCTAAATTTTTAATGTCTTCTAATCCTTGGGTACTATTTTGTTTCTGAAGGGTCATTGTATTCAGTCATTTCCTTCTATTCTTTCACCAAGGGATGCATGTACCTTCTAAGGTTCCCTCTCTCATTTTGAAATAGTGCCTTTTCATAATTGCTATTCAGGTTTCACCTATATAGAAACTAGGATTTGAACCATCAGATCTCAAACTTTCTGCAAGTATTTTATATTCAGAATAGGGCTTCTCCTCTGAGGGCATGCCTTTGTTAATGGTATCAGTGTTAGGCCATATATAGGGGCCTGATGTAGTCTTCCCTGTAGCCACTGATCAACGCTTCACTCCAGTGTGAGCTCTAGACCTGGCTTTGCTGGTCTTGGGAAATATATTTTTCTACTTTCTTATAAATTGGGATTTTCAGTCTCTCTATCTCCTGATTTCACTGTAGGCATGAGCTATGTATGATTTGTTTGCTCACCTTTTAACGTGGATGTGTAGAGAGATTAAAATTAAGATGGTTTTTATTATCCTCTCATCATCTCTTCCTTCTGTTCTCATTCTATTGCTCCAATTAGAAATGCTTTGGCCTTTTAAATTTACCCTTCATATTTCTCCATATCACCTCAGCCCATATAGTGTTTTATTGATTATTTTTTTATTTGAAGAATTATATGGTTTATTTCTAGATGTTTCATTTGTTTTGTTTTTATGTCTCTTTGCTCATTATTAATATCCTTTTTTAACTGGTCATTTTTGTTATTGGGAACTTAATCTTTTAAAATACTTTATATATATCTTCTGTATTTTATACATTGTAGTTTAAAGATATGAGCTTTTGGCCATATATATATGTTGTGTGTTGTTTTGACTGACTTGCCTTTTTGTGTTTTTGATAATCCTTGATTGTAAGAACATTGCTTAAACCAAATTGGTGGGAGTCCTTTGGCATACGTTGAGGATTAAGGGAGTCTTCCTGCAAAAAGGATGTTTTCATTAGCCAGAGGTGAATGGGAGTCTCATTGTCACTTCGTCTACATTTAAGTTGTCTTAAGGTTCCATTTCATGATGTCAGTGATACTATCAGCATCTCTTCTTAGACCACCTCATTCTACCTCACTGCTGATGTCTCAGGCTTTCCAAAAAATCCAGTTCTTACTGGTCTAGCCTGCGCTATTGTTTTCTTTAAATGTAGTAGAAGAGATTCTTCAAGTCTTCACTACCTTCT
Organism: Macaca nemestrina; assembly: GCF_043159975.1. Lineage (NCBI taxonomy): Eukaryota > Metazoa > Chordata > Mammalia > Primates > Cercopithecidae > Macaca > Macaca nemestrina. The sequence continues at coordinate 58,942,506 of NC_092143.1, forward strand.
ATGAAATGAGAATGTTTCAAAGAACGTGACATTCTAAGTTTTCATTGTTCTACAATAGGAGGTCACTTGGCATTCCTAGGCAGGCAATCAGTCAGAAGCATGTCTGAATATGCTTTCCTAAAAAAAATGCAAGTATATCTAATTCACTGACCTATCGACATGAAAGGTAAAAAAATCGGTAAGTGAAATAAGGACCAATATTTAAAAATATGAGAAAATTCAATATATAATAATGTCTTAAATATTTATGATGTAATATCTGCTTTGTAGTCCAACTCCAAGCTTCCCTGATATATGTATACATCTTTGAGATATACCAAATATCTTGTTCATAGTTTTCCAATCTGTCTTTAATTCTGCCTGATGCTGCAGACTCAAGCTAATTTAACCATGTTGAATTTCCAGCATTTTAGGGCTTATCATAAAATTCAAACTTTTCAAAATAGAATGTCTATATTAGTTTGCTCTGGTAATATGATCATTTTTGCTTTGATGCTTGTATGTATACAAAATAATAATGCTTTTATTGAGAAAACTGGGAGCTATGTTTTTCTGATCAATCTAATTTCTCCTTAATTTGCAATAATTAAAGTGCCACTGGCTCCCCAGGTAACAGAATTAAGAGAAATTCAAATTGTTACATAGCATAGATCCCAGTATTTATAGATTGTATTGCAACAGAAAGAATTTCTACTATGGCAATAATGCTGCTGCCTTCTCCCATTCCTATTCTACTTTCAATAATGATCCTGCATCTTTTAAAATAAGTAACCTTATCATTTTTACTAATGGTCACTCACAGTTTCATGAATGAGCTGGCGTAGTTTTCCTGTTGAAAATTTGTAAGTCCAGTATGAGTATCACTAAACTGGCTTAAAATATACCCTTACTCTTGGTATCTAACTTGAAGAAGGAAAGGAAGTTGAGGATGAGATTTATACAAGAGAGTTTATATATTTTCATAAACTTCTGAGAAAGAAGAAGAGCATCTACATTCCTGGGCTGAACTATTGAGAGTAAGTTCAGAATTCTCCATTGTCAAGGAGGCAAGAAAACATTTTGAAAGAAAGGTGTACTTATTAGTCAACTACGGTAGAAAAATAATAAAATACTTCCAATTGTGTGATTGTACAGTAATGAATAAACAAGGAATTAAGGCTAGTTAGAGCTTATCAATGACAGATAAGTTAGATAGAGCTTGTCAATGACAGAAGTTTACAAATGTGCTTTTAGAGTTTTTCTGGAGAAAATTACTGGAAAAATGGATAAGAAATATATTAATGCACCACCTGTTTCTTGAAAGACTCAATCAAAGGACCATAGAAATTCAAATAACCAGCGTTAGATCTGGGACTCTGTCGCATTTAAAAATCAACAGTCTATTAATGCCTTGGTGCTTTTGGTAAATAAAACAATTTTTCAAGAAAGTATTTTGATTAAGTGCCAGCTATATTTCGATCATTATATTACAAGGCTTTTCTGTAGTATTTGATGCTTATATGTGTGGATCAGAGTGCTACTTATCATTATATTGACATTGCCTTGGTTCCTGAAGAACTGTTCTCTCCTGATTCTGTCTTGACCACTGTCTGCCTTGCTCTTAGTCTTCTTCAAGACTCTCCTTCCACTCAAAAAGAAATGTTGGCCATTTCATGTCCATATAATTTATATCCTAAACCAGTTTGGAATCTATTGTCTCTCTCAGCTATAATTATTAACCTAGTTTATATGGGTGTCATTTGTCATCTGGATTACACTAACTGCTTCCTATTCTGTCTCCCTGTGTCTAGTCTTAGCCTTTTTCAAAACCTCCCTCCTCAGAGCTATTTAAAACCCTTCAGTGATTCTTCAAAATTCAAACTTTCCCAGTCATCTAGCCTCTGCCAGACTCTCCTCCTTATTTTGAGCCACTATCATCCGTCTTTACACTGTAGACTCTCGCATTACCAAGTTGTGTGTAAGCTCTCCTTGTACACCAAGTTGTTTCCCGCCCTGTACTTTTGCTCATGCCATTCCCTTTCTAGGATGCCTCCCTCCAGTCAGATTTCTATACTCCTAGTCATCCTTTGAGGCTCAGTGCAAATATCATTTTTCTCAAAAAGCTTTCCCTAGAGCTTTCTCTCCCTGTGCCATATTCCCATGGAGTTTGGTGTTCTTACAGCCATGTATTATAAAACTATTGATTTCTTGATTGTAGCACCAAGTCTTAATGACTTTTTAATACTCTGTACCTATCACAAGGTCTGGCAAATAATGACATATAATGAATAATTGATGAGTATATTAATTAAATAAATAATAGATTTTTTTAGGCACAAGGGGAATTGTGAGTACTTTTTAATGAAAATATCATTTTCTTTATATGTGAATTTATAGATACTATATATTACTACATTTAACAAATTTCAATTATATAAAGATCATGAAAAATGTGACAAGTCACATAGGTATCCTTTTAAGTTGCTTAAAGAGTTTAGACTTGTTTCTACTACATTTGACATTCTTGTGTTTGTTTCAAATCGTAGTGAAGTTCAGTGAATTGGGCATAAATATAAAATGCCACATTACTATTTTTTCAAGAAATAGCTCTCTGTGGAATGTAAAAACTCTTGAAATCCCCATTGTGCTATAGTGCTACTATAAAATGTACTTCAGTGAATCTTTGAACATTTTTATTTTTAATCAAACTAAAAAAAGTCAGAATATCTTCCTTTCTTATTTTTAAAGCCTTGGCTTTGTTTTCCTCCCAGATTGTGATCCAAACCAAACTCTTTTGAATATTAAATTGACAAATAAAGATTATATATATTCAAGGTATACAATGTGATGATTTGATGTATTAATACTTATGCATATGTAATGATTACCACAATCAAATTAATTAACATTTTCATCACCACTCATGCTACACAACAGATCCCTGAACTTGTTAATCTTATAACTGAAAGTTTGTATTCTCTGACCAACATCTTCCATTTCCCCCAGTCCCCAGCCCCTGCGAAACACATTTCTACTCTGTGGTTCTGAGTTAAATTATTTTTTCTTGGGTTCTATATCAAGTGAGATCTGCAATATTTGTTTATTTTAATCTGGGTTATTTCACTTAGGATAATGTTTTCAAGATTCTTCCATGTTGTCACAGAAGACAGGATTTTCTTCTTTTTTTATGACTGATTATATTCCATTGTGTGTGTGGATATATGTGATGTTTTCTTTATCCATTCATTTGTCTTAACCTTCGTTACTCACTGTTGCTACTTACTCTCCCTTCTGTTTGGCCAAACCATTCCACTTGTATGCTGGGATTTCTGCTTTTCTGTTTGCTTATGCTCAGCTTATTCATTCTGACTCATATAGTGTCTCCCTCCATTTCCATATATCCAAACTCTACCCTGTTGTCAAACCAGAGGTCAAAGCCTGCTTCCTCTGCCTTTATAAACATCCTTGCTTCTACTCTAGGAGAATCCATCTCTCCTTTCTAGAAGTCTCCGGAGTTTGATTTGTATCTCTCTAAGGAGTTCTACCTCATTTCTACTCATATACTCCCAAACAGCTGACCTGAAATAAAAATGTTTCATTTTCCACACCCTCTTTTAAGTAATTGCTCTCTCCTTGAGTGTTAGGAATAAAAATATATTATTCATCTTTATATTAATGTATATAAAACAAAATGTACTTTATATTATATTGGCATTATTTTAATAATATGTATTGAATGAGTGTGTAATGTACAGATAGTAATATCATAAGATAATTATCAATGAGATGAAATGAATTATAATTAATTCAACTTATACATATTGAGGAACTACTACTATATGCTAGCCACCATGATTTTTGAAAGGAATTGAAAAATTTTCAAAATTTCAGGCTAGGATCTGGACACATGCCGCAACAATTAAAATACTGTGAAATCATTGTATACACAATGAAGACACTATTAGAGCAGAGGGACATATGCAATCAACCTAGGAAGGCAACAAAGGCTGGTTGGAAAAACAGCTTTTCCAAGCCTTGAATGACTAGCCAGTGTTACACACATACATAAAGTTAGAAAAAATATCTCAGAAACAAAAAAGAAGCAGCAAATATAAATGTCAAATAGGAAAAATATGACACTTTCCAGAAACTTACAAGAATGTCACTAACCCAGTTTGGAAAAGTTTTATGTGCTGACATGAGGAGTTTGACCTTATCATAAAATTTACTGGTTTACATAAAAAGCTTTTAAGCAGAGAAGTGACAAGATAAGGCTTTCATTTTAAGAAAAGCCCTTTGAGGCAATTGTGTAGACTGTATTAGAGGGAAAACGACAGGAAAGCAGTTCTGTTTGGAAGATTTGCAATGTTTCCCAGACAAGAAATAATGAGAGCCTAATGTAAAAGGTGTCAGTAAGGATGCTATGGGAAGGAAGGAAATGAGACATAATTCAGAGGTAAAAGCCACAAGATAGATGGAAATGCAAAGTGTGGAAAAATGAGCCTAGGATGACTCCAAGGTTTCTTGCTTGGGACATAGGTGATTTTCTAAGAGACAGGTTTAATAAGAGGAAAAACAGGTTTGTAGGGAAAGATGATGACATTGGTTGAGTTTTAGGTGTGGGTTGGCATCTAGAAAATAATTTCTAGTCTCTGTATATATGTTTATATATAGGCATATATATATACACAGAGAGAGAGAGAGAGAGATTGTCTTGGGTTCTGTCGATGTGTAATTAGCAGAATAAGTCATGGGGTTAGATATCAATCTGAAAGAATGACCACATAATATGAAAAAAAAAAATTAGTGGGATAAGTAAGGTAAGAATTGAAAAGCATATGTTTTTTTTGAAAAATGACATTGTAATTCTTGCATAAAGACAGATTAAGTGGGATTAGAAGAGAATACAAACAGGGAAAAGAAGAAAAATGCAGCCCACTCTTTGAGGAAGCCTGGCTGGGAAAGATTAGTGAAAGTTGGGTTGACTGCTAGAAAGGATTCTAGGTTGCAGGGAGTTATGTCTTTGCTTTCTTTTATTTTAAGTTGGGAAAGGTTGAATATTTTTGTATATTTTGTGAATTAAAAAGGGGATAGGATAGAAAGAATGAATAATGAATGGACGGAACCTCAAGGAGACAGGCGAGGTTAGGAACAAAGGCACACATAGAGTCACCCCTTAAACCTGATGCCGGGGAAAGAGTTAAATGTTAGATTCATCCAGAAAACACTAAAGTGAGAAGATGCAGAAATATTGAGAACATTTTATTCAATGGCTTTTTTTCCTTGGAGGCAACATAGGCTAAATTCATGAGGAGAAGAAGAAATATTTTTTCTCAAAGGCTTGTTCTTTTAAAAGATACTTCCTGAACTCTATAAAAAACAAAATTAAAGATTCACAACACTAAACTAAATTTTTTCCAAGGACCCTCTCCAAATTCATTCCTTTTGTGGGTTGTTGGAGGAGTGATACAATTCTTTTATTTGTGATCATAATTATAATTTATGGCAACAGAAATGAGAGAAAATACCACAGACCATAAATGAGAGCAGTGACAGGACTTCTTTAGAATGCAACATTTAAGGTGAGTCTCACATATGTGAAGAGTAACAGGGAGCAAACAGCCTTGTGAAGTCCTTAAGGCAGAAAAGTGCATGACTTTTTAAAATGGTAGGAATATGATCATTTTTATGATCAAATTTACCCAATTCAGGGGTTGTTAATAAAAATTAAGCTGAGGAAAGGTAGAAGAGGATGTGGAAGCTTTAAATAAGCGTGTCAGATTTCCTTCCATAAGCCATAAGAAAGTATTGAAGGTTTTAAACAGAGAAGAGATGTGGTCAACCTTTGCATTTGTCCCTCCTCTGTCAGTTCTCACCCCAAATCTGTACCCAAACTAAAGTACTTCCAGTTTGTTGAAGACACCTTGCTTTTTCATCCAGCTCTTCGCATATGAAGGTCTTCTTGAAAAATCCAGACTTCTCAGTAACCTTTCATGAGTACCCCAGATAGCCTTAGCTACCTATTTAGTGTTCCTAACAACCAATAATAGCACCTATAGTAGAATTTTTACTGATGTTTTAAATCAATTTTTAAGTATGCATACATACAAGAAAATGCAAGGATAATTTTATAGCCCTTTCCTGGGCAGATTGTAAGATAGCTCTAAGATTCCCATCCTCTTGAGAACCCATCCTATGTAATTCACTCACTTTGAATGTGAACAGAATATGTGATTTGGGTGGGATACTCTTTATTGATTAAATTACGTCCTGTAAGACCCTTTATAGATTCTAATGCTGGTTTTGAAAAAGGGAGCTCTGATTTTGTGAGATACCCATATGGCTAAGTTTAAGGGTGGCTTGTAGATGCTGGGAGCAAAGTCTGGGACTAGCCAAAACAAAACAGGGATCTCAGTTCTACACACACAAGAAATTCATTAATTTGCATAAAGCAGACACAACCATGAAAAAACAAACTGAGTCAGTAAATGGAGCACTAGCACCCCAGAGACCTGCATTATGCCTCCTTGTAGAAACAGTTCTTTTCCTTACAGTTTACCACGGTCCTGATTCCCCCCGCCGTTGGTTGTTTTTGCCTGTTTGTGAACGTTATAGAATTAGAATTGCACTGTGCTATCTTTATGATTGGCTTCTTGCACTCAACATTATATTCATTCAATTTATTCATGCTGGGCTGTGTTGTAGTTTACTCTCACTACCGGATAGTATTTATTCTCATTGCTCTATATATTGTGTGAATAAATAAGAATTTATTTATTCAATCCATACCTGAGGAATATTTTTATTTTTATTCAGATTGGGGCTATTGTGAACAGTGCTGCCATGAACATTTTTTTTTTTTTTTTTTTTTTTTTTTTTTTTTTTTTTTTTTGAGACGGAGTCTCGCTCTGTCTCCCGGGCTGGAGTTGCAGTGGCCGGGTCTCAGCTCACTGCAAGCTCCGCCTCCCGGGTTCACGCCATTCTCCTGCCTCAGCCTCCCGAGTAGCTGGGACTACAGGTGCCGCCACCTCGCCCGGCTAGTTTTTTGCATTTTTTAGTAGAGACGGGGTTTCACCATGTTCACCAGGTTGGTCTCGATCTCCTGACCTCGTGATCCACCCGTCTCGGCCTCCCAAAGTGCTGGGATTACAGGCTTGAGCCACCGCGCCCGGCCGAACATTGTTATAAATATATTCTGGGATACAAAATATACAAAATACATATTTATGTTGCATACATGTCTAGGACTTGAATCATTATAACGTATTTGCCAAAATTAACACAAAGAAAGAGGATGGGAACAAAGCTGTACCGGAGCCAGCTGGTTCCTCAAATCCATAGGAACAAACGAAAAAAATCAGAAATAGTAAATAAGAAGGTTACCATAACAATATCTTTAAATATATACTTGTGCGTTTCTCTGTACTTTTATAAAAGACATAAAATTATATAAATCAATATATATACACGTCACTGGATTAAGATACAATAACTAGATTCTATGAGGTTCAAATGTATGCAGTAAGCCCTGGAGCAACCACTAAGAAAATTAATCTAGCAGCTAGGTGGAGGGTATGCACCTGTAGTCCTAGCTACTCAGGTGGCTGAGGTGAGAGGATTGTTTGAGGCCAGAAGTTTAAGGCCACCGTGTGCTGTAATCGTGCCTGTGAGTAGACACTACACTACAGCCCGGGAAATATAGCAACACTCCATCTTTAAAAAAAAAAAAAAAAACAAAACTCCAAAAATATGTAGTAAAAAAGTCATTAAAGGAATTAAAATTGCACACTCGAAAATATTCACTTAAGTAAAAGGAAGCAGTAAAGAACTAGAGAAACAAAAGACATAGACATCTAGAAAGAAACAAGTGGATGATGTGATAGTTAATCTTAGGAGTCAATTTTAATCCTAAAATTGAATCAGAATTCCAGGATTTCAAGGTTTTGGACTCCAGGACTTAACACTAATGACCCCAACTGACCCAGGTCCTCAGGCCTTTGGTCTCAGGCTGAGAGTTGCACCATTGACTTCCCTAGTTCTGAGGCCTTCAGACTTGGACTGAGCCATGCTACCAGCTTCCTAGAGTCCCTAGCTTGTGGTCAGTCTGTTGGAATCCTCAACTTCTGTAATCATGTGAGCCAATTCCCTATTAAATTCTCTCTCTCATATCTATATCTACATCTATCTATCTATCTTCTTATCTATCATCTATCATCTATCTATCTATCTATTGATCTGTCTACCATCTATCTCATGTGAGCCAATTCCCCGTTAAATTCTCTCTCATATCTATATCTACATCTATCTATCTATCTATCTATCTATCTATCTATCATCTATCTATCTATCTATCTATCTATCTATCTATCTATCTATCTACCTTCTATCAGTTCTGTCTGTCTGGAGAACTCCAATACAGAGGATATAAAACAACTATATCGATAATAACTTTAAATGTGAATGGATTAAACAATCTAATCTAAAGACAGAAATTGTTGGATTGGGTGAGGAGAAAACATTCAACTACATGCTCCTGCATACAAGAGATAATTTAGATTCAATATACAAATAGGTCAAAAGTAACAGAATGGAAAAATGATGTATTATACAACAACAGCAAAGGAAAAGCTAGAATATATGTACTAGTATCTGACTTTAAATTTTTAAATGTTCTAGCATAAAGAGAGGATTTTATAATGATAAAGTGCTAATTCATCAATAAGATAATAACTATTATAAATATATATGCAGGAAACCATGGAGCCCTAAAGTAAATTTAGCAAAACTGACAGACTTGAAGAGAGAAATAGATAATTCAGCAATACAAGATAAAAATTTCAGTGCTCTACTTGCAACAATGAGTAAAGTAACTAGGAAGAAGATCAACAAGGAAATAGAAGACTTTAAAAACATTTTAACCTAAGATCTAACAACAATATATAGAATACTCCATCCAAACCCAGCAGAATATATATTCTTCTCAAGAGCATATGAAATATTCTCCAGCGTATATTAAAATAAGCTGCAAAGAACTTTACAAAATTTGATATAATACAAAGTATAGGCTCTGAAAAACAAGATACGAATTTAGAAATTAAGAGATGGAAACTTGGGAAAATTACAAATAAGTAAAATTAAACACATTCCTGTAAAATACAGTGAGTGAAAGAAAAAATTACCAGAATATTAGAAAATACATTGAGATAAATGATAAGGACACCACATACCAAAACTTGTGAGATGTAGTTAAAGCAGTGTTCAGAGCAAAATTTATAGCTGTAAATGCCTACATGAGAAAAGAAGAAAGGTCTCAAATCAATAGCTTTCTGTCTTAGACACTAGTAAGTGTAAACTAAACTTAAAGCAAGGATATAAAAAGGAAATAATAAAGATTAAAGCAGAAATTAATGAGATAGAGAATAGAAAAATAACAAAGGAAAAACAGTGAAATCAAAAAGCTGATTCTTTGAAGAGACCAAGAAAATGGACAAAACTTTAACTGTAACCAATAAAATAAGAAATATGCAATATGAAAAGAATGAAAGATGTGATATTATTACCAACTTTAGAAAAATGAAAAGGAATGTAAGTGAAGAATATGAACAATTGAATGCCAGCAAATTAGATAATTCAAGTGAGACTCATGTATCCCTAGAAAGACACAATCTATCAAAACTCACCAAAGAAAATTTTAAAACCTGAATAGACTTATAAGAAGTAATTATATTGAATTAGTAATCAAAACTTTTCCACCAAGAAAATCCCAAGCCCAGATGGATTCACTGGGGAATTTTACCACAGGTTTTAAGAGGAATTGACACAGATTCTTTACAACTCTTCCAAAAGCTAGAAGACCAAAGGACACTTCCCAACTCATTCTATGGGATGAGTATTACTTTGGTAATGAAACAAGGAAAAAATTACAAGAAAATAAAACTACAGACCAATAACTTGTGAATATAGACACAAAAAACCTTAACAAAATACAAACAAACAAAATCCAATACCATGTAAAATGAGTTATACGTTATAATCAGGTGAGATGTATCCTAGGTATGCAAGGTTATTTCAGTATCTGGATATCAACTAATATACTACATCACATCAATAAAATAAAAACCAAAATATATGAGCATCTTAATAGACATAAATATGGCATTTGACAAAAACAAACACTGCTTTATAATTAAAAAATAATAAACTAGAAATAGAATGAAATTTTCTAACCTGATAGATGCAAGCATCTACAACAAAAACAAAAACCCACAACTAACATAATTATTGGTAATCAGGAAAATAATTAAAGACATTAATTATTAGTAATCAGGAAAATAAAAAACAAACTACAACATCATAACTTTATATCAACTAGCTGGCTGTAACTTTTGAAAAAACAAATAATAGCAAGTATTGGCAAGGATGTGGAGAAACTGGAACCGTTATTCAAACCTGGTTGGAATGCAAAATGGTATAGCCACTCTGGAAAGTCATGCAGTTTAGATAAAATTGAATTACTTAATGAAGTTGTTCATTTCATTTAAAGTTTGAAATGTATTATGATGAATGTATTTCAATATTCTCATTACTTTTAAAACTGGATCTGTAGTCATATCAACTTTTATTTTCCTGTTATTGATAGTTTGTGCCTTATCTCACTTCTGTGTTGGTAAGTTGCCTATTTTGTTTTATTTTATTAATCTATTCTAAGAATGAACATTTGGTTTTGTTGCCTTTCTCTACTGTAAATGTGATCAATTTCTATTCAGAGCTTTATTATTTCCTTTCATTAATATATTCTTTAGATTCATTTGCAATTCTTTCACTAAGTTCTTTAAATCGAAATTTAGAGCATTGATTCTCAAACTTTGAAGTTCTGAATTTGCTTCAGCAGTGATTTAACTGCATTGTAAAAGTTTAAATGTAATATTCTTCATTAAGATTTATTTCTAAATATATTTCTAATTTATCTTGAGATTTCTTTTTTGACTAGTGTTTTTCACTTGTTAATTTATTTTTTGGTTGGAAATCTGTTGCCTAAATATCAAAATATTTGGAGATTGTTTTCGTAGTTATCTTTGTGACACTGATTTGTAGCTTTACTCCATTGAGATCAGAGAACAAAATCTGAATTATTGCCATCACTTGAAATTTTATGACTTTCCTAACAGCCTACAATGTGATCATTTTTGCTTATTATATTTTGATGATATGTTGTTAGGTGCACACTTAACTAGTATTGATATATCTTCCTGGTGTACTTTTTAATATAAAATATCTTTTTAATCTAGTAAAATTTAAAATGAATTCAGAATGATATTTACTTTATATCATTGATGCTTTGTGATATATCTTTGTAATGCTATATCACATTCTCTATTTTCTTATTCTTCAGATTTGTTTTTGTATTTGGCAGGGAGTTTTTCCTTTAGTCAAGTCTCACTATTTTTACTCTTCTAATTGTAACTGTTTCTAGTTCTAACTGTAGCTGTTTCTAGTTACATTTATTTTAACTACTGTTCGGGTTGTTTTTAATCTATTATACCACCATGATTTTATTTAGCTACTCTTTTGTGTATAGCTTTTTCATTCTTTAACCTAAGTTTTTGGAATAATAAGATAGTTTCATTATTCCACTTTCCACACTAATAACTTTGTAGTTATTTATTCTTTTGCTACCCTTTTCATGGGTACTGTTGATATCCTAACATGTATTTTTGGCTTTTTACAGTCAAAATCAAATTATTATGTTTACCACTTCCCCTTACAATGCTAGAGTTTAGAATAAGTTAAAATTATTATTCCCTTCTGCTTTTCTTATAAGTTTTGCAATGCATTTCAATTTTGCAATTATTTTGAATCCCCAAGATTCTATTATCCTTTTGTACAGTTAGTATTGCTTTATGTTTACATGTATGTTTGCCATTTCTTTTGAGTTCCATTATTTCTGCATTTCCATGTTTGTATCTGCCTGAAGAATCCTTTGGAGATCTCTTTTAGTACAGATCTCTTTCCAGTGAATTCTCTCAGAAGTTATTTGTCTAAAAATACTGGGATTTGCCTTACCTTAGAAGGATGGTATTATGGGCCTTAGAATGCTAGATTGCTTTTTTTCTTCCTTTGTCTTATGTTTTATGATGAGGGATTTTTTGTTGTTGTTTCTGTTTGATTTTTTACTCTTAGCACTTCTACCATTTATTTCCTATCATTTCTATTAACAATGTATAGCTGCTGCTTTAAATGTAATATACTTTTTCTTCTGGCTGTTTTTCATATTTTCAATTTAACTTTGGTTTTCAACAACAGTATATAGTACATCTAAGAATGTTTTTCTTTGTATTCATACTGTTTTTGATTTTAAAAACCTCTTAAAATATGTGGTTGAACTCTTTCACCAACTTTGGAAAATTATTGAGCGCTATGATTTTTTAAAGTTTCAGTTAAACTTTTATTTTGAGATATTTTTAGTTCCACATGCCAAAGTAAGAGATAATGCAGAAAGATTTTGTGTATTCTTTGCTCACTTTCCCTAATGGTAACATCTTGCAAAACTATAGAGCACAACCAGATATTGATATCCATACACCTGAAATACAAAATGCTGATTAACACCAGGATTCCTTATATTGCTCTTTTATAACCACACCCACATTCCTCCCTCAGCCACCCATTTCTTTACCTGGCAACCACTAATGTGTTCTTCATTTGCATAATTTTCTCATTTCAAGAATGTCATATAAATGGGATCATACAGTCTGTGACCTTTGGGGATTATTTATTTTCCTATGGAATTTTGTCCAGGTAAATGCATGCATGTATCAATAATTTATTCCACTTTTATGCTAAGCAGTTCCATGGTGTGACTGTACTATAGTTTGTTTAACCATTCACTTGTTGGAGGGTATCTGGATTGTCTTCAGCTTTTAGCTATTATGAATAAAGGCCCTATAAACATCTATGCACAGGTTTTGTATGAACATGTCACTTCTCTGGGACAAATGCCTGAGAGTACAATTGTTTGGTCATATGGTAGTTAAATGATTAGTGTTTTAAGAAACTGACAAACTGTTTCTCAGAGCGGTTGTGCCATTTTAAATTGTTACCAGCAATGTGTAAGTCAGATTTCTTTACATCCTTACCACCACTTGGTGTTCTCATTATTTTTGTTTTAGCCATTTTGTTAGATATATAGGGGTTTTAATTTGATTCCCCTAATGGCTAATAATGTTGGACATCTCTTCATGTGCGTATTTGTCATACATATATCCCCTTTGGAAAAATAGCTCTCCATGTCTTTTGCCTATTTTCTAATAGGATCATTTGGTTTTTTAACCTTTGAGTTTTGACCGTTTTTAAATGTACCCTAATCTTTTTTCCGGTGAGTGACTTACAAATATTTTCTGTCATTCTGTAGCTCTTCTTTCCATCCTCTTAGAGTCTTTCATGGAGCAAAAGTTTTAATTTTAGTAAGGTCCAACTTATCATTTTTTCCTTCTATACATTATGTTTTTGGAGCTGAGTCTAAGAACCCTTTGCCTGCCTCTACATCCCAAGATATTTTTTGTCTAGAATTTTTATAGTTTTTATTACATTTTAATAAGTGATCCATTTTAAGCTTGTCAAAAAAATTTTGTGTCTATTGATATGAAACTTTTCTTCTTAAATTTGTTAATATGGTGGATTACACAGACTGATTTCCGAATATTCAAACAGTCTTGAATCCCTAGAACAAAGTCCACTTGGTTATGTTCTGTAATTATTTATATACACTTGTTGACCTCTATTACCTATTGCCTTGTTAAAGATTTTTATATCTATATTAGTAAGGATGTATTGGTCTGTGGTTAACGCTCTTTCTTTTGTATTGTCTTTGTCAAGTTTTAGTATCAAGATAATAGTAGTTTTATAAAATAAGTTGAGAAGAGCGGTGGCTCACGCCTGTAATCCCAGCACTTTGGGAGGCCGAAGTGGGCAGATCACAAGGTCAGGAGATTGAGACCATCCTGGGTAACACAGTGAAATGCCGTCTCTACTAAAAATACAAAAAATAAAAATAAAAATAGCTGAGCATGGTGGCGGGTGCCTGTACTCCCAGCTACTTGTGAGGCTGAAGCAGGAGAATGGCGTGAACCCGGGAGGTGGAGCTTGCAGTGAGCCGAGATAGCGCCAATGCACTCCAACCTGAGCGACAGAGCAAGACTCCATCTCAAATAATAATAATAATAAATAAATAGTATTCCTATTTTCTGTAAAAATAGGTTATAAAGTGTGTCAATTTTGTGTTCAAATTCATTGTCGAAGTTCTAACAGCTGGTACCTCAGAATGTGACTATATTTGGAGGTAGAGCCTTTAAAGAGGTAATTAAGGTTAAATGAGATAATATGGGTAGACCCTGATTCAGTATGGCTGGTGTCCTTGTAAGAGGAAATTTGGATGCACAAAGAGACGTCAGGGATGCACGCATACAGAAGAGAAACCATGTGAGGAGACAGACAGAAAGCAGCCAGCTGAAAGCCAGGGCTAGAGAGGCCTCAGAATAAAAATGATCCGGCCAACACTTTGATCCTTGACATGTAGCCTCCAGAATTGTGAAAAAAAATAGTTTCTGTTGTTTAAACTACCCAGTCTGTGATGTTTTGTTATGGTATCCTTAGCAAACTAATACAGAGAATGTACATAATTGGTTTTAATTCTTCCTTAAACATTTATAGAATTCTCCAGTGAAACCATGTGTTGGGAAATTAAGTCTTGTTTTGCAAGTTTTCAAATTATGGATTCAATTTTCCTAATAGTATTATGCTTGTTTAAATTACCTATTTCATATTGTGTAAATTGCTGTAGTTCATGCTTTTGGAAGAATGGTTAATTTCATCCAAGTTGCCGAAGTTACATTTATAGAATTGTTTATAGTATTTCTTTGTCATTCTTTTGATGTCAACAGGATCAGTAGTACTATATCCTTTGCTTTGTTTCTGATATTAGTAACTTGTCTCTCCCCTTCTTTATTCTTTGACAGTCTTTCTAGAAGTTTGCTAATTTTATTGATGTATTCAAAGAACGTATATATTGAAGATAGAGATACATTCAGATCTTTATTTTATTGATTTTATTGTTTTTCTATGTTCAATTTTATTGATTTCTGTTTTTATATCGTTTACTTGCTTTGGATTTATTTACCTCCTATTTTTCTAGTTTCTTGGGATGTTTGGGAAGCTAAGATTGCTGATTTGGTAGCTTTCATGTCTTCTAATATATGCACCTAGTGCTATTAATTTTTCTCTCAGAACTGCCTTGGATGTATCTAACAAATTTGAACATGTTGCTTTTTCATTTTCATTCAGTTCAATGTACTTTTTAAACTTCCCTTAAGACTTCCTCTTTGACCCACAAGTTATTTAGAAATGTGCTATTTTCCAAGTGTTTCTGGATTCTCCTGTTAACAGTCTCATTTGGAACTCTGGCTGTGGCTGAAGAAAACATTCTGTATTACTTCAATTCTTTTAGATTTGTTAATATTTGTTTTATGGTCCAAGATATGGTCTGTCATAGTATATGTTCCATGGGTACTTAAACACATGTGTATTCTGCTATTGTTAGATGGAAGGTCCCTATAAATGTCAATTGAACCCTGTTGATTGATGATGTTGAGTTCTTCTCTATCCTTAATGATTTTCTGTTTAGGTGTCCTATCAATTATTGAGAGAGGGGTGTTGAAATCATCAGCTATTATTGTGGATTTTTCTACTCGTCCTTTCTATCTGTTTTTCCTTCACATATTTTGCAGCTCAGCTTTTAGGTTCATACACATTTAGGATTGCCATAACTTCTTGATGGATTAATTTTATTATTATTATATAATGTCCTTCCATGTATCTAATTATTTTCTTTGCCATAAGGTCAAGATTATTTGATATTAACACAGTCATGCCTGTTTTCTTTTGGTTAATGTTTTTATATCACTTTTCATCCTTTACTTCAGCCCCCCTATATCATTATATTTGGAATGAGTTCCCTGTTGACAGTACATGGTTGAGTCATGTCTTTTTAATCTGCTCTGCTAACGTCTGCATTCTAATTGATGTACTTAGACTATTTACATTTAATGTAGTTACTAATGTTAGAGAATAAGTCTGCCATCTTATTTTTTGTTTGCTTTCTATTTGTTTTCTGTTTTTCATTTCTCAGTTTTTTTTTTCTGGACTGCTTATGGGTTATTGGAATATATTTTCGAATTCCACTTGGATTTTTCTATATTGTATTTTAATGAATCTCTGTGTAGCTTTACTAGTGGTTGCTGAAGGTATTACATTATAAATACATAACTTGTCACAGTCCACTGGTGTCTGTTAGAAACCTTACTTCCCTTGACATTCCTCTGCACTCTCCATATGTAATATAATTGTCTTAAGTCTTCTAAACACATTTAGAACCACATCAGACAATGTTATAATTTTTGTTTCAACCACCAAATATAATTTAGAAAACTCAAGAGGGGAAAAAGTGTATTAAGTCTACTTATATTTTTACTTATCACATTTTTTTCTTCCTAATGTTCTAAGTTTCTTCCTTTATCATTTCCTTTCTGTAACTGAGAAAGCCCGGTTAATGTGGTTTGCAGGAGTCAGCCCTTCAAAATGCAAACCAGCACACAAAAGAATGGGAAAAGATTTGAGAGCAAAGGGCAAATGACCATCACATTATCTCCATTTCATATATCTTCCTTTGTGAGAATATTGGAAGAACATACCAAAAAAGCATTAGGTAGTAATATGCATGGTATGTCATTAATATTTATGTGTTTTTGTAAGATGTTTGTTCCCAAATTTCCTGAATTTACTATGTTTTAATTTAAAAATTAAAAGAAAATTATATACCTATTGCTTTTAGAACATTTTTGGTGACCAGGAAAAAATAAAATATAAACACATACAAGGAGAGAGAGAGAGAGAAAGGTCTAGTTGATCAGCCTAAAAGGAAGCCACCATTAACAGGCAATAAAAATATAAAGCAGTGGTGTTTAGCACTGTAATGAAGTAGAGAAAAGTTCAAATAGGGGTAGATGTTTGAAAGCTTCAGATGCTGAGAAATGTCAGAGTCACTGGGGACTTCCATGAGAGCAATTGTAGCAGTTTGAGGAATAAACATGAGGTGAGGTAATAGGAAGGTCAAGTCAGAACCGTGGTATCCTTTCAAGAAATTTGGATTAAGAATGAAAGCAGGGGAGTGATACTTTTGTCACAGACCAATAGTCAAAGGAAAAGTTTTGTGTGTGTGTGTTGTGTGTTTTGTTGTTTGTATTTTTAGTAGAAACAGGGTTCCGCCATATTGGCCAGACTGGTCTCAAACTCCTGGCCTCAAGTGATCCGACGGCCTTGGCCTCCCAAAGTGCTGGGATTACAGGCATGAGCAACCATGCCTGCCCTGTTATTTTTTTTTTTTAACATAGATGCCGTCCCAAATATTTGTATATGGAGCTGAAAGATTCAGTAACAATGAAAATGAAAATATATGAGAAAAAAGAACTGGTAGAAAAAGATTCAGAACAGGTGAAAGAAACAGTCATGCCATTGAGAACCGCTTGGTGTGAAAAGATCCGTCTGCAAGAAGATATGCAAGATTAAAATATTTTCAGTTAGTGATCTGCCAATATCATTGCTTGTTTTCTTTAGTCATCTGATTCAGAGTTGTGTATTTCTACATTATCATGTCGCTTCAATTAGTGAACCTATGAATTGAGTGTATGTAATATTGGTTACTGTTTCTGAGCCTCCAGGTGGCAGTGGCCTTATTGCAGTAGCTTTTGTGATACCACCAGTTTCTGAATCCTACATGAGAAATATGAAATCATTCTCACACTGATTGTTTTTCTGTAGAGCCTCACAGACATATATGTCCAACTCTCATTTCTTCATGTGATGGCCGTAGTATCCTGTGGTCACTTGACACTAACATACATGTCATTTTCAAATAATAGTAGTGCATACTGGGGTTTCATAAATATAGTCAATAAATACAACCTAAAACTCACTTACATGAATCAACTTAGAGATGTTTTAATTAGGAAATCAGAAAAAAATATATGGTTGTCATAGGCCACCTGTGGACAGGAATTAAGTTACATTTTTACAACTTTACTGCAAAAGTGCTATAACCATGGAGAAACTCAGTACGTAATTTTAAATTAAACATTCCCTGATTTATAAAATTGAAAACATTCCCATTGTGATCAACAAATGATTTTAAAAAAGTAAAGACACACCACATACATTCACAATTACTTTATGCTTTAAAAGCAAAAGCAAAATGGGCACATGGATTTATAAATACAAACCTTATCTTATTTAAAGGAAATTAATTATTTTTAGTATTCACAAGTAGTGCTACCCTAGTAGATTAAAAATAGTGATGTATAAATCTCAATTATTTTTATACTATGGCTATATTATATTTCTGAAATCCTTTGTCAGCTAAGAAAAAATGTGAGCAACATTATTTCAGTTTCTTTGTATCACTATAATTTGTTTAATGGAGAACAACACAAGTTTCAGGGAGAATGATAGAGTTGGAAACATACGATATTAATAGTGAGATCTCGGCCGGGCACGGTAGCTCACACCTGTAATCCCAACACTTTGGGAGGCCGAGGCAGGCAGATTACTTGAGGTCAGGAGTTTGAGACGAGCCTGGCCAAGTTGGTGAAACCCCATCTCTACTAAAAATTTTAAAAAAAAATTAGCTGGATGTGGTGACAGGAGCCTACAATCCCAGCTACTCGGCAGGCTGAGGCAGGAGAATCGCTTGAACCCGGGAGGCAGAGGTTGGAATGAGCTTAGATTGCAACATTGCACTACAGCCTGGGTGAGAGAGCAAGACTCCATCTCAATAATAATAACAACAATAATAATAATAATATCTCTCAGTTAAGAGGATCATGAAATGAATGATCATCTAGGTTTTCACATCCCTGGATTCTGATTTATGGTATTTAGATGTATAATAGACTAATGTTTACCCCCAAAGTGATTTCATTACAAAGAGTCTTCATGATTTGATGTCACACAGAGGAGTCAAAGCCATGTCTCCTGATTTTATCACTGGCGATATTAAATCCGCCTTGAGTCTCAGTTTCCTTTACTGTAACATGGAAGTAAGTAACACTCCATAGAGTTTTTAAGATGCTTACATTATATAAGTAAGGCACCTTTCACAGCATATAATGGTATAAGAACTCAATAAATGTTATTTTTCTTTTATTAATTAGCAATGGGAGAAATGCCTTATGTAAGAGTGAAGAAGCAGTACATGTCTTAATATAGGAACCAAGTGTACAGGTTGGTTGTCCTCCAGTTATGGGGCCACCGAAATTAGAAATCACATATATCTTGGACCACCTAGGATAAGAAAAGTGCAAGCTATGATTCAACTGGGGTTTCCCTATGGCAGCCTGAGATGATGTTCTTCACCATATTAGGAACATTTATATACAAATGTTAAGAATGGTTCTTTTTATCAGTTCACATGCTACATAATCATAGTACCCTCCACCTTTCTTTGTCTCAATTCTGTGCACACCACCAACCTTCTGCCAACAGTTGATTTTCAGCTTCTGTTTATTCATTCATTTATTCTTAAATCAAAAATACTTACAGTGCTGATTTCCAGGCAAGATGGGCTATTTCTGCCCTCAACACATTTACATATGAATATGAGAAGGTAGATAAAAAAACAAAAAATGACACAGTATTGAGCATTCCTATCCAACAATTCCCTAAGGATTCTCTGGAGAACGTCTATATGAACAAGATATTTTATTGGTAGAGAAGTATCTCATAAAATCTGAAATGCAGTATTGTAACAGCTCTGGTTATTTATATTGCAAACAGGGAATTTTTATAACAGCTGTATTGAGATATAATTCACAAATCATAAAACTCATCCACTTAAAGTGTACATTTCCATGATTTTTTATATATTCACAGATTTGTACAACCATCACCACTAACTTTGGAAATGTCATGACCCCAAAAAGAAGTTCCATACTTACTAGCAGTGGAGTCACATTCCCTCCTATTTCAGTTGCTGTAACTTCTAATCTATTCTGTGTCTCTACAGATTTGCCTATTCTGCACATTTAATATAAACGGAATCATAGTGTATGTAGATATAGCCTTTTGTCACTGGCTATTTTCACTGAGCATAATGTTTTAAAGGTTCACTGAGTTTGTATCAGTATTTCATCCTTTTGCTTGTTTAATAATATTTCTTCATATGACTATACCATATTTTGTTTATTCATTCGTCACTTGATGGGCATTTGGGTTGTTTCTACTTTGAGGGTATCGTGAAAGTTTGGGTAGACATATTTTTACATTTCTCTTGAATGTGTACCTCAGAGTAAAATTGCTGAGTTATATAGTTACTATGTGTTTAACATTTTGAGGAGCTGCCAGAATGTTTTCCTAAGTGGCTGTATCATTTAACAATCCCACCAATATGTATGACAGTTCCACTTTCTCCACATCTGGTCAGCAGTTTTTATTTTCTGCTTTTTTGTTGTTTGGTTGGTTGGTTCTTAACCATTCCAGTGAGTATGAAGTGGTATCCCATTTTGGTTTTGATTTCTCAAATGACTAATGATGTTTAGCATCATTACCTGTGCTTATTGGTCATTTATATATCTTCTTTGGATAAATGTCTATTCAAATATGTTGCTCCTTTTAAAATTGAGTTATTTGCCTTTTTATTGACTTGTAAGAATTCCTTGTATATTCTAAGGACAAAAGCCCTTCATCAGCTATAAGGTTTTCAAGTATTTTGTCTGATTCCTGTGGTTATATTTTCACTTTCTTAATAGTATCCTTTAAAGCACAAATGTTTTTAATTTATCTTGAGTTTCAATCTATCTTTTTTTTTCTTCTGTGGCTTGTGCTTTTGGTATCATGTCTAAGAAGTTCACGACCAATCCAAAATTATGAAGATTTTCATCTGAGGGTTTTATAGTTTAGTTTTTACATTTATATCTATGACCCATTTGAGTCCATTTTCTATGCAGGGTGTAAGGCAGGATATCAACTTCATTTTTTTGCATGTGGATATCCAGTTATTCCACACCATTTGTTGAGCAAACTATTCCTTTTCCCCATTGAATTTGTCCTAGCACTTTTGTCAAAAATCAGTTGATCACAAATTTAAGGGTTTATTTCTGGACTTTCAATTCTATTCCATTCTTCTATGTCTCTTTGCTTATATCACTACCACTGTCTTGATTATTGTAACTTTGTAGCAAGTTTTGAAATCTGGAAGTGTGAGTGCTCCAACTTTGTTCTTTTGCTAGATTGTTTTGGTTCTTCTGAATCCTTTGCATTTCCACATGAATTTTAGAATTTACTTCTCGATTTCTCCCAAATTATGTAGCTTGACTTTTTATTGGGATTGTGTTAAACCTGTAGATGAACTTTGGAAGTATTGCCACGTTAGCAATATTAAGTCTTCTGATCTTTGAACATATAGATGTCTTTCCATTCACTAGGCCTTCTTTAATTAGTTTCAACAGTATTTGTACTTTTAGACCACACGTATTACACTTCTTCTGTTTAATTTATTTCAAAGTATTTTATTCTTTTGATGCTATTTTGTTGGAATGATGGTATTTTGGGATTATTCATTGATAGTGTATAGAACATAATTGATTTTCGTTTATTGATCTTGTATCCTTCAATCTTGCAGAACCCACTTATTGGTTCTAATATTATTTTACTGATTTTTAAAGATTTTCTATATATAAAAGCATGTCATATACCATCTGTAAATAGAGATAGTTTACATCCTTCCTTTCCAAACTGAATGACTTTTCTTTCTTTTCCAGCCTAATTTCTCCATGTGAAACTGACAGTAAAATGTTGAATAGATGTATTGGCATATTTATTGTATTTTTCTTGACCATAGAGGAAAATACATGTTTACTATTGAATATAATGGTAGCTATCGGGATTTTTGTCAATAGTCCTTACCAAATTGAGAAGTTCCCTTCTATTCCTGTCACATCAAGTACTTTTCATTAAGCATTGCCAAATATTTTTTCTGCATCTGTCATTTTGCTAAGTTTTTCTAAATGTTTTTATTTTCTGTACTTCTATTATTTTATTGCTTCATTCTCTATGTTAAGTATATATTTACTAGTGTGCCATTTTAATTCCTTTGCTGTTTATTTTATGTGTTTTGAGTTAATTTGTTAGTGGTTACACTGGGGAATACAAGTAACATCTTTGCTTATAACAATCTAATACCAATTAATACTAACTTTATTTTAATAGTATTCAAAAATTTGACCCCAATAAAGCGCTGATCTTCCTCCCTTTTTTCTCTGTTACTGTCATACAAGTGACATTTTTCTACATTATAAGCCCAGCAACAAAATTAATAATTATTTCTTTATTCAGTTGTCTTTTAAATCCATGAAAAGAAGAAAAGAGTTACAAACAAAAATACATTTTTATGGCAATTTACATCTATCTGTGTAGTTACCTTTGCTGATGCTTTTTCTTTCATAATGTAGATTTGATTTCTTGCCTAATATTTTTTTCATTTTAGTCTGAGGAACACTCTTTAGAGCAGATCTTCTAGCCAGAACAAACAAACAAAAATTTGTTTTGTTTTTGTGTTTGCTTTTTTGCTGATCTGGGAATGTCTTAACTTCTCATTCATTTTTGAAAGACAGTTTAGCTAGATATAGAATTCTTAGTTGACAGTATTTTTTCAGGACTTAATATATATCATTATTCAGGCCTTCATGATTTCTAATGGTAAGTCAGCTATTTATATTTTTGAGAATCTCTTGTACATGATGATTTACATTTTTCAGTCTTTTTTTTTTTTTTTACTTTTTTTCCTCTTTGTCTTTTAAAAGTTTGACTATGATATTTCTACATATGGAAATTTGAGATTATTATGTGTGGAGGTTACCAAACTTCTTGAATGTGTAGATTAATGTTTTTCCTCCAAATTTGGAAGATTTTCCCCACAACTCTCAGAGGCTCTGTTAACTTTTCTTTATTCATTCTCTTTCTATTCTAACTGAAGAATCTCAAATGACCTATTTCAAGTTTACTGATTCTATCATATGGCACCAAAAGTCTGTTATTGATACCCTCCAGGGAATGCTTTTGTTTTAGTCGTTATACTTTTTAACTCAAGAATTTTTATTTGATTATTTTTTATAATTTCGATTTTCTTACTGATTGTTTCTAGTTGCACACCATATATATAATTCCTTCAGTTCTTTCAGTTGGATTTCTTTGGTTCTTTGAACATATTTATAATAACTCATTTCAAATTTTTGCCTAGTAAATCCAACATCTGGGCTTTTTGGATTTTTTTTTTCTATTTACCATATTTTCCGCAATTAGGCATACTTTCCTCTTTTTTTTTTTTTTTTTTTTTTGAGATGGACTCTCGCACTGTCTCTCAGGCTGAAGTGCAGTGGCGCAATCTCAGCTCACTGCAAGCTCCACCTCCCAGGTTCACGCCATTCTCTTGCCTCAGCTTCCCAAGTAGGTGGGACTACAGGCACCCGTCACCACACCTGGCTAATTTTTTGTATGTTTAATAGAGACAGGGTTTCACCGTATTAGCCAGGATG
Organism: Macaca nemestrina; assembly: GCF_043159975.1. NCBI lineage: Eukaryota > Metazoa > Chordata > Mammalia > Primates > Cercopithecidae > Macaca > Macaca nemestrina. Next base: position 58,966,121 of record NC_092143.1, read on the forward strand.
GTCTTGATCTCCTGACCTCGCGATCTGCCCACCTTGGCGTCCCAAAGTGCTGAGATTACAGGCGTGAGCCTTTCTTTATTTTCTTTTTTCCTTTTTTTTTTTTCTTCTTTTGAGACAGAGTCTTGCTCTATCACCCAGGCTGGAATGCAGTGGCATGATCTTGGCTCACTGCAGCCTCTGCCTCCTGAGTTCAAGAGATTCTCCTGCCTCAGCATCCCAAGTAGCCAGGATTACAGTCACGCACCACCACACCCAGCTAATTTTTGTATTTTCAGTAGAGATGGGGTTTAACCATGTTAGCCAGGCTGGTCTCGAACTCCTGATTTCAAGTGGTCTGCCCGCCTTGCCTCCCAAAATGCTGGGATTACAGGTGTGAGCCACCACACCCAGCCTCTTTCCTGTTTCTTTCCATGCGTTATAGTTTTTTATTGTTGCTCAAAACTAGACATTTCAAGTAATATAATTTGGCAACTCTAGAAATCAAATTTTTTCTCCCCATGGTTTTTTATTGTTGTTATTTGTTATTGCTATTGTTGCTGCTACCACTGCTCCTTGTTTTGTGATTTTCCTGGACTAATTCTATAAAGTCTGTCTTCTTTATTATGAGCAGCTACTGAAGCTTCTCCCCAAACAGACTAGTAATATGACAAATATTTTTTAAATGACCTGAACCTATAAGTCTCCCAGATGTTGTGAGTGGACTCTGTGTGTGTGTGTGTTATACATACATAAAACAATATAGCAGGTTATAATTATGTCTTTTCCTTTACTTCCTGCTTATGCAGGTCCTCTAGAACAAGCAGCAGAAAGAAAGTGGAACATTGTCCCCGTGTCTTTTCTGAGAATGTAAACTGCCCTACACATAGGTGTGCCTTTTAGATTGCTAGTGCTTTGTCAGACATTTTCAAAGACCCTTTAAAGACATTTCTTTTTCCAGTTTTTCCTTTTAAGTTTTTCAATTAGCCTCTTGCTAGCCCCAATATGTGTCACTTCCTCAGGAAACTGTGGTATCAAACAGTTCCTATTGATTGTTCTAGACAAACACTCTAAGCACAGGCTTGTTTACAATGATGAAACTATGAGTCTTGTCAAATAAAGATAAGCCCTGAGAATGGGATTTTTTCCAGGGAGTTTCTGGACAGATCACACAGTGACAAGAACACCACAGTCATTCCACTGTATCCTGTGTTTACTAGAAATTGGTTCTCACAGTTACTGTGTATTAAGGCTGTTGGTTTTCCAGGTTTACGAGGAGTTGAAGTAGGAGAATGGGAATAAGGCAAGCTAGAACATTACAAAACTTACAGTTTTTGCAGAAATTCAGCTGTTTTCCTTGAATGGATACTCTTCAGACTGTGGGCAAGATGTTGGTTAATTTTCAGAGTTCTGTTAAGGTTGATATTTGACAAATTTTGCTTTCATGAAGGGACATATTTTCAGAGCTCCTTATTCCACCATTTCGGAACTGCTTTTCCGCAAACATGAATTTTTAAAATAAGTCATGATCTTTTACATAGTGTACCTTGATGTAAACAAGATTGTCTAAATAGGAGTGGTTAGAACATTGGCAAGATCTTTGTATGCATATATATAGTCTTCCCTGGATTTGTCTTGGGAAAGTGCAGTATTGACACTTAAGTGAAATACCTTTCATCCACGTCCACTTCTTGAGTGAAATTATCTCTTTCAAAGCTCATACTCTATTTTCACAGTGAAGGCCAAGCAAATGACATCATTTTTTAGTTACAAGAAAAAAACTTATATTTTGGCTTACATACTTCTTATAACTTAAAATATAATAAATATAAAAATAAATCATAGCCTTGTATTGTAAAATAATAATTGCCAAGATAGCCATCTTATTATAACCTGGGATGCATTTAAAAAATGATTCACCACTTTGAGTGCCCAAAGCCAAAGATAAGTAGAAGTAAATACTGATGAACTTTTATTTTACTTTTCTTTTCTTCAGCAAGGAGATTAATCATAAACTTGAAAAAGGTAAATAATAACAAGAGGGCCCAAATCCCTTAAGACTGACAGTGTCCTTACCCAGCAAAACATTCCTGGATCCTGAAAGAATGTATCCATATGATTAAGGAAATAAAGTTAGTTACTGGAGAGAAGCTGTGAAGCAGGTGAAAGAAATGTCAAAACACTAAAATTAGGAAATTAGTCTTATTTTTCAAAAGGCAGAGAAACTAAAGCTTGCTGGGAATCAAATTAAGCCTCAGAAAAGTATTCTAGATTGGTTTATTTAGGAGATTATATGTGAAATCCTATAAAAGGAAAAATGTGTTATTGAAATATATGGACTCACTAAAAATTAATTACATAAATTATGCCAAATTTCCCTCCATTCTCTTATAAACAAGTTTGCTTTAACTACCACTTAGAGCATAGGTTGATATTTGTGAAATATAATATTTCATTGTATCCTTTTGGGAGAAACAGTTGCATAACCATAACCAAAGAAAATTAGTGGTTTTAAGGTCATCCTTGATATGCCACTGGGCTGCTGCTGGACTCAATCATTTTTGTCTCCTGTTTGCTAAAGACATACTTTAAAAATGTGTAGTTTCCAATATCATGGGAAAGTCGTATCATATGGCAGAAAAAAGATTGAAGATTATCTTGATTATAAGCATAAAACAAAAATATGAAACTTAAAAGAAGACAGCGGAAACCATCTACAATTTAAGTTCCAATGTTCAATTATTTAAAGTGATGAGATGATTCTCTTTTTTTATATTAATGTTAAGAAAAATATTTTGGGGGAGCGCTGTGAAATGAGGCACTGCATGGACTGGATTAGCACCTTTTATGATTTCTAAGTCCTCTTCCAATGCAAAGATTTGGGGATTATATATAGGAACTTTTTATTTAAGGTAAAGTTGAAATATTTTAATAACTGGCAAAAATCATGTACATGTAAAATATTCTGAATCCTAATATCCCAAAGTGATGCATTTATCTCTACCTATGTCATTCTTTACAATAATTCTTACTTTATCCTGGCGATTGATATTCATAAAGCCTGATATTAAATGAGAATATCACCCTTGAAATAATTAGTATGTATGTAGAAACAAATTTCAGATCACTTCTTTAATGCTGGCATGCAAAAGCCTGTGCTAAAAATAAAATACAGGAAAATAATGTAATGTTTTGCAGAAGTAACATTTAAGTATTCAAATTGAGCCCTCAGTATCTTAAATTGTAGCTATGTGACTTTAATGAAAGAAACTAAATGAATCCATGCTAATGCATTATTGGTATGTGAAGAACAAGAATAACAAATCACACAAATTTCCCCACTTAATTATTGTGATAGAAATTCATTGTCATATTATTGACCTATTTGGTCATGCCCAAGTTAATCATGTCTGAACCTTTCCCAGTGGGAAATAAGCTTGTTCACTTCCTGTCTTGCAAGAAAATCAAGTAAAACTCAGTCACATATGCCTATAGCCTGATCACTGCAGCACACCGTAACCATCATCTCCAACAGGGAAACTGCAGTCTGCAATGAGCCCAGGAGACTTGGTGTCAGAAACTCATCACTTCCTGTGTCCTTTATTTTTTTTATTTTTTATTTTTTTGCATTCTGCTCAATCATTTGCCACATTAAATTAAGCCTGTTTGCCAAAGCCCTTCCTGCTTTCTCTTTGCAAGGAGCTGTTTTGAAATACTGAACTGTTTTGAAATACTGAAACAGAGTTTACGTGCAGTAACAGACTAGTAAGCCAGCAACTTCAGTCGCTTATTAAAGTCAAGCATGTGTCTTTGTTTCATGTTGCTAATGATGTGGAACCGTAGAGGCCTGAGTATATTTCGCCTGGACGGTGTGGGAGCGAATGCTGAGAGCTCATTACTCGGCTCCCCATTGGAATCCTGCAGGCTTCCGCTCATTGAGGAGACTGTGGGGGCTTTGACAGAATTATTATACTGAATATTTTTAGACTCATTAACTATATCACCAAAGCAAAACATCTCTTCCTCAGATGCAAATGGCTGCAGCTACTGTGGCTTTGCTTTAGTTATTGCAGAAAAAAGAATGAAGCTTGAAAATAACTTAAGAAAAAGGCTTCTCATGCCTGAATGTTTGATTTTGCAACTTACATTGGGACTGTTGTGGCTGTTTTGCCGCATTTGAGCCACTTGTATACAAGTGCTATTTATAAAGATAAACACATTCATTTCTCCATATTAAGCAATAATCAAAATCTTTTTTAAATTTTCTGTGTGTTCTATAATGCATTTCTGGATGAGGCTTTGACGATTATGCTGTGAGCTGAGGGTTATGGTATTCATTCCCAAGACTATAGAGTAACTTTTGGTGCCTGACCTAAATCTAAACTGAGAATGACTATGTAGTTAAAATAATAATTTGGGGGAATAGCTGTTCTCTAATTCAGAAATTGTAACATATGCTGCCTGGCGTGAAAGATGACACACTGTCTTAGATCATTACAATACTTTAACACAGCACTCTGATTTAAGGTTGAAGAGCAAGAAAGGAAGTTTAACCTACCTCCAAATTGTCTTGCTCTCGTGGATTTCAGTTCAACTTTAATATTACTTTATTGAGGCTTTTGGTGATTTAATTTAGGCTTAAGAAGCCCTTAAAGAAAAAAATATGCATACCTTAAAATTAATTCTTTAGAGCAAAGGACAGAGAACTACATTTATGGTTCTTTTGGTATGAAAGTTAAGTTGGACCTATAGAGGATTTCAGGTTTCCAAAAATAAATTAAGTTTTAGCACTTTGACGGAGAGTCTTTAATTTCTTGTATATTATTGTTTACAAGTGTGCCCAAAATTTGCCACCTAACACAGCTAGACTGAGATGTGTTTTGTGGACTTTTAAACGTTAATATTTGGTCTGAAATATTTTGTACCTTAATGAAAACATTGTTGTTTGTGCACAAATAGTCACTGCTTTGGAAGAAATACCCTTTGATTTTATTTGTGGTTCATTTCCCACACTACAGTGCTTTGACAATGGTGACAGTGACTTCATACATCAAGAATTTCTCCTGCTTTCCATGACCGCCAGGGAATCTGAGGGGAATACTTTACATCTGAAACATGTTTTCCTTTGGGATTCTACCATTAGAATAACAGGTCTGATCAGTAGCCCATTATGAAATGGAACTTCCACATGGAAGAGAAAGGAGTGAAGAAAGAAAATACCTAAAAATCAAACATGTAATAATAAAACTACAAAACGGAATGGTATATGCATATTAAATATATACTATAGCTTTTAGGATGCCACTATACTCTCATTAGAAATCCCCATACCCTATGTTCTTTTACTATCAAGAGCATACGAAACTTTGAAGGTGTGAGGTAGGAACTATTTAACTTGGATGATTAGAAGGCAATGATAATGTGGCCAATGTCATAGAATTAATTGTTTTGTGGGAGAGTTCACTTCACCTGGAGTCTCAGAGAGATTAATCAGAAATTCTGTCAATGGTTCTAAGAAACATCATGAGATAGAGTACACATCAATTCTCATTTTTTATATTCCTTTCAAATAAGCATTCAAAACATAAATGTTACTACTGATGGATCAGAGAAACCATCCTTTATTCAAAGATATTGCAGATCTGCTTCGTGGATAGCACTCCTTTAGATATTTGCATTACAATAGTAAATAAAGCAGACATTCTCGTTCTAGTGAGGGAGACACATAGCAAACAAGATAAATGCAATATATGGTGTATTAAGAAATTAATCTAGAATGGATATAGGAATGTGTGTTGGGGAAGGGATAGAATTCTAGATAGGATGGGAAGAGAAGTATTAGAGTAGTTTTTAATAAAAATATGAAGGAATTGAGGAACTAGCAATGTGGATATTTGTGGGAAAGGTATTGCAGTAATGCAGAATGCACAAAGTCACTAAGATAAAAGCATTTCTATAAGAATAAAGGTAACACCAGGCCAGTGTAAAAGAGAGAAAGGGGAAGATAAGAACAGAGAAATAATGAAGGGATATATTATTTAGAGACCTAAAGACCATTGTCTTTTCTTCAGAGTGAGCTGGAAGACCATTGAGAGTTTTGAGATGAGAAGTGACAAAATCTAAATTATGGTTTAATTGGATCACTGTGGAAACTGGGTTCAAAATAGACTGAAAGTGGTCAAAGATAGAGAAAAGTAGGCTATTTTAATAATCCAGATAGGAGATTTTGATGACTTGGGTCAAGATGGTGCCCATGGCAGTAGTGAAAAGTGGTCAAATTCAGGGTATATTTTAAAGATAGCACCAATAGGATCTTCTGATGACCAGATGAAGGGAGTAAGAAAAATAGAGGAATGAAGGATGATACCAGGATGATTTGCCTGCACAGCTAAAATGAAGTTGGTCTTAAATGACAAAAGAAAGAAGAGGAGACAGGTGTAGGAGGAAATATCAGGAGATCAATTTTAAACATGTAATATCTGAGATGAATTTAAGACATTCAAGTGGAGATGTCAGGTAGTATGTTGATAAACAGGTCTGGAGTTGAAGGAAAGTATCCTTGCTGGAGATACTAATTTGCAAGATTTTCATATATAGATAATGTTTGCAATAATTAGACTAAATGAGTTAACCCCAGGCTAGAGAAGAAATCATTGATGACCTTGATAAGAGAAGTTTTTTTAACAGAATTATATCAATGAAAAAAATCTGACTGGAGTAGATTCCACAGAAAATGAGAGGAGGACCTGTGCAGACATGAGTAGAGACAGCTCATTCTACAATTTTAAAATAAACATAAGTAGAAAAACAAAGAAACAGGAGAGGGCAAAATATGAGCATGAGAAGATTTACTTCCCAAAATATTTGTACATGAATACGAATGATTAAGTACAGAAGAGAAAATGTGTGGAAGGAGAGTTAGAGAAGAACTGAGGTATTACTATGACACTGTCCCTTGAGCAGATGAGAGAGGATGGAATCAATTGCACAGGTAGAAGGATTTGACTTTGCTAAAACATCCACAGTAACGAGAGAGGGTAAACTGCACTGACACAGACAAAGATGGTTGCTGGAAATTTGTGGACAATGTTTTCTGATTACTTCAATATTTTTCAGTGAATTAGAAAGCAAGTTCAGTTGGGAATGAGTGTGGAGGAAAAGTTGTTTGAGATATGCAAACCTGCACTGTAATGGAAGGAGTATTGGCTTGGGGATTGAAAACTTGAATCCTGTTACTAATTATTGGTTAGACCACTTTAGTGTCATTGGACCTCAAGTTGCACAACTGTGAAATAAAGCATTCATGCCAAATATTCTTAAATTCTGTTTCGTCCACTGATTCACTTGTAACCAACCATCAGAATGTTTGACATAATGTTACAATCAAAGCTGCTAACATAATTACAAGAAATGAGAAGCCCGTACATCACTACCCAGAAGATCAATGAGAAGAGAATTGCAGACATGCAAATGTAATATCACTATTCAAATATTTACCATTATAGATGCTATTGCACAATGTTTGTGTTTTTGTTTTCCATTTGCATACATTAGGAAGGACTGAAATTTTCAAAGTAGTTACTGGTGAAAAATTCAGCCCTTGTTAAAGCTGTGTAGTCATATAGCTGATCAATTGACCTGAATTAGTCATGTCATACCAATCAAGTAAACTGAATGCGTGAATAGGAATATAATAGCCACAAATAGCCTTGATTTGTATGTACTTAGGTGCAGTCTTAAAACTTGTCAATGGCCCAGTAGCTACAACTACTGCTATCTTGTCAGCAATATGAGGACCAATATAATTTGAGTCATTGGAGGAGAATGACAGGATTCTGTTTCCTTGACTTTGGGTCACAGTGCTCTTGGGCAGAGGGTTTTAATGATGACAGTGAGACAAGCTACAGAACTCAACAATGAATACCTGACCCTTAGCTTGAATTTTCTATTTATAAGATGTCACCTGTTGAAAACAAGATGTCACCTGTTGAAATCTTAAATCAGCTTTTTAAGTCAAAAAAGTAAATATTAACTCATAACCATATTGAAAGAAAGTGTATTTGAATGCATATATTGTTTATAGTATATAGCGCAAAGTCTTGACCATAGAACCACCACAAAAACTCCTGTTGTTACAATTATAACTTTCTGTGTTGAGATAGGATGATCACAGGCCTTGTTGGGTAGAAAATTATAAAAATCCTTTATAAATTCTGTGAACATAGATTATTCCTATAGCCTTTATGTAGGAAATGCTGCATCCCCTGTTCCAAAGTAGTTCATAATAGCTTTTAAAATAGTGTTTGTATTAGTTTTCTATTGCTGTGTAACAAATTACTACAAATTTGGCAATTTAACATATAATACATGTGTTAACTCACAATTTCCATAGATTGGATACTTAAACAGAGTTGAACAGGGTCCACATGTGTTAACTCAACAATTTCGATAGATCGGATACTTAAATAGAGTTGAACAGGGTCCTCTGCTCAGCATCTCACAAGACTGAAATCCAGTTGTCAGCCAGGCTGTGTTCCTTTTTGGAGCTTAGGGTCATCTTCCAAGATGTATTGTTGGCATGTATTGTTGGCAGAAATCAGTTTTTCTAGCTGGCTGTCAGTAAGGGACAACTCTCATCTTCTAGAGGCCCTCACAGTTCTTTGCACTGCAATAACCCTTTCAAAGGCCCTCTCATAACATGCACTTCAAGATTAAAAGGAGACTCCCTTCTTATCTGCAAAGACAGAGTCTTGTATAACCACATAAACTAACATAATCGCAGGAGTGACCCCCCATCACCTTTTCCATATTCTATTGGCTAGAAGCAAGCCAGAGATTCTGCCCACACTCAAAAACAGGGAATTCTACAAGGATTTGACCTGTTGGGAATCATCTTGGAATTTTCTCTACCACAGTGGTACAAGGAGTATTTATTGAGATAATGTATCTACACATATGAAACTTGTTTTATAAAAAGCACTTGCTAAATGTAAACTGTTATGACTGATATTGTTCACATAATATTTAAACACTATGCAAATAGTAGTAACTTTAAGGTTAAATTTAGAAAAAAATTATCAAATTGGGAATCAAAAATTATTGTTATACATTGCCATCAAATATTTATTAGACATTTATTTGTACATTCCTCTCCAATTGATTGTGACTGTGTAGGTGAATTAGCTTACATAATGCATTGAAGCATTAGGAATTCTTCCCTCTTGAAACAGTACCTCTTAATCATTCTGACATGTGAAATAAAACCAAAGCAAATTCAATCTTAAATAAGTTATTTTAGCCTATTACAAAGGCTAAATGGGAATCAACAATTTTACTCTAAAGATCATTTGGTCTAAAAATATGATGTGAATATAGTCAATCAAATGAATGTCACAGATCCTTATATATGATAACTGATAAATAAATTGTAAATTATCTCATATTGAAAAAGAAATGTGCTTATTTACTTCTTTTTAAACATAACTTTCTAGTAAATAAAATATTTAAGTCTTTCATTTAAATTTGAGGGAAAAGCATCACAATCATTTAGAAAAGTGGCATGTGGCATGTTTACATTTGGTATTATACTTGAGTTCTAGTTATTTCAGATTTTCACTACTGGTAGGAGTTTTATCGTAAAAGATCATTACTTTCTTTGTGTACACAGAATTAGAACTGTAGAACAGGAAGCACCTACTTATTTTGAGTTTCTAATTTTTGTGTGTGCATAGTGGATATTTATATTATTTATGGGTTACATGAAGTAGTCTAATAAAGGCATACAATGCATAATAATCAGAGTAAATTAGGTATCCATCACATCAAGTGTTTATCCTTTCTTTGTGTTAAAAACAATCCAATTATTCTCTATTAGTTATTTTAAAATGTACAAGTTATTGTTGTCTGTTGTCACTCTGTTGTGCTATCAAATACTAGATCTTATTTATTTTATCTAACTATATTTTTATACCCACTAACCATCTCCTATTCCCCATGCCCACTAACCTTCCTAGCCTCTGGTAACCATCATTCTGATCTCTATTTCCATGAGTTCCATTGTTTTTACTTCTTAGCTCCCACAGATAAGTGAGAACATGCAAAGTTTGTCTTTATGCCTGGCTTATTTCACTTAATGTGATGTCCTCCAGTTTCATCCATGTTGCAAATAACAGAACCTTATTCTTTTTATGGCTAAATGGTACTCCATTATGTATATGTACCACATTTTCTTTATCCAATCATCTGTTGATAGGCATTTAGGTTGTTTACAAATGATGGTGTGTGTGATAGTGCTGCAATAAACATGAGAGTGCAGATATCTCTTCAATATACTCACTTCCTTTCTTTTGGGTATATATCTAGCAGTAGGATTGTTGGATCATATGGGAGCTCTATTTTTAGTTTTTTGAACGACCTCCAAACTATTTTCCATAGTGGTTGTACTAATTTACATTCCCACCAACAGTGCACAAGGGGTCCCTTTTCTCCATATCCTCGCCAGCAGTTGTTATTGCCTGTATTTTGGTTAAAAGCCAGTTTAACTGGAGTGAGATGATGTCTCATTGTACTTTTAATGTGCAGTTCTCTCATGATCAATGACGTTGAATGCCTTTTCATATACCTGTTTGACATTCATATGTCTTCTTTTGAGACATGCCTATTCAGATCTTTTGCTCATTTTTTAATCCGATTATCGCTTTGTCCTGTAGAGTTGTTTGAGTTCCTTATATATTCTGGTTATTAATCCTTTGTGAGATGGATAGTTTGCAACTATTTTCACCCATCCTGTGGATTGTCTCTTCACTTTATTGTTTCCTTTGCTGTGCAAAAGCTCTTTAACTTTATGCGACCCCATTTGTCCATTTTTGATTTGGTTGACTGTGTGCTTGTGGGGTATCACTGAAGAAATCTTCAGTCCAGTGTCCTAGAGCATTTCCCCAAAGCTTTCTTGTAGTGGTTTCATAGTTTGAGGTCATGGATTTCAGTCTTTAATCCATTCTGATTTGAATTTTGTATATGGAAAGAGATAAGGGTCTTGTTTCATTCTTCTGCATATATCTGATTTTCCCATCATCATTTATCAAAGTGATTGTCTTCCTCAGTGTATGTTCTTGGCACCTTTGTCAAAAGTGATTTCTCTGTAGGTGTGTGAATTTGTTTCTGGATTCTCTATTATGTTCCATTGGTCTACCTGTCCTCTGTTTAACATAATTTTGAAGTTAGGTCATATGATTTCTCCAGTTTTGTCCTTTTTGCACAGGATAGCTCTGACTATTCTGGGTCTTTTCTGTTTCCACATAAAGTTTAGGATTTTTTTTTCTATTTCTGTGAAGATGTCATTCGTATGTTGATAGGGATTTCGTAGGATGTTTAGATTTCTGTGGGTAGTACAAACAGTTATATTGATTCTTCCAATCCATGAACATGAAATATTTTTATATTTTTTTGTGTCCTTTTCAATTGTTTTCATCAATGTTTTATAGTTTTCATTGTAGAGATTTTTCACTTCTTTGGTTAATTACTAGGTATTAAATTGTATTTGCACCTATTGTAAATGGGATTACTTTCTTGATTTCTTTTCTAGATTGTTCACTATTAACATGTAGAAATGCTGTAGATTTTTGTATGTCGATTTTGAGTCCTACAACTTTGCTGAGTTTGTTCATCAGTTCTAATAGTTTTTGGTGGAGTCTTTAGGTTTTTCCAAATATAAGATAATATTATCTGCAAACAAGAACAATTTACTTCTTCCTTTCTAATTTGAGTGCCCTTTATTTCTTTCTCATCGCATTGCTCTAGCTAGAACTTCCAATGCTATGTTGAATAACTATGGTGAAAGAGGGCATCCTTGTCATGTTCCAGATCTTAGAGGAAGGACTCAGTTTTCCCCATCAGTATGATACTAGCTTTGGAGCTATTGCATATGGCTCTTATTATATTGAGGTATGTTCCTACTATGCCCAGTTTTTTTACGATTCTTATTATGAAAGTTTGTTAAATTTTATCAAATGTTTTTTCAGCATCAACTGGAATGATCATGTGGTTATCATCCTTCATTCTGTTGACATGATGTATCACATTGATTGATTTGCATACGCTGAACCATCCTTATATCCCTGGGGTAAATCCCACTTGGTCATGATAAATGATCTTTTTAATGTATTGTTGAACTCATTTTGTTAATATTTTGTTGAGGATTTCCTTCATCAATGTTTGTCAGTGATATTGGTTGGTTTGTAGTTTTTCTTTTCTTTCTTTCTTTTTTTTTTTTTATGCATCTTTGTCAGGTTTTGGTATCAGAGTAATACTGGCCTCATATGAGTTTGAAAGTGTTTCTAACTCCTCTATTTTTCAGAATAGTTTAAGTAGGATTGGTATTAGCTCTTCTTTTAATGTTTGGTAAAATTCAGTAGTGGTGCCATCAGGTCGCAGGCTTTTCTTTGCTGGGAGACTTTTTATTATGGCTTCAAGTCTCACTATTTGCTATTGGTCTGTTCAGGTTGTGGCTTCTTCATGGTTCAATCTTGGTAGGTTGTATGTATCTAGGAATTTATCAATTTCTTCTAGGCTTTCCAATTTATTGGCATATAATTGCTCACGGTAGCTGCTAATGACCCTTTGAATTTCTATGGTGTTGGTTGTAATGTCTCCTTTTTCATTTCTGATTTTATTTATTTGGGTCTTTCTTTTTTTCTCAGTTAGTTTGACTAAAGCTTTGTCAATTTTGTTTATCTTTTCAAAACAAAAGGTTGTTTCACTGACCTTCTACATGTTTGGTTCATTTCAATTTCATTTCTGCTCTGATCTTTATTATGTCTTCTACTAATTTTGGATATGATTTGCTTTTGCTTTTCTAGTTCTTTAAGATGCATTGTTAGATTATTTATTTGAAGGTTTTCTAGTGTTTGATGTAGGTCCTTATTGCTATAAACTTTCCTCATAGTACTGCTTTTGCCATATCCCATAGGTTTTAGTGTGTTGTATTTCTTTTATTACTTGTTTTAAGAAACTTTTAAATTTTCTTCTTAATTTGTTCATTGACCCACTGTTTATTTAGGAGCATATTGTTTAATTCCACATGTTTGTTTAGTTTTAAAATTCCTCTTATTAATAATTTCTAGTTTTTTTTTCCATTGTGGTCAGAGAAGATACTTGGTACAATTTCTATTTTTTGAATTTTTGCAAGACTTGTTTTGTGGCCTCATAAATGGTTTATTCTTGAGAATGATCCATGTGCTGATGATAAGAATGTGTATTCTGCAGCTGTTAGATGAAATATTCTATAAATATCTATTAGGTCCATTTGTCCTATAGTGGAGATGATATTTTCTTGTTAATTTTCTGTCTGAGACATCTGTCTAATGCTGAAAGTGGGGTGCTGAAATCTCCAGCTGTTATTATGTTGAGATTTGTCCCTTTATTTGGCTCTTATACTATTTGCTTTATATATCTGGATGATCCAGTGTTTGGTGCATATATATTTACAATTATATTCTCTTAATTGACGTTTTTATCATTATATAATGACCTTCTTTGTCTCTTTTTGTAGTTTTTGCCTGAAATCCATTTTGTCTGATACAAATATAGCTACTCCTGTTCTTTTTCAGTTTCCATTTGCATGGAGTATCTTTTTCCATCCCTTTATTTTCTATGTGTCTTTGCAGATGAAATGTGTTTCTTGTAGGCAACAGACACTCTATGCTGGGTCTTCTTTTTTTAATCCATTCATACAATCTATGTCTTTTGCCTGGCGAGGTTAGTCCATTTACATTCAATGTTATTATTGATAAGTAAGGACATAGTCCTATCCTTTTCTTATTTGTTTACTAGTTGTTTTGTGGTCTTCTCTTCCTCACTTTTCTCCTTCATTCCTGTCTTCCTTTTAGTGAGGATGATTTTTTTCTGGTGGTATGTTTTAATTTTCTGCTTTTTATTTTTATGTACTTGTATGTTTTTCAATTTGAGGTTATCATGAGGCTTGAAAATACTATCATGTAACCCATTATTTTAAACTGATGATAACACAGATTGCACCAACAAACTATTAAGCAAGAGAAAACTAATAAGAACTCCACTTTTTTACCTGCCTATTAACTTTTTGTTGTTTCTATTTATATCTTATTATGCTGTCTTGAAAAGTTGTTGTAGTTATTATTTTTGATAAGTTCATCTTTTAGTCTATCTACTCAAGAATGAGTACTTTACACCCTACAATTACAGTGCCATAATATTCCGTGTTTGTCTCTATACTTACTATTATCAGTAAGTTTCGCAAATACAGATGTTTTCTTATTGCTTATTAATACCTTTCCTTTCAGATTGAAGTACTTCCTTAGCATTTCTTGTAGGATAGGTCTGGTGTTGATAAAATCTCTCAGTTTCATATAACTAGGAAATTCCTTAATATCTCCTTCATATTTAAAGGATATTTTCACTGAATATGCTATTCTAGGATAAAAGCTTCTTTCCTTCAGCAATTTAAATATGTCATGCCACTCTCTCCTGGCTTGTAAGTTTTCTGCTGAAAAGTCTGCTGCTAGACATATTGGAGCTCCATTGTATGCTATTTGTTTCCTTTCTCTTGCTGCTTTTAAGACCCTTTCTTTAGCCTTAGAGTTTGATTATTAAATGTCTTGAGGTAGTCTTATTTGGGTTAAATCTGTTTGGTATTCTATATTCTTCTTGTACACGAATATTGATATCTTTTTCTAGGTTTGGGATGTCTTCTGTTATTATCCCTTTAAATCAGCTTTCTACCCCATCTCTTTCTCTACCTCCTCTTTAAGTCCAATACTTATTTTGTCTTTTTGTCACTATTTTCTAGATCTTGTAGGTGTGCTTTATTTTTTTTAATTATTTTTTTCTTTTGTCTCCTCTGATTATTTTCAAGTAACCTGTCTTTGGGCTTACTAATTCTTTCTTCTGCTTGATCCTTCTGCTGATAAGAGACTCTGATGCATTCTTTAGTATATCAGTTGCAATTTTCAACTCCAGAATTTCTTCTTGGTTCTTTTTAATGATTTCAATCTCCATGTTAAATATTTTTTATAGGATCCTGAATTCTTTCTTGATGTTATTTTGAATTTAATTGAGTTTTATCATTGAGTTTTCAGACATGAATTCTGTGTCTGAAAGATCACATACTTCTGTCTCCAGGAATGGTCCCTTAGTTCATTTGGTGAGGTCTTGTTTTCCTGGATGGCCTTAATGCTTATGGATGTTCTTTCATACCTGGACATTGCAGAATTAATTATTTATTTCGACAGTTGCAGTACGGACTTGTTTGTACCTGTTCAACTTGGGAAGGCTTTCTAGGCATTTGAAGGAACTTGGGCATTGTCATCTGAGTTTTGGTATCTATGGCCATATCTACATTAGGGGTCACCCCAAACCCACTATGTGACTCTTACAGATGCATAGAGGTACCACCTTGATGGTCTTGGATAAAATCTAAAAGAATTTTCTCAGTAATTAGGCAGAGACTCTTCTTCTCTTTCCTTATTTTCTCCTAAACAAATGGAGTCTCTCTCTGTGCTGAGCTGCATGGAGCTGGACGAGGGATGACAATAAGACCACACTGGGTCAGACCTGAAGCCAGCACAGCACTGGGCTTTGCCCAAGACCTGGAGCAAGCACAACCTGGCTGCAGGCTATGTTTGCTCAAAGCCACAGGGCTCTAGAATCAGCAGGTGGCAAAACTAACCAAGTTTGTGTCCTTCCCTTCAGAGTAGTGAGTTCCCCTGGCCCTGGGTGGGTCCAGAGATGCTGTCTGGGAGCCAAATCCTAGAGTTGGAAACCTTAGGAATCCATCTTGTGCTGTATTCTACTGCAACTGAGCTGGCATGCAAGACACAAAACAAATTCCTTCCCCCTTTCCTCCCCATTTAATAAGCAGATGATTCTCTCCCTGTGGCCACCACTGCACCAGATCCAAGGCAGATACTGTCTGGCTGCTGCCAGTCTTCACTCAAGGCCCAAGGGCTCCTTGGTCAGCTTGTGGTGAATGCTGCCAGGCCTGTGACTCTCCCTTCAGGACTGTGGTCTCCTCTCTGGTCCAGGGAAGATCCAGAAATGCCATCCAAGTGCCACAGCCTGGAATTGGGAACCCCAAGTGTCCTCTTGGTTGTCTACTCTACTGTGGCCAAGATGCTATTTACAAAGTAAATATGCTGTGAGACAAAGTCCCTTTTCCTCTTCGCTCCCCTTTTCTCAAGCAGAAGGAGTCTCTTTCCATAGCCACCACAGCTGGAAATATGTTGACACCTGGTGTCAGCTTATCTCTAAATCTCACCCAAGGCCTGCAAAGAATACTGCCTGGGTATCGCTGCTCATTATTTAGGGCCCAAGGGCTCTTTGGTCAGCAGGTGCTGAATCCTGCAGGGTGAGGTCCTTCCCTTAAAGGCAACGGGTTCCTTTCTGGCCCAGGCTGTGTCTAGAATTATCATCTGTGAGCTGGAGTCTGGAATAGGGGCCTCAGGACTCTGGTGGATGCTCTATCCTACTGTAGATTAGCTAGTATCCAAGTTGCAAGACAACATCTTCTTTACTCTTTTCTCTTCAAGCAGATGGAAGGAGCCTCTCCTGGAGCTGCAAGTTGTGCTGCCTAGGATTGGGGGAAGGGTGGTATAAACACTCTCTTGACTGCTGCAGTTGGTGTCTCTATAGGTTGCATGTCCATCAAGTCCATTATCTCTGAGCCAAGCACAGCACCAGGAGTTGCCCAACAATTACAGTCCTCCTGGCCTAGACTGCCTTTTGAGTTTATTTAGGATCCCATAGCACGTTAGCCCACAGTGGCGAGGCTTGCTGGAACTCAGGTTCTGATTGCTGGAATGAATGATTCCCCTCTGGCTAGGGCTGGTCTAAATGCTCCCTCCATGGGTGTCCACAGAGTTCTTTCCCAGTATTGCATTCCTCTATGATAAGGCAGCACTGACTTCCAATGCAAAGTCCCACAATCACTCTGCCTCCTCCAAGCACACAGATTCTCTCTCCTCACCACATGGCTGCTGCCAGAAGGTAGGGTAGGGTTGGTGTCAGTGATTCAACACTGTCTTTCCAACCATCTTCAGTGCCTCTTTCTGTGATATGAAGTTAAAACGAGGTACTGTGATTGCTCACCTGGTTTTTGGTTCTTAGGAAGGTGCATTTTGTGTGGATAGTTGTTCAATTTGGTGCTCCTGTCAGGAGAAAAATCGGTGATGGCCTCTATTAGAACATCTTGCTCTGCCTTTCCACCTTTTTATTTTGGATAGCATAAGAATGAATAAAATGGTTGATTTTTTTCCCGTCAAGTTATCATATCAAAATGAATTATTGCTAATGAAACGAGACAACTATATTTGCCTTCCTTAGATACCTGCTGTTTTGGTCAGGCTTCTCCAGAGAAACAGAGCCAATAAAAAAACATAGATATATAAATAAGCAGACAGACAGTTAGATAGATAGATAGATAGATAGATAGATAGATAGATAGATGAATCGATAATATATAATATGTATGATATACATATATACCATATATAGTGTTTATATATACATACACACATGTATGTATATATACTATACTTTTTACACACACACACACATATATCATGTGTGTATGTATATTATAAAGAGAGAGCAAGAGAGGGAGATTTTATTTTAGAGAATTGGGTCACATAAAATTCTGAGACCAGCAAATCCAAAACCTTCAGGGTAGGCTGACAGGCTGAAGATCCAAGGAAGACTTGCAGCTTGACCCTGAAGGCTATGTGCTGGCAGCATTCCCTCCCTTTCATAGTGGGTGGTGGAGAATATCAGTCTTTTTCTCTTAAGGCATTCAATTGATTGCATGAGGCCCAACCACATTTGGTAGGACAATCCATTTTATGCAACGTTCACTAGTTTAAATGTTAATCCTAATCTAATAAACAATCTCCTCAGAAACAAATAAATTAGTCTTTTAACTAAATAATTGGGTATCATGGTGTGGCTAAGTTGCCATACAAAATTAACTATCATAGCTGTCTTCACTACTCCATCCTACCCCCACACACAGAGTACAAATAGTACTAGGGTTATTTAATCCATTGAAAAAAATTGTACATGAATTCCCAGGGATGATAACTTAAATTCAAAACTAAAGAGAGGAGTTCTGGATTATGATTTGAAGTCTTTGTAAATTGGTACAAGGGGGAGGGTGAGCTGTGTAACTTAATTTTTTATTTTTTATTTTATTTTTCTTTGTTGTTAATAGAATTGGTTATTCTATAACTTTAACATTTGTGTTAATTCATCTGTAATGCCATTCCTTCCATTCATTCATTCATTTCTGTTGAGGTATTATTCGTTTTTCTTATTGACTTATATGATCTCTTTATAATACATGTTTTTACTTTTTACTTCAAATATTTTCTACATTCAATTCTTTATACTACATTTTAAATTTTGCTTGCAGTCAAGTGCATCCAGATTTTTTAAAAATTATTTATTCTGTTGTTTTGTGCTTAGAAAATGCCTATACCAGAATCTTGCCTATACCAGAATCAATTAAAAATCCATCTGGATTTTCTGTTTCCTGTGGCTTAATTGTTTGTATTCAACTCTTTAAATCATATTTTAACAGTTTGAAATTATATTATAGATGCAGTTTTACATTCTACTTTATTCATATAATATTATATATGGAGCATTTTCCTATAAAATGAAATTTTATTTGCTGTGTAATATAAGCTGAGGATATAATTTATAGTTTTCCAAATTTCTAGTTTTCTCAGCATTGTTGACTTGTTGACTTTCTTTAACCTAGCTTAAGTTCTTGCATACTATTCCTAACTCAATGATATTAAGGTTACTGATTATTTCTGTCATTAAGCTTTTTTTCTACATTATAAAGTCTTTTTATATAACGTAGGTATATTAATAATACCACAATCAGATTTTGAGAAGATTACACTGGGGACTTTATACATATTTCCGTAAAGTTTTGTAACTTTATTACTATAGATTTTATACTGGGTTTTTTTGTTGTTGTTTTTAATGCTATTCACAGGATTTTATATTTCTAATATTGTGTGGTTGTCATGTTCTTATGACTGGGAATTTTTTTTCTATTATATTTTTACTTAAACCATAAAGGGAAGCTCACTTTTTAAAAATTCATCCATTCCATATTTGACAATGTAGCTGAATTTTATTTGTATATTTGACTTTGCACTTTATTTTCATGAGTCGCTTAGAGGTGTGTGTCTTAATATATATATGTAAATATATAGATATAGATATAGATAAAATTGTAGCTTCAGAATGATACACAAGCATCCTGACGCCAGATTACAGGGTTTTCTCTAATATATTCTCCTATAGCATCTTTCTTTGAAAATTTTTATGCTTTTCTAATTTGTCAGTGATTAATCTTACTGCTTTGATAATATACTTGACTTATAAATTCCCAGTTATGTAATATACCATGCTTTTGTAGAATGGCGCAAGTCTGATAGTACCTTCTTAGTTTACGTTTTTTGGTTTTCTTTGAAGTGAAATAGCAGTTTATATTCTTTAGAAGGAATATGGCCAAAAGCATTCATTAATTCAACTAATATTTTTAAGTTAGAAATAGAGGCAGCTTAGCCATTTTACAAGGTACCACAAGACACAGTTGTTTATTTTGTATACATCTGGTTTTCATTTAGGCCTCCATTATAGTTGGCTTTAATAAATCTGATGTAAATTAGTTGGTGAAATAATATTTCATGTTGTGATTTTATTTCCTCAAGTGTCTTTTTACCAAAAAAATTAGAAAGAAAACTATATATATGTATATATATATATATATATTTTTTTTATTATACTTTAAGTTCTAGGGTACATGTGCACAACGTGCAGGTTTGTTACATATATATACATGTGCCATGTTGGTGTGCTGCACCCATTAACTCGTCATTTACATTAGGTATATCTCCTAGTGCTATCCCTCCCCCTCCCCACAATAGGACCCGGTTTGTGATGTTCCCCTTCCTGTGTCCAAGTGATCTCATTGTTCAATTCCCACCTATGAGTGAGAACACGTGGAATTTGGTTTTCTGTTCTTGCGATAGTTTGCTGAGAATGATGGTCTCCAGCTGCATCCATGTCCCTACAAAGGACACGAACTCGTCCTTTTTTATTGCTGCATAGTATTCCATGGTGTATATGTGCCACATTTTCTTAATCCAGTCTGTCACTGATGGACATTTGGGTTGATTCCAAGTCTTTGCTATTGTGAATAGTGCCGCAATAAACATACGTGTAATACAAAATTATATTTTTAAATTACTCTTTGAGGAATCACATTCAGGACTGAACAACCACTCCATAAACTTAAATAACAATTGCTTTTCTGTAAAAAGAAGAAAGCCATAAAGAGATTCAACTTCTACTACATTGTTAAACCCTGATTTTTACTTGTAGAGTTATTTTAATTATGTGCCATAAGTTCCTCCTCCCATTGATAAGCGATCTCATTTATTCGAGTTGCAGTACCACATGTAGATTAATAAAATACTGTTTCCAGGGACTGTGCCCATGTAATTGCATTACACAATGGCTGATCCAGTGCAACACCTATGAAAAGGAGTGCAGGGTCATTGCCAGCTTTCGTCTCAACTTGGCATAACTGAGCTGCTATCATCCAAATGGCAAACAAAATATTTTCAAATGAGCCATTAAACAGAAAACTGTTTCCTATTGGTATGAAACCATGATTTAGTCACCTTGGAAATACTGCTGATATTCTAAGCACTAAAACTAAAAATCTGCTCTTATTCTTATTTTTACCCCTTTCACACCTATGGCAGATATGGATAATCATCATTGAATTCTCTTTTGCTTGGTACAAGCTAATCCTCTAGCCTTCTAAACACAATGCTCCAGATGGCCATAATTAATTAATGAAAATTGGCACTTGAGACGAAACCTATTTACCTAGTTGCTAACTCATAATTTCTATTGACCACAGCAATAAACTTGGTGATTATTCTAGGTTAATTTTAGTCTTGGAGGCTTTTCTGTTCAATTTTGTATAAATGAAGTACTGTGTGTCAACTTCTATTTTCCCTTTGAATTTCATTACTTAAAACTAGTACTGGAAACAAGGTATCTTCATTTCAAAGGCAAAGTGGAATTTAGACTCAATAATGTAGGTCCAAATTTGTACACTGCTTGCCCAGAGAAGGAGATTTAAAAAGAGTTAAAATTATTTTCCAGATGATGAAAATTTGCAGGATGAAATTCTTATTCTTTAAAGTTTTTGGTGTTTTGACTTTTGTCTCTGCATTATCCCAATTTTCTTTCTACATCTCTAACCAACTTCACATCTTGTGAAATATGTACTTACATTTCTGAAATAGTTCAGTAACATAAGTTTAAGAACTAAAACCAAGTAATGGCAGTAAGTTTGTAGAAAAATAATGGAATACAAACATTTAGGAGTTAGAAATTAAGAGACTTAGTAACCAGTTGGAAGGGGATGCATGCATGAGGAAAGGAAAGTTTCATGGGTAACTCTGAGGTTACCCTGGGTCAGAGTGAGGCATGCTTCTTTAGAGATAATATTAGGACTCTGTAAGAGCATGGAGGAGGAAGCATTTTCTTTCTGCTTGGCATAGGGAGATGCCTCAGGAAAGGCTTCTCTATATACTAGTAATCTCTGTTGTAATACAGGACTATGTTGTACAGAATTAACCTGTGGTGTTGGTTCAATAGGCATAATAGCTAATAAAATTTTACAATGTAAGATTTGTTGTAATTGAAGTGAAAGAAACCCAGCTTTCTTGACACTCATTAAAGGCCTTATATTTATTAATTAAGTCATTCAAATAATATTTGTTGAGGACTTTTTATGCAACTAACCCTGAATCAGGTGCAGGGGACACAAAGATGAACATCACATTGACCCTGCTCTCAAGGACTTAATGATCCCGCAGAGAAGGCACATATACAACCAACTACAATACACCCGAAATAAACTAATCCCTATCTGTGCATGATAAAAGATCACATTCAAAGTGATGCTGGGCAGGTGAGCCCCAAACTGGGGTTAGCCCAAGAGGGTTCTTGGCTTTTGCCCAGGAAAGAATTTAATGGTGAGCCAGTGGTGTTAGACAGCAACATTTATTGAAGTGGCAGTGTACAGGAGCAGCAGAGGTACTGCCCTTGCCCAGGGCATCAGCTCAGGGCAGTTTTACAATCATATGTATACTTATTTTTAATTATATGCAGATTAAGGGGCAGTTTTGGGTCGTCAGGTCATTACATAGTAAGGGTGGTAATTTTTGGATGTTGTCATGGTGTTGATAAACTGCCTTGGCGCTCTGATGGACACGTCTTATGGAAAGCTGCTTCCACCCTGTCCCTGTTTTAGCCAGTCCTTAATTTGGTCTGATGTTTGAGGTCTGAGCTCCCACCTTCAGAGTCAAGTACTGCCTCCTACCTCAAAAGAACAAAACCTTTTTTTTTTTTTTTTTTTTTTTTCTGGAGACAGAGTTTCATTCTGTTGCCCAGGCTGGAGTGCAGTGGTATGATCTCAGCTCACTACAACTTCTGCCTCCCGGTTTCAAGCAATTCTCCTGACTCAGCCTCGTGAGTAGCTGAGATTACAGGTTTGCTCCACCACTCCCTGCTAATTTTTGTATTTTTAGCAGAGACAGGGCTTCACCATGTTGGCCAGGCTGGTCTCGAACTCCTGACCTCAGGTGATCCGCCCTCCTCGGCGTCCGAAAGTGCTGGGATTACAGGCGAGAGCAACGGTGCCTGGCCCCAACATCCTCGAGTTTAATTAAAGGAAACATAATATTATCTTGGTCCATCTAATTTACATTTTTAATTGTATTTTTTAGGTGTCATATAACAACTGTATATATTTATGGGGTAAAATGCAATATTTTGATATATGTGTACATTGTCGAAAGATCCAGTCAAGCTAATTAAAATATCCATATCCATTGCCTCACCAACTTATCACTTTTTTGTGTAGGGTGATCATGCTTAAAATCTATTTCTTTAGCAATTTTGAAATATACAACACATTAACTGTGGTCACCATGCAGTGCAATAGTAAATGTTTCTACATTATTCCTCAGAAGTCTCCTAATTATTTTACAGTTTCTATATACCTCTTCTCTTCCATTTTCTGTAAGTCTTCAAAATTCCCTCAGTTGTCACCTTGTGACTTTTTTTTAAATTTACTTTCGAAGCATCTTTTAAACACCCATGAGCCATAATTTAGGAATGACCGACTACAGATAGTTTTGTGTATCATCCTCCTTGTTTTAAATATAATATTCCAATTTAAAATTTGATCCAAAATATGTATTTAGAAAAATTCAGAAAGTTTATCCCATTTTATAATGTATTTTAGAAACAGCAAAATCTTAGAGATTTGATAATCCCACATATCACGTAATGAGCAGAACAAGCTGTCAAAAGAACAAAGAATGGACTAGGTCTCCAAAAGCTCATTTACAGAAAATGAAAAGGAAAAAAATGCATTTTTTTGATTTGACAGGTTGTTATAGCGCTTATACTAACATGACAGAAAATATAATAAAATTGGTTCAACTATTACACTTTCATTTATTCCAAGGACTATGACTAAGTTTCTACATGTTGACCTACAGCTTATGTACCCACTTTTGAGGTGTGATTTGGGAAGACCTAAAAGTTCCCATTATTTCTATGCTTTATACCACAAACACAACACGCTATCTAAAATTTCTTTCATGAGATATGCTCCTTTAGGTAAAGCAATGGGCAGATGTCCTTTTTAAACGCCTGGGGTAATTAACACAGAATTCTTCAGGAGCATTAAAATACAAAATAGTTATTTAGACTAGTTCATGCAGGTATGTGCCTGGAGGTGGAAACTCAGGATAAAGGGTGAAACAGAAAAAGGTTTGTTGTGAGTAAGTATGGGAATACACCTCTACATAAGCCGGAAAGAACAAACTGGGGAGTAGCCAGGAGACAGCACGGAGACACCAGGGGCTGGTGCAACTGTAGAGGGACATTTGGAAGAGGGGTGCAACATTTACTAAAGAAAATAAAGAGTACAAATGTTAAAATTTGCTTATTTACCATTTTGAAATAAAACTACCCTCTAGCTTACATGAAACCACCTCCTCCTATCTTGACACTATCACTGTTTTCTCTTGTAAGTCTGTGTGCCTCCATAGATTTTTTATCTTTCATGGCTCAAATCACAGTTCATAATTCAACACTTACTTGAATGCTTACTTGTGAAGTACAGTTTCCCCCATAGATTGTAAATGTCATTAGGCATAGTTATCCTGGCCCCTTATTTTCATTAGTGTGTATTTGACGCCCCAAAAATTTATGCACACAATACCTAAATTAACTGTTTAATTTGCCCAGCAAACATTTATCACGTGCAATGATTAAAAGGATAGGATATGAAGTCAGATAGTCATGAACTTGAATACTGGCTTTACCACTACATAGTATGTTATTTGTTCTTGCTACTAAGAATCTTTTTTTCTAGTCTGTAAAATGATAATAATAGTCCCCATTTTATGCAGAAATAACTAAGGTATTGAATGTAAAATATTTTGCACCATGCCTGGCATATAGCAAATGCTCATTAAATAACAATAAATATATAATTGTTATAATAATTTTTATTTGAGCAGATAACTACTCATAATATAATTGATATAAAAGAGTATCTCATTGTGTTATTAACTTTCATTTTCCTAATTACTTGTAAGCCATTTGTGTTTTCTCTTGTGAAAAAAATCTTTTGCTCATTTTGCTATTGGGCTTTATGACTTTTCTTTTTCATGCTGGTATTGGTCATCCCTAAGATCTATACATAAATCCTGGATGCTAATATTTTGCTGATTATCTATGTAGCAAATATCTTCTCCCAATTGCGGCTTCCCTTTTTCATTTTCATGGTGTTTTCGATGAATGAAGTTTTGATGAAATACAATTCAAAAATTTTTTTCTGTATGTATTTGAAGACATTTTCTTTTAATTTCTTCCGAGATTTTAAAAATTTGACTTGAACTTTTAAGTTTTTAATGCATATGGAATTTATTTTTACATATACTCTGAAGATTTGATCAATTTTTCTCACGTTGAGAATCAATTGTGAAAATAATTAGTTTATCTATTCCTCATTGATTTGCAATGACAACTCTTTATAACTTGAGGTTTAATATGTGTGTGAACTTCTGGGCTATTTTGTTCTATTGATTACTATGTCTATTCTTATGCCAAAACATACTGTTTTAATTACTATCTTTGCAACAAATTTGATATATTGCAGGGCAAGTGTCTCCAACTTGATTTCCTTATATTGTGTTTTGACTAACTTTTACAATTTGTTCCTAAAATTTAATTTTACAGTCATTTTTCCTAAGTTCCCTAAAGTGCACTGGTGATGAGAATTGCCTTGCTATAGATTAATTTGTGAAAAATTGATATTATGACATTGATTCTTCGTAGGCATGGCCATGGTTCCTTACATATTTAGTTAGGTCTCATTCAGTAAATGAGAAGTTTTCCAATTTTCTCTGTATATATCCTACTCAACTTTTTAAGAATAGTTATTTCAAATTATCTTATAATTTGATGCTTTGTAAAAAAAAAATTTTTACAGCTGCTAACAATGTATTTCCAGTGAATAAAATCATAATTGATTTCTAAATATCAATCTTACATGCAGCCTTTGTCAAAAGTTTCTCATTATTTCTTGTAACTTAACAGTAAATTATCTTGTATTATCTGTATGAATAATCAATGACAGGTTCTTTCCTTTGACATATGTGTATTTTTTATTATATGTGGGTTTTTTCCTTATCTCACTACATTGCTCAGGCCCCCAATACGATGTTGTATAACTAGAGCTCGCTGGCCAAATCTGGACTGCCGCTTGCTTTGTTACTGCTTATGAGCCAAAAATGGTTTTTATATTATTAAATAGTTTGGAAAATATCAAAGGAAGGAAATATTTGACACATGAAAATTATATGACATGCAAATTCCATAATTAAAGTTTTATTGTAATACAGCCCCGTCATTTATTTACATCTTTTCTGTGGCTGCTTTCAAGCTAAATCAATAAAGTTGAGTAGCTGCCACAGGTGGTTTGGCCCACAAAGATTAAATATTTAGTATCTAGCTCCTTCCAGAAAAAAATGTTGCCAACCTGTGTACACAGAAATAAGATACTGATTGTTATTATCACAAATGAGTCTTAAATTTTTTCAAATGCATCTTCTCCATCCAATAGGATGATCATAGAGTTTCTCTCCTTTTTGGGGGTTAATGTGGTGGGTAAAATGTATGTTTAGTTTTTTTTCAAGTCTTGCATTCCTAGAATAAATATCACCTGGCCATGGTTAATTATGGTTTTATACATTGCTATGCTCACTTTACAAATACTTACCACATATATTTTGCTCATAAGTTTATAAGTAGAATTAAATTCTGCTTTCTGGGTTTTTTACTGCATTTGTTGGATATTAGTTTTCATGTTATGCTTGACTTATAGAATAATTTGGGAAATATTCTCTTTTTCTGTTTTCTGAAAGATTTGACATACAATTGGGAAAAACTGTACCTTTAAAACTTGGAAAAACTCTCCTATAAAACTTTCAGAGCCAAGTGTTTTATGTATGAGGGCAATTTCAAACTGCTAATACAATATCTTTAGTAATTGTAAGAATATATGGCTTTCTGTTTTACAAGTCAGTTTAAGTTCTGTTTATTAGCACTTTGTCTATTTCATTTAATTTTAAATTTACTACATACAATTATTCATAGTATTATCTTAACAATTTTAATTTTTATTGTTTATCTTTTTTTCTTTTGTTCAAATATTATTAATTTTTTACTTTATTTCTATTTCATTGTGTTAATCCTTGTGGAATTTTGCATAGTTTATTGGTCTTTCCTAAGAACTCTGTGAATTTCCTCTATCATATATTTGGTTTCCATTTTATTACTCTTTTCCTACATTTTTGATTAATTTATTCTGTTCTTTATATATTTTTTTAAATTTGGATGAAAAGCTCATTAATCTACCTTTTGTCTTTTCTAATATAAGCATAAAAGACTATAAACCCCCTTAAGTATCATCTGGTTGCATCCTACATATTTGAAATTTATTTATTTAGCACTCAGTATTAAATAATTAACTATTTATTTATTTATTGTTGAGATGGAATCTTACTCTGTCACCCAGGCTGGCATGCAGTGGCACGATCTAGACACACTGCAACCTCCACCTCCTGGGTTCAAGCGATTCTCCTGCCTCAGCCTCCTGAATAGCTGGGATTACAGACACGCGCGACCACGCCCGGATAATTTTTGTATTTATAGTAGAGACGGGGTTTCGCCGTGTTGGCCAGGCTGGTCTTGAACCCCTGACCTCAGATGATCCATCTGCCTCCGTCTCCCAAAGTGCTAGGATTACAGGCGTGAGCCAACGCATCAGCCAACAACTTTTTATGATTTATTTTGATAAATATGTTATTATTATTATTATCATTATTACTGTTATTATTTTGAGACGGAGTTTCACTCTTGTTTCCCAGGCTGGAGTGCAATGGCGCAATCTCCGCTCACTGCAACCTCCGCCTCCCAGGTTCGAGCGATTCTCCTGCCTTAGCTTCCTGAGTAGCTAGGATTACAGGGGACCTGCCACCACGCAGTAGGGTGTTTCACTATGTTGGCCAGGCTGGTCTCAAACTCCTGACCTCAGGCGATCCACCCGCCTCGGCCTCCCAAAGTGCTGGGATTACAGACGTGAGCCACCGCGTCCAGCCAAATGTATTATTTTTAACTTTTCTCATAAACGTCTAAGGATATATAGATATTTTTGTTTTTTTGTTTTGCTTTCTGATTTCTAATTTAGTTACTTTGTTGTCAGGAACATGGTTTATATGATGTCAGTTCATTGTAATGAAATATTTGCTTTAGAACAGAAAACCAAACACCGCATATTCTCACTCATAGGTGGGAATTGAACAATGAGAACACCTGGACACAGGAAGGGGAACATCATACGCCGGGACCTATTGTGGGGTGTGGGGAGAGGGGAAGGATAGCATTAGGAGATATACCTAATGCAAATGACGAGTTAATGGGTGCAGCACACCAACATGGCACATGTATACAGATGTAACAAACTTGCATGTTGTGCACATGTACCCTAGAACTTAAAGTATAATAAAACAGAAAAAATAAAAATAAGAAAAGTACTTACACTATAGCACTGTTATGAGAATAAAGTGATATAAAACAAAACAAAACAAAAAAAAACAAAAATAAATCAAATAAATAAAATACTTGCTTTATGATCTCATAAGATTTTATACAGTTTATGTTTTAATGTATGTAAGTTACAAGTTTTAATGTTTACGTATGCTTAAGAAGATGGTGTAATTTATAATTTGGAGCATGTGCATGTATATCTGTATGTACACGTATATATGCATATATACTAGATCTATGCATATATACATATCTATGCATATATACATATATGCTAGATCAAGTTTATTAGGCCTGTCAATCATCACCATTATTTTAATTTTGGATTTGCCAAAATCGATGTGTTGATATCTATAGATCTAGATATATATATATGGATATGAATAATCTCTATCTAAGAACACTATTTGTCTTAAGGTCTCTTTTGCCTGATATACTCAGGGTTTCATTGTGCTAGTATATGCCTGTATTCAGTTATATATTTTTTTATTTTTTAGTTTCTATCTTGACTATCTTTTAGTTTTTGATGTGTTTCATGTAAAATATATGTAAGCATCGTTTTCCAAATCTAATCTTCTGTCTGTCTTAACTGAAAAGTATAATCCATATATGGTTATTGTAATCAATTATACATTTTACCTCTTTCTAGTATCTTTTTGTCTTTTTTTTTTTTTTAATTTATTTATTATTATTATACTTTAAGTTGTAGGGTACATGTGCATAACGTGCAGGATTGTTACATATGTATACTTGTGCCATGTTGGTGTGCTGCACCCATCAACTCGTCATTTACATCAGGTATAACTCCCAGTGCAAACCCTCCCCCCTCCCCCCTCCCCATGATAGGCCCTGGTGTGTGGTGTTCCCCTTCCTGAGTCCAAGTGATCTCATTGTTCAGTTCCCACCTATGAGTGAGAACATGCGGTGTTTGGTTTTCTGTTCTTGTGATAGTTTGCTAAGAATGATGGTTTCCAGCTGCATCCATGTCCCTACAGAGGACACAAACTCATCCTTTTTTATGGCTGCATAGTATTCCATGGTGTATATGTGCCACATTTTCTTAATCCAATCTGTCACTGATGGACATTTGGGTTGATTCCAAGTCTTTGCTATTGTGAATAGTGCTGCAATAAACATACGTGTGCATGTGTCTTTATAGCAGCATAATTTATAATCCTTTGGGTATATACCCAGTAATGGGATGGCTGGGTCATATGGTACATCTAGTTCTAGATCCTTGAGGAATCGCCATACTGTTTTCCATAATGGTTGAACTAGTTTACAATCCCACCAACAGTGTAAAAGTGTTCCTATTTCTCCACATCCTCTCCAGCAACTGTTGTTTCCTGACTTTTTAATGATCGCCATTCTAACTGGTGTGAGATGGTATCTCATTGTGGTTTTGATTTGCATTTCTTTGATGGCCAGTGATGATGAGCATTTTTTCATGTGTCTGTTGGCTGTATGAATGTCTTCTTTTGAGAAATGTCTGTTCATATCCTTTGCCCACTTTTTGATGGGGTTGTTTGTTTTTTTCTTGTAAATTTGTTTGAGTTCTTTGTAGGTTCTGGATATTAGCCCTTTGTCAGATGAGTAGATTGCAAAAATTTTCTCCCATTCTGTAGGTTGCCTGTTCGCTCTGATGGTAGTTTCTTTTGCTGTGCAGAAGCTCTTTAGTTTAATGAGATCCCATTTGTCAATTTTGGCTTTTGCTGCCGTTGCTTTTGGTGTTTTAGACATGAAGTCTTTGCCCATGCCTATGTCCTGAATGGTACTACCTAGGTTTTCCTCTAGGATTTTTATGGTATTAGGTCTAACATTTAAGTCTCTAATCCATCTTGAATTAATTTTCGTATAAGGAGTAAGGAAAGGATCCAGTTTCAGCTTTCTACTTATGGCTAGCCAATTTTCCCAGCACCATTTATTAAATAGGGAATCCTTTCCCCATTTCTTGTTTCTCTCAGGTTTGTCAAAGATCAGATGGCTGTAGATGTGTGGTATTATTTCTGAGGACTCTGTTCTGTTCCATTGGTCTATATCTCTGTTTTGGTACCAGTACCATGCTGTTTTGGTTACTGTAGCCTTGTAGTATAGTTTGAAGTCAGGTAGCGTGATGCCTCCAGCTTTGTTCTTTTGACTTAGGATTGTCTTGGAGATGCGGGCTCTTTTTTGGTTCCATATGAACTTTAAAGCAGTTTCTTCCAATTCTGTGAAGAAACTCATTGGTAGCTTGATGGGGATGGCATTGAATCTATAAATTACCTTGGGCAGTATGGCCATTTTCACGATATTGATTCTTCCTATCCATGAGCATGGTATGTTCTTCCATTTGTTTGTGTCCTCTTTTATTTCACTGAGCAGTGGTTTGTAGTTCTCCTTGAAGAGGTCCTTTACATCCCTTGTAACTTGGATTCCTAGGTGTTTTATTCTCTTTGAAGCAATTGTGAATGGAAGTTCCTTCATGATTTGGCTCTCTGTTTGTCTGTTACTGGTATATAAGAATGCTTGTGATTTTTGCACATTAATTTTGTATCCTGAGACTTTGCTGAAGTTGCTTATCAGCTTAAGGAGATTTTGGGCTGAGACAATGGGGTTTTCTAAATATACAATCATGTCATCTGCAAACAGGGACAGTTTGACTTCTTCTTTTCCTAACTGAATACCCTTGATTTCTTTCTCTTGCCTAATTGCCCTAGCCAGAACTTCCAACACTATGTTGAATAGGAGTGGTGAGAGAGGGCATCCCTGTCTTGTGCCAGTTTTCAAAGGGAATTTTTCCAGTTTTTGCCCATTCAGTATGATATTGGCTGTGGGTTTGTCATAAATAGCTCTTATTATTTTGAGGTACGTTCCATCAATACCGAATTTATTGAGCGTTTTTAGCATGAAGGGCTGTTGAATTTTGTCAAAAGCCTTTTCTGCATCTATTGAGATAATCATGTGGTTCTTGTCTTTGGTTCTGTTTATATGCTGGATTATGTTTATTGATTTGCGAATGTTGAACCAGCCTTGCATCCCAGGGATGAAGCCCACTTGATCATGGTGGATAAGCTTTTTGATGTGTTGCTGAATCCGGTTTGCCAGTATTTTATTGAGGATTTTTGCATCAATGTTCATCAGGTATATTGGTCTAAAATTCTCTTTTTTTGTTGTGTCTCTGCCAGGCTTTGGTATCAGGATGATGTTGGCCTCATAAAATGAGTTAGGGAGGATTCCCTCTTTTTCTATTGATTGGAATAGTTTCAGAAGGAATGGTACCAACTCCTCCTTGTATCTCTGGTAGAATTCAGCTGTGAATCCATCTGGTCCTGGACTTTTTTTGGTTGGTAGGCTATTAATTATTGCCTCAATTTCAGAGCCTGCTATTGATCTATTCAGGGATTCAACTTCTTCCTGGTTTAGTCTTGGAAGAGTGTAAGTGTCCAGGAAATTATCCATTTCTTCTAGATTTTCCAGTTTATTTGCGTAGAGGTGTTTATAGTATTCTCTGATGGTAGTTTGTATTTCTGTGGGGTCGGTGGTGATATCCCCTTTATCATTTTTAATTGCGTCGATTTGATTCTTCTCTCTTTTCTTCTTTATTAGTCTTGCTAGTGGTCTGTCAATTTTGTTGATCTTTTCAAAAAACCAACTCCTGGATTCATTGATTTTTTGGAGAGTTTTTTGTGTCTCTATCTCCTTCAGTTCTGCTCTGATCTTAGTTATTTCTAGCCTTCTGCTAGCTTTCGAATGTGTTTGCTCTTGCTTCTCTAGTTCTTTTAATTGCGATGTTAGAGTGTCAATTTTAGATCTTTCCTGCTTTCTCTTGTGGGCATTTAGTGCTATAAATTTCCCTCTACACACTGCTTTAAATGTGTCCCAGAGATTCTGGTATGTTGTATCTTTGTTCTCATTGGTTTCAAAGAACATCTTTATTTCTGCCTTCATTTCATTATGTACCCAGTAGTCATTCAGGAGCAGGTTGTTCAGTTTCCATGTAGTTGAGCGGTTTTGATTGAGTTTCTTAGTCCTGAGTTCTAGTTTGATTGCACTGTGGTCTGAGAGACAGTTTGTTATAATTTCTGTTCTTGTACATTTGCTGAGGAGTGCTTTACTTCCAATTACGTGGTCGATTTTGGAGTAAGTACGATGTGGTGCTGAGAAGAATGTATATTCTGTTGATTTGGGGTGGAGAGTTCTATAGATGTCTATTAGGTCTGCTTGCTGCAGAGATGAGTTCAATTCCTGGATATCCTTGTTAACTTTCTGTCTCGTTGATCTGTCTAATGTTGACAGTGGAGTGTTGAAGTCTCCCATTATTATTGTATGGGAGTCTAAGTCTCTTTGTAAGTCTCTAAGGACTTGCTTTATGAATCTGGGTGCTCCTGTATTGGGTGCATATATATTTAGGATAGTTAGCTCTTCTTGTTGAATTGATCCCTTTACCATTATGTAATGGCCTTCTTTGTCTCTTTTGATCTTTGATGGTTTAAAGTCTGTTTTATCAGAGACTAGTATTGCAACCCCCGCTTTTTTTTGTTCTCCATTTGCTTGGTAAATCTTCCTCCATCCCTTTATTTTGAGCCTATGTATGTCTCTGCGTGTGAGATGGGTCTCCTGAATACAGCAGACTGATGGGTCTTGACTCTTTATCCAGTTTGCCAGTCTGTGTCTTTTAATTGGAGCATTTAGTCCATTTACATTTAAGGTTAAGATTGTTATGTGTGAACTTGATCCTGCCATTATGATATTAACTGGTTATTTTGCTCGTTAGTTGATGCAGTTTCTTCCTAGCCTCGATGGTCTTTACATTTTGGCATGTTTTTGCAATGGCTGGTACCGGTTGTTCCTTTCCATGTTTAGTGCTTCCTTCAGGGTCTCTTGTAAGGCAGGTCTAGTGGTGACAAAATCTCTAAGCATTTGCTTATCTGTAAAGGATTTTATTTCTCCTTCACTTATGAAACTTAGTTTGGCTGGATATGAAATTCTGGGTTGAAAATTCTTTTCTTTAAGAATGTTGAATATTGGCCCCCACTCTCTTCTGGCTTGGAGAGTTTCTGCCGAGAGATCTGCTGTTAGTCTGATGGGTTTCCCTTTGTGGGTAACCCGACCTTTCTCTCTGGCTGCCCTTAAGATTTTTTCCTTCATTTCAACTTTGGTGAATCTGGCAATTATGTGTCTTGGAGTTGCTCTTCTCGAGGAGTATCTTTGTGGCGTTCTCTGTATTTCCTGGATTTGAATGTTGGCCTGCCCTACTAGGTTGGGGAAGTTCTCCTGGATGATATCCTGAAGAGTGTTTTCCAACTTGGTTCCATTTTCCCCCTCACTTTCAGGCACCCCAATCAGACGTAGATTTGGTCTTTTTACATAATCCCATACTTCTTGCAGGCTTTGTTCATTTCTTTTTCTTCTTTTTTCTTTTGGTTTCTCTTCTCGCTTCATTTCATTCATTTGATCCTCAACCGCAGATACTCTTTCTTCCAGTTGATCGAGTCGGTTACTGAAGCTTGTGCATTTGTCACGTATTTCTCGTGTCATGGTTTTCATCTCTTTCATTTCGTTTATGACCTTCTCTGCATTAATTACTCTAGCCATCAATTCTTCCACTTTTTTTTCAAGATTTTTAGTTTCTTTGTGCTGGGTACGTAATTCCTCCTTTAGCTCTGAGAAATTTGATGGACTGGATCCTTCTTCTCTCATCTCGTCAAAGTCATTCTCCGTCCAGCTTTGATCCGTTGCTGGCGATGAGCTGCGCTCCTTTGCCGGGGGAGATGCGCTCTTATTTTTTGAATTTCCAGCTTTTCTGCCCTGCTTTTCCCCCATCTTTGTGGTTTTATCTGCCTCTGGTCTTTGATGATGGTGATGTACTGATGGGGTTTTGGTGTAGGTGTCCTTCCTGTTTGATAGTTTTCCTTCTAACAGTCAGGACCCTCAGCTGTAGGTCTGTTGGAGATTGCTTGAGGTCCACTCCAGATCCTGTTTGCCTGGGTATCAGCAGCAGAGGCTGCAGAAGATAGAATATTTCTGAACAGCGAGTGTACCTGTCTGATTCTTGCTTTGGAAGCTTCCTCTCAGGGGTGTACTCCACCCTGTGAGGTGTGGGGTGTCAGACTGCCCCTAGTGGGGGATGTCTCCCAGTTAGGCTACTCAGGGGTCAGGGACCCACTTGAGCAGGGAGTCTGTCCCTTCTCAGATCTCAACCTCCGTGTTGGGAGATCCACTGCTCTCTTCAAAGCTGTCAGACAGAGTCGTTTGCGTCTGCAGAGGTTTCGGCTGTGTTTGTTATTGCCCTGTCCCCAGAGGTGGAGTCTCAGTTGAAAATGCAGAAATCACTGGTCTTCTGTGTCGCTCGCGCTGGGAGTTGGAGACTGGAGCTGTTCCTATTCGGCCATCTTGCTCCGCCCCCCAAGGATTTTCAAAGATGTGGAGAAATTGGGATCCTCCTACATTGCTGGCAGCCACTTCCAGAGCCCCTGGAACTCTGGCCCAAGGCTCTCTGACTGACTCCTTCCCAGATCTTCTCGGCTTAGCAGCTGAAGACTGACACTGCCTGATTGCCTTGGAAGCCTCAAGTCAGGAAACTAAAATACCTCTTAGTCTAGGTAGACACTTTCACTGGATGGGTAGAAGCCTTTCCCTCTTTTTGTCTTTTGATTGTTATATTTTTTTCTACTACTTCCTTTTTCTCTACCTGCCTTTCTAGTTGATTGAAGACTCTTGTTTATCTTTTCTTATTCTGTTTTTTCTGCTCCTTTTCTTGAAGGTCAAACACTATATTTAACCTTTTATTTGAAATTTTATTTTTATTGTACTTTAAATAGACCATGCATATTTAATTTAAAATATACTTGGTATTTTATTTATTACAGCACATATTTTAACTATCATGCAATATACTGACTTAGACAATTTTAATTCAGACTTCTGAACTTCAGACATACATAATATTGTTATAAAACATTTTAGTTTCCATGATTCTTTTATACTCTTTAATTAGTTATTATAATTTTATTAGCATTGCTATTAATATTTTATGGGAATGTTTATTTGACTTTACGTATTTACCTGTTTTGTTCTTATTCACCGTTCCTTCTTGCAACTCAGAGCCTCTCCGTGGAATCATTTTCCGTTTTTCTGAATTACATCCTTTCTAGAAGGTTCAATAGAAATGAACTCTGTTTCAGTTTATCTAAAATATCTCTTTATTATCCTTGTTCTGAAATAACACTCTTCCTGGTAGTTTTTGTTTGTTCCTGCAAATCTCATTGTTTCTACTATGTATTAATATTTTAGTTGACTAGAAGTTAATAGATCTTCCTCTCTGTGAAACTGGTGTCCCAGTTTAAGATTGCTTTCTTCCAGAGAGAATTTGCACTACCTTCTCCTTCAAGCCAAGGGGAAAACAAAAACTTAGAAGTCCTCAGCTCTACTCTAGGCTTAGTCAGTATAAATGCAGAGATCATTCACTTACCTGGAATTGGTGACTACTCAGTACTCAAGTTTCACTGATGGTTCTGCAGATTCTCCTGTGGGAATTTCTTATGTGTTCTAACCCCATCAATGCAATAAAAATATTTGTGTAAAGAATTGATCTTGTTTTAAAATTAAAGCACTCTTCAGAGTGTCTAGTGAAATCTTAGTCTTTTTCATAATTTTTCATTACATTTTGCCTATTCTCAAAATACATGGAATAAATTAGGCCAGAAAACTCAAAACCCTATCTAAAATGTTATATCTCTGTTGTTACAAACAGTGCAAAAGCAAAAATATCTTCCTATATTAAGAATAAGTACTTTATTATTGAATCTAGTTTAGTAGAACTATACTTGTTCCTTACATGAGACAATTAAGGTTCAAATGACACTAAGTCACATAGCCCAGTAGTACCTAGACCTGCTCAGGTTTTCAAATATCCAATGATCCTTCTTTCTACTACTACCATCATAAATTTCCAGAATGTGGTAGAACATCTGTAGTTTCCTTAATATGAGTCAATATTATTTCATTTATATTAATCATTGCTGCTTTTGTTCTTTTTAGTTCTTTGAGTATCTTGAATTTAGTTCACAATGTTTTCTGAAAGAATGGTATTAGTTACTAATATATGAAAAGCATTATTTTATTATAAATATATTTGATAATATTTGTCATAACCTGGATTTAATTATATATACCAGTGCAAGCCAGCAAATGAGTTTATAAATTTTGGGCATCTGTGACAATTTGCACTACTTTTCAGATTTTTTTCTTCTTATTGCCATCCTTCTAGTGCCAGAACAATTCTAGATCACTAACAAGAAGCTAAGACAATAATAGGATCATAAGAGTTTTGCATTCTAAATGAAGCTTATACTTTCTGACCCATGATTTTTTGTTTGTTTGTTTTTTTTGAGACAGTCTTACTCTGTCCCCCAGGCTGGAGTGCAGTGGCGAGATCTCGGCTCACTGCAACCTCCACTTCCTGGGTTCACGCCATTCTCCTGCCTCAGCCTCCCCAATAGCTGGGACTACAGGTGCCCGCCACCACGCCCGGCTAATTTTTTGTATTTTTGGTAGAGACGGGGTTTCACCATGTTAGCCAGGATGGTCTCGATCTCCTGACCTCGTGATCCGCCCACCTCGGCCTCCCATAGTGCTGACCCATGATTCTTATCGCTGTAGACTAGTTTCTGCAGTTAGGCTGTCCTGCATTGCATGATTGTGTGGCTTATTTTATTTACATTTACATTTGCTGTTGAATTTTTTATAATTGTTTAAAACAAATAATTTCATAAGCATTTATGTTTATTTGTGTGTAAAAGAAATAAAAATGCTGGGGGTATTTATAATGAAATTTGATGTTTTAAAAATAGAGATATACTATATTTCTTCTTGAAATTTTGAAATAAACCAATGAGCTCTATCATTAGTCTTTTTTGAATAATGTTTTTATTGTGAATTAATTTTAGGTAAATGTAATTTTTAAAACATTTTCTTGATTTTTTGCATTAAAATAAGTGGTTCTCAGAAGACTATAAAGATATACTGTGGATAATCATCAGAGAAAATTGCTCAACCACAGCTCATAAATGAAAACCAAAAGAGCCAGCTTAGACCATTTATTTGGCCACATTTTAAAATCAAGGGACTTAATTACTTTTGGGCAAAAGACTGACAAGCAGGCAAGGAAGTGTATGCTTCAAAAATATGTTCATCTCTATGTTTGACAGTATAATATTTCATATTTAGCTGTCATGTAATTCTATTTTAAACCATTTTTAAACAATTATTCATTTGAGAAAAGTTAAATTTTTATTGTGAGGGTAATTTTATTATATAATTTTTTTATTCTTGGTTTAACAATTTTTTCAATCACAAGGAACAATAATTTTAGAATTAAGCATATACTTTCATTCATTTATTTCTTATTGAATTTTTCATGGGATTTGAGTGTGAATTTTAGCAACTTAAGCAAAATATATAAACTACTGTCTTTACACATTTTTATCAAGTATCTATCAGAATGTAGTAATTTTATTTCAGAACCAAATTATCAAACTAAGAAGGTTTTACATTTTGCAGATTGTTACTATTAAATATGAAAAAAGATGAATTATTATCTGTTATATGTAATAGTGTGTATTATAATTATAAAGTATACAAAGAAATGTATTTGCATATTCATATAAAAGGATAGACTTGATTTTTAACTATTCAATACAAAAAGTAGTAGTGTCTGTATGGACCAGCTTTCTCTGTCATACCAAGGTTTTATGTATTAGCAGAGATCCAAATGCAGAATTAAGAAATATATTATTTTTATATAATTAGAGTAATTAAAAAATTCTTCTTTAAATTTCTTACATGCCAGCTCCAAAATTGGGAGTGCACGTGGGTCTTATTTTTCTTAAGTACATCTAAGCAGTTGATAAAAGATATTTCTAGAAATGAGCTATGTGATCTTTAACACTAGTCTGTGGAATGGATTTGGTAATAAGTATCTCATTACTTTTGATATTTGTATATTGTATGTACATGTATAGCTTGGTAACTGAGTACTATAAATAGCTCAGTATTAACTGGATTTTTTATGTCTGTCATTCCTGCCTTGCCAAAAATCTGTGGAGTAGTTTATAATTGCTATTGTTTGGGTTATTACAATAAACGGAACTGATAAGGCTTACGCTGTTTGCCTTGTGAGCTGCACTTCACATCACTGTTGAATTAAAATTGCATGCACATACCTTCACTTATCAGTTTTATCTGTCAGAAATTGAGAAACACAGTATGCTTTCAGTATGTGAAAACTTATAACAAGCAGCTTGAAATTGTAATCATTATTTGAATATTCTAGTGCAAATAAATGAATGTATTTGTGCCATTATCTATCTACCTTCCTTCTATCTAAAATAAATTCCTATAGGAAAAGCTTATTATTATTTTCCACATGGTCTTTATCATATTTTGTCAAAGCTTTAAATATTATTTTAATTAGATTACCTAAGGTGCAAATGCAAATCTACAGCATACAGCATTTTTTTCTCTTTGTCAAATGTGCATAAATCTTAGAGCTGCTTCTACAGTTGGCCTATTTGTTTGACTGTGTTTGTAGATAGGAAATACGGACTTCTGAAATGCCTTCATCTTCTCCCAAGGTATTATTCACAATATTTCTATTCTTAGATTGCAGGCTTCTTACCTAGGAAACTTCCAAACTCTCTGCCAATCATATCAGATGAACTCTCAAATTTTCAGGTACCTCTGATGAGTTAATCCATGCATACACGTGCATCTTTCAGAAATACTGTAACCTCTAACAATTGTCACATATTGTCACCACCAGGTAACCACTCCCAATTCCCACTCCACTGTACTGAGAAGTGATTTTTTTTTAAGATCTTATTTTTTAGAGGAGTTTTGGGGTTTACAGCAAAATGGAGTGGAAGGTACAGAGAGTTTCTGTATACCCCTTTTCCACACACATGCATAGCCTCCTCCATGATCAACAACCCACTCCAGGAGGGACATTTGTTACAACTGGTGAACCTATATTGACACATCATCATCACTCCAAGTTCATACTTTAGGGTTCACTCTTGGTGTTGTACATTCTACAGGTTTGGACAAATGTGTAATGGCATGTATCTGCCATTGTGGTATCATACAAAATATTTTCACTGCCCTAAAAATTCTGTGTGCCCTGCTAATTTATCCAGGGAGGTAATTTTTACTTCAAAAATTTGGAATTGTTCCACACTTTTCATATTTGTCCTACACGTTGTATTGATAAAGGTTGTTTATTGCAGTGATTCTGTTAATTTTCTGTTTGGATTCTGTATCTAATGGGTTTTCATGTTGCATGTGGGAAAATTCTATGTTCTTTTCAACTACTAGTTGAAACTGGATCTTTATAAATTCCAGCTTTTATAAAGATATTTTTCATCCAAAAAAGTATAAATGAGGTATTTTTTAAAATCTCTTTCACAGATTTGAATCCAGTAGTTGTTTGTTTTCACAAATCCAGAATGAACAAATCATCATTCATAGATAAAGAACTTTGAGTGCTGTTCATGCACTGTCTACCCTGCCAGTTACTATCATCTTTGTATTCTAAAGGACTTTTTGTTTTCGGTATTGACTGGTCTTTGTTTCCTGGCAAAACAATTTATAGTTCATTTTCAGATAACTATACATATGGTATTTGTATTTTAATTAAAAAGACTGTTGTTATGTCTGATTCTTATAAGGAGAAATTCATTATAAGGACACTTCTCATTTCCTTGAAACGTTCCCTTTCTTTTTTTCCAGGGTTCTTAAATTGCAAAAGCCAGTTAAATTATGTGCTTTGGGGAGTTAATTTTTGGTACCATATGTCTCTAAAAATGATTTAATTTTATCTAAAGTGTGTTTTCAATTATATTTATGTTCTGTAAGACACAGGCACAATTTAAAGAATTTTTTAAGGAAAAAACATACTAGTCATTATTTCAACACATTAGCATGATACGTGTATAAGCTGACGAAAATATCTATTTATTAAGGTTAATATTTTTTTACCATCTGAGCTCTGTGGTTACCTTTTGAAACTAGCAAATTCAAATTCTCATGAAAATATTTTACATATGGCCATCTTTAATTTCATATGAAATAAGTTACGAAGTCACTAACCAACAACTGTGTTAATTGTATGAGTGGGATGAAGGAAAATACCAATAATTTTATGAGGCAGCTAAAAGTAGTAATTTTTTCCTTAATGATATAAACTTAGTATTTCGGATATTTTGTTTATTATAGGTAAGATCATATTTAGTGGGTATATAACACAAATATTGTACAAAAAGCTATTTTTGTATTTTGGCAGATGGCCAAATAT
The DNA here is from genome assembly GCF_043159975.1 of Macaca nemestrina. Lineage (NCBI taxonomy): Eukaryota > Metazoa > Chordata > Mammalia > Primates > Cercopithecidae > Macaca > Macaca nemestrina. The sequence continues at coordinate 59,006,685 of NC_092143.1, forward strand.
AATAGGCTACTCTTAACAAATTATAATAAATTCTCTGAAAGTAAATCATTCTAAGCCACAAAATATGGAAGATGCCTTTCTTGCAGAGATGTTACATTAACATAGGTTTTGTTCTTTAATGAAACAACTAAGCATGCAGTAAGTTACAGAGTTATATATAAACTATAAATAAGTAAACAAGTTTCTAATAAATTTCTGTGTAACTTTACCAGATTTGTAAATCCTGACATTTTGTTTTGCATGTTTAAACCAGTAGAGATGCATTCAAAATCCTCAGTTGGCCTCTTCCTATTATTATTCCCCTCCTTACTCATGGTTAATTAACCTTTTGTGTTTACCATTCCAATTTTTTAATGCCATTTTTACATAGTAATAAAATTTTTTAAAAAGTATTATTTGTAAGATTTTTTTGTTTCTCTAACATCCAAACCACCTGCAATGTTAACATGTTTATTTTGTTTTATTTTATTTTATTTTATTTTATTAGAGACAAGGTCTAACTATGTTGCTTAAGATGGTTTCGAATTCTTGAGCTCAAGTGATCCTCTTTGCCTTGGCCTCACAAAGTGCTGGGATTACAGACATGAGCCACCATATATGGCCAGTGAGTTTATTTTAAATGCTGTGGTATAAACATACCATAATGTATTTTTTATTACTTCAAAGACTATTAGATTGTTTCCAGATTTTTACTATAGCAAGTAATGCTGTAAATGGAAAGTATTTCATGTTTTTCCCTGAGTACATATGACATTTTTTTTGAGAGAGATATATCTCAAACTTTAGCATACATTAGAATCACCTAGAGATCTTGATAAAACACTGATTGCTGGTCCCAAGGTTTCTGATTCAGGGAGTCTGAATGACTGTATTCCTAACATTCTGAGGTGATACTGATCCTGATGGTCTGGGAACCACATGCTGAGAATTGCTGGTCTAGAGTATGTAGCTTAAAGTATAATTTCTGGATCAAAGGGAAAGTACAACTTCATTTTCAATACGAAATAATAAATTGTTCTCCAAAGTTTTTGTATCAAATTATACATAAATTTGAACAGCACATGAGTTTAATTTTTTTCACATCTTTACCTAAATTTGATATTGACAGATTGTGTTAGTATTTGACAATCGGATGAGTTTGAATTTTATTTATTCATATGCTACTATTAAAGTTGAATACCTTTTCAAATGTTTTCAGGCCAAATGGCTTTCCTTTTATGTTAATTGCCGATGTGTATAATTTGCCCATTTTTTTCTGGTATACTGTTTCTATTTTTATTATTGACTTATAAGGGTTTTTTATATGTTAAAGAAATTAATCCTTGTCTGCTGTGTTATTAAAATCTTCTCTAAACCTGCAGCTTATATGGTTACTCTGTTTAAATTTACTTAAAAAAATTAAATGTGGTTTGATTGTCAATTTTTTTCCATTAGAAGTTATCATTTTAATTTTTATTTAAAAATTCTTCCTTTCCTCAAAGGCATAAAGTTGTGTCATTCTTTTTAAAAAATTGTTAAAGGTTAACTTTCCTCATTTCAATCTAGTTTGCTTTTATTTTCCGTATGTTGTGAGTTAAAGATCTCATTTTATTATTTTGCATGGAGATAGCCAATTATTAGCCATCCTTTCCGCACTGATTTGTAGTGATATCTCTATCATGTGTTACATTTTATATGCATGTGTCTGTTACTCAGCTCTCTTTGCTGATCAAATGCTCTCTTTGGATGATCCCAATATTACTCTTAATTCCTACAGCTTTAAGATAAATTGTATGTATCACATGTCAAATTTTTCAGGCTTGTTCTCCTGTTTCACAGTTGTCTCATTAAATATTCTCAGTCCTTTGTTCTTCCATGTGAATTTTAGATCAACTTTCATAAAACCTGATGAGATTATAGACTACTCTGTGGAAAACTGATTCGTCCATGACACTCTTTTCTCATATATGACCACACTGTACCTCTAGATTTATTCAGTCCTTATTCTTCAAAATATTTTGTAACTTTCTCTATAAAATCTTGCCCATTTTTAAAAAGATATCAACCTAAGTACCTTTCATTTTATTTTATGGTAATAAATAGGATTTTTCTATTATAATTCAAAATTGGTCATATTGATTTATAAAAATGGGTCGGGTGCGGCGAGTCATGCCTGTGGTTAGGAGCTCAAAGCCAGCCTGCCCAACATGGCGAAACCCTGTCTCTACTAAAAATACAAAAATTAGCCCGGCGTGGTGGGAGGTCGCCTGTAATCCCGGTTACTTGGGAGGCTGAGACAGCAGAATCTCTTGAACCCAGGAGGCAATGTTGCAGTGAACTGAGATCCCACCATTGCCCTCCAGCCTGGGCGACAGAGCGAGACTCTGTCTCAAAAAAAAAAAAAAAAGTTATTAATTTTTCAGTGCAGATATTATAGGCAGAAAGTTCCTAAACCCTCATCACCTCCTTTTTTTTTTTTTTTTAGACGGAGTCTCGCTCTGTCTCCCAGGCTGGAGTGCAATGGTGCTATCTCGGCTCACTGCAACTTCCACCTCCCTGGTTCAAGCGATTCTCCTGCCTCAGCCTCCTGAGTAGCTGGGCCTGTAGACGACCGCCACTGCGCTCGGCTAATTTTTGTATTTTTAGTAAAGACGGGGTTTCACCATGTTAGTCAGGCTGATCTCGAACTCCTGATCTCAGTTGATCCACCCACCTCGGCCTCCCAAAGTGCTGGGATTACAGGCGTGAGCCACTGTGCCCGGTATTTTTTCTAACTCTTATAGCTATCTTTTGTCCTTCTATTTTTTTATTGTGTTGACAAGAATCAGCAATAAAGTTTTAAAAAGAGGTATTGATTTCTGTTATCGTTATTTTATTTTGCCCGACATCCACAGGAAGATTTCTGACGTTTATTTAGTAAAATGTTTGATGGAAGTTTTTGGTTTATACCCTTTATCAGGTAAACTTTTATCAGCTCAAGTTGAGTCCATTTTAATAAACATTTATTGAGTGATCACTGTCTACTGACATCTTAAAATGGGGTTTTTTCATAATCACTTTCCTAAAATAATTGTTGTCATAGTATTTGATATAATCAATCATTCTTGGCAGCATCTTAGTTGTTTTTTCCTTAAATATTCTTTTGAATAGTCTTACTGTCTTTCGTGTGTAAATGTGTTTGTGTGCATATGTTATTTTATTGAATGCTGGTTCTCCTCTCTTTAAGATTGTCTTTAGTTCTTCCTTTTCCTGGTTCTTGTTTTTCCATAGGCTTATTTAGCTATTGATTTCCACCCACCCACCACCCCCCCCCACAAAAAAAAAAAAAAGCCTCTTTTTTGAGATATTACTCATTCTTACTTGATCCTTAAAAAACTTTTCTGTTTAAGAGGCTTCAGTTAACATGTGAATATGGATAAATTCAAGGCCTTTATGGCTACCTCAAGCTAGAATACAGACAACTGAATAAAAATAGACACTGCATACAGCTGCTTCTCCTCATTTGACTTGTGGCTGTAGAAAACATTACTATTCAGTTTGCTTTGTTTACGTATGCTGAAGAGCTCCCACTTGTAAAATTTACCTTGTTGTTAAGGAATTCCTCTACAGCTCATCTTTCCCTTACTTGCTTTTTGTCGTATGTGTGGCTACTCTAATAGTATTAATTTATTATTTTCTTTGACAAACAAATCTTTTTTCATAGGTGTAGTTCCAAGTATCCTATGATCTCTTGGGGGAAATAAGGTATTCTGAGGGCTAAGCTGACTCCAAAAAACTACAGCCTTGAAATAAGAAAAATACTAGAGAAAATTAAAGCGGTATTTTGCTGTAGGTGACTTTTCACTGAGATATCTGATTCCACTCAGTAAGGCTAAGAGTTCATCCTACAGCCATTCTTTCAAAATCGTTTATTTCTGGCTTATTGCTGTGAACTTTTCTTGTCTTGATAGTCTATTGTCCAATTTTTGTACAAGGTAGGCTTCCATTTGTTGTTGTCTTAAAAATTCCAAATTACAACGAACTAGTAAGGTAAGGTCTGAGGTAGACAATAATTTGAAAACCTACTCTGTGTGATAAGGTTTTATCATGCACTTCTTACTAATATCTAACGAGCATACAGAAATGTTCATTTTGCATCACAGCCTATTTTCCAGGAATCTCTGTGGCAAAGGTTTACGGAACCCTTGGGTGTTTCTAGCAGTCTTTATGACTATCCTTAATCTGGAAGTGACTGCTAAAATATCAGAGAGAGAAAGAAAAACCATTGAACTTTAACTGATATGGCATCATGGTTAATAACTTAAACTTGAAGTTAGACAGAAGTAAATAACCTAAAGCAAGTTAACCTCTTTAAAATATAGATTTCTCAGCTGTACACTGGGGTTAATCAAAGAAGCTATCTCAGCAGGCCCACAATCAACCTATGAACTGTGTTGTTTAAATAAATCACATTGAAAAGAATTGAGAAAGTTGACAGATTATTTGTCTTTGTTAAGAAAATAGCAAAAATCTAATCTCTTCAGAGCCTCCACCCACAACAGACAATTTATAGTTAAGCTTCATTTAGCAAATTGCATTTATCTATTAGATTATGGCCCCTTCATTCAGGATGTTTACCTCAGCAAACAATATATTTAGGTAGTGTATAAAGAACTATACTGCAATATGTGTTTCAAAATATATTTCCACATGTAATTTCAGAAATGAGCTAGCCTGTTAGTAAAAATGATTGATAATTTTAGTTTTTAAGCAGGTAAAATTTCCTTTGCATTCATTTCCATTTTTGCCCTTTAAAAAAATCTGTAAATTGCAAGGTCATATTTTAATAATGAAGACCAGTATAAAAATCACACAAATTTCAAACATATATATGCTATGAAATTATTTTCAGGAATATTTGTCATGGTTCTTTTCTTCTGTTATTAATGTTTACTTGACACTAAATGTCAGCTTCTCTAGCCTTGCCCACTGTTTGCAATTGAAGTAATTTCTAATTTAAATATACATGTGCTCTGCATCTTATTGTTAAAGCAAATTTAATTAATATTATTTAAATCATTGATGCATACATTAGGTAATACATGGCCAGTGCTAACTCCTATGGACCATTCCTGAACCCTCAATACCCAGACCCTTCCCCTGTCCCTGAACAATAATTAAAGTCTTAATATGACTCTTTATGTAGTTGTGAACATACACAATGAACTAAACTTTTCAAATGCCTTAATGAGTATATCAAGATACAGCATACCTCCCCCCATTGACTGTCTGGCTTGGCTTGTGCTAAAGAAAACACCATTTTTTTTTAAGTTTGACAAAACTTCTCTTCAAATAATAATGCTAAGTTTTAATTTAATAGCCCAAATTATCTGAAATGCGCATAAACTGGTTCTGGACAATGTAATTCAGCATTTAGTAAGCTGAAATATCTATAGTTTTCAAAGTCTTTTCTTCTTCCTAATCAACTAACCAAAAATAGAGGCTTTATTTTCCTGGGAACCAAACATAAATGCGTATGTGTTGTTTATAACAATGCATAACGAGGATAATGATGTTAAACAATTTACATGCAACACCAAGTATTTAGTTAAGTGAATTCTTTTATTGAAATATATATACAAAAGAGTTCCCAAATTTTACAAACTCCTTATTGATGTTTTACAGAGGATCCTGTATATGTAACCCACCAAATAGTCACATTTTTAACATGTTTTTATTCTGGTATGAGGAAGTATTTAATATAAAAATTGTGTTTGATATTACATGTTTGGATGTAAATTTTGTTTTTTCATTCTGCAAAATATGCTAAAAAGGAACTGATATCAGCAATCATCCACATTCCCAAAACCAAGAGTTTTCAGTGACAGAATATATTATATTGTATAAACATATGATATATGCATTCATTATAAATATATGACATAAGCACTCATTATAAATGTTTGGGATTTTTAAAAAATTGTTTTTACTGTTAATTTTATGTTTATCCCTTTGAAAATGCCTTATAATAATTCTGTATGGCGTGCCTGCGGTAACTGTTGAAGAGCAAATGTACATTGTTTTGATAAAACATCCACTGTTTTCTGTTGGTTTTTATATTAAATTTCCAAATGATCTATCATATGTCATAGGCGAATTCTTTCTTTTTCTGTACAGATCCTGTATTAAACATGTCACTTCTTAACACCGCGTCCTCTATGCTTTAGTGCAGTGAGATGTTTCCATGTCACATGGTCAGAGGGAGGTAGATTAATAGGGAGTTCTAGCTGGAAATTTCTTCCTTGTTATTGTTCTCCCTCAGCAGTTGATGGCTAAGTTAATTCTCTTTAGTTTTGTCATGCTCTAAAGCACACATTGCCAAGCAATGGTAAGCTTTATGAGAAAAAAAGCAGTGATGGTGTCCATCAAAGTCTTAAAGTTGCATTTTTAAACTTTGGCTTGACCTGATGTGCCATTCAAAACGGCTTCAAAAGATGATTTTTTTCAAGAAAGGTTCAATATGTCCCGAGGCTATCGGTTTTGAGTTAAACTGGGTGAAGTAGAAATATTTTACTCATCAGCTTTGCAGTCACAGAGTTTGCTTCAGCTAGAACAAAACTGCTGAGGCATTTAGAGAAAATTAACCCCCCATCCTGGCGGCCAGATGTGACTGGTTTCTGATGAATGCACATGAGTGGGCTGAAAAATCAAGAGACTGTGAAATTCCTGTCAGGTCCGTACAGTGCAGAATGGGCTATTGACTGCTTTCTATATTTCTCTCCATCATTCTTCTTGAACACTGCCATTAATTTCCTCTCCTCCTCTAACTTGTGTTTTCTCCCCTCCCTCTTGCCTTTAGCTCTGTCAGCTGCAGAGAAGGATGCACAGGCTGTGGCAGGAGCACTTCAAACTGGTGGTCCTCTTCAGCCAGATGAGGCTGGCCAACTTCCAGACAGACTCTCAGGAGAGTATTCAGAAAATATTAGCTGTGCAGGTAGGTGATTGCAGGGAAGTAGGAAAGATCATTCTGATCTAGATTGAAAAGCAAATGATGGGTAGTGTGATGAAGCATTAAAACCATATCCCATCAGAGTTTTATAAATTTTTAACCTCTTTAATAAACTGGAATTGCATGAAGGATGAATTCAGTAAGTTAGCACATATACCATGCATACTTTGGGGGGAAAGGGAGATTGGACTTATTTCTCGCAAACCTCGGAACAGATTTTTATTAATACATTTAGTATAAATAGTATTTTTTTTTTCAGATCTTCAGGCTTTGCAGATGTCATCCAGCTGTTTAAAAGATGTTGACACAAGATACTGTGTGCTGCTTTTGTGCAAAATCCACTTCAGTGGAAATAACCCTCTTATGTTTACTTAGTTTAACCGTTGTCTTCTTTTCTATTTTGCAAGAGTTTCATCCTAAGCAGATTTGGAGATGACTTTATTTGAAAGATAAGTAACTTGAGACTAGAAAGTAGCTGTGGTTCTAGATGCATGTGAGATTTTACTCCTTGTTTCAATAAAAAGATTGAGCAGATACATTGTTTCACTTTAAGAATGATATATTTTAGAAACCCACATTAACTATGTGAAGACAATTCTTAAATATTAGTCAAACTTTTAAAAAATTAATGTTTTACCATATTAAATGTTACTACATGCATAAAACATGACCTCCCAAAGAAAAACACATACTACCTTATTCTATTAAGTAACAAAAACTAGAATGCCTGTTCCATGAAAAACAAAAACATAAAATCACACTTCTCAGTAATATGAAATGAATGCTGAACCCTAAACCAAATCTTTTTCTAAACATTTTATTATACATGCACTTCATATTGCTTTTAACTCGAGTAAAGAAGATTTTGCAAAGCACTTGAAAAGCTATGAAGCTATTTCAAATTTCATTTCTGCTGTTGTCCTTTTTTTTGGTATTTTCTTCTGAGGATTGTGTGTGTGTGCACTTTATATATGGGATGTATTGATAATGGGTTATAACAAAACATTTAAAATAATTGAAGAAAAAGGAAGATTTTGAAAGGCAGTGCTTACCACATGTAGATTTAATCAAAATTTATGTACAAGCCCGAGTACAAACTACAATTGCATTATTTTAGAAGTCAGGAGCGTCTTGTTTTCCGTAAGTCTGTTAAAATGTAACACATTATACGGTGGCTAGAACCTGTGAATCTCTTTTAAATATTTAAAGGTAATCTGCATGTTCTAATTAGTATCTTAGAAAAATCTATATTTTTGTCCAAATGGTCTTAAAAATCTACAAATGATAAATTCTCACTGAATTATTATGTATTTTCAAATATTTAAAATGTCATTAGAAATTATTTGAATATCAGTAAAGTGATTCTCTAATTCATACCCTTCAATAATCCTTGTTTTAATTTTTATGAGAATTTCACCAACATACAGTTTATCAAACTTGATTTTAAATTACTTCTTTGTATGGCTGTTACATAACAGTGGGAATGAAGGGATGGGATAGGATAGGTAAGGAAACTCAACTACTCAGCATCCAGAGACACAGCAGCAGCATAAATTAGTACCTTATTTTCTTATCTATTGGAGATGGCTTCCATTTAGAATATTTCAATTTTGGCTTTTAATAAAAATGTGAGAATACAATTTTCAAAATCTTGCCACAAAACAGTAGAAATATGCAATCCTCTGGGGAAAGAAAAATCAAGGCTACAACCTTCAGCATGGTACACAACAACCTTCCTGACCAGCTCATGCTAATCTTCCTAGCTTCATCTTCTCTCTGCTTCAGTTCTTTAGTATGTTTCAGCCACTCCAAAATTCTTACTAATTAAGAAACTTGCTGTGAAACTCATTCTTCCTTTTTTGTGCTTATGCTCTTCCCTGTTTCTGCAATACTCATTTTTATCTTGCCTGTTTAAAAACAACTGACCATCAAGCTACCATTGACTTTCTTCACAGAATTAGAAAAAAAAAACTTCTTTAAATTTTATATGGCACCAAAGAATAGCCCGTAGAGCCAAGACAATCCTAACCAAAAAGAACAAAACTGGAGGCATCACGCTACCTGACTTCAAACTATACTACTACAAGGCTACAATAACCAAAACAGCATGGTACTGGTACCAAAACAGATATATAAACCAGTGGAACAGAGCAGAGACCTCAGAAATAACACCACACATCTACAGCCATCTGATCTTTGACAAACCTCAGAAAAACAAGCAATGGGGAAATGATTCCCTATTTAATAAATGGTGCTGGGAAAACTGGCTAACCATATACAGAAAACTGAAACTGGACCCCTTCCTTACACCTTATACAAAAATTAGCTCAAGATGAATTGAAGACTTAAATGTAAAACCCAAAGCCATAAAACCTCTTAGTGAAAACCTAGGCAATACCATCCATGACATAGGCATGGGCAAAGACTTCGTGACTAAAACACCAAAAACAATTGCAAAAAAAGCCAAAATTGGCAAATGGGATCTAATTAAACTAAAGAGCTTCTGCACAGCAAAAGAAACTGACATTGGAGTGAAGAGGCAACCTACACAATGGAAAAAATGTTTGGGATCTACCTATCAGACAAAGGTCTGATATCCAGAATCCACAAGGAGTTTAAACAAATTAACAAGAAAAAAACAACCTGATGAAAATGTGGGAAAAGTATATGAACAGACACTTCTCAAAAGATGACATTTATGTGGCCAACAAACATATAAAAAAGCTCATCATCACTGATCGTTAGAAAAATGCAAATCCAAACCACAATGAGATAACATCTCAAGCCAGTCAGAATGATGATTATTAAAAAGTCAGAAAACAATAGATGCTGGTGAGGCTGTGAAGAAATAGGAATGCTTTTACATTTTTGATGGGAGTGTAAATTAGTTCAGCCATTGTGGATGACAGTGTGGCAATTCCTCAAGGATCTAGAACTGGAAATACCATTTGACCCAGCAATCCCAATATTGGGTATATACCCAAAGGATTATAAATCATTCTACTGTAAAGACACATGCACACGTATGTTTCTTGCAGCACTGTTTACAATAGCAAAGACTTGGAACCAGCCCAAATGCCCATCAGTGACAGACTGGATAAAGAAAATGTGGCACATATACACCATGGAATACTACGCAGCCATAAAATAGAATGAGATCATGTCCTTTGCAGGGACGTGGATGAAGCTGGAAACCATCATTCTCAGCAAACTAACATCAGAACAGAAAAGCAAACACGTGTGTTCTCACTTGTAAGTGGGAGTTGAACAATGAAAACACCTGGACACAAAGAGTGGAACAACACAAACTAGGGCCTGTAGTGGGGTGGGTGCTCTCCCCTTGATGGAGAGAGCATTAGGGCAAATACCTATTGCACGCAGGGCTTAAAATCTAGATGATGGGTTGACAGGTGCAGCAAACCACCATGGCACATGTATACTTATGTAACAAACCTGAACATTTTGCACATGTATCCCAGAACTTAAAGTAAAATAAAAATAAATAAATAAAATATAAATGAATACACAAAAACACCTGATCCAATTCAATAACTTCCTCTACAAAATGATTCTGAGTCCTTCCCCCACTTTTCTGTGCAAGATGAATTAAATTCAACCTTACTTGAGTTCCTGCTGTACCCTGTACATACACACAAACCACAATTATATTTTCAGCAGCTAACCCCTCCTACATGTTGCTCGTCTTCCTTCCTGGAAGATTCTAAGTTCCTTCAGGCCTTTATACCATCAGTGAAAGAAATTCTTTCAACTCTCCCTGGGTTGTATTTTAAGGTGTATCGTAGCAAGGCCACTAGGGGGCTTGATAATACCCTATGTCTGTCTTGTTTTCACTTATATCCAATTTTTTTTAAAGGAAAACATGCTAGAGTGACTTAATATATTTGTGGAGTGAGTCTGCAGGTATCAATGTATACAACGTGATCCAACATGACTAAAAATTGCATAACAGACCAGATGCTACTGGTTTTCATTTTCCTGTGGCTTAGTATCTCCATTCCTTTAAGTGCCAATGTCAGGGGGGTCTAAATAATGTTTAATATTCTGAAGGTAGTATTAAAATGATGCCATAAGATTTTAGTGAACAATTCGATGCGAAAATCATTTGATGAAGGTTTTGAAAAGTAAATTGTACATAACCAATATTGAGGAAAAGCAATTAAAAAATCAGTTAAACAGAAAAAAAGAAATTTTGTTTTATATTTGGCCTTGGAACAATTCCTTACAGGGCCACACAAAGGCGTGATTGGCAGATCTACAGTTGGCAGAAAACCAGGTGGGCCAGATAAGCTTTTGAATTATGTGATCAAGCAGAAACCAGTAAGATGAGCTATAACTGGAGCAAAGAATTGGTGTATTTGACTTTGAAGCCCTTTATATGAAAAAGATTTAGGGATTTCAGTTGAGCACAGTTCTGATATGAGTCAAAGTGAGCTACTTAAACTGGGAACCAAAGACCTGTCCCAGCCCTAGTAATCAGAGACAACTTCTTCTTGACTCTGACAGTGTATGGCATATTTTATATGAGGTCCTAACTTCATGTCAGAGCTCTTATGAAGTACTATTATCGTTTCCTTTGTCCTCCCATTATTTTTTATTTTTACTTAATCCTGTGATATTTATTACCTTTTTGGCATGTTATTTGGAAAAAAGACCGAGCATTAGCAAATCATTTAAATGAGAGAGTGCCGAAGCTACAGCATATAAAGTGGTCTCAGACTGAGGAAGCAGAGGCATTTTTGTCTGGAAGGAGATAAGTCCCGTAAGATAAATTGCACTTTTTCTTTCATTGAGTATATCTGTGGTAATTTATACAAGTTTGGGAAGCATAATTTAAGGGTCATATTGACACACTAAAGAGCAGCAATATAAGAAAGATTAAAGAGTGGGAGAAATATAAAAAATCTGGGATGTTTAAACATAAAAGACAAAGGCTTTGGAAGGACAAACATCAAAAGGACTGCAAGTGAGGGTCAGTATATATAGTTTGTTGAGCTCTAGAAGCCAACACTGGGAACAAATCATGGGAGAGGTTGGAAAGTGGGTTTAAGGTCAAGAGGAATAAATTTTATAACAAGTATTTCTGTCCAAGTGTGCACTTCTGGTATTCAGAGGTTAGATAAACAGGCCAGGTGCATTAGGGAAGATGTTACTGCGGTGATTGAGGAGAAGCAAATGGACTGAGGGTCAGTCCAGAGGGCACCTCCTCAGGGATGTGCTCCCCCTAGTAGGTTCCCATGACCTCTTTGTTTAAATATCTGTGTTTGTGTCTGTGCCTTCTCACCCACTAGTATGTTAGTCTCCTCAACTCAGAAAGCATGTCTTATTTCTTCATCTTCATCTCCCTGGCACCAGCTGCAGTTCTTGGAACATAAGTATAAAAATTTTGTTGAGTTCGTGAACTGGTTTAGTAAGATTAGATGTGATCACTCCAAAGGTTCTTTCTACCTCTAGGTGCCTACAGTTCTGTAAGTTAATAAACAAAAGCATTCAGTGGGTGCTTTGCCGGGAATTCTCATAGCATCGATTTAATCATTTAACACACACACAGACACAAACAACTAGATATAGCAATAGTTTCCTATTTCTGGAAAAGAATTGTGCAAATGAAAGAAAGAAAAAAAACCACAACAGAAATTTAAAATCACTTAGTGGTGTGATGTGAAAGGAAATCTGATTACGTGTTATCTTTTGAAACACAAAAGAATGTGTAGAAAACAAAAGCATTTTGGACTTTTAATATATATACATTTAGAGATATTATGCTCGAGGAATAACATTAAACTGCTAAATATTACTGGTTAACTCTATATAGTAATAGAAAAAGTATTTAATTATAGCTGCCAATAATTTAAGAATATGTACCATAAATCTAAAACTGGATTTTTCCAATGTAAATTAGTACAACCATCATGGGAAACAGTATGAAAGTTCCTCAAAAAATAAAACTGTAACTACCACATGATCTAGCAATCCCACTACTGGGTATATATCCAAAGGAAATGAAACCAGTATGTCAAAGAGATACCTGCATTCCCATTCCCGTGTTCATTGTAGCACTATTCACAATAGCCAACACTTGAAATCAACCCAAATGCCCTTCAACAAGTGAATGAATAAAGAGAATATAGTATATCTACACAGTAGAATACCATTCAGCCATAAAAAAGTAATGAAATCATGTCATTTGAGACAACATAAGTGAACCTGGAGGATATCATGTTAAGTAAAATAAGTCAGACACAGAAAGTGAAATAACAACATAATCTCATTCACATGCAGAATCTTAAATATTTGTCTCATGGAAGTAGAGAGTAGAACAGTGATTATCAGAGAGTGGGGAGAGGCTAGAGGAGAGGAGGATGGGGAGAGATTGGTCAACAGGTACAACGTTACAATTAGATAGGAGAAATAAGTTCTGAACTATTGCACAATAGGGTAATTATAGTTAATAATAATGTACATTTCAAAATAGCTAAAATAGGGGTTTTTGAGTGTTGTCACAAAGAAATGATAAATGCATGAGGAGATGAACATGCTATCTATCCTGATTATACAGCGTATACATATATTGAAATGTCAAATTGTACCCCATAAATAGGTACCATTATAATGAATCAATCAAAAAAAATTTTTAAGTATGTATGAAAATTACAAACACAATTAAATTAACCCAATATAAAAAGAACATTCTATATGATTCCATTCAAATAAAATGTAAAAACAAAACAAAAAAGGAATTTGTCACTTTCAAAATACTAGAGAAAAAAAAGTACCATAAAAAATTAGATAATTCAAAATGTGAGTAGTACAGGAAGAGCAAAAAAATGTACAAAGTAAGGCCAAATGCATTAGTGATCCTAATAACTGTAAATAGTTTTATTGCACAGTTTAAAGTTACAGATTTGTAGATTGGTCATAAAAGCAAAATTCATGTTATTTAGAAGAAATGCACTTCAAGCAGATAGAAACTGAATGAAGATCCTGGAAAAAAAAGAATAAAGAATTCTAATTTTAAAAAGAGAGAAAATTCAAGAAAAAAGAATTAGAAAACTAGAATTTGGATGTTTTGTATTAATAAAAGATATAGTCTAAGAATATCAATCATGAATGTAATGCACATGACAACATAACTTTATAAAGTAAGATCTGGTTAAAATTCAAAGAAAACTAGGCAAATCCACAATCACGATAGGAAATATTAGCACATCTTGAACTTTTTAGAAATAAAAGAAAAAAAGAGCATCATGTGTCAAAACCTGTGAGTTGTGATTCAATTGCAAAGAGATTCAACTTTAGAAAATATGTTAATGTAATGTAATATAAACACAGATTAAGGGAGAAAGCATAGTTTTAATCAATGCTGAGAGGCATTTGCTAACAATAACAACATACTTATTCTAATAAAAGTTACAAAATAGTTTACAAATTTAACTTCATAAAATGTACTTGGTAATTTGATAAAGGTAGAGATACTACTCAGAAAATTTACAAAACTGAGAATCAGCAAAAAAAAACTTTAGAATTAATAAGACAGTTATTTAAAATGACAACCTATAGTTTCTAACCATAATTAACAAAAATTAGCTCAATCTTTATAGAGAAAGGTACTAAACAATGCCAGAAAGACATAACCCAAATAAAAGTAAACATATCACATTTTTATGGATGAGAAGATTACATATATATATATATTTAGATATCAAATTTTAAATCCAACATTTTTAAAAATCCATAAATAAAAATCCATTCGATACAATCATACTCACAATCCAAACAAAATTTGTGTATGAAGCTCAAGAAGGTGATTCTAAATGTATTTGGAAGATTAAAATCCACTAGGATAGCTCTAACATTTTTTAAAAGGAAAAATTGTTGTTGGATTGGGGTGAGGGAACTTATGCCACTGAGTGGCAAAATATATCAAAAAGTTACATTAATTAAATTCATATAGCACAGCATTAACGCAAGAATGGATAGAAAGATCTGGAAAACAGAATAGTTGATAAACATTTTTTAAAGGGTCATATAATAAATATTTTTAGTTTTCCAGGCCATACAGTCTCTGTTGCAACCACTCAACTCTGCCTTGTAACAGGAGAGCAGCCATAGACAGTAGTATATAAATGCATGCAGCTGTGTTCCAATAAAAATTCTTTTAAAAAACAGACAGCAGGCATGAGGCTGGAACAAATAATCCAGGAAAAGCCCCACAAATACTTAGACTTTAGAATATAGTGAAAGCAGGATTTCAAATTGTATATGATGAGAGTGGACTATTCACTTGCCAGCTATCTGAGATAAAAGTAAATATCCAAAATATACAGAATAGATTATTTTGGATATCTACTTTGTATATGTGTACACATTATAAACATTTTAAAAATCTACTTTTTAAAATATAAAATGTTGTATAGTGTTAAGGTACACTGAGGGGAATAAACTTGACTACGTAAAAATAAATACTTTTTCCTGAAAAAGATATAATTAAAAATCTATTTTATTATATATCATATATATTTTTATATATAAAATAAGCATTTATTTAAATCAATAAGAAACAATATAACCCAATAGGAAAATATTTCAAGTTTCAGACAGCACTGTCACATGATATATGGAAAAAAATGCTCAATATCAGAAGTACACAAAAAAATTAACAATGTAAAAATTATTTACATTACAATGTAAAAAATTTGTTTTCAGCCATCATGCTGGCACATTTTTTAAAGATATTAATTAGTGGTGATAAAAGTGTAAAGAAAACTTTCATATTCTGTTGAGGACTATGTTGTCCTCAAAATTTAAAATCATATATTCCTTAATAGAACAATGTCACATTTTACACTAGAGATACACTCCCGCTTGTGTACCAAGAAGCATGTTCTAAGGTTATTAGTAATATAGCACTAGTGATAGTGAAAAATCAAAGGCAATGTAAATATCTATTGAAGACAATGTAAATATCCATCAATATAAGAAGACATAAATAAACACACATATATCTAAAATATGTCAGGCTAAACAGGACTTTAAAAGAATCAGGAGGAACTTTGGGAAGCCAAGAAATTATGTAAAAGAAATAGTAAAACGAAGAAAAACATACAGAATAACATCTTAAGCAAATGATCTTAATTAGGTAAAAATAAATGCATAGCATTCTATATTTCAGTAGTCTATATTTCAGTTGTGTATTTATATATTAGCTATAACTATCCATATTTAAATCTGAGGAAATAGGTCTAGAAGGATGCACACTCAGTGGCACAGGATTTTTGGAAATGGAGTAGGATTTGTGATCTGTGTGGCTGAGCAGGTTGGTGAGAGAGAAATTTTGCTCATTTTTGCTCATGTATTGATATATTTTTATTTTGTTTTACAATTCATTTGTTAGGTAAATAATTACTGAAAACCTATGTGCCAGTCATTGTCTGAGGTGCTGGGTACATAGTAGCAAGCAAAACAGATAAAAATCCTTAACCTCATGGAACTTACTTCCAATTGTGGAAAAAAGACAGTGAACAAACAAGTTAAAGGTCTAGTCCCGCTCTATTCTAATGAGAAAAACAAAATAGAGAGGCGGCATATGGAAAGGACAGGAAAGATGCTGAAATATATTCTAGCAATATTTTTTGCATTAATGCTTGTGTAAATAAACAGTTCAAAGGGTAAACTTTTTTAAAAAATTTCTCTTTCTGTGGGATATTTTCTGAGCTGAAAATATACACTGACCCGCTCTGAATGCTAGAGTCTGAGTTTTGGAGTAGATGAGTTGACAAGTTGGTTGCTGACTTGGTTTGTATCATCTGGGATGTGAAGCAGGTATAAACAGCACCTATCCAAGAGTCATTGTGAGAATCAGATGAGATGATGTATATACAATGTGCCCTGTACACAGTAAAGAACCGACTATCTTAGCTCACTTTCTTCTCTTTTTTCTCCTGGTACTGTGTTAAGACAATTCTGAAAATTCAACATTTTGCCAAAATTAATTAATCATGGAAACATTCATACTTCCCAATCATTTTCCCTTCAGGAACTGGTGATTCCATGGATGTCTGACATCATTTCAAACTTGAGAATTCAAGAAACTACATATAGGCACACAACACCTCTAGTCATATAATGTAATAAAATAAACGCTTGGTTGACTTCAATTCTTTAATGATTCCTGCCTCAGCCTTTAACGTATGCATAAACACATAAACAAAAAAGAAAACAAATACTTAAAACATCCAAATTAATGAGCCACATTTAATCAAATATCTTCCTTTAGATGTAAATCAGCATTCCACCCTCATCTAAAGCTGACTATAGCTAATAAATAAGTGCCTTTTGCCAAAAGTTAGAGTCAGAAAATTATAAGCCGAGTTTATAAGCTAATTTGTTCTACACACCTACCTTTAGGAGTGATTATCTTATGATTCTCCTATGGTCAAATGCCTCTTTGATTGATATGGGTAAAATGTAAATTACTATAATGTTCTGAAACACTGAATTTATTCTGTACTTATTGATTACCAGTATAATGTATACAGTACACATCATGTTTTGCACCTTTAAGCAGTTGCTGCTAAGTTGAAAAATATCAATGAATTTCAAGGCATATTTTAGGGATTCCCACTATATAAAAGGCATTTTGCTGGACACTTGCGGTTCAAAGGTAGGAGACATACTCTCTGTCTTTCAAGAGCTTGAATCTCATAGAGGAGGTAGACACAATATATTGTGTAAGTACAAATGAGGGCAGTAAGAAGAGCGCTTAGCTCACCCTGAGAATGGAAGGCCAGTTCTCTGAAGGAGAGAACTCATAAACTGTATCTTGCAAGGTGAGGGTACATCAACAAAAGGTAGTCAGGGATTTATATTAACAGAGAGCAAAGATATATGAGAACAAAAACAGTATTGTGTACAGGAGAAATGACTAACAATTTTATATAAGTAGAGCATAAAAATGCAACACAGGGAGCATCAGAGATGAAATGAAGAGAGAGATATAAAACTATTAAGGAATAATAATGACATGACTAAATATTACCAGGTACAGACAGTGAACATTATAATTGGCCAGGAAGTGGGAAGAACTACTTAAGTCTTAATTCAGGGAAATACCTTTGTAAGAGTGGGGCTTGGCCGGGCGCGGTGGCTCAAGCCTGTAATCCCAGCACTTTGGGAGGCCGAGACGGGCGGATCACGAGGTCAGGAGATCGAGACCATCCTGGCTAATACAGTGAAACCCCGTCTCTACTAAAAAAATACAAAAAATTAGCCGGGCGTGGTGGCGGCGCCTGTAGTCCCAGCTACACGGGAGGCTGAGGCAGGAGAATGGCGGGAACCCGGGAGGCGGAGCTTGCAGTGAGCTGAGATCCGGCCACTGCACTCCAGCCTGGGCAACAGAGCGAGACTCCGCCTCAAAAAAAAAAAAAAAAAAAAAGAGTGGGGCTTAAAACAGGAATGAACAACTGAATATAAAGGGAAGAATGGAAACATTCTGAGGTGGGAAAAGGGAAGCAACTTAAAGCAGAGAAGTATGAGGGACTTAGGAAACAGATTCCTGGGATATGGAATAGACATTCTTGTTTTGTTTCTTTTTATCCTGTGCAGCATTTATCTAGCCATTACTATGTGTCAAACCTTGTCCTCCATGCTCGTTCTCAGGATACAAACCTAGGCAATTTGGCTGTGAGGTACCTGCTCTTAACCACTATACCATGGCAATTCCCTGTGTGTTTGTTAACTGAGTTTAGATTATGTTGGAGGAAGACAGTGTGAAACAAGAGATAGAGTAAGGTCTTTAACAAGTACAGAAATATCAGGCTAATTTAGGGTTAATATTTCAGAAATGTACTAAATATTTAGTAAATCATTCTTGACCACTCAGTTACCAAACCAAGTGCTAAAATATCAGCATACACTTTTTAGGTATTGTTTTGTATAGTATTAATGTAACTTGATTTATTATCTGCCAATGGTGAGTGCACTGAAACCATAAAAAGTATAGAAATAATATGACCATTTTGGTGAAAAACATGAATTATAGATCCAATTAACTCAAAGAACCCCCCCCAAAAGAGATACACATAAAAAAACATACCAAGGTAAATCATAGTAAACTCCTGAAAATCAAAGATAAAGAGATAATCTTAAAAACAGCCAGAGGAAAAGAAATAAAAAATTACCTCTAACATCTTATCAGAAACAATGGAGAATAGAAGACATAAAATAATATCTCAAACTGCTGAAAGAATAAAACAAATACAAAAACAATCAGCCCAGAATTCTCTACCCAGCAAAAATATCTTTCAAAATTAAAGGCAAAACAAAGATATGTTAGATACATGAAAGTGGACAGAATTGTTCACCAGTCGACCTGAATTATAGTAAATGCTAAGAGAAGTATTTCAGCTTCAAGGAAATGACCAGAAAAAACCTGTATCTACAGAAAGGAAGGAAGAAGAACAGATATGGTAAACATACTGACAAATGTGAAAGACTCCATTTATTGCCTGCATTTATTAAAAAGACAATTGAATTTCAATACAAAAAATACAGCATTGTAGTGTA
The DNA here is from genome assembly GCF_043159975.1 of Macaca nemestrina. Lineage (NCBI taxonomy): Eukaryota > Metazoa > Chordata > Mammalia > Primates > Cercopithecidae > Macaca > Macaca nemestrina. The sequence goes on from NC_092143.1 coordinate 59,026,234, forward strand.
AGATTTACAGCATATATAAATGCAAAATAAATTAGAGTAATAGCATAAAAGATGAGAGAATAAATAGAATTTTGTGGTGCAAGTCTTTAATATAAAATGATTATGATACTGACTCATGGAGACTAAATGAAAGATGTATATTGTAACTCTCCTTTAAAAATTAAGAGATATCACAAAAAAAAGCCAATGATAGGATTAATATGGAATCCTAAAAAGTATTTGATTAACCCTTAAAAAAAAGGCAGTAAAGGAAAAACAGAAATAAAATATAAATAGAAAAAAAATGGGAAAAATAACAATAGACCTAAATCCAAGCACATCAAAAATTATATCAAATTGATTAAAATCCCCCACTAAAAAGTATATATTACATTAGATCAAGGGTCCTCAACACCCAGGTTGCAGACGCGTACCAGTCCATGGCCTATTAGGAACCGGGCTGCACAGCAGGAGGTGAGCGGCCAGGAGCAAGCATTACACACAGCTCTGCCTGCTGTCAGATCAATGGTGGCATTAGATTCTCATAGGAGCAGGAACCCTGTTACACACGCAAGGGATCTAGGTTGTCTGCTCCTTATGAGAATCTAATGCCTGATGATATGAAGTGGAACAGTTTTATCCCACAACCATTCCCTGCTCTGTCTGTGGAAAAATTGTCTTCCAGGAAACCAGCCCCTTGTGTCAAAAAGGTTGGGAACTACTGCATTAGATAACATACAAGACTCAATTTAAATTGTCTGTGAGTGACACACTTTACAAAAGAAAAGACTGGTAACTTGAAAGTTTTAAAGATGGAAGATGCAACACCAAGCTCAATATGGTTGGTGAATCTATATTAATATCAGGTAAATTTCTCAACTAGAAATATTATCAGGAATAGAGAGAGACATTTCATAAAAAGAATGAATGAATTCATCAAGCACATATAAACAACCCTAAATATGTATGTATCTAATAAAAGTTCAAAATACATAAAGCAAATATTGAGAAAACTTAAAGTAGAAACAAAATAATGGATAATTATAGTTTGAGATGTCAACACTCCTCTCTCAGGAGTTAATAGAACATAAAGACAGAAAACCAGTGAGAATATGGAAGACTTGAAAAACACTATCAACCAACTGGACCTAATTGACATTTAAAAAACAGTCCATCCCAAATAGCTCCATAAGCATTATTTTAAAATGCATAGGTAACATATAAGCATTTCTGAATGTAGACCATATCCTGGGTCATGAAGCAAGTATTAATAAAAGTAAAATGGTTGAAATAGTAAAGGATAAGTTTTCTGACAACATGGAATTTTTATAAATGAATAATAAAAAGATATCTGATAAATCCCTCAAATATTTGAAAATTAAATTACACACTTGTATATATATTATGGGTCAAAAAATTCATTATAAGGAAAATTAGGAAATATCTTGAACATAATTAGAAAGTTCATGCAAGATTAATCCCAGGTGATGAAATTGACAATCCAAGGGGCATCAGGCTGAATAGATTTTTTGGACAGAATTGGAAGGCCTGTATGGGTGAAGCATAGGGCTGGGGTAGAGAGGAGTACAAAATGAGGTGACCAAGACCAGATTTCTGTGGGTCCAATTTAGGGATTATATTTATTGCTTAATTAGCACCTAATTTAGCATTTAGCATATAGAACCTAGACTAGTACCTGGAGGTATCCTGACAAGAAAGTTGAATAAATGAATAAATGAAGTTTATCTTGACTGTTGATGTAACCAAATCTACTTTATTGTTTTCAAATATTAACTGTTGTCATAATCTCCCTTTGAGTGTGTTTTCCTCCCCATCTAGTCTCTAATTTCCTGTTTCACTTCAAAGTTGTTTCCACTCACTCTGTTTCTAACCATTTATTCTCTAATTCTTTGCTTTTTATTCATTGGTTATGATACCACTTTTCTGACTCTGTCACCTCTCAAAATATCTGGAAGATTCTGACAACATCCTTGAGTGCCTGTGGATAACAAGTGTAGCCTTGGATCACCTATTTTCCTTCCCTTTAAGGATAAACAAAAGATAAACACAATTTGTATATTGATATCTAAGATGAAAGTGTATTTATTTCACAATGTATCAATATGACATAGCTTTAGGAGGTTAATGAAACATTTGTCAAGATTAAATTCCATGAATTAAATGATCTATTCTTCTTCTTCTGTTAAATGACATATTAAGCCAAAATGTATTTCTTCCCTTGATTTTAAAATAAAATGAACTTATTTCTGATCACTTTTATTAGAAAGACATACATTTTATGTGTTCTGATTTTTTCTTAGACTTAACAACAACAACAAAAGACTCCAGCATTTTTATTTTTTTTATTCACTTTATGCCAGCAGGACATTTTTCAAGTGGAAGAGCCATGTCAATGGTGTGGGGGAGAGGAGTTTTTCAAAGACAGAACTTTTCGTTTGAAAATTAGTGACTAATGGAGCATATCCAGTAGGTATTTTTCATACAACTTAGCATCATCATTATATAATGATGCTGCTTTGATGTGAGATTAACTCAGACACATGATTTTTCATCCAAAAGTATCAAGATTGTAAAACAATGAACAGTGCAGTTATAATGAGAGAAAAAATTAGGATACGTTTTTAAAAGAAAACTCAAAAAAGATGAAAACTTGAAGCAGCCTTGTTCTCATAAATGGTGCCAAGTCTATCACAGACCATAGACAAAGAGAAAATTACAAAAATGGAGAAAAGGACTCAGTAAAACAATGTGAGAATGGCATATTACAGAGTTAAAATAAGCCAGACTCAATTTTTATTTTTGTTTCATAGAAAGTGTACACCAAATGAGAACTAAAGTACAATGCACTACGTATCCTACCTCAATCCAGTAGTCTCATAGGCTCTTAAACATAGGAGGCTTAGGCTTTGGATTTTCATTCATGTAAGAAACTGCACATATTATCAACAGGAGAAACTCATCTAACATGACCGAACCTTGACTTGAAAACTCTTCTCATTCCTTTCCCCTGCAGATCCCTCAGTTGGCAAAGGGAATATTTTCCAAATGAGTGCTTATGATCTTGACAAACCAACTAGAATCCAATCAAATATAAGACATAAATTTACCTTACATTAACTTAACAGGTTTCAGTTTCATCAATATCTGACTTGCTAATTGTAACAAACCTCTCAGATAGGATGGGAGAACTTGTTACCACATTTGGGGGATTTGGTAACTGAGCTGTAGAGAGCTGAGTTACAGGCCCAGAGACTCATGACCAGAAAGTGATGAATCTGTGGACTAACACTTCGACAACTGTGAGTTCCACCCTTAATCCCTCTTAGTGAACAATCCCTCTTACTTAAAAATCAGCCTGTGGTCGCTTCAGATTGAGCCCTTGTTTGAGTGACTCCACTATAAATCAACCCTTAACCAAAAAGGAAGGCAGTGAGCTCACAGAATTAAAGTCTCAGGTTGGGACCATTAAGTCAGGAAAGCTCAAGGGACATTGTCACTAGACTACAGAATGTATAGACCTCTATGTGCCTTAGCAGGGTTTGAACCTGCTTCAATTATTGCCATCAGGCCCTGACTTTGTCAAACATCTATCATTTTACAGTACACATTGCATTCTCTGGCACACATTTAAAGATAAGCTCTTTACCAAAACAAACCTGCTGGAGTCCCTCTGTACTTGGCATTGCTTGAATTAATTATGGTATTTCAACACAGCTCCAGTAAATGTGTTGATAGACATATCATAGCTTATAAACACATCTATTGGAATGCTAACCATGGTTACAAGGCAGATTATCTTATTTAAAGACACTGGTTTTAAAATTTAGACATTTAATTTAATTATCTTTTCCCAGAAGTATATAAGGAAATCAGAAACCTAGTGTGAATAACATTATCTTCACAGAAATGAAAACTTGCAAGAGCATTTTTTGCCACAAACTCAGTAATTTTAGTATAATCACTAACTATGTTTTTGTTTTACAGAACCAGTATGATTTGGAAAAGAATAAAATTGCTTTTAAAGTACAAAAATAATTATGAACCACTTCAAACGTAATGTCTGTGTTTTATTTCTCATCAGAATTCATTAGTGTGTAACATCAATAATTTAGCCCATCATTTGCCAACACTGACTTGGCTCAGTAGTTCAATCATGTAACCCTGTAAACTCACTTTCCATTAAAATGAATGTTGCTGACAAAGGATAACTAAAGAGATACTTCATTTATTAACTAAAGAGGTACTTCATTTATCAACATTTTTAAATTAGGAGTTTGGGGCCACAGAAGCTTAGCTGGATGATGTATTTGAAGGATCTTTATATTAGGCCTAAAGTCTTGCTCCAAATCATACAATGCTACCCACAAAGACAATCGTATTTCATTTGTATACTTGTGACTCAGGGTTCTGTCTTCTTCAGCGGCAGGCATAGCCACCTGCAGAGAATCAAATGACCTACCAGAATGAAAACTTGACTGTGTAGTAGAAAATTATAAAATGTACAGCATTCTCCTATATCCTGATTTACTCTGTTGGGCATATTTCTTACAAAATCTACATTTTGACATATAATATTATAATATCCTAATGTTGTTAAAAATTGATTTGAAGCATTAAGTAAACAGGCTAAAATTAGTTAATGATGAAGGTAAGGCTCCCCAATATTAACAACGTGTACTTTAGTATGTTCATATTTCTCATCGTTTGCCCCTGACCTATACTTTCCCTGATACAAATGCCTATAGATGTTACCCACAGTGTTTTGAACAAGATAGTTTCATTTTCCAGAACTGATCCCACCTTCTGCTGCTATGTTAACATCACACCATTTTGGATGCCAAAAGCAAACAAACAAACAAATAAAAACATCTGCAATGCAGTGAGCAAAACATGAAATCAAAATTCCTCATATATGTCAAAATGTTTGTCTCCTAGGCTTTTAAACATATGATTTCTAGCAAGTACCACAAGACTGCATGATCAGATCCTTCCTTGCTGCTTCTGTAATAGATTAAGTGCATGTTCTTATTAAAACCTTTTTGTACAACAAGGAGGAGCTCAGCATTCAGCCTTTAGAGTTGCCAGCTGGCATCTTTCCCTGTCTTGGATCAAAAAGTTCTCAGCCAGCTGATTCATTCAAAAGTCAAAATTCAGGGCTGAGGTTGGATTATGAAATGTTATCTTAACTGTATCAAAATGGCTTCTTTTTCTCTTATTTCATCTCTTCTCTTTCCCTTTAGCTTTCCTTCCTTCCTTTAGAAATATTTATCCTGGAAGATTCAAATAAGAATGATCCTACAGAAATGCTTTCTCATGCCTCCCCCCATCTTTTCTTTGCCTTATAAAAGTTCAGATAGAAAAAAAATAACTCTTTCTAATATTATGAATAAGGAGTTACTCATCTCACATGACTTGTTAGCAGAATTCTGTAGTCATTTTGTGGAGAGAGGAAGCTGCGCTGCACTAATGCAGACAGCATCCAGGGGTCTACAGTGAGTTCCAGCATCATTGCCTTGGCTCATGTTTCTACAGCACTTTATATTTTCAATTTGTGCTTATTTTAACTTGGGCCTCACAAATAACCCTGGAAAGAAGATTTTGTTAGGCCCATTTTATAGATAAATTAATTAACTCAAATAGTGTATGTGATTTCCCAAGGCCACTTACTTAACAGCAGTAATTTTACATGATTTATTATCAGAGAGGAGAAGAGGCAAAATGATTTTTCTGTAGTAAACCTGAGGTTTGTGGATTTGATTTTGTATGTTTTTAACTTATTATGGAAAACATGTCACAATCATGGCATCTGTTAAACTAAGTGGTTGTATGATACGATATGATGTATTATCCAGAATTAAATCATTGTAAGAGAAAACCCTTTATGCTGTATTTCATACTTATGTAAAAAAAAACAGTTTAAAATTTGTGAAAAATAATCCAACAGAGTGCACTTAAATTTACCATACACATGTAGAAATATAAGGCATGAAAATAAATATATGGATGGCCAGCATCTTAGCCATTTAAGTCCTCTCCCACACATCTGATTCATTAAATAGAAACATTCTGATTGTTTTTTTATCTTTCTCACTTAAAAATAGTTGTAAAATTTGAAAATAGAAAAGTAGAAGAATATATGTAACTCAATTTTCAGGCAAAACAAAATGAAAAAATCTGTAAAGTAGTGTTAGTTATAGGCAAAATTTTTCTAAAGACCTTTTAAATATACATCAGGAATGGACTGTGATGGCTAGCATATGGATTTTTAAAAGATACTTGGGGGAAATAGTAATATAAGCCTTTTATTAGAAAGCAGAATAGAGACTGTATTTGCAGTTAAGTAGTACATATTCTGGAATACCTTAAGATAGTGAAAACTTATACAAATTCTGGTTGAACTAAAGAGATTATGTAACACTGAGAAAATGTGAATAGAAACCAAACAGCAAATTCATAAGACACAAATTATAAGGGCTAAGTGAAATGTATAATGAGTTTACCAAGTTACACGCAGACAAGTTATTTCTTAAAATCCTGAATATGCTGGGACATGACAAAGATCTGGGAGTGTGTGTGTGTGTAATAGAAACTTTTCATTAATTTAATAAATATTTATCAAATATCTGTGTAGGCATTTATAAAGATGCAGACAGATATAAAGATGAACCAGATTCAGTCCCTGCTAAGAAAAAATTCTAGTCTATGATAGAAAAAATCAGTGAAGAGGCAATGTCAATATAGTAGATAAATGCAGTGACAAGGAAAAAGGCAGAGGTGGGAAGATTTTCCATGCAAAAGACAAAGAGAGTACTAAAACCTAGACCTGAAAGAAATGTACACATTACTGGAGTTAAACTCTCTACATATGACTCTATAGGAGTACAGTTGGGCTTTAGCTATGGGTGAGTGTGAAGAGATAACAGGAGCCTAATCCGGCAGATAGTTTTGTGGCATGCAAGAAGCTTCAACTTCATCCTGAGGATACAGGGGAAGAAGGAGAGGAGTGGAAATTGATGTAAAGAAAAAGAGGGAGATTATAACATTTGAGTTTAGAAAGATTGCTTAGACTGATATGTGGAAAGTAGAAGCTTGGATGGGGAGCTGAAGGGGATGGAAATGGAGTAGAGGTTTCATGACTCCAAGGGAGGACATTGGTTAAGGTGCTTTTGCAGGAATTCAGCTTGGACAGCTAGCATCCTGAAGTGAAGTAACGTCACAGGAGATAAAGAAGGGTATTGGAGAGATAGCAAAGGAGTATGAAAGGCAAGACTTTTTTTTTTTTTTAAGTGGATATAGCATTTAGTTTCTAACATAGATATTTCTTTTACCTTTCCATGAATCCTGGCTTGGAAATTCAACAAAACACTGTCTTACAACATTCGTTCTTTTTTTCCCTCCTTTTTTATTAAACAAAAATTTTTAACACTACTTGTTTGAGGAAAGAGAGAAAATGTGAAAGGAGACAGATATCTCTTTTGCTCCTGGGGACTCTGATACTGCTTCCTGTTCTTTGAAGTCATTTCCATCACTACCTCCCAATTCTCTCTGTGTACCTTCAACTCTCTTATCTCATAAAAAGAGAGAATATTCTTCCTGCTTCTATATGTCCAGGCATTGTTTTTTCATACTTCTACCATGGTAATTGATGTATTGAGTTGTAACAGCTTGAATTTCTTTCCTCAGATGGAATGGAACCCTAAAAACAATACCATATTCAGCTTTATATTCAAAATAAAACCAAATACCATGTAAAATGCATATTATTTGAAATACATGCAAATATATACATATTACATTTTATGATATATACCTACAACATGTATATATGGTATATACATATCTTCTGCAGAAGTCTCTAAAATCCTTATGAGAAGGGCTCATGATTTATTCAGCATCATACCCTGTAGAGTGCTTATAGGACATACGTTTTAATAGGTTTGCTATAAATATTTGATGAATAAAATGGACAGTTCTATCAAAGGATTACCTGAGATAGTATTCAGGAAACAATCTGGTATTGAGTTAATTAGTGAAAAAAATGAACCAGGGCAGCATTAGGAAAATAATCAGATTTCATTTATTCACACTTGAAGAACTTTTTTTATAAAACATACCCAAGAGTCAGTGCATTTTTTAAGGCAAGTACGGACACCCTACTGCTTAAAATCATATTTGAAAGCTCTCTTGTGTATTAATTTTCCTGCTTCCAATCTGCCTGTAAGGCTAGGAAAAAAAAATCAAGAAATTCTATGAATTCAAAAAGTCATGAGATATATGTAAAAGGAAGCTTATGCATTAACATCTCTAGAAGTCTGAATGTAAAGAAAGCTTCTGCTATCATTTTGCCCTTATTCAAGTTATTATTTACAAGTAAATATATAGTAACAAAGCCAAAATAAGGAAGTCCATTGAAAAACAATGTCAAGGCTGCAGCAATTAACAGTGAAAAATTGTGTCACAACATTGTTTTATAAGAGAAAAGAAGAAAAAGTATCTAGGTGTGTATGAGCTAAATGGGATTCCTTCTTTTGTTATTAAGTGTAACATTTCTAAAAGAACATTTCTGTTCATCATGTTTAACTTTGGTAACCAATTACTTTTTGAGTGTCAAAGATGAGTTCAGGAATGGGATGTTTGTCCTATATTATTATTATTATTATTATTATTATTATTAAGAACCTACAGTTCACCAATGGTAAGAAATACACAGGCTATATTTGCAAGACAGCCCAAGATACTGAATATTGATGAAGTCTCTAGACATAAGATAGTTTGTCACTATAAGAAATATTATTTGTTGCCTAAAGAAATCAAGCCTATGGTTGGGCTAAAGCCCATTACTACCGTGGCTTAACCAACCAAGCCAACTGATAGATGCAGAAAATATTGAATGTGATCAGTTTGATGTGGTCTGGCTTTGTGTCCCCACCCAAATTTCATCTTGAATTATAATCCCATAATCCCCACATGTTTTGGGAGAGACCCAGTGGAGATCATTGAATCATAGGGCCAGTTCCCCCATGCTGTTCTCATGATAGTAAGTGAGTTCTCACAATATCTAGTGGTTTTATAAGGGGCTTCCCCCTTCATTTGGCACTCATTCTCTGTCTTGCCTCCCTGTGAAGAGGTGCCTTCCACCATGATTGTAAGTCTCCTGAGGCACCCCAACCATGCAGAACTGTGAGTCAATGAAACCTCTCTTCTTTATAAACTACCCAGTCTCGGGTATATCTTCATAACAATAAGAGAACAGGCTACTACAGTAAATTGGTACTGCAGAGAGTGGGGTGCTGTTATAAAGATACCTTAAAATGTGGAATTGACTTTGGAACTTGGTAACAGGAAGAGGTTGGAACAGTTTGGAAGGCTCAGAAGAAGATAGGAAAATGTTGAAAGTTTGGAAATTCCTGAGACTTGGAGGGCTCAGAAGAAGGAAGTTGTGGGAAAGTTTGGAAATTCCTGTAGACTTGTCAAATGGCTTGGACCAAAATGCTGATAGTGATATAGACAATGAAGTCCAGTCTGAGGTGGTCTCAGATGGAGATGAGGAATTTGTTAGGAACTGGTGCAAAGGTCATTCTTGTTATGTGCTTTAGCAAAGAGACTGGCAGCATTTTGCCTCTGGCCTGGAAATCTGTGGAACTTTGAACTTGAGAGAAATGATTTAGGGTATCTGGTGGAAGAAATTTCTAAGTGGCAAAGTGTTTAAGAGGTGACAGAGCATAAAAATTTGTAAAATTTGCAGCCTGACAATGTCATAGAAAATAAAAACACATTCCCTGGGGAGAAATTCAAACCTACTTCAGAAATTTGCATAAGTAATGAAGAGCCAAATGTTATTCACCAAGACAATGGGGAAAATGTCTTCAGGGCAGGTCAGAGACCTTCAGAGCAGCCCCTCCCATCACAGGCCTGGAGGCCTAGGAGGGAAGAATGGTTTCATGGACTTGGCCCAGGGCCCCCCTGTTCTATGTGGCCACATAGAAAGAACATGGTGTCCTGTTGCCCACCTGCTTCAGCTCCAGCTGTAGCTAAAAGGGACAAAGATACAGCTCAGGGCATTGCTTCAGAGCGTGCAAACGCAAAGCCTTGGTGACCTACACATGGTGTTGGGCCTGCAGGTGCACAGAAGTCAAAAATTGAGGTTTGGGAACTTCCGCCTAGATTTCAAATATATGGAAATACCTGTATGTTCAGGCAGAAGTTTACTGCAGGGGCAGAGCCCTCTTGGAGAACCTCTGCTAGGGCAGTGCGGAAGGGAAATGTGAAGTTGTAGTGCACACAGAGTCCCCACTACAGCACTGCCTAGTGGAGCTGTGAGGAGAGGGCCACTGTCCTTCAGACCCCAGAATGGTAGATTCACCGATAGCTTGCAGCATATGCCTGAAAAAGTCCATGGCAGTTCATAAAAGCTGCTGGGAGGGGGACTGTACCCTGCATAGCCATAGGGGCAGACCTCCCCAAGGCTGTGGGAACCCACCTCTTGCATCAGTGTGACCTGGATGTGAGACATGGAGTAAAGAGTGATCATTTTGAAACTTTAAGGTTTAATGACTGCCCTATTGGATTTTGGAATTGCATGGGGCTTGTAGCCCTTTTGTTTTGGCCAATTTGTCCCATCTGGAATGGGTGTGTTAACCCAATGCCTGTACCCCCATTGTATCTAGGAATTAACTAACTTGCTTTTGATTTTGCAGCCTCATAGGTCAAAAGGACTTGCCTTGTCTCAGATGAGACTTTGGACTTGAACATTTGGGTTAATGCTGAAAAGAGTTAAGACTTTAGTGGACTGTTGGAAAGGCATGATTGTGTTTTGAAATGTGAGGACATGAGATTTGGGAGGAGCCAGGGCAGAATGATATGGTTTGGCTTTGTGTCCCAACCGAAATCTCAAATTATAATCCTATAATCCTCATGTGTTGGGAGAGGAACCTGGTGGCAGCTCCCCACATGCTATTCTCATGATAATGAGTAAGTTTTCACAAGATCTCATGGTTTTATAAGGGGCTTCCCCCTTCCTTTGGCACTCATTCTCTCTCTTGCTACCCTGTGAAGAGGTGCCTTCCACCATGAATGCAAGTCTCCTGAAGCCCCAACAGCTATATGGAACTGTGAGTCAATTAAACCTCTTTTCTTTATAAATTACCCAGTTTGGGGTATTTCTTCACAGCAGCATGAGAAGGAACAAATACAAGTTAAACTATTAAATGTATAATAATAAAAAGGGATGCTCCTATGATATCTCCAGATTATCCCTTAAGGCAGAATTATTTCAGTAGGATTACATACCAGCATATTACCTTCAAGCATAGGTTAACATAGGTATTAACTGAGTTAAAAAAGAATAAATTAATGAATAAATTATAAAACAATTGCTCCTGGCCAGAAAAATAAGTCTAATTTCGCAGACTATTTTTTTTTCTTTTGACCAAACAAATACATCTGTAGTATTTGGAGATATAATGGTTCCACATTAGAAAGATCAAAAAATAAATAAATAAATAACAGAAAATATGTATTTGCATTATGTAGGGCAAAAATAATTATTAAAAACAACAAAGTACAGTAAATCATTTTATTAAGAGTTACTTTTAGGTCCTTTAGTTGGATATCTTACATAACTAATGAAATGTTATATTCTGCCAACAATTCAGAAAGTGATACTTTTACACTTCCCATATACCAAACCATTTTTATTTCTATAAAAGATAATACTAATATATTTAACAAAATCTTGTTTGCCCCAATGACACTTTGCAAACTTCCTTTAAAATTTAAATTATTTTAAATAATATATCAGAATTAGTTTTATTATATTGTAAATAATCTCTGAAGAATGTAGAGACATATAATCATTAATAGTTCCTAATACATACAAATTCAATTATTTATAAGACACTAATTATGAAGCCTTCTGTCAATTTTTAATTTTCAAGACACCCTCCATGTAACTTTGAAATTGTATTTAAATATTTGATAGTATGGAGTACTTTGTCAACGTCTTTTACTTCTGCAAAAACTTAAAAACCACTGAACCCAAGTTATGCAGATAATATGCGTGTAAAAACTTTATTTCTGTTCCTGAAATTAATTTTTCAGTAATTATTACATATAACTTATGCAATAAATTTATTTTATTAAAATCAACTCTAAATTGATGCAAATGTTTTTATCTTGTATAAAATGATACTAGTTTTCTTTCTAATGTATATGAAACCCATGAAATATTTCTTAATTAAGAAACTTTTCATGTTTTCTTCAGATATTCTATATAATATAACAACTGATTTTATTACAATAGTCCCATGATAATTTTAATAGACTAATTGATACTGGTCTCTCTCATGATGTTCAGCAACATTTTAGTTGGATTTTCACTTGTGAAGAAGTTAAGTCACAAAATCATTAAGATGAATTATATTTTCATGTTTAACAATTGCTCTGATTTTTCATGATCTCTGATTTTTTTCTTTAATATATAGGGAAAAATTGCTTATTTTCCCCTTTCAAGGAAAACATAGTTTTCTAAGACAAAAGTTTTAAATAAATAAAATAAATTATTTTCAACTATGAATTTTAGGTGTATCCAAGTACATTTGATTTTCCTCAATCTCTTTTGGATTACAAAAGTTTATCATATATTTTCACTGTAATATCAATAATAACTTTAAAATTGCAGTGATTTCAAAGACATGTTTCCAGTTTTATGAAATTAAGAAAAGGAAAAATACTATAATATGTAACACTGCATTTCTCTAAGCAGAGACTGTTTTTGATTAGAGAAACACCTTAACAGACAACTTGGGCAGAATGTGCAAGAAGGAGAGAGAACAATAGACAAAACTCTCATAATTAATTACTGACTTGCTGTATGAAGGGAATTAGTAGAGAATTCCTCAAGGGCAGAGTGAGGTAGTGGACCAATATAGTGGAAGGTTGCACCTAAGTTGGCATAAATATTTAATGGATAGTTTGAGAACAAAGATGTTTAATAAACACTTTGTATTGTGATGATATAATTCACCACCACTATCCTAATCTCTGAATCTTTACTAATTTCTGTTGCCATACATAAACCCTTCAGGGTGGTCTTTATGGTGAAAATTGAGGAGATAAATTCTGTGTCATGGATGACATGGTGGGGCACAGACACTCACATTCAATGTGGGAAAAGGATATGCAAACAAAACCAATTCAGCAGAGAACGGAGCTACATTATAGTTAGAGGGGACAATAGGATTATAAGCACTCCAGGAATTCATAGGAATCTGGGGAAAGGCATAATACTATTCACAAGTTAATTAAACTAATATACACCAAGATTTCTATGAACTTCTGGGAACAAGGTATCATTTTGTAAGGGTTGAGTATAGGAAAGCTATCCTAGTTGAATGCAGAAAATTATATACAAATCTGTAAAAGCATAAGAATATCATGATAAGTAATCCAGAAGGAAAGAAAGGGTGGTCGTTGACAAGTAACTGTTTTCAAGCTTGAAATAGAGGGAAATTGAGGTGCCTTTACAAAATGGAATTCTAGAGAAATGTATAGTAGATTATGAGTCTTGTACTAAGAAAATACTCCTGGGCTAGAAAAAAATATGTTAGAAAGATATTAGCATATGAGTGGTAACTGACATTGTGGGGAAGGTACTCAGCTGTACCATAGGAAAAGGTATTAGCTCTAGAAATCTAAAACTCTGTGTTGATGACAATTATGCCTAAGTATTATAGATTAATTTTTTACCCTTTTATATTCTTCCTTTGAAGTCGTATGTCTCCAATATTTTCCTAAAATTACTAAAAAAACTTTTTTTTATCTAAAGTTTAATCTTACCTGTTAAACTGGGCCTATTACTAACTTCTAGTAGCTGAAGTTGTAAGGAACTCACACACTGAGGCCCCACACAGCCATTTTGAGAGGTGAAGCCAGCTGCACTTCCTGGGTCAAATGGGGACTTGGAGAACTTTTCTGTGTAGCTAAAGGATTGTAAATGCACCAATCAGCACTCTGTAAAAATGCACCAATCAGCACTCTGCGTCTAGCCAAAAGGTTGTAAACGCACCAATCAGCACTCTGTAAAAACGCACCAATCAGCACTCTGTAAAACGCACCTATCAGTACTCTGTAAAATGGACCAATCAGCTCTCTGTAAAATGGACCAATCAACAGGATGTGGGTGGGGACAAATAAGGAACTAAAAACTGGCCACCCAAGCCAGCAGTGGCAACCTGCTTGGGTCCCCTTCCACTCTGTGGAAGCTTTGGTCTTTTGCTCTTCACAATAAATCTTGTTGCTGCTCACTCTTTGGGTCCGCACTACCTTTATGAGCTGTAACACTCACTGCGAGGGTCTGCGGCTTCAATCTTGAAGTCAGTGAGACCACGAACCCACCAGGAGGAACAAACAACTCCGGACATGCCACCTTTAAGAGCTGCAACACTCACTGCAAAGGTCTGCAGCTTCACTTCTGAAGTCAGAAAAACCACAAACCCACCAGAAGGAAGAAACTCTGGACACATCTGAACATCTGAAGGAAAAAACTCTGGACACACCATCTTTAAGAGCTGTAACACTCACTGAGAGGGTCTGCGGCTTCATTCTTGAAGTCAATGAGACCAAAAACCCACCCGAAGGAACCAATTCCAGACACATTTTGGTGACCACAAAGGGACAATCACTAAGCGGTGAGTACCATCAGACCCCTTTTGCTTGCTATTCTGCCCTATTTTTCCTTAGAATTCAGGTGCTAAATACCAGTCACCTTTCGGCCAGTTAAAAGTGACTAGTACGGCTGCCAGACTAAAGACACGAGTGTCAGGCTTTTTGGGAAAGGGCTCTCTAACAACCCCTGACTCTTCAAAGTTGGGAGCGTTGGTTTGCCTGGAACCAGCTTCTGCTTTTCCTATACTTCTGGGCTGAGTCAAGGGTCGACAGAGAGGAAAGCCATTCAGCTCCAGGGTCCTGACAATAACTTGGTTGACCCTGCGGCCATGAGCGGAACTCTCCAAGTCATGTCGCCTATCCTATCTATCCTGACCCTTCCCTCCTGGGTCTTAATGCTTGTCAGACAAACTTCCTCTCGCTTCTCTTCTCCAAGGCTAGTCCTGCTTCTAAAAACCACTCCCTGTCTCTGGTGCTTTTCTAGTTTCTCCTATAAGAATGATTTCTAGTATAAACTCCAGGACTCTGTTACCTTCTTTAGGCACCCAGGCTTACCAATCAGACAAAATTTTTGCCCAAAACCCCATCGGTGCAGGGGACTATCTGGAATTTTAGGATCCCTACTCAGACTAGCAGGCCCAACAAAAGCTATTCCTGAAGCTAGGATATTGGGAGCCTCAGAAATGATATCTTTCCTATTCATATAAGTGAGGACAAAAAGCATCACTCTTCCAACTCTGGAGATCAGATCCCTTTCCTCCCTCAGGGTATGACCCTCCACTTCATTTTGGGGCATAACATCTTTATAGGACAGGGGTAAATTCCCAATACTAACAGGACAATGCTTAGGACTCTTAACAGGTTTTTGAGAATGCATCAGTAAGGGCCACTAAATCTGATTTTTCTTGGTCCTCTTTGTGGTCTAGAAGGACAAGCAAGGGTGCAGGTTTTCAAGAATGTGTTGGTAAGGGCCACTAAATCTGAGCTTCCTTGGTCCTCTTTGTGGTTTAGGAGGAAAACTAGTGTTTCTGCTGCTGCGTCAGTGAGCGCAACTATTCTGATCAGCAGGGTCCAGGGACCATTGCAGGTTCTTGGGAAGGAGGTGTTTCTGCTGCTGCGTCAGTGAGCGCAACTATTCTGATCAGCAGGGTCCAGGGACCATTGCAGGTTCTTGGGAAGGAGGTGTTTCTGCTGCTGCGTCAGTGAGCGCAACTATTCTGATCAGCAGGGTCCAGGGACCATTGCAGGTTCTTGGGAAAGAGGTGTTTCTGCTGCTGCATCAGTGAGCGCAACTATTCTGATCAGCAGGGTCCAGGGACCGTTGCGGGTTCTTGGGTGGGGGTGGGGAACAAACAAACCAAAACCATGGCTGGTTTTGTCTTTCAGATGGGAAACACTCAGGCATCTACAGGCTTACCCTTGAAATGCATCCTAAGCCATTGGGACCAATTTGACCCACAAACCCTGTAAAAGAGGCAGATCATTTTTTTTTCTGCATTGTGGCTTGGCCCCAATATTCTCTCTCTGATGGAGAAAAATGGCCACCTGAGGGAAGTATAAATTATAATACTATCCTGCAGCTTGACCTTTTCTGTAAGAGGGAAGGCAAATGGAGTGAAATACCCCAAGCTTTTTTTTCATTGAAGGAGAATCCACAACTATGCAAAGCTTGCAATTTACTTCCCACAAGAGGACCTCTCAGCTTACCCCCATATATTAGCCTCCCTATAGCTCCCCTTCCTATTAATGATAAGCCTCCTCTAATCTCTCCCACCCAGAAGGAAACAAGCAACTAAATCTCCAAAGGACCACAAACCCCTCCGGGCTATCAGTTATGTCCCCTTCAAGCCATATGGGGAGAGGAATTTGGCCCAACCCAGTTACACATCCCCTTCTCCCTCTCTGACTTAAAGCAGATCAAGGCAGACCTGGAGAAGCTTTCAGATATTCCTGATAGGTATAAAGATGTCCTACAGAGTCTATGGCAAACCTTCAATCTCACTTGGAGAGATGTCATGCTATTGTTAGATCAAACCCTGGCCTTTAATGAGAAGAATGTGGCTTTAGCTGCAGCCTGACAGTTTGGAGATACCTGTTATCTTAGTCACATAAATGATAGAATGACAGATGAAAAAAGGGACAAATTCCCTACCAGTCAGCAAGCCATCCCTAGTATGGATCCCCACTGGGACCTTGACTCAGATCATGGGGACTGGAGTCACAAACACCTGTTCACCTACATTCTAGAGGACTAAGGAGAATTAGGAAAAAGCCCATGAATTATTCAGTGATGTCCACCATAACTCAGGGAAAGGAAGAAAATCCTTCACCTTCCTTGATTGGCTATGGGAGGCCTTAAGAAAATATATGCCCCTGTCACTCAATTCACTCAAGGATCAATTGATTCTAAAAGATAAGTTTATTACTCAATCAGCCACAGATATTAGGAGAAAACTCCAAAAGTGAGCCCTGGGCCCTGAACAAAATCTGCAGGCATTATTAAACCTAGCAACCTTGGTGTTCTATAATAAGGACCAAGAAGAAAAGGCCCAAAAGGAAAAGTGAGATCAGAGAAAGGCTGCAGCCTTTGTCATGGCCCTCAGACAAACAAACCTTGGTGGTTCAGAGAGGACAGAAAATGGAGCAGGCCAGTCACCTGGCAGGGCTTGTTATCAGTGTGGTTTACAAGTACATTTTAAAAAAGACTGTCCAACAAGAAACAAGCCACCCCCTCATCCATGTCCACTATGCCGAGGCAATCACTGGGAGGCACACTGCCCCAGAGGACAAAGGTTCTCTGAGCCAGAAGCCCCCAACCAGATGATCCAACAGCAAGACCGAGGGTGCCTGGGGCAAGCGTCAGCTCATGTCATCACCCTCACTGATCACCCTGGGTACCTTTAACCATTGAGGGACAGAAAATTGACTTCCTCCTGGACACTAGTGCGGCTTTCTTAGTGTTAATCTGCTGTCCCGGACAGCCGTCCTCAAGGCCCATTACCATCCGAGGAATCCTGGGACGGCCTGTAAACAGGTATTACTCCCACCTCCTCAGTTGTAATTGGAAGACTTTGCTACAGATAGTAAGTATGCTTATCTAATCCTACATGCCCCTGCTGCAATATGGAAATAAAGGGAGTTCCTAACGTCTGGGGGACCCCCCTTAAATATCACAAGGAAACCATGGAGTTATTGCATGCAGTGTAAAAACCCAAGGAGGTGGCAACAACAGCATAAGTGGCTGGCAGAGAGAGAGAGAGAGAAAGAGAAAGTCAAAGAGACAGAGAGAAAGAGAAAGAGACAAAGAGGTAGTCAGAGAGAGAGAAAGAGAGACACAGAAAGTCAAAGAGAGAGAGGAAGAGACAAAGAGGGAGTCAGAAAGAGAGAGACAAAGAAGAAGTCAAAGAGAAAGACAGATAGTAGTAGTAAAGAAAAAACAGGGTACCCTATTCCTTTAAAAGCCAGGGTAAATTTAAAACCTATAATTGATCACTGAAGGTCTTCTCTGTAATCCTATAACACTCCAATACCACCTTGTCAGTGTAAACAAGGACGTAGCCTGAAAGCACTGAGGCCACTGACAACCTATAGCCTTTTTCTCAAAAATCCTTAACCCAGCAGGTTTCCTAACAGGGGATCTAAATCTTAACTGATTACCATACAAAGGTCAAACCAGCACTAGGAGGAACTCCCTTCAGGACAGGATGATAGATGGTTCTTCCTGGGTGATTAAGGAAAAAACACACAATGGGTATTCAGTAAGTGATAAGGAAGCAAAGTTAGGGAAATTGCTTAATAATTGGTCTGCTCAAATGTACAAGTTGTTTGCACTCAGCCAAACCTTAAAGTACTTTCAGAATCAGGAAGGAGCCATCTATACCAATTCTTAGTTAATATGGACTGAAAGAGGTTTTATTAATAGCAAAGAAAAATTAAAATCCCAAACTTACAAGGTTTTCAACAAAGTAAACTTTGCTAAAAGTTAACATTGTAACATGTATTATCCTACTACCACACACTCTCAAAGGATTTCTCAGACAGTTTGCAAGAAATAATGAAATCTATCCTTACTCTACAATCCCAAATAGACTCTTTGGCAGCAGTGACTCTCCAAAACCACCAAGGCCTAGACCTCCTCACTGCTGAGAAAGGAGGACTCTGCACCTTCTTAGGGGAAGAGTGTTGTTTTTACACTAACCAGTCAGGGATAGTAAGAGATGCCACCCAGCATTTACAGGAAAAGGCTTCTGAAATGAGACAATGCCTTTCAAACTCTTATACCACCTCCGGAGTTGGGCAACATGGCTTCTCCCCTTTCTAGGTCCCTTGGCAGTCATATTGCTATTACTCGCCTTCAGGCCCTGTATTTTTAACCTCCTTGTCAAATTTGTTTCCTCTAGGATTGAGTCCATCAAGCTACAGATGGTCTTACAAATGGAACCCCAAATGAGCTCAACTAACAACTTTTACTGAGGACCCCTGGACCCACCCGCTGGCCCTTTCACTGGACTAAAGAGTTCCCCTCTGGAGGACACTACAACTGTAGGGCCCCTTCTTTGCTCCTATCCACCAGGAAGTAGCTAGAGTGGTCATCACCCAATTCCCAACAGTAGTTGAGGTGTCCTGTTTAGAGGGGAGATTGAGAGGTGAAGCCAGCTGGACTGCCTGGGTCGAGTGGGGACTTGGAGAACTTTTCTGTCTAGCTAAAGGATTGTAAATGCACCAATCAGCACTCTGTAAAAATGCACCAATCAGCACTCTGTGTCTACCTAAAGGATTGTAAACACACCAATCAGCACTCTGTAAAAACGCACCGATCAGCACTCTATGTCTAGCTAAAGGATTGTAAACGCACCAATCCGCACTCTGTAAAATGGACCAATCAGCTCTCTGTAAAATGGACCAATCAGCAGGATGTGGGCGGGGCCAAATAAGGGACCAAAAGCTGGCCACCAAAGCCAGCAGCGGCAACGCACTCAGGTCCCCTTCCACACTGTAGAAGCTTTCCTCTTTCACTCTTCACAATAAATCTTGTTGCTGCTCACTCTTTGGGTCCACACTACCTTTATAAGCTGTGACACTCACTGCGAGGGTCTGTGGCTTCAATCCTGAAGTCAGCGAGACCACAAACCCACTGGGAGGAACAAGCAACTCCAGACACACCACCTTTAAGAGCTGCAACACTCACCGCAAAGGTCTGCGACTTCACTTCTGAAGTCAGCAAGACCACAAACCCACCAGAAGAAAGAAACTCTGGATATGTCGGAACATCTGAAGGAACAAACTCCAGACACACCATCTTTAAGAGTCTAACACTCACCATGAGGGTCTGTGGCTTCATTCTTGAAGTGTGCGAGACCAAGAATCCACTGGTAGAAACCAAGTCCAGACACAATATCACCAGTTTCTGTAACTGTAACAGTTGGAAACTGTTGGGTAACTGTAACTGTTGGAAACCAGAAAATGTTTTTAAAAGTACTACTGAAAGTAAACAAAATCAAATGAGACATCCACATCCAGCCAAAATTAAGTAACCAGAGTCATATTTACCCTCCTGCCTAAAATAACCAATCATTGAAAAAAGTATATGGAACAATAGTTTTCAAGCCATTGGTCATCAATTAAGAAATGAGTGATCCCACAAAGAAATGAAACAAACAAGGTGAATCCTACAATTATCCTATCTTGCTGCCTTGAGTGACTTTACAAATTATGATGTAGGTGGGAAGAATAGAGGCAGAGTCCAGCAAATTATGTGAATTGAGTAAATGGAGCTGAGAATTCAAGGAGAAAAAGGCAGCTAGAATTTACAGGACACAGTATCAGGGACGAAAGCCTTGCAGAGACTCTCTGGAGGTTTGCAGAAGTCTCCCTTGGATAACCCTTTGAGCAGCAAATGCTTCTAGGAAAACTACCCAAGTTTTCTACCCATGAAAAGAGTCATCCAAAATATTGTGGAAATAATATCTGGTTGTTACATATGACCTGTTTCTATCTGAAAGGATAAAAAAGCTCATGATTTGTGGAGAGTTGGGTAGAATCCTCAGAAAAGTCTTGCCTCAGTGGTAGGGATTAATTAGCTCTAGGCTAACATAATTCTATTCCCACCTAACAATCTTGAAAGCAAGGCTTAAAAGGATCAAACTATTTTCAAGTAACCTCACTGCATGCCACAACAAATCTCAAAACTATATATAGGAATATGAAAATATCCAGCACCAAGGAAGGTAAAATGCACAGTGTATGGCATCCATGGAAATATCAGATCCGGGCCTGCAAAAAACCCCAGAAAAGTACAACCAATTAGAAGAGAAAAACCAATCAATTAAAACTGACACAGAACTGATAAAGAAGTTAAAATTAGGAAACAAATACATCAAACAGTTATAATAGTATCCCATATGTTTATAAATTAAATAGAGACATTAAAGATATAAAAAGCACCCAACTGAACTTCTAGAAATAAAGCTTACTATGCCTGAGATGAAAAATACATAGAAAAATATTAATGGCAGATTTAATATTGCCTAACAAAAAAGACTGGTGAATCTGAAGACACAGCAATAGAAACTGTCCAAAATGAAAGAAAGAAATAGGTTTAAAAATGAAGAGTACCAGTTAGCTGTAAAATGTCATCAATCAACCTAATCAATGTGACACTTGAGTCTATGATAGAGAAGAAAATAAGGAGAGAACAGGAAAATATTTGAAAACATCATGGTTAATTTTTTCATCTATAAACTAAACTATAAACAAAGAAACAGAAATCTCTAGAAACCCCAACCTCAAGATATGTAAGAAACTATACCAAGGTATATCGTAATCAGATTACTCAAAACCAGTGATACAGAGAAAAAGCTCTAGAAGAGCCAGATAAAAATAGACATGTAATGTGCAGACAAACAAAGAGAAGGTTAACAGCAGATTTCTCATAAGTAACTATGCAAATGAGAAGGGAGTGAAGTAACATATTTAAAGTAATGGGGAGGGAAAGTCATTCTAGCATTTTATACACAGTAAAGTATCTTTCAAAATAAGGCAAAATGAAGACTTTTGCCGACATACAAAAGTTGAAAATAGTCATCACCAGCAGACCTGCACTACAAGAAATGTTCAATGAAGTCTTTCAGGAAGAAGGAGAAAATGACACTAGATAGAAATACAGGTCTCCTGAAGGGAATGATCAGCTCCAAAATGATAATGACGTGAAGAAATGTGTGATGATTTTCTTATTTTTAAAATACCTTTAAATGACAATTGTTTAAGCAACAAATGACTATATATTGAATAGTTTATAAAATATGTGTAAGTAAAAAGTATGGCAATTGCATGAAACCAATAGAGAATAAATGTATTATTATCTGGTATTATACTGTTTTTGAAATGATATAATATCACTTGCATCTAGATTGCAAAGAAGTAAAATGGTCATTATTAGCAGATAACATGCCTATCCATATAGAAAATGTAATTAAGTCTGCAAAGAAGCTCATAAGCTAACAAGTGAGCTTAGTAAGTTTGCATAATATAGCATCAATATGCTATATATATATATACATATATATGTAGACACTAACAATGATTGGATATTGAAGCTGAGAAAACAATGCCTATACAATAACATCAAAAATGTGAAGTAATTTATACTTCAGTGCCACAAAAGAAAACTAAACTACATTTCCAAGAGAAATTAAAGGAGTCCTGAATAAATCGAGATGTACCTCGTTTCTGAGTCAGAAGATTCAATATTGTTAAAGTGCCAGTTTTACCCAAATCGATCTAAAGATTCAACACAATCTGAATGGAAATTCCAAGACATTTTTTCATAACAATTGACAAGTTTGTTTTAAAACCCATGGGGAAATGGAAAGGACATAGAATAGTCAAAACAACATTGTAAAGGAAGTACAAAGTTAAAGGACTTATGATACCTAATTTCAAAATTCATTATAAAGTTACAGTAACCAAAAAAATGAGGCATTGGATCAAAATGTATCAATAGATGAATAGAACAAAATAGGGGATATAAAATAAGCCCACATTTGTGAAAAACTGGTATTTTTACAATGCTGCAAAGACAACTTAGTGAAGAAAGAATAATTTCTTCATGAAAAGGTGCCATTAAAATTACATATCTATGTGAAAATAAATAAAATTTCACCATTACCTTGGACAATATGCAACAATTAACTCAAAATTAATCATAATCCTAAACATAAAATCTAAAATTATAAAACGTCTAGATTTTAGGGAAAGAATACCTTTGTGAACTTGGATTGGCAAAGATTTCTTACATCACCAAAAGCACAAGAATAAAATAATAAATTGGATTTTATCAAAATGTAAAACTTCTGATCTTCTAAAGACACTGTTAAGGAAATGAAAAGACCAGTCACATATAGGAAGAAAATATTTGTAAGGGATATATCTGATAAAGGACTTGTATCCAGAATATAAATGTTAAAAAAAAGAAAACTTTCAAAACTCAATATTAGGTAAATAGATACTCATAAAAAGGGCAAAAGATTTCAATAGACAATTCACCAAAGAAGATATACAAATGGCAAATAAGTAGATTAAAAGCTGCTCAACAGCACTGGTCATTTATGAAAGGCAAATTAAAACCACAATGAGATACCACTACACACCTATCTGAATGGCTACAATTAAAATACTGATCATATTAAAAGTTGGCTAGGATGGTAAGAAACTAAAACTCTCATACACTGCTTCTGGGAATATCAAATGGTACAACCACTGTAGAAAATATTTTGCAGTTTCTTAGAGTTAATGCATATTCTATGATCTGACCATTACACATCTTGTTATTTTCTCAAGCCTAGCAATTTCTGATCGTGACTGCCTTGTTATTGTTAGGATCCTGGTTGTACATACCTCTATAAAGATCTTCTTTATAAGTTCCCCTTGGCTATACCAAAGAAGAGTGGCCCTTTTCTTATGTTCCTCCAACCTCAGTGTCTCAACCATTTAGTCATTCCCTGGAGACATTATAATAGATAAAAGAAAGACACTCTTTGGGAGGCTGAGGCGGGTGGATCATGAAGTCAGGAGATCGACACCATCCTGGCTAATGCGGTGAAACCCCATCTCTACTGAAAATACAAAAAAATTAGCCAGGCATGGTGGCAGGTGCCTGTAGTCCCAACTATTCGGGAGGCTGAGGCAGGAGAATGTCGTAAACCCAGGAGGCGGAGCTTGCAGTGAGCCAAGATCACGCCACTGCACTCCAGCCTGGGCGACAGAGCAAGACTCCATCTCAAAAAAGAAAAAAGAAAAAAGAAAGACACTAACAAAAAGAAAAAAAAACAACAAAAACAACAACAACAAAAACAAGATCCAAAGTTACTATTCCTTCCTGTATTTGTTAATAATTATTATAATTCAATTCAGCAAATCTAGACTAAATATTCGCAAAAGACCATGCACCAGACTAGGTTCTAAAATATAAAGATGATTGGATACACTTTCTGTCCTCGGGGAGCATGTAATTTGTGAATAATTTGAAGATCAGTATATAGAAACTTTTGTAGAAAATAACAAAGTGATCATTCATTGTGTTGTCTATAATAACTATGTATTTCATTCATAGTCTTGATTCCTTTAGGTCTAAATATTTTGAATAAATATTTTTCAAATGATATTTCTCTGTCCTAATACTAATTTCAAAGCAATCAGGATGAAGAGAGTTTGAAGAAAAGTGGGGGATAAGCCATAGGGAGATAACAGTAAAATTCAAATTCACAAGAATAGTGATTTAATTGCATTTTAGGGCAAATTTAAGAGATTTTACCTAACTAAGAGTCAACCATCTACAAGGTTAGCTCATCAACAGTGTCACACTTATTCTCATCAGTAAAAATTATTTGGGGGCCTCTGATGAGCACAGAGCGTCCCTAGAAGTGGGTTATATGGGAATTCCAGTGGTGTGAGGAACAAGGCTGTACCCAAACACAAGATTTTTCTTGATGCCTATTCCAAACACCAAGTGTAATATAGGGAAGCGTAGTTCATAAACGGCACAAAATTAAGCTAACTTTATGGTCAAGAGACAATTATCCTAAAGCTTTTAACATAAAGAAAGATAATTCGGCCACAGACTATGTAAAAGTTAAAAAAAAATTAAAGCAAACACTTAAAGCCCACTTAAAATTGGGCCCAATTAAACTAATACCTGGAATATCTAAGCCTTTTTGTTCTCAACATTAAAAACTGTGTAATATCAAATTAAAAATATAAAAGAAGTTATAGTCATCTCTGCATGAACACAGTAAAAACAAGACACAAACATCAGCAATACAAGATCTGCTCAAAAAAAAAACACCAAATTTGTAGGAATTTTAGAATGCATGAACCTTCAGATTGAGGTCATTTCCTGCCAAATAACTGATTTGGTTAGGCCTCTTAAGTGCTTCAATATGTTAAGCCATGTGGTCTTCTCCAAATTGTGCTTACACAGTTACTAAAGCGAAAGCTCATATTGAGCTGAAACACCTTAGTTTTTAAATTGTTGAAATTCAAAGATAACATGTAGGAAAATTAAATATGTAACATAACTAAACAAGTTTATGTAACAAAATTATGTAACAAAATGTTGTTTATGTAACAAAATTAAAATGCAATGCTAAATTGTTTTATATAAGCCTCTTTTCCAAGTCAAACTTCATGTAATCAGCAATCTAAAGTAAATCAAATAATTGACAACTTAAAGTTTCAGACTTGGGGAGTATGTTCATATTCACAAATGTATATTTCAGAAAACTCACGAGATTATTAAGTAATGTGACTGTTGAATATTCTTATATATGCAAGTCATTTCCCAGTCACAATGAGGTCTAAGTATCCTTCTATTGCTAACAGCTTTAGAACTGCCTTCAGAACATATAGCCTACAATTCCAAGGATATACAGCATTGACAAATCTCTGATTTGTGTGGGTTCAATTTTTAAAACAATCAAAATAAATTCACAAACAATGAGTAAAATGAATGACCAGCTAGAATATTATTTGTATTATTCTGTTTTCATGCTGCTGATAAAGACATACCCCAAACTGGGTAATTTATAAGGAAAAAAGTTATTGAACTCACAGTTGCACGTGACTGGGGAGGCCTCACAATCATGGCAGAAGGCAAAAGGCAAATCTTACATGGCAGCAGGCAAGAGAGAATGAGGGCCAAGCCAAAGCAGAAACCCCTTATAAAACCATCAGATCTAGTGAGACTTATTCACTACCATGAGAACAGCATGGGGGAACCACCCCCATGATTCAATTATCTCCCACTGGATCCCTCCCACAATACATGGGAATTATGGGAGTTACAATTCAAGGTGAGGTTTGGGTGGGGACACAGTCAAACCATATCGCTATTTTTCTTACAAGCTGTGAGCAAGAAACTTCCCAACATAGCTAAAAAGTTGGTTATGAAGATGGTGCCTAAGCAAGAGCTGTAAGAACACATTGGGGAAAAAACATAAACCTTCCAAATAGGATATATAAGTACATATTGTGGCTTACTGAAATGAAATCTTATATCATAGCCACATCTCAATTAATACGTACTACAGACATGGTGATTCTTTAAAATAGGCCCATCAATGCCTCCCCATCACTTACAGCAGATAATCCTGGTGTGCAATATCTGTCATCATCTATTTTCTGTCTGCCTTCCTAAATATATCTTTAGCCATGCTCTGAGTTCTGAACACTGATATATTTAATGTTCCCTAAATAGATCCATGCTTTTCCATCTCCTGCCTCATCTCTCAAAGACTAGCTTACACTTCATCTCTTTTATTAGATTTCCCTAAACTTCCAGCCAGAAGTGGTATTTCTCTCCTCAAAACCACCACTTTTCTGTGACCATATCACATCCTGTGTTGTGATAAATTAGTTATGTCCCTTGAGGCCAAACCATATTTTGTGCTCTGGTTTACTGGGGGTAGGGGAATCCTTCCCTGAAAAAAAAAAAAAAATGTGTACTATTTTTCCACTTTAAGCCACAATATCTTCCACTGTGCCAGGAGCAATGCCTTAGAAATAACAGAAGCAAATAAATATTTGTTGCATGAATATAGAAAAGAGAAATGTCCATACATTGTAACTACAAGATCTCATTTTAACTTAATTATTTTTCTGCAGATCACTACAGTTTTCCTGAATACATCTGGTTGAATCTTAATATGTTGTGTTACCTGATAAAAGATCAAGTGGACAATACATTTCAGAAATGCTGAGTTTTAAAACGTTAAGCAGGATTTGATTTTTGAAATTTCAGTATATCTGTAATCATACTGTAGTGCTTTATATCTCTTGAAAAAGTGGAATAGAATATTCAGTGATTACAACATGTTTTGCCACAAAATATTTGGTCTTTCTCAAGAAAACGCACGGGGCTACTCTCTGCTGATTATATTCTGAGAATCAAAACACAAGTAGGATTAAACTCCTGCTAATTAATTTAGTGATAAGTCTAGAAATAGAAAAAATGAAGTATTAATAGTATCAAATTTTATTTACAAGAACAATTTAAGGAATTTTGCCACTCATGTTGAATTCTAGGTTAAAAAAGCACTAAAAGAAAAAAAATAAGACCTATTATTACCTACAGGTTTAATTTTTCCCCCCAGAATTGAGCAAGATCATGGAGCATGATCATTTGTTCAACAGGGAATTCACGTGAAATTTTCTTTATTAACTGGCTGCAATAGGATGCTTGAAATACTTTCCTCCCTTAGAGTATATTGGTTTAGGATAAGTAGTCCTCTTTTTAAACTATCACTTTGTTGTATATAAAATGAAAGGATCACTTTCTCTCCATCATTTGGTATGTTGTCAAAGATGTGATTATTTTCCTCCTTAATCTAAATAACCTTACACCACGTTCCCTGAAAGGCAGCCTCATCATTCAGCTTCATGATTCTCCTTCCAATCTCCGCCAACCTCAGCACAAAGGCCTGCAGCTAGCTGCTTTGGTCTCTGAATTTCTAACTTACTTTTTTGGAAATCTGATAATATTTGAAATACCAGTTAAAATCTAGCAATATAATGTTTCTTATGAATGCTTCTCCGCCAAAAATCTAATAACATTGCACCAAAAAAAAGACAAAGTAACAATTTTCTTTCTTCAAAACCACTCAGCTATGCAATCTTGAGTTCTTTTAGACCTTCAGAAGGTATGATCAGTATGCATAGGAAAAGTCATGTCTCTTACTTAACTTTGCAAGAGTGCACTGCAAAGCATTAATAGAGGCATTGCTGTGTTAATAAACTTCAGTCAAAATGCTTTGGGAGATAATTTGATTAAAAAAAAGAATAAAAAACACCGAAGCTGAAATATAGCTTTTATAAGCTGCAAGATCAATTCACCATGTGCTTTTTTAATCAACTGAAATATATACATTTAAACAGAAAACACAGATGACTTAACATTCTGCCATATCATGTCAGTCAGCATGACTAGTTCCTCATAATTTTTTTTTTTTTTTATAGAAAACTCTCTTGTGCTCTGACTTATGGGGAAAAAAACTTTCCATGAAAAATGTGTGCTACTTTTCCACTTTTGGCCTTGTATGTGCTTCTTCTCTGCCTTAATTGCAATATAAATCAACTGTAAAAGAAGATTTACAGTGATTACAACTCACTTAGCTGCCAAGATTGATCTGGAAGTGGTATGTTTGTCAAGCCCCAAGTCTACTTCTCATCTTAGCTGGTTCTAAACTAAATTCCAGGACACGTGTGGCGATATTCAAAATGAAATCGATGTAAGAAGAGAAAGTTCTGGTGGGTCACTCCGTTCTCTGTGTTCTCACTGAATATACCTAATCACTTACCCTTCCAAAACACTAGTGCAAAAGACTGTACAAGCAATGTGAACTTCAGACTCATTTACTATGGTAGGAGAAAAGATGACCGTAACTACTGAATGGATCCTATATATCCTCCCATTTTCTCTTTATGTGATCAACTGGGTAGGATAGCAACAGAAACAGAACTATTTCTGTTTTGAGTAGATGAATTATTAACACTGCCATCAATAACTTATTAAGGAAGGGCTATATTCAGGTCATTGTAGTAGTTTCTTGAGGAGAGGTTCATCAATCCTTTTATGAAGTTTGGCTTCTTTCTACTGGAAGTTTATTCCTTGATGTGATCACATCAAAGCAACACATGAACATAGAATTAAGAAACAAGTAGACACAATGTAGCATGTGCTTTCACATCTTTCCTCCTTCAAAAGTTCTGGAACATGTTGAATTTGGGGCTAAGCTCAGTAGCTGGACCTAACTTCCGTACGTTTACCATCTGCACCTTTGCCCATACTGTTGGCATTTGGTCAAGTGTCACTCTTGTCTAAAAGATGAAATAGCAGGTCTTTTAGCTTTCTTCTTGTTGGATTTCTTTGAAAGAGTCTTTTTTATGACTTAATTGCTTCAGTTAAAAAGTGACCTCTGATTTCTTCTTGATGAAATGTAATAAAACCTCTAATAAATTATTAGGACGGCTGTTTGCTAACTTGCCAATATATCTCTTTTAAAAATGGGCTCCTCTTTCCAAACAACACTCCTGAAAAATCATGTTTTCCTGTTCAGTTGTTCCCTACTTGTATCGTTTTCCTATAGCAGAATGCTCCTGTTGAATAGACAAGCGCCAAAGATTTTCACTCTCAGCTCATATGAGGACTCAGAAAGGAATGTAATCATATTTAAAAAATAAAGTATATTCTCAAATCTAGAAATTAGCTAGTAATTGAAATTATCATCACAGTGTTTTAACTGATGACCATTGAACTCTTTTCTGGCAAACGGCTCATAGAGCATTAATTGCACGTCACATTACAGATCTGCAGAGTTAAGTTCCCTCTTGCCCTTGGGACTGTGAGGTCTAAAGCAACTTTGTAAGTGTCTTTCAGAATTTAAAAAAAAAAAATCATTAAACTGCAGTTGTTCTATTAGGTCTGCTAAATATGTGCCCCACTGTCCTTTCAAATGTCATTCCCCGACCCTCAAAGCTTTATTACTGAGTTTCTACCATATTTCAACACTGCTGAGGAGCTCTACCTCCTATGTCTCCCCATAGCACCTCAAGTATGTTCTTAACACACCCCAGAAAATCATTTCCCACATAAAGCAAATTCAGCAAGTTTAGAAAGGGAGGTTGATTCTGATTTCATTTTTTTCTGATCAATGTTTTGCATAAAGGGGACTACCTGGGTCTTTTTCTTTTATAGTCCTATAAACATTTTAATTCATTATTTAAAATAACTCATATAACTCCTGGTCACAAAGAAGGAAACAACAGACACTGGGGTCTCCTTGAGGGTGAAGGGTGGGAAGAGGGAAAGGAGCGGGAAAAGTAACTATTGGGCACTAGGCTTAGTACGCAGATAACTAAATAATCTGTACAACAAACCCCCATGAGGGAGAAAACGAGTTACTAAACGAACAAGTTTACCTATATAACAAACCTGCACATGTACCCCTGAACCTAAAATAAAAGTTAACAAAAAAAAATTCATAATAGTGACTATACTAATATAAAAATAGAATCCTAATCTAGGAACAAAAAGTAAAATATTTTATCTCTGGTATCAATCAGTAAATTATGAGATCTAATATCTGCATTATGAAGTTTGCAAGAAGCAAAAAAAGAAAAGTTGATAAAAGTTAATGAAAGATAGATTTGAAGATAAGACTATATGCTGACTTCATACAAACATTCACAGAATTATAAATTTTATTTTACAAATTTCATTAATTCAAAAGGGACTTCTTCTTTTTCTATATAATTTATACAGGGCTTGGTTTGACCTTGGATCAATCATTTTGTTGATTTTCACCATGAAAATATATTTATTTCCCAAGCAAATACTAAAAACAGAACATGAAAAATAAAGTCTACCAATTTAAGCAAATGGATTCTTTTTTAGTACTTTAGAAACACTCTTAAATATCCAGAATGTAATTGTAATGCTAATTAAGATTAAGAGAATGTAAACTGGCATTTTATTATTCAAATTACACATCAATTGTAGTTAGCTTTCTTAAAGCAAGACTTCATCTAGTTAAAGTTTTCATACAATTCAAAATTTAGATTCATTTTTCTTCCATTTGTCTATCTATATGTTTATAATAGAGTGTGTGTTTCTATATAGAGACCCAAACATTTCAGATATGGAAGAGCTAACGTTTGATTACTGACTAGTGTCTGAAGCCAGAAATCATGATGGTGAACCCATCTACCATGCTCCTATCTGCACACTGACTCATGAAGGTTATTAGTGCTGATGACAAAATAAAATACAGGTGGATTTATCCTGTGTGTTGTCTTTTACTTCAAGAATCAAGGCTCAGTCACCATCATTACTGTTGTGTGCTATCTCCAAATCAAGACATAAGTTCTTACAAATACTAAAACATAGTTCTCTTTCCCACTAAAAAGAAAATACATTCCTAGCCCATTAATTGACCAAGTATTCTGTATATCTATGATATCTTCATTTCTGAATTAAAGATTTCTACCACCTTTGACTATTCTCATGGGACTTCTTTTTATATAACTTGACTGAACCCAATTATGAAATCCTTTAAAAGTAGAATGAGTTTTTCAGGCTTTATTCAGACGGATTTTTCAATGTTTCATTCTTATCTCTTATTTAGA